>NC_072008.2:90152500-91402500 GCF_028885655.2 Pongo abelii
GCCTGTAATTTTAGCATTTTGGAGACTGAAGCTTGTGGATCACTTGAGGCTGGAATTTCAGACCAGCCTGGCCAACGTGAAGAAACCCGTATCTACTAAAAGTACAAAAATTACCCGGGCATCGTGGTGCATGTTTGTAATCCCAGTTACTCCAGAGGATGAGGCACGATAATCACTTCAACCCAGGAGGCAGAGGTTGCAGTGAATTGAGATCACGCCAGTACATCCCAACCTGGGTGCAGAGTAAGACTGTTTCAAAAAGTAAAATAAAAAGTGGGCAAAAGACATGAACAGACATTTCTCAAAAGAAGACATAAAAGTGGCCAACAAATGTATGAAAAAACACTTCACATTACTAATCATCAGAGAAATGCAAATTTAAACCACAATGTGATACCATCTTACACCAGAGTGGGCATTATTAAAATGTCAGAAAATAACAGACGCTGGTTCGGTTGCAGAGAAAAGGGAATGCTTATACAGTGTTGGGAATGTAAAGTAGTTCAGCCTCTGTGGAAAGCAGTTTGGGAATTTCTCAAAGAACCTAAAACATAACTACCATTCCACCCAGCAATCCCACTATTCAGTATATATACCAAAGAAAATAAATTCTTCTACCAAAAAGACATATGCATTTGTATGTTCTTCACAGCACTATTCACAATAGCAAAAACATGGAATCATCCTAGGTGCCCATCAGTTGTGAATTGGATAAAGAAAATGTGGTATGTATACACCATAGAATACTATACAGCCATTTAAAAAAATGAAATAATGCTCTTTGCAGCAACGTGGATGCAGCCAGAGGCCATTATTCTAAGCAAATTAACACAAGAACAGAAAAGCAAATATGGCATACTTTCACCTATAAGTGGGAGCTAAGCATAGGGTACTCATGGATATAAATGTGGCAACAACAGACAGTTGAAACTACTAGCAGCAGGAAGGAGGGAATGGAGCGAGGTTTGAAAAACTACCTATTGGGTACTATGCTCACTACCTGGTATCGAGATACATACCCCAAACCTCAGCATCATGCAATATACCAATGTAACCAACCTGCACATGTACCCCCATAGTCTAAAATAAATTTTGAAATAAAAAAACAACTAAAGATGCTTTGCTTATGTGAGTTAAATCTTTTGACAGCTTCCATATGTTGTCAAGTAATTTATTAATTCATTTAGATGTAACAATAATAAATCCATCACATGTTAACATAAATAGCATATTTTTATGAAGAATAACTATTTTATGAAACTGAACAAAAATTAAAGAGAAAAGTTGCATTTTTAAATATTTTTCAAATGCCTTTAATTCTGGTTTAATAGAATACAGCTGATTATTCATATTTGTTTTACATTTAATAAATTGTGATATCACATGTTATAACACTATAATATTCCACTGTGTATACATAAAAATGAGAATTTAAAAGGAAAACACTCTTTTAATATTATTATGAAAATAGTTTTGACCTCATGAACCCCCTGAAAAGATCCTGGGACACACAGAATTTTCCAAAACATACTTTAAAAATTTGCTCCATATTATTCATGGGAAGAATAATAAAACCTAATAGATGAGAAGAAACGGAGCAATAAAAATATGTAATCAAAAATAAAACAGGAAAGAGAAAAAAATGAACGAAGAAAAGATGGAGCAAGAAACAGATATTATAATAGATGAAAATTCAACTACATCAGCAGTTACCTTAAATTTAAATAGCTTAACATTTCATTTAAAACACAAAGATTGTAATGCTGTATTAAAATTGATCTAAATAATTTTATAAGAGATATATTCTAAATATAAGGACACAGAAGTATCGCACCTGAAAACAATTTTAAAGGATGTATCCGGTCAAACTGAATATAGGTAGTGTTCAACAACCTGAATGACTTTTACAGAAAGTATGGTGAGTGGAGGAAGCCAGAGACAAATACATACTATATATAGTCATTTATATAAATTTCAAAACAGAAAAATATAATTATGAGATAATTTAGAATTTTGTTTACCAACTGGGTTATAGACTGGGAAGGAGTATGAGAGAATCTTATGGGGTGCTGGAAAGGTTCTACATTCTTACTTCTGTTTTGGTCATGCAGTTACATACATATGTATAAATACCATCAAGCTGTATATTTGTGAGTGGTGCACTTGTAAGTTATTTATTATAAAATAAATGAAGTTATATTAAAAGAAGCTACGGTGATCAGGAAAATCATTAAAATGTTGTTTATAAGCTTTGGCAGTTAAAGAAGACTAACTTTGGCAGGTGGGGAAAAGACGGAACTGTAATATTGGACAATGGCAATAAAAAAGGTGGAAGAGAAGAGATTGGATTATAAGGGGTTTAAGTCATTGTATTGATCAGAGGAGTATATATGTATTGATTAACCAGATTATGTCTGTTGTGTAGTTAAAACTTTCAGGTTAAAGGTACATAAATAGAATGTGCAATGTCTTAACCAATAGATGGGAAAATGAAGAGAATGAAGAAAATGTGATTTAATAGAATGCAGGGAAGGGGAAGAAAGCGGGACAAGAATAACAACATAGTATATAGAAGACATACAGTCAGATGGCAGAATAAATCCAAATGTATCAGAATGACAATAAATAAATGGATAAAAGCCATCTGTTAAAAGACAGAGATTGTTAGATTGGCTGTTCCCTTCAATTCTGAAGAATGCCTGTCTGTAACTTATAAATAATAGATTATTTGAAACACACTTGTATTAACATTAAATATTTAGTTTGCAACCTTAAATAAACAACAGATTTTGTGTCAACAGACAATATCTCCTTTTTCCTTTTTCTTGTAGTCTGATCTCAGCCATGAAATGGAATCTGATATGATAGGTGTGGTAAGTGACCTTTTAAGATTTTGTTTTATCCAATAAAATATTTTATAACCACTACATTCTTCTTGATACTAGAGTACTAAATAATTATATCTCCTTTAGTGCTCATAGTAAAACTAAAGAGATGTACATATGTAGCTAATGATTAAAGCAAATTTTGGTTTATTCTTTTGTGACAAAGAAACAAATTGTATGAAACAAGGAAAACAAATGTGTCTTACAGAAGATAATATTTTACAGTATGAGATAAAACATAAACCATGAACCCAGTGAAGGAGGTATACTACAATGGGAAAATGTGAGCAGTAGTTTTTTTTTTAACATATTCTGAATAAAAATAAAAAGTCCCTTTATTTACATTTCTAATTTGGAACACTCTTCCCGTAAGAAATAATTTTCTGTGTAAAACTTGTGTTTGGCAGAGGCTATAACTGCTCTTTGGGGTTATTAATTACCTAAGAGAACAGGCCTTAATATACTTTATAAGTCAAAATTCTTTGAAATGATTTGTTGGCACAGAGAAATTTATCTTTATAAAAATGCTGCTGTTGGGAAAATAGTTTTTTCCTACCAACAGACCTTGAGCTTACTTACACCCATTGCCTTGGGTATGCATGTGCACTCTTTGTCTAGAAAAATAATTTGATAATGCTCTATAGACTTACAAGATTTCCTGACATATTTTAGATGTGGATGATACAGTTGGAAATTTAATTTATTATATGCATCCCTTTCTAGACCAAGTTAGTATTCATTTGAAGGAAGTTTAAGAGGCTGAAACACTCATATAATTGTAGAAGGCTTAAGAGTGTTTTGTTTTGTTTTGTTTTGTTTCTTTATTGTTTTGTCCATTGCTTACCAAGTGTTTCATACCAAAAGAAAATATCTTATATCAATTTCATTTTTAACATAGTATTGTATATGAGAGAGAAGACCTCTTTGCCTTAGAAACTACCTCATTTTTCAGTTTGCTGATGCTTGAAAGTAATTGCTTTGGCTTTAAGCCTTGTTCATTGTCAAAATGAAAATTTTCCTGTGAGATGTTCAATGTTAAGTAACTCATGTTTTCCTTTTAACTGAAAGAAAGTTTCTTGGGTCCTTTGTGAAAGATAGATTTTGTTAAGGGCAAGTTGAAATAAAGCATAAGACATTGAGTTCATAGAAAGGGAGATTGGAGTATAAAAAGAAAAAGAAAAAAGAGGCTACTTGACAGATTTCCTAGCCGCAGGCAACTTTGCTCTTGAAGTATTTGTTTTAATTACATATGAGCTGAATCTGGCTTTAATAAAAATCTAGTAGCCACAAAAGTTACAGTTGAAAATGAAGTGGCTCCACATTATGTATGTATCTGCCATAAATCATCATTGCAGTTTTCTTGTCAATTCAGAGGAGATATTGTGTTTGAAATTATTCAATTTTAAAAATCATGAAAAAGACTTTACTTATTTCATTACATTTTTTATTCTTGTACAGACAGCAAAGTTATAGTACCTATATGTTATACAAGTTGAACAAATGTTAAGATTTTTAGAAGCCTTTACTTACTAAATATGGAGAGGTAGATTTTAAAATGCTCTTTCTTAATGGTGTTTAATAAGCATACATTAATGATTACATAATGTTTTCTATATATTTTACCCTGTTTTGTACTAGCACCTTTTGCCCTCCCTTCCCATTTTATTTTTCTTTATCCTTCAGATTTTTTCTTCATAATCATTTCTATTTTTTCTTGCTCCATTTTTCTCTCTCACTGCTTCATATAGGACCTGAAAGTAAAATGTTGATGTGAAATACAGGAAATGTTCATTGACATAGAGAATGTGCATTTTATTCAAACATGTCAGCCTTCAAAAACTAATAAAAACAACTAAATTCTAGAGGGAGTTGTACATGTCTGTGGCTACATTAACATTACTCAGGCTTTACAATTATAACCATGTCTTCTCTCTAAGACATACTTCTTCAGAAATGTTATTGAAATTATGTGATGGATGGACATGAGGAGGAAAGGAAAGTCTGTTTGTCTTTCTCTACAGAGTAATGTTCTGTTTCAAATTCCTACATGCCTATTATTGGAAGCTAATATTTTCTTCTCCTTAGAAAAACACAAATTGTTTACATACTATCTCAGATGTCAGTTCTGGGATCCAATTTTCAGTATACCTCAATTAACATGAATAATATTATGAAATTGCAAATTCTTAGGCTTGGAAGGCACTTTAGTTTTGGTCCAACCATAAACTCGAGTGTTTGAATCACCTCTCACATATTAGAGAGGGCCTAATGTGTGCCAAATATAGTGTTTGGTTCTTAACATTCATTCAATTTCATTTTATTCTCATAATGCCTACGATGTTGAAATATATTTTTCAGATGAGGACACTGAGGCTTAGAGTTTAAGTCAATTGCTCAAAGTGATACAAGTAAGTTGCACATATGGAATTTGGATTCAGGTTATTGTGACAGTAAAAGCTCATGTTCTTTCCTTTATATCACACATTTGTATAGTCAAAGCTTTAATGCTTGCAGTTGAGGACATTCTATCCACCTTGAAACCAGATCATATACTTAGATAGTTCTTACTGTAAGAAAATCCTTTCTTGATATAAAATATGTTATTCCACAGTGTTCACCCATTGTTCTTATTTCAGCTGCTAGGGGTCGAGAGAACTATAATGTAATCATTATTCCACATGACTGTTCTTCAGATATTTCAATACAGCAGTATTCTCTTCCTCAGATAAATACTCTTAGTTCCCCTTATCGTTATATTTCTTCTGGTGTAAATATAGTGCACGATATCCATGCTCATTTCTAATTAGGTACTCAGAACTTTATTGATTCTCAGAAATGTGGTGGCCAGCAGGGACTTTGTAACATCCCTTATTCTAAATGTTATACTCTTTTAAATGTGGCCTAAGATGGAATTTATGTTTTCTTTTAGAAATCCCCTATTACACTGTTAATGCAAGATTGTACTTTCTACCCAAATAATAAAAAGAATCACAATTACATAGTATTTGCTACATGCAGACACTTTTCTATGTGTTTTATATATGTTAACTGATTTAACTAAAATTCCTTTGTCATTTTTTTTGCAGCCATTGTTATTTCCCCCTGCATGTACTTAAGTATTTGTTTTTAAAAGTTATACAGCTGGGCCTATTCAATTTCATCATTATCACTTATTCAGCTCATTTACAAGTCTAATTCATTCCCTTAACAAATATTTACTGAACACACATTATGTGCCAGGTATTGTTCAACATGCCAGAAAGAAAATAGACAGAAATTTCTGCCCTCACTGCTTTTGAATCAACAAATAAATACATGAAATATACAGAATGTCAGATGGTAATAAGTACTATAGAGATAAATAAAGTGAGGAACCAGGATCAGGTGCTCGCAGACAAGTTGGAATGTCAGGGAAAGTCCTCAATGCAAAGGTAAATTAAGCAAAGAGCTAAGGAAGGTGAGTGATCAGGCTTTGAACAATGTGGTTATCTAGTAGTGTGTTCTAAGTAGAGGATATAAAAGTCAAAGACTATAAGACAGATTCATGCTTGATGTGTTTCAAGAATAACAAGAAGGCCAATGTGGCTGAGGAAAGGTGTAGGAGGAGGAAAGGGGCATGGAATAGAGTAATAGAAGCTGAGATCTAAGAGGAAATAGTGGCGGAACAGATTGAATAGATAGTGGGCCACTGTAAAGACTTAATTTTTTCCCCTCAATGTTTGATTATGTAAATTTTTGAACATAACAAAAAGTTGAAAGAATTGTAGACATCTATATAAATACCACCTACATTCTACAAATAATATATTACTATATTTGCTTTTGTACACATTTGTCTATCCATTTCTTTATCTACCCGATAATCTATTTTGTTTTTTATCATGCACTTCGAAGTTGCAGAAAACAGTATAATTCATTCCGAATACTTTAACAAACATGTCACTAATGAAACAATACTAGTTTTGGTTCAATTTTGTAGATAAGTTTACAAAACTGAAATGCACCAAACTTAAGTGTCTTATAGTGTATCATTCTGTGAGTTTTGACAAATAGACACATCTGTTTAACCAAAATCCATATGAAGATATAGAATATTACTCTCACTCGAGAAAGTCCCTCATGCTCATGCTGAGCAAACCCTGATGATTCCTCTGCTACATTCCTGCCTCTTACCAGGAGGCAACCACAGTTCTGATAATTTTCCACCTCACATTAGTTTTACCAATTTTGGAAGTGGAATTTGACATAGTATGCTGTTCTGTGTGAGGTCTTTTTTACTCAACATAATGTTTTATATCAATTTTTAATATTAGTTTTTAATTTTTTTGTTTTATACTGTTATGCAGCATCCCACTGTATGAATACACTACAGTTTATCCATTCTTTTGGGAACTTCTTGTTGTTTCTAGTTTAAAGCTATGGATAAAATTTCTATAAACATTTTATAATGTCATTTTGTGGGCATATGTTTTCATTTATCTTTGGGTATGTCTAGGAAAGAGATTACTGAGAAGGATGCATGTTTATATTTAGAAGAAACTTCCAAAGTAATTGTATCATACCATACTCCAGTAGAAAATATAATGTGTGAAAATTCTTGTTACTCTATATTCTCACCAATATCTGGTATTGCCAGACTAAAATTTTAGTTATCCTGGTAGGTATATAGTGGGATTTCATTGTAACTTTAATTTACATTTTGGTGATAATGAGATATGTTAAGCAATTTTGCATGTGCTTTTCATCCTTTCATATATTTATTAAAAACTTTTGCCCATTTTAAAAACTTTGGTTGTTTGTACTTTTATTATTGAATTGTTATAGTTCTTTTTATATCCTTGACATCAGTCCTTTGTCAGATATTTATTTTACAAAAATTTTCTCCCAATATTGAGATGCTTATTCATATTCTTAATGGAGTCTCTTAATTTTTAAATTTTGTGAGTACATAGTAGGTGCGTGTATTATGGGGTACATGTACTATTTTGATACAGGCATGCAATGTGAAATAAACACATCATGAAGAATGGGGTATCCATCCTATTGAGCATGTATCTATTAAGTTTAAACATTCCAATTACTCTATTTTAAAATACATAGTTATTATTAACTAGAGTCGCCCCATTGTGCTATCAATAGTAGGTTGTCTTCATTCTTTCTAACTTTTTGTACCCATTAGCCATTCACATCTCCTGCCCAGCCCCCTACTATTCTTCCCAGCCTCTGGTAGCCATTCTCCTACTTTCCATGTCCATGAGTTTAATTGTTTTTATTTGTAGATTCAAAAAATAAGTAAGAAAGTGTGATGTTTGCCTTTCTGTGCCTGGCTTATTTCATGTAACACAATGATCTCCAGTTCCATCCATGTTGCTGCAAATGACTGGATTACATTCTTTTCTTATGGCTGTATGAATAGTAAACCATTGTGTATATGAACTGCATTTTCTTTATCCATTCATCTGTTGATGGACACTTAGTTCGCTTCCAAATCTTAGCTACTGCGAATAGTACTGCAACAAACATAGAAGTGCAGATATATCTTGATATAACAATTTCCTTTCTTTTTGATATATACCCATCAGTGGGATTTCCTGGTCATATGATAGCTCAATTTTTAGTTTATTGAGGAACCGCCAAACTGTTCTCCATAGTGGTTGTACTTATATTCCCAACAAGAGTGTACAAGGATTCGCTTTTCTCCACATCATCACTAGCATTTGTTACTGTCTGTCTTTGGATATAAGCCATTTTAATTTGGGTGATATAATATCTCATTATAGTTTTTATTTGCCTTTCCCTGATGATCAATGACATTGAGTAGCTTTTCATATGACTTTTTCCTTTATATGTCTTCTTATAAGAAATGTCTATTCAAATCTTTTGTCCATGATTTGATTGGATTATTAGATATTTTCTTACAGAATTGTTTGAGATCCTTACATATTCTGGTTATTAAAGTCTTGTCTGATGGGTAGTTTGCAAATATTTTTCTCTCATTCTATGGGTTGTTTCTTCTCTTTGTTAATTGCATTTTTTGCTGTGAAGAAGCTTTTTAACTTGATGTGATACCATTAGTCTATTTTTTTCCTTTGCTTGCCTATGCTTGTGGAGTATTAATAAATTTTGCCTAGACCAATGATTTGAAGAGTTTTCCCAATGTTTCCTATTAGCAATTTTATAGTATTAAGTCTTAGATTTAAGTCTTTAATCCATTTTGATTTGATTTATGTGTATGGCAAAAGATAGGAGTCTAGTTTTATTCTTCTGCATATGGATATCCAGGTTTCTCAGCACCATATACTGAAAAGACTATAGCTTCCTCAGTGTATGCTCTTGGTACCTTTGTCAAAAATGAGTTCTCTGTAGGTGTGTGGATTTGTTTCTGGGTTTCTATTCTATTGGTCTATGTGTCTGTTTTTACGCCAGTACCATGCCATTTTGATTACTATAGCTCCATAGTATAATATGAAGTCAGGTAATGTGATTACTCCTGTTTTGTTCTTTTGCTTAGTATAGCTTTAGCTATTCTGGGACTTTTGTGGTTCCATGTAAATTTTAGAGTTTTTTCTATTTCTGTAAAGAATGATATTGGTATTTTCATAGGTATTGCATTGAATCTGTAGAATGCTGTGCATAGTACAGACATTTTAACAATATTGATTATTCCAATCTATGAAAATGGAATATTGTTTCATTTCTGGTGTTCTCAATTGTTTTTCATCATCATTTTATAGTGTTTATCATAGAGATCTTTCACTTTATTTATTAATTCCTAGGTATTTAATTTTACATGTGGCTATTGTAAATGGAATTATCTTTTATTTCTTTTTCACATTATTGACTGCTTTAATACAGAAATGCTACTGATTTTTTATGCCAATTTTGTATTCTGCAACTTTACTGAATTTGTTTATCATTTCTAACAGTTTTCTTGTGTAGTCTTTAGGTTTTTCCTAAATATAAGATGATATCATCTGCAAACCAGGATAACTTGTCGTCTTTCTTTCCAGTTTGGATGTCCTTTATATCTTTCTACTGTCTAATTGCTCTAGCTAAGACTTTCAGTGCTATGTTGAAAAACAGTAGTGACCATGGGCATCCTTGTTGTCTCTCAGGTCTTAGAGAAAAGGTTTTCAATTTTTCCCATTAAGTACGATACTCGCTGTGATTCTGTCATATATAGCTTTTATTTTGTTGAAGTATGTTCCTTCCATTCCAAGGTTTTTGGGGATATTTATCATGAAGCCATGTTTAATTTTATCAAATGCATTTTTAGCATCAATTGAAATGATCATATGGTTTTTACCCTTTATTCGATTAATATGATGTATAACACTGATTGATTTGCATATGTTGAACTATCCTTTTATCCTGCGATAAATTCCATTTGGTCATAATAAATGATTTTTCTAATGTATTTTTTAATTAGTTTGCTAGTATTTTGTTGAGGATTTTTGCATTAATTTTCCTCAGAGACATTGGCCTATAGTTTCCTTTTCTTGATGTATCTTTGTCTGATTTTGGTATCAGGGTAATACTGGCTTTGTAGAATGAGTCTGAAAGTATGTTCTGCCCCTCTGTCTTTTGAAATAGATTGAGTGAGTTGTTGTTCATACTTTTTTAAATTTAGAATTCAGCAGTGAAACCACTGGGTCTTGGGCTTTTCTTTAATGGGAGACTATTTATTATGGCTTTGATATCATTTCTTGTTATCAGCATGTTCCGGTTTGGGATTTCTTCCTGGTTCAATCTTGGTAGGTTGAATGAATCTAGAAATTTATTTCTTCTAGATATTCCAGTGTATTAACATAGAGTTGCTCATAGTAGCCAATAATGATCCTTTGAATTTCTGCAATATCACTTAAAACATCTCCTTTTAAAATTTCTCATTATATTTATTTGGATCTTCCTTTTATTGTTCTTAGTCTGGTTAAAGGTTCGTCAGTTTTGTCTAACTTTTCAAAAACCATTTCATTGGTCTTTTGCATTTTTTTCATTTTAATTTTTTTGATTTTTGCTCTGATTTTTTTTTCTTCTACTAATTTTGGGTTTGGTTGGCTCTTGCTTATCTAGTTCTTTAAGATGCATTCTTGAATTGTTTATTTAAAGTTCTTTCTCTTTTTTGATGTAGATACTTGTAAACCTTTCCCTGAGTACTGTTTTTGCTGTATCCTATAGGTTTTAGTATTTTGTATTTCCATTATTTGTTTCAAGAAAATTTTTTTTTTTTTTTGAGATGGAGTCTTGCTCTGTTGCCCAGGCTGGAATGCGGTGGCACTATTTCAGCTCACTGCAACCTCCACCTCCCGGGTTCAAGCAATTTTCCTGCCTCAGCCTCCCGGGTAGCTGGGACTACAGGCACATGCCACCACACCCGGGTAATTTTTGTATTCTTAGTAGAGATGGGGTTTCACCATGTTGGCCAGGCTGGTCTTGAACTCCTGACCTCAAATGATCCACCCGCCTCAGCCTCCCAAAGAGCTGGGATTACAGGCGTGAGCCACCGTGCCCGGCTTTTCAAGAAATTTTTTACCTTTCTTCTGAGTTTCTTCATTGACCCACTGGTCATTCAGGAGCTTATTGTTTGTATTCGTATAGCTTCCAAAATTCCTCTTGTTATTAATCCCAAATTTTATTGCATTGTGGTCAAAGAAAATGCTAGATATTATTTCAAGTTTTTGAATGTTTTAAGGCTTGTTTTGTGTCTTAACATATGGTCTATAATTGAGAATAATCCATGTGCTGCAGAAAAAAAAAATGTGCGTTCTATAGATCCTGGATGAAATGTTCTGTAAATATCTATTAGATCCATTTGTTCTATAGTGAATATTAACTCTGATGTTTCTTTCTTGATTTTCTGTCTGAAAGATTTGTCTAATGCTGAAAGTAGGGTGTTAAAGTCATTTGAATTGAGGCCTATATCTCTATTATATGGTATCTCTTCACATATCTCGGTACTCCAGTGTTGGGTGCATATATATTTAAACTTATGATATCCTCTTGCAGAATTGACCCCATGTTATTATATAGTGACCTTGTTTGTCTCTTCTTATAGTTTTTGTCTTGAAATCCATTTTGTCTGTTATAAGCATAGTGAGGCCTGCTCCTTTTTTTTTTTGAGGGGGTTTCCATTGGCATTGAATATCTTTTCCATCTTTTTATTTTCAGCCTGTTTGTGTCTTTATGGGTGAAGTGTGTTTCTTGTCAGTGACAGATCAATGAGTCTTTTTTTTTATCTATTCAGCTACTGTAAATCTTTTGATTGTAGAGTTTAGTCCATCTACATTCAATGTTATTATTGATAAGAAAAGACTTAATTATGCCATATTGTTATTTGTTTTCTGGTTGATTTGTGATCTTTTTCTTCTTTTTTTCCTTCCTGTTTTCCTTTAATACAAGTGATTTTTTTTAGTGATAGGATTTAATGTCTTTGTGTGTGTGTGTGTGTGTGTGTGTGTGCGTGTTTATCCATTGTATATTTTTTTGTTTCAGGTTACCATGAGGCTTGGAAATACTATGTTACAATCCATTACTTTAACCTGATAATAACTTAACACTCTACATAAACAAACAAGCAAAAAGAAAACTAACAAAACTTGCATTCACTTTATCCCCCTCTTTTTAACTTTTTGCTGTTTCTATTTATGTCTTATTGTACTATGTCTTGAACAGTTGTTGTAGTTATTATTTTTAATTGGTTCATTATTTAATCTTTCTACTTAGGATAAGAAGAGCTTACACAGAATAGTTACAGTGTTATAATATTCTGTGTTTTTCTGTGTACTTACTATTAACAGTAAGTTTTGCACATTCAGATGATTATTTATATCTCATTAATGTCCTTTACTTTCTGATTAAAGTACTCCCTTTAGCATTTCTTGTAGGATGGGTCTGGTATTGATAAACTCCCTCAGCTTTTGTTTGTCTGGAAATGACTTCATCTTTCCTGCATGTTTTAAAGATATTTTCAAGTGATATACTATTTTAAGGTAAAAGGATTTTTTTTCAGCACTTTAAATATGCCATGCCACTCTCTCCTGGCCTGTAATGTTTCCACTAAAAACTCTGCTGCCAGATGTATTGGAGCTTCATAGTGTCTTGTTTGTTTTTTTTCTCTTTCTGCTTTAATATCCTTTCTTTATTTTGATCTCTGAGAGTTTGACCATGAAATGCCTTGAGGCAGTCTTCTTTGGGTCAAATCTGCCTGATTTTCTATAACTTCTTGCATTTAAATTTTGATATTTTTCTCTAGATTTTGGAAGTCCCTTGTTATTATCCTTTTGAAAAAACATGCTACGCTACACCTACCTTTTTCTCTACCTCCTCTATATGGGCAATAACTCTTAGATATGCCCTTTTTTGACTATTTTTTAGATCCTGTAGGCATGCTTTATTATTTTTATTCTTTTTTTCTTTTGTCTCCTACGACTGTGTATTTTCAAATAGCCTGTTTTCAAGTTCAGTAATTTTTGCTTCTGCATGATCCATTCTGTTATTAAAGGACTCTGATGCATTTTTCAGTATGCCAATTGCATTTTCAGCTCCAGAATTTTCATTTGATTCTTTCTAATCATTTTAATCTTTTTGTTAAATTTAACTGATAGAATTCTGAATTTTTTCTCTGTGTTATCTTGAATTTATTTGAGTTTTCTCAACACAGCTATTTTGAATTCTCTATCTCAAAGGTCACATATCATTGGTTCTCCAGGATTTGTCTCTGGTGGCTTATTTAGTTCATTTGGTGAGGTCATGTTTTCCTGGATGGTGTTGATACACTAGTAGATGTTCTTTGGTGTCTGGGCATTGAATAAATTGGTATTTATTTTAGTCTTATTTATTTATTGGTATTTAGTCACTCTCTGGACTTATTTGTAATTATCCTTCTTAGTAAGGCTTTCCAGATATTTGAAAGGACTTGGGTGTTGTGACCTAAGATATTTTTGCTTTAAGGGGAACTCCATTATCATTAGAGTGTGATTGTTGCAGATTCATAGAGGTACTACCTTAATAGTCTTGGACAAAATCCAAGAAAGTCCTCTGGATTGCCAGGCAGAAATTCTTGTTCTTTTTTTTCCATTGTCCAAAACCAATAAAGTGTCCCTGTTTTTTTCTGAGTTCCTAAATCTGGATGTGGAGTGACACAAGCACTCCTGTGACCACAACCACTATGAATTGACTGAAATAGACCTAAACCAGCACAGCAATTGGTCTCACCTAAGTCCTGCTATAACCACCTCCTACTGCCTATGTTTGCTCAAGGCCGAGGGGCTCTACAATCATCAGGTGGCAAAGCCAACCAGGCCTGTGTATTTTCCTTCAGGGCAGTGAAGTCTTCCAGGCTCCAAGTGGTCCAGAAGTGCCAGCTGGGTGTCAAGGACTAGAGTCAAAAACCTTAGAAGTCTACCTTGTATTCTATTGAATTGTGGCTGAGCTGGCACTCAAACCACAATATACAATCCTTCTCACTTTTTGCTCCTGTTTTCAAAGGCAGAAGAGCCTCACCCCATAGCCATAGCCACCCCTGGCTATGAGGAGTACTGCCAAACTAGCACTGATATTTCCTTAAGTCACAAGGTTTTTTCAATTGTTTGGAATAGTTTCAGTATAAATGGTACCAGTTCCTTTTTGTACCTCTGGTAGAATTCAGCTGTGAATCCATCTGGTCCTGGGCTTCTTTTGGTTGGTAGGCTGTTTATTACTGCTTCAATTTCTGTACTCATTATTGGTCTATTCAGGGATTTGATTTATTCCTGATTCAGTCTTGGGTTTTTCATATATGTCTCTTATAATTTTGAGGTATATTTTTTCAATAACTAGCTTATTGAGGATTTTTGTCACAGAGGGAAGTTGAATTTTACTGAAGGCTTTTTCTGCATCTGTTGAGATAATTATGTGGCTTTTACCATTGGTTCTGTTTACGTGATGAGTTACATTTATTGAACAAATGTAAAAACATTTTATGTTCATGGATAGGAAGAATCAATATCATGAAAATGGCCATACTGTGCAAAGTCATTTATAGATTCAATGCTATTCCCATTAAACTACCATAGACATTCTTCACAGAATTAGAAAAATCTTTTTTAAAGTTTGTATGAAAATAAAAAAAAGCCCAATTAGCCAAGACAATTCTAAGCAAAAAGTACAAAGCTGGAGGCATCATGCTACCCAACTTCTAACTATACTACAAGGCTACAGTAACCAAAACAGCATGGTACTTGTACAACAACAGACACATAGACCAATGGAACAGAATAGAGAAGTCAGAAATAAGACTGTATATCTACAACTATTGTAGGAAAATCCAAGTTCTTCTCATGACCAGGAAAGGTTAGACTAGCTGATGCTATGAAGGGTGAGAGAAAATGGAATTTATTGGGCCAAAAAGGGAAAAGAAAAATTTTCAGTAGAGCAAGAGGGAAGCCTGTTAACCAGCTCCTGCACCACCACCACATGGGAACTCAAAAGCCTGGGCTCCTCCCCTCTGCAAATAGCATGAACTTTCATGGCTCCACCCCATTGTCCCAGTGCACAGGTCAGTAGGGGTTTCTCCATGGAACCCTTTATACTTGGCTATCTCATTCCCCCTCTAAAGTACATCTAACTGCCGTTAGAATAGGGATAAGGATAAGGATAAGGACAAAGACCAATCTTAACTGCTTCCTGCTAACAGAGTGCTTTTTTGGAAAAATGTCAGTTAGAGCTCCCTCAGAGGTTTATCTAAGGGTTCCTGGCAGAGGGGGCCATTGTTGAAGGCTTTAGTTGCATGACCATTTGGAGTTTGATTGCCTGAAGGTGAGAAGAGACAGACTGGGTTATTAGAAAACATGTATCAAAAGAAAACGAAGGGGAGGTGAGGAGAGCTCGAAGATTCTGAGGCCTTTTACCACTTTGCACAGAGAGAGGGATTCAAAAGCCTGACTGATAAAAAAATGAAAAAAACTTTTAGCCTTTTACTGTCATGTCAGGCTTCTGGATTCCCATCCCCTTGGCTCAATCCTAAGCCAATCAGTTTAAGGTTTGGGGAATTAAACTTTCCCAGTATGGAGGATGCATTTGAGTGGAGTGTTCCATAGTATGGAGACACAATTACCTATTAGTGAAGAGAGGACAGAGGATGAAAAAGGAAAAAAAATGATTTTTTTTTCAAAGGAGTCTCAGAGATTCAGGATGCATTCGAAAGGGGTACAGACTGAAGATGGGTGGCTACTCATCTGGAAAGAGGGGAGCAGGCATCCCTGGTTCCCTTCTCTTCCTAGCAAATATCTGGGGCACATAAGGGAGGGTAAGTGAAGTATTCCTCTTTCTTTCCTTTATTCTTATATCCCTGAGTCCCGGCAACCATGACAGAGTGCCACCTATAAGTGCCAAAGTGGCTTCCACCTATGAAGCAGGGAGGGCTTAGAGAATAGGAATTATCTGCTCTCACCTATGCCTCTATTCCCTCTGCTGTCAGTAGTCTTGGACTTCCCTAGACTTCATTTATGTCATGGATACTAGTATGACGTTTACCCATGAAATAGGAGGCTTGGCTTAATCAGCAAGAATCAGTCATGCTCACCTGCACTGTGCTTTTTAACCTGTTATCATCTGCCTCTGGATCCCTTAGATCTAGTTTTCTTTCCTGAACTTTCACCCAAAGCTTGGAATTTAGTTTGGGACAAAAATGTGTCTCAGGGTGTGTTGCATGGACTCCTTATCATAAACCAAATGCTAAGGTGAAGCTGTGGAGTTGAGTCCTCTTCCAACAATGGAGAGGAAAGAATGTTTTGTGACATGCCCAACTAACTGGTGGCTATAGTTATGCTTGCTAAAATTTAGATGCATGGTGCTTGGCTTTGGTTACTTCCCTTAGTCTTACTTTTCCAAAAAGGAAACCTCTGATGATGGGCATCCTATTTATGCCTATCACCTGGCAGGATTTCAGAATAATTGCTCAGAACTGGAATACTGATCCAGATTTTTACATTACCCATCCCTCTTTTTCCTTCTGAGCTTCAGCCAGAGATTGCTGGTGGGTTCACAGGAACAAGCAAGGTTAGTCTAAAAATGTCGGCAAAAACCTAAAAACAACTAATGAGTTTAGAATTTGATGACAAATGTATTATAAGTTTTGGAGCATAAGTTCTCTCTCTCTCTCTAGTCCTCATTTTTGTTAAAAAAATCATAATAGGACTAAGTTGTTTGCAAAATAGACTTTACCCTTATACTTGGCCTGATTATTTGCATGAAGTGCAGCAAGAATAACTATTCTTACACAGGTCTCTTACACTGGCTTTAATGGAATTCTGTTCCACAAGGAATCTCAGACAAGAACTCTTAAAGCTGAGCCCAGCTATGGGTTTGTATCCTCAAATAACTGTGATTTGGATGATCTTCTCCTCTTAAGATCCCAAGGTAAGCTTGAAGCTCCTCTGCCTGTTACAAGGTTACATTCTTTACTGACCACAGGTCAGAAACCCTATATAGGGACAGCATAGACAAGGGTATGAGGCCAGTCTCCCCAAGGGATTTTATCAGCTCTGCAAGTCCAGCTTGAGTCCTTAAAGGGAAGCATACCCTTCCAGTCAAAGCCTTGGTAAAACAACCACTTTCTCCAATTGCATCCTGTTGCAAAATAAAATAGATTTTTATTGCACTGATGCCAACAATTATATTGCCATAAGTTAAGAATACTCACAGATAGTTTCCAAATTTTAGAAGAACCAGGCAGAGAGAAACAAATGGTGCTGCAAATGTCGTTCACAGGAGTATACCTTACTCAATCGTTCAAGGCCATAAATGGTTCAAAATTAGTTTCCTTGAATCTGAAAAACAAAACAATGATTAACAATACTCCAAGCAAATGTCAAAAAGATTTGCTTCAGTTTTCTGAGTTCAGTTCATTTAGTTAAATCTTGCTTTGTTTGATATTTGTGAACATTTTAGTTCTCCATGAGTCCTATACATTTTTCTTTATTCCATAGTGGTGAGAAACCTGTATTTAAGAGCACCTGTCAGAGTCCTATAGCTTGTTATAAACCATCTTTTGAAAAGGATTAAACCAAGACAAAAATTGTCTGTGAATTACAATATGTCCAGGGTAGTTACAGTTAGAAGAAATACAATTGACAAATAAGTTTGGTTATTTCCATGGTTTAAAATAACTTAACATAGTAACCTTAATTATGATTAATAGAATATACGTAGACATTAGAATTTCAGAAATCCCATACAATTTTGGAATATATTAGTATTATTCACCAAAATATAACTTAAAGTAGATTGTACACCATTTTTGTAATCTCATATAACTAAATATGTCAAATAATCCTGTTTTTCTCTCTTCTAGAGGCTCCAGGGGCCCTCTAAAGCCTTCAAAAAGACAGGTGTCAAGAAAGATGATTTTGAACCTGCAGTTTTATTTTGCGAATCATGTTAAATATGTTGGAGATTTAAAACACTTGATGTTATGAAATAGAATTCAAGATTACCATAAATTATTTATTTTGCAAAATGATGACTCAAGAACTTAAAAAGCAAAAATCCCTTTTATAACCCTTTACAAATTTTGCCAAAGTGCAGATTAGTGCCTTAAAAGCACTTTGTTGTGCTTTTATTTTAATGCTCAACTTACAGAAAAACCGTATAATACCTTTTCTGAATTTAGTCAATATGGTCACACACAGAAATTTTGCAAGATTAAATTTTACAATCCTTCCACCACTTGTTTTAACTTTTAGCTTTATTTTATCTAATTTAAAACAATTATTTAACCCTAGGCAATTATTTATATTTTTATGCCTTTCTATAATTTTTTACTAAAAACAGATTTTACTATTCTTAAACAAGTTGCATGTAAATCTATTTCCAGTAATTTTAATTACATGTTATAATGGTAACTCCTAGCAATTTTTAATTTGAATGTAAAACCTGGTAAGTTGTTTTGATTATGTGCTAACTTCATCCAAGGTTTGACTCCTCCCAGCACAATTAGGGGCATGGTTAATTCCATATGTCCCCAGGCCTTACCAGGTTGAATAGTTCTCAAAAATGAAGTAGCAGTTTATAACCTCAAAAGACTTAGCAAACCTTGAATCTGACCATAAATTAGTCCACCTATTTATATTTTGATGACATCTGCATTTTACCAATAGTCTTTAAGGCTGTTTTTATTTCTCAGAGACTAAAGTCATGTGAACTAAAAGGTACCACAGCTTTTATCTTCCCTCTAAAAAACATTTGATTCAAGCATCCAAGCACTTATCTTCCTTTAGGCCAATTAATTAGAGCCCTTTTTATAGACATCACACACATGACACATATATATAACTACACAGACAGGCAGAATGAAACCCAGTTACCACAAGATCCTTTATTTGCCAATCTCCTATTTGGACCATTGGCCTTTTGGTGCTTTTAATTCCTGGGGTCCCATGCGAAAAACAGAGGTCTCCCCACTCGCATGTGTTCATTAAAAGTGCCAAGGAAAAATGGAGAAAAATAATTCAGTTGACTGAAAAAAACCCTCTTTTTTCCATCAAAACAAGGTCCAAGAAAGGGAAAACATAAAGGCCTTTTAAATATAACTATAACTTGGATATCCACTTTTAACTAATCTGAGCCCTCCTTAAGAAAATCCTTTTAACTCCCTTATCACCTGACAAACGGCCAATATTTCTGGTTTTCAAACTTTACTAAATATTCAGAGAAAAGAAAATCCAATGTAGTTTGTGGAGGGGAAGGGAATCAACAAATAGCAAAAGGTCATGCAGATATAAAACCAGAAAGGAGACATTTCTGAAGCCAGGATTGAATCCCTGGCTGTGCAGAGGCTAAACAAAGCCTTGACATAGGGTTGCAGTCCACTCCCCCAGGACATAAAACAAGATGGAGCCCTGAAGCAAAGTTTGCTACAGATGATACAGAAAGACATGCAAAACACACCAGATTGGCTACGGCTTAAGGTCAGCCTCATAAATCCTTTTTCATAATTAAAACTCTACAGATAATATAAATAGTAATACTCCCCATCATTTCTGGCCCAGAAAAATGTCTTCCAAAAGAAAAAAAAAAAGTCATTTAAAAGTTACCTGCTGAGAGGGTAAAGGATTCCTGAGGAAAGTACCTCTTATTCTTATGCAAGTGATTCCCCCACCAGGGAGAAAAGTTTAATTGCTGTAGAATGGAGCAGAACTCTTTGGCTGGGAGAGGGGGAGACTCCATGAGGGCCTGGCAGGGAACTCCAGCCAGCCATGCAGAACCCTTGGGCCATTTGTCCCAACCTGGTCAGGAAGAGGACAGTGGTTGCTCACCCGTCTGTCCCAAAAAAGGAAGGGAAAGGCCATTGAAAGGCTGGGTTGGACTGAAGCCAACATTTCTGACACCCAGGAGCAACAGGGGATGGGGTACAGTTGCCTCTACCCTCCGAAGAAATCCGAGGGACATGAAGCTTAGAAGCAAAAGAGAGAACGGTTTTTTTGGTTTGCATCTCACTCACCCTTCCCCCAGCCCTACATTGCACACCAAAATGTAAGAAAATCTACATTCTTGTCACACAAACAGGAAAGATTACACTTGCAGATGCTTTTAAAGGTAAGGGAAAACAGAATTTATTGGATGAAAAAAAGAAAAAGTGAAAAAGTTTCAGCAGAGTGAGGGGTAAGTCTGTTAACTGTCTCCTGCCCCACCATACAGGAGCTCAAGAGGCCAGCTCCTCCCCTCTGCAAATTTATGGCATGAATTTCCATGGTTTTGCTTTATTCTCCCAGTGCACAGGACCTGCAGGGATCCTGTGGGGACCCCTTTATAATTGACTATCTCGCAAGCATCTGATCTTCAATAAACTTGACAAAAACAAGCAATGGGGAAATGATTCCCTATTTAATAAGTAGCTCTGGGAGAATTGGCTAGCCATATGCAGAAAATTGAAACTGGAACCCTTCCTTACACCTTATACAAAAATCAACTGAAGATTGATTAAAGGCTGAAATGTAAAACCCAAAACCAAGGAGGAAAATCTAGGCAATACCATTCAAGACATATGCACAGGCAAAGATTTTAAGACAAAAACACCAAAAGCAATTGCAATAAAAGAATTAACAAATGGGGTCTAATTAAACTAAAGAGCTTCTGCACAGCATAAGAAACTATCGTCAGAGACAATCTACAGAATGGGAGAAAAGTTTTTTAATCTATCCATCTGACAAAGGTCTAATGTCCAGGATCTATAAGAAACCCAAACAAATTTACAAGAACAACAACAAAACCATCAAAAGTGGACAAAGGACATTAGCAGATATTTCTCAAAAGAAGACATACATATGGCCACCAAACCTATGAAAAAAGCTCAACAACACAGATCATGAGAGAAATACAAATCAAAACCACAGTGAGATACCATCTCACACCAGGCATAATAGCTAGTATTAAAAAGTCAAAAAACAACTGATGCTGGCAAGGTTGTGGAGAAAAAGGAGCTCTTTTACACTTGATGAGAGTATAAATTAGTTTACCGTTGTAGAAGACAGTGTGGTGATTCTTCAAAGACCTTGAAGCAGAAATACCATTTGACCCAGCAATTTCATTACTGGATACATACCCAAAGGAATATAAATCATTATATTATAAAGATACATGCACATGTATGTTCATTGCAGCACTTCAATAGCAAAGATGCACAATCAACCTAAATGCCCATCAATTATAGACTGGATGAAGAAAATGTCATACATATACACCAGAGAATACTATACAGCCATAAAAAGGAATGAAATCATGTCCTTTGCAGGGACATGGATGAAGTTGGAAGCCATTATCCTCAGCAAACTAACACAGGAACAGAGAATCAAACATTGCATGGTCTCACTTATAAGTGGGAGCTGAATGATGAGAACACATGGACAAATAAGGCAGAACAACACACACTGGGGCACATCAGATGAGGGTTTTGAGGGGAGGGAGAGCATGAGGAAGAATAGCCAATGGATGTTGGGCTTAATACCTAGGTGATGTGATGTTCCATGTGGCAAACCACCATGGCACATGTTTAACTATATAACAAACCTGCACATCCTGCACCTGTACCCTTGAATTTAAAATAAAATTTTAAGAAAAATAAGTAAATTTGAAAAAATTCAAAAAAGAATTACTCATTTGGAATAAAATATTAGCCTTTAGACAGACTCCATTGATATCATACATTTTAACTCATTGTACAATATGTAGTAATACATTGAGTCATTATTTTCTGATAACATATTAGCACCATTTAGTCAAGGATTTTGCTTATTTCTGATTGTTTGGAATTAGGGTAGAATGGAGCAGAGGAAGATGTAGTAGGCAGGTGTAGCCTGAAAACAATCCTGGGAATGTAATCAAGTATATAATAGTTCCCAATTAGATCCCAATATGGAAGCAACTATGAAGTAAGGTTTCTACCGCAATTGGAAAGTCATTTTCTCTCCTTGTCTCTTGTTTTCCCTAGTGCTTTGTTCTGAGGTGCATGAAAGAGCTTTGTAGAGGAGGAAAGAGTGTATTGCTCTTTAATTATCATTGAATAATACCACCATATTAATTCTAGAGTAAAATGCACTGTCAATTCCCAAAGAATTTACTATGCATGTGACAGTGGCATTTTGCAGGTGGTGCCTAGTATTTTAAATATTTATGTAATCCATTTTATTGAATCTCTGTCATCCTACATTTCCCAACCAAATATTATTTTTTGATTATTGTTAATTCACAAAATGTATTTTCTTTTCCAAAGTTTTGCTCTTAAGAGTAAATGAATAATCCATCTTTTGAATTGGAAGAAATAGTAGACACATCTGCATCACAAACTTGATTTAAAAATGCAGTTGGATTGTAACCTACCTGACAGTTTTTGTGACAGAGAACAAGTAGGTAAGAGCAAAAAAAAAATAGCAAAGTTCATCTTTTATTTGATAATAAATAATTTCAAGTAATTGTCAGATTCCAGTAAAAAACAACAGCAGCACAAATGCCTATTAGGTCTCAAAAGCTTTGTTGGTGGTGCCTTACCTAAAAATAATATCAGCTATTACCTATAGAGCTCTTACCACAAGCCAGCCACTATTCTAATTACTGTTCATACTCATTTAATTTTCATGATAATTCTATGACATAGTTGCTTATAATTATTTCCATTTTACAGATGAGGTTTCTGAGGCACAAAGAAATAAATTAACTTGTCCAAATTCACACTGCTAGTTACTGATGGAACTGAGACTGGCTTAAGAATCTGTGCTTTTAGCTACTGTACTCCACTTCCTCTCTTTTTATAGCAATCCTATTTATTAAAATCAGCTATCATTTTAAAGATTAGTCTGATTTTTAGTTGGGCATTTGCCTTACCTCTTAACCCAAATTAATGTGATATTCTCTCTAAATTAGAATTCCCTTGATTTGAGACAATTTATATGAAGATGGAGAAACAATTAGAGTGGGAAGACAAAGGAAAAGCTAAAATATTTTACAGAGGGTAGAGATTTAATAATATCAGGAGATGAAAGCAAAATATGACTTTCTAGGGTGTTGTAAATATTTATACTTCAGCAGGTACTGAGTTATTACTGTAGTTGATTAATGAAAATGAAAATCTTATAAGACAAAAATACTGGAAGATTGATTTTTATATCAAATATGTTGAGGAATGTGCTATTTTATGAAACTTTGAAACAAATCCTTGTTCTTACAGGTGATGTTTTTAGTTTAAACTTATCTTTTCTGATTAGAAAGTATGTGTGCTAAAATTGCACCTTCAGGGTTACATTTAGAATATCAAAAGGCAGGTTAGTATTTTGAAAGTTCAATAGGCTCTATTTTACCACTGTAATGTTACTCAATAATTTTTCAGATGTATATAGGAAGATTAAAATAATAAAATAGATCCTTCTTGCATTGAACTGAATTAATGATAAGATTCTTTTTGAACTACTGAAGATCTTGATGCCTGTAATGTGGCAAGATTGTGGCACATAATAAGTTGTGATAGCTTTAGAAATTAAGATGTCATTTGAGTGACATGAATGATAAATTGGGATCACCATAGAAGGAAATAGAATTGTGCCCAAGAACATCCATTATCTGAAAAAATAGTTTTAATATAGAATAGGGAAATTAAATATCTTCGTAAAATAATTTCAAGGTTTTTGTTCATAGAAAGGTAATATATAACTTTAATTTCCTTCATATTTTTAATGTATTTTTTAAATAAGTAAAACGATATTTTGTTACTTTGTATGTTTTAACATTTTTATTAAGATGGAAACGACATATTATAAAATTCATTGATACAAAGTACTGAGTTCAGTGGGTTTTAGTATATTCACACAGCTGTACAACCATCATCACAATATAATTTTAAAACATTTTGTTTACCCTAAACTGAAATGCCATATCTAATATGTAGCCATATAACATTAGTATTATGTTTCCTAAGTGTTCATTAATGGATAATTTGATTAAAGAATGTGATATATATACACAATGGGATACTATTCAGCCATAAAATAAATGAAATAATGTCTCTTACCGCAATATGGGTGGAAATGTAGGCTATGAAATGAAGTCAGGCAGAAAGAAAAATGGCACATTTCTCACTTATAAATGAGAGCTAAATAATGCACACACATGGACGTAGAGTGTGGAATGATAGACAGTGGATATTCAGAAGGGTGATGGGATGGAAGAGGTGAATGATAAGAAATTACTTAATGGGTACAATATACATTATTTGGGTAATGGATATGCTGAATACTCTGACTTCACCACTATGCAGTCTATGCGTGTAATAAAAGTGCACTTGTATTCCATAAATTTATTTAAATTAAAAATTATGTTACCTTTTGTGACTGGCTTCTTTCACTTAGCATAATGTTTTTAATATTCATTTATTTTGTTGTATGGATTAATACTTTTAGTCCTTTTATTGCTGAATAATATTCCATTGTATTAAGCATGGATATACAACATTTTGTTTTTCCATTCATCTGTTGGTGGATATTTGCATTGTTCCATTTTTAAGTTATTTTTAATAATACTGTTATTAACACTTATGTGCAAGATTTTGTGTGTCTATACATTTTTATTTCATTGCACTATACAGCTAGTAATGAATTGCTGGATCATATGGAAAATCTGTTTGACATTTTGAGGAACTGCAAAACTGTTTTTTTTAAGTGGCTACATCATTTTACATTTCCATAAGCAATGTATGAGGGTTCCAACTTCTCTACATTATTGCTAACACTGGTTATTATTACTCTTTTATTTAGTAGTCATGCTAATATTGTGGAGTTGTATCTCATTGTCATTTTGATTTGTATTTCCTTAGTGATTAATAATTTTGAGCATCCTTTCATGTGCTTATTTGCCATTTGTCCATTCAATCTCCTGCACAATTTTAAATTGTGCTATTTGTCTTTTGGTTATTGTGTTATAGCAGTCTTTTATCTATCTTGGATACAAGTTATGTACTTTGGATATGATTTGAAAAGATTTTTTCTTGTAGTATGTGAGTTGTCTTTTCACTTTTTAATGCGTGCTTTCAAACACAAATTTTTAATTTGATGTAGTCCAATTTTTCTCTTGTTACTGTTATCACTTGTCTTTCTGCTGTTATACTTAAGAAGGAAGGCCAACCCAGAGTCACAAATATTTACTCCTATGTTTTCTTCTAGAAATTTATAGTCTTAGCTCTTTCATTAACTCTACCATCTATTTTGAGTTAATTTTTGTAATAGTGAGGGACAATTTTTCAAATTTATGTTTTTGCATGATGATATTAATTGTCCCAGCACCATTTACTGAAAAAACATTATTTCCTTTTTGAAATGTATTAGCACCCTTGTTGAAAACTTATTAATGATATATTTTCAAAGGGTTTATTTCTGGACGCTCAATTCTTCCATTGGTCCGTTTGTTTTTTCTTATTATAGTGATATGCTGACTTGATTATCCTAGCTTTGCAATAAATTTTTAAACCATGGAGTATGAGTCCCCTGAGGCCTTCAAATTTGTTATTTTTAAATATCCTTTTAGACTATTTCAAGCCCCTTACATTTCCTTATGAGTTTGGGTTTTGTAAAAGTTTTATTTTCAATTGACACATAATAATGGGGTACAGTGTGATATTTTGATGCATATATACATTATGTAATAAGCATATACTTCATCTCAAAGATTTATTATATTTTTGTAATAAGAACATTCAAAATCATTTGTTTGACTTATTTTGCAATGTATGTTATTGCTAACTATAGTCACTCTAATTTCTGATAGAATATCAGAACTTACCCTGCTATCTAACTGTAACTTTGTACCCATTGATTTACTTCTTTCCTTCCCAGACTTTGGTAATCACTATTTTTAATTCTATGAGATCAACTTTTTTAGAGTCCACATCAGAGTGAGATCAGATGGTATTTGTCATTCTTTGTTTTCCTTATTTTATTTAACATAATGTCCTCTATGTTCATCCATGTTGTCACAAATGACAGAATTTTTTTATTTTTAGCTGTATAATATTTTATTATTTAAATATACCACAATTTGTTTATTTATTTATCCTTTGAGTAGCATGCAGGTTAATTCCATATATTGAATATTGCAAATAATCCTGCAATAAACCTGGGAGTGCAGACATCACTTCAATATATTGATTTCATTTCCTTTGGATATGTACCTAGCAGTGAGATTGTTGGATCATATGGTACTTCTATTTTTAATATTTTTAGGAATGTTAATACTATTTTCCATAATGGCTGTATTAATTTACTTTTCCACCAACAGTTTCTAAGGGTTTGCTTTTCTCCACATCCTTCCCAAAACAAATCTTTTTATTTTACTTTTTGAAAATAGCCATTCTAAATGGAGTAGGATGATATCTCATTGTGGTTTAATTTCCATTTTTGTGATAATTAGTGACATAAAGCATGTTTTCATGCACCTGATGGTCATTTGCATGTCTTCCTTTGAAAAACATCTTCAGAATTTGTGCCCATTTTTAATAGGGTTATTTGTTTTTTGCTATTGTGTTCTTGGAGTTCCTCGTGTGTTCTGGATATTAACATATTGTCAGATGTATAGCTTCCAAATATTTTCTCCCATTATGTAGATTGTCTCTTTTCTCCATTGTTTCCTTTGCTGTGGATTAGTTTCTTAATTTGATGTAATCCCATTTGTCTCATGTTTGCCTTTGTTGCCTGTGATTTTGATATCTTATCCAAAATATCCTTGACCACACTAACATCATGAAGCATTTGCCCTCAGTTTCCTTCTAGTAAGTTCACAGTTCTGGGTCTTTCATTTAAGTCTTTAATCCATTTGGGGTTGCTTTTTGTTTGTCGTTCAAGATAATGTTCCAATTTCATTTTTGTGTGTGTGAATATTCAGTTTTCCCAGCACCATTTACTGAAGAAACTG
Source organism: Pongo abelii (assembly GCF_028885655.2). Classification (NCBI taxonomy): domain Eukaryota; kingdom Metazoa; phylum Chordata; class Mammalia; order Primates; family Hominidae; genus Pongo; species Pongo abelii. Next base: position 90,179,812 of record NC_072008.2, read on the forward strand.
CCCTTTCCCCAGTGTGTGTTTCTGGCATCTTTACTGAGAATCAGTTGGATGTACATGCATGGAATTATTTTGTTCAGTTTATGCATGTGTTTGGCTTTATGCCTGTGGCATGCTGCTTTGGTTACTTTGTAGTATATCTTGAAGTTAGGTAGTGTTATGCTTATAGCTTCGTAATTTTTGCTTAATTGCTTTGGCTATTGAAAGTATTTTGTGGTTCTAAATGTATTGTAGAATTTTTTTTGCTATTTCTTTGATGAATGTTATTGATATTTTGATAGAGATTGCATTGAGTCTGTACATCACTTTGGGTCATTGATACATCTTAACGATAATATTTATCTCAATTCAAGAGCACAGGATATCTTTTTATTTATTTGTGCCTTCAATTTTTTGCCAGTGATTTATACGTTTTAGTGGAGAGACCTCTCACCTTCTTGATTAAATTTATTTCTAAGTATCTTATATTTTTATAGCTATTATTTTGTCTCTGCTTATTTTATGTTTAAATGTTAAACAACTTTATTGAGGTATAGTTGATATACAATAAATTGCATATATTAAAGTGTACAATTTGTTAAGTTTTGACATCCATCACCACAATTAAGGTAATGAACAAATATAGCACCACCAAAAGTTTCCTCATGTCCCTTGTATTTTCTAGAGTTTTATATAAATGGAATCATAGGTTATATACTCGTTTTTGTTCCAGTATCATCTACTTAATTTAATTATTTTGAGATTCATCTATGGTATTTTGTGTATCAATAGTTCATTCCTTCTTAAGTTCAAAAGTTTACATTTAAAGTTCAATAACATTGACCTTTATAAATAAATTTAGAGTCTAGGTTCAATGCAAAAAGTACATCCTGCTCCTGCTAAAGATTGTGGGTATAGGGCAGTGTTTTCTTGAGCTCCTACTTGTGCCTATTTTAAAAATACAACAACAGGGCTGGAGGTAGAGCAAGATGGCAGATAAGAAAACTCCGCTGATTGTCCCCCATGAAAGGACACTAATTTAACAACTATCTACATAAAAGAAAGCATCTTAATAAGATCCATAAACCAGGTGAGAACTCACAGGACCTGGTTTTAACTTTATATCACTGTAAGACACACAGAAGAGGTAGGAAAAACTGTTTTGAATCACCGACACCACCCCTACCCCATGCCCCAGCAGTTGCAGCATTGTGTAGACAGCAATTCTGAGCACTGCAGGAAGGAAAGCACAGCAATTCTTAGTCATTGAACTCACTGCTGTCTTGTTAGAATAGAAAAGAAAACTGAACAAAATTCAGCTAATGCCTGCCCATGGGGAGGTAAGAATTTAAACCAGCCCTAGCCAGAGGGGAATCACCAATCACAGCAGGTGGAACTTGGGTTTTTGCAAGCCTCACCACCATGGGTTAAAGCACTCTGGTGCTCTAAATAAACGTGAAAGTCAGTCTAGGTCACGAGGACTGCAACTCCTAGGAGAGTCCTAGTGCTGAACTAGGCCCAGAGCCAGTAGACTTAGGGGGTTGAGATGGGGTATGTGACCTACTGAGACACTAGCTGAGGTGGCTAAGCAAGTGCTGTCATCACCACTCACCTAACCCCAGGTGGCATGGCTCACAGATCCAAAAGAGACCCCTTCCTTTCACTTGAGGAGAGGAGAGGGAATAGTGGAGATAAATTTGTCTTGCATTTTGGATACCAACTCAGCCATAGCAAAATAAGTCATCAGAGTCACAAGGCCCCATTTTCAGGCCTTAGTTCTTAGATGAAATTTCTAGAAACACTCAGGGCCAGAAGGTAACATGCTGCCCTGAAGGGAAGGACCCAGTCCTGGCAGGATGCATCACCTGCTAACTGAAGAGCCCTTGGGCCCCAAAAAAACAGCAGAGATACCCAGGTACTACGTTGAGGGCTTTGGGTGTGACTCTGAGATGTGGTGCCATCAGGTGAGACTCAGCACATTTCAAGCTATGGTAGATATAGAATAAGACTCTTTCTGCCTGAGAAAAGCAGAGAAAAAAGTAAAGGGGACTTTGTCTGCACCCGGGTGCCCACTTAGTCACAGAGGGATAAAACACCCAGCAAGATCTTGGGGTCCCCAGTTCCAAAGGAGGGCTGTTGGATGACATTTCTGGAAATTCCCTAGGCCAAAGTGAAGCCCACTGCACTGAAGCATGAGTCCCAGGCCAGGCAACAGTTACCACAAGCTAACTAAAGAGCCCTTGGGCCTTAAGGGAACATTGGCGATAGTCTGGCAGTACTCACCATGGGCCTGTGATAGTAGTCACCATGGGTTGAGGCTCTTCTGCCTTTGGGGAGAAAAAAGAGAGAGAGAGAGAAAGGGATAGACTGTGTCTTGTGGTTTCAGTGCCAGCTCAGCCACAGTACAACAGAATACCAGGTACACTTCCAAAGATTTTGACTCTAGCCCCTGGCTTGTGGATGGCACATCTGAACCTAACCAGGACCAGGAGGAACTCAACGCACTGGAGAGAAGGACACAGGCCTGGCTGTCATTGACACTAATTGTAGTGCTAATTGTAGAGCCCCAGGGCCTTAAGAAAACATAAACAGTAGCCAGGAAGTGGTTTCAGCAGACCTTGGGTGAGACCCAGTGCTGTGCTGGCTTTACATCTGACCCAGTACAGTAATTGTGGTCGTGGCCACAGGGGTGTTTGTGTCACTCCAGCCCCAGTTTCACATAGCTCAGAACAGAGAGAGAGAGAGAGAGAGAGAGAGATTGTTTGTTTTAAAGAAAGTAAGTGAAGAGAATGAAAGTCTCTGCCTGGTAATTCAAAGATTTCTCTTGGATCTTGTCCAAGTCCATCAAGATGATACCTCCATAAGTCTACAGTGTTATTGGACTTTGAGTGCCCCCTAAAGCAGTTACATCTTAGGTCACAACACCCAAGTCCTTTTGAATATCTGGAAAGCCTTCCCAAGAAGAAATAGTTCAAACAAGCCCAGACTGTGAGGATGATAATAAATAATTAACTCTACAATGCCAGGCACAAATAAACATATACGGGTATCAATACAACCCAAGAAAGCAGGACCTCACCGAATGAACTAAATAAGTCACCAGGGAACAAATAAATATATTTGATCTTTTAAACAGAGAATTCAAAATATCTATTTTGAAGAAACTCCAATTCAAAATAACACAGAAAAAAATTCAGAATTTTATCAGATAAATTTAACAAAGACATTAAAATAATTAAAAATAATTGAGCAGAAGTTTTGGAGCTAAAAAATGCAATTGACATGATGAAGAATGCATGAGAGCCCTATATATAATAGCAGAATTTATCAAGCAGAAGAAATAATTAGTGAACTTAAAAACAGATTATTTGGACATATACGTAAGAGATGAAAAAAGAAAACATCAAAGAACCATAACTACAGGATCTAGAAAACAGGCTCAAAAGGGCAAATCTAAGAGTCATTGGCCTTAAAGAGGATGCAGAGAAAGAGATCGGGATAGAAAGCCTATTCAAAGGAATATTAACAGAGAACTTTTCAAATCTAAAGCAAGATAACAATATCCAATTATAAGAAGGTATGGAACACCAAGCAGATTTAACCCAAAGAAGTCTACCCTAAGGCATTTAGTAATCAAACTCCCAATGGTCAATTATAAATAAAGGATCCTAAAAGCAGCAAGAAAAAAGAAACAAATAACATACCATGGAGCTCCAATACATCTGGCAACAGACTTTTCAGTGGAAACCTTACAGGTCTGAAAAGAAAGGCATGAAATATCTAAAGTACTGAAGAAAAAAAACCTTTGCACTAGAATAATCTATCTTGAGAAAATATTCTTCAAACATGAAGAAGAAATAAAGACTTCCCCAGACAAACAAAAGCTGAGTGATTTTATCAATATCTCCCCTATCCTACAAGAAATGCTAAAGGGAGTACTTTAATCAGAAATTAAAATATGTAAATGAGCAACAAGTAATCACCTGATGGTACAAAACTCACTGGTAATAGTAAGTAAATAGAAAAACACAGAATACTGTAACACTTTAAGTGTGGTGTGTAAATTACTCTTATACTAATTAGAAATAAACCATGAACCAATCAAAAATTATAACTACAACATCTTTTCCAGACATACACAGTACAAGAAGACATGAACTCAAATAACAGTTAAAAAACAGAAGACAAAGTTAAGGCATAGATTTTTTGATAGTTTTCTTTTTGCTTGTTGGTTTCTTTTGCAAACGGTGTTAAGATGTTATAAGCTTAAAATAATGGCTTATTTAGCATTTGCAAACTCATGGTAACCCCAAATTTAAAAAAATACCATGAATACACAAAAAATGAAAAACAAGACACCAAATCATATCACCAAAGAAAATCTTCTTCATAAAAGAAGACAGAAAGGAAAGAAAGAAGGAAGTGAAGACCACAATACAACCAGAAAAAAAGTGACTTAATGGAAAGAGTAAGTCCTTACTTATCAACAACAACGTTGTATATAAATGGACTAAACTCTCCAATCAAAAGACATAGAGCGGCTCAATGGGTAAAAAACAAACAATCAAAAAAATCTCAGTGGTCTGTTGCTTACAAGAAACATATTTCACCTATAAAGACACACATAGATTGAAAATAATAGAAAAAGATATTCCATGCCAATGGAAACCAAAAAAGAGCAAGACTCACAATGCATATCTCAGACAAAATAAATATCAAGACAAAAATTATAATAAGAGACAAGGAAACTATTTCATGATAAATGGTCAATACAACTAGAGGATATAAAATATTAAATATATATACGCCTAGCACTGGAGCACCCAGATATATAAATTACATATTATTGAGCTAAAAAGAGAGACTGACTCCAATAGAATAATACCTGGAGATCTCAACACTGCATTTTCAGTATTAGAGAGGTCTTCCAGGCAAAAAAAATCAATAAAGAAACATTGGACTTAATCTGTACTATAGACCAAATAGATCTAATAGATATTTACAGAAAATTTAATTCAATGACTTCAAAATACAAATTGTCTTTCCTCAGCATGTGGATGTTTCTTAAGAATTGAGCATATGTTAGATCACAAAGCAAGTCTTAAAACATTCAAAAAGTTGAAGTAATATCAAGCATCTTCTCTGACCAGAATGAAATAAAACTAAAAAGCAATAACAAGAGAAATTTTGAAAAATATATACCTGGAAATTAAACAACATGTTCTGAATAACCAATAAGTCAATGAAGAAATTAACAAAAATGATGGAAACATTTATTGAAACAAATAATGGAAATACAACATACTAAATCCTATGGGATACATCAAAACCAGTACTAAGAGGGAAGATCTTAGTTATAACTTCCTACTTTGAAAAAGAATAAAAACTTGAAATAACATTACAATACATCTGAAAGAACTAGAAAAACAAGAGCAAACCAAACTCAGAACGAGCAAAACAGAAATAATAAAAATTAGAGCAGAAATAAATGAATTTGAAATGAAGAAAACAATAAAAAGATCAATGAAACAAAAAGATGGTTTTTTGAAAAATTGAAATATTAACAAAACTATAGCTAGACTCAGAAAAAAATAGAAAAGGCCCAAATAAATAATATCAGAGATAAATAAGAAGATATTACAACTGATACTTTAGAAATTGAAAATGTCATTAGTGCCTACTATGAGCCACTATATGCTAATAAATTTGAAAATCTAGAAGAAATAGACAAATTCCTGGACACATAAATTCTAACAAGATTAAACCATGAATAAATCCAAAACATAAACAGACCAATAACAAATAATGGGATTGAAGCTATAATGAAAGGTCTCCCAGTAAAGGAAAGTGAGGGACTTGATGGCTTCACTGCTGAATTCTACCAAACATTTAAAGAAGAAAGAGTACCAATGCTATTCGAACTATTCTAAAAAATTGAAGAGCAGGGAATATTTCCAAGCTAATTCTGCAAGGCCAGTATTACCCTGATACAAAAACCAGACAAAGAAACACCAAAAAAAGAAAACTACATGCCAATGTCTCTGATGAATATCGATGCAAAAATCCTCAACAAAATACTAGCAAACTGAATTCAACAATACATTAGAATGCTCATTCATTATGACCAAGTGGTATATATCCCTGGGATGCAAAGATAGTTTAACATACACAAATCGATCAGTATTATGCCTCATATCAAAAGAATGATGAACAAAATCAACATGATCTTTCAACTGATGCTGAAAAAGCATTTGATTAAATTCAGCATCCCTTTACGATAAAAAAAATCTTTAAAAAACTGGGTGCAGAAGAAGCATATCTCAACATAATGAAAGCCATATATGACAGATCCACAGCTACTATCATACTTAATGGAGAGAAAGTGAAAGCCTTTACTCTAAGATTTGGAACACGACAAGAATGTCTACTTTTCACCGCTGTTATTCAACATAGTGCTAGCACTCCTAGCTAGAACTATCAGACAAGAGAAAGAAATAAACGGCATCCAAATTGGAAAGAAAATCAAATTATCCTTGTTTGCAGATGATATCATCTTACATTTGGAAAAACCTTAATACACCACAAAAAACTTTTAGAACTGACAAACAAATTCTGTAAAGTTTCAGGATACAACATTAATATACAAAAATCAATAACATTTCTATATGCTAATAGTAAACAACCTTCAAAATAAATTAAAAAGTAATTACATATACAATAACCACACATAAAATTAGGTACCTAGGAATTAACCAAAGAAGTAAAAGATCTCTATTATGAAAAGTAAAATACTCTGATAAAAGAAATTGAAGAGGACACCAAAAAACAAAGCAAAACAAAACTCAATCTTTATGAATTAGAAAAATCAATATTGTTAAAATATCCATACTACCCATAGCAATCTACAGATTCAATTCAATTCATTTCAAAATACCAGTAACATTCTTTACAGAAATAGAAAAAAAATCCTAAAGTTTACACAGAACCAGAAAACACCCAGAATAGCTAAAGCTAGATTAAGCAAGAAGAACGAAAACAGAAGAATCACATTACCTGACTTCAAATTACACCACAAAGCTATAGTAATCAAAACTGCATAGTACTGGTGTAAAAACAGACACATAGACCAATGGAATGGAATACAAAACCCAGAAACAAATCCGCACATCTACAGATAGCTAGTTTTTGACAAAGGTGCCAAGAACATACACTGGGATAAAAGATAGTCTCTTCAATAAGTGGTTTCAGGAAAACTAGATATCCATATGCAGAAGAAAAACTAGATTTGTATCTCTTGCTATATACAAAAAATCAAATCAAAATGAATTGAAGACATAAATATAAGACCTCCAGCTGTGAAACTATTACATGAAAACATTGGGGAAAATTTCCAGGACATTGGTCTGGGCAAAAATTGCTTGAGTAATACCCCACGAGCACAAACAACCAAAGCAAAAAAGGACAAATGGGATTACAATAAGTTAAAAACCTTCTTCACATCAAGAGAAACAATCAATAAAGTAAAGAGACTGCCCACAAAATGGGAGAAAATATTTGCAAACTATCCATCTGGCAAGGGATTAATAACCAGAAAATATAAAGAGCTCAAACAATTCTATAGGAAAAAAATCTAATAATCCTATAAAAAACGGGCAAAATATTTGAGTATACATTTCTCAAAGAAGACATACAAATGGCAAACAGTCATATTAAAAGGTGCTCAACATCACTGATCACTGAGAAATTCAAATGAAAACTGCAATGAGATACCATCTCACCCTAGTTAAAATAGCTTACATCCAAAAGACAGCCAATAACAAATGCTGACAAGGATGTGGAGAAAAGGGAACCCTTGTAACACCATTGGTGGAAATGTAAATTAGTACAAAAACTATGGAGAACAGTTTGGAGATTTATAAAAAAAAAACACTGAAAAACATAGCTACTCATATGATTCTGCAATCCCACTACTGGGTACATACCTAAAATAAAGGAAATCAGTATATCAAAGAGGTTGGTGTACTTCCATGTTTGTTGCAGCACTTTTTACAATAGCCAAGATTTGGAAGTAACCTAAGTGCCCATCAACATAAGAATGGATAAAGAAAATGTCATACTTACACACTGTGGAGTACTATTCAGCCATAAAAAAGAATGACATTCTATCATTTGCTACAGCATGGGTGGTACTGGAGATCATAATGTTAAGTGCAATAAGCCATGTGCAGAAAGTCAGATATTGTATTTTCTCACTTATTTGTGGGATCTAAAAATCAAAATAATTGAATTCGTAGGAATAGAGAGTAGAAGGATGTTTACTAGAGGCTGGGAAGGGTAGTGGAAGTGGCTGGGGAGGGAGGTGGGGATGATTAATGAGTAAAAAGAAGTAGTTAAGAAGAATGAATAAGACTATTTTGTAGCACAAGTTTTCTATAGTCAATAATAATTGTACATTTGATAAGAACTAAAAGACTGTTATTATACAACTAATTATATCTGGTAATATAATATATAATGAATTATATTTGATAATGACTAAAAGAGTTAGTCATTATCAAATGTACAAATGGATTGTTTGTAACACAAAGGATAAATGCTTGAGGGGATGGATATCTCATTCATCATGATGTGATTATTGTACATTACATGTCTGTACCAAAACATCTTATGTACCCCATACATATATACACCTATTACTTACCTACAAAAGTTAATTTTTTAAAAAATACAGTAACAGGTAATTTCTCAATGTCAGATAGTAAAACATATCTGACATACACAGTGACAATCCATTGAGAGGGCAAAGATAAAAAAAAAACACTTTCCTGTTTGTTTTCATTTATAATAGCAGATGCACACTTCTGCTCACATCTATTCCCTAAGGTTTAGATATATCTATAAGGTATAATGAGTTCCTAATGCTGGGATTGTTTTCTTGATTTCCTTTTTAGATGGTTCACTATTATTGTATAGAAATACAACTGATTTTTGTAAGTTAAGTTTGTATCCTGCAATTTTACTGAATTTGCTTAATAGTTCTATTAAGTCTTGAGCGTTTTCTAGGCATACTATCGTGCCACCTATAAACAGAGCAGGTTGACTTATTTTCCAGTTTGAATTCCTTTTATTTCTTTATTTTGCCTTATAGCTCTGGCTAGAACTTCCAGAACTATATTGAATAGAAGTGGTGAAACTGGGCATTCTTGTGTATTCCATAACTTAGAAGATAAGCTTTGAACTTTTCCCTGTTCTCTGTGATATTATCTGTGTATGTCTTTTATGGTTGTTTGTGTGTGTGTGTGTGTGTGTGTGTGTGTGTTGAGGTACATGCCTTCTATGCCCAATTTGTTGAGAGTTTTTTAATAATGAAAGGATGTTGAATTTTGTCAAATGCTTTTTCTGTGTCTGTTTTACTGTCATATGGATTTTGTCTTTCACTGTGTTAATGCAATAAATCACGTTTATTTATTTGTATATATTCAAGCATCCTTGCATCCCTGGAATGAATCCCACTTGATCATCATTAATAATTATGTGCTGTTGAATTTTGTTTCCTAGTATTTTCTGGTATATTTTTGCATCTATGCCCATCAGAGATATTGGCCTGTAGTTTTTGTTTTTTGTTAGTTTCTTCTCTTGTTTTGTTATCAGAGTAATGCTGGCCTTGTAGAAAGAGTTTGAAATAATTCCTTCCTCTTCAATTTTCTGGAACAGTTTGAGAATTATTGGTATTAGCAATTTAAAATTTGGTATATATCAGCAGTGAAGCCACCAGTTCCTAGGCTTTTCTTTGAAGAGATACTTTTTATTATTGATTCAATTTTGTCACATTATTGATCTGTTTAGATTTTTGTTTCTTCATGATTCAAGTTTGGTAGGTTTTATATGTCTAGAAATTCATCCATTTCTTCTCAGTTTTTCAATTTGTTCACATATGGTTTTTATTAATAGTCTCTTATACTCTTGTATTTCTGTTGTACCAGTTGTAATGCTTTTCTATCTTTGATTTTTCAAAATAAATAGCTCTTAATTTAATTGATATGGTGTCTGATTTGTTTCAATTACATTTAGTTCTGCTTTGATTTTTATTACTTCTTTCCTTCTACTAATTTTGAGTTTAGTTTGTTTTAGTTTTTCTACTTCCTTGAGGTGCAACATTAGGTTGCTTACTGATCTCAAGATAGATCTTTATTGATGAAAGTGTTTATTGCTATAAACTTTCCTCTGATTACTGTTTTTACTGTATCTCATCGATTTTGGTATGTTGTTTTCATTTTCATTTGTCTCTAGAAATTATTTTTAAATTTTCTTTTAATTTCTTCATTGACCCTTTGGTTGTTCAGGACCCCGTTGTTTAATTTTTTTTTTTTTGTGTGTGTAGTTTCTATGATTCTTCCTGTTACTGATTTTAAGTTTTATAACATTCTAGTTGAAAACAATATTTGATAAAATTAAATATGTAAAAAATTTCTTTAGACTTCTGTGGCCTATTATATTCTGGAGACTGTGCCATGTGCACTCGAGATCAATGTATATTCTGCTTATATTTAATGGAAAGTTCCATAAGTACAATTTGTTAAAATTGCAGTTCAATTCCTATATTCTCTGAATGATTATTCTGTTTGATCTGCACACTGTTGAAAGTGGGGTATTGAAGTTCTCTACTGTCATTGAGTTGTTTTTTATTTCTCCTTTCATATTCATTATAATTTGCTTTATATATTCTGAAGCTGCAAAGTTGGGTGCATACATATTTACAATTTTTGTCTTATTAGTTAATTGTGCCTTTATCATTAAATACTTAATTTTTTCTCTTGTGACAGCTTTTTACTTAAACTCTGTTATATCTAAGAATGGGCACCCCTGTTCATTTTGGTTATTAGTATGGAATATCTTCTTCCATTGCTTTATTTTCAGCCTATGTGTGTCATGAAGTTAAAGTGGTTATTTGTAGGGAGTATATAGTTGGATGGGTTTTTTAAAATTTATTTAGCCATTCTATGTCTTGTAATTGCAGAATTCAACCCATTTACATTCAAAGGAATTATTGATAGGTAAGGACTTACTACTGCCATTTTGTTATTTTTTTCTGGTGGTTTTATAGCTCTTTTGTCCCTTTTCATTTTCTCTTGTTTATTTTGTGATTTGGCTGTTTTCTTCAGTGCTATGTTTTGATTCCTTTCTATTTATTGTGTGGGTATCTGCTATAGTTTTTGCTTTGTGGTTACCACGTGGCTTACATGAAACATCTTTTAATTATAATGGACTATTTTACTGTTAACAACTTCTGTTGCATACAAAATCTATAGACTTTTACCTTCCCCTCAAAATACACATTTTTGATGTCACAATTTACATCATTTTTATAGTATTTCTTAATGACTTATTTAGCTAACATCATTTTGACTGTTTTGATGTTTAACCTTCCTACTAGTTATATATATGATTTACAGAGCACCATTACAAAATTGAGGTATTCTGAATTCAAGTATATATTTACCTTTACCAGTGAATTTTACACTTTCACATGTTTTCATGTTAGTAATTAGTGTTTTTATGTTTCTACTTGAAGAACTGCTTTAAACATTTCTTGTACAGGAAGTCTAGGGTGATGAACTCCCTCAATTTTGCTTGTCTGGGAGATATGTAGTTCTTCATTTTTGAAGGACAGTTTCACTGGGTATAGCATTCTTGCTTGGCAGGGTTTTCCTTTCAGCACTTTGAATATATTATCTCATCCTCTCCTTGCCTGTAGGGTTTCTACTGAGAAATTTACTGATGATCCAATGGGGTTTCCCTTGCATGTAACTTTATGCATTTCTCTTGCTGCTTTACATTTTTCTCTTTGCCTTTGATATTTGACAACTAAATTGTAATTGGCCTTGATGAGGACCTCTTTGAATTTAATCTGTTTGAGGACCTTTAAGTTTCATGTATCTATATGTCCATCTCTGTTTCAACACTTTGGAATTTTTCAGCAATTATTTCATTAAATAAGTTTTCTATGTCTACCTTTGTCTCTTCTCTTTCTTGTTTTCCACAGTGCAAGTGTTTGTTTACTTAACAGTATTTGATAAATTCCATAGACTGTCTTCTCATTTTATTCTTATTTCTTATTTTTTCTCTGAATGAATAATTTCAAAAGACCTATCTTCAAGTTTAGATTCTTTCTCCTGTTTGAGCTAGTTTACTGTTGAAGCTCTTCATTGTAGTTTTTATTTCGTTTGTTGAATTCTTCAGCTTCAAAATTTCTGTTTGATTTCTTTTAAGATATTTATCTCTTTGCTAAATTTCTAATTCATATTAAAAATTGTTCTGCTGATTTTGTTGAATTATCTATTTATAGCCTCTTGTATCTTGGAGTTTCCTTAAGATTACTATCTTAATTTTTTTATTTGCTAAATTCATGGACTTTCTTATATCTACGGTTAGTTACTGGAGAGTTATTGTGTTTACTTGGTGCTGTAATATTTCCTTGCTTTTTTATGTTTCTTCTATCCCTGCATTGATGTATGAACATCTGGTGAAACAATTACCTCTTCCAATCTTTACAATGTGGGTTTCATAGAGAAATAATTTCCCATGCAGATGAGTCTTAGTGTGTTTTTTGGGAAGTATGTGGTGAATCTGGTTCTGAGTAGATGCAGTGGTATAGCTTCTATGCAGCTTCTTCATCAGTGATCGATGTCAGCAATGAGTGTGAGCGCCTCAGCGGCCTACACTGTAGGAGTTTTAGCAGCAGTGGCAGCAGCATAAGTTGTTAGTGTCCTCAGTGACAAGAGCTTTGCGGGGGGGGTGGGGGGGGTTCTTTTTATTGTTTTTCCCACAATGGAGAGACTTATCTAACAGGATTCTTCTCAGTGTCAGGTCTGACACAGCCTACAAGAAGCTACCGTGGTGTTGGGTTCAAGGGCACATGTGCTCAGAAAGGCTGTGGAGCTATGGTCTTAGGCTCATGATCTCATAAAACTATTGTGGTCCTTTAGTGTTCGGGTGCAAGTCCACCCTCTAAGGCTGAATTGAATGTAGATTGTCCACAGAGCCAGGACCTATAATTCAGAGGCTCTCCCAGCAGCTCAAGATCCAGGGTCCAGATTGTAGGTTTGGTTTACCTCCAGGAATTTCTGGTTTAGCTCCAGGAATGAAGGGGTGCTCTGGAGGTTTTGGCTACAGTAGCAGTGTATAGCTGCACTTTATAAACCAGAGCCAATATGGCATAGTGATAATGTAGGTCATGGCATATGAGGCATCATGTAGTGATTACTTTAGATCCTGGGATGCTGGAACTTGACAGTATTCCCAGATGCTTGGTGACCAGGCCACTTGCAGTGGTAAAAAAGACTCCAGAATGGCAGAACACAGCTGTCATTTGGACCCTGGGGGACAGGGAGCAGCATAGCACTAAGTCCACTCTCTGGGGAGGGTAGTGTCTCAGCAGTTAAGATTCTAGGAGGCAATTCCAGCTTTGGGGAAGCTGGATACTATTGTGGTTTGGACTGTAGTGTGGAGTGTTTCAGCTCAGCCAATATTCTGTTTCTCTGTGATGTGGGATGTCATGTCAGCTCAGCCCTGGGACACATGGTTGCTTAGCATGGCCAAAGCACTGATTCCCTGGGAAGCAATGCACCACTTTGGCTTGGATTCATGGAGTGTGACTGCTTGGAGTGGACAAGGCACTGTTTCTCTGGAATGTAAGGTGATGCTTCAGCTTAGGCACAGAGGAGTATGACCACACTGGGAGGCCAAGGCACTTTTTCCCAGGTCACAGGGTACTGCTTCAGTTCAGGCCCTGGGGGATCATAACTGCTTTGGGTGGCCAAGACGTGATTTCCCAGGATGCAGGGAACTGCTTCAATTCAGGCACCAGGAGGGCATGACTGCTTTGAGTGGCCAAGGTACTGTCTTTCCTGCTTGCTGGGTGCCTCTTCAGCTCAGTCACAGTAGGACTAGTTATATTAGTGACTGGGAGGGGTAGATTAAGTTGTTCCACCAATGTATCATTTTATTGGGAGAGAGTGCTCAGCTACAGCTTGGAGCCCTAGGGGGTCTGAGTGTCTGAGAAGGGTAAATAAAGTGACTCCAGCAAAGCAGTTTCCCTGAAGGGCAGTGCACAACTTAAGCTCAAGGTCTGAGGGACAGGGCACAGCAATGTCTTCGTGGGTTACATGGATTGGCTCCCCCAAGGTATCATTTTCTCAGTAGATAACGTGCATCTTCAGCTCAGGCTCTGAAGGGGGAAGGCACAAAAATGACTGGGATGGGTAAATTTAGCTCCATGGACAGTTGACCCCATGGGGTAAGGTGTAGCAGCAGCTCAGCTTGGTGATAGCAGGCCACTGGGCATGTGTGGTTCAGTGGTTGCTAAGCCTCAAAGAAAGAAGTATGTCATGGTCACTCACACCCAAAACAGGACAAACTCTAACAGTAGTTCTAGTTATAAGATGGCACAGCACAGTAGTTGTGCAGGCCACAGGGGGCAGGGCAGAGGGTCAGCTCTTTCTCTGCGGGGAGCACAGATGTGTGGACTCCTGACAGGTATCTCAGTTGGGCTTACTTTCTGTGAGAATTGCAAGATGAGGACGGTAGGTGTCCAAGGTGTTGATGAGGGTTGTTGGGGTCTATTGTTTACTTTTTCCCCACAAGGCGAAGTCTGTTCTAATTCCAAGCTGAGCCCAGCTAGGGGATGTAGTGGTAGACACTACATGTTTTCTTGCTTTCTTTATATAGCTATCCTAAGTTTCTGTGATCTACAGGATTTCTGCTACTCCTTTGATTTACTCCAGTGCTCTACTTTTGTTATTTTCATCAAAATGTTGTTGTTAATCTATTGTTTTATCTATCTTTCTGGAAGGTGGTGATTGCTCAGGGATTCTAGTTGGCCACCTTGTTGAAGCCACTCCTTCCATAAAACAAGCTACCTGGGATTTTAATAGATATTGTGTTGATAAATTTTGGAGATTATTGCCTTCTTAATAACAGTAAATCTTACAACCAAAGAGTATGAGTTGTCTTTCCAATTTTCTATCTATCTATCTATGCTTCTTTTCTTAAATTTGGTTGGCTTTTTTTTTTTTTTTTTTTGACTGGCCATGGTGGCTCACGTTTGTAATCCCAGCACTTTGGGGGGCCAAGGCAGACGGATCATGAGGTCAGTAGTTCAAGACCAGCCTGGCCAACACAGTGAAACCCTGTCTCTACTAAAAATACAAAAAAAAAAAAAAAATAGCTGGGCATGGTGTCAGGCACCTGTAATCCCAGCTGCTCCAGAGGCTGAGGCAGGAGAATTGCTTGAACCTGGGAGGCAGAGGTTGCAGTGAGCCAAGATCGCACCACTGCACTCCAGTCTGGGTGATAGAGCTAGACTCCGTCTCAAATAAAAATAAATAAATGAACCTATTTGATAATATTAATCGTCTAAGAAAAAAGATCGCAAATGTCCTTCAATATTTAAATTGCTTTAAGTTTTATTTATAACTGATAATATTTGTATATATTTATGGGGTACAATGTGATGCTTTAGTATATGCATATTTTATGGGATGATTGAATCAAGCTAATTAACACATCTATTACGTCACATTTTGTGTGTGTGTGTGTGGTGTGAACATTTAAAATCTACTTTCTTCAAAAATTCATAGATGTAGAGATCTAGAATTGTGGTTACCAGAGGCTGGGGGCCAGAAGGAAAAGGGTCAAAGATACTGGTCAAAGAGTACAAAACTTGAGATAGATCGGATAAATAAGTTTTTGAGATCTATTTTATAGCATTGTGCCTATAGTTTATAATAATGTAATGGATATTTCAAAATTGCTAAGATAAATTGGTTTTTGAACAATTAAATTGATTTATTTCAAAGCCTTGTACTAGGTATATGATATTCCACACAAAATTGAAATGCTTTCTGTCCTCCAGGGGTTACATATTTATATATTTGGTGCTTAACATTTGTTTTCTGAAGAGGTAGCACTTCCTTAGATTTTTTTCAGTTTTCATTGCCAAAAATGGTAGTAGGTACTCATGTTTTAATGTTGTATATGTTAGTATCTGAGAGTTACATCCTATGTTTCAAAAGTGTTGCATTTTCTATCCAAGACACATATATACATGTATATATATATATATAGAGAGAGAGAGAGAGAGAGATTTCTATTTTTACACTTTCTCACCAAAACTTGACAATATTCAAGCTATCTAATTTCAGTAACTCTGATTAATATAACATGTTTTTTTTTCTCTGATAACTAATAAATTGAGCTTTTCTTCAAATGTAGGTTAGCCTTTCTAGGTAACTCCTCTGATAGGAGTTACCTGTTTATATATGGCGAATTTTCTTTAATATTGTTACCTTTTTTCTTTGATTTTGAGGAGTATCTTGTATAATCTAGGTAATAAAGCTTTTGTACTTTCGTCTTCTATTGCACTGATTTCTACCCTTTTTATTATTATTTACTTATTTCTCTTTTGGTGTTTACTGTGTTGCATTTTCCAACTTCTGGAATTGAATGCTCAGCTTATTTTCTTAATCTTTCTTTTCTCACTGTTGAAACACGTTTGATGCAATAAATTTTCAATACCTTTAGCATGTTAAACAAATTTAGTCACGTAGTGCTTTCTATTATCATTGAATTCTGAATAAATCTCTTTTTTCTTCATGATATCGTTTAACTCAAGTGTCAGTTAACAATATGCTGTTTAGTCTCCAACCATATGGTTAGAGGACATAGTCTGTATGATTTTTCAATACTTTGAAATTTGTTGAGGATCCCTTTGTGGTAAATTTATCTGTTTCTATGAACTTTTGTGAGTGTTCTAACATAATGTGTATTCTCTATTATTGAGTAAGAGAAATATGTATAATTAATATCTCAGGCTTATGCATATTGTTTAAGTTCCTAAAATTTATGCTTATTTATGTCTGATTAATGTGTCATTTTCTGTAAGAGGTTTCCTAAAAATATGCACCATTTTGATTTGCAACTTTTGTTGCCTAATAAACTTTGTCAGATATTTATTCTTATTATGCTTTTCCTTTGAAACATATATGGCATATTATTCCTTATGATGTTTTGCCCTTAATTCTAGCTTTTTTAAAGAAAATATTGTTAAACTGACATCATTTCATTCATTTTTGCTTGTGTATCATTTTCCATCCTTTTGTTTTAAATATTTATATGTCTTTCTTAAAGTATGACTCTTGTGAACAACACTTTGGGAAATCTCATTTTATAGCTTGTATTTAATTCTGTGTCTTATAATGATGAGTTTAACCCATTTATATTCGTTGTATTAATATTAAATTGGGCTTGTTTTTAATAAGTATCCACTTATCCAATTATTCTTAATTTCCACTTTCCATTGTAAGAATCTAGGTTTTTTTTTGTTTTCTTTCTAGTATACAAATTATACATTAATACACAGTTCTCAAAAGAAGATACACAAATGGCCAATGAACATATGAGAAAATGCTTAACATCACTAATGACAGGAAATGCAAATCAAAACCACAATATGATACCACCTTACTCCTGCAAGAATGGCCATGTTCAAAAAATTAAAAAATAGTAGATGTTGGCATGGATGCAATGATCAGGGAACACTTCTACACTGCTGGTGGGAATGTAAACTAGTACAGCCACTATGGAAAACAGTATAGATATTTTTTAAAGAACTAAAAGTAGAAATACTGTTTGATACAGCAATCTCACTACTGGGTAACTACCCAGAGGAAAAGAAGTCATTATACAAAAAAGATACTTGCACACGCATGTTTATAGCAGCATAATTCACAATTGCAAAATTGTGGAACCAACCCAAATGCCCATCAACCACCAAGACCCCAAAGTCCATTGTATCATTCTTATGCCTTTGTGTCCTCATAGCTTAGCACCCACTTATCAATGAGAACATACGATGTTTAGTTGCCCATTCCTGAGTTACTTCAGTTAGAATAATAGTCTCCAATCTCATCCAGGTTGCTGCAAATGCTGTTAATTCATTCCTTTTATGGCTGAGTATTATTCCATCTCATATATATATATATATATATATATATATATGACAGTTTCTTTGTCCACTTGTTGATTGCTCTGAATTTTGTATATGCGTTTTCTTTTTCTTTTATATAGCCTAAACATTCATTACATTTCCATCTTGGCAAGAAACAAAGGAGATACCTCAATGTTTTAACAATTGATTGACAACAATAAAAGTTTTTTTTTTACTTGTGAGAAAATAAAATTGTTTAACAAATACATTTTCTGCCATTATAGCTATGAGGTAGTTTGGTAGAAGTATCTGGGAACCTAACTATATATCTTTTACCATGAGCATAATTCAGATACAGAAAGAGATACAACTTAAAGCATCTGCAGAGGGTTTTAGTATTGGATATAAAAGACTTTGCTACAAGGAAAAGCCATTTATTATTATGATTATAATTATAATTTTTCCATTATAATTTGTTCCACATAAGCCCTTTTCTCTAACTGTGAAGCATAGAAAAACAAATTGATGTGTTCATATTACACAGCTAATCAGCCTATAGGACAGTACAGTTGGCCCTTCAACAACAGGGGTTTGAACTGCACAGGTCCACTTATATGTGGATTTTTTCTCAGTAAATACAGTTAGCCCTTCGTATAGGTAATTTGCACCTCCATAACCAAATGCAGATTGAAAGTATAGTATTTGTGGTATCTGAAACCTGTGTATGTGGTAGACTGACTTTTCACATCTGCAGATTCCACAGAATTGACTGTGGGATTTGAATATGAGTGAATTTTGGTATGTGTGGGGGACCTGGAACCACTGCCCTGCAAATACCAAAGGATACCTATACTTTTAGAGGTCTCTGGAATACCATTCTAGAGATTTGTTGTATTTTTTTTTTTTTTTTTACCATAGTAGAATGCATTTTAAGAGGCCAAAAAGAGATTCCTCAAAGCCTACTTTTTAAGAAAACATCCTGGACATTCATAAAATAAGATTTCAGTAAAGCATAAAACCTAAAGGAACACACTTTATGGGAAAAGTTATTTTAGAAACTGTGTTTAAGTGAATGAAATTTCTTATTTTCACACAATTATTGTTTATCACCTTTTAAAATAAGAAGTGTTCTCCATTTGATATATGTGAACTGTACTTTTAAGTTGGAATTATGTCAGATGTTTTCAGTTGGTAAACTCATGAAAACCAAATGAGGATGATTTACATGTAATATGTTACATATTGTGTAACATCAGAATTACAAATGCTTTTCAGTTTCTGGGTACTATATTCTGTGCTCTGACCTGATTATACTTATGTCTACATAAAGAATATATATTCTATGAAATATATATTCTATATAAAGAATGTTAAGAAAGGTTACTTTTCTAAGAAACATTTATTCCAGACACCTGTTTGGGTGCCTAAAATATTTCCCATGATTGCTTCCTGCAGCCACTTCTTTGGGTGATGGTAGCTGTCAAAATGTGACTTTTATCCCAGAGGGAGTGAATTTGCTCAAATCATTTATCAGTACTTAGCTCAAATCATTTCTCAGTACTGAGAGTTGCAGGGCTCTGATGCAGTGTTGAAAGGTGAAGAAAAGGTTGAGAATAAGGCACATTTTCATATCTTTGTGATACCATGAGGGTACTGGGTATCTAGGGACCTAGAGCTGACAACAATTAAGAGGCAGATGGAGGAAAACACAGGCCAAACTTTGTTTTTTTCCCACATACAGTTAGCCCTGAAGAAACATATGTAGGCCAACCTTGATATTTGAAGTTAAAACAAGTCTTAAGTGTGCAGTCCTGGTATTATATGATCCATTCAGAAACTTATTTATTAGTAACACTGCCACTTCCAAACAGTCCTAATATGCAAACCACTATAAACAAAAAGTTAGCTGTTTATGTCCCTATGAGTAACAATATATTTTATGAGAACAGAAAAAAAAGAAGAAATGAGTATATTTATTTTTCTAAAGAGTTATATTGAAGTGAGTTCATGTAGAGAAGTTCAGAGGGAAAAAAGTGGCCAAGAATATACCAATGTTAACTAGTCAAGGTAGGTTGAGGAGATTAAAGTATCAGCTCAGGGAAGAAAGGAGATAGTGTTAAGGAAAAGGAGAGACTCCCTTTTGGAAAATGCTATGCTATTTATATTAAGATTGGAAGACTTGGGAGTATTTGGATTAAAACAAAGGCTAGGATGTTAGGAACTCTCAGTGGAGTGGAGGTCTGCAGTGAGGCTGGACTAATACCTCAAGACTTCCTGACTTACATGACAGACATTCATATGTAACTTGAGAGTCTCTGGAAGCGTTCCCTTCACTGTGTTAAGGGGCTGGGTAGAACCCTTTCGGTTATAGTTATTCATTTTTATCTTCAGAACAGAATTTATGCTGGTAAACTCTTAGGAATGCTGTAATAAAACTCTTGTTTATTGGCAATTTTGTTGTAGAAATAACATAACATAGCATGTTGCTTTTGCAGGTGCCCTCTCTCTGGCATTCTGTCAAAGGTATTTAGGAAAGCTATATAATTTATGTTTTCAGAAGAAATAAAGGGAACAGAAAAATATGACCTGGGGAAGATCAAACAAAAGACAATGTTTTAACAATGGAAATATTTTAATAGTCCCAGAAGACTTTTTCTTGTGTTCTTTGTGCAAATGTTTGCATATACCATGAGAATAAAATGAGTGGGAAGAAAACAATGGTATGATGTCTGTGTTTTCTGTAGTTTCTACTTAAGATTTTCATTTACATCATTATGCACTTGATTAGACAAAGTAAATAGATGATGTGAACAATCAGTCTGACATAGACCTGTGTTACTTTTTCTTCTATTTTATTGCATATTCAAAAAAGTGCTTTTTGTCAAAATACATTCTTTTCAAAAATACTTATCCCAACTCTTTGAAAATTGGATGTACTTCCTCTGTTTGCAACTCCTGCTCTCTCTTACTAATTACTAATTCTGTCAGGAGAAAGAATCTGGTGTTTATAATGACATGTCTTAAGATAAATAACTTTCTCTGTAGGTTATTCTGACATTCTAACCATAATGTAAGGTTATTTCTACTGCCTTTAAATTACATATTCTTTCGGTAAAATGTGTTTCAAAATATTATAGCTTCTCAAGAAGAAAATTCAAGAATTACCACAAATCATGTTTTTCCTCAATAAAATTTTGGAAAAACAAAAACCTGCTTTTAAAGCAAATGCATGCAATTTCTGAATTGGGATGACACTTTCTGAAAATGAACACTACATTTAACAATACTTAGTAATTGTGCACTGAAATATGCTAAGAATCCTAAGCCAAGGGTGCCTATTCAAACCATATGACGTTTTTAAAATAATACAATTTTTTCACAAAAGGAGAAGAGCAAGGAACATGATATGGTTTAGCTCTTTTTCTCCACCCAAATCTCATATTGAATTGTAATTCCCAGTGTTGGAGGAGGGGCCTGGTGGGAGGTGATTGGATCATGAGGGCAGATTTTCCCCTTGCTGTTCTCCCAATAAATAGTCAGTGAGTTCTCGGGGGATCTGGTTGTTTGAAAGTGTGTAGCACTTCCCCCTTTGCTCTCTCTTTCCTGCTCTGCCATGGTAAGACGTGCTTGCTTCCCCTTTGCCTTCTGCCATGATTGTAAGTTTCCTAAGGCCTCCTAACCGTGCTTCCTGTACAGCCTGTGAAACTGTGAGTCAATTTAACCTCCTTTCTTCATAAATTACCCAGTCTCAAGTAGTTCTTTATAGCAGTGTGAGAACAAACAAATGCAGAACAGGTTAGGATGATCTTGTATTTTGTAAGGGATTTACTATGTGAACTGTCTTGTTCGCGGTTAAAAGAGAATAACTTTTCATTACTGTTGATTTGAATTTGGTTAGAATTACATAATATATGCAAATTATATATGCAAAGCAGTTTTATTTTTCAAAGTACTTTTCTTAAATATGTTTTTTAAGTTTTGTTTGTAAAATAAAGAATTTTGATTCTGAATGTTTACATATAAGATATGAACACAATAGTGCACATGGGAAAAGTCGGTGAGACTTTTTTCTTGATTTTTTGAGTTATAGTGTAAGCAAATGTTCAACTTTACAAAATGATGTTTAGTTACTTTCAAAATTAGTTGTACCAATTCATATGCCTCACCAGCAATGTAAAGAGTTCCTGTTGATCTACTCTCTTTAATACTTTGTATTGTCTAACATTTCAATTTAGTGATGTAAAGTGGTATATTATCGTGTACTTATTTGGATTTCCCTGATTATTTAGTTTCCCAAATTTTAGTACACATATTGGCTAGACATGTTTGCTCTTCTGCGAAATATTTATTTTTATATTGTGTTATGTATCTTTTTTTCTTATTTGTAGTTCTTTATATATTCTAGATACTAGTTCTCTGAGGTTGCGTATTCTTTGAATAGCTTCTCCCGGTTTATGGCTTACCTTTTAACTGTCTTCATGGTGTTACCTTAATTTTAACATAGTAGAATTTATTAATCTTTTTCTTTCTTGATAGTGTTCTTCATGTATTACTTAAGAAATTCCTTATGCTCGCAAGGTCAGAGAGTTGCTCTACAGTATTTTCTTTAAAAAAATTTAAAATTTTGCATATTACATAGCTTATTAATCTAGTTAAATTTTTGAAATAAAATATGGCAAATATCTAGTTTTATTTTTCTCCAAATGGATCACCAATTCTTCCAATACCATTTATTGAATAGTTGCTATTTCCCAACCCTTTTGCAACATCACTTCTATGAAAGTTTTATATATACATGTATCAGTTTCTGGATGCTCTATTTTGTTACAATGGTTAATTTGCATATTCTTGTACCAATACTACCCTGTCTTAATTACTATAGACTTCCAATAACTCTTCATATCTTGTAGGACATATCCACTTATGTATTTACCTCTTTGATGTTATCAAAGGTACATTTAAAATTGATTTTGCTTAATGCTTAGAAGGAAGCCCTATTTGGGCAGTGGTAGTGTGCAAAAAAAGTTAACATAGCAGGACTGGGACTGTTATTCCTAGAAAAGCTTGCTTGTGAAAATTAGGCTTTGGCTAGTGTCTGGAAACTTGGCTTTTCTCTGTTTGCTCAGTAAGAGTGGTTCACTATACCTATAGATTTTGTACAAATGATGTAGCTTTTGCTGAATGCCCTATTTACTTCTAGGAATCTGAAATTTTGTATGTGCTAGACAGTGAATGCCTACATGACCAGCTTCCAACCCTATTCCCTCAAAAAACAATCCTTCGGTTCTAAGTCTCTAATGGGCACCCCGAGTAAAACCATTGAATACATGTTGCTTCATTTTTGTTGCTAGAGGAAAAGTGTGCTCTGTGTGACTTCTCAGTAGGAGGGAGAGAGCATATGGAGTCCTGCCCATGGATTCCTCCAGACTCCAACAGTGTCATTTTCTCTTACCATCCTGCAGTGTATTCTTGCTACATCACTATAGTAGATCTTAGCCATAAGTGCAACTATATGCTGAGCCCCATGAATCCTAGCAAATCTCCAAATAGGAGGTCTTGGGAATCCTCACCCTTGACAAAGTAGTACTACCATCTTCCACTGCTACGTCTACTTCTAGAATGAGCAAAATGTTTTACTACTTTTCCTCAGAGCCATATTACAGCATGAAGTTCTAACGTTTCCCTGGATATACTTGAACAAGCTGGAATGAATATTAACTTTTTCATTTTAAAATAAACCTTTTTGAAATATATAGCTGAGTTATTCTGTATTTTATAGTTAATTTTTTAAAATAAATTTCTGCATATGATGAGAGGATAAATTCAACAATTTCTCAATCCTTTACTAAAATTTGGAATTCTGTGCTAAGATTCTGAAAATTTACTATTATAAATGGAGTGAGCCAATATTGACTCCTCTGGGGTTTGATCCAGATAGCATTACAGAAGGCCATATGCTGTGTGTCATAGAGGAGACAAGTAATGTACATGGACTTTGCCCTCATTCCTTGATAAAAAACCAGGAGGATAAATGCCTTAAGGTAATCATTCTTTTTACATTATAATAATAAAATCACATAGATAAACAGATTATTGAATACATCCAGTGGGATATCATGAGACAACATGCAATATCATCCAATCCAGTGTCCCTTCCTCATCCTCTGTGGAGAGGCTAGAAAAACATTTTTATTTATACGAGACTTAAATGTAATAATGATGATAGTGCCCTAATGTGGGTATAGGTTTTTGTAGTTTTAAAGGAACTTTTTTTTTGTACACTGAGAGAATATTGAATAACTGTCAAGGCATAATCTTTGAGTCTAGCAGATACAAGGTCAAATTCTGCCTCTACCTTTTATCAGATATATGATTTGGGTAAATCATTTACTATTAGTTGATTTCCTCTTCTGGTAGTTGAGATGAATAATGATAGCTTGTAAAGTTACTGTTAATTTAAATTAGAATATGGATTCACACACACACATATACACACACATGCACACACACACACTGCCTAACATGAAGTAGATACTCAATGAGTAGTCTGTAAAGAATAGCTATTGTGTTTTTCTATTTTATAGATGATAAAGCCAAGTGTCAGAATGATAAGTTATTTGCCTAAGATATGAATTTACTGTGCTTTTACTGGGTTGCATATTTTCTATTTCTTCATACAGTGTTCTGTTTAATTAATGGTAAGCTGGTGTTTGAATTAATGTGTGTGGTGCTTCATTCTTATAATTCTTATTATTTACGAATGTGTTCAGTGATCATTTCAGGGCCAATAGCGATGGCTTACTTAGCTCCTGAGTCATCCATAAAGAGTTTTCTAATGAACATTCTTCACTATAATCAAATCTTCTGTCCTTTTATGTTATGACAGAGGATAACAATTTTTGGCTTATAAATTATTCAGTACTTCCAAATATGTGTCTCTAAGTTGATAATTGCATTTGAAATTTTAAACTGAAGCAGATTTTTCATATTCCATAGTGAGCACTTGTGAAATTTTCTGATCAACACTTCATAAAATTGTGGATATGTTCACTGTCCTATGGTAAGTGGAATTTTCAACTCTAACATGGGAAGGGTAAACAGAGAAAATAATATCAAGATAAATGAAAAATTGGCTTAGATGATATTTTGCTTTTCGATGTTGATCTACATCATTGGTCTTGGACTTGGGGAATATATTTCCTTTGGTTTCAATTAGATAAACAAGTTATGTGATATAAGAAAATTTGGCTCAGTCTTTTTTATTATTATTATACTTTAAGTTCTAGGGTAACACGAGCACAACGTGCAGATTTGTTACATAGATATACATGTGCCATGTTGGTTTGCTGCACGCATCAACTCATCATTTACATTAGGTATTTCTCCCAATGCTATCCCTCTCCCAGCCTCTCACCCCCTAACAGGCCCCAGTGTGTGATGTTCCCTACCCTGTGTCCATGTGTTTTCATTGTTCAACTCCCACCTATGAGTGAGAACATGTGGTGTTTGGTTTTCTGTCCTTGTGATAGTTTGCTTAGAATGATGGTTTCCAGCTTCATCCATGTCCCTGCAAAGGACATGAACTCATCCTTTTTTATGGCTGCATAGTATTCCATGGTGTATATGTGCCACATTTTCTTTCTCCAGTCTCTCATTGATGGACATTTGGGTTGGTTGCAAGTCTTTGCTATTGGGAATAGTGTCGCAATAAACATATGTGTGCATGTGTTTTTATAGTAGCATAATTTATAATTCTTTGGGTATATACCCAGTAATGGGATTGCTGGATCAAATGGTATTTCTAGTTCTAGATCCCTGAGGAATTGCTACACTGTCTTCCACAATGGTTGAACTAATTTACACTCCAACCAACACTGTAAAAGCATTCCTATTTATCCACATTCTCTCCAGCATCTGTCGTTTCCTGACTTTTTAATGATCACCATTCTAACTGGTGTGAGATGGTATCTCATTATGGTTTTGATTTGCATTTCTCTGATGACCAGTGATGGTGAGCATTTTTTCGTATATCTGTTGGCTGCATAAATGTCTTCTTTTGAGAAGCATCTGTTCATATCCTTTGCCCACTTTTTGATGGGATTGTTTGTTTTTTTCTTGTAAATTTGTTTAAGTTATTTGTAGATTCTGGATATTAGCCCTTTTTCAGATGGGTAGATTGCAAAGAATTTCTACCATTCTGTAGGTTGCCTGTTCACTCTGATGATAGTTTCTTTTGGTGTAGAGAAGCTCTTTAGTTTAATTAGTTCCCATTTGTCTATTTTGGCTTTTGTTGCCATTGCTTTTGGTGTTTTATTCATGAAGTCTTTGCCCATGCCTGTGTCCTGAATGGTATTGCCTAGGTTTTCTTCTAGGGTTTTTATGGTGTTAGGTCTTACATTTAAGTCTTTAATCCATCTTGAGTTAATTTTTTGTATATGGTGTAAGGAAGAGATCCGGTTTCAGCTGTCTACATATGGCTAGCCAGTTTTCCCAGCACCATTTATTAAATAGGGAATCCTTTCCCCATTTCTTGTTTTTGTCAGGTTTGTCGACAATCAGATGGTTGTGATGTGTGGTGTTATTTCTGAGGCCTCCGTTCTGTTCCATTGGTCTATATATCTGTTTGATACCAGTACCATGCCGTTTTGGTTACTGTAGCCTTGTAATATAGTTTGAAGTCAGGTAGTGTGATGCCTCCAGCTTTGTTCTTTTTGCTTAGGATTGACTTGGCTATGCAGGCCCTTTTTTGGTTCCATATGAACTTTAAAGTAGTTTTTTTTCCCAATTCTGTGAAGAAAGTCATTGGTAGCTTGATGGGGATAGCATTAAATCTATAAATTACCTTAGACAGTATGGCCATTTTCATGATATTGATTCTTCCTATCCACGAGCATGGAATGTACTTCCATTTGTTTGTGTCCTCTTTTATTTCATTGAGCAGTGGTTTGTAGTTCTCTCTGAAGAGGTCCTTCACATCCCTTGTAAGTTGTATTCCTAGGTATTTGATTCTCTTTGTAGCAATTGTGAATGGGAGTTCACTCATGATTTGGCTCTCTGTCTATTATTGGTGTATACGAATGCTTGTGATTTTTGCACATTTATTTTGTCTTAAGATTTATTTTTAAAAATCTAATATTTGGCTTCAACTCAGGATTTAGCAAATGAGCTCTGTACATTCTTGTCATTGGCTCTTTGTTAATTATGTTCATATCTTTGAGGTAATACAACATTCTTATATTTTGAAAGCTTACAGTATGATACTGGTATTTTACTGAATCTTGATATTGTACATTTCCTTGATTATAAACTTACATGCCTATATCATTGCCCATAAAATGAACATCATCATTTTTAAGACTAACATAATTTATTATTTTTAACTATAGTCACCATGTTGTAAAATAGATCTCTTGGACTTATTTGTCCGGTCTAAATAAAATTTGGTGTCCTTTGATCAACATCTTGCCAATCCCCTGACTCCTGCTTCTATCCTCTGGTAACCACCATTCTGCTCTGAGCTTCTATACGTTTTACTTTTTCAGATTCCATATATAAGTGAGATCATGCAGCATATGTCTTTCTGAGCCTGGCTCATGTCACTTAATATATGTCCTCTAGGTTTTTCCATGTTTTCACAAATGACAGGATTTTCTTCTTTTCAAAGGCTGAATAGTATTCCACTGCGTATATATACTGTATTTTCTTTATCTATTTATTTGTGGATGGACACGTAGGCCAATTCCATATCTTAGCTATTGTGAATAATAACAACGAACATAAGAGTGCAGGTATCTCTTTGATATGCTAATTACTACAAGAGTACATTTTACATATGCTCATCAAAAATAGTATGTGAGACAACACATATGTTGCTTGATTCAGCCATTCCACAATGTATACATATTTCAAAACATCATGTTGTATACCATAAGTATATATAATTTTTACATGTCAATTTAAGCTAATAGTAAGAAGAATAAAAGAGTAACATAATCAAAATATCTTGAAAACACAATTTTTCTGAATTTAGGTAATTAATATGCCAAAAGGTAGATATGACTAATGAAACCATAAAATATATCATCTGAAAACCATTGACAACATGCATCTTCTCCTTTCTCTACAGTTCCTCTAAAAGATTGTGATTTGAGATTTAGTGAGCTCCTGCCACATGTGTTATATCCACAACTCATTTGCTAAAGGAACATCTTTGAAATAATAAATTTTGCTCTCATTCTACAGGAAGTTTGTATTATTGATAAAAAAAACCATGAGATCTGTGGAGGCAAAAAGAGTGCTTTATTTTCTGGAATCAATCTATGGATTAGGGAAATACAAATTTTCTGGAATCAATCTATGGATTAGGGAAATACAGCCTTTGGAACAAAGCAAAAATGCACTCTGAGGAGGGTTTGAAGAGTTAGATATTATAAAGGCAAAAACTGCAAGACTAGGGAATGGGATAAGGGGAGTGAGGAACAGAGAATTGATTGGATGCCCTGTAGGAGTAAAACTACAAGTCTCTCTTTTTTGGCTGACTTTAGATGGTCAACTGGGGAATTCACAGCTAAGAGAATTTTGCTTCTCTTAGAAAGGGAAGTCTTGTGACATTTTTGCAACATTTTTTAAAATCACACAATGTGTAACTGCCCCTCATCCTACTATGGCTGCCTGGTTCTCCTTTAACTTGAGCATCTCATGTAGCCACAGGCAGTCCATTTTGTCTATAGGTTGGGGCATAATTTGACAGTATTAATTCTCTCATTTTGTTTCTTAGTTCTGCCTGTAGGGATTTAGTCTTAAGTACGGGAAATGTTTTGTGTGCTTCTTGCCGTACATTTCTCTTTGCATGTTTGCATGCTTCTTGCCACAACTTCCTTTCTGTGATCCCTATCCTCATCTCCTCTATTCTTGTCTCTTTATTCATATATTTTCTGCGTCAGTCAGGCGTTGATGCTTCTAATTTTTGTTATCTTTGAGCTTTAACGCTTTGTGTAACCAACATAATAACATACGCTCCTCTCAGTTCTGCCAAGTTGTAATGTGATTTATGTATTAACTCATTTTATTGGGCTCTTCTTAGTTCCTACCTTTAAGGTATGGCTAGATATAGGTTATGGGAATTAAACTGTGGCTGAGTTGGTATTCCTTAGCTGCAATAAATATTGTTGCTGAAATTTTTGTTAACTTAAAGGAAACATGAATTATACATTTAGAAAAAGAGAGAAAACTATTTCCTGAAAGGGTCTACCACCTGCAAGGTGGCCATCCTGCAAGGTACCAAGATGGCAGGCTAAGAAGCATGCCTCCGGCCAAGACCAGTCACAGGCACTTCAAAGGAGGAGGGGATAGGGTGGGAGCTTTAGGCTGAGCAGGTTGGCTAAGCATACATATTCAACAGGTTATAGAAGGAGATATGAATATTCATAAAGGTGGTCCTTATACATGTGTATTGAGCAAGCATGCATGTGACATACAACCAATGTTCACTTTGAGGTGGAGACTTAATATTTAGATATATTACAATTAAGCCCTGTACATCAAAGTTCTTTTTAGGATACAAAGTACACAATCTCTGTAAACTGGCCAGAACCAGGTCATGGTCGGTGGACTTCTTACCAGAAGAAAGTTTCTGAAATCAGTCTCTTCCCCAATCAAAGCCATAGTTACAGCTAACTCAACATTTGTGGACTGGATGCATTGTAATTGTTTTAATATTGCTCACCTTGGGGCCAGTGATTGTTTAACTGCTAGAGAAAAAAAAAATCTTGTGGCAGTTAGAGCATAATTTATTTTTTAAGTATAGGAGTGCATGAATTTTTCCATGCCTGGCATGGCCTCGGGTCCTGTTCATAATTTGGTGTCTATTGCCACAGAAAGTTTGTTCTGTCAGTCTTATGATTTCTATGTTAACATTAATGCTGGTCAGTTGTATCTAAACCACCAAAGGGAGGGAGTATAATAAGGCTTGTCTGACAGCCCATCTCATCGTGGCTGGGAACTAAGTTTTTAAGGTGTTTCTGGGGTCCCCTTGGCCAAGAGGGGCCAAGACTTAGGATTTTATTTATAGTTTACACTTCTTATGCCTGACACTTTTTCCTAAATATTATACTTAATATAAATTCCCCAAAGAGAAAGATAACAGGCCCAGAGAAGCAGGAGTAGGGGACCTTAATACTGTGGATGCATTATAAAATTCCTGTGCTCTGGTGCACATAGAAAGGAGTGGAATAGTTTAAGATAACATTTTCTGATTCACAGTTTTTCCTGAGGCTTACATTGTATCACTGTGTAGAATCACAAGTCTCCTAAGGCATTGGAATACATTTTTAGAGGAAATGATGCCTTGTTTTCGAAGTGGCAGTTCCAATAATTTTCTACTCTATTTTAGGTGATAGAACTCTGTAGTCACTTGATATGTACAATTCTATGTAGAAATCAGTGCTTTATTTATAGTTGCAGCTGATCCCTCCATCCTAGCTGTGAGAAGAATGTGTAGTTTGATAAGGGAGATTAGTATTTTTTATTTCAATACTTTTTGGGAAACAGGTGGTATTCAGTTGGATGGAAAAGTTATTTAGTGGTAATTTCTGAGATTTTGGTGCACCCATCATGGGAGCAGTGTACGGTATACCCAGTGTGTAGTCTTTTATGCCTTCTTTATTTCCCGACTCCTTGTCTCTCAGCTTGCTGGTTGGGTAGGAAAGTGAGGCATCAGGGATGAGAAAAAAAAGGGAGTCAGGAAAGTTTTTATTTAATTAATACTATTGTCAGTTGTCTTCATGTGTTCTGGGCCTGCCTGTTACTTTTCAAATTTATTTTTAATTTATTATTCATTACAATAGTTTTTGGGGAACAGGTTTTTTGCTACATGGATAAGATCTTTATTTGTAAGTTCTGAGATTTTGGTGCAACCATCACCCAAGCAGTGTACACTGTACCTGATGTGTAGTCTTTTATCCCTCACCACTTTCCCACCCTTTCCTCCAAACCCCCAAAGTCCATTATGTTATTCTTATACCTTATTGCTGGCTATTTGTTAGAGTTATTCAATACACACTGCATTAGGGGCATTTCAAATTGTAAAATATGTTATGTGCTCTTAAAGAATTTATAACCTAACAGGAAAAATAAGGCGTATTGCCTAATTGGTAAAGATAAGGTTATCCAAAAAAAATGAAAGGATAAAATGAGGCTTTGTTGTGTGGTAGCTACCAACACTACCCAACTATAGGTCTGTAGAATGTTGAAGCAACTCCATATTATCTTACTACTGCTCCTTGCCCTACTCCCAATATCATCATGAAAGCTCTGTTATATTACTTTTATTTTATTTTATTTTACTTTAAGTTCATCATTTTCTTTCATCACTTTGTCCAGTGAATTTAGGAGCAACCAACCAACTTCATTATATTCCTTGGTTCTCCACAGATGGTTAAAGATATTATGTATAGAGTCACTAAACTCCTTGCCTCTCAAGAGCGGTGAATCAGGAGTATCAAATGCATTTATTTTGCTTAACTCTCTAAACAGGCCTAAGAATGCTAAGGACTCTACTTCTAATAGTATGGAGAACACTGATAGTCCTTGGCCTGAGTATTATCAGTGTTCCTGGAGTTAGCTGCTTAATATGATTAGACCCAAGAATGCTAAGGATAGTCCTATCAGTGTTCTCCATACTATGAGAAGTACAGTCCTTAGCATTATTGAGTCTAATTATATTAAACAGCTAGCTCCAGAAACCCCAAAGCCAATGAAAGAACTCCATCCTTAATACTCTGTTCCTCTAGAACCACTTCTGGTACCAAAATCTGTATTAGTCAGGGTTCTCTAGAGGGACAGAACTAATAAGATAGATGTATATATAAAGCGGAGTTTATTAAGGAGTACAGACGCAGACAATCACAAGGTGAGGTCTCAAAATAGGCCTTCTGCAAGCTGAGGAGAAAGGAAGCCAGTCCGAGTCCCAAAGCTGAACAACTTGAAGTCGGATGTTCAAGGGCAGGAAGCATTTAGGACAGGAGAATGATGTAGGCCAGAAGACTAAACCAGTCTTTTCTTTTGACGTTCTTCTGACTGTTTTCATTCTGGCAGCACTAACAGCTGATTAGATTGTGCCCACCCAGATTAAGGGTGTGTTTGGATGTAGATTTATATAGAGAAACATAGCAACTCTTAGGTATGGCACTTTTATAGTTATTGCGGGGTATTTTAAAAATTGTTGCTTTCCAGACTTTAAAATAATATTAGCAAAACAAGAAAATTACACAGACTTTTGGATGTTTATTTATACTTTTTAGGTAGTTTGAATAGGGAGATCAAATGTATCATGGTTTAAAACATAAGGATTTGATTTTTTTCTGCAATAATTATATACTAGCAAATACTATTATTTTTAATTTAACAGATTAAATTATCATAATGACTGACTATGCTTAAAAATAAGAAATTTCCAAAAATTTAAAAGTGGCTTTAAAAAAGTCTGCACAGCAGCTTTTAGATTTGGTAAACAAATGGATTCATGAAAACAGAAACAATTATTATTATAGTTTTTATTTTGTAAATTTGCCAGACTAAATATTTTATTAAATTTGTGTCTACTTTAAAAAGTCTTACTGCTAAAACAGTTATATAAATATAAACCGTATCATTGTCTAATTTCATCATGCCACTTTATTTTTTATTTTTATTTTCTGATTTATTATTATTATTACTATGTCAATAGTTTTGGGGAAACAGGTGGTGTTTGGTTACATGGATAAGTTCTGTAGGTGCGATTTCTGAGATTTTCATGCACTCATCATCAGAATAGTGCATGCTGCACCCAATTTGTAGTCTTTTATCCCTCACCTGCCTCCCATCCTCCCCTCAAGTCCCTAGAGTCCATTGTGTCATTCTTTTTTTTTATTTTACATTAAGTTCTCGGATACATGTGCTGAACGTGCAGGTTTGTTACATAGGTATACATGTGCCATGGTGGTTTGCTGCACCTATCAACCCAGCATCTAGGTTTTAAGCCCTGCATGCATTAGGTATTTGTCCTAATGCTCTCCCTCCCCTTTCTCCCACCCCCCAACAGGCCCCAGTGTTTGATGTTCTTCTCCCTGTGTCCATGTGTTCTTATTGTTCAACTGCAACTTATGAGTGAGAACATGCAGTGTTAGTTTGCTGAGGATGATGGTTTCCAGCTTCATCCCTGTCCATGCAAAGGACGTGAACTCATTCTTTTTTTTTTTTTTTTTTTTAGACGGAGTCTCTGTCGCCCAGGCTGGAGTGCAGTGGCGCGATGTCGGCTCACTGCAAGCTCCGCCTCCCAGGTTCACGCCATTCTCCTGCCTCAGCCTCCCAAGTACCTTGGACTATAGGCGCCCACCACCACGCCCGGCTAATTTTTTGTATTTTTTAGTAGAGACGGGGTTTCATCATGTTAGCCAGGATGGTCTCGATCTCCTAACCTCGTGATCCGCCCCCCTCAGCCTCCCAAAATGCTGGGATTACAGGCGTGAGCCACCAGCACCCAGCCAGAACTCACTGTTTTTATGGCTGCATAGTAGTCCATGGCGTATATTTGCCACATTTTCTTTGATGGACATTTGGGTTGGTTCCAAGTCTTTGCTATTGGGAATAGTGCTACAATAAACATATGTGTGCATCTTTCTTTACAGTGGAATGATTTATAATCTTTTGGGTATATACCCAGTAATGGGATGGCTGGGTCAAATGGTATTTCTGGTTCTAGATCCTTGAGGAATCACCACACTCTCTTCCACAATGGTTGAACTAATTTACACTCCCACCAAAAGTGTAAAAGCATTCCTATTTCTCCACATCCTCGCCAGCATCTGTTGTTTCCTGACTTTTTAATGATCACCATTCTAACTGGCGTGAGATGGTATCTCATCTTGGTTTTGATTTGCATTTCTCTAATGACCAGGGATGATGAGCCTTTTTTCATATATTTGTTGGCTGCATAAATGTCTTCTTTTGAGAAGTGACTGTTCATATTCTTTCTTCCACTTTTGTAGTATCTGTTCTTATCAGTCACTGTATCGTTCTTATGCCTCTGTGTCTTCATAGCTTAGCTCCCACTTATAAGTGAGAATATACAATGTTTGATTTTTCATTCCTGAGTTACATCTCTTAGAATGATTGTCTCCAACTCCATCCAGGTTTCTGCAAATGCCATTATTTCATTTATTTGTATTTCTGACTAGCATTCCATGGTGTCTATATACCACATTTTTTTAATTCACTCATTTGTTGTTGGGCATTTAGGCTGGTTTCTTATTTTTGCAATTGCAAACTGTGCTGCTCTAGGCATGCATGTGCAAGTGTCTTTTTCATATAAGACTTCTTTTCCTCTGATTAGATACCTAGTAGTGGGGTTGCTGGATCAAATGATAGTTCTACTTTTAGTTCTTTAAGGAATCTCCGTACTGTTTTCCATAGTGGTTGTACTAGTTTACATTCTCACCAGCAATGTAAAAGTGTTTCCTTTTTGCCACATCTATGCCAACATCTATTATTTTTTTATTTTTTAAGTATGGCCATTCTTGCAGGAGTATGGTGGTATCACATGGTAGTTTTAAGTTGCATTTCCCTAATAATTAGTGATGTTGAGTTTTTTTTATATATTTGATGGCCATTTGTATATCTTCGTTTCAGAATTGTCTATTTATGCCTTAGCCCATTTTTTATGGGATTATTAATATTTTTTTCTTACTGATTTGTTTGAGTTCCTTGTAGATTCTGGATATTAGTCTTTTGTCTGATGCATTGTTTTCAAATATTTTCTCCCACTCTGTGGGATATCTGTTTATTCTGCTGATTAATTCTTTTGCTGTTTAGAAGCTTTTTAGTTAAATTAAGTCCCATCTATTTATCTTTGTTTTTGTTGCATTTGCTTTTGGGTTCCTGGTCATTAATTATTTGCCTAAGCCAATGTCTAGAAGAATTTTTCCAATGTTATTTTCTAGAGTTTTTATGGTTTCAGGTCTTAGATTTAAGTCTGAGCCATTGTGAGTTGATATTTGTAAAAGGTGAGAGACGAGGATCCAGTGTTATTCTTTTACCTGTGGCTGGCCAATTATCCCGGCAACATTTGTTGAATAAGGTGTAATTTCCACACTTTGTTTCTACTGTTTTGTCAAAGATCATTTGTCTATAAATATTTGGCTTTATTTCTGAGTTCTCTATTCTGTTCCATTGATCTACATGCCTATTGTTAATCCAGTACCATGCTGCTTTAGTTAACTACAGCCTTGTATAGTTTGAAGTCAGGTAATGTGGTGCCTCTAGCTTTGTTTGTTTTGCTTAGTCTTGCTTGGGCTCTGTGGACTCTTTGTTTTTTTGTTTTATATGAATTTTAGGATGTTTTTCTAGTTCTGTAAAGAATTGTGATGTATTTTGATGAGGATTCCATTGAATCTGTAGATTGCTTTTGGTAGTATGGTCATTTTCACAATATTGACTTTACCCATCCGTGAGCATGGGATCTGTTGCCATTTGTTCGTGTAGTCTATGATTTTTTTCAGCAGTGCTTTGTCATTTTTCTTGAAGAGATCTTTCACCTTTTTGGTTAGGTACACTCCTAAGTTTTTTTTTTTTTTTGCAGCTGTTGTAAAAGTGGTTGTGTTCCTGAGTTAATTCTCACCTTGCTCACTGTTTGTGTACAGCAGTGCTACTGATATGTGTACATTTATTTTGTATCACGAAACTTTACTGAATTCATTTATCAGATCTAGGAGCTCTTTGAATGCATCTTTAGGGTTTTCTATGTATAGGATCATATCATTGGTGAACAGCAACAGTTTGCCTTCCTCCTTAATGATTTGGATGCCCTTTCTTTCTTTTTTCTGATTTCTCTACCTAGGACTTTCATTACTATGTTGATCAGGAGTGGTGAAAGTGGGCATCCTTATCTTGTTCCAGTTCTCAGGGGAAATGCTTTCAACATTTTTTCATTCATTATAATGTTGGCTGTGGGTTTGTCATAGATGACACTTATTACCTTAAGATATGTCTCTTCTATGCTAATTTTGCTGAGGGTTTTAATGATAAAGTGGTGTTGGATTTTTTCAAATGCCTCTTCTATATCTATTGAGATGATTTTTGTTTTTACTTATGTTTATGTGGTGTATCACATTTATTGACTTGCACATGTTAAACCAACCATGAATCTCTGGTATGAAACCCATTTGATCATGATGTATTATCTTTCAGATATGTTATTGGATTGAGTTAGATAGTATTTTGTTGAGGGTTTTTTTATTAATGTTCATCAGGGATAATGGTCCGTAGTTTTCTTCTTTTGTTACATCCTTTCCTGGTTTTGGTATTAGGGTGATATAGGCTTCATAAAATAATTTAAGGAGGATTCCCTCTTTCTATATCTTTTGGAATAGTTTCATTAGGATTGGTACCAATTCTTCTTTGAACTTCTGATAGAATTCAGCTGTGATTCCATCTGGTCCTGGACTTTTTTCGTCAGCATTTTTTAAATTACTACTTCATTGTCACTACTTGTTATTGGTCTGTTCAGAGTTTCTATTTATTCCTGGTTTAATTTAAGAGGGTTGTATATTTTCAGGAATTTATCCATCGTCCCTAGGCTTTCTAGTTTGTGTGCATAAAGGTGTTCATAGTAGCCTTGAATAATTTTTTGTATTTCTGTGGTATCAGTAGTAATATCTCCTGTTTTATTTCTAATTGATCTTATTTGAATCTTCTCTTTCCTGTCTTTGTTAATCTCACTAATTGTCTACATATTTTGTCTAATTATTTAAAGAACCAGATTTTTGTTTTGTTTACCTTCTGTATTATTTATTTTAGTTTTGCTCTGATCTTTGTTATCTGTTTTCTTCTGCTGTGTTTGAGTTGGTTTTTTTCTCGTTTTTCCAGTTCCTTGAGGTGTGATGTTAGGATGCCTATTTGTGCTCTTTCAGACTTTTCGATGTAGGCGTTTAAAGCTATGAACTTTCCTCTAAACCCCACTTTGGCTGTATCCCAGAGGCTATGATAGGTTGTGTCACTATTATCATTCAGTTCAAAGAATTTAATTTAATTTTCATCTCAATTTAATTGTTGACCCCAAAATCATTCAGGATCAGGTTATTGTTACCATGTAATTGTGTAATTTTGATGATTCCTTTTGGAGTTAATTTCCAATTTTATCCCACTGTGGTCTGAGAGAATTTTGATATAATTTTGATTTTCTTGAGTCAAAGACCAGATGGATTCACAGCCGAATTCTACCAGAGGTAAAAGGAGGAACTGGTACCATGCCTTCTGAAACTATTCCAATCAATAGAAACAGAGGGAATCCTCCCTAACTCATTTTAAGAGGCCAGCATCATCCTGATACCAAAGCCTGGCAGAGACACAACAAAAAAAGAGAATTTTAGGCCAATATCCTTGATGAACATTGATGCAAAAATCCTGAATAAAATACTGGCAAACCGAATCCAGCAGCACATCAAAAAGCTTATCCACCATGATCAAGTGGGCTTCATCCCTGGGATGCAAGGCTGGTTCAATATACGCAAACCAATAAATGTAATCCAGCATATAAACAGAACAAAAGACAAAAACCACACGATTATCTCAATAGATGCAGAAAAGGCCTTTGACAAAATTCAACAACCCTTCATACTAAAAACTCTCAATAAATTAGGCATTGATGGGACGTATCTCAAAATAATAAGAGCTATCTATGACAAACCCACAGCCAATATCATACTGAATGGGCAAAAACTGGAAGCATTCCCTTTGAAAACTGGCACAAGACAGGGATACCCTCTCTCACCACTCCTATTCAACATAGTGTTGGAAGTTCTGGCCAGGGCAATCAGGCAGGAGAAGGAAATAACGGGCATTCAATTAGGAAAAGAGGAAGTCAAATTGTCCCTGTTTGCAGATGACATGATTGTATATCTAGAAAACCCCATTGTCTCAGCCCAAAATCTCCTTAAGCTGATAAGCAACTTCAGCAAAGTCTCAGGATACAAAATCAATGTACAAAAATCACAAGCATTCTTATACACCAATAACAGACAAACAGAGAGCCAAATCATGAGTGAACTCCCATTCACAATTGCTTCAAAGAGAATAAAATACCTAGGAATCCAACTTAAAAGGGATGTGAAGGACCTCTTCAAGGAGAACTACAAACCACTGCTCAAGGAAATAAAAGAGGATACAAACAAATGGAAGAACATTCCATGCTCATGGGTAGGAAGAATCAATATTGTGAAAATGGCCATACTGCCCAAGGTAATTTATAGATTCAATGCCATCACCATCAAGCTACCAATGATTTTCTTCACAGAATTGGAAAAAACTACTTTAAAGTTCATAGGGAACCAAAAAAGAGCCCACATCACCAAGTCAATCCTAAGCCAAAAGAACAAAGCTGGAGGCATCACACTACCTGACTTCAAACTATACTACAAGGCTACAGTAACCAAAACAGCATGGTACTGCTACCAAAACAGAGATATAGATCAATGGAACAGAACAGAGCCCTCAGAAATAATGCCACATATCTACAACTATCTGATCTTTGACAAACCTGAGAAAAACAAGCAATGGGGAAAGGATTCCCTATTTAATAAATGGTGCTGAGAAAACTGGCTAGCCATATGTAGAAAGCTAAAACTGGATCCCTTCCTTACACCTTATACAAAAATCAATTCAAGATGGATTAAAGACTTAAACGTTAGACCTAAAGCCATAAGAACCCTAGAAGAAAACCTAGGCATTACCATTCAGGACATAAGCATGGGCAAGGACTTCATGTCTGAAACACCAAAAGCAATGGCAACAAAAACCAAAATTGACAAATGGGATCTAATTAAACTCAAGAGCTTCTGCACAGCAAAAGAAACTACCATCAGAGTGAACAGGCAACCTACAAAATGGGAGAAAATTTTCGCAACCTACTCATCTGACAAAGGGCTAATATCCAGAATCTACAATGAACTCAAACAAATTTACAAGAAAAAAACAAACAACCCCATCAAAAAGTGGGTGAAGGACATGAACAGACACTTCTCAAAAGAAGACATTTATGGAGCCTAAAAACACATGAAAAAATGCTCACCATCACTGGCCATCAGAGAAATGCAAATCAAAAGCACAATGAGATACCATCTCACACCAGTTAGAATGGCAATTGTTAAAAAGTCAGGAAACAACAGGTGCTGGAGAGGATGTGGAGAAATAGGAACACTTTTACACTGTTGGTGGAACGGTAAACTAGTTCAACCCTTGTGGAAGTCAGTGTGGTGATTCCTCAGGGATCTAGAACTGGAAATACCATTTGACCCAGCCATCCCATTACTGGGTATATACCCAAAGGATTATAAATCATGCTGCTATAAAGACACATGCACACGTATGTTTATTGCGGCACTATTCACAATAGCAAAGACTTGGAACCCACCCAAATGTCCAACAATGATAGACTGGATTAAGAAAATGTGGCACATATACACCATGGAATACTATGCAGCCATAAAAAATGATGAGTTCATGTCCTTTGTAGGGACATGGATGAAATTGGAAATCATCATTCTCAGTAAACTATTGCAAGAACAAAAAACCAAATACCACATATTCTCACTCATAGGTGGGAGTTGAACAATGAGAACACATGGACACAGGAAGGGGAACATCACACTGTGGGGCTGTTGAGGGGTGGGGGGAGGGGGGAGGGATAGCATTGGGAGATATACCTAATGCTAGATGACGAGTTAGTGGGTGCAGCACACCAGCATGGCACATGTATACATATGTAACAAATACATATGTGCACATTGTGCACATGTACCCTAAAACTTAAAGTATAATAATAATAATAAATAAAAATAAAAACTTTTACCTCAAAAAAAAAAATTTTTATTTTCTTAAATTTATTGAGACTTGTTTTGTGGCCTATTATATAGCCTATCTTTGAGAATGTTCCATGTCATGATTAAAAGAATGTATATTCTGCAGTTGTTTTGTAGAATGTTCTGTAAATATCTCTTAGGTCCATTTGTTTTAGGATACGGTTTAAGTCCATTGTTTCTTCATTGACTTTCTCTCTTGATGACCTGTCTAGTGCTCTCAGTGGAATATTGAAGTCCCGTAGTATTAATGTGTTGCTGTCTATCTCATTTCTTAGGTCTACTAGTAATTGTTTTATAAATTTGGGAGTCCAGTTTTAGGTATGTATATATATTTATATTTGTGTATATTCAGGATTATTATATTTTCCTGTTGAAATAATCCTTATATTGTTATGTAATATCTCTCTGTGTCCTTTTTAACTGTTGTTGCTTTAAAGTCTGTTTTGTCTGACTTAAGTATTGCTACTCCTGCTCACTTTTGGTTTCCATTTGCATGGATTATTTTCTCATCTCTTTACCTTAAATTTACATGAGTTCTTATGTGTTAGGTCTCTTGAAGACAGAGTCTGTTGAAGACAGAAGATACTTGGTTGGTGGATTTTTATTAATTCTGTCATTGTACTTTTCAAGAGGAGCATTTAGGCCATTTACATTCAACATTATTATTGAGATGTGAGGTATTGTTCTATTCATCATGCTAGTTGTTGCCTGAATACCTCAGTTTTTTATTGTGTTAGTGTTTTAAATGTCCTATGAGATTTATACTTTCAGGAGGTTCTAATTTTTTTTTTATTTCAAGGTTTCATTTCAAAATTTAGGACTCCTTTTAGCATTTTTTGTAGTGCTGTCTTGGTGGTCGCAAATTCTTTCAGAATTAGTCTGTCTGAAAAAGAATTTATTTATCTCCACTTCATTTATGAAGCTTAGTTTTGCTGGATACAAAATTCATGGGTGATAATTATTTTGTTTAAGGAGGCTTAATGGTAAAATATGATCCCACTTCCTTCTTGCTTGCCAGGTTTCTGCTGAGAAATCTGCTGTTAATCTGATAGGTTTTTCTTTACAGGTTGCCTGATGCTTTTGCCTCACAGCTCTTAAGATTCTTTCCTTTATCTTGACTTTAGGCAACCAGATAATTATGTTCCAAGATGACAATCTTTTGCAATGAATTTCCTGAGTTTTCTTTGAGCTTCTTGTATTTGGATGTCTAGATCTCCAGCAAGACCAGGAAAGTTTTTCTTGATTGTTCCCTCAAACAAGTTTTCTAAACTTTTAGATTTCTCTTCTTCCTCAGGAACACAAATTATTCTTATGTTTGGTCAGGTAGCATCATTCTAAATTTCTTGGAGGTTTTGTTTTTTTTTTATTTCTGTCTTGTTTGTCTTTGTCATATTGGGTTAATTTGAAAGTCTTGTCTTCTAGCTATGAATTACTTTCTTCTACTTCTTTCATTCTAGAGTTAAAATTTTCCAGTGTATTTTTAATTTTTCTAAGCATGTCTTTTATTTCTCAAAGTTGTGATTTATTTTCTATGTGATATCTATTTCTCTGGAGACTTTTTAATCCATATCTTGTATTGTTATTTTTTAAATTTATTTAAATGGGTTTTCACCTTTCTCTGGCATGTCCTTAAGTAGCTTAATAGAGCACCTGGGGGAAGGGGCAGCTGTGGGCACAGCTTCAGCAGACTTAAACGTCCCTGCCTGACAGCACTGAAGAGAGCAGCAGATCTCCCAGCACAACGTTTGAGCTCTGCTAAGAGTCAGAATGCCTCCTCAAGTAGGTCCCTGACCACCATGTATCCTGACTAGGAGACACCTCCCAGTAGGGACCGACAGACACCTCATGGAGGAGAGCTCTGGCTGAAATCTGATGGGTGCCCCCCTGAGAGGAAGCTTCCAAAGGAAGGATCAGGCAGCAATCTTTGCTGTTCTGCAGCCTCTGCTGGTAATACCCAGGCAAACAGGGTCTGGAGTGGACCTCCAGAATACTCCAGCAGACCTGTGTGTAGCACAGGGGCTTGACTGTTAGAAAGAAAACTAACAAACAAAAAGAGATCACATCAACATCAACAAAAGGGACGTCCTTTCGGAGTCCCCATCCAAAGGACAACAACATCAAAGACCAAAGGTAAATATATCCATGAAGATGGGGAGAAAACAGTGCAACAAGGCTGAAAATGTCAAAAACCAGAATGCCTCTTCACCTCCAAAGGATCACAAATCCTCACCAGCAAGGGAACAAAACTGGATGGAGAATGAGTTTGACGAATTGACAGAAGTAGGCTTCAGAAAGTGGATAATAACAAACTCCTCTGAGCTAAAGGAGCATGTTCTAATCCAATGCAAGGAAGCTAAGAGCCTTGAAAGAAGGTTAGATGAATTGGTAACTAGAATAACCAGTTTAGAGAAGAACAGAAATGACCTGATGGAGCTGAAAAACACAGTAAGAGAACTTCGTGAAGTATACACAAGTATCAATAGCCAAATCGATCAAGCAGAAGAAAGGATATCAGAGATTGAAGATCACCTTAATGAAATAAAGCAAGGAGGCATGATTAATGAAAAAGAATGAAAAGGAACTAACAAAGCCTCCAAGAAAAATGGGACTACATGAAAAGACCAAATCTACGTTTGATTGGTGTACCTGAAAGTGACAGGGAAAATGGAATCAAGTTGCAAAACACTTTTCAGGATATTATCCAGGAGAACCTCCCCAACCTAGAAAGATAGGCCAACATTCAAATTCTGGAAATACAGAAAATACCACAAAGATTCTCCACGAGAAGAGCAGCCCCAAGACACATAATCATCAGATTCACCAAGGTTAAAATGAAAAAAAAAATTAAGGGAAACCAGAGAGAAAGGTCGGGTTACCCACAAAGAGAAACCCATCAGACTAACAGTGGATCTCTCTGCAGAAACCCTACAAGCCAGAAGACAGTGGGGGCCAATAGTCAACATGCTTAAAGAAAAGAATTTTCAACCCAGAATTTCATATCCAGCCAAACTAAGCTTCATAAGTGAAAGAAAAATAAAATCCTTTATAGATAAGAAAATGCTGAGAGATTTTTGTCACCACCAGACCTGCCTTACAAGAGCTCCTGAAGGAAGAACCAAACATGGAAAGGAACAACCAGTACCAGCCACTGCAAAAACATATCAAATTGTAAAGACCATCAACACGATGAAGAAACTGCATCAACCAATGGGCAAAATAACCAGCTAGCATCATAATGACAGGATCAAATTCACACATAACAATATTAACCTTAAATGTAAATGGGCTAAATGCCCCAATTAAAAGACACAGACTGGCAAATTGGATAAAGAGTCAAGACCCATCAGTGTGCTGTATTCAGGAGACCCATCTGATGTGCAAAGACACATATAGGCTCAAAATAAAGGGATGGAGGAATACTTACCAAGCAAATGTAAGGAAAAAAAAAGGGGTTGCAATCCTAGTCTCTGATAAAACAGACTTTAAACCAACAAAGATCAAAAGAGACAAAGAAGGGCATTACATAATGGTAAAGGGATCAATGCAACCAGAAGAGCTAACTAACCTAAATATATATGCACCCAATGCAAGAGAACCCATATTCATAAAGCAAGTTCTCAGAGACCTACTAAGAGACTTAGACTCCCACACAATAATAGTGGGAGACTTTAACACCCCACTGTCAATATTAGACAGATCAACAAGACAGAAAATTAACAAGGATATTCAGGACTTGAACTCAGCTCTGGACCAAGCAGACCTAATGGACATCTACAGAACTCTTCACCCCAAATCAACAGAATATACATTCTTCTCATCACCACATCATACTTATTCTAAAATCAACCACGTAATTGGAAGTAAAACACTCCTCAGCAAATGCAAAAGAAAGGAAATCATAAAAAACAGTCTCTCAGACCACAGTGCAATCAAATTAGAACTCAGGATTAAGAAACTCACTCAAAACCATGCAACTCCATGGAAACTGAACAACCTGATCCTCAATGACTACTGGGTACATAATGAAATGAAGGCAGAAATAAAGGTGTTCTTTGAAACTAATGAGAATGAAGACACAATGTACCAGAATCTCTCGGACACATTTAAAGCAGTGTGTAGAGGGAAATTTATAGCACTAAAGACCCACAGGAGAAAGCAGCAAAGATCTAAAATTGACACCCTAATATCACAATTAAAAGAACTAGAGAAGCAAGAGCAAACACATTCAAAAGCTAGCAGAAGACAAGAAATAACTAACATCAGAACAGAACTGAAGGAGATAGAGACACAAAAAAACCTTCAAAAAATCAATGAATCCACGAGGTGGTTTTTTGAAAACATCAACAAAATTGATAGAACACTACCAAGACTAACAAAGAAGAAAAAAGAGAAGAATCAAATAGTGCAATAAGAATGATAAAGAGGATATCACCATCAATCCCACAGAAATACAAAATACCATCAGAGAATACTATTAACACCTCTATGCAAATAAACTAGAAAATCTAGAAGAAATGGATAAATTCCACGACACATACACCCTCCCAATACTAAACAGGAAGTAGTTGAATCTCTGAATAGATCACTAACAGGTTCTGAAATTGAGGCAGTAATTAATAGCATACCAACCAAAAAAAGGCCAGGACCAGATGGATTCACAGCCAAATCCTACCAGAGTTACAAAGAGGAGCTGGTACCATTCCTTCTGAAACTATTCCAATCAATGGAAAAAGAAGGAATACTCCCTAACTCATTTTATGAGGCCAGCATCATCCTGATACCAAAGCCTGGCAGAGACAAAACAAAAAAAGAGAATTTTAGGCCAATATCCCTGATGAAGGTGGATGCGAAAATCTTCAGTAAAATACTAGCAAACTGAATCCAGCAGCACATCAAAAAGCTTATACACCATGATCAAGTAGGCTTCATTCTTGGGATGCAAGGCTGGTTCAACATACACAAATCAATAAACGTAATCAATCACATAAACAGAACCAATGACAAAAACCACATGATTATCTCAATAGAGGCAGAAAAGGCCTTCAATAGAGGCAGAAGAGGCCTTCTGAAAAATTCAACACTCCATGCTAAAAACCCTCAATAAA
The DNA here is from genome assembly GCF_028885655.2 of Pongo abelii. Classification (NCBI taxonomy): domain Eukaryota; kingdom Metazoa; phylum Chordata; class Mammalia; order Primates; family Hominidae; genus Pongo; species Pongo abelii. The sequence continues at coordinate 90,224,769 of NC_072008.2, forward strand.
CTAAGTATTGATAAAACGTATCTCAAAATAATAAGAGCTATTTATGACAAACCCACAGCCAATATCATACTGAATGGGCAAAAATTGGAAGCATTCCCTTTGAAAACTGGCACAAGACAAGGATGCCCTCTCTCACCACTCCTATTCAACATAGTGTTGGAAGTTCTGGCTAGGGCAATGAGGCAAAAGAAAGAAATAAATGATAGTCAATTAGAAAAAGAGGAAGACAAATTGTCTCTGTTTGCAGATGACATGATTGTATATTTAGAAAACCCCATCGTCTCAGACCAAAATCTCCTTAAGCTGATAAGCAACTTCAGCAAAGTCTCAGGATAAAAAAATCAATGTGCAAAAATCACAAGCATTCCTATACACCAATAATAGACAAACAGAGAGCCAAATCATGAGTGAACTCCCATTCACAATTACTACAAAGAGAACAAAATACCTAGGAATGCAGCTTACAGGGGATGTGAAGGATCTCTTCAAAGAGAACTACAAACCACTGCTCAATGAAGTAAAAGAGGACACAAACAAATGGAAGCACATTCCATGCTCGTGGATAGGAAGAATCAATATCATGAAAATGGCCATACTGCCCAAGGTAATTTACAGATTTAATGCTATCCTCATCAAGCTACCACTGACTTTCTTCACATAATTGGAAAAAAACTACTTTAAAGTTCATATGGAACCAAAAATGGGCCCGCATAGCCAAGACAATCCTAAGCAAAAAGAACAAAGCTGGAGGCATCATGCTACCTGACTTCAAACTATACTACAAGGCTACAGTAATCAAAACCACATGGTACAGGTATCAAAACAGATATATAGGCCAATGGAACAGAACAGAGGCCTCAGAAATAACACTACACATCTACAACCATCTGATTGGTGACAAACCTGACAAAAACAAGAAATGGGGAAAGGATTTCCTATTTAATAAATTGTGCTGGGAAAACTGGCTAGCCATATGTAGAAAGTTGAAACTGGATCCCTTCCTTACATCTTATACAAAAATTAACTCAAGATGGATTAAAGACTTAAGTTTAAGACCTAACACCATAAAAACCCTAGAAGAAAACCTAGGCAATACCATTCAGGACATAGGCATGGGCAAATACTTCATGAATAAAACACCAAAAGCAATGACAACACAAGCCAAAATGGACAAATGGGATCTAATTAAACTAAAGAGCTTCTCTACAGCAAAACAATCATCAGAGTGAACAGGCAACCTACAGAATGGGAGAAAATTTTTGCAATCTACCCATCTGACAAAGGGCTAATATCCAGAATCTACAAAGAACTCAAACAAATTTACAAGAAAAAAAACAACCCCATCAAAAAGTGGGCAAAGGATATGAACAGATGCTTCTCAAAAGAAGACATTTATGCAGCCAACAGACCTATGAAAAAATGCTCATCTTCACTGGTCATCAGAGAAATGCAAATCAAATCCACAATGAGATATCATCTCATGCCAGTTAGAATGTCAATCATTAAAATGTTCAGGTAACAACAGGTGCTGGAGAGGATGTGGAGAAATAGGAATGCTTTTACAGTGTTGGTTGGAGTGTAAATTAGTTCAACCATTGTGGAAGACAGTGTGGCAATTCCTCAAGGATCTAAAACTAGAAATACCATTTGATCCAGCAATCCCATTACTGGGTATATACCCAAAGGATTATAAATTATGCTACTATAAAAACACATGCACACATATGTTTATTGCGGCACTATTCTCAATAGCAAAGACTTGGAACCAACCCAAATGTCCATCAATGAGAGACTGGAGAAAGAAAATGTGGCATATATACACCATGGAATACTATGCAGCCATAAAAAAGGATGAGTTCATGTCCTTTGCAGGGACATGGATGAAGCTGGAAACTGTCATTCTAAGCAAACCAGCACAAGGAAAGAGAACCAAACACCACATGTTCTCACTCATAGGTGGGAGTTGAACAATGAGAACACACGGACACAGGGCAGGGAACATCACACACTGGGGCCTGTTGTTTGAGGGTGGGGGGCTCGGGGAGGGGTAGCATTGGGAGAAATACCTAATGTAAATGACGAGTTGATGGGTGCAGCAAACCAACATGGCATACCCATGTAACAAACCTGCATGTTGTGCACATGTACCCTAGAACTTAAAGTATAATAAAAATAAATATAAATAAATAAATAAATAAATGTAATACACTTTTGATTTCAATTGAAATCATATATTAACATTTATAACCCTACTTGGACCTTCCTAGCACCTTATCTGGTTCTGGAGCTCATCATCCCAGCTAGGATGCACTTTCCTAAAAACATTTTCTCTTACAGTTTATGAACATTTTAAATATTCTCATATAAATTTGAGGCAAACTGCATACATCATTTTTCAGCTATCAGAAACTTTAAGCAAATAAGTGTTTCATGTAATATTATGGATGATGCTAAAGGGCCAGGCTAGGTTATCATGGGGAAGTATCAGAAACAAAAAATTCACCAGATTTGTTACTGGCAGCATAGTTTAGTATTAAATTATTTGGGGCTTCACTTTTCCTGTATATACTTGAAATTTTCAGAACAAATCTTTGTCATGTGCAAGGGTTTTAATTTAAATTCTTGTCAGTGTTTACTGAAAATACCAATTATTCCAAAGATAATGATAATGTAAATGCATTCTTGAAGTACCATTCAGAATATCAAATATGGGGCCGGTGGAGCCAAGATGGTCAAATAGGAACAGCTCCAGTCTACAGCTACCAGCGTGAGCGACACAGAAGACGAGTGATTTCTGCATTTCCAGCTGAGGTACTGGGTTCATCTCACTAGGGAGTGCCAGGCAGTGGGTGCAGGACAGTGGGTGCAGTGCACCATGCATGAGCCGAAGCAGGGCGAGGCATTGCCTCACCTGGGAAGCACAAGGGGTCAGGGAATTCCCTTTCCTAGTCAAAGAAAGGGGTGACAGACGGCACCTGGAAAATCAAGTCACTCCCACCCTAATACTGTGCTTTTCCAATGGGCTTAACAAACTGCACACCAGGAGATTATATCCCACACCTGGCTCGGAGGCTCCTACACCCACGGAGCCTCGCTCATTGCTAGCAAAGCAGTCTGAGATCAAACTGCAAGGCAGCGGCGAGGCTGGGGGATGGGCGCCCGCCATTGCGGAGGCTTGAGTAGGTAAACAACACGGCCAGGAAGCTCAAAATGGGTGGAGCCCACCACAGCTCAAGGAGGCCTGCCTGCCTGCCTCTGTAGGCTCCACCTCTGGGGGCAGGGCACAGACAAACAAAAGGAAGCAGTAACCTCTGAAGACTTAAATGTCCCTGTCTGACAGCTTTGAAGAGAGTAGTGCTTCTCCCAGCACACAGCTTGAAATCTGAGAATGGGCAGACTGCCTCCTCAAGTGGGTCTCTGACCCCCAAGTAGCCTAACTGGGAGGCACCCCCCAGTAGGGGCGGACTGACACCTCAGAAGGCCGGGTACTCCTCTGAGACAAAACTTCCAGAGGAACGATCAGGCAGCAGCATTTGCAGTTCACCAATATCTGCTGTTCTGCAGCCACCACTGCTGATACCCAGGCAAACAGGGTCTGGAGTGGACCTCCAGCAAACTCCAACAGACCTGCAGCTGAGGGCCCTGACTGTTAGAGGAAAAACTAACAAACAGAAAGGACATCCACACCAAAAACCCATCTGTACGTCACCATCATCAAAGACCAAAGGTAGATAAAACAAAAGATGGGAGAAAGCAGAGCAGAAAAACCAGAAACTCTAAAAATCAGAGTGCCTCTCCTCCTCCAAAGGAACGCAGCTCCTCACCAGCAACAGAACAAAGCTGGAGGGAGAATGACTTTGACGAGTTGAGAAAAGAAGTCTTCAGAAGATCAAACTACTCTGAGCTAAAGGAGGAAGTTCGAACCAATGGCAAAGAAGTTATAAACCTTGAAAAAAAAATTAGATGAATGGCTAACTAGAATAACCAATGCAGAGAAGTCCTTAAAGGACCTGATGTAGCTCAAAACTACAGCACGAGAATTACATGACGAATGCACAAGCCTCAGGAGACGATGTGATCAACTGGAAGAAAGTGTATCAGCGATGGAAGATGAAATGAATGAAATGAAGCGAGAAGAGAAGTTTAGAGAAAAAAGCATAAAAAGAAATGAACAAAGCTTCCAAGAAATATGGGACTATGTGAAAAGACCAAATATACGTCTGCTTGGTGTACCTGAAAGTGACGGGGAGAATGGACCAAGCTGGAAAACACTCTGCAGGATATTATCCGGGAGAACTTCCCAGTCTAGCAAGGCAGGCCAACATTCAAATTCAGGAAATACAGAGAATGCCACAAAGATACTCCTCAAGAAGGGCAACTCCAAGACATAATTGTTAGATTCACCAAAGTTGAAATGAAGGAAAAAATGTTAAGGACAGCCAGAGAGAAAGGTCGGGTTACCCACAAAGGGAAGCCCATCAGACTAACAGCTGATCTCTTGGCAGAAACTCTACAAGCCAGAAGAGAGTGGGGGCCAATATTCAACATTCTTAAAGAAAAGAATTTTCAACCCAGAATTTCATATCCAGCCAAACTAAGCCTCATAAGTGAAGGAGAAATAAAATACTTTACAGACAAGCAAATGCTGAGAGATTTTGTCACCACCAGGCCTGCCCCAAAAGAGCTCCTGAAGGAAGCACTAAAGATGGAAAGGAACAACCAGTACCAGCCACTGCAAAAACATGCCAAAATGTAAAGACCATCAAGGCTAGGAAGAAACTGCATCAACTAATGAGCAAAATAACTAGCTAACATCATAATGACAGGATCAAATTCACACATAACAATATAACCTTAAATGTAAGTGGGCTAAATGCTCCAATTAAAAGACACAGACTGGCAAATTGGATAAAAAGTCAACACATCTCAGTGTGCTGTATTCAGGAAACCCATCTCACGTGCAGAGACACACATAGGCTCAAAATAAAGGGATGGAGGAAGATCTACGAAGCAAATGGAAAGCAAAAAAAGGAAGGGGCTGCAATCCTAATCTCTGATAAAACAGACTTTAAACCAACAAAGATCAAAAGAGACAAAGAAGGCTATTAAATAATGGTAAAGGGATCAATTCAACAAGAAGAGCTAACTATCCTAAATAAATATGCACCCAATACAGGAGCACCCAGATTGATAAAGCAAGTCCTTAGAGACCTACAAAGAGACTTAGACTCCCACACAATAATAATGGGAGACTTTAACACCCCACTGTCAACATTAGACAGATCAACGAGACAGAAACTTAACAAGGATATCTAGGAATGGAACTCAGCTCTGCACCAAGCGGACCTAATAGACATCTACAGAACTCTCCAACCCAAATCAACAGAATATACATTCTTCTCAGCACCACACCGCACTTCTTCCAAAATTGACCACTTAGTTGGAAGTAAAGCACTCCTCAGCAAATGTAAAAGAACAGAAATTATAAAAAACTGTCTCTCAGACCACAGTGCAATCAAACAAGAACTCAGGATTAAGAAACTCACTCATACCACTCAAGTACATGGAAACTGAACAACCTGCTCCTGAATGACTACTGGGTACAGAACAAAATGAAGGCAAAAATAAAGATGTTCTTTGAAACCAATGAGAACAAAAACACAACATACCAGAATCTCTAGGACACATTCAAAGCAGTGTGTAGACGGAAATTCATAGCACTAAATGCCCACAAGAGAAAGCAGGAAAGATCTAAAATTGACACCCTAACATCACAATTAAAAGAACTAGAGAAGCAAGAGCAAACACATTCAAAAGCTAGCAGAAGGCAAGAAATAACCAAGATCAGAGCAGAACTCAAGGAAATAGAGACACAAAAAACCCTTCAAAAAACCAATGAATCCAGGAGCTGGTTTTTTGAAAAGATCAACAAAATTGATATACCACTAGCAAGACTAATAAAGAAGAAAAGAGAGAAGAATCAAATAGATGCAATAAAAAATGACAAAGGGGATATCACCACTGATCCCACAGAAATACAAACTACCATCAGAGAATACTATAAATACCTCTACGCAAATAAACTAGAAAATCTAAAAGAAATGGATAAATTCCTCGACACATACACCCTCCCAAGACTAAACCAGGAAGAAGTTGAATCTCTGAATAGACCAATAACAGGCTCTGAAATTGAGGCAATAATAAATAGCTCACCAACCAAAAAAATCCAGGACCAGATGGATTCACAGCCTAATTCTACCAGAGGTAAAAGGAGGAACTGGTACCATGCCTTCTGAAACTATTCCAATCAATAGAAAAAGACAGAATCTTCCTTAACTCATTTTATGAGGCCAGCATCATCCTGATACCAAAGCCTGGCAGAGACACAACAAACAAAGAGAATTTTAGACCAATATCCTTGATGAACATTGATGCAAAAATCCTCAATAAAATACTGGCAAACCGAACCCAGCAGCACATCAAAAAGCTTATCCACCATGATCAAGTGGGCTTCATCCCTGGGATGCAAGGCTGGTTCAACATATGAAAATCAATAAATGTAATCCAGCATATAAACTGAACCAAAGACAAAAACCACATGATTATCTCAATAGATGCAGAAAAGGCCTTTGACAAAATTCAACAACTCTTCATGCTAAAAACTCTCAATAAATTAGGTATTGAAGGGACGTATCTCAAAATAATAAGAGCTATGTATGACAAACCCACAGCCAATATCATACTGCATGGGCAAAAACTGGAAGCATTCCCTTTGAAAACTGGCACAAGACAGGGATGCCCTCTCTCACCACTCCTATTCAACATAGTGTTGGAAGTTCTAGCCAAGGCAATCAGGCAGGAGAAGGAAATAAAGGGCATTCAACAAGGAAAAGAGGAAAGTCAAATTGTCCCTGTTTGCAGATGACATGACTGTATATCTAGAAAACCCCATTGTCTCAGCCCAAAATCTCCTTAAGCTGATAAGCAACTTCAGCAAGTCTCAGGATACAAAATCAATGTACAAAAATCACAAGCATTCTTATACACCAATAACAGACAAATAGAGAGCCAAATCATGAGTGAACTCCCATTCACAATTGCTTCAAAGAGAATAAAATACCTAGGAATCCAACTTACAAGGGATGTGAAGAACGTATTCAAGGAGAACTACAAACCACTGCTCAAGGAAATAAAAGAGGATACAAACAAATGGAAGAACATTCCATGCTCATGGGTAGGAAGAATCAATATCGTGAAAATGGCCATACTGCCCAAGGTAATTTATAGATTCAATGCCATCCCCATCAACCTACCAATGACTTTCTTCACAGAATTGGAAAAAACTACCTTAAAGTTCATATGGAACCAAAAAGGAGCCCGCATTGCCAAGTCAATCCTAAGCCAAAAGAACAAAGCCGGAGGCATCACACTACCTGACTTCAAACTATACTACAAGGCTACAGTAACCAAAACAGGATGGTACTGCTACCAAAACAGAGATATAAACCAATGGAACAGAACAGAGCCCTCAGAAATAATGCCACATATCTACAACTATCCAATCTTTGACAAACCTGAGAAAAACAAGCAATGGGGAAAGGATACCCTATTTAATAAATGGTGCTGGGAAAACTGGCTAGCCATATGTAAAAAGCTGAAACTGGATCCCTTCCTTACACCTTATACAAAAATTAATTCAAGATGGATTAAAGACTTACATGTTAGACCTAAAACCATAAAAACCCTAGAAGAAAACCTAGGCAATACCATTCAGGACATAGGCATGGGCAAGGACTTCATGTCTAAAACACCAAAAGCAATGGCAACAAGAGCCAAAATTGACAAATGGGGTCTAATTAAACTAAAGAGCTTCTGCACAGCAAAAGAAACTACCATCAGAGTGAGCAGGCAACCTACAGAATGGGAGAAAATTTTTGCAATCTACTCATCTGACAAAGGGCTAATATCCAGAATCTACAATGAACTCAAACAAATTTACAAGAAAAAAACAAACAACCACATCAAAAAGTGGGCAAAGGATATGAACAGACACTTCTGAAAAGAAGACATTTACGCAGCCAACAGACACATGAAAAAATGCTCATCATCACTGGCCATCAGAGAAATGCAAATCAAAACCACAATGAGATACCATCTCACACCAGTTAGAATGGCGATCATTAAAAAGTCAGGAAACAACAGGTGCTGGAGAGGATGTGGAGAAATAGGAACACTTTTACACTGTTGGTGGGACTGTAAACTAGTTCAACCATTGTGGAAGTCAGTGTGGCGATTCCTCAGGGATCTAGAACTAGAAATACCATTTGTCCCAGCCATCCCATTACTGGGTATATACCCAAAGGACTATAAATCATGCTGCTATAAAGACACATGCACAGGTATGTTTATGGCGGCACTATTCACAATAGCAAAGACTTGGAACCAACCCAAATGTCCAACAATGATAGACTGGATTAAGAAAATGTGGCATATATACACCATGGAATACTATGCAGCCATAAAAAAGGATGAGTTCATGTCCTTTGTAGGGACATGGATGAAGCTGGAAACCATCATTCTCAGCAAACTATCGCAAGGACAAAAAACCAAACACCACATGTTCTCACTCATAGGTGGGAATTGAACAATGAGAACACATGGACACAGGAAGGGGAACATCACACACTGGAGCCTGTTGTGGGGTGGGGGGAGGGGGAAGGGATAGCATTAGGAGATATATCTAATGCTAAATGACAAGTTAATGGGTGCAGCACACCAACATGGCACATGTATACATATGTAACAAACATGCACGTTGTGCATATGTACCCTAAAACTTAAAGTATAATAATAGTAAAATTAAAAAAAAGACAAAAAAAAGAAAATGCTTTAGTAGCTACTGATTTTGTAAATAGCTAATGAAAGGGATGTCAATGAAGGCTTGACTACCTTTCACAATATTCCAGCATCATTATCTGCATATGCAGACTTCAATAAACAGACATTAACACTGTAAAAAAAAAAAAAAAAAAAAGAATATCGTATTTGGAAACAAGGTGTTCAGCTACATTTTTTCAAGAAAATTGTTATGGTGTTAAAGCCAAACACTTGGTAAATATAGTGGAAAGATATTTTACTCAGTAATCATTATTGCAAAACAGGAGATACCTCAGTATAACCTGAGCTTAACTCTGGTGAAAGAAAAAGCAGGAGACTTTTAAAATACAGGGATGTGCATTTTAAAAAGGATACTAAAGGGATAAAGGGCTTTAAGTGGGTGGGGAATTGGTCCATGAGAATAGTCCATCTGGGTTTGTTAATTGCCACTTATCTCAAGGAAAGACAAACTTCTATCTTTATGAAAGGAGAAAGGAGGGAGTTGAGTAATTTGAAGCATGGTGCCCACTGTTAAGGGAAAACCTTGGACAGATTAAATTTAACAGAGTTTAATGGAGCAAAGAATGATTCACAGATTGGGCAGCCACCCAAGTGAGTAGGCTCAGGGAAACTGCAGCACAGTCACATGGTGGAAAAAGATTTAAGGTTAGCAAAAGGAAAGGGAGGTACAGAAAAATGGAAATCAGGTACAGAAACAACCAGATTGGTTACAGCTTAGCTTTTGCCTTATTTGAACATGATTTGAATAGTTGACCACTTATGATTGGCTGAAAGTTGGTGATTGGTACAACAGCAGGTTACAGTTTGTTGACGCATCCAGTTAAGTTTCAGTTTACTGTGTATAGAGACAATTTAGGCCAAACTTAAAATATGTAAGGAGTTAGCTTTAGGCTAAAATTGATTTAAAAATTTATTTCTCAAAATTGAGAGAATGACCACACTTTAGTCATTGATGTCACTATCATCACCGTAAATGTATTATTTGTTCTGAATACCCACTGGGAAATAGCAGAGCAGTGGGTTTTTAAGGTGGGAACAAGAACTTCAGGTTATTATTTTTAAAAGCGTTAGAGAAGAGGGAACTTCCTTGTATTGGAATCTACTGTTTACAGGAGAAAAACAAAACCTGGTCTGTCTTAGAATCTGTTTCCTTAAAGTTTCAGATCAGTTATGATGCATTTAGCATGAGTGACTCAATTTTGGTTTCTTCTGGTCTGTTGGGGTCTAATGCATGAGCTCAGTCCGAAACAATGGTCTCTCATAATTTTGTTAAAAAATCCCCCCCATTTTGAAAACCTCAAACTCATTTAGGTGAGAATATGACCAAAACTTAGATCTTAGTGCCACTCTCAGTTACTGTCATTTGGGGTTTCCAGTCTCAGCATGCCATTCATATGTCATGATGTTCTAATGGTCACACATTTCTTTGAGATTTTTTCATTCCATTTGAAGAAGAGACCATTTGACATTCAAGAGATGGCTATATGCAGACATTTAAAACTCTTGAGATGATACAGCACATCAAGGAGATTACTTTTATCACTATCAGGAGGATAATATGAAGGGTTTGGAGTATCCTCTTTAGCCAGGGTCCCCATGAACCAAATCAACTAAAATCAAATAGGTCAAAGAATGAGCCACATAAAGAGTCTACTGGCTTTAACCAAGCAGCCTGTTTGTTAATCCCCTACAATTGAATCTCTATGATACCCAATGTATGTCTCCATGTACAACTAGAAGTATCAGCAAACTTAGTGACACTTCTCTGTTTAGCTAGTAAGCTACAGCAATTCTATCATTTAGCACAACTTTAGCAAGAGAATTTAATAAATATTATGTAATCATAGCCTTTGCAGTAGAATCTGCTAGAAAGCCTACTGTGAGAGATAAATTTCTAATTGCTGCCTCATTTACTCCAAACCATGGAAAAACAGACCTAACAAATGATGCCCATCCAGAATAGTGAATGTCTCCTAGCAATGTTCTCTTTAATCTATGATATTGGTTAAGAGGAGTGGACCAGTGTTCAAGTTCTCATTATGAGCAACAAGGCTACAGTTTCTCACCCACACAGGCCCTTTATCTTTCATTTATCAAGGCATAAGGTTGTCCATATAAAAGTTTGGCTATGAAATTATCCACAAAAGAAAGTACACCCCATTGGTGCACACAAGAGACTGTTTTTTTAGTTCTATTGTTTGTTTAGGCATAAGCAATGAAAAAATTGAGGGATAAGAGTTTCATTGAATTTATTTTCATGATTACATTTATTTATGGCATGTGAGACAGGTTTTCTGTTTTAGCAGTGATATGAAGTTTTCTTTTGAAACAAACTTGAGTAAAAAGGCAAAAAAAAAGTCTGTTGACAGCAGAGAAGTCTTGATCTTTGATATGGGGAAAAAGCTGTCCACATAGGTGATGCCATCTGCTTCAGGGAAGAAATTTCCCTAGTTAGCTTTACTTTAAGGTCTCCAATGGGCATACACTTTCAAAGATCTGGATGGTTACTTCTTGGTTGGGAGATTACAAACTCAATGTTCAAGGTCCTAAAGTTTTGCTGCAGTGTGGATGGCAAAGACAGTCTCTCTGCTGTTGTTCTTAGAAGATCCAGTCTCTAAGTTCTATACTGTAAAGATGTTGATTGTTCTCACTCAGTGGACCATGAAAAGTTTTTTTTTTAATCTGTTGAAAATATGATTTGGCATAATGCATTAAAGCCTTGCAGGATTTAGTCATACCAGAGTTTAGGAGTGGATGATATATGATGTTTTATTATTAGGTCTGTAGGCTTTCCAGATACTATTTTATAAGGTGTCAACTTGTGTTTTATAATGGAAGTGGATCTGATTGTCATCAGTCTACAAGACCTTTGACCAAAGCAATCCAGTCAATTCAGTTAGCCTTGCTTAATGCTGTTGAATCTGTAATACCTTTTTTTTTTTTAACTCTTTTACAACTTGTCCAGTGAAACAAGTAATTATATCACTGGAGATTTCTCTAAGAAAGCCCTATGAGGAAAACGTATTTCCTAATAACCTTTTAGCTGCTGTTACAATTGTTACAATATTAAACTCTCTGGCATAGGAAAGCCTTTTTTTTTTTTTTTTTTTTTTTTTTTTTTTTTTTCTGAGGCAGAGTATCGCTTTGTCGTCCAGGCTAGAGTGCAGTGGCGATCTCGGCTCACAGCAACCTCTGCCTCCCAGGGTCAAGTGATTCTCCTACCTCAGACTGGAAAGCTTTTGTACAACCAGAAAAAATGCATAGAAAATGACAATTTAATAAAATCACTCTATAAATGTTTAAATGGGTCATCAGGTAGCAGAAGTGTACCTGAAGTTTTGATTATCATCCCAAGAATATGAGTTGGATAAACCAAACATTGGGCATGAACTATTTCAGCAATTTAGAACAGTAACCACACCAATATATAAATTTTTAATTTGGAACATTTTAACTCTTCCATGATGAGTCTTGGAATGCAGAGCTTTTAATAACAAAAGCTTTAAGGACTCAGAAGGGACTGAGCAGCCATACAGCTTCTCCATGAGTTTATGTTTAACATTAGACTTATGTCCTCTTAAATATCAGTTTTGTTTCTCCTGTTTAGTTGCAGAGACCTGATAACTGGTGCGTTATGACAGCAAAATTAATTTGGACCATGAACATCATTAAAACTGCATATCTAAACAATTTTATTACTGACTGGTTTAGAACAAAAATCTGGCAAAGTATTTTCTTGGTATTCAACAAATTTTTTGTGCTCCTTCTGTTAGCAGTTTTATAAATAATTAAGTCTCTTCATTAGCAGTCTGGGAATTTTTACCTAGCCCAGATGATAAGATCATAAAGTTACCAGCAACCTGTATTCAACAGTGCTTGTCGGCTGCTCCCAAATTCAAGAAAAAATGAATTGTCTTACCTGCCACATTCAGTGTTGCCCAAGGCTCTGTCTCTTTGATGATGATGTCAGATTTGGAGAGAGTTGGAACAGAGGGCCCGTTCAGCTCATAGCCGTTACTGGAGTCTTTTGGCTCTTGGGACAGTCCCTTTTCTAGTGGCTGGGCTGATGGCAGAGGGGGCAGGCCTTGTAGGGCTTTCTCCCATTTAGCCCATCAAGGCCGTTTATTTTCCAGTGGCCTGGCATTACGCACCAATGGAATTCCCTGGGAGGGAATTTTTAGGGCAACCTGTAGAGGGCTCGTAGACTTGTAAAGCAGCCAATAATTTAACTTGTCTCCTGTCTTTCCATTGCTCCTTCTCTTTGGCCCCTTTCTTTTCATCCTGATCTCAGTTATAAAAGACTGAGGAGGCCAGTTTGAGGATTTCTGACATAGGGCATTAGGTCCCAAAGCTAGCCTTTGCAATTTTCTCCTAATATCTGAAGCAGCTTGGGTAAGGAAGTGATCTTTTAGGACTAATTGGCCTTCTGGGGATCCTGGGTCTAGGTTTGCATGTTTGATAAGAGTTTCCTAGAACATCTCAAGAAAGACTGTGGGGTTTTCATTTGGCCCTCAGTCTATGGTGGCTAACTTATAATTTTCAGGTTTAACTTTACTCCTTTTTATTCCCTCTATTAGGTATAGTATCATATGCTTTCTGGCCCGTATTCCTACTGGGTATTATAATTCCAATTGGGATCCTCATAGGGAACAACTGTAGCTCCTATGGGGTCGTTGACATTGCCAGGTGCAGGTCATCCTTGCAACAGAGTGCTGCCTCACAGGTTTTTTTTTTTTTTTCTTATGAGAGAGTTTGTCCTAACAGGATGCTTATATCACTCCAGGTAAGCTCAAAAGTAAGAGTTAATTTACAGAAACCCTCTATGAATTTCTCGGGATAATCCATAATTTTCCCAGGTCTTCCTTAACTTGAGAAAGGTCCTGCATAGAAAAGGGAACTTGGACTCTGACTGGCCTGTTGGTCCACTTACCACTTGTAATGGGCAGAGTCTGGAGAGTGGGTTAGAGGGCCCAGTATAAGGCAGGGCTGACTTGATAGACTTGATAGTAGGATATATAGGGGAGGGAGTTGGGGTGCCTGTTTCTTATATTTGCTCTTGGATGGGGGAGGCTGAGGAATCTTTGGTGGAGGGCTCTGGAGCAGACAATGGAGCATAGCCAGGGTGGTTTGGTCTATTCTACAGGCTTTACAAAGATCAGAGTTTTCCCTCAGGGTCATGAAGGCTTGCAAGTAGGGGATCTCTGACAATTTGCCCTGACTTCAACAGGAAGAGTCAAATGGTGGATGGTATTAAAATCCAAACTTCCTACTTCTGGCCGGGCTTCCTGGTCTGACAGTTCATAGGTTAGAGGAGATATCACCCCACTTATTCCTACGATAACCCATAAAGGTGAGGCATTCCTTGCCTTTGCCGAGGTAAGGCACCCTGTGCCTCTACCTATTACCCATAAAGGTGAATCATCCCTTACCTTTGAGGAGCTCCAGAATCAGCATAGGGCTCCAGATGCCAGTCCCTTAGGTCCCCCTTTTAATCACATAAGCAACAAAGGGAGCCCCAGGAGTATTTTCTGTCTGATTTCTCAACAAACAACAAGAAGCACCTGAGGGCTTCATGGTTTGGCAATAATGGCCTCATAAGACAAAAAAAAAAAAAAAAAAAAAACCCTCCCACAGCCCATAAGAGACCCTCGTTGTAAAGAGATATGGAAGAATGAGTAAGAGGGCCACAGATGGCTGTCCAGAGCAGTTGGACGGCCTGTTTAAGGAACCACAGAGTGAAGTGTTTTAGAAGAGTATTCAACTGGAGAAGGACTGATAGTAAGGAAAGGATGACTTTAAATGAGGATCATGCCAGTTTTAGCCCCAGTAGTGAGAAAGGAGGTAAGAGAAAGGATGAAGGTGAACTGCATTAGTGGGGAAAAAATAAATATACAGTTCAAAGGAGGCATATAGGGAATTTCAGCTCCCAGCAGTAATGTAAACACAGCATGACCCAGAAGAGCAGGCCCTGCAAGGGGTTTGCATGTGGAGGAGGTATTCAAGAAAGCCCCTCCATGAGCAAAGAGACAGCAATGAGTAGGTGAACTGATTTGTGATATTGATTACCTGTAGGGGCGTATTTTGTCCGGGAAATAAAATGGAGTAAAATGGAAGGAAAATAGCCAACTCAAAGGAATATGGTAGTTTTAGTTAAAATATATAGAATTCTCTAGTCATTGCATGGCCTAGGCCATTCCCTGCCAACAGGTCAAGCCTCCTGTCAGGGAGAATTACAGTAACTTAGATCTGCATGGTGTGGTCTTTAAGTCCTCCCACCTCCACTTGCCACCTTTCTGGGTGAGCTGAAAAATCAGCCAGAGGGAGCAAAAGTTACTGTAATTGAAGGGAATTGTACTGGGGAGTTGAAAGTGAGCAGGAGAAGGAAAGCCTCATTTTAAAGTAGCAAGAATTGCGTTAGAATTAGAGTAGTATAGAGGAAAAAGGTCAAACTCTATAAAATATTTGAAGAGATTTATTCTGAGGAAAATATGAGTTACCATGGCCCCTGACACAGCCCTCATGAGACCCTGACAACATATGCCCACTCGGTCAGGGTGAAGCTTGGTTTCATACATTTTAGGGAGTCATGAGACATCAATCAAATACATTTAAGATATGCATTAGTTCGGTCCAGAAAGCCAAGACTACTCAAAGTGGGGGCTTCCAGGTTATAGGTAGATTTAAAATTTTTTTCTGATTGGCAATTGGTTGAAAGAGTTATTATCAATGGAAAGGAATGTCTGGGTTATGACAAGAGGCTGTGGAGACAAAAGTTTTATCATGCAGATGAAGCCTACAGGTAGCTGACTTCAAAGACAATGGATTGTAAATGTTTCTTATTAGACTTAAGGTCTGTGTTGATGTTAAATGCTTGTCAGCTTTTCTTGAAATCCAAAAGGGAGGAGAACATAATGAGGCATGTCCAACCCCGCTTCCCATCATGGCCTGAACCAGTTTTTCAGGTTAAATTTAGAGTGCCTTGGCTGAGGAGGGAGTTCATTCAGATGGTTGAGGGGGGCCTTCAAATTTTATTTTTGGATTACAGTAGGAAGAAGCAGAGGCAGTCTAACAGGGGGTCTGAAATTTCTCCTGGCACTTACCTCAGAGAACCCTGCTTGGACTAGGTAAAGTCCTGGGTTTCAGCACCAAGGAATATTACTGAGGAGAGCTGATGTCCCAGTACTTCTCTAAACTTAGAAGAAAGATTTCAACCAACAGACAGCACAAAGATAGCAGAGGACTTTATTGAAAGGAAATATAGTGTGAAAAGCATATTGCAGGAAAAATTATGTACACTCCAAGGGAGGAGCAGGCTGATCCTGCAAAGGATCCCGTGCAGGGAGTTTTATCATGTCAGATTTCTTCAAATTCCGCCTCTGTCTCAAGTCCCCACCTCTGTCCTTTGTCTAGTTTTCACACGCCTGCCATAAGTCCCTACACACCTGGGTAGTCTCTACACAGGCTTGTGGGAGCCGCTCTTACTGTTGGTTAATGCACATGCACGAGCAGGTGATTAATATAAATCCTGCCTGATGGAGGCCCTGCTCATTACTGCCAACCCAGGAAGGTTGTAGGATGGTCAAATCCATACCTATTGCAAATGCATATCTACTTGGAATTTCCTTCTCTGTGCTAATCTGTACTTATGGTGCCAGGTTTCTCATAGGAATGTCCCTTTTGTCCTTATCAGCATGTAGCTAGCAATATTCTGACATTTTAACTGAAGAGTGGATGATTATTAAGAGTTCATGAATCTGTGCCTTTATGCAAGATAAAAAGCCCTCCTAGTACTTTAAGATGGCTTTTCAATGTAGATAAATAATTGGTCTGCATAAATTGCTGAGACTTTAGAGGCTTCTCTTTGTATTTTTAACATTGTCAAAGTCAAAAGGTAGTTTTCCCCTATGGAAAATTGTGATTTAACTGAAAAAGGAATTTGTAAGTTGCATAAAAAAAGATGCTCTGTGAATCTTCTCATTTAGACTGAAAACAATAATAATCCAATTAACCTGTAAATGCTACACATGGAGGAGCCTTTTCACATTAAAAGACCTTGTGAATGCTGAACCATCTAAGAAGTTTTCCTCTTACACCTAAAAGCTGCTTTTAAGAGATGTCAATTCTTAAGTGGCATCTTAAGAGGCATTCCTGGGTGTTTATTTCTGTGTAGGTAACTCCTCTCCTTCTCACTCACATTTGACTAAGTGCCCACCCACTCCAGCATTAGAGATGTTATTAATATGAAAATTTTGGGTGGCCCCTCGGGCATGAGCCTTCCAAGACATTTTTTCTTTTTTTCTACTAGGAGTTTCCCCTCCTGTTCATATCTAGCTGTCTACATGCTCTAACACTTTGATATGAATTTTTAATTAATGCTTTTTACTTTAATAGATTTCACACATATTAGGATTTTTATTAGGATACAGCTCTTTAAGTTTTATGTATTAAGCAAGAGTCCATTTCAATTCATGATTTTGCATTTTAATCAAGAATGCAACAAAAAAGTTCTATAAATAACATAAACCTTGCTTGTAGACTATTTGGCAACTATAAATTCATTAACATTCATTTTTCTCCGAAGCATCCTTTCCAGTATTTTTGTTAATACTGTAATATGACTCATTAACTATGAAAGGTTGAAAACATTGTATTACTGATAGACACGCTGAGAATCACTAGTTCAAATGGTTGTTTGCTTAAAAGACTATATGGCCACAGATACCTAGG
This sequence comes from Pongo abelii, assembly GCF_028885655.2. NCBI lineage: Eukaryota > Metazoa > Chordata > Mammalia > Primates > Hominidae > Pongo > Pongo abelii. The sequence continues at coordinate 90,242,394 of NC_072008.2, forward strand.
TAAATAGAAAAAAGTAAGGAAATAATCATATATATTCATATTCATATATGTATATAAAGGAATAAATAAATAAGTTTTAAGAGAAAGTAATATCATAATAGCATTTATTCTTTGGAGTATAGCTAGAAATACTTTCTTACATTTTCAGATCTTTGGTCATTTTAAGTAGGACTAATCTTCCATATATTATAGTTTAGTTTGACAAAATATATATGAATAAAAGAGATTTTGATAAACAGTGATGATGACATTAAATGAAGAAGTGTTTAATTTACATTATGTCCAGTCCTCCAACTTACAGGGTTCAAGTTGTTTGGTAAAGTGTGTAAACCTAAAAAGGAAAGTTTTAGTTGGTAAGAAACAGGAATGATTTTTATTATTGACTGACTTTGTAGCCTCCTCTCTTTAGATGTGAGCTACACATTTCTACTCTTCTGGAACCAGGGAATCCATCCTTAAGTTGTTCCCTCATTCTCTTGGCATCTCTTAAAAGCAGCTTTTAGGTGTAAGAGGAAAACATCTTAGGTGGTTCAGCATTCACAAGGTCTTTTAATGTGAAAAGGCTCCTCCATGTGTAGCATTTACAGGTTAATTGGATTATTATTGTTTTCAGTCTAAATGAGAAGATTCACAGAGCATCTTTTTTTATGCAACTTACAAATTCCTTTTTCAGTTAAATCACAATTTTCCATAGGGGAAAACTACCTTTTGACTTTGACAATGTTAAAAATACAAAGAGAAGCCTCTAAAATCTCAGCAATTTATGTAGACCAATTATTTATCTACATTGAAAAGCCATCTTAAAGTACTAGGAGGGCTTTTTATCTTGCATAAAGGCACAGATTCATGAACTCTGAGTCACAAAAGGCTTTGGAGCTCATCTAGTTCAGAGGTTGGCAAACTTTTTCCATAAAGGACCAGATTGTAAATAATGTAGACTTTGCAGGCCAAGAGGCAATGTCCTCAATTCTTGAAGCAACTCTTCTCATTCATGGACTAATAGACTTTTTTACATTTTAGTAATAAAAATGTAAAATACATTCTATGCTCTTGGGTCATAGGTGGTGAAATGGATTTGGCCCATTGGGCGTAGTTTGCCAGCCCCTCAAACTAACCCACTCTTTCTTAAACTGGGCTGTATTTACTTGTGCTTGTTAAAAATACCTAGATAATCTGGCTTCTTTACTTGGCGTTAAATCGCAGACAAACATTATTATTCTGAAGCTTTCTCAAAGCAAACCTGTAGGGAAATATACAATGTACAATGATGGAGATAGTTTACAGACAAAGGAGGACCATTGAGGATTCAAGTTCCCTAAGTAGTGAGCTTTATTTCCTTTAGAAGGTAAATGGCTTCTTGCCATTTTCTCCTTCCCGCTCCTGTATCTCCCTATTTAAGCCTTAAATTCCTTAAAATTTTGCAAATTGCATGGTATAACTTTCTTTGCCTGGAATTGCATCACAGATTAACACTAGTTAGATACATTTTTCCAATAAAAATTACAGAGAAAAAACTATAAATTCTAATATAGGGCATTAATAGAAGCTGTTTTTTTTAATTTTTACATTCCACATGAACCTTGGAGTACACTTATTGTCATCTATTGAGCTCTGAGGCCTAAATGCCCCATAAGTCAATTTATTTCAAGACAATGGATAGTTAGAATGTAGTTGTATATTATGCAGTTGTGGTCATTGCTCTGATGTCACTTGATCAGGAAATGTTCTGTGTAATGAATTTCATCTAAGTGGCTGCAATAATTTGTTAAGATTATAGAACAACACACACACACACACACACACACACACACACAGCCCACCACCCCAAAATGACAACTTAACAGTACTATATAAGACGCAGTAAAATGGCAGATACAAAGGAGACATCAGGATATTAACCTTTGGACAGAGCTTTGCAGACTTCACTGAAAATCAGTTTAATGTAAAATGTAAACCTGTAAATCAGTTCTTTGAAGAAAAAAATGAGCAACTGCCCAGAAAAAGGGCACACTTTATTATAAATTCATTAGGTGGAGACATTTATTTGAAACTTTATTTGAGTTTAGGTTTCACAGCAATTTTCTCTCTCAGTAAGAACTTAGCACTGCACAGAATTCCAGTTCTCAGGAAAATAGTCTTAGAGCTAAAGAGAGATTAGATTTTATAGAGTTTTAATTAATAAATTTATAAATATTGTTTCTCTTTTGACGTTAACTGAAGTTAAATGTTTAGAAAAAAGAATAGGTTTATTTCAAAAATGCAACTTCTGGAAAGTGGTGTTACTAGGAATTTTCTGGTACTTATAGTTTCTGCTACTTTATATCATCTTTGAAATTATTCTAGCTAAAGAAAATATTTGATTTTGTGTTCCAAAAGGCAGACATAAAGCTTCAATATAGCCAAGAGTCCCCAAAGCCTCAGGCAGTATGGTAATCTAAATAACCAGTGTGAATTCCATATTCACTGTATTTTCTGTTATATTTTTCCCCATGTAGTGTTAAAATGCACAGCTGCTGTAGGTTATTCTGTAAAGAGTAGAAACATCTGTATAGTTCCTGAAGAGGCCAAGTGTCCTGATAAATCAAACACATAAAAGAATATTAATTACCAATTTATGAAGGAAGATATTATTTGATTCAGCATAAATTATGTCTAGTTAAATAAAATTTGCTTGTGTTTTTCCTTGTCCCTTACTTTTTGTCTTGACTTCTAAAATAATGAAAACTAGTGATAGAGAAGTCATGATTGAATAGCCACTTCTATGATTTTGGAATAGTAGTCAGATACCTTCTTAGTATGTACACTTTATAATTTTTTTTAGGTTCAAGGGTACATATGTAGGTTTGTTATATAGGTAAACTGCATGTCATGAGGGTTTGCTGTACAGAAGACTTCCTCACCCAAGTAATAAGCATAATACTAGATAGGTAGTTTTTTTATTCTTTCCCTCCTCCCACCCTTCACCCTCAAATAGGCCTCAATGTCTGTTGTTCTCTTTGTGTCCACGTGTTCCTATTGTTAAGCTCCCACATATAAGTGAGAACATGTGGTATTTGGTTTTCTGTTCCTGTTAGTTTGCTAAGCATGATGGCCTCCAGCTTCATCCATGTTGCTTCAAAGGACATAATCTCATTCTTTTTTGACTGTGTAGTTTTTCATAATGTACATATACCACATTTTCTTTATCCACTCTACTTCTGATGGACATTTAATTTGATACCACATCTTTGCTATTGTGAATAGTGCTAAAAGAAACATACACATGCATAGGTCTTTATAGTAGAACAATTTATATTCCCTTAAATATATACCCAATAATGGGATTGCTGGGTTGAATGGTAATTATTTTAAGTTTTTTGAGGAATTGCCACACTGCTTTTCACAATGGCTGAACTAATTTACATTCCCACCCCCAGTGCATAAGCATTCTCTTTTCTCTGCAACCTTGCCAGTATCTGTTACTTTTTGTAATAATAGCCATTTTGTAATAAGAGCCAATGGTATCTCATTGTGGTTTTGATTTTCACTTCCCTAATGTGAGATGGTATCTCATTGTGGTTTTGATTTGCACTTCTCTAATGATTAGTGATGTTGAGCATTTTTTATATGCTTGTTGGCTGCATGTATGTCTTCTTTTGAAAAGTGTCTGTTCATATCCTTTGTCCACTTTTTAATGGGATTGTTTGTTTTACATGTATTAATTTTTAAGTGCTGTACAGATTCTTTATGTTAGACCTTTGTCAAAGGCATATTTTGCAAAAATTTTCTCCCATTCTGTCAGTTGTCTGTTTACTCTGTTGATAGTTTCTTTTGCTGTGCAGAGACTCTTTAATTAGATCTCATTTATCAATTTTTATTTTTGTTGCAATTGCTTTTGCTTTTGGCATCTTTGTCATGAAATCTTTGCCAGGATTTATGTCCAGAAAGATATTTCCTAGGTTATCTTCCATGGTTTTTATCATTTTGTGTTTTGCATTTAAGTCTAATCCAACTTGAGTCAACATTTGTATAAGGTATAAGGAAGGGGTCCAGTTCCAATCTTCTGCATATGGCTATCCAGTTATCCCAGCACCATTTATTGAATGGGGACTCCTTTCCTCATTGCTTTTCTTTTTTTTTTTTTTTTTGGACTTGCAAATATCGTATGATTATAGGTGTGTGGCTTTTTTTGCCTGAGTTTTCTATTCTGTTTCATTGGTCTATGCACCTGTTTTTGTACCAGTACAATGCTGTTTTGGTTACTATAGCCTTATAGTGTAGTTTAAAGTCAGGTAATGTGATGCCTCTGGCTTTGTTCTTTTTGCTTAGAATTGCTTTGGCTATTCAGGCTCTTTTTGATTCCATATGAATGTTAGAATAGTTTTTTTTTCTAATTCTGTGAAAAATATCGGTACCAAATAAGTGTCTACTATGCCTGCTCTTACATTTGAATATTAATTCTGAAATTTTAGTTTAGAAAAGGTTTTCACTATGACTTTCGATTAAGCACAGGTGCTACTAGTAAAGCAATACTGTCCTCCAAGTGCCTAAGTATACTGTTTCATTTTAAATGCAACTGAGAAATTACAACTTTATGATTTGTTTTGCTTTGCAGCCAATAACTATAACTAGTTCAATAACTACAACTAGTTCATCAAGTGAACGTAGATTTCCTCTTCAAGTTGTGTCTCTTCAAAATTAAAGAGTACCTGACAGTTTTGAATATTTTTCTCCAGGAAAGCTCAACATTCCAAGGTAAACCTCATTGATGATAATTGAGTCTACAAATCTTATCATGGAGTAAAATATACACATAGTTTACTTTTATTTTATACTACATTTTAACATGATATTCAGCCTCCAGAATAATGATGTATTGATTGGATAAGGACAAGAAAATGGTATATTTGCAAGGAAGTAGCCTAGTCAGGCAATTACTTTCAGATGTGCTGTAAAACAGTTAATGTGAGGCAAGATGTAAGTGAGTGTAAAATCTGTACACTGATAGTCTTCCAATTTGTTCACAGGAAGTTTAGTGTTTTATCTTGCTTTCTACAGCTTGAAGTATAAAAATATGTACTCTATAATGCTTTCCTAAAATAGGATTTTCAACAAAAAAAATGTGTTTGCTAACATTTGATGAATATTTAAACAAGTATTCATTCATGTTTGTCTTTTCTTTAAGTAATGAAGAAGCTGTTACTACGCAACAGGATGAAGGAAATGAATCTGAAACAGAAGTTTCTGACATAAAAGGTTCTGAAATTTTATCTGGTTCTTGGGACTATAAAAGTCTCCAACATCTGACAATAATTAAAAGTCATAGTCCCCTTATGGACTCTGACTCTGAAGGATGTGATTGATTCTGACTTTGATAGAGGCATTGGTTTGGACTCTGACTTAGAACAACACTTGAAAGACTCTGACTCGGTAATATGGGGAATGGACTCAGAAAAACATACTAGAGACTCAGACTCTGTGACACACCTGCTAGAAGCAGAAAACTACCAAATGGCTTCAGGCTATGCAGAAAACCCGATGAGAGTTGAACAGTGCCAGGTGGATTCTGACTCTCTGCAACACTGGATGGACTTTGGTTCAGAAAAAAATGCTTGGTAGATTCTGACTCTGAAAAATATCTGTATTCTGACAATGAAAGACTGGGGATAGTATCACACTCAGAAAAATGCCCCATGGCCTCTGCATCTGTGAAACACTTGCTGAAGACAGAAAAATGCCAAATGGCCTCAGATTCTGTAAAACACCTGATGGACTCTGAAAAAATATTGACGGAGACTGAAAAAACTCTGGATGGTCTCTGCTTCTTAGAGGTATCTGACGGACTCAGACACAGAGATGGGTGAAATGGACTCAGCCTCTTTACCTGGGGTACATCTGATGGAGGAAGAAAAATACCAGAAGAAGGCTAGATCTAAAAGATATATGATGGACTTTAGCTCTGAACCATGTGGGATGGACTCAGATTCAGGAAGATATGGGCTAGGCTTAGCAGCTTTCAAATTTCTCATGAATTCTAATACATTCCATTTGAGGACTGACACTGAAGGGCTCTGGATGAATTATTGGTCTGAAAGACGTACAATGGACTCAGACTCTGAAAGCCTGGGGATGAACTGTGATTCTGGAAAACACATGATAAAGTCTGAAAATTGCCAAAGAACCTCTGAATTGGAAAGATGCTGGACAGGACTCAAGTCTGAATCTGAAAGATATCGGATGGACTCTAATAAAATACAGTCAGACTCTGACTATGGTAGATGCTGGGATTGTTCTATAACATAGCAGCATAGGTCTGCAAGACTTTTGAATAGCTCTGGAAGCTATCAGGATGGCCCTCTAAAATATTTGGAAAACTTTGAAAGACATCATGTAGACTCTAATTCTAAAAACATCATACAAATTCTAAAAAAGTAAAGACAACAAAATAAGTTTGAAAGTGAAAGACACCTGATGAGGATGCAGAGGGAACAGTGTCTGATACAATTTGCAAATGAGAGACTTCAAATGGATGAAGAGAAGGAAAAGCATCTTATGGAGTCTGACAGTGAAAATGAACACAGAATTGCATTTGACTCTGAACCAAGGGAAAGATATCACCTTGACTCAGAATATGAAGGAAAATGCCTTGGTGTTCATAGAAAGGATAATCATCCTCAAGGTAAGCTTACATGTGTGGTCTTTGAAAGCAGTTTGATTTACAAGTTTAATTAGAAATATTATGACACTTCCAAAATGTCAGTAGCTTTGACAAATTTGGGCCTAAGATCATTTTATCAGAAATTCAGAGAATGGGCATCTTAATCCCAGATTTCCAATTTACCGTTAAAAATTAGGAAATTATCTTGCTTTAGTTAAATTTTATCTCCTCAAAAGGGGGAAAATTAATTCTTAGCAAAGATGGTTATTCTGGCCTAGGAAACACAATGATGAATTTAGCTCTCATCATTCTGGAATGGGTGAATACAGATTGCTCATAAACTTTTTCTCATTATTAGTTACTGTGGAAACAGGTAAATATCCAAGCCTAACTCTAAAAAGTTTCAAATTATCTTGCTTCTCTCAAAAAGTTATTATCCAAGCTCCATAATTTTTGATAAATAGTTGGCATTTGCCTTGCTGGTCATTTTTATTTTATTACACGCAGACTACATTTTCTAATTGAGAATGTTGCTATAACTCAAAGCACCAAAAGAAAACCAAGAACTTTACCCCAAACATTCCTAAGAAATCTTCCCTCTGAAATTATAACAATAAATTCTGTGCCTCAATAAACCCCTGTGATTCATTTCAAAAACAGAGTATTTAAAATAAAATATATTTAATGTATGATCAATGTTCTCTGTTTTAATATGCTATTTCCACATAATGAGCCTTGAAATTTGTTTTAAGTAACACTGACTCATCCATGAGGTCATATATCTTAAATATGGTGGGATATTGAATCCTATGAAAATAAAATATACTATATGTGTTTGGGCATTTACCGATACAAAGTGTTATCCAGAGGTTGCACTGGTTGTTAGACAAGTTCTTTTCTCCTGAGCTGAATACCTGTGAAATATTTTAGTTTAACAGTCAGAGGAAAATAGTCATCTGATTTTTCATATTCTCTGAGAATAACTCTCTGACCTCTAGTTAGAAATAAAATTATATTTGAAAGGATTAGTAATATGAGAAAATAATTTCTGAGATCCTCTTATGAGAGAGCTTATTGGTGGAGTAGTGATAAAGGTCTGTTGTCTTTTATGAGGAGAAAGAAAATAATACAATTAAAACAAGTTTTCATTGGATTTGGACTTAGTAACACTAAATTAATTCTCCCCAATCCAATATTATTCTGCATGAAGGGTATAAAGATTGAGTATATAAAACAATATATATATATATAACAATATATATAAAAGGGTATATAAAAACAAGCATCCAGCTTGTTTTTAATATTTTTAAACACCATCTGATAAATATTCAGTGAAATGGAATAACTACTGCTCAGGGCTAGAAAGACTCATGGGACCCAATGGCATTGCTGTTGATGTGCTTTATAAAATGTTGTCAATTGAATGCCTACTATGTGCTCAACATATAATAAATACATAAAAGAAAAACACCTTAAATTTATTTAGCATCTTTCAACCTTTCAAAATCCGTTATTTAAAATTAATCTGCTTGCTCTAGCTAGGACTTCTAGTATTATGTTGAATAGTAGTGGTGACAGTGGGCATCCTTGTGATGTTCCAGATCTTAGGAAAAGGCTTTCAGTTTTTTCCCATTCAGTATGATACCTGCTTCAGGACTGTTGTATATGCCTTTTATTAGTTTGAGGTATGTTCCTTCTATACCCAGTTCTTTGAAGATTTTTATCATGAATGGATGTTGAATTTTATCAAATTCTTTTTTTGTCATCAATTGAAATGATCATTTTTTAATTTTTATTCTGTTGATATGATGTATCATTGATTTTAATGTATTGTTACATTAAGTTTGCTAGTATTTTGTTGAGAATTTTGCAAAAAATATTCATCAAAGATATTGGCCTGTCATTCTCTTTTATTTTGATGTGTCTTTTTCTGTTTTTGGTATCAGGGTAATAATGGTCTTGTAAAATGAGTTTGGAAGTATTTCCTCCTCCTCTATTTTTTGGAATAGTTTTTGTAGGATTGTTATTAGTTCTTTAAATGTTTGACAAAAATGAGCAGTGAAGCCATTAGGTCCTGAGCTTTTCTTTACTGAGAGAGGTTTTTTACAGCTTCAATCTTGTTACTTGTTATTGATCTGTTTAGGTTTTGGACTTCTTCCTGGTTAAATTTTGATGGGCTGTATCTAGAAATGCATTAATTTCCTCTAGATTTTTCAATATTGGCATATAGTTAGTTGCTCATAGTAGCCACTAATGATTATTTGAATTTCTGTATTATCAGATGTAATGTCTCCTTTTGCATTTCTAATTTTATTTATTTGTATCTTCTCTCTTTTTTCTTAGTCTGGCTAAAGGTTTGTCAATTTTGTTTAACTTTTTTTGAAAAACAACTTTTTGTTTTATTGATCTTTTGTATTTTTTTATTTCAATTTTATCCATTTATGCTCTGATCTATATTTTTTTTCTTCCACTAATGTTAGATTTGGTTTTCTCTTGCCTTTGTAAATCTTTAAGATGCATCATTAGATTGTTTCTTTGGAGTTTTTCTCTTTTTTTATATATAGGCACGTATAGCTATAAACTTTCATCTTAGTACTTCTTTTTCTGTATCTCATAGGTTTTGGTATCTCATGTTTTCATTATGATTTATTATCAGAAATTTTTCAATTTCCTCTTTGTTTTCTTCATTGGTCATTCAGGAGAATAGTGTTTTCTTTTTTCTTATTTTATTTTTTTCGTTCCTTTATTTATTTATTTATTATTTTTGTGGGTAGATAGGTGTATATGTTTAATTTCCATGTGTTTGTGTAGTTTCCAAAATTCCTCCTGTTATTGATTTCTACTTTTATTCTATTGTGGTTTGGAAAGATGCCTAGTATTATTTCCAATTTTTGTGAATGTCATAACACTTCTTTGGTGAACTGACCTAACATATGTTCCATCCTTGAGAATAGTCCGTGTGCTGAAGAGAAGAATGTTTATTCAGCAGCTGTTGGATGAAATGGCCTATAAATATCTATTAGATCCATTTGGTCTATGGTGCAGATTAAGTCCAATGTTTCTTTGTGGATTTTGTGTCTGGAAGATCTGTCCAATGTTGAAAATGAAAATATGCAGCTATTATTGTATTGGGGCCTATCTCTCTCTTTAGCTCTAATATTTCCTTTACATATCTGGGTGCTCCATTACTGGGTGCATATATATTTAAATGTTGTATTTTCTGGTTGAATTGACTTATTTATCATTATATAGAGACCTTCTTTTGTCTCTTCTTATGTTTTTTGGTTTTGAAATCTATTTTGTCTGATATAAGTGTAGTGATTTCTGCTCTTTTTTTGGTGTCCATTGGCATGGAATATCTTTTTCCATCCCTTTATTTTCAGTTATGTGTCTTTACAGGTGAAGTACGTTTCTTGTCGGTATACTTCTTGTTTTTTTTGTCTATTCAGCCAGTCTGTTTCTTTTGATTGGAGAGTTTAGTCCATTTATATTCAATGCTACTATTGATAAGTAAAGACTTACTCCTGCCATATTGTTATTTGTTTTCTTTTTGTTTGGTAATCTTCTCTTCCTTCTTTTCTTCCTTGTCTTCCTTTAATGTAGGATATTTTCTTTAGTGATAGGATTTAATGTCTTTCTTTTTGGGTTTGTGTGTGTGTGTGTGTGTGTGTGTGTGTGTGTGTGTGTGTGTCCCTTCAGCACTTTAAAATGTCATGCCCCTCTCTCCTGGCCTGTAAGGTTTTCACTGAAATGTCTGCTGCCAGATGTATTGAAGCTTCCTTGTATATTATTTGTTTCTTTTCTCTTGCTGTCTTTAAGATCCTTTCTTTATCCTTGGCTCTTTGGATTTTGATTATTGAATGCCTTGAGGTAGCCTTCTTTGTTTTAAGTCGGCTTGGCCTTCTGTAATTTTATTGTACTTGAATATTAATACCTTATTCTAGGTTTGAAAAATTCTCTATTATTGTCCCATTGAATAAACTTTCTACTCCTTTCTCTTTCTCTATCTCCTCCTTCAGGCCAGTAACTTTTAGATTTGCGCTTTTTAGGCTATTTTCTAGAACTTGTATGTGTGCTTTATTGTTTTTTATTCTTTTTTCTTCTGTTTTTTTCTGACTGTATATTTTTAAGTAGCCTGTCTTCAAGCTCACTAATTCTTTCTTCTGCTTGATCAGTTCTACTTTTGTAGGGTTCTGATGCATTCTGCAGTATGCCAATTGCATTTTTCAGCTCCAGATTATTTTCTTGATGCTATTTAATTATTTCAATCTCTTTGTTAAATTTATCTGATACAGTTCTAAATTTATTCTGTGTTATCTTGAATTTATTTGAGTTTCCTCAAAAAAACTATTTTGAATTCTCATCTGAAAGGTCACATATCTCTATTTCTTCAGGATTGTTCACTGGTGGCTTATTTAGTTCATTTAGTGAGGTCATGTTTGCATGGATATTGTTGAGGCTAGCAGATGTTCTTTGGTGTCTGAGCATTGAAGAGTTTGATATTTATTTTAGTCCTTGCTATTTGGGCTTGCTTGTTCTAGTCCTTTTTGCGAAGATTTTTCAGATATTTGAAAGGACTTGCATGTTGTGATACAATCTGTACTTGCTTTGGGGACACCTCAGCCCTAGTAACACTGTGATTCTTGCAGACTTGTAGAGGTACTGCCTTAATGCAGTATCTGGGCAAATTCTCTGGGTTACCAGGCAGAAACTTTTGTTTTCTTCTCTTACTTTCTCCCAAATATACAGAATCTCTTTCTCTCTCCTTCTCTCTCCTGAGACACCTGAAGCTACAGTTGGAGTGACACAAGTATCCCTGTGGCCACTATGATTGTGCTGGGTCAGACTTGAAGCCAGTAGAGCACTGTGCCTCATCCAAGACATGCTATAACCACTCCTTGGATACTGCCTATGTTCACTCAAGGCCCTGATGCTCTGTAATCAGCAGATGACAAGGCCAGCCAGGCCTGTGGCCTTCCATTCACAGTGGCAAGATCCCCCAGGCCCTGGATGTGTCCAGAGATGCCCTCTGGGACTCAAGAGACTAGAGTAATAAACCTTAGAAGTCTACCTGGTGTTCACTGAAACCACAAGATGCAGTCATTATCACTCTTTCCTCCCTTTTCCAAAGGCAGAGGATCACCCTGTAGCCCCTGTTTGCACAGGTCATGGTGTGGGGTACTGCCAGACTACTGCAGATGTTCTCTTTAGGTCCAAGGGCTCTTCAGTCAGCTTATAGTAAATGCTACCTGGCCTGGGACTCCCCCTTCAGGGCAATGGGCTCACCTCTGGCCCAGGGAAAGTTCAGAAATTCCATCCAGATGTCAAATCTTGGAATTGGGGACTCCAAGAGCCCACTTGCTTCTCTACTTCCCTGTGGCTGTGCTGGTACCTAAGGTGCAAGACAAAGTCCCCTTCACTTTTGTGTTTGCTTATCTCAAGCAGAAGTTTAACCTCATGGCCACCTCTGCCGGTAATTACCTGAAGCCAACAAGTGTCAGAGGCTCACCCAGGACCCTCAACGTAGTACCTTGGTATCTCTGCTGGTTATTTGGGGTCCAAGGGCTCTTCAGTTAGCCGTTGATGTATGTTGCCAGGACCGAATCATTTCCTTCAAAGCAGAGGGTCATTTTCTGGCCTTTGATGTGTTTAGAAATGTTGTCTGTGAGCTATGGCCTGAAATGGGGGTCTCATGACTATGAACAGTGACCAGTCCTGTGGCTGAGCTTAAATCTTAGATGTAAGACAGAGTCCTCCTGAAGAGATGGAAAATTCTTCCCTCTTCTCTCCTCAAGCAGAAAGAAAGCGTCTCTTTTGGAGCTGTGAGCTGTGCATCCTGGGGTTAGGGGAAGGATGATGCCATCACTCCCTTTGCTGCCCCAGCTTGTGTCTCAGTAGGTTTCATGCCCCACCAGTCCACTATCTCTGGGGCCAGTTCAGCACTAGGACTTACTTGAAAGTTGCAGTCCTTTTGGTCTAGACTGCCTTTCATGTTTATTTAGAGATACAAAGCACTGTAGCCTGGGGTGGCAAGGTTTGCAGGAGCTCAAGTTTCAACCACTGGGATCAGTAATTCCCCTTTGGCTAGGGCTGTTTTATATACTGCCTTTGTGGGCAGGCATCAGCTGAATGTGGTCCAGTTTTCCTTTCTGCTCTAGCATTGCAGTACTGAGTTTACTGCCTCACAACTGCTGTGCTTTCTCTCCCGCAGCACTCAGAGATGCTCTCTGCACCATGCCACTGCTGCGGCTGCCAGTGGTAGGGGGAAACGTGTGGCGACAACGATTCAAGACTTTTTCTACCTCTTCAGTGCTTGTTTCAGTGAAGTTAACACCAGGTACTGTAAGGGCTCACCTGATTTGTGTTTCTTATGAAGGTTTTTTGTTTGTGTAGGTAGTTGATAAACTGGTATTTTTACAGGGGATATGATCGGTGGAGCACTCTATTCTGACATCTTGCTCAGCTCATCTTGGTTTTAATTTGCTTTTATCTGATGATTACTGATGTGAAGCATTTTTTTCATTTTTGTTGACTACTCTTAAGTCTTGTTTTTGAGAAGTGTCTGCTCATCTCTTTCACCCATTTTTTAATGGGATTATTTGAGTTTTGCTTGTATAATTGTTTCAGTTTCTCTTACATTCTGGATATTAGACTTTTGTCAGATGTGTTGTTTGGAAATATTTTCTCCCATTCTGTAGGTTTTTTACTCTGTTGATAGTTTCTTTTGCTGTGCAGAAGCACTTCAGTTTAATTTGGTCCCACTTGTCAATTTCTGATTTTCTTGCAATTGCTTTTGATGACTTAGTCATAAATTCTTTTTCAAGACCAATCTCCAGAAGGGTGTTTCCTAGGTTTTCTTCTAGGATTCTTATTGGTTGAGGTGTTACATTTAAATTTTTAATCCATGTTTAGTTAATTTTTGCATATGGTGAAATGTAGGGGTCTAGTTTTATTCTTCTACATATGGCTAGCCAGGTATCCCAGCAATATTTATTGAATAGGGAGTACTTTCCCCATTATTTATCATCGTCAACTTTGCCAAGATTACATAGCTGTAGGTGTGCAGCTTTATTTTGAGGTTCTTTTTTTCTTCCCCCTTTGGACTATGTGTCTGTTTTAGTACCAATACCCTGCTGTGTTGTTTACTGTATCCTTATGGTATAGTTTGAAGTTGGGTAATGTGATGCCTCTGGCTTCATTCCTTTTGCTTAGAATTGCTTTGGCTATTTGGGTCTTTATTGCTTCCATATGAATTTTAAAATTGTTCTACTATAAAAAATGACATTGATAGTTTGATTGGAATAGCATTGAATCTGTAGATTACTTTGAGCTGTATGGGCATTTTAACAAAACTGACTCTTCTTATTCATGAGCATGGAAAGTTTTGCCATTTGTTTGTTTCATCTATAATTTCTTTCAGCAGCAGTGTTTTGTAGCTCTCCTTGTAGAGATCTTTCACCTCCTCAGTTAGATGTATTCCTATTTTTTTGTTTGTTTGTTTTGGTTTGTTTTGTTTTGTTGAGAAGGAGTCTCACTCTGTAGCCCAAACTGGAGTGCAGTGGCATGATCTTGGCTCACTGCAACCTCTGCCTCCTGGGCTCAAATGATTCTCATGCCTCAGCCTCCTGAGTAGCTGGGAATACAGGCCCGTGCCACCACGCCTGGCTAATTTTTTGTATTTTAGTAGACACGGGGTTTCACCATGTTTCCCAAGGTGGTCTCGAACTCCTGAGCTCAGGCAATCCTCCTGCCTTGGCCTCCCAAAGTGCTGGGATTACAGGCATGAGCCACCATGCCCAGCAGTTAGATGTATTTCTAGATATTTTATTTATTTGTGGCTATTGTAAATGGGATTGTGTTCCATATTTGGCTTTTGGCTTGAATGTTACTGGTGTATAAAAATTCTACTGATTTTTATATGTTGATTTTGTATCCAGAAAGTCATTTGCCAGTTCCACAAGCCATTTGGTGGAGTCTTTAGGGTTTTCTAGGTAGAGAATCAATTCATCCATGAGGAGAGATAGCTTGACTTCTTCTTTTCTTATTGGGATGCCATTTATGCTTTTCTCTCACCTGATTGCTTTGGCTAAGACTTCCAGTACTATGTTGAATAGGAGGAATGAGAGTGGGCATCCTTGTCTTTTTCCATTTTCAAGGGAATGCTTCCGGTTTTTGCCTATTCAGTATGATGTTGGCTGTACGTTGGTCATGGATAGCTCTTATTATTTTGTAACATGTTCCTTTGATGTCCATGCTGTTGAGTGTCGAGGTGTTTTTTTTTTTTTATCATGAAGGGATATTGTATTTTATCAAAAGCTTTTTTTATATATGTTGAAATGATAATATGGTTTTTGTTTTTAATTGTGTTTATGTAGTGAATTACATTTATTGATGTTCATATGTTGAACCAGCCTTGCATCCTAGAAATAAATTCTACTTGATTGTGCTGAATTAACTTTTTGATATGCTGCTAGATTTAGTTTGCTAGGATTTTACTGAGGATTTTTGTGTTTATGTTCAACAGATATATTGGCCTGTAGTTTTCTTTTTCATTGTGCCTTTGCTGGGTTTTAGTAAGAATGATGCTGGCCTCATAGAATGAGTTAGGGAAGAGTCCCTTCTCCTCAAATTTTTGGAATAGTTTCAATAGAATGGGTACCAACTCTTTGTTGTATGTCTGGTGTAACTCAGCTATGAATCCATCTGGTCCAGGGCTTTTTTTGGTTGGTAGGTTTTTCATTATTCTATTTTGGAGCTCGATATTAATTTGATCAGCATTTTAATTTCTTCCTGATTTTATCTTGAAAGATTGTGTGTTTACAGGCATTTATCCATTTCCTCTAGGTTTTCTAATTTGTGTATGTGTAATCTCTGAGGTTCTTTTGTATTTCTGTGAGATTAATTGTAATGTCACCTTTATTATTTTTGTATGTACTTATTTGAATCTTTTCTCTCTTTTTTTTTTTTTTTTTTTGGTTAATGTAGCTAGTGGTCTATCAATCAATCTTGTTTTCCTTTCAGAAATTTAACTTTTGGTTTCATTGATTGTTTGGATTTTTGGGTCTCAATTTTATTCAACTCTGCCCTGATTTTAGTTATTTCTTTACTTCTGCCTGCTTTCAGTTTAATTTGTTCCTGTTTTCCCAGTTCCCTTGTGTGTGATGTTAGACTGTTAATTTGAGATCTTTCTAACTTTTTAAGGTAAACATTTAATAATATAAATTTTGTCTTAAGATGGCTTTTGCTGCATCCCGAGATTTTGGTATATTGTGACTTTGTTTTTATTTATTTCAGAGATTTATTTATGAATTAACTTTATGGTTAACCCAAAATCACTCAGAAGCAAGTTGTTTAATTTCTATGTAATCTTGGGGTATATTCTGTGTACAGAAGAGAGGAATGTAAATTCTGTAGTAGATGGGTGGAGTAATCTGTAGATGTCTATTAATTCCAATTGACCAAGTGTCACATTTAATTCCAGAATTTATTTGTTAGTATTCTGCTTTAATCATCTGTCTAATGTTTACAGTGGGGTGCTGAAGTCTCCCACTATTATCAGGTGGCTGTCTTAGTCTCTTTATAGGTCTAGAAGTACTTCTTTTTGTGAATCCCAGTGCTCCAATGTTGGGTTCATCTATATTTAGGATAGTTAACTCTTCTTGTTGAATTGAACCATTTATCATCATGTAATGCTCCTCTTTTTCCTTTTTTTACTATTGCTGGTTTAAAGTCTGTTTTATCTAAGTATAATGATAACCTCTGCTGTATTTTGTTCTCCATTTGCAATATGACTCTTCAGCCCTCTACCTTGGGCCTATGGATTTTGTTACAAGTGAGATGGTTCTCTTGAAGACAGTAAATTAATGGGTCTTGATTTTTCTTTTTTTTTTTTTTAACCTAAGATGCTTTTATTTCACTATATTTTCAATATCTTTACGCATTATAACAACAGAAATGTAACCTATTCACATTGCCATTTGTTCCATTATGCAATTTGAAGCAACATACATGGTTTCCTTTTATTTTTATGAACAGATATTTAGACATTTCACACTTTGTAAAACCACATCTACAATCTCCAATTCCATTCTTCTATCTGAGAGGCAAAATTTTACGATTAATATCGAAGGCAGAGTTCTCTTTTTTAAACACCTTAAGTTTACTTATTAATTAGTATAGTAGCATATTTCAGATTCTTAGAATATGGAGCTAAAGGGTGCTCTTTCATACTAGAAAACCAACTATGTTGGTTTTTGTACATATTGTACGTATGTTCAAATATAGATACTGAAGACCTCTGCAAAATTTTAATCAAAATCCCCTTTCAGTTTGTTAAATAATTTCTTGGGAGGACCACTGAAAGAGATAAGTGTCCTCATGGTGAAATCGTGAATCTTTTCCAAATTAATTCTTATAAAGGCAGTTCTGATTATGTTGATCCAAGTAATGCAGTGGTGGAAGGTTGGGTAAAGGCAAAGTTTTAGTTTTAGTTTCCCCAAATGCTGTCTCACTTGATTTAGGAGGACTTGGAAATATTGTCTTTTCAGGAATTGTCTTCCAGAGAATTTCTGCCATAAGAACTGTGTTCGTGAAAGCATGTACCATCATTAGGAATGGATCTCTCATTGTCTGTCCATGATTGGAGGATTGCTTTCTCTGATGAAACCTTTACATCTCCTGGTAAAGGGGATGATGCGGTATGACAAAGAGCTTTGCCATTTGGTGAGACAGGGGGATGTCTTGTGTATGTTGCAGTAAAATTCATCAAGTGCAGTTTTGTGCTGTCTCTTCCAAGGTCTTCACTGCATCCTACAGGGGCACAGGCTTTCTTGATTGCAGTTGAGGTTTTCAGTTTTCTTAGTAGTTCACCTTGTACTTGAGTCACCAGATGTAAATTAGACATTTCTCTCTTCAGTTCCCAGTATGCATGCTGCATATTATCACTTGAAATGCTTAGTTTTTGGAGATCTCTGCTCTTCAGATTGTCTTCCTGATATGGATCGTTTGTTTGGCTTTCTGTAGTTCTATTTTGAGATCGCTACGTTCTTTTCTCATCAGTTCCAGCTCTTGTTCCAAACCATGGATCTTCAGGTCACAGCTCAACTTTTCCACCTCCCAGTTTGATGAAGGTGGATTTAAATTCCTCATCACCTGCTGAGTTTCCACCTCTGTCCTCAGCTGGAGGAGTTCTACTTCTTTAGATTGTAGCTGCTCATTCAATACTTTCAAAGATTCAGAGTTGTCTTTATCTATTTTGTCCAGTTTGCTCTTCAAATTATCTCTATCAATGCAAACCTCTCGATATGCACGATAGGCCTTATTTACTTGTTCTCATCCCACGAAACTTGTTTCTTCATCAAATCGAGCTATTAGCTTTTCTTCCAAAAATCTTATTCCCTTCTTTAACAAAGAGTTCTTAAATCGTTTTTTGATGTCTTCATGTGCAGTGACAAGAGCAAAATGGGAAGCAACAGATTCATCTCCTGAATATATTGAAACTGGAGTCACTGTATCTCTCTTATGGGCTTTTTCATGATTCAGAATACAGATATCATCTTCTACCAGTGCATCCATGACAACCAGAAGCGAGGCTACGTAGGGCCGCCCCCAAGGCCGCCGAGTTTCGATTCCTTAGTGTTTGGAAACGGACAGGAAACAAACCGGGTCGCCAGGGGTCAGTCACCACGGGCTTCCGGTTTCTTCGAAGACACCGCCGCTTCCACAGCTAAGGGAGCTGCTCCGGGTGCGTCGCGGAGGGAGTCCCATTTCTTCTGACTCGGCAGGAGCCCTGGACGTTCTGGGATTTTTCTTATCCAGATTGCCACTCTGTGCTTTTTAAGTGAGACATTTAGACCATTTACATTCAAGGTTATTATTAATATGTGAGGTTTTGTAGCTAGTTCCTCTGTAGTTTCTATTGTGTGGTTGCTTTATAGTGTCTGTGGGCTATGTAATTAGGAGTGTTTTGTGGTGACAGGTATTGTTATTTTGTTTCTATTTTAGAACTCTCAAGGATCTCTTGTATGGCTTGTGTAGTGGTTACAAATTCCCTTAGCAGTTGATTGTCTGAAAAATATTTTATATCTCCTTGATATAACTTGATATAACTCAAGTTAAACGAACTTGAGTTTGGTGGGATAAAAAATTATTGGTTGGAATTTCTTTTCTTTAAAGATACTGAATATAGGCCTCCAATCTCTCCTGGCTTGTAAGGATTTTGCTGAGAAGTCTTCTGTTAGCCTGTTGAGGCTCCCTCCGTATGTCATCTGACCTTTTTCTACAACTGCCTTTAAGATTTCTTCTTTAGCATATATCTTGGACAGTCTGATGACTATATGCCTAATGATATTCATTTTATATAGTACCATGCAGGTGTTCTCTGTATTTCTTGAACCTGGATGTCTACCTCTCTAGCAAGATTATGGAAATTTTCTTGAATGACTCTAATATGTTTTCCAGGTTGTTTGCTTGTTTTCCTCTCTCAGGAAGGCCAATAATTCCTAAATTTAGTCGTATTACATAATCCCATGTTTCTTGGAAACTTTGTTCATTTGTAACAATTATTTTTTCTTTATTTTTCTGACTGGGTTAGTTGAAAAGATCAGTCTTCAAGTTCTGAAAGTCTTTTTTCTGTTTGGTGCAGCCTATTGATAAAGCTTCCCATTGTATTTTGAAATTCCTTATGTGAATGTTTCAATTTTAGAATTTCTTATTGGTTTGTTTTTATGACGTTTATCTCTTCCTTCGTTTCCTGGATCGCTTTAGATTTTTCTTTGTGTTTATTTTCAACCTTGTTTTCGATCACATTGAACTTCCTTGCAAATTGTGCTATGAATTCTTTAAGCGTCACTTTTGAGTTTCTATTTTGGTTGGACACCATTGCTGGAGGGCTAGTGTGATCCTTTAGTGGCTTCACTATCTTCAGATTTTTCATGGTGCCAGATTTTTTATGCTGGTTCCTTCTCATTTGGAGATGCTGACACTTCTTATTTTTGTAATTATTTTCGTGTGGGTGAATTTTTTTCTTTTTCTTTCTTTTCCTATAATTTTATTTTTTTCTTTCCTTTCCCCTTTCTACCTGTTTCCAGCAGGTGCGACTGTAGAGAATACTGGGTAGTCTTTTGGCTTTGTTTCTATAGTCCTATGCACTTTATTTTAGGCTGTGCAGTTTAACCTGGAAGCCAGTAGATGGCACTCATGGGTAAGAGCTAGCTGTGGCCTACGTGGCAGGCTGTATACTTGATCTTTGTTTGCTGGCAGATGCTCTCTGTTGCCTTGGGCAATGAGCTTATTTAGGGAATATACAGAGGTCTTAGCTTCCTGCTCAGCCCCAGGGGGCTTGTGGCCACAATGAGTGGGGCAGACTAGGCCGATCTGCCTACAGGGCCCCCAGTGGCCGACACAAGAACCTCTTCTGAAGGAGAATTTAGTGGGCAGCACTGAGAAGTGTACCTAGGTGTGAAGTTAGGAAACATCCTCAATGACAAGTTCTCTGCATGAGATTAAGAGGTGGCCTAAACTCCTAATCCATGAGATTGGGTGATCACATGCCTGAATCTCTGCACAAGAGGTGTGGGGAAACTCAGGCGGCTGAACAAGGCAAGCAGGTGCTCATCTGCCTGAGTGTGTAGCAGAGGGCCTCACAGCACCATAATCTATGTCCAGGAAGAGTGGGGCAGCTGTGACTGCTCAGCTAGATGAGTGGATGCTCTGAATGCCTGGAGATATGCCTGGGCATAAAGCAGAGAGAGCCTCTATGCGCCAGGGTCTCTGCACAGGAAGAGTGGGGAATGTCAGAATGCTGATCCAGGTAAGTAGGTACTCCAAATGCCTGGAGATCTGCCTGGTGTGGAGCAGAGAGGATTCCCCTGCACCAAATTCTTTTAATCAGCCAGATGACATCAAGAAAGCTGTTTGCTGACCCCCCAGGTTCTGGGGTGTCCTTCATGATTCTGGTGGATTTCCATTTTTCCGTCTTGAATTAAAGCTCTCAGAATAGATCTTTATGCACTACTGTTACCGGAAAGGGGTCCAGATACAAACCCCAAGAGTGGGTTCTTGGATCTCACGCAAGAAAGAATTCAGGGTGAATCTGTAAAGTGAAAGCAAGTTTATTAAGAAATAAAGGAATAAAAGAATGACTACTTCATAGAGCAGCCCCAAGGGCTGCTGGTTGCCCATTTTTATGGTTATTTATTTCTTGATTGTATGCTAAACAAGGGGTGGATTTTTTATGCCTCCCCGTTTTAGACCATAAAGGGTAAATTCCTGATGTTGCCATGGCATTTGTAAACTGTCATGGCGCTGGTGGGAGTGTAACAGTGAGGATGACCAGTGGTCACTCTCGTAGCCATCTTGGTTTTGGTGGGTTTTGGCCGGCTTCTTTACTGCAAGGTGTTTTATCAACAAGGTCTTTATGACCTGTATCTTGTGCCGATCTCCTATCTCATCCTGTGACTTAGAATGCCTTAACCATCTGAGAATGCAGCCCAGTAGGTTTCAGCCTCATTTCAGCCAGCCCCTACTCAAGATGGAGTTGCTCTGGTTAATCGCCTCTGACATTATCTTGCTATTTCCAAGTGGCTAAGGGACAACAAAAACCTCTAATCTGCCAAAAAAACAAATTCTAGATCTTTTAAAATTCCATTCCACAATGTCTTGAAATTTTTAGAGTAAATTTAAACTTCCCTTGTTAAATTTGACTCAAATCATTTTATTCTTTCTGATGCTATTCTAAATGGTATTGTTTTCTTAATATAATTTTTTGATTCTCTATTGCATGCATGTACAAATGCAATTGATTTTTGAACATTGATCTTGTATCTTGAGCTTTGACAAAATTATATATTAGTACTAATAATTGTTAGTAGATTCATTATGATTTTCTGAATACGATAATATATCATTTGCAAATAAAGATGATTTTTCTTTCCAACTTAGATGTTTTTTATTTCTTTTCTTTCCCTAATTTCTTTGGTTAGAAGTTCCATTACAATGTTAAATAGAAATGAGAAAGTAGCCATCATTGTTTCATTTCTTAGGGGAAAAACATCCAGTATTTCACCATTAAACATGATTTATGTTGTGAGTTTTTTATAGTCTTCCTTTATCAGAGAGTGTTCTGTTTCTAGTTTGTTAAGTGTCTTTATCATAAAAGAGTGTAGAATGTCATCAGATTTTTTTCTGCATGTATTGATATGACCTTGCGGTTTTGGTTTTTATTCTATTAATACAGTGTATTACATTAATTGATTTTTGCATGTTAAACAAACCTTGCATTTTGGGGATAAATCCCAGTCATGATGTATAATCCTCTTAATATGTTGCTGAATTAAGTTTGCTAGTATTGTGTTGAGGATTTTTGCATCTGTTTTCATAAGAGATACTGGTCTATTCTTTTGTTGCGATGTCTTTATGTGGCTTTGGAATCAGAGTAATTCTGACTTCATAACATACATTAGAAAGTGTTCTCTTATATTTCATGAGAGGAATTGGTGTTAATTCTTCTTTTAATGTTAGACTTCACTATTGAAATCATCTGGTCCTGTGCTTTTCCTTTTTTTTTTTTTTTTTTTTTTTGAGACAGGGTCTCACTCTGTCACCCAGGCTAGAGTGCAATGTCATGATCTGGCTCACTGCAACCTCTGCCTCCCAGTCTCAAGCAATCCTCTCACCTCACCCACCTAAGTAGCTTGGACTACAGGTGTATACCACCACACCCAGCTATTTTTCTAATTTTTTTTTGTAGAGATGAGATTTTTCCATTTTGCCCAGGCTGGTCTCCAACACCTGGACTCAAGTGATCCACCCACCTTGGCCTCCCAAAGTGCTGGGATTACAGATGTGAGCCACCACACCCAGGCTGGATGTTCTTGATTACTGACTCAACCTCTTCAATTATAGGTCTGTTCAAATTCTCTATTTCTTCTTGAGCAAGTTTTGATAGTTTCTTTCTAGAAATTTGTTCATTTCATCTACATTATCTAATTTGTTAGTGCACAAGTGTTCATAATGTTTTTCTATAATCCTTTTTATTTCTGTAAGCACTATAGTAATGCCCCATTTTCATTTCTATTTTTAGTAATTTGAGTCTTCTGTCTTTTCCTAGTCAGTCTAGCTAAAGACTTGCCAATTTCATTGATCTTTTCAAAGAGGAAACTTTTGGTTTCATAGATCCTCTCTATTGTTTTTCTCATTCTCTGTTCAATTTTCTGTCCCCTAATCTTTATTATTTCTTCCATCTTCTAGCTTTGAGTTTAACTTGTTCTTTTCCTAATTCTTTGAGGTATAAGGTGATGTTATTGATTTGAAATCTTTCTTTCTATATAATGGAAGTATCAACAACTATACATTTTCCTCTGATCACTGTTTTTGCTGCATCCCATAGATTTTTGTATGCTGTATTTTCACTTTCTTTTGTCTCAAAATGTTTGAAAATTTTTCTTTTAATTTGTCTTTGACTCTTGGTTGTTTAAGAGTGTGTTGTTTAATTTCCACATATTTGTGGATTTTCCATTTTTCTTCCACTATTGATTTCTTGTTTCTTTCCATTCTAGTTGGAGAACATAGCTTACATTTTTAACCTTTTTAAATATATTTGTTTCTTATGCTCTGTCCTATAGTCTATACTGGAGAATGTTCCATGTAGATTTAAGAATAATTTATTTGTTGTTTAGCAGAGTTTTTCTGTTGTTTTATTGGTGTCTCTTAAGTCTAGCTGTTTTTCTATTTATTTTTTGATCTTTTGTCTAATTGTTATATCCCTTATTGAATATGGGGTATCGAAATGCCCAACTCTCTGTTCATTTCTGTCAAGTTTTAATTCATGTATTTTAGTACTTTCTTATTAAATATATGTATACTTATAATTGTACTATCCCCTGGTGGGTTCAATGTTTTACCATTATAAAATGTGTGTGTTTTAAAGTCCTCTGTGTTTAATATTAGCATAGTCACTTAAACTTTCTGTGGCTGCTGTTTGTATGATTTATATTTTTTCATCCTTTTACATTCAATCATTTTGTATTTTGAAATCTATACTGTGAATTGTCTAGGTGGCATATAGGTGACTCTTATTTTATTATCCCATCCGACAATCTCTGCTTTTGACTGGATTGTTTAATCCATCCACATTTAATGTTATTACTGTTATAGTAAGATTTAAGTATGCCATTTTACTTTTTTATTTCCAATTTGTTTCATGTCTTTTTTCATCCTCTATTTCTTCTTTACTGCTTTCCTTTGCATTAAGTGAATGTTTTCTAATGAAACATTTCATTATTGATCATAACCTTTTTGTAATTTATTTTTATTTCCTTAGTAGTTGCCCTACAGCTTACTATGCACATTTTAACTTATCAGAATGATCTTCAGATTTATGGCAACTTAATTCCAACGAGATATAGAAATGTTACTTCTATATCACTGTATTATATTTTTCTCCTTTATGGTATTAGTGTTTTTTATATATGTATATATTGTCTTAATGTTAAAAACCCATTAATACATTGTTATAATTATTATTTTATACAAGTTTATGTCATTTAGAGAATCTGAGATAAGAAAGGAGAACAAAGATATATCCTCTGGAGAGGATGAGCACTGTGTCCTCATATGGCAGAAGGCAGAAGGGCAAAAATGGTGCCTTACTAGTTGCCTCCAGCCCTTGTATAAGGTCACTAATCCCATCTATGAGGGGAGAACTTTCATGGCCTAATTACTTCCTAAAGGTCTTACCTCTTATTACTGTTATATTAGGGATTAAGTTTTAATATAAATTTTGGAAGGGACACAAACATTCAAACCATAGCAGCATCCTTAGTCTTGAACTTCACTATTGCAAATAAAGTAAGTTTATTTGGGAAGAGAAAAGGATCTATCTGTTTTATGGCCTGCTTCTTCCACCAGGCAAAATCTCTGAGACAGATCTGGAGCTGGGCTTGGGGACAATGACACACTTGTCTTTGAGCGATACTCCTGCTCTAGGAACTGAGTGCTCAGTGGAGGTGGGGGTAGCCTTAGGTCTCCTTGACTCACTTCTAGCGTGGGACCACTGCCTTATGAGCTGGAGAAAAGGTAATTGGGGCCTCAGTATTCTAAGCATTACCATATCCAATTTACAGCCTCCATTCCATGAATGGGGACTGGCAAGAAGAAATGAGCCTCAACTTTTGGCCATACTCTCCCAACACTTAGCCTCAGCAACATGGAGCTGGGGGCAGGATAAGAAGCACTGATGTCCTGCTACTCCAGAGAAAGAAGTCCCCTAACTGAGAGCTCTGGGGAAAGGAAACCCTGTGCTCTTAGCTATTAAGAGGAGTTAGCCAGCTTGCTTTAGGCAGACGGTAAAGGAAGGGTCCCGAGAGAACCTCCGACCCACCCAGGTCATTGTCTAATCCACACATACCACAAGTGCTTACACTAGATGTTTTGTTCAGATAAGGAAACTTGCACAGGAGGCTTGCCTAAACATGTCCACAGTTACACAGATAAGGGAAGTTATACAGGGGACCTACCTAAACATGCCAGAAGTGGAAAATTCCATCCCTTGACACATGTGCAGTAAAGAAAATAAATCAATATGGAGTGACTCAGGCTAAAGGCCCACATGTACATGAAGGATGGGGTAGAGCCACCAGGAATTTACACCTTAAGCAAATAAGAAACCCAGCCCCATCAGCTTTTATATAAATGACTTTATATTCAACTGTGAAATGATAACCTGCCTTCAGGATCCCTCTGTTTGCTGAGAGCTTTCCTTTTGCTTAATAAATTCTACTCTGCCCTACTCACTCTCCAATGTCAATGTGCCTGATTCTTCCTG
Organism: Pongo abelii; assembly: GCF_028885655.2. Taxonomy (NCBI): domain Eukaryota; kingdom Metazoa; phylum Chordata; class Mammalia; order Primates; family Hominidae; genus Pongo; species Pongo abelii. The sequence continues at coordinate 90,267,854 of NC_072008.2, forward strand.
GTTATGGGACAAGAACTCAGACCTAGCTGAGCTAAGGAGCAGGAAGACTGCAACACTATGTCTGTCTACAATGTAGTTTCCTCCATCTTCCTGAATTAGGAGGAAGGGATAAAGGAGAACTCATATCAAATACCATAGACTCTCTTTCCTCAATGAATTTTAGTAGATTTTCTGAATGTTTCTTCATTTGTTTTATGCTCTTAGGACCATTTTCAGAGACATTAAATAGCTGATTTTTAAAAATAATTTTTACAGGATTCACTGGAGAGTAGGTCCATGTAGCTCCTCACACTGTCATTCCAGAATTCAATATCCGCAATTACCAGGGTTTTTACTGGAGGCTGGCAATGCAAGTACCTTCTGCCTAGCGTATACCAAAATCATAGACTTTCAGAAGGAAAGCAGATGTTTAACATAAACCACTTCATTTGTCTAAACAGGTTAGGTACAGTGAGCCACTCTTATGAGTTTCGGGAATGTTGGGAATCTTTCCCAAATCTGAGTTTCTAGACAGCAGCCAAGGGTCCATCTTGCAAGACCTTTCTAAGTATAGAACTCTGAGAACTTCTATGTTAACTCTTTTTTGCACAGTCCACCCCATTGGCCCTTAGTCAAGGCATCTTTACAGGAAAATTAGTAGTAGGAGGACCCCACACAGCATAATGATACCAAACTGCAGTATTGGTCTCAGTTTATGCCCTTTAGGTTTTCTTAATTTAGCCAGTAAAAACAAAAGCCATTAGCCAGAAAGGTCTACCTTAGAAAGTTGGATTGTGCCCTCAAGTTTCCACATTAACCTTTATTTCTGGCTCTATGCAACAATTGAGACACAGAATAACTCTGGCTGACTTGTAAGCCTTGCAGGCTGACATAAAAGCCTTGCAGGTTGAAGTAGTGTCATAATAGACAGGATACATACATAAGAAGTACAATCCCAGAAGGCACACATGTCACCCTTAGAAACACACCCCAAACTGAACATACATTCAGGCAATACAGGTTAAAGGATCCCCAGTGAATTCATCAGGACAAAATCACCATGGGGGACCTTTGCTCTAACATTTTCAGTCTAGTCCAATTAATTCAGTTTAGTCTTTGGTTTCAGAAGGATTGCCTAAAGACTGTTCCAAACAGTTTTGCTTGCCAATGACACCAGTTTATCCTACTCAGGACACTGGGAAGTGTTTTTGTAGAAAGTGCAGGAGCTAATGCCACCCCCTACTGTCTCATAATCAGCATTGTCAGGTATAATCTTAGGCTCAGGAGTCAATTTTACTTCAAAGGGCTCATAGAAGCTTGGAAAGCCAGCATTGGGAGTCTTCAGGAAGAGAGGAAAGCTTCCAAGAACATTTTTGAAAAGCAAAGATCAGTAATGCTCTCCCTGATACCCATGCCTCCTCAGTTGTCAGGGTTTGTTTTCTCTCTGCTGTTACATCAGTGTGTCCCACTCATTGATATTTACATTTCATATTCAATAATCCCCCACATTTACCCAGACCTTTGTCATGATATGTTGTATGCAAAAGAGACACAAGCATTTTTATAGAAAAATGTTTTTTATACAACTTAATGAGAAAGAAGTTATGTTCAAGAGTTCAGCAGGACAAAAATCATAAATTTTCAAAATAGTCTCACATAATCTTTCACCCTTTTTATCCTAATCATTAATCTGATGATCTGCCTAGAAAAGATTAATACCTTTATTGGAACAGTGGCATTTAACAATAAAGTGTCTATATTTAATGTGAGTACCAGAAGAAAGGTGAAGGAAGTCAGGCTATTAGTACATTGTTTTGAACTGCAACTGATAGAGACAGGAGACAGCCAAGCGTCCCTGATGAAACCCCACCATCAAGCCTAAAATAGCCTGAAGGCTGAAAAACCAGACTGCTGGTCCCAAATGAAGCCTACTCTTTCCTGACTGATTCTCTGTGAATAATGCCCACCTGCTCACTGGGGCAAGGGGATGGAGCCACAGGAATTCATGCCTTGTGCAGTGGGGGAGGAGGCTGGCCTCTTCAGTTCCTGTGTGTTGGCCTGGTGTTCAATCTGTGAGTGGGAGCCTGTTGGCAGGACTCCCTCTCGCTTTGCTGAGTTGTTTTTCCTTTTTCCTTTTCACCGAATAAATTCTTCTCTTCACCCTTATATGTGTCCATGAGCATAATCTTTCCTGGTTGTATGACAAAAACCCAGTTTTAGCTGAACTAAAAAGAAAGTTCTGCAACATTTTTGGCATCCAGATGTGGGGCTTAAGGAGGGGTGAGTCAGATGTGAACCAAAAAAACTGTTTTTCCTTTTGCTTCTAAGACTTTTTGTTCTCAGACTTCTTCTGAGGGTAAATGGTGCACAACCCCACCCTAACAGGTTTAGGTGAACATGGGATGGATTAGTCAATAGCAGCTCCCCGACTCCCTCCAGGCCAGGGCTGGGGTGCATGGCACATGACCCAAGGGTGCCCAACAGTAGAAATCAATTAAGTTTCTCTCCCTGTTGGAGGAACACATTTGTATAAGAATAAGAGGTTCTTCCCCCAGGCATATTTCCGACCCTGCACTTTAAACCTTTTTTTCCTTTTCTCTACCCTGTCAGCAGTTAACTTTTAAGTGAGAGGGTTTTTTTTTTTTTTTCCTTTTAGAAGATGTTTCACTAAGCCAGGAATGATAAGGATCACTGTTTATGTTATCTGTAAAGTTTTAATTATGAAAAAGGATTTGTGAGGTTGGTCTTAAGCTGTAGCCAATCTGGTGTGCTTTGCATGACTTTCTGTATGGTCAGTAGCAAACTTTGCTCCAGGCCTCCATCTTGTTTTACATCCTTGGGAGCGTGACCTGTAACCATGTGACAATGTTTTGTTTAGCCTCTGCCACTTTACAGTGGTGGCCAGATTCAATCCTGGCTTAGAGAAGGAGTATTTTCATGACTTTTGCCATTCACTGATTCTCTTTGTTAGGGACAAACTGCCCCCAAGAGAGCTTCTTGGTGCTGCCCAACCCTCCCCCTAATGCTCTGCAACTCTTCTCTGTGCCCACTCATCCCCCAAGCCTCTTTACTTTTCTAAGCCCTTATCTAGGCACCATGGTGAAGCCAGCAGACTTCACTTATCGGACCTTGCTGCAATGAACAAAACCCCAATTACAAACCATCTGGACCACACAGGGGGAGGTTGTGGGAAACATAAACAAACTTTACCTACACCCTTCTGTAATAAACGTCACAAGGTAATATGTGGCAAAATTAACCAGCAAACAATCCCAGGGTCTTTCTTCCCCCATATAAACCCCTCATTTTGTATGCTCAGGGCTGCCTCCTCTGTGATGGAGCAGCCGTCAGGTTAACAAACTTCCTCGCCTGACCTTGGGTCCCTCTCTCGTCCTTTCTCTCGGCTGACCTTATATTCTGGTGCCGAAACCCGGGAAGGCAATAGACTCTGGCTGGGACTCACTCTCTCTCTCTCTCTTCCCCTCCCTCCCCTATCACCCCTCTCCCGGCCAATCTCCCCTTTCCCAAACCTGCTGAAGACCCAGAGAATCTCCTAGACTCTCCCATTGCTGGCAACCTCATCCATCATCAAAGCCTTCGCCAGGGTGAGTGAAAAGAGACTGTTGCCATTCCCCAGAACCCTTGACCATCCATCTCTCCATTTCCGAAAGACCCAGCGCTGGGCCAAGGGCTTCCTCCCATCTCTGGGCCTCCAGTTCCTCCATTTCAGGGATGCCTGATTCGGTGGTTACCTCCTCTATTCCATGGGAAAGGGGATGCCCTCTTCCACCGTCCTTGTCACCAACAGTCTCTTCTTCTCCTACCCTCCCCTCCTCCATTCACTATAGGAGCCTCTCAGTCTACCCCTTCCAAGACCACCCCCCTTGGGTGTCTCCTCCGCAATCTCCATGCTCTCAGCCTCCATTCAGAAATCCATTCTAAGAGGTTTATCTTTTTCAATGTACTTAAAGACAAACAACTTTTGCCATCGAAATGGGAAATGGTCTGAGATTCCTTATGTTCAGGCTGTCTTCACTCTCTGTAATCACCCTTCCCTCTGTCAGTCCTGTTCTACTTTCTAAATCCTCTTCACCTACTCCAAACCTGACTCGCCTCCTGCCCCACTCCCCACAGCCCCAGCTGAAGACTCCTCTTCCTTCAACCCCGCCAATTTTCCCCTTCCCCAACAGCATCATGATCCTCCACCGTATGTCCCTACTCCAGCTCTACCCCTCTCCCCTCCTCTCTGCAACCACCCTGCTTCTGACTCTGAGTCCTCTCTCTCTCCACCCCTCACCTCCTCTCTGGCCCAAGATGCTCAGCAACCAGTTCCCTTGCTTCCTCTCCAGGAAGTAGCAGGAGTCAAGGGGATCGTCCATGTCCATGTCCCTTTTTCCCTCTCCGATCTCTCCCAAATTGAGAAATGTCTCGGATCCTTCTCCTCCCATCCCGATACTTATATCAAAGAATTTAAATATCTTACCCAAATCTAATGAACTCACTTGGCATGATCTCTACATTATCCTCTCTTATACCCTCCTTCCAGAAGAGAAGAAAAGAGTGTGGCTCACAGCACAGACACACGCTGATGATCTTCATTGGCAAGATCCTACTAAGCCTGTAGAAGCCGCTGCTGTTCCCTGGGAAAAGCCTTCCTGGGAGTACCAACCCACAAACCCCAGCCGAGCATCCCATAACCATATAATTACTTGCCTCACTGCAGGCATTAACAAAGCTGCCCATAAGGCTGTAAATTTTGAAAAACTTAAAGAAATTTCCCAAAATCAGATGAAAATCTTGCTCAATTCCTTTTCTGCCTTACAGAGGCTTTCCAAAAATATACCCGCATTGACCCTGCCTCCCAGGAAGGAACTATTGTTCTTAATACCCATTTTATCTCCCAATCCACACCCAATATTTGGCACAAGCTTCAGAAGCATGACGACAGCCCTCAAACCCCACAACGAGACCTTCTTAATTTAGCCTTCAAAGTCTTTTAACAATCGTGATGAGGAAAGAAAGGCAAAACAGGCAGAGTCTCAAACGCTTGCCTCTGCCATCAGGGGCCCTGCAGGCCAACAGGGCCGCAGCTCCACACGGAAGCCTCCTAGCAATCCACCTCCACCTGGCGCCTGTTTCAAGTGCGGCAGTGAAGGCCACTAGTCCAGACAATGCCCTAACCCAGATAAGCCCACCAGGCTGTGCCCCCTCTGCGGAGGACCCCACTGGAAGTCAGACTGTGAGTGGCCCCCACAAGGACCGCCCCCATCCCTTCCTGAACTGGCCAAAACCTCCTATGCAGATCTCATCAGCCTTGCCACTGAAGACTGATGGTGCCCTGGAACGGACGCCCTGGCAACTACCATCTCTTCATCCGAGCAAAGGGTAACCCTGATGGTGGCAGGTAGGCCAGTATGTTTTTTTTTTAATACTGGGACAACCTACTTTGCTTTACCTAATTTTTCAGGACCCACCAAGTCCTCCCAGGTCTCTGTTGTAGGAATTGATGGGCAAGTCTCCAAACCCCGAACCACCCCTCCACTCTTCTGTTCCCTGCACACCTTTTCCTTCACTCACTCTTTCTTAGTCCTGCCCTCATGTCCAACTCCACTCCTAGGAAGAAACATCCTTTCAAAGCTCCACACTACTCTCCACCTCCATGGTGAGCTACTTAGGAATTCAACTTTCTCCTGGGGCCCGGGCTATGACCCAAACCCAAGCGGTACTAATAGATAATCTGTCCTGCCCTCCTCCAAAAGCGAAGTCCTTTCCTTCCTAGGACTAGCAGGCTTCTTTAGAATATAGATTCCCAACTTTGCCCTCCTAGCTCACCCCCTCTATGAAGCGGCAAAAGGCCCTCTCAATTAATCCCCAAACTCCTCACATAACATACTCCCCAGCTCCGTGAACTCCAAACTGCTCTTGTCACTACACCAGCTCTGTCCTTACCTAGTATCTCCCAACCTTTCATTCTCTATGCTGCCGAAAGCCAAGGAATAGCCCTCAGTATCTTAGGGCAACAGAAAGAAGACTCTCCTTCCTTTGCCCCTGTAGCCTACCTCTCTAAACAATTAGACAACACAGTCAGAGGATGGCCAACCTGTCTTAGAGTGCTAGCAACAGCAGCCACTGTAGCTCTAAAAAAAACCAGGAAACTAACATTCAGTCACAATAACACCATCTACAGTCCTCATAATCTACAGGATTTCCTCTTCTCCTGAGCATTAGGCTCCCTTCCTCCTTACCAGATTCGATCATTCCATGCCGTCTTTATCGAAAATCCTGAATTCAGTATTGCCAAAAGTGCTCCCCTCAACCCAGCATCCTTACTCCCCGTATCCCCTTCCCCTCCTACTCATTCTTGCACTGACATCCTAGATCACGTGCAGCCACACTTTCCAAGTATTTCCTCTGAGCCTCTCACCGACCCCAATGACCAACTATTTATAGATGCCTCCTCTTCTGGGCCCACTGGCTCTCCCAAAATTGCTGGGTAAGAGGTTGTTTCCCTTGACCAAGTAATTGAAGCTAAGCCCCTACCTCCAGGAACCTCCTCTCAAAAAGCAGAACTCATAGCTCTCACCAGAGTCCTAACCCTTTCCAAAGGCAAATGGGTCAACATTTACACAGACACCAAATATGCATATCACATTCTTCATTCCCACACCATCATCTGGCAAGAGAGGGGATTCCTCACTGCCAAAGGGACCCCTATCACTAACGGCCCCGTTATTTACCAACTCCTTCAGGCTACACATTTCCCAACTGAGGCAGGAGTAATACACTGTCGGGGACATCAAACAGGGACAGAAAGGCCTTTGAGGGAACAGATTAATCTCAAGAGGGAACAGAAAGGCCAACGAGGCAGCAGGGAACAGAATCTCAAGAGGGAACAGAAAGGGAATCTGAAGAGGGAACAGAAAGGCCACTGAGGCAGCAAAAAGCCTCCCTTTCTTCCACTCCTGCCTCCCTCCTCATCATTACCCCTGCAATCCAAGCTCAATACTCTCCCACTGAAAAGGGCTTATTACTGCAACAAGGAGCCTTCCTCCAGGAGGACAGGATAGTTACGGACCAGAAGCTAGTCCTTCCCCAGATCCAAACTGACAAAGTCCTGACATCTCTCCACCAATCCTTCCATATTGGTGTATGTCCCCTGTATCTCCTCTTCTGCCCATATTTCTTCTCCCCTCACCTATTCACCTCACTAAAAAACATAACTTCAAACTGTCATATATACTCTGTCACCTCCTTTCAAAGAGCCCTCCATTCCCCATCTATTCCTACACACCAGCTAAGAGGAGCACTCCCCGGGGAAGAGTGGCAAATATACTTCACCCACATGCCTCCTGTCAAAAAAACAAAATTCCTTCTCACTCTTACAAACACCTTCTCTGGGTGGGTGGAGGCATTTCCTACCTCTTCAAAAAAAGCTGCAGTAGTCTCCCAGATCCTTATCACAAAAATCATCCCTAGGTTTAGTTTCCCTCACTCCATTCGATCAGACAATGGCCCTGGCTTTATCTCCCAAATCACCCAACAGGTCTCCCAGTCCCTCGGCGTCCAGTGACACCTTCATATCCCATATCGACCCCAATCATCAGGAAAAGTCAATAGGGCAAATGGAATCCTTAAAACCCAGTTGACCAAACTCACTCTAGAACTCCAGAGGCCCTGGACTTTCCTCCTACCCATAGCTGTAGCCTGCATCAGAGCCAGCCCAAAGGCACTCTCCTTCCTCAGCCCATTTAAATTAATGTATAGACGCCCTTTCCTCACAAAATAAGCCTCCTTCTAATTCTCAATCAGGGGAATACCTCCAAACACTTTCCCCCATCTGCCATCTCCTCCACAAACAGTCAGACCAGGCCCTCCAAAAACCACATAAAGGCCCTTGACACCTCCCACCTCCTTAACAAAAATTCAGAGTACTGTAATGACTGACACCTCCCCTATTTAGCCCTCTTCTCTTGGCTCCCCTCTCCATACACCATCCCTATACACACCACCCACGACCGGTCTCATCCCAACATCCAACAGCACTCCCACATGAATCTTAGTAAACAGAAAACGCTTCCTCTTACACTGGGGAAAAAAAAAACAAAAGCCTCCCAGCTTAAACCAAACATCCCTTTACAACCACTTACAGCAGCAGCCCTAGCTGGGACCCTAAGAATATAGATGCATGAGAATAACAAAATAGTACATCTTTTTAGCATACACAACCAGTTCTGTCTACCAAGCCAAGGCATACTTTTCCTATGTAGTACCTCAACTTATATTTCCCTCCCCTCTAACTGGACAGGCACCTGCACCCTGCTTTTCCTCAGTCCAAAAATCAATGTTGCCCCAGGAGACCAGCCCCTACTAATCCCAGTTAATATTCCTATCTGACACCGCCATGCTATACAACTCATACCTCTGTTAGTAGCCCTCAGAATAACTACAAGAGCTGGAACTGGGATTGCGAGATTAACCACCTCTGTTTCCTATTACCAGTCTCTCTCCAAAGACTTCACGAATAGCTTGGAAGAGATAGCCAAATCCATGACAACTCTCCAATCACAAATAAATTCTTAGCAGCAGTGGTTCTTCAAAACCGCAGAGGCTTAGACCTATTCACAGCCGAAAAAGGAGAACTCTGCCTTTTTCTAGATGAACAGTGTTGCTTTTATCTTAACCAATCTGGCTTAATACAAGATACTGTAAAAAGACTAAAGGACCGAGCACAAAAAATTAAAGAAAATGTCCCCTGATGGCCAGCGTGGCCCTCCTGGTCCTTTAGTACCTGGTTTCCATGCCTAAAGCCCCTCCTAGGCCCGGCTATAACCATTCTTCTTTTTCTAGCATTTGGCCCTTGTCTCCTAGGCCTTCTCACCCAGTTTTTACAGGACGTTATCAGAGCCTTCATCCACGGGACAGTACAAGATATGATGCTGCTCCAGGAATACCAACGGCTCCAAAAACGGCAGTCCCTGCTGTCTAGCCTTCCCCCACAACCATTGCCCCTACCCAGCAAAAAGCAGCCAGACGACAACGGAGCCCCTCTTCTATTACCTATTAAGAGGTTTGAGTGTTAGGGACAAACTGCCCCCAAGAAAGCTTCTTGGTGCTGCCCACCCCTCCTCCTAATGCTCTGCAACTCTTCTCCATGCCCACGCTTCCCCAAAGCCTCTTTACATTTCTAAGCCCTTATCTGGGCACCATGGTGAAGCCAGCAGATTTCACTTATCAGACCTTGCTGCAATAAACAAACCTCAATTACAAACCATCTGGACCGCACAGGGGGAGGTCGTGGGAAACATAAACTTTATGGACACTCTCCTGTAATAAACGTCACAAGGTAATATGTGGCAAAATTAACCAGCAAACAACCCCAGGGTCTTTCTTCCCACATATAAACCCCTCATTTTGTAAGCTTAGGGCTGCCTCCTCTGTCTGTGATGGAGCAGCCGGCAGGTTAATAAACTTCCTCGCCTGACCTTGGGTCTCTCTCATCCTTTCTCTCAGCTGACCTTACACTCTTCCCCTCCATGAACAACTTCTAGCTTTTTTTTTTTCTTAAATCTTCCTTTCTCTGGGTTATTTTTAAAGCTTCTAAATTTTGTAAGAACTGCTTAACCCCTCTGAAAATACCTCATACAATGGCAGTTAAATCATAATCTTAATTGAGGCTTGTTGGTTTCACCTATGAAGTTACCTTTAGTGAAGTTTGAAAGCCAGAAATACTGACTACTTGGCATGGTTAAAGTCAGTTAATAAAGAAGTTAAAAGGATTTTCTTAAAGATCACTCAGCTTAATTGAAAGTGGATGGTGGATACCCAAGTTATAGGTACATTTAAAAGGCCTTTATGTTTTTCTTTTCTTGTATCTTTTTTTTTTTTTTTTAGACAGAGTCTTGCTCTCTTGCCAGGCTGGAGTGCAGTGGCCTGATCTCGGCTCCCTGCAGCCTCCGCCTCCCAGGTTCAAGTGATTCTCCTGCCTCACCCTCCCGAATAGCTGGGACTACAGGCACACACCACCACGCCCAGCTAATTTTTGTATTTTTACTAGAGATGGGGTTTCACCATGTTGGCCAGGATGGTCTCAATCTCTTGACCTCGTGATCTGCCCGCCTTGGCCTCCCAAAGTGCTGGGATTACAGGCTTGAACCACAGCCACCGGCCACTTGTATCTTCTTTTACTGGAAAAAGTGTTTTTTTCTTAGTTGACTGAATTCTCTTTTCTCTATTTTGTCTTGCCACTCTTAATGCATGCATGAGTGGCCAATAATCCACTTAGGAGATTGGCAAATGAAAAATCTTATGGCTGCTGTGTTTTCTCCTGCCTGTCTGTGTAGTTATGTATGTATTGTGTGATGCCTATAAAAAAAGAGCTCTAATTAATTGGCCTAAAAGACAAGCGCTTGAATCAAATATTTTTTAAAGGGAAGATAAAAGCTGTGGTACCTTTTAGTTCATGTGACTTTAATCTTTGTGAAATAAAAGAACCTTAAAGATTATTGGTGAAATACAGTTGTTGTCAAAATGTAAATAGGTGAACTAAATTATGCAGATCAGACACTAGGTTTACTAAATGTTTTAAGGTTATAAACTGCCTTTTCAGTTTTTGATAACATTTTAACTTGCTGGCTTCCAGGTAAAGCCTGGAAATATATGGAATTAACCACATCCTTAATTATGCAGGAAGGAGTTAAACCTTGGCTGCACCTAGCACATAATTAAACCAACTTACCAGGTTTTACATTAAAGTTAAAATTTGCTAGGAGTTACCATTATAAGATGTAATTGAAACTACTGGAAATAGATATACATGCAAGGTGTGTAAGAACAGTAAGATGTATTTTTAGTAAAAGATTATAAGAAGGTGTTGAAATGTAAATTATTGCCTAGGGTTAAAAGATTATTTTGAATTAGATAAGAAAAAGCTGAAGGTTTAAACGAGTTGTGGAAGAATTGTAAAAATTAATCTTGCAAAAGAAATTCCGTGTGTGAACGTATTGACTAAATTTAAAAGGGTATTATATGGTTTTCTGTAAATTGAGCATTGAAATAAAAGCACAGCAAGGTATGTTTAAGACACTACTCTGCTCTTTAGCAAAATTTGTGTAGAGTTATAAAAGGTTTTTGCTTTTTCAAAATTCTGAGTCATCATTTTGGCAAAATAAATAACTTATGGTAATCTGAAATTCTATTTTATAACATCATGTTTTAAACCTCTAAAATATTTAACAGATCCAGAGGCAGATGATAATGGAAGTTAAAAGGCAAGGCATAGGTAAGCGTGACTGATTCCTTACAATTAAGCCACACTTCCCATTTCAAGGATAAAGGTCAGGCTAGCATCCATGGCATAAATGAGGTCTAGGGAATTCAAAGGCTACTGACATCAGGAGAGATAGGGTGTATGTGGGTAAAAGTGGGTTCTCCCACCCCCAAGGCCCCCCATTAACTTGGGTGAAAGCCATTTTGACACCCATGGGTGGCACGGTCACTGGGACTCCCCCAGTCGCTGGGACTCAGGGATACAAGGACGGAGGAAACAAAAAGGAATGCCTCACTTTCCCTCCCTCATGTACTCAGGGTATTTGCTAGAAAGAGAAAGGAACCAGGGATGCCTGCTCACCTCTTTCTAGATGAATAGCCATTTATCTTCAGTCTGTACCCTTTTTTAATGCATCCTGAACCCCTGAGACTCCTTTGAAAAAAAGTCTTCTTTTTTTTTTTTCCTCCTCTGTCCTCTCTTCACTGATAGGTAATTGTGTCTCCAATCTATGGGACACTCCCCTCAGATGCATCCTCCAAACTGGAAAGAGTTAATTTCCAAAATCTTACACTGGTTGACTCAGAATTGGGCTGAGGGGATGGGAATACAGAAGACTGACACGCCAGCAAAAAAGGGTAAAAGTGTGTTTTTTTTGTTTTTTTGTTTTACCAGTTGGGCTTTTGGCCTTTCTCTCCCCGTGCAAACTGATAAAAGGCCTTGAGATTTTTGAGCTGTCCTAACCACCCCCAACCTTGTTTTGTGTTAACACATGTTTTCTAATAACTTGGTTTGTCTTGTCTCGCCTTCAGGCCATGAAATTCCAAATAATCATGCAGCCAGAGACTCAGACAATGACCGCTTTTACCCGGAGCCCTTAGATAGACTTCTGAGAGAGATCTTACTGCCATTTTCCCAAAACGGTGCCCCCTGTCTGCAGGAAGCAGTTAAGATTAGTCTTTGTCCTTATCTTTATCCTTATTCTAACTGCAGTTAGATGTACTTCTTTAGAGGGGGGAATGATAGAGACAGGAGATAGTCAAGGGTTCCCGGGAAAACCCTGCCTTCAAGCTTAAAAAAGCCTGAAGGCTGAAAAACCAGACTCCTGGTCCCAGATGAAGCCCACCATTTCCTGACTAATTCTCTCTGAATGATACCCACTTGTGCACTGGGGGAAGGGCGTGGCCACATGGGAAGTTCATGCCTTGTGCTGAGGGTAGGAAGCTGACCTCTTCAGTTCCTGTGTGGTGGTCTGGTGTTCAATCTGTGAGGTGGGAGCCTGTTGGCAAGACTCCCATTTGCTTTGCTGAAAGTTGTTTTTCCTTTTTTCTTTTCATCCAATAAATTTCACTCCTCACTCTTCTATGTGTCCACAAACTTAATCTTTCCTGGTCGTGTGACAAGAACCCGGTTTTAGCTGAACTAAGGAGAGAGTTCTGCAACACAACTATTCTAAAAAGATAAACACAAGTCAGTGGCAGTGAGACATCCCCCAGAGGGGGTCCAGAGTCAGATCTGTCAGGGGTGGATGGAGCAGTCATCCTTCTTGTGGTGTTCCCTCCTCCAACTTACAAAGAATCACAAGCTAAGAATGTAATTAGTCTCTGCAATGGAAATATAGAGGTTATCAGCATCTTGTTTTGAGATGGACTCATTAAAGGAAAATCCCTTTCCTGCGGGCATTGGTGTGTGACCCAGACAGTTGAGCCATCATCCATGATGTTTTCATAGTTTGTGACTGCACAAACCAGTGCATCTGAAACAGTCCCAGAGTCTGAGTTATTTCCATTGAGTAGAGAGATTTCACCAGATTTTAGTTTCGCACAGCTAGTTCTGGGACTGAAACAGCTAACAGCAGATATAGTGATATTTCATCTTACAGTCAGGTCCAGGCAATAAAGATCTGTAAATTCAGAAATAGATAATAAAAAAAATAATGTAGTGGCTTTCTTTCAGCAGCAGCAAAGCCTAGATACTATGGAGCCAGATATCCAGCCAAGGACCAACCTTGCAACAGTCTTTCCTAAGGATAGCAGCCTCAGGCCTGCTATATTAACCGACCCACTGTCTAACCAGCACCAATGAGATGAGCTGGGTACCTCAGTTGGAAATGCAGAAATCACCCGTCTTCTGCACTGATCTCACTGGGAGCTGCAGACTGGAGTTGTTCCTATTTGGCCATCTTGCCAGCCACCTCTGAGGAAATACTTAAATAAATGAAGAAGCTAGCCATGCAGATGTCTGGGGTATGGGCACTCTAGGCCAAGGGAGCAAAATGTCAAAGGCTAATAATAAAACTGCCTTTGCAAAAATTATAACAGGAAATTATGATAGTGAATGAGATCACACCTGACTCCACCTTGCTTCTAACCTTTAAGCTGTCCTTGTTCATTCCTGGGCGTAAGCCAAACTAACTTTGGGAAGGAATTCAGTTCATGGTTTGACTCTGAAATAAAATTTATAATAGCCCTTTTCTGAAAAGACACCCTTCTTGCCCGGGGACCAGTCTGCCTTTGCAGGACTAACAAATTAGCTACAAGATTAGAAATTATGGTTTAGGAGTCATGCAGCACCTGACTTCAAGAGTCTGAACCTTCCCAAATTGCTCCTGGGAATAACAACACTATTGTAAAACCTCAGATCAGTGCTTGAGATATTTTGCAGACCCTGCACTCAATGGATCTACTGACACCACCCAGATAAGTAATCTGGCTCAACCAGTTCTGCCATCCCACCCAGGAATAGAAGAAAAACTCACTTCGACCCCCTATGATTCGATCTCCTCAATATTCCCCACTTCCCAAACCCCTACTTTTCAAATTATCTTTAAAAACTCTGGTCTCCAAATTCTCAAGGAGAGTGATTTGCGTAATAAAACTCCGGTCTCCCACACAGCCGGCTCTGCATGAATTACTCTTTCTCCACTGCAATTTCCCTGTCTTGATAAATCAGCTCTGTCTAGTCAGCGGGCACTGTGAACCCATTGGGTGATTACACTAATGTGAGAAAATGAGAGGAAAATTATTGGAGATAAAGCTAGTAAATTAATAGAGATTCAGATTATGTAATGCCTTGTGGCCTGTTATAACATTCTTTGGCTTTTACTCTGAGATACAAATGATCGGAAGGTTCTGACAGAGTTATGACATAATTTCACATACATTTTAATAGAATCTCTCTGGATTCTTTTTGAGAATAGACTGTAAGGGGATAAGGGTAGCAGCAAGTAGACTATTTGGAAGGTTATTTCAATAATCCAGGTGAGAAATGGTAAGGGCTTGTATTCGAGATGTAGCAGTGAAGGTGGTAAAAAGTGGTCAGATTTTTGTGAAGTGATCAGAAGTGGTCATATATTTTTAAAGGTAGAAGCAACTGGATTTTCTGAGATTTGGATGTAGGAAAAAAGAAAAGAGAGGACTCAGGATATCAAGTGGTTGGTCCTAGTCAACTATATAAGGAAGCATTTGCCATTTAATTTGATGGGAAAGACTGAAAAGCAAGTTTAAGATCGGGGGGAAACTGGGAGTTCAGATTTGGACATATTAATATTTAGGTATCAACTGAAAAGCTAAGAAGTATCAAGTGGGCAGTAATTCATACAGCTCTAAAGTTCATCAAAGCAGACTGAGCTGCAAAAGCACATTTAAGAAATTGTAAATTAGGTAGATAGATAGATAGATAGATAGATAGACAGATAATTGATAGATACATAGATTGACTGATATGTAGATATCTCTGAATAAGATCATCAAAAGCTTTATTATAGAAAAGAGAATTCTAAGGACTGGTTTGTAGGGCAATCCAGTAATAAGATGTGAGAGAGATGAGGAAGAACCAGCAAACAAGACTGAGAAGGAGTAGCCAGTGAGATAGGAGGAAAAAATCATGAGAGTTCATGTGGTGTCCTGAAAGCTAACAAATAAAGTGTAGGAAAGTGTAGTTAATCAACTGTATTAAGTGCTAATGATAGGTCAAGGAAGATAAGGGATAAGAAATAGCCTTAGATTTAGTAATATTAAGTTGACTGGTGATTTAAAAAAAACTAAACAGTATCATGTTGACAAATGTTTGATTGTAGTGAGCTTTAGAATCTGGTAGAGTTCGGTGGAAAATTGATTCTAAATATTTCCACTTCTACTCCTCAAAACCATACAGAGTTTACTTATGTATAGAAAAAGGGGAAACCACCACAAACTACATACTCTGTGATACTAGGATATAAAGCCTGTAAAGATGTGTAGTCAAAATTGCCCTGTATTACAGGAGTCTTTAGGGGAAACCACCACAAACTACATACTCTGTGATACTAGGATATAAAGCCTGTAAAGATGTGTAGTCAAAATTGCCCTGTATTACAGGAGTCTTCACCAGCTGTGTTGTGATACCATGATGTTATAACAGGGAAGGAAAAAAAACAGTGAAGGGGTCCCTCAGTGCCAGATCTCAGATATAAACAAAGAAACGTGGAAAACTACTTGGCTTTTAGCCTTTATCTTCTTCCAGAGTAGTTGCCTGTTAAGGACTCTTTCAGAAAAATGGAAGTTATTCAAACATGAGGCAAAGAAAATTCTGCTTACAGTTAGGAAATAAAAGGTTGCTAGAGAATTCCCAGGTCAATTTTTATTCCTTATGTCCCTTGTCCTATTCCACCTTAACAATAAGATAGCATCATAAATTCATTTTTTAAAATCAATGATATGACAATGCAATGAAATCCATATGAAGTAGTATCAAAAGAGAGAAAACTCCTTCCAAGGTAGGACAAGACCCCCAAGCAATGTAATCTCTAAAGGCAGAGTGGATAAAGGAGTGTATTAATTATCTATTGCCATATAACAAATTACTCCAAACTTAGTGGCTTAAAAAAATAAAGATTTACTACCTCATAATTTCTGTGGATCATGGTAGCTTCTTAGGGTGGTTCTGGCTCCAGGGTCTCTCACAAGGTTGCAGTCAAACTGTCAGTCGGGGTTGAATGGAGGACGGTATGTTTCCATGTTTACTCATGTTGGGCCTTTTGGTAGTTGGCCTGAATGATTTCACCACATGACAGCTGATTTCCCTCTCCCTGAGGCTGTTTTACAACATAGTAGCTAGATTCCACAAGAGTATGTGATTTAAGAGAGAGTGAGAGAGAGTACATTCAGGAAAGAAACTGCACTCTTTTTGTAACCCAATCTAGGCGGGGCATACCATCATTTCTGCCACAATTTAGTCACTAGAAACTAGTCACTAATTCCAAGATGCTCTTAAGAGGAGGAAATTAAGTTGCACCCTTTAAAAGGAGGAGTATCAAGAATTTGTGGACATACCTTTGAAATTACCACAAGTAGTAAACCCAGCAAAATAGTAGATATTTCCAGAATAAAGATAAACCAACTGAAACTTTAGCAGCACATCTGGGCTGGCAAAAGAGATATCAAACAATTTGACCAATTGACATTTGTAGAACACTTCACTCAAGGACGGCAGAATACATATTCCTGTCTAGTACACATAGAAAATTTACCAAGATACACCATAGTCTGGGCCATAAGACATTTCTCAATAAATTTAAGAGGATTCAAGTCATATAAAGTATGTTCTCTGACCAGACTGGGATTAAATTAGAAAACAGTAACAGTAAGATTTCTGGAAACAAAAAAAAACCCATAGCTGTTCAGAAACTAAATAACATACTTCTAAGTAACACACACGTCAATTAAAACCCTCTGGGGAATTAGAAAGCATTTGGGCTGCATTAAAATGGAAATACAACTGATCAAAATGTGTTAAATTATGCTAAAGCAGTATGTAGGGGGAAAATTTATAGCACCAAACACATATATTGGAACAGAAGAAAGGCCTCAAATAATTGTCCTTTGCTTCCATATTAAGAAACTAGAGAATAGAAATTAATGAAATAGATAACATAAAAACAATAGACAAAATCAATGGAACCAAATTGGTTCTTCAAGAAGATCAATATCATTGATAGAAAAGATAGAAGGCCCCATATTACCAATACTAGCAAGAAGAGTCATGGCATCACGGCAGGCTCTATTAGATATTAAAAAGAAATGTTTGATGACTTACATGAAAAGGAAAAATTTCTTGAAAGATAAACTTCAAGAAAATCACTCAAGAAGAAATAGATAACCTTAGTCCTAATTCAATGAAATGTAATTCATTGTACTGACAAAGACAAAAAGAAAGACTAAGTCATTATCTCAATAAAGACAAACGAAGCACTGTACAATATCCAAAATCTGTTCTCGAAAAAAATTCTCAACACATTAAGAATGAGCTAACACACACACACACACGAAAACTAGCACTAAGATTATACTTAATGGTAAAAGACTGAATGATTTCCCCATAAGATCTGACGTAAGGCTAGAATTTTGCTCTCACAGTCTGTTATCAATATTTTGTTGGAGATTCTATTCAAGATAATAAGGCAAGAAAACTAGGTTATATTAGAAAAGTAGTGAAACTATCTTAATTCACAGACATCATGAATGTCTGCATAGAAAATCTTATGGCATCTCCAACATGGTCTACCAGAACTAAGTGAGCTTGGTAACATTACAGGATACAAAGTTGGTATACAAAAATCAATTGTATCTCCATCTGCTATCTATAAACAGTTTGAAATTAAAATTTCTAAAACATATCATTGGCAATAGGATTAAAAACACATGAAATGTGAGAAATAAATCTAACAAAAGACATACTAGATGTGAAAAATAAAAGCTAAAAAAGATTTCTGAGATACATTAAACAAGAACAAAATAAATAAACGCCCATGTTCATGCATAAGAAGTCTTGTTGTTAAGGTTTTCTTCATACTGATGTGTAGATTCAATGCACTTTTGATCAAAATCCAAGAAAATGAGTTGTTGTCCGAGATGTTGACAAACTAATTTGTATGAAAATGCAAAGGACCTAAAATAATCAAAACAACTTTTAAAAAGAACAACACTCAGCCAGGCGCGGTGGCTCATGCCTGTAATCCCAGCACTTTGAGACGCCTAGATGGGCAGATCGCTTGAGCTCAGGAGGTCAAGACCAGCCTGGGCAACATTGCAAAACCCTGTCTCTACATAAAATACAAAAAAATAGCGGAGCATGGTGGCACACATATGTATTACTAGCTACTGGGAGGCTGAGGTGGGAGGATCACCTGAGCCCAAGAGGTCAAGGCTGCAATGAGTGAAGACTGCACTACTGCATTCCACCCTGGGCAACAGAGTGAGATTCTGTCTCAAAAAACACAAGAGAGTTCCCACAGACACTGTGCCGCCACACAGGCACAGCCTCCTCAGCTGTCAACAACCTGCACAAGAGTGCTACATTTGTTACAATCAATGAATCTATACTGACATATAATTACAACCCCAAATCCATAATTTGCATTGAGGTACACTTTAACACTTTACAGGTTTTTAGAAATAAAAATGGCATATATCATACATTTTAGTATCACATAGAATAGTTTCATTCCCCCTAAAATTCCTCTATGTTCTACCTATTTATCTCTTCCTCTCCTCTTTTTCCTAGCAACCACTGATCTTTTTATTGTTTCCATAATTTTGCCTTTTCTAGAATGTCATGTGGTTGGAATCATACGGTAAATAGCCTTTCCAAAGTGGTGTCTTTCTTTCACTTAATAATATGCATTTAAGTTTTCACCATGGTTTTTCATGGCTTGATAACTCAGTTCTTTTTATTACTGAATAATGTTGCATTATGTAGATGTACCACAATTTATTTATACATTCACCTACTGAAGGACATTTTGGGTGCTTCCAAGTTTTTGCAATAGTGAATAAAGCTGCTATAAACATCTTTGTACAGGTATTTTTGTGTAGCCATATATTTCAATTCATTTGGGTAAACATAAAGGAGCATAACTGCTGGATCATATGATTAAGAGAATATTTAGTTTTGTAAGAATGTTAATCTATCTTTCAAAGTGGCTGTATCATTTTGTATTCCCAACAGCAATGAAAGACAGTTCCTATTGCTTCACATTCTTACCAGCATTTAACATTGTCATTGTTTTGGATGTTGGCCATTCTAATGCATGCACAGTGGTATCTCATTGTTGTTTTAATTTGCAACTCCTTAATGACTTACGATGTTGAGCATCTTTTCATATGCTTATTTGCCAAATTTATATATTCTTTGGTGTGGTGTCCGTTCAAGTCTTTTGCCCATTTTTTAATTAGGTTGTTCATTTTATTACTGTTGAATTTTAAGAGTTCTTTGTGTATTTTAGATATCAGTCCTTCATCAGATGTGTGTTTTGCAAATATTTTCTCTCAGTCTGTGGCTTATCTTCTCAGTCTCTTGAAGACCCATCTTTTACCAAGGTGCAACATCAATTCAGTGAAAAAAAAAGTATTTAAAAGAAATGATGCTGGTACCATTGGATGTCCAAATGTAAAACAAAAACAAAACAAACAGAGTCTTCTGCCTGCTTCCAGACGAGCGAGGAGACTTGTAGTCTGGTTCTTGGACTTCCCTAGCAGCATGGTTTCCAATTGCCAATCTCCACTCTCACCTCAAAAGAAGAAATCAAGACCACCTCCTGCTCTGGGACCGGAGGAGAAAATCGGCCTCTGCAGGCTTGCCAAAGAAGGAAGAAAAAGAACAGCAAGAAGCCATTGAACACATTGATGAAGTACAAAATGAAATAGACAGACTTAATGAACAAGCCAGTGAGGAGATTTTGAAAGTAGAGCAGAAATATAAGAAAATCTGCCAACCATTTTTTCAGAAGGGGTCAGAATTGATCGCCAAAATTCCAAATTTTGGGGTAACAACATTTTTCAACCATCCACAAGTGTCTACACTGCTTGGGGAGGAGGATGAAGAGGCACTGCATTATTTGACCAGAGTTGAAGTGACAGAATTTGAAAATATTAAATCAGGTTAGAGAATAGATTTTTATTTTGATGAAAATCCTTACTTTGAAAATAAAGTTCTCTCTGAATAATTTCATCTGTATGAGAATGATGATCCATCTTCAAAGTCCACTGAAATCAAATGGAAATCTGGAAAGGATTTGATGAAATATTCAAGTCAAATGCAGAATAAAGCCAGCAGGAAGAGGCAGCATGAGGAACCAGAGAGCTTCTTTACCTGGTTTACTGACCATTCTGATGCAGGTGCTGATGAGTTAGACGTCATCAAAGACGATATTTGGCCAAACCCATTACAGTACTACTTGGTTCCCCATGTGGATGATGAAGAAGGGGAAGGAGGAGATGATGATGATGATGAAGAGGAGGAAGGATTAGAAGATATTAATGAAGAAGGGGATGAGGATGAAAGTGAAGATGAAGATGATGATGAAGGGGAGGATGGAGAGGAGGATGAAAGAGCAGATGATTAATAGAACACTGATGGATTTCAAGCTTCCTTTTTTTAAATTTTCTCCAGTCCCTGGGAACAAGTTGCAGTCTTTTTTTTCCCCCCCTCTTGTTCTCAGCTGCCCTGTTCTTGAGATATCTTTTCTTTACACTATGGTTCTCAACCTATTTGGGGGAAAAGAGCTTGTGCAGAATCCAATGGGAAAAGAGTCTCTACCCCTTTCTGTTTGAAATTCATTTTTATCCCTTCCTGTCTGAACAAAAACTGTATGGAATCAACACCACCGAGCTCTGTGGGAAAAAAGAAAAACCTGCTCCCTTAGCTCTGCTGGAAGCTGGAGGGTGCTAGGCCCCTGTGTAGCAGTGCATAGAATTCTAGCTTTTTTCCTCCTTTCTCTGTATATTGGGCTCAGAGAGTGCACTGTGTCTCTATGTGAATATGGATGGTTAGCATTTACGAACATGTGTCTGTCTACTTTCTCTTGTTTAAAAAAAGAAAAAAAGTTATAAAAAACGGGGTTATGGAAGGTCAGCAAAGGGTGTGTTTGAGATGTTTGGGTAGGTTAAGTGGGCATTTTGACAGCATGGCTTCTCCTTTGGCATGTTTAATTGTGATATTTGACACACATCTTTGCAGTTTAAGATGACACTTTTAAAATAAATTCTCTCCTAATGATGACTTGAGCCCTGCTACTCAATGGGAGAATCAGCAGAACCTGTAGGATCTTATTTGGAATTGACGTTCTCTATTGTAATTTTGTTCCTGTTTATTTTTAAATTTTCTTTTTGTTTCGCTGGAAAGGAAAGATGATGCTCAGTTTTAAACGTTAAAAGTGTACAAGTTACTTTGTTACAATAAAACTAAATGTGTACACCAAGAATTTAATGCTTTTCTTTCAGCATAGGTATGCTTACTATGACCTTCCAAGTTTGACTTGTATAACATCACTGTCAAACTTTGTCACCCTAACTTTGTATTTTTTGATATGCACTTTGCAGGATGACCTCAGGCCTATGTGGACTGAGTAATGGGATTTGAATCAATGTGTTAATGTCTCCATAGCTGGGAAACGTGGGTACAATTTGCCATTGGTTTCTGAAAGTATTCATGTCATTTGGGATACCAGATTGCTCAATGCTTTCTGAGTATATTGTACCCTTGATTTTTAGCTCCAAGTGGCAGTTTATAAAATTGGCCTTTTACCTAGATATAAAATAATAGTGCCTGCCACCACCATCCAACAGACCTGGTGCTCTAGTGCCAAGTTATACATGGGACAGTTGCTGGCATGTCTTCATTTGCTGTATAAAATGTGGCCACGAAGATAGGCACTCAGAGTAAGAAGTCTGTGATTGTTGGCAGTAACTGTCCCTGCTCTCTGGTGTAAAGCTCTCAAATGTGACTATGTGAATCTGGGTGGGATAATGGACTCAGCTCCGTCTGCTCGATGCCATTGTGCAGGGAAGCACCCTAATGCATAAGCTTTTTAATGGTGTAAAATATAGTAGCTGAAATTAAATGCCACTTTTTCAGAGGTGAATTAATGGACAGGTCAGCCCTAGATGTATAGTATGTAATTTCTGCACAGGTCTCTGTTTAGATCAGGAATCTTGCTCCAATAAAGGAACATAAAGATTCTGAAAAAACAAAAACAAAACAAACAAAACAAAAAACTTTAATTGTATGCATTTCTTGCATTGTATACAAAAATAACTGAGTTAGATCTAAATAACAAATTAGTATAATAATAAATATATAAATAATAAATATTAATACATTATTATTTATTGAATAAATCCTAAAACTAAAAAATTATTGATGAAAACAGAGCAGAAAAATTTCTGTGACCTTGGGTTAGGCAAGGATTTCTTTTGGATACAAAAATAGAAGCATTGTATCTTTTAATTAATTTTTATTTTTATTTCAATAGATTTGGGTATATAGGCGTTTTTGGTTACATGGATAAGTTCTTTAGTAGTGATTTCTGAGATTTTAGTGAATCTGTCACCCGAACAGTTTACACTGTCCCCAGTATGTAGTCTTTTCTCCCTCACCCCCTCCCAAATGTCCCCATGAGTCTCCAAAATCCATTATATCATTCTTATGCCTTTGCATCCTCATGGTTTAGCTCCTACAAGTGAAAACGTATGATGTTTGGTTTTATATTTCTTAGTTACTTCATTTAGAATAATGGCCTCCAGTTCCATCCAAGTTGCTGCAAAATACATTATTTCATTCCTTTTTATGTCTGAGTAGTACTCCATGGTGTATGTATATCACATTTGTTAATCTACTCATCAGTTAATGAGTTAATGAGCACTTAGATTGATTCCATATATTTGCAATTGTGAGTTGTGCCATGATAAACATATGCATGCAGGTGTCTTTTTGATATAATGACATCTCCTTTGAGTAGCTACCCAGTAGTGGGATTGCTGGATCAAATGGTATTTTATTTTCTTGCAGCTATTATAAAAGTGATTGAGCTTTTGATTTATTCCCAGCTTGGTCATTGTTGGTGTATAGCAGTGCTACTGATTTGTGTACATTGATTTTGTAACCTGAGACTTTACTGAATTCATTTATCAAATGTAAGAGTCTTTTGGAGGAGTGTTTAGGGTTTGTAGGTATACTGTCATATCATCAGCAAACAGCAATTGCTTGACCATTTCTTTTCTAATTTGGATGCCCAGTTTTTTCTTTCTCTTGCCTGAGTTTTCTGGTGAGGCCTTCCAGTACAATGTTGAGTAGAAGTGGTAAAAGTGGGCATCCTTGTCAAAGCTAAGATAGTGATAAATATCATATAGAAATATCCAGAATCATGTGCCAGCAAGTTTTTAATAGCTATGGAAATTGATTCTTGCTATTAAATATAACATCAGAAAGTTTTGCAATTTTGACATATCAAGCCCAAGAATATTATTATCTTCAAACATAGAAATTTTACAAATTATAGCGCCTATATTCCATGAAAGAAAAAAATGTAAGTATTACTAGAGGCAAAATTAACAAGTAATATAGATCTGTAGTAGCCAAGCTATGTAAAACAACCATTTTATTTTGGCCACGTTATTCCAATGAATTCCTATATAGTGAGTTCTCATCTTAAAAGGAAGATCTGTGAATCTGAAGAGTATAAACATATGAGATAAATGTACACATTTCATTTTTTTATGTTTTAGCAAGCTCAAGGTCACACCTACTTGAGCAGAAAATTTAGGATCATGTCTTCCTTTTGAAATATCAGATAATACTGGCAATAACTTACTGAAAGAAATATTTTTTGGCACAGATTTATGTTGTAATGTCAGCGTCAAAGTCAGATTTCGTTATAGTCTTACTCATATTTTACTTGTTTCTCTCTAGCATTTTTCATAATTCAACATGTGAGGTACCTCAGTGATTACAGAATTATGGGATTCAAAGAGGTGTCTCCAACTCTCAGAGACAAACAAGAATCACAGCAAAAGTTATAGGAAAAATGCAGCAACAACCTTTCTCTAGACCCAAATACTTTCATAGATAACAAGCATCACATAAATGAAAACCACAAAATTTATCTCCATAAGAGCCATTATAAGGACTACAGATATACACATAATTTTCAGAGTTCTGAGTCTCAAATGAATCCTATTCGTCTCCTAATTGCTGAGAGTTACAACTCTGGCATTCCACCCAGATTCTGTAAGCCCTAGGTCTGCTGTACACTCCCAAGACTCATAAAAACAGCACATATTCTTTGGACATGGGAGCTCAAATATGTCCCAAATGTTTGATGGAAATCAGTAATTCTCTTTTTCATATATGCCTCATAAATTCTAATGATGATTCAGACCCTGACTATCCTTTACATCTCCAATTTCCCTTAGATTGAAAATATTATCTGAACCCCAAATCTGTTAGACACCGCAAGACTTCTCAAAATAGCCCCTTTTCTTGGTCCCTGGATCCTAAGTCTCTTGTGGGCAACCACTGTCCTCTACACCAGGAAGATTCTAAATATTCCTTAGGTTCAACTTCTTATTTACATTGTGAAAGTTGCTCAGCTTTCCAAAATCTCTTAGGCTCTACTATTATCTGTACCTTTTTCATGAAACCCCAAAATACCATGAGCTGCCATAGTACCCCTGGCCCAGGCAATGTCATCAACCCCAGCAATATTTCTGGTCTTAAAAGTGGCGGATACCGGTTGTGCCTTTCCATGTTTAGCGCTTCCTTCAGGAGCTCTTTTAGGGCAGGCCTGGTGGTGACAAAATCTCTCAGCATTTGCTTGTCTGTAAAGTATTTTATTTCTCCTTCACTTATGAAGCTTAGTTTGGCAGGATATGAAATTCTGGGTTGAAAATTCTTTTCTTTAAGAATGTTGAATATTGGCCCCCACTCTCTTCTGGCTTGTAGGGTTTCTGCCGAGAGATCCGCTGTTAGTCTGATGGGCTTCCCTTTGATGGTAACCCGACCTTTCTCTCTGGCTGCCCTTAACATTTTTTCCTTCATTTCAACTTTGGTGAATCTGACAATTATGTGTCTTGGAGTTGCTCTTCTCGAGGAGTATCTTTGTGGCGTTCTCTGTATTTCCTGAATCTGAATGTTGGCCTGCCTTGCTAGATTGGGGAAGTTCTCCTGGATAATATCCTGCAGAGTGTTTTCCAACTTGTTTCCATTCTCCCCGTCACTTTCAGGTACACCAATCAGACGTAGATTTGGTCTCTTCACATAGTCCCACATTTCTTGGAGGCTTTGCTCGTTTCTTTTTATTCTTTTTTCTCTAAACTTCCCTTCTCGCTTCATTTCATTCATTTCATCTTCCAGGGCTGATACCCTTTCTTCCATTTGATCGCATCGGCTCCTGAGGCTTCTGCATTCTTCACGTAGTTCTCGAGCCTTGGTTTTCAGCTCCATCAGCTCCTTTAAGCACTTCTCTGTATTGGTTATTCTAGTTATACATTCTTCTAAATTTTTTTCAAAGTTTTCAACTTCTTTGCCTTTGGTTTGAATATCCTCCCGTAGCTCGGAGTAATTTGATCGTCTGAAGCCTTCTTCTCTCAGCTCGTCAAAGTCATTCTCCGTCCAGCTTTGTTCCGTTGCTGGTGAGGAACTGCGTTCCTCAGATGGAATAAATGGTGCTGGGAAAACTGGCTAGCCATATGTAGAAAGCTGAAACTGGATCCCTTCCTTACACCTTATACAAAAATCAATTCAAGATGGATTAAAGACTTAAATGTTAGACCTAAAACCATAAAAACCCTAGAAGAAAACCTAGGCATTACCATTCAGGACTTAGGCATGGGCAAGGACTTCATGTCTAAAACACCAAAAGCAATGGCAACAAAAGCCAAAATTGACAAATGGGATCTAATTAAACTAAAGAGCTTCTGCACAGCAAAGGAAACTACCATCAGAGTGAACAGGCAACCTACAAAATGGGAGAAAATTTTCGCAACCTACTCATCTGACAAAGGGCTAATATCCAGAATCTACAATGAACTCCAACAAATTTACAAGAAAAAAACAAACAACCCCATCAAAAAGTGGGCGAAGGACATGAACAGACACTTCTCAAAAGAAGACATTTATGCAGCCAAAAAACACATGAAAAAATGCTCACCATCACTGGCCATCAGAGAAATGCAAATCAAAACCACAATGAGATACCATCTCACACCAGTTAGAATGGCAATCATTAAAAAGTCAGGAAACAACAGGTGCTGGAGAGGATGTGGAGAAATAGGAACACTTTTACACTGTTGGTGGGACTGTAAACTAGTTCAACCCTTGTGGAAGTCAGTGTGGCGATTCCTCAGGGATCTAGAACTAGAAATTCCATTCGACCCAGCCATCCCATTACTGGGTATATACCCAAAGGACTATAAATCATGCTGCTATAAAGACACATGCACACGTATGTTTATTGCCGCATTATTCACAATAGCAAAGACTTGGAACCAACCCAAATGTCCAGCAATGATAGACTGGATTAAGAAAATGTGGCACATATACACCATGGAATACTATGCAGCCATAAAAAATGATGAGTTCACATCCTTTGTAGGGACATGGATGAAACTGGAAATCATCATTCTCAGTAAACTATCGCAAGAACAAAAAACCAAACACCGCATATTCTCACTCATAGGTGGGAATTGAACAATGAGAACACATGGACACAGGAAGGGGAACATCACACTTTGGGGACTGCTGTGGGGTGGGGGTAGGGGGGAGGGATAGCATTGGGAGATATACCTAATGCTAGATGACAAGTTGGTGGGTGCAGCGTGCCAGCATGGCACATGTATACATATGTAACTTACCTGCACATTGCGCATATGTACCATAAAACCTAAAGTATAATAATGATAATAATAATAATAATAATAAAAGAAAAAAAAAATAAATAAAAAAAAAAAAAAAAAAAAAAAAAAAAAAAGTGGCGGAAAGTACAATGTAACTTTCAAACCCCAAAATGAGGCCAATCCTGAAAATGAGACTAAACTGGTCAGTGCTGGCAATCTCAAAGATAAGACCAATGCCAAAGACAAGTCTCTTCCCAAAGATTAGTTAGACCATGAGGATAAGACAGACTCTGAAGGTGAGAAAGATGCTGAAGATGAAACAGACACTGAAGATAAAGACAACAACAAAGATAAGAAAGGTCCCAAAGATAGGTCTGATACTAATGATACTAATCCTAAAGATAGCAATGCTGAAAATTATGTTGATACCAACAATGGTTCTGATCCCAGTGGTGACGCTGGCTCTACAAGTGGTGATAATTCCAACAGTGATAGTGACCCTAATAATGGAACGGACCCCAGCAGTAAAACTGACCCTAACATTTTAAATGCCACTAACAATGATGCAAACTCCAAATATAGCACTGATCCTGAGGAAAACAAATACATCAACAATTCAGACAATGCTTCTGGCTGGGACAATAGTGTTGATAAGGAAAGTACTGCTGACTCCAACAATGGCACTAATCCAAATCACACCTCTGGATCCCTAAATAGAACTGGCCATGACCACACATCTGGTTCCAACAATGATGACAGCCCTAGCAATGCCACTGAGCCAGGCAATGACATTTTCCACAGCAGTGTCCCTGACTCCAAAAATATTAAAAATGTGTCCTAAGAGCCACGGCCTGAGCAACAATGACACTGGCCCCAACAACAATTGCCTTGGCCCCAACAATAGCCCTGGCCCCCTAAAAGACCTTGAATCTAAATATAATGCCAGGCCCAATAATGCTACTACTCACAACACTGCTATCAGTTCTAATAATGATATCGACCCCAATTACAGTACAGAACTCATTAGTGCTGCTGGATACAACTATGCAGCTGCCCCAAACTATGACACAGACCTTGACTATGTCCTAGGATTTACCCACACAGCGGATTCTAGCTTTGTAGTTCACCCAAACTATATTGCTAGAGACAGTTTTATGTCACCAGCCCTAGCTTTTCTACTAGTGCAGTCAATGCAACTGACATCAACACCACCACTGGTTGTAGTCATGCTATTAGTCCTAGCTATATTGCAGGTGCCAACTGTGCCTCAGACACTAACCATGTCCTTAGATTTACTCATTTCATTGGCTCTAACTTTGTCATCAACCCCAATTATATGTCATAAATACTCATAAAGCTCATAATTCCACTATTACTATCAATATTAATTTTCCAGAGCCTGAATTAAAAATCCATTCCAGTTTCTCTATTGCTAATATTGTTTATGGAAATTCCCACAACTTTTGCTGTTGGCACTAACTATACGCCACTCCTAATAATTTGACCATCTCTAAATTTTCTGATCCATCTAAGCTTGGTAGAAATTATACAATTTTTAATGACCACAAATTTGGTGCTCACTTCAAAGTCTCTGCTGACTGCATGGACTCTGCTAGCTTTAAGCACGTCACTGACTCCAAAGATGTCCTAGATGCCAAGTAGTCTAACTTTTTAACAGATTTCTCTAGGGTCCAGAATCCCATCGGTATCAAGAATCCTGCTAGTTTATAGTTAGAGCAGTCGTCGGCCAACCTCCCCAACAGCACTCGGGTTTTCCTGTTGAGAGGGGGTACTGAGAGACAGGACTAGCTGGATTTCCTAGGCGGACTAAGAATCCCTAAGCCTAGCTGGGAGGGTGACCGCATCCACCTTTAAACACGGGGCTTGCAACTTAGCTCACACCCGACCAATCAGGTAGTAAAGAGAGCTCACTAAAATGCTAAGTAGGCAGAAACAGGGGTAAAGAAATAGCCTATCATCTATCGCCTGAGAGCACAGCGGGAGGGACAATGATCGGGATATAAACCCAGGCATTCGAGCCAGCAACAGCTACCCTCTTTGGGTCCCCTCCCTTTGTATGGGAGCTCTGTTTTCACTCTATTAAATCTTGCAACTGAAAAAAAAAAATCCTGCTAGTTTAAACTTCCATGACAATCCAAATATTCCACTCCCTAGTGTTGATATTATAGTAGAAGCTGAACCACCAGATGTTGTGAAGTTTGCCATATCATCAGGTACTGCGAATCAGTTTTTAAGGTAAGTTTGTATAAGTGTAGATTTTAAATTTCTTCTCATTTCCTATAATTCAGAGTATTAGGTTATTGAACAGAATCTAAAAGTTCCTTTTTCACTTGGATATGTAAGCTATGGAAGAGAGGTAGCAGGATATTCAGTATTACTTCTCCTTTGACCTTTAAAGCCAGCAACATGGTTTTCCATTTGAAATATCTATCTGCTGTACAGCTGCCAAGTAGCAAAATGGTCTTGGTTTCACTGTGGCTGGCTGGTTTTCTACTCTATCAAGGGTTGCACAGTTCATAAATGTAAACTTAGCCATAATCTATTGACCTACTTCCTCTCATCCATACACGGCCTAGTGTTAGTTCTTTCCCTCTAGGTGCAGAGAGAGAATAAAGCCAAATGGGCCTTAAATACCATGGATCAAGCCATTTAAAAACAACCATCTCTCAAAAATATCATTTTATTAAGAAGGCTCTCTGAAATAGCCATGATATTTTAATCTCTCACTTAAATTCATAGAATTTGAGTTACTTTGATGACACAATAGGCGGGAGCAAAAAACTCCAAATATTTTCTACTTTTGACTTAAAACTTTATCTTATTTCTCCTGAAAATAAGTAAAATTATGTTTTTGATGAATAATACATCTATATCAAATGTTTTCTCTAGCACTCTGAATTGCATACACAAATTAAGATTGCTAAGTCTGTTTGATAACTATTTTGACAGCAGCAAATATTCTTTTTGATGAAATATTATTAATATGTTTTCATTGTGGCATAATTAAAATGGTACGCATTGAATTTTAGCCTTGCTATTCTTCATTAGTCAAGGTAAACAAACATATTTAATTTGGATTATAATGTCTGTGTGCATAAATGTGCAACGTGAAATAATTACTTTGTTTTCTACTATAATATATAATTGAATGTATCTGTACATTTAGATGAGACACATTCTTATAACCAAATTGAAAGTATAAAATTGGTATTTCCATAATATTTTTACTTTACTAGAGAACAATTTTGTGATGTTTCTAAGAGACCTCACCTCCCAAGAAAGAGTTGTGATTACCTAGTATAGTTTTACACCTTCTCCTTTTGTAAACTTAAGGGTAATGTTGGCCACTTATAAGTAATAAGTATAATATTGCCCAGATAAAATCCTTAACATTAGAAAAAAGTGACATGTTTTTCCCAGTTGTTTCTTACAAATGAAACTTTGCAGTAGTATGAAAGTATGTCTTTTCATTTAACATTTATTTTAGGTTCACGGATACATATGCTGGTTTGTTATTATACAGGTAAGCTCATGGCATGGAGGTTTGGTGTACAGATTATTTTATCACCCATGTATGAAGCATAGCACCCAACAGGTATTTCTCTCTGATCCTCTCCCTCCTCTGACCCTCCATCCCCAATTAGGCCCTAGTGTCTGTTTTTCCCTTCTTTGTGTCCATGTGTTCTCATCATTTAGCTCCAACTTGTAAGTAAGAACTTAGGGTATTTGCTTTTCTGCTCCTGCATTAGTTTTCTAAGCATAATGGTCTCCAGATTCATCCGTGTTGTTGCACAGGACATGATCTTATTCTCTTTTTATGATTGTATATTACATGGTGTATATGTACTACATTTTCTTTATCCAGTCTACCATTGATGGTCATTTAGACTGACTCCATGTCTTTGCTATTGTGAATAGTGCTGCAGTGAACATATGTGTTCATGTCTCTTTCTGGTAAAATAATTTATATTCCTTTGAGTATATACCCAGTAAGAGGATTGATGGGTCAAATGATAATTCTTTTTTTAGGTCTTTGAGTAATTGCCACCTTGATTGTCACAATGGTTTAGCTAACTTACACTCCCAAGAGCAGTGTATAACCATTTCCTTTTATCCGCAACCTCACCAGCATCCGTTATTTTTTGATTTTTTAATAGTAACCATTTTGACTGGTGTAAAATGATATCTCACTGTGGATTTAATTTTCACTTCTTTAATGACTAGAGATGTTGAACATTTTTTCATATGCTTATTGGCTACTTATATGTCTTCTTTTGAAGAGTGTTCATGCCTTTTGCCCATTTTTTAATGAGGTTGTTTTTTGCATGTAAATTTAAGTTCCTTATAGATGCTGTGTATTAGACCTTTATCAGATGTGTAGTTTGCAAATATTTTTCCCATCCTGTAGGTTGTCTGTTTATTGTGTTGATAGTTTCTTTTGCTGTGCAAAAGCTATTTAGTTTAGTTAGACCTCATTTGTCAATTTTTTCATTTGTTGCAATTGCTCTTGGTAACTTTGTCACAAAACCTTTGTCAGTTCCTATGTCCAAGATGGCATTTCCTAGGTTATCTTCCAGAGGTTTTATAATTTTAGGCTTTATATTTCAGTCTTTAATCCATCTTAAGTTGGTTTTTGCATATAGTGTAAGAAATGAGTCCAGTTTCAATCTTCTGCATGTGGCTAGTCAGTTATCTCAGCACCATTTATTGAATAAGTGGTTATTTCCCCATTGCTTGTTTTTTGTCAGCTTTGTCAAAGATCAGGTGACTGTAGATGTGTGCAGCATTGTTTCTGGGCTCTCTATTCTGTTTCCTTCATCTATGTTTCCATTTTTGTACCAGTACCATGTTGTTTTGGTTACCATAGCCCTGTAGTATAGTTTGAAATCAAGTAACATGATACATCCAGCTTTGTTTTTTTGCTAAGGATTGCCTTGGCTATTCAAACTTTTTGCTGGTTTCATATGAATTTAACAATAGTTTTTTCTAGTTTTGTATAGAATGTTATTGATAGTTTGATAGAAATAGCATTGCATCTAAACCATTATAAATTGCTTTAGGCAGTATGGCCATTTTAATGATATTGATTCTTCCTATCCATAAGCATGGAATGTTTTTCCAATTGTTTGTGTGATCTCTGATTTCTTTGAGCAGTGTTTTGTCATTTTCATTGTAAAGATCTTCTACCTCCCTGGTTAGCTGTATTCCTAGGTATTTTAATTTCTTTGTGGCAGTTGTGAATGGGATTGCATTT
Organism: Pongo abelii; assembly: GCF_028885655.2. NCBI lineage: Eukaryota > Metazoa > Chordata > Mammalia > Primates > Hominidae > Pongo > Pongo abelii. The sequence goes on from NC_072008.2 coordinate 90,300,021, forward strand.
CTGATTTGACTCTCAGCTTGGATGTTGTTGGTTTACAGGAATGCTACTGATTTTTATATGTTCATTTTGTATCCTGAAACTTTGCTGAACTTGTTTATCAGCTGAAGGAGCTTTTGGGCAGAGACTAGGGGGATTTCTAGATATAGAATTGTGTTATCTGCAAACAGGAATAATTTGACTTCCTTCTTTCCTACTTGGTTGCCTTTTATTTCTTTCTCTTGCCTGATTGCTCTGGACAAAACTTCCAATACTATGTTGAATAGGAATAGAGAGAGAGGGCATCCTTGTCTTGTACCAATTTTTAATGGGAATGCTTCCAGCTTTTGCTGATTCAGTATGATGTTGGCTGTAGGTTTTTCATAGATGGACCTTATTTTTTTGAGGTATATTCCTTCAATTCTTAGATTATTGAAGGTTTTTAACATCAAGGGATGTTTAATTTTATCAAAAGCCTTTTCTGCATGTATTGTGATAATCGTGTTGTTTTATTTCTGTTTATGTGGTGAATAACAGTTATTGATTTGCATATGTTGATCCAACCTTGCATCCCAGGGATAAAACCTACTTGACTGTGGTGGATTAGCTTTTTGATGTGCTGCTTGATTTGGTTTACTAGTATTTTGTGGAGGATTTTTGCATCTATTTTCATCAAGGATGTTGGCCTAAATTTTTTTATTGTTGTGTCTTTGCCAGATTTTGGTATCAATGATACTGGCCTCATGGAAAGGGTTGTTGAGGAGGCCCTTCTCCTCTATGTTTTGGAATATTTTCAGTAGGAATGGTACCAATTCTTCTTTGTACATCTGGTAGAATTCTTCTGTGAATCTTTCCGGTATTGGGCTTTTTTTTTTTTTTTTGGTTGGTAGGTTATTTATTACTGATTCAATTTTGGAATTCATCCTTGGTCTGTTCAGTGATTCAGTTTCTTCTTGGTTCAGTCTTGGGGGAATATATTCATCTAGGAATTTATCAGTTTCTTCTAGATTTTCCAGCTTCTCTGCATAGAGATGTTTATACTGGTCTCTGATGGTTGTTTGTATTTCTTAGAGGTGAGTGATAATATTCCCTTCATCATTTCTAATTGTGTTTATTTGATTCTCCTTTTCTTCTTTATTAGTCTAGCTAGCAGTTTATCTATTTTAATTATTCCAAAGAACCAATTCCTGGATCCATTTATCTGTTATATGTTTTTTTGTGTCTCAGTCTTCTTCAGTTCAACTCTGGTTTTTATTGTTTCTTGTCTTCTGCTGACTTTGGGATTGGTTTGCTCTTGCTTCGTTAGTTCTTCTGGTCATGATGTTAAGTTGTTAATCTGAGATCATTACTTTCTGATGTGGGTGCTTAGTGCTTCATGTTTCCCTCTTAACACTGCCTTAGCTGTGTCCCAGAGATCCTGGCATGTTTTATTTTGTTCTCATTAGTTTCAAATAAATTCTTGATTTTTGTCTTAATTTCATCATTTACCCAAAAGTCATTCAGGAGCAGGTTGTTTAATTTCCATGTGATTTTATGGCTTTGAGGAAATTTCTTTATATTAAAATATATTTTTATTGCACTTTGTTCCAACAGTGTTGTTATCATTTCAGGTTTTTAAAAAATTTATTGAAGATTGTTTTACAACTGATTATGTGGTCAATTTTAGAGTATATGCCATGTGGTGAGGAGAAGAATGCATATTCTGTTGTTAATGAATGGAAAGTTCTGTAGATATCTGTTAGATTCATTTAGTCAAGTGTTAAGTTCAGGTCCTGAGTATCTTTGTTACTTTTCCGCCTTGATGATCTGTCTAATACTGTCAGTGGGGTGTTGAAGTCTTCCACTATTGTTGTATGGGAATCTAAGTCTTTTGTAGGTCTCTGACAACTTGCTTTATGAATCTGGGTGCTCCTGTTTTGAGTACATAAAAGCAACTAAAATATGTTTTATTTTATTGCGTTGATGTTTCCAGCTGAATGAAAATATAAATGTGATAAGTTTTAGATAACTGGTTTTAAAAAATGAAGCTTTCATTTTGTATTTCAAATCACAACATGTAAGAACTATGTTTCCTAACTATGTGTGTGTAAAATGTTATGTTGATTTTAGATGAAAATGACCTGCAAAGTAAACTGCTTTCACCAGAAAAACAATCAAATTTTTAAAATAGAAGGTATTGATTCCCCCAAAATAGAATAATAAAAATTAGTTTTGAATAGAATATCTAGTCAAATAAATGCAATGCCCTGGGTACATACAACTTTTGACCTTGACTAGATAACAGAAATATCTGCAACCATTTTCATGATTTTTATTGGAGATTAACAGAACTTCACAATACATTATGAATAACTTAGAAACAATGCTCTACATATGCCTTCACTAGCAAAGCATTTTCTGGATGAATGGACAATTGCTTTCCCATAGAGCTTTGGTATTTCCATATTTTCCTACTTTCTTATATCCATGTCCATATGTCAATCATAAGCAGCTATAATTGAGAGAACAGGGGTGCTTTCACACTTAAATAATTTTAAGAGTTAGAAAATCTCACTTTAAAATAAATAAATTTTTTTTCCAACCATAAGTGAACCAAAACGATCAACTTAATGTCAGAATATATTCATTTTAAAGTGGTCTACCCAGTTTATAATTTCCTTTCTCCTCATACAGCCATGGGAATAGATGAATAAGTTTAGTTATTTTAATATTAGTTGAAATAAATCTTAGTAATGCTCAATCTTTAGGTAGGTAAATATAGCACCCACATACTCCAGATAATCAAAGCAACGTCCAGCCAAATAGCTTCTTAATTAAATATATTTACATACAGATAAACAATTTTTCCATTCCTGGCTTTTTAGGAGTATGCTGCATTTTCTTAAGTGGAAAATATGGTTTCTAAGAATTTTTAATCTAAGATACCGCAACACCGTCTTCTACCCAAAGATACAGAGTACTTGCCAAAGGTTTGTTAATTATTAAACTACTTTACTAGGGCTATCTGTGAACCAGACCTTTCCATAAAGTCACTGTTTTATATATTGGTTTGATCATATTTCTTCATAATACTAGAGTGCTTCCATCGTCTCCTATTGCTGAATTCATTGTCAGATAAAATAGGGTCCTGAAAGTGTTCAACTGAAATACAGTAAATTAAGTTGGAATCTCCTTTTAGGATAAATTAGTCAAATATCTCAAATTGAATGTAATTAATAAATACATATTGAGCAATTCAAAAATTTCCCACTGCTAACAATGTGACCTGTCAATTGTTCTCTGCATAATTAGGGAGAAAACAATTGTTAATCTGATAAAAGTCTGATGTCTTTAATGGAATCTAGACTTCTCCCTGCATCTACACTATGTGTAGTTTTCTGAGCAAACCTACAAAGACAATCCAAATGAGAACCAATTGCTCCAAGCTCAAAGTAAACACCATCTTTGTTACATCCCCTACTGTAAAAAATATGTGGCAGTGACTTTCTCTCCGCAGGAGTTTCAGAATCATATATCTTCCCTGATGTCTCAAGATTCCTTGGCCCAGCCCTCTCAAATACAGCAACAGGATTAGTGATGCATCATATTCAGGCAGGAAGAGAAAACCAGACCAAACCAAATTGAGTCTAAAAATTGTTAAAGACTAAATTAGGAGAATTTTAATATTATCTGTCATCATAAATCTCAAATAATTGACTAAAGAAGCTGTATATTCCCCCAAAGGGAATTTACTTAAAATTTTAAATTTCAGAAATATTTGCTGCAGTGACACTAGCATGGATATGGTGCATTCAACAGATGCAGGATCTGTGTAATCTGCCATGTTTTTCAGGTTTGAAATAAACTGAGGCAGCTGTGTTGGAATGTATTGCATTTTCTACACTTAAAGGGACAAGCAGTGCACTACATTTTTCAAAGTTTTAAATTCTGTGTCTGAAAGTATTGGGTGTCAAATATAATAAGTGTAAAATTATTAAGCAAGCATGTATGAAGTTTCTGTTTTGGCCTCTCATAAGTCATGTCAGCCAATCCCCTTCTAAAGATACCCAGATTTATTAAGTGGACTGTTTACTGGATAGAGATTGTTGATCCAGTGTGTTAGAGTTCCTCAATTAAATAAAGAATGGGTATAAGATTGTAACAGTAAAAAGGCAGTATATTGGAGGCAAAGTGAAAGGAAATAATGTTATATGGTGAATGAGGGAAACTGTGGAAAAATAAACATAATTGCTGCAATCTTTATTTTTATTATATTTTGAAATCTCAATATGTTCTGGCTAGTCTATGTCCATTTGTAGTAGAATTGTTTTTCATCTACATTATACTTAGCAGCTCCTTACCTGCCTCATCTCATCACACAAGCATGGATACACGCACCTATGTGCACAATTGCAGACTTGGACTTTCCGAAGTTGCAAATACTAAAAATATAAGCACTCTTTGTTAACAAACCCTCATTTATTCACTAAATGCTCATCTCTTTCCCATTCTGAGGTCATTCTGTGTCCCTAATATTCTTGCATCATTCAGAAAGTAACCAAGCTGTTCTGAGCCAACTGACCTACCTCATTGCTGACTCTGAAACAGCCTCCTGGTATATCCCTACCACCTCCTTTTTACCCTCTAACAGAAAGCCTATAAAAACACACACCTGCACGCACACACCCCACAGAGATAATGTCCTCTGCTTTGGGTTTACATTGGAGACTACAGCCAACTGGACTTCTACAGTGATTTTAATAAGAAAATAATTTTTAATACAAATAACTAAATTATAAATGAATTTCTGTTGTGCAGCTCTTTTATAAGTTGAGAACAATCCTTATTTGTCCACACTTGTTATCTTGACTTATCATACCTCCAGACAGGTAGCAGACAAAGCCTTGGCCCTGATTAATGAAAAGACTACCTTGAGATGAAAAAGACAAAGGCACAACCAAGAAGGTTTTGAGGATATGAGCGAATAATTTTGAAAAATTGCAGAGATCCCTGAAAAATATTTATTATATATACATTCCTGAGAAATATTTATTATATATACATTCACACGTTCCCTTCCCTTTACATGGCCAGGTCTTTATTGTCTATTGGGGCCACCAATGTTCCTCCAAACTACCATGTAGTAATTGCCCCATCCATCTTATTTGTTTCTAGTGGACTCTGGAATTGGGAAAAGGATACACTGTTAAACCTTGCTAACCTAAAAGAATTACTAACATATAATATGTCCTTAGCAAGAAGCTTTAAAGATGAATGGCCCTTTCTTTAAGGTAATGGTCATTATTCTGCTTATTATTACTTAATATTTGTTGAAGAAAGTCACACAACAGTAGTATTCACACCTTAAATTTGCCCAACACATTTAAAATGAATACAATAAGTGCTGCATATCTAAAACTTTATGCCTTCCTTAGCACTGTCAATAAAACTCCTTAAAACTGAAGTAATTACAGCTTTCACAAGACTGTATAAATTATCATATTCTGCAACTACAATATGCTGAATATCCATTGATGATTTGGTTATTAGGTTATCTTTTTAAATAAAGATTTGATTTCAAAGTTACATAGCCTTTCAACTGTCTCTATGCCTGTATAATCTCTCTTCACTTCAATTCATCCTCCTGGAATAATATTCACCCAATACTCTTTCACTACATATTCCTCAGATACTGACTTTTGCTGTTTGATCAGGTCCAATCTCCTCACCCTGATGGTCAAAGAAAATTTGGCTATGACCTAACAACATTATTTTATTAGACATTATTCTCTTATGAGTTCCTCTATTGTCTGATCTGCTACCTCCCAGTTCCATGCCTACAATGTTCATCAACTTCCCTGTGCCTTTCCTAAGACTGCCTGTCCTGTGAAAATAAAAAAAGCATGCTGCCTAGTCACATCTTAACCAAAGGCCTGTGGGCCATAGATTAGAGGCATTGTAAAACTCCATTGAGTTTATTGATTTTAGCCCCTTTATTGTAGTGAGACCCAGAGAAATTGATTTACTTGTTACAATTCCTGCATTTAATATGCTTTAGAATCTGGTGCATGGACAAGAGGCCAAGTTGCCTGATGCTCAGTCTAGTGCTCTTTAACTGTACTTCATTTTACTTTCTTAAAGCTCACACTACATATCATCTCTTTATCTAGCCTATACTGATCTCTTTTGTAAATTCTTATTGTACTTATAATTACCATACCATATTGTACTTATAAATATCATAGAGTTTAGCACTTGTGTGGCACTAACATATTTTGAGGTCCTACTATATGCAAGGCACTGTGGTTGCCACCTCACGTACATTTGCTCATTAGTTACAGGAACCCAAGGAGGTAGGTTTTTTATCCCTTTTTTGCTGAAGATCTAAGGCTGAGAGAAACAAATTTTCCCAAATAAGTGATAGAACTTGGAATTAAATACATATCTTTTTGTTTCAAAGTATATGATGTAATTTTCTTCAAGAGTTTCAAGATGTTCATCTTGCCTCTCTTCAAATAGACTGTAAGTATTAGGTTCCTATCTCCATAGAGAAGACCATGGATTAATGCCCCTTCAAGTTTTGGTAGAGCTAATAGGTCTGATTACTGGAGGGGATGTATCAGAGGCAAAAGATAAATGGGCCAGGCGCAGGGGCTCGCGCCTGTAATCCCAGCACTTTGGGAGGCCAAGATGGGCGGATCACGAGGTCAGGAGATCGAGACCATCCTGACCAACATAATGAAACCCCGTCTCTACTAAAATACAAAAAATTAGCTTGTGGTGGTGCATGCCTGTAGTCCCAGCTACACAGGAGGCTGAGGGAGGGGAATCACTTGAACCTGGGAGGCGGAGGTTGCAGTGAGCTGAGATCACACCACTGCACTGCAGCCTGGATGACAGAACAAGACTCCGTCTCAAAATAAATAAATAAATAAATAAAATAAAAAGAGAGAGAAATCACATCTTTCATAATATATCACTTCTGCTTAGTTCATTTGAGTTATATCAGTCTTTGTTTAGAGTTTTTCAAGGCAAACTGCTATGTCAATGTGTTTGAATAATGTATCACCAAATATTAAGTGAAAAATACCAAAAGGACTATTAGAGACATGGGACATAGTTTTTTCTTGGATATTGAGAACTTTCCTGATTTATTTAAAAAAAAAATATTTCAGGAAGACCAAGGGAAAAAAAAAAAAAAAAAACCCTTAAAACTTACTTTGCACAATGGACTGGATTAAAAAAAAAAATCTATATATTCTTTATGTGCTTTGCTACTAAAAACTTCAAACATAGCTTTGTAGAAATTTGCAATTAAAACAGATTCATTAAAAGGAAAGTTATTTTTAGGTAATTTATGACTATGCAGAAAACGCTCAGAAATCAGTAAAGGTTAATTACACCATAGTAGTTGTTTTTGTTCTATGTAAAAATGTAATTTGTTACCTTTTTTCCCCCCGAGACAGAGTCTCACTCTGTCGCCAAGGCTGGAGTGCAGTTGCACCATCTCTGCTCACTGCTACCTCTGCCACCTGGGTTCAAGCTATTCTCGTGCCTCAGCCTCCCGACTAGCTAGGACTACAGGGGTGAACCAACGTACCCGGCTAATTTGTGTATTTTTAGTAGAGAAGAGGTTTTGCTATTTTGGCCACGCTGGTCTTGAACTCCTGGCCTCAAGTGATCCGCTCACTCCAGCCTCCCAAAGTTCTGGGATTACAGGCATGAGCTATTGCCCTGGCTAATTTTTTACTTTCTTCTTGAGGTTTTTCTTCTTTAACTTAACATAAAGGAACAAAATGGCAGAGTTCTGGAAGTCAAAGAAATAGAATTTCTGTTATGAGCATTTTCTCTGAGCTATATTACTTTCTGGAACCCAACATTGCTATACAAATGTTCTGGTTTTATGTTATTTACAATTATTGTATCTTTAGCTTTGAACATATTTTTCTTTTTTGTTCCTTATTTCTATGAGGAGTGAAGCTACTATTACCTATGATGATTTTAAAATATCATTGTGAGGATCAAATATTGTGATAATGCTTCATGCAACTGCCAAACCCATATAAAAACAAGAAATTCTTAACATTGTGCTATTTATTTCTCCTTCTTCATCTGGGGTATATTAAAGATCAAGGCTTATTGGAGATGAATTTGGGACATCACCACCTAGGTATCATGCAGGAATCTAAATGAAAGTAACTAAATGAAATAAAAAGAATGTGAATTCTGTATGTTGGACTGTTTAAACATAAAAACATAGCTACTTGAAATCTGACGTGCTTCCCTAAGTTTTAACTTGATGCTTATTGAGGTTATATTTTCTGTCCTTATACAAGAAAATAAAATAATTTCTTCAGACAGCGTAATATACATTACATATGTTTTAACCTAGGTGAAAATATTAAGTTGTTCTTTTAAGTAACGTGTTGAAAAACCATTGTTGCTCATTCTGGGAATCTTTTTGTAAATCTGAGGCTCAGATTTTTAATAATTGCTATTATTAAAAAAAAAAAAAAAGCCGTAACTTATTTTCTGGGTAGTATCAGTAAGCACTCATTTTCTGTGTTCAAATAAATAGATAAATGAATAATTTCTGAGCTTGAGTAATTTAACCTTTCTGAGCCTCACTTTTTATATCTGTAAAATTAAGGTTTTCTAAATTCTTGTTCAACTCTAATAGTTCATGGTTTTGTAAATCTATGATCCATCAAAATATGACTCTATCATGGAGCCCTAAAGTGTGTAGGAAAAGTAAGGCAGTATATCTCTTATGCAAATAGAAAACCTGAGTCATTTTAATTTTGTTAAAGAATTTTATGGGAACTTGTGGTGGGTCAATGGGATGTAAGACCTTTCAGAAAAATCATCCATATGGGAAAAAAAGAACTAAAGACTAGTGGAAAAACTGTGAGGTTAACAGTAGTTGAGAGAAATTCCTTCAACGTGAAAGGTAAAATTTGCAGACATAGAGCAGGCTGGTGGGGAGATGGACGCAATTAAAATCAGTATGATCCTAGTGCCACAATTAGTATTGATCTAAATATAAACTTTAATCAAAGCTGAACTATCTTTTACTTGTGTTCATTGCCTGCTATTTTTCAATAAGGGGACACTATATTCACTTTGTGCCTAATGGAGCTATTAGGATTTTCATAAATCCCTTTACTAAGAATGGGGTATATACAATAACAAAAGTCAAATATAAACAAGAAATGAGGGAGTGTATATGGATAATTATATATTGTTTACCAAAATGACATGAATGAAAAGACTAATAGGCAAGCCCCTTTACCCTTTTGTAGAATTCACCAGCCCGTGAGTACAAATGTAGTTTGATACAAGAAATAAAACCTAGTGTTTGATAGATCAGTAGAGTGACTATAGTTTATAATAATCTATTGTGTATTTCAAAATACCTAAAAGAGAAGAATTTGGATGTTTCGAGCATAAATAAAATATAAATATTTAAGGTGATGGATATCCCAGTTACACTGATTTGATCTTTACATATTATATGAATGTATTAAATTATCACGTGTACCCCTAGCATAGGTACATCTATTATGAATCAATCAAATTTTTAAAAATTAAAAGAAAAATATAGAATTAAGAAACCCAAATGTCCAGAGGTTAAGTCCTGTAAGAATTCTAGTAAAACTTTTGGTTTAGATATGAACTACCCCAAGCCTCTGGAACATTTCATTTAGACTTAGTTAAAAATGGATCATGCTGAACTGTATACACATGCACACACACAGAAACACATGAAAATGTGAATTTTAGCAATTATTACCAAGAAAAAATGAATTTTTGTGTGGAGACCCTGGCTGTGAATGTATAAATCAATGGCCCTTTATACCGTCACCAAAAGAAATACCAATATTCTACTTGAATATTTTCTGTCAGCAGAAAACACCTTGTTCCTTATTTTTACTACAGCCTTATCAGCCCAAGTTTCTTCAACATCTTCAGAATAATTCATCTACTAAAGATGTACTATCTTTTTTCTCTCTCTCAAATTCCTTTCAATATCATATTGATTTCTTTTCAACACTTTGGCTTTTTTTTTTTAGGAAGAAACTTAATCTGAGAGATCAACTTTGTTTTTTCCCAAGAACCATAGACCAAATTTGAGTATTCAAGATGCAAAGCATAAAAATTATTTTGTTCTTATTCTGTAAACTAGTAAACAAGTAAACAGTAGCATAAATACTGGTGAAAAGTATTAAATCGTTTAGATTTCAGCATCAATCCATAGCATTTAACTGAGTGCCTAGAGTGCCTTCTTGGTGTTCGGTTCTGTGTCAAGGAGACAGCATTATGTAATGATTAAGAGCATTGGCTCTGAAAACAGATTGAGTTCAAAATCTGACTCTACTTCATATTATTTGTATGACCTTATGCAAATCACTTTTTATCTGTGTGACTTAGTTTTTCTGATCTGTATGGAAGAAATGTGATCATATATGTAAGGCAGTTAGAGCAGTGGCTGGCACTGTTAGCTCCCAATAAGCTATTAGGCATCCTTCTACTTAGGGTGAAAATGGAGATTAAACCATGGTCCATACCGAAATAAACTTAGTCTACCTAAGAAGACATGACATACATAAATGATACAAGGCCAGAGAATATATATTAACTATATATATATATAAACTATTAACAGAAACATTATTAAAGCCAGTGGGAGTCAAGAATATAGAAGATAAATGTGGACTGGACTTTTATCTAAACCTCATGGAGAAAATGAATAACAGTCTGAATATCTAGAGAGGAATGAGGAAATAGCGTAGATTGCATAGTGGCAGGAATTAACATAGCTTCTATTAAAGAAGCTTGATTGCCTAAAAAGGGACGATACTGGTGAAGTTACCAACAACAAAAGCAGACATAAAGATGGGATCAAATTATGGAGAATTTTAAATGCCAATCTAAAGAATTCATATTATTGTACCTTTTTTCTTGAAGCATAGTTATACTCTGTGTTGTCGCTATTTGTGCATATGGTTTATCTGCCTTACTTGAGTATAATAAGCTCCTAGATAGAAGGAACCATACTAATTTCATTTCTTGATTCCCCTTTATCCCTCTGACTGTGCTCCACCACATACACACACACACAAACACAAACTCACCATAGTGCTTAGCACTGTGTCATGTAGTAGGTGTTGAGTATGCACTGAATGTGTAAAAGAATGAGTTAGTTGACATACAAGTGATCCATTGATCAATATGGAGTCACTGAGTTATTTAATTAAGGCTGTGGATTCAGGTAAGTACTATTTTAGGAATATTTACCTCACGTTATTTTACAGGCTTGGTAGGAGAGGGTGATTCTAAAGGTAGGCAAACTAGGAGGTGGCAGGTTGTCGGTATATACTTCGTAATTAAAACTATACCTAGAATTGCATCAGCTAATGTGCAGTTATGAAAAACAGCAATGTATTTATTCATTTATTTGGCCTTTTACTGAGACAAGGAGAGGATACTTTGTATAGTATAGGATTTATAATACCAATAAGTTAAGTGGGAATCACCCAGTGCTCCCGGAGAGGCTTTTGAAAATACTATGGTAAGGATAAATGCATAAAGAAGTGCCTTTCATTTAAAACATCGCCCTTGACTAGGATGGTTGCCAGAAATGTGTGTGTGTTTGTGTTTTTTCTCATATGATGGTAGCATAAAGCTGACTTCCCTTTTACCACTAGGCTTGAAAAGATTCAAAAGTCTTTTTTTTTTTTAAATCCTTACCCAAGAAACCATGAAGTTCAAGTCTTTTCCAAAATTGGTTAAATGTGTTATTTAATTCTTTATCTCAACTCACGGATAAAGATACATATAATAACTATGTGTTACCCTCTCTTGCATCGCAGCTTTCAAAGAGTTTCCTATGGTGTCCTTACTACCAAGGAGGTTGTCAGGGAAAAAGAAAAACAAAGAAAGAACATTCTGGCACTCCTCAAAACAGACAGATGTTGGCTCTAAAAGCTCCTCAGATATCACTCTCTGGATTATTTACAGACACACGCCTGCCATGACCCTCCAACATGGTAGCCTAACTGGCAGCTGAGCTGCAGGAAGCATGACTCAAATCATACCCACTGACTCTCAAAGAGGAATTTCTCTGTACAGGTCACCAGAAATTCATAGAACACTAAGCTGTGACCTTACAGATCCTTGAAGTCTAATAATAGGTCATGAGTGTTGCATGAACATGGTCCTTGTCCTTTAGGGAAAACAGCCAAAATTGTAATGGAAAAATATTGATCAGTTCATAAGTAGATATAACAATACTGACAAACACGTTTTGGGGATGTGAAATAAGAAGAGACAATCCATGTATAGATAATGTAAGTCTACAGAGTTTGGTAAGCTCTCATTTGATGATTTCCTGAAAATCCTCATGAAAGCTATAGACGTGAAATCATCAGGGCTGCTCAAACACCTATGTCACTGCTATCCTCAGGGGTAGGACTCAATAACATCTGTGTCATCAAATGATTAAAGAAGGTTTGCATTGCTTTATAGAAATTATTTTTAGCCGATCACGATGGCTCATGCCTGTAATCCCGACACTGTAATAGGCCCAGCTGGATCACTTAAGGTCAGGAGTTTGAGATCAGCCTGGCCAACATGGCGAAACTCCATCTCTACTAAAAATACAAAAATTAGCCAGGCATGGTGGCACGTGCCTGTAGTCCTAGCTCCTCCATGAGGCAGGAGAATCGTTTGAGCCAGGAGGCAGTGGTTGCAGTGAGCTGAGATCATGCCACTGCACTTCAGCCTGGGTGACAGAGACTCCATCTCAAAAAATAAAAAAAAAGTACTTTGGCAAGTTAGCAAAAAGGAACTATGTTTAGCAGGCACGACTTTTCATGCTTTTCAAATAATACCCTGTGATATGATGCCCTATTCTGCCTTCATATGAAGCAAACCAAAACTAAAATATGTATCTTAAAGGATAGTTAATTGTGCCTGAAAACTACTGTTTTGAGTGGCTATTGCTGGGAGAATGAAAATTCCAGAGAGCTCTTATCTTTAGGTCATGTATCTTTTTTTTCTTTTTTTTTAATTATACTTTTGAGTTCTAGGGTACATGTGCACAACGTGCAGGTTTGTTACATATGTATACATGTGCCATGTTGGTGTGCTGCACCCATTAACCCATCATTTACATCAGGTATATTTCCTAATGTTTTCCCTCCTCCCTCCCCCCACCCCACAACAGGCCCCGGTGTGTGATGTTCCCCTTCCTGTGTCCAAGTGTCCTCATTGTTCAATTCCCACCTATGAGTGAGAACATGCAGAGTTTGGTTTTTTGTTCTTGTGATAGTTTGCTGAGAATGATGGTTTCCAGCTTCATCCATGTCCCTACAAAGGACATGAACTCATCCTTTTTTATGGCTATATAGTATTCCATGGTGTATATGTGCCACCTTTTCTTAATCCAGTCTGTCATTGAAGTGGATGAAGGATATGAGTAGGTCATGTATCTTAAATGAAGTTCAAAGAAGACCCTGAAGATCCTGTAATATTTGCTGTACCAAAAGCTTTGAAATTATTTAAGATTTGCAGAAAGAGGAGTGTGATACCAAGAGGAGTGAGGCAAACAGTGTTTATAGGAAAGAAACTAATATTGGTAAGCATGATGGATGGAACAAATCTCAAGCTACCAAAGTTAACATGGAGGCTGCTGGACTCTAGTACCTAGGATGAGCTGATGAGAACCAAGATTATGATGACAATGGATTAGGTTCCTTGGTGCATTTGCCATGACAAAAGCCTTCAGTAGGGTGGGTTAACCTAAACCTGCACTTGGAGGGAATGGGTTTGTATGTTCAGTAAAACTCTAAACACCACTTGACTTGTGACACTTGTTTACACTTGTTTCATGATTGACTATGTATTATTACACATGGCTCACTTATCTTTGAAATCAGAAGCAATGTCATGGGTGAAATATTCCTTATCAGCCAACCAGAAGTTATTGAATAGGCATCATCTTATCCCCTGGAAATAGAAAGGAGAATATTACATTATAATTTTGGAAAGAATCTTGGAAAACTCCTCAGGAAAGTTAAACTATTTTCTCATTTTCTTTGAAATCATTTCTTTCTCATTCCTGCTATTGAAACAGGAAAAGTTCCCTTGTCCCCCTCACAGGGTGCGCAATGGGAATGTGGCTCACTTCTTCAGTGCCCTGCTGCTCAAACCTCCAGGGGAGCATACGGACTGGCAGGCTGTGGGTCTCCAACCCCACGGCAGTGTCTAGGGGTGAATATTTACAGCTCCTGAAGCCCCAGTGGGCGTGTGTTACAGGGTGTTCTTTTAGTTTGCCGCCTATAGGTAGCTTACGTTAGCTCAATTAGACGCCCTTCCTTATCACAAGGACAGAGGGATTTCTGTATCCTGGGGTTTCTTGCCTTGATGTACCCAAAGAATCGGATCACACGTGATCTTAGAGAATGAGTGCAAGGTTTTATTGAGTAGAAATAACTCTCTTCTGGGGGAGCCAGAAGGGAGATGGTCTTCCCCTGGACTCTGGCAGCTCAGGCGGCCCAGGCTCTCCTCCAACTGCCTCAGTTCTGCCAGTCGATGGCTTGTTGGTGTGCTCTTCTGTCAGTGTGCTCCTCTCAATGACAAGCGTCTTGTGTTTCCTTCTGCTGTTGTGCTCCTCTCGACGTCTGGCTGCCTGTGTGTCTGCCTGCTAGGATCTCGGGTTTTGGGTTTTGTTTTTTTTTTTGAGTTGGATTCTCACACTGTGGCCTGGGCTGAAGTGCAATGGCGTGATCTCGGCTCACTGCAACCTTTTCCTCCCAGGTTCAAGCGATTCTCCTACCTCAGCCTCCCAAGTAGCTGAGATTACAGGCGTCTGCCACCACGCCCAGCTCAGTTTTTGGTGTTTGACTTTAATACCCTCAAAATAAATAGGCAGATAAAAATAAAAATCAGCTACCATTTTATTGTGAATGAATTATGACAGTTAAATAGATGGAGCAATAGTGTAATTTCATTCAACAATTCACGTTCAGGATTTCTGGACACCGACACTAAATATTTCGTCTCATCATCTTTGAGAGATTTTAGTTTCTAGCATGCCGAAAGGGGTCTTGTTTAAGGTTATTTATTTTTCTACAAAGAACATAAAGGAAAAATATACAGTGAGGTTCTGATAGAATAAAACTATACTTTTTGTTTAGGTTTTTATTGGCTTATTAATAATATAATAAGGGATTTTAAAACACTTTACAGTTTATAAGGCATTTGTACACCAAATGTTTGATTTAATCCTCACAATTATTTGGAAAGTGGATAACATTTATTCACATATTATTCACAGCTAAGGGCTTTGAAGCTCAGAGGAATCGAATGTCTTAACTAAATTGAGAAGGCTGTTAAGTACCAGATCTTCTGATTCCACAGAAAGAGCACTCTACTCTAGATCAGGACTGTTTTTCAGGATACCATGATGTCTGTACCCCCAAATGAGCTTCTACATCTTATGTGAAATTTACAGGTCAACAGTCTGTTTCTAATCATTGCTCTAAGCCAGTGGTTCTTAAACTATAATGTGCATAACAGTTCCTGAGAACTTTTTTAAACTGTATATTCTTGGCTCCCACCCCCACTTCCCAAATGTTTTGACCCAGTAAGTCCATATTTGGACCAAAGATTATGCATGTTAACAAGCACCAGATGATTCTGATGTAGGTGGCCCACAGTTTGAGAAGCACTAATATGGAGAATATAATTGGTGAACCCCTTGGTCTGATTTTGGTATTTTTCCTCCTGCTCTGTTCCAACAACAACAACACAAAACACCATGCTTTCAAAATAATGAAAACAAAGCAGATTCTCAATTTAGTTTTGATTTGCTGGGCTTTCTTCCCTCGGAATATTTCATTTTTTTACTGCTCAATATCTGAGCTTAATAGGATAATTTGAGAACATGAAGTTCCTCACTATCTGTAAACTAGAAAGTAATTTTGTTTATGAGATTTTCCATTTTAGTTCAACCCAGAAGTGTATGGAAAATACCTCATTAAGAGACATTAGGCACAGGATAGATTTTCTAAATCTATTATTAGAAATATAAATTTATAAATATGTATATAAATTTACTAAGAATTTAGCATAGGAAATAAAAGTTTCCCTGCCAGTTATGCACTCTAAAATATCTGAAGCAGTGGCATTCAGAGGATGTCTGTCATAATTTTATTATACATATAAAATTGTTCATCTATGAATCATTTGAATATGTTGATTGCTGACAGAATTTGAAAACATAGTATTTACCTATTTAAAGATATTGCCTTAAGTTTTATATAGAATGGCCTCCTATTATTCAAGCTGTCCTGTTTTCTCATAGAAAAAAAATTTAAAGGCAGTGCTCATGAATATAATTTAATGGTAAGTGTTTTAAAACAACCTTTCTCTCAAGTGATCTAAAAACAATATAAGTAGCTGGCGTGAATAGGAAAATAAAAGGATGTTTATTGGAGGAGAATAGTAATATAGCCACATGGTGATTTGAAAAGTACAAGATAAGATATGTTTGCTTGAAATGTTAGGGTAATCAGTAGAAGAATAAAAATCATTTGTATACTTCCCAAACTATGATGGGGGAAAAAGAACACATAAAACCTGGTCAAACCCAAGAATATGAAAGAAATAAAAGAAATGAAAGGACTGTAAACAGGCCAGCAAACAAACAAAAAATACAAGAAAACAAAATAGCAGGAAAAGCCCAAACATATCAATAACACATGTAAATGGGTTTTATTCTTTTATTAGAAGAAGAAACTCTGTTCAGTGCAATGTTTCCACATTTTATTTTGTTGTTAATTCATCAAGTCCTTACTTGAACACTATTCCATTTAATTTCTTCACCTTTGAGTTTAAAAAATATTAGATAAGATGGTACTTCAACTCTGTGGGAATCAGATTCTTCAAAATCAGGATGAGCAGGAGAATTTCTAAAGTTTTTTCTAGGTTTCACAAATAATAATTCAAATGCCAAATAATAGAAGAGAAGTTCATATTTTAGATAGGGTAGTCAGAGAAGGTCTGACTACAACTATATATATGGTGACATTTAAGCAGAGGCCTGAAAAAAGGGATGGAGCAAATAATGGACATATCTGAGAAAAGAACATTCCTGACAGGACTAAAATAGTGTGAATTTATGATGAATTTCCAAAAGTTTAGTCCTTCCTATTAGTAACTGTCTACACATTTTGGTTTAAACTTACTGCCAACATTGTATCCACTATATACTTTGAAATGTCGCCTTCACAAAAATCCATAAATGAAAGCAAATATCATTGTTTCAACATTATTGTACTCTAATTACTTCAAAATAATTATGAGAAATTATTTTGAATTAGTGAAAAGCCCAAATTTCCTATTTTGATTAATAAGTATATCTTAATTAGATTTGTTGAATCGCAGCAAGTTAGTGCTAAAAAGATAATTGACAATTGCAAAAATATGGAAGCAACCTAAATGAGTGGAGAAAGAAAATGTGGTATATATACACCATGGAATACTAGACAGCCATAAAAAGGAATGAAATAATGGCCTTTGCAGCATTTTGGTTGGAGCTGGAGGCCACTATTCTAAGTGAAGTAACTCAGGAGTGAGAAATCAAATATCGTGTGATCTCACTTATAAGTGGGAGCCAAGCAATGTGGATGCAAAGGCGTAAGAATGAGATAATGGACTTTGGGGACTTGGGGGGAAGTAGGGGGTGAGAAATAAAAGACTACATATTGAGTACAGTGTACACTGTTTAGATCATGAATGCACCAAAATCTCAGCAATCACCTCTAAAGAACTTATCCATGTAACCAAAAAACATCTGTTCCCCAAAAACTACTGAAATATAAAAAGAAGGTTAGTGTTAGAAAGGACCTGGAAAAAATTTTACAAGCCTCTCATTTTAAAAATGAAGTAAAATAAGGAATTACTACATTCCTTATTTTAATAAGGACATTATTATTTTAATAAGGACACTGTTATTTTAATAAGGAACCCCTTACTAAATAGCGTGTCCTTTTATCTGAGACTTGACTTGCCAGTTCAACAATGTATGGCTATATTAATTGGTAGTTTCTGAAAAGAAAAAGACAGTATATTGGCAACATTATCAACATAGTATATTTAGCCAATAGCATAAATAAAAAAGATGGTGGAGATGATGTATGTGCATCATTATCAGTCAACGGATGTCATAATTATAAATGTATTGTTTTTAACAATGATACTTTAGGGAAAGGCATATATAATAATATTGAACTCATTAATAAGGTTTCTCAGTTTTGACTTAGTGCATTTTGGGCTATTTCATTGTGCATACTAAGTGAAGAAAAGAGGTGTAAAATAACTCCACAGTCTTACTGTTTTTAGTTATATGAATGTTCTGTTTGAAATCTCTGAACATCCCTTTGGGAAAGGATTGTAACAGTTTCTCTTAGTCTTTTTTAAAAAAATTGCTTTTATTTCAATAGCTTGTGGGGTACAAATCATTTTTGGTTACATGGATGAATTATATGGTGGTGAATTCTGAGATTTTACTGTGCCTGTGATCTGAATAGTGTACGTTGTACCCAATGTGCAGGTTTTTATCCCATGCCACCCTTTCACTCTCTCACTTCTGAGTCTCCAAAGTCCATTATATCACTCTGTATGCCTTTGTGTATTCACAGCTTAGCTCCCACTTATAAGTGAGAGCATATGGTGTTTGGTTTTCTTATTCTGAGTTACCTCATTTAGACTAATGCCCTCCAGTTCCATCCAAGTTGCTGCAAAATACATTATTTTGCTCCTTTTATGGCTGAGTAGTACTCCATGGGGTTTATATACCACATTTTTTTATTCACTTATTGGTCAATGGGCACTTAGGTTGGTTCCATGTCTTTACAATTGTGAATTGGGCTACAATTAACATATGTGTGCATGAGTCTTTTACATATAACAATTTATTTTCTTTCGGGTAGACACCCAATAGTGGGACTGCTGGGTCAAATGAAAAACCTACTTTCAGCTCTTTAAGGACTCTCCATATTGTTTTTCATAGAGATTGTACTAATTTACATTCCCACTAGCTGTGTACAAATTTTGCATTTTCACTACATTTAAGCCAACATCTATTGTTTTTTGACTTTTTAAATAGTAGCCACTCTTCTAGAAGTAGGTGGTATCTCATTGTGGCTTTAATTCGCATTTCCCTGATGATTAGTGACGTTGAGCATTTTTTTCAAGTTTGTTGGCCATTTGCATATCTTCTTTTGAGAAATGCCTATTTATATCCTTTGCCCACTTTTGGATGGGATTAATTGTTTGTTTCTTGCTGATTTGTTTGAGTTCCCTGTAGATTCTGAATATTAGTCCTTCGTCAAATGCATAGTTTATGAATATTTTCTCCCCTCTATGGGTTGTCAGTTTATTCCGTTGAGTATTTCTTTGGCTGTATAGAAGCTTCTCAGTTTAATTAGGTCTCATTTATTCATTTTTGTTTTGGTAACATTTGCTTTTGGGGTCTTAGTAATAAATTCTTTGCTTAGACCAATTTTCAGAAGAGTTTTTCCTAGGTATTCTTTTAGAATTTTTATGGTGTCAAGTCTTAGATTTAAGTCTTTGATCCATCTTGAGTTGATTTTTGTTGATGGTGAAAGACAGGGATCCAGTTTTATTTTTCTACATGTGGCTATCCAGTTTTCTCAGCACCATTTATTAAACAGATTTTCCTATCCTCAATGTATGTTTTCATATGCTTTGTTGAAGATTAGTTGGTTGTAAGTATTTGGCTTATTTCTGGTCCTCTATTCTATTCCATTAGTTTATGTGCCTACCTTTTACCAGTACCATACTGTTTTGGTAATTATAGCCTTATAGTATAACTTGAAGTCTGGTAATGTGATGTCTCCAGATTGGTTCTTTTTGTTTAGCATTACTTTAAATATTCAGGCTCTTTTTTGGTTCCATATGAATTTTAGGGTTTTTCTTTTTCTAATTCTGTTAAAATAATGTTGGTATTTTGCTGGGAATTACATTGAATCTGTAGATTTCTTTGTGCATTATGGTCTTTTGCACAATATTGATTCTCCTAATTAATGAGCATGGGATGTGTTTCTATTTGTTTGTGTCATCTATGATTTCTTCAGCAGTGTTTTGAGTTCTCCTTATAGGGATTTTTCACCACCTTGGTTAAGTATATTCCTAGGTGTTTTTTTATTTGCAGCTGTTTTAAAAGGTATTGAGTTCTTAATCTGATTCTCAGCCTGGTCGTTGTTAGTGTATAGCAGTGCTATTGATTTGTGTACATTAATTTTGTAACCTGAGCCTTTATAGAATTCACTTATCAAATCCAAGAGTCTTTTGGTGTGGTCTTTAGGATTTTCTAGCTATATGATAATATCGTCTGCAAACAGCAATAGTTTGAATTCCTCTTTTCTGATTTTGATGTACTTTATTTCTTTGTCTTGCCTGACTGCTCTTGCCAAGACTTCCAATGCTATGTTGAATAGAAATGGTGAAAGTGGGCATACTTATCTTGTTGCAGTTCTCAGGGGAAATACTTTCAACTTTTCCCTATGAAGTATGCTGTTGGCTGTGAGTTTGTCATTGATGGCTTTTATTATTTTAAGGCAGGTCCCTTCTATGTCTGGTTTGTTGAGGATTTTTCTCATAAAGGGATGCTGGATTTTATAAAGTGCTATTGGATTTAGTTAGCAAGTATTTTGTTGAGGATTTTTGCATCTACGTTCATCAGAGATATTAGCATGCAGTTTTCTTTTTTCACTATGTCCTTTCCTTGTTTTGGTATCAGGGTGGTACTGGCTTCATAGAATGATTCAAGGATTCCCTCTGTCTCAATCTTTTGTTATAGTTTCAGTAGGAATGGTACTAATTTATCTTTGAGTGTCTGGTAAAATTCAGCTGTGAATTCCTCTGGCCCTTGGCTTATTTTTCTGTTGGCAATTCTTTATTACAGACTTTATGTCATTGCTTGTGATTACTCTGTTCAAGGTCTCTATTTCTTCCTATTTTAATCTACGAGGGTTGTATGTTTCCCAGAATTGATCTATTTCCTCTAGGTTTTCTGGCTTGTGTGCAGAGAAGTGCTCATAATAGTCTCAAATGATCTTTTGAATTTCTGTGGTGTCAGTTGTAATGTCTCCAGTTTTCATTCCTAATTGAGATTGCTTGAATCTTCTCTCTTCGTTTCTTGGTTAATCTAGCTAATGGTCTATCAATTTTGTTTAAGTTTTCAAAGAACCAGATTTTTGTTTTACTGATCTTTTGTATTATTTCTTTTCTGTTTCAATTTTATTTAAGATCTGGTGTGATCTTTTTTATTTCTCTTTTTTTTTTACATATATATTTTAATTCCAATAGCTTTTGGAATACAAGAAGCTTCTGGTTACATAGATGAAGTGTATAGTGGTGAAGTTTGAGATTTCAGCATACCAGTCCCAAGTAGTGTACATCCTTGACTTGCTCCTGATTTTAGGGGTAACCCATTAAATCTTTCACAATTAAGTATTAGGTGTAGGTTTTTATGGATGCCCTTTATCAGGTTGATGAATTCCTTAGCTTGTTGAGAAAATGGATGTACATGTAGCTTTTCATCACTTATCCCTTCCCACCCACCCCCATTATTTCTTTTCTTCTGCTAGCTTTGGGTTCAGTTAGTTCTTGTATCTCTATTTTTTTGAGGTGTGAGGTTATCAATTTGTGATCTTTCAGACTTTTTGGTGTAGGTATTTTGTGCTATAAACTTTCCTCTTAGTACTGCTTCTGCTGTATCACAGAAGTTTTGATAAAAATTAGCTGTGAATAAACCAGTTTTAAAATAAAACATCCATAGTGCATTCCTTCTTAATACAAGTCAGAGTAGGATATGCACTTCAACTTGAAGTGACTATTCTTACTTCTTGTTTTACTAAGCCGGTGTAGAACATTGGCTAAAATCAAATATAAACTCGAGAATCAGACTAGTAGAGTCTGAATCCCTGTTTCATCAATTAACACTCTGTGACCTTGGGCAAGTGACTTCACTATTTTGTTCTTATTTTATTTATCTGTAAAATGAGGGTAATAATAGTATCTACTTCAAAGAAGTACTGTGAGGATTAAATGCGTTGATTTGTGTAAAGTATTTAGCATATTAACAGGTTCATAGTAACCAGTCAATACATATTATCTAGTCTTTATTCTTCATCTTTCTCTCCCTTAACTTCAAGACAGCTGGGAGGAATATATCCCTACCCTTCTTACACTTGTAATAATATACAAGGTTAACCAAAACAAATTATTTTTTGAAGTTCATCTTTGAGAAATTTCTGTTTCCAGTCCTGATGGAGTAACTGCTATCAGATTAGCCTTACCACTGTAGACAATTACAAAACTGAACAACACAGATGAAACAATTATTTTTGATCAGTATGCAACAAATAACGCATGACCGTGATCCCTGGGAGCAAGGAAAGTTGCAAGTTGAACCCATGACTAGCTAGCTCTCTGCCGGGGGAAAGTTTCCTCACAGCAGCACAGAGATCTGTAGGCCATGTAGTACACAATAGTCACAATGAGATAAGATGGTAGAGGTCAGAGTTTGGGAAGCTGAATTGGCTGGAATCTGTGAGAAGAAGCATGGGCCAAGAGCAGAGCTTTGCATAAAAGGGGCCCCAGGCTCTGTATGGGAGGTCTCCCACAAGATCGTGGTTGTTTGGGAGGTCTCCCACAAGATCGTGGTTGAAGGTTGAGCCATACATGTGCAGGGTGAGACCACATCAGGCTTGCCAGACTACTCAGCAGACAAAGACTTTAAGGTAAATGTTATAAGGAGGCTAAAAGAATTAAAGAAAAATATGTGAACAGACAATGAAGATCAACAAAGAAATGAAAACTATTAAAATAAACCCAGTAGAAATACTAGAATTTGGAAACCACAGTAACTAGCATGAAAGATTGATTGGCAGCGGGGCTTAAAAGCAGACTGGAGATGGCATAGGAGTCAATGAACATAAAAAGAGATTTTAAAAAGTACTCAACTTGAGAAATAGAGGAGAAAAGAATTTTAAAAAATGAACACAGTTTTGGGTATCTGTGTCACAATATAATGATATAAAATATTTCTCCTCAGAGTTCCGGTAAAAAAAGAATAATACTGGGGTAGGAAAAAAAAACATTTTTTCAAATAGATAAAAACGTCTCAAATTTGATAAAAGCAGAATGGGAACTTACAAAATCTTGAAAGGCTACCAAACTTCGATCACTATAAATGTAAAGGAAACCACACCTAGGAACATGATAGTCAAACTGATGAAAAGCACAGATAAAGAGAAAAATTTGAAAAGCATCAGAGGCAAAAGATGCATGATATTCAGCAGGAGTTGGTAAATCTTTTAGGCTTTGGGGCCACATATGGTCTTCTCTGTGGCATACTCCTTGCTTTTTAAAATAACTTTAAAAATATAAAAACCATTTTAGCTCATAAGGCACACAAAAAAGTCCATGGGTCATAGTTTGCAAACCGCTGACATACATAAAGATTATACTAAGAATTATCACTGATTTCTTATCAGAAAGAAAGGATACCTGAAGGTATAGGATTGACATCTTTACTGAAAGAAAAAAGATACTCTCAATCTAGAACTCAATATCTAGTAAAATATCTTTCTGAAATAAAGGTAGGAGAGGACAATGTGGCTGACTAGATGCAGCCAGGTGAAAAAGCTGCCACCAAGGAGCTGAGAAGACTGGTGCTTTTCTTAGAAATCTTCAGATAGAAGGTACCGAGAGTGGAGAGAGGGAAGACACAGAAGCTGGGCTGAAGCGGGAGGAATCTGGAAACCCCGCACTGGGCTACTGTACACCAGGACTAATTCCTGGCCACTAGTAACTCCAGAGGAATGAGTGAGTTGAACTGGCAAGGAACAACCTGCTCTCACCACAGGCTTCTAGATTCCCAACAGAAGAAAACCCCATAACCACCATCTTAAGTTGGCAGAAAGAGCTGCTTAGAGAAGTGGTAGGGGCAGGATGCCAGAGGAAGCAGAGCCCAGGGGGTTTGGTGCAGGAGCATGTGTAGTGAAGCACAGCTGGAGAAGACCATCTCCCTAGGCTCAACTTGTGCCCACAGCAGACTTTAGCCCTAGGGGAACTGTCAGACCTGAACTCCACAGGGCAGTCTTATTCACCAGATAGGGCAGGTTTAACCTGAGCACCCCTTGGTCTGCTGGCCTCTCTTGGGGCCCCAACCTGGTTGCACCTGCTTTCAGGGCAGCTTCGGATGCCCTGGAGGCCCATAGCATAGCTCCTGCACTGGCAGACTGTGTCTGACTGGTGGACACTTCCAGCAGGGTGGCCTCCATAGCCATGCAACAGGCCACCCACTCCTTCCCCTCCCTGCAGCTTCCCCTGGGACCATGGCACCACCCTACACTGTTTTGCTAGCATGTGTGTGCACAGGTGGGTTTTTACTTACTAGCCTCACCAGCCCATCTGTGAGCATGCACTCTGCCCTACTACTGTTGTGGCAAGAGTGTACTCAACCTCCCATTACCTCACCAGACTGCCATTGCAGTCAGAGCCTTGGCAGGCATAGAACCAGCCAGCCCATTCCTGACAGCACCTTGCCCTTGCACCAACACTGCTGCAGGAGTAAAACCAGACAGAGAACAGCAAACACTCTTCTGTGGTGAGTGACCACCCTTACCCGTGGCACACAGAGAATACACACAGACCTGCTCCTGCCAGCGCCCTGTCCCCATGATAACACCACCACCAGCATGACAATGCACATAGTCACCAGCAAAGGCGCCCTTCCCCACCCCCAAAGCCATGCTGTCTCTGCCCCTGAGGTGAATGATCACAGGGAGGCAGGTACCCCAACACCTGCTAGCAACTTGCTGCAGCTGAAGAGTGTGCACCCCACTCCACTGCTCTTGCCACTGCTGCTGACACAAGCAAATGAGGCACTGCCACCTCACTAGGAAAACCTTTAGCTGATACCACCCATCAGAGTGTAGTAGCCAGCAGTTGGGAGCACTTCAGCCCCCATAATGTAGAATATTCCTAACCTCCTAACCTCGAGAATCCAGAGAACAAAGTTGAGGTCTGATTAAAGTCCCCCAGAGTTAGAACATGCCGTCCAGGAGTCAGGAGCTGAGCGTTGGCCCCTTAAAACCTTCCAGAAATGAATCCAGTTCGCTGAATTCACTTTATTTCACTATCAAACACTCTAAGTCATGACAAAGGACAAAAAGAAAAAAAAACTATCCAAAGGTAAGCAACATAAAAGATTGAAGCAACATCAGCCCAAAAAGATGAGAAAGAACCAATGCAAGAACTCTGACAACTCAAAAACACAGAGTGCCTTCTCTTCTCCAAAAGACCACACCACTTCCACAGCAGGGATTCTGAACCAGGCTGAGATTGCTGAAATGACAGAAATATAATTCAGAATATGGATAGCAACAAAGATCATTGAGATGTAAGAGTATGTTGAAACCCAATCCAAGGAAGCTAACAATCACAATAAAATTATACAGGAGCTGACAGACAAAATAGCCAGTAGAGAAAAGAATGTAACTGACTTCATAGGGCTGAAAAACACACTACAAGAATGTGATAATGCAATCACAAGTATTAATAGCAGAATAGACCAAGCTGTGGGAAGAATCTCAGAGGTTAAAGATTGGCTTCCTAAAATAAGACAGGCAGACAAGAATAAAATATAGAAAAAAAGGAACGAATAAAACCTCTGAGAAATATAGGATTATGTAAAGAAACCAAACCTATGACTCATTGGTGTCCCTGAAAAAGATGGGGAGAATGGAAGCAACTTGGAAAACATAATTCAGGATATAATTCATGAGAATTTCCCCAATCTAGCTAGAGAGGCCAACATTCAATTCAGGAAATACACATCCTTTTCAGACAAGCAAGTGCTGAGGGAATTCATCACCACAACACCTGCCTTGCAAGAGCTCCTGAAGGAAGCACTAAATATGGAAAGGAAAGACCATTACCAGCCAGTACCAAAACACACTGAAGTATATAGACCAGCGACACTATGAGGCAACCACATAAACAACTCTGCAAAATAACCAGCTAGCATCAGGATGACAGGATCAAATTTACACATAACCATACTAATTTTGAATGTAATGGGCTATGTACCCAAATTAAAAGTCAAAGATTGGCAAGCTGCGTAAGAACGAAGAAACATTGGGATACTGTCTTCAAGAGACGTATCTCACATGCAATGACACACATAGGCTCAAAATAAAGGGTTGGAGGAAAATCTACCAGGCAAGTGGAAAACAAAAAAAAGCAGAGGTTGCAATTCTAATTTGAGACAAAACAGACTTTAAACCAACAAAGATAAAAAAAAAAAAAAGACAAAGAAGGGCACTACAAAATGGTTCAAGTCAATAAGAAGACCTAACTATCCTAACTATATATGCACCCAACACAGGAGCACACAGATTAATAAAGCAAGTTCTTAGAGACCTTCAAAGAGACTCAGACTCTCACAGAATAATAGGGGGAGACTTCAACACCACACAGAGAATATTAGACAGATTACCGGGGCAGAAAATTAACAAAGATATTCAGGTCCTGAACTTAGCACTGGATCAAATTGACCTGATAGACATGTACAGAACTCTCCACCCCAAAAGCAATAGAATATACATTTTTCTCACCAACACATGACACATACTCTAAAATCAACCACGTAATTGGACAAAAAACACTCCTCAGCAAATGCAAAAGTACTAAAATAATAAGAAATGCTCTCCCAGACGACAGCACAATCCAATTAGAAATCAAGACTAAGAAATTTGCTCAAAACCATAAAATTGCATGGAAAATCAATTACCTGCTCCTGAATGATTTTGGGTAAATAATGAAAGTAAGGCAGAAATCAAAAAGTTCTTTGAAACTAAGGAGAACAAAGATAGAACATACCAGAAACTCTGGAACACATCTAAGGCAGTATTAAGAGAGAAATGTATAGCAGTAAATTTCCACATGAAAATATTAGAACAATCACAATTTAACAAACTAACATCACAATGAAAATAACCAGAGAACCAAAAGCAAATAAATGCCAAAGTTAGTAGAAAAAAGAAAATAATGAAAATCAGAGCTGAACTGAAGGAGATTGAGGCACAAGAAGACACCCTTGATCAATGATTTCAGAAGTTGTTTTTTGAAAAAAGTAATAGAATAGATATATCACTAGCTAGACTAAAAAAGAAGAAAATACAAAAGATTCAAAGAAACACAATTAGAAACACTAAAGGGGATATTACCACTGACCCCAAAGACATAAAGATAATCTTCAGAGAATATTATGAACACCTCCATAGACATAAACTAGAAAATCTAGAATAAATGGATAAATTCCTCCTCCCAAGCTCCCAAGACTGAGCCAGGAAGAAATTGAATTCCTGAACAGACCAAAAAAAGCTTTGAAATTGAATCAGTAATAAATAGCCTACCAACAACAACAACAACAAAAAACCCAGCACCTGATGGATTCACAGCCAAATTCCACCAGATGTACAAAGAAGAGCTGGTACCATTTCTACTGAAACTATTCCCAAAAATTGAGAAGGAAGAACTCTTCCCTAACTCATTCTAAGAGGGAAGCATCATCCTGATACCAAAACCTGGCAAGGGCACAACAAAAAAAGAAAACATCAGGCCAATATCATTGATGAACATAATTGTAAAAGTCCTCAACAAAACACTGGCAAACTAAATCCAGCCACACATCAAAAAACTAATCCACTGTGGTCAAGCAGGATTTATTTCTGGGATGCAAGTTTCGTTCAACATACACAAATCAATAAATATAACTCATCACATAAACAGAACCAAAGTGAAAAACCACATGATTATCTCAGTAGATGCAGAATAGGCTTTAGATAAAATTTAACACCTCTTTATTTTAAGAGCTTTCAATGAAGTAGGTGTTGAACATACCTCCAAATAATAAGATCCATGTATGGCAAACCCAAAGCCAACATCATACTGAAGGGGAAAAAGCTGGAAGCATTGCCATTGAAAACCAGCACAAGACAAGAATGCCCTCTCTCACCACTCCTATTCAACATAGTATTAGACATCCTGGCCAGGGCAATCAGACAAAAAAAAAAGAAATAAATTTCATTCAAATAGGAATATAAGAAGTCAAACAATCTTTGTTTGCAGAAATCATGATTCTATGTGTCAGTTCAAAATCTTCTTAAGCTTATAAACAACTTCAGCAAAGTCTCAGGATACAAAATTGATGTATAAAAATAACTAGCATTTCTATAGACCAACAATAGTCAAGCTGAGAGCCATATCAGGAACACAGCCCCAATCACAATTTCCACAAAAAAATAAAACACTTACAAATACAGTTGACTAGGGAAGTGAAAGATCTCCACAAGGAGTACTACAAAACACTACTCAAATAAATCAGAGATCACAAAAAATTTGAAAAACATTCCAGGCTACTGTGTAGGAAGTATCATTATCATTAAAATGGCCATACTGCCCAAAGCAATTTGTAGATTCTATGCTATTCCTATCAAACTACCAAGGACATTCTTCACAGAAATAGAATAAACTATTTTAAAACTCATATGAAACCAAAAAAGAACCTGAATAGCCAAGGCAGTCCTAAGCAAAAACAACAAAGCTGGAGGCATCATGCGACCAGACTTCAAACTATGCTACAAGGCTACAGTAACCCAACAGTATGGTACAAAAATAAATGCATAGACCAAGGAAACAGAATAGTCAGACCAGAAGTAAGTCTGCACGGCTACAATAGTCTAATTTTTGACAAACCTGACAAGAACAAGCAGTGGGGAAAGGATTCCCTACTGAATAAATGGTACTGGGATAACTGGCTAGCCATATGCCGAAGATTGAAACTGGACCCCTTTCTTATACCATATACAAAAATCAATTCAAGATGGATTAAAGACTTAATTGTAAAACCCAAAACTATGAAAACCCTGGAAGACAACCTAGGCAATACCATTCTGGATATAGGAACAGGTCAAGATTTCATGGCAAAGAGGCCAAAAGCAACAACAACAAATGCAAAAATTGACAAATGGAACCTAATTAAACTAAAGAGCTTCTGCACAGCAAAAGAAACTATCAACAGAGTAGACCAACAACTTACAAAATGGGAGAAAATATTTGCAAACTATGCATTCAATGAAGGTTCAATATCCAGCATCTATAAGGAACTTAAATTTACATGAAGAAAACAAACAACCCTATTAGTATGTGGGTAAAGAACATGAACAGACACTTTACAAAAGAAGACTTACATGTGTTTGAAAACATGAAAAAAGCTCAACATCACTGATCATTAGAGAAATGTGAATCAGAACCACAGTGAGATATCATCTCACATCAGTCAAAATGGCTATTACTTAAAAGTCAAAAAATAACAGATGCCAGTGAGATTGCGGAGAAAAAGGAATGCTTATACACCGTTGGTGGGAGTGTAAATTAGTTCAACCATTTTGGAAGACAATGTGGCAATTCCTCAAAGACCTAAACACAGCAATACTATTTGACCTAGCAATCCCATTACTGGATATATACCGAAAAGAATATAAGTCATTTTATCATAATAATACATGTAATAGTATGTTTATTGCAGCACTATTCACAATAGCAAAGACGTGGAATCAACCTAAATGAGGATCAGTGGTAGAATGGATAAAGAAAATGTGTGCATATACACCATGGAATACTATACAGTCAGGAAAAAGAACAAGGTAATGTTCTTTGCAGCAACATGGATGGAAGTGGAGGCCATTATCCTTAGCAAACTAGCACAGTAACATAAAACCAAATACTGCATGTTCTCACTTATAAGTGGGAGCTCAGTGATGAGAAGACATGGACACACAGAGGGAAACACTTGGGCCTTGCACACTGGGGCCTACTTGAGTTTGAAGGGTGAGAGGAGAGAGAGGATTAGGAAAAATAACTAATAGGTACTAGGCTTAATACCTGGGTGACAAAATAATCTGTACAACAAATTCCCATGACACGAGTTTACCTATATAACAAACCTACAACTGTACACTGAACTTAAATTAAAAGTTAAAAAAGAAATAAAGTAGAAACGAGCTTTATATTTATATTTGCTAGTATCCCTTCCTTTGAGTTTTTCAATGCTGAAGCTTCACACTCTTCTCTCCTGTTTAGACATTCCACTGAAACTCCACATATGGGTACTTAATATCATTTTGCTGTGCTCTATCTGTTCTAGTCTCTCACATGAAACATCTCATCAGGGTTTCCCCGCTCCATTAATATATCTTGTTCTATGTATTCTGTTCATCTTCAAAATTACTCTATGTCTCATTTTCTCCGAATCTTGCTTTAGTCTATAGAATCCATGCTAACATTTTAATGGGGTTTTGCTGGCTACCATTAATTTAATACAACCTAACATTTAAGAAAAATAACAATTTTTATTGTTTTGTTACTTTGTGGCTCTTCACAGAATTCTCTTTCTTTCATAGTCAGCTGATGTTGGTGCAATAAAATCATGACTGTGATTTTTGCTGATCCCACGTATTTACAGGCGTGTAAAGAAATCTATTATCTTCACAGTTCAGCAAGCATTCTGTTAATTACTCTGTAACTAAGTAGTTGGTCAGCTTTTTACATCAGGCAGTTGAAAGCATAATGAAGCATATACTTCATGTGGCTAATGTGACCTTTTCAGTAAACATGCTGCTTAAATGCCTGCTTCCCAGGTAATATTTTCAAAGTTGTTTGCCAAGTGTGATGTTTCTGCAGTGGATATTTAAATTTATATTTTATAAATGGATCTCTTTAAAATATCATTAAAAAGTAGCAGGTTTTTCTCTTTGCCAGCACTCTTGCTCTTTTTAGCTATGAATGCTTTTCCCTAACTTTTACAAGAAAAACAAAGAGAAGCAGAAAAACAAAATTCTCAAAAATTCCCTCTTCTTAGGCTAATTCTTGTGCTCTACACACTTTTCTTTTTCCTGTAAGCAATGGATATCATCAAATTTCACAAAATCACTGGATTTTCTTAATTCAAAAAAATGTAAATGTACAAAAGTGTTAGATTCTAGAAGTTCATAAAATGACATTTAATAATTTATTTCCAGTCTCTGAACCTGTCAACTAGGGCTTAAATATTATTTATCTGACCCAGATAATTGGGTATATGTGCAAAAAGTCTTTATTCTTTGATTAGATGTGCAATGAGGGTAAGTTGTAACTGTTTATGTTTGTTCATTTATGTTTTGTCTCATTCTCTTCCTGTTTCCTCCCTTCCCCTCTCCTTTCCCTTTGTTACTGCCTCTCTCCACACATTTCTATTTTTTCTGAATCATTTGAAAGAAAATTGCAGACATCATCCCTGGATATTTCAGAATATATTTTCTCAGTCCCAGGGTATTCTTCTGCATAACCACAATAATTGTTATCAATCTAAAGTGATAAAATTTTCAAATATATGGCCTATTTTCAACTTTTCACTTTTTCCCAAAAATATCCTCCATAACTGTCTTGTTTAAATATATGATCCAATAATATAACATTTGTTTGCCATGTCTCTAGACTCCTTTAATACGGAACAATCCCTCTTATTTTGCCTTTTCTAACATTGACCTTTTTCAAGATTACAAGCCATTAGCCTTGCGAGCTATCTCATAGTCTGTGGTAATCTGATTGTTCTCTCATGAATGGAGGAGGCTAAAGATTTTTTGCACGAATAATACATAGGCAGTGGTGTGCATTCCCCATTGCATCATGTTAACTTGTTCTGTTATTAGTTTTATCACCTTGGTTAAGGGATATCCACCAGAGCTCTCCATTGTAAAGGCACATTTTCTTCTTGGTAATTAGTAAGCAATCTGTGGAGTGATAGATACTTCACTCAATTGCTTTGGCATCCAGTGATTATTTTTGTCTGAATCAGTATTACATTGGAAATCATAAAATGGTGATTTCATAATTTGTTTCTTTTTAACTTTTATTTGCTAGCTGGCATTTTTTGGTAAGAAAGAGATTTCTCTTTGTCCCCTCCTTTTTTATGACTAAAGACTCATGGACTCATATTTTACTAAGTGTGTTAAAGGTTATTACTGCCATTTTTTTAATGTTCCAATTGTTTCAAATTCAGCTAATGGGTTGCTCTTCAAACTAGTTTTTATATCCTTTTGATATGCCCCAAAAGTCTTCCAGCACTTCCTTGTTTTTTGATGCAATAAGATGTTCCAGGATCACTTTGTTCTTTTTCTGTCCCAGACTTGGAATTAGCCACTGTCCCAAAGAATCTTAGCTCTTTTTAGTGTGGAATGGTATTTAGAAACCAAAACATAGTCAAAATGTGTGCTCATTGCTACAGCAGTGTTATTGCTTATAAGCTCTTTTCAGTAGACAAATCTAAAAAAATGTGTGTATGTGTGTGTGTGTGTGTGTGTGTGTGTGTGTGTGTGTGTTTAAATCATAGGTTCACACTGATAGCTCTATTTCAAATTTAATATCACAGGGCCCTTCCTCATTTCCTCTATATCATATTTGTTTCTTCGTCTACCAACTATAAAATCCCAATTTACAAAATTATCAACATATTTACTCATATAATTCACATAAAATTGTATAGCCTACAATAAACACAGAATAGTTTTAGAATTACTATACTAATAGCGCAACTAAAATCAGTTGAGAAAAATACAATATGTCTTGTACTCCTGTTTGTCTTTAAGATATGTGTCAAACTAAGGAGGCAAGTTTAGAATAATCAAAAGTTACATCACTTATTTCTGTAAGGTTATGTTATTAATTTGATATACAACTAGACTCATTTGTTTCCATTTGTAGTCAGTTTTAGGGCTTTATTTTCAATATTTTTATTTTTGAAAAGTATAAGCTATGTGCATAGTTCAAAAATCAAAGTTATATTAAAAAAGATTTAGTCAAAGAATCTCAATTTCATCCAAATCTCCTGCATTTCATTACCACTCATCCACTGGAGATATCCATTCTTTCAATTTCTGGTTTTGCTTTCCTCAGTTTCTCTTTTGCAAAATAAGGAAATATACACATTCTATAAGAAGCTGTATACTGCAAAGAGTTTTTATTTTTTATTGATATATAATAGTTGTACATATTTTGGTGATACATATGATATTTTGATATCTGTATAAAATCAATGTAATTGGGATATCTATAACCTCCAACATATATCTTTCTTTATGTTGTGAACACTACAGTTCTTTTATTCTGGCTATTTTGAAATATAAACTGGAAAAGAAAAGAACAAGATGGCCGAATAGGAACAGCTCCGGTCTACAGCTCCCAGTGTGAGCAATGCAGAAGACAGGTGGTTTCTGCATTTCCATCTGAGGTACCAGGTTCATCTCACTAGGGAGTGCCAGACAGTGGGTGCAGGACAGTGGGTGCAGCGCACCGGGCATGAGCCAAAGCAGGGCGAGGCATTGCCTCACTCGGGAAGTGCAAGGGGTCAGGGAGCTCCCTTTCCTAGTCAAAGAAAGGGGTGACAGATGGCACCTGGAAAATCAGGTCACTCCCACCCTAATACTGCACTTTTCCAACAGGCTTAAAAAACGGCACACCAGGAGATTACATCCTGCACCTGGCTCGGAGGGTCCTACGCCCACGGAGTTTTGCTTATTGCTAGCACAGCAGTCTGAGATCAAATGGCAAGGTGGCAGCCAGGCTGGGGTATGGGCGCCTGCCATTGCCCAGGCTTGATTAGGTAAACAAAGCAGCTGGGAAGCTCGAACTAGGTGGAACCCACCACAGCTCAAGGAGGCCTGCCTGCCTCTGTAGGCTCCACCTCTGGGGGCAGGGCACAGACAAACAAAAAGACAGCAGTAACCTCTGCAGACTTAAATGTCCCTGTCTGACAGCTTGGAGGAGAGCAGTGGTTCTCCCAGCACGCAGCTGGAGATCTGAGAACGGGCAGACTGCCTCCTGAAGTGGGTCCCTGACCCCTGAGCAGCCTAACTGGGAGGCACCCTGCAGTAGGGGCAGACTGACACCTCAAACGGCTGAGTACTCCTCTGAGACAAAACTTCCAGAGGAATGATCAGGCAGTAGCATTTGCGGTTCACCAATATCCACTGTTCTATAGTCACCACTGTTCTGCAGCCACTGCTGCTGATACCCAGGCAAACAGGGTCTGGAGTGGACCTCTAGCAAACTCCAACAGACCTGCAGCTGACAGTCCTGTCTGTTAGAAGGAAAACTAACAAACAGAAAGGACATCCACACCAAAAACCCATCTGTACATCACCATCATCAAAGACCAAAAGTAGATAAAACCACAAAGATGGGGAAAAAACAGAGCAGAAAAACTGGAAACTCTAAAAAGCAGAACGCCTATCCTCTTCCAAAGGAATGCAGCTCCTCACCAGGAACGGAATAAAGCTGGACGGAGAATGACTTTGACGAGTTGAGAGAAGAAGGCTTCAGACGATCAACTACTCCGAGCTACAGGAGGAAATTCAAACCAAAGGCAAAGAAGTTAAAAGCTTTGAAAAAAAATTAGATGAATGTATACCTAGAATAACCAATGCAGAGAAGTCCTTAAAGGAGCTGATGGAGCTGAAAGCCAAGGCTCGAGAACTACGTGAAGAATGCAGAAACCACAGGAGCCGATGCGATCAACTGGAAGAAAGGGTATCAGTGATGGAAGAGGAAATGAATGAAATGAAGCAAGAAGGGATGTTTAGAGAAAAAAGAATAAAAAGGAATGAGCAGAGCCTCCAAGAAATATGGGACTATGTGAAAAGACCAAATCTACGTCTGATTGGTGTACCTGAAAGTGACGGAGAGAATGGAACCAAGTTGGAAAACACTCTGCAGGATATTATCCAGGAGAACTTCCCCAATCTAGCAAGGCAGGCCACTATTCAGATTCAGGAAATACAGAGAACACCACAAAGATACTCCTCGAGAAGAGCAACTCCAAGACACATAATTGTCAGATTCACCAAAGTTGAAATGAAGGAAAAAATGTTAAGGGCAACCAGAGAGAAAGGTCGGGTTACCCACAAAGGAAAGCCCATCAGACTAACAGCGGATCTCTCGGTAGAAACCTTACAAGCCAGAAGAGAGTGGGGGCCAATATTCAACATTCTTAAAGAAAAGAGTTTTCAACCCAGAATTTCATATCCAGCCAAACTAAGCTTCATAAGTGAAGGAGAAATAAAATACTTTACAGACAAGCAAATGCTGAGAGATTTTGTCACCACCAGGCCTGCCCTGAAAGAGCTCCTGAAGGAAGCACTAAACATGGAAAGGAAGAACCGGTACCAGCCACTGCAAAAACATGCCAAAATGTAAAGACCACCAAGGCTAGGAAGAAACTGCATCAACTAATGAGCAAAATAACCAGCTAACATCATAAGGACAGGACCAAATTCACACATAACAATATTAACCTTAAATGTAAATGGGCTAAATGCCCCAATTAAAAGACACGGACTGGCAAATTGGATAAAGAGTCAAGACCCATCAGTGTGCTGTATTCAGGAAACCCATCTCACATGCAGAGACACACATAGGCTCAAAATAAAGGGATGGAGGAAGATCTACCAAGCAAATGGAAAACAAAAAAAGGCAGGGGTTGCAATCCTAGCCTCTGATAAAACAGACTTTAAACCAACAAAGATCAAAAGAGACAAAGAAGGCCATTACATAATGGTAAAGGGATTAATTCAACAAGAAGAGCTAACTATCCTAAATATATATGCACCCAATACAGGAGCACCCAGATTCATAAAGCAAATCCTTAGTGACCTACAAAGAGACTTAGACTCCCACACAATAATAATAGGAGACTTTAACACCCCACTGTCAACATTAGATAGATCAATGAGACAGAAAGTTAACAAGGATACCCAGGAATTGAACTCACCTCTGCACCAAGTGGACCTAATAGCCATCTACAGAACCCTCCACCCCAAATCAACAGAATATACATTTTTTTCAGCACCACACCACACCTATTCCAAAATTGACCACATAGTTGGAAGTAAAGCACTCCTCAGCAAATATAAAAGAACAGAAATTATAACAAACTGTCTCTCAGACCACAGTGCAATCAAACTAGAACTCAGGATTAAGAAACTCAGTCAAAACCACTCAACTACATGGAAACTGAACAACCTGCTCCTGAATGACTACTGGGTACATAACAAAATGAAGGCAGAAATAAAGATGTTTTTGAAACCAACGAGAACAAAGACACAACATACCAGACTCTCTGGGACACATTCAAAGCAGTGTGTAGAGGGAAATTTATAGCACTAAATGCCCACAATAGAAAGCAGGAAAGATCTAAAATTGACACCCTAACATTACAATTAAAAGAAGTAGAAAAGCAAGAGCAAACACATTCAAAAGCTAATAGAAGGCAAGAAATAACTAAGATCAGAGCAGAAATGAAAAAGATAGAGACACAAAAAACCCTTCAAAAAATCAATGAATCCAGGAGCTGGTTTTTTGAAAGGATCAACAAAATTGATAGACCACTAGCAAGACTAATAAAGAAGAAAAGAGAGAAGAATCAAATAGATGCAATAAAAAATGATAAAGGGGATATCACCACTGATCCCACAGAAATACAAACTACCTTCAGAGAATACTACAAATGACTCTACACAAATAAACTAGAAAATCTAGAAGAAATGGATAAATTCCTCGACACATACACCCTCCCAAGGCTAAACCAGGAAGAAGTTGAATATCTGACTAGACCAATAACACGCTCTGAAATTGTGGCAATAATCAATAGCTTACCAACCAAAAAAAGGACCAGATGGATTCACATTCAAATCCTACCAGAGGTACAAGGAGGAGCTGGTACCATTCCTTCTGAAAGTATTCCAATCAATAGAAAAAAAGGGAATCCTCCCTAACTCATTTTATGAGGCCAATATCATTGTGATACCAAAGCCTGGCAGAGACACAACCAAAAAAGAGAATTTTAGACCAATATCCCTGATGAACATTGATGCAAAAATCCTCAATAAAATACTGGCAAACCAAATCCAGCAGCACATCAAAAAGCTTATCCACCATGATCAAGTGGGCTTCATCCCCGGGATGCAAGGCTGGTTCAACATATGCAAATCAATAAATGTAATCCAGCATATAAACAGAACCAAAGACAAAAACCACATGATTATCTCAATAGATGCAGAAAAGGCCTTTGACAAAATTAAATAACCCTTCATGCTAAAAACTCTCAATAAATTAGATATTGATGGGATGTATCTCAAAATAATAAGAGCTATCTGTGACAAACCCACAGCCAATATCATACTGAATGGGCAAAAACTGGAAGCATTCCCTTTGAAAACGGGCACAAGACAGGGATGCCCTCTCTCACCACTCCTATTCAAAATAGTGTTGGAAGTTCTGACCATGGCAATTAGGCAGGAGAAGGATATAAAGGGCATTCAATTAGGAAAAGAGGAAGTCAAATTGTCCCTGTTTGCAGATGACATGATTGTATATCTAGAAAACCCCATTGTCTCAGCCCAAAATCTCCTTAAGCTGATAAGCAACTTCAGCAAAGTCTCAGGATACAAAATCAATGTACAAAAATCACAAGCATTCTTAGACACCAATAACAGACAAACAGAGAACCAAATCATGGGTGAACTCCCATTCACAATTGCTTCAAAGAGAATAAAATACCTAGGAATCCAATTTACAAGGGATATGAAGGACCTCTTCAAGGAGAACTACAAACCACTGCCCAAGGAAGTAAAAGAGGATACAAACAAATGGAAGAACATTCCATGCTCATGGGTAGGAAGAATCAATATCATGAAAATGGCCATACTGTCCAAGGTAATTAATAAATTCAATGCCATCCCCATCAAGCTACCAATGACTTTCTTCACAGAATTGGGAAAAACTACTTTAAAGTTCATATGGAACTAAAAAAGAGCCCACGTCTCCAAGTCAATCCTAAGCCAAAAGAACAAAGCCAGAGGCATCACGCTACGTGACTTCAAACTATACTACTAGGCTGCAGTAACCAAAACAGCATGGTACTGGTACCAAAACAGAGATATAGACCAATGGAACAGAACAGAGCCCTCAGAAATAATGCTGTGTGTCTACAACCATCTGATCTTTGACAAACCTGACAAAAACAAGAAATGGGGAAAGGATACCCTATTTAATAAATGGTGCTGGGAGAACTGGCTAGCCACATGTAGAAAGCTGAAAATGGATAGCTTACTTACACCTTACACAAAAATTAATTCAAGATGGATTAAAGACTTACATGTTAGACCCCAAACCATAAAAACCCCAGAAGAAAACCTAGGCAATACCATTCAGGACATAGGCATGGGCAAGGACTTCATGTCTGAAACACCAAAAGCAATGGGAACAAAAGCCAAAATTGACAAATGGGATCTAATTAAACTCAAGAGCTTCTGCACAGCAAAAGAAACTACCATCAGTGTGAATCGGCAACCTACAGAATGGGAGAAAATTTTCGCAACCTACTCATCTACTCATCTGATTGTTTTTGCTAATCATCTGTCTCAAACTTATTTTCTAACCCCAGTCCTCAATGTTTTCTTACAAAATAGTTTAATTATTTAAAAGAAAACAATTTTTAAAGCTTACACTTACCTCAAGGTACAAGTCAAAGCCAGGAAAAGCCTAAAAGTCATTTTTTTTCTGAGTCTGGAAAACACTCCCTGAGCCCCTTAGGAACAGAGGGTGGTTCTGAGTTCACTTACTTCTCTCCCTGCTCCAAAAGAGATCTGACGGCTGTGAAGATCTTGGTAAGTCTGTAATCAAGCACAATTAACCAATAGTTTCCCCTGATGGGTTGTAGTATCTCCTCCCCAGTTATTCCATGAATTTTTTTTAAATGAATAGCTGACCTAGAGACTAGGATAAGCTCCCAAGAGCGGTGGCCATCAATTACTGAGCTCTATACCCAAAAGTAACTAGATTATAATTTAATGTTCCACCTCCAATTAAAGCAGTATGTATCTTCTTAAATATTTCCAGCAGATTTTTAATTTATCCATACTTATTATACATCTTGCACTGTGCTAGGCACTATACAATACATACACTCTCGGTATTACTTATCGTAGTGACTAACACTTATGGTCAAAAGATTTATCTAATCTTTAGATATTTAACCTGTATTTTTCTGCTTCTGGTATTAAAAACACTAAGCCATTCTCATTTATATGTTACAATGGTTGAACGAATTAAATACCTTCCACAATGTGAACATTTAATTCCCTTGGTTAACCTTCTAATCTGAAAAAGAAGATTGAGGGTCGTAGCTGAACTAGCTTTTGAATTTACCATTAATTTACACAGTCAAGTTAGAGATGTTGATTTACCCATTCCCTCAGATCTTCATTGACATTAACGAGGACTTCAATAGATTAACATTCTGGATTAAATAGTGGGTGTTATTTTATTAGTAGACTTTCACTTTAATAATGCTACGTAACAAATAATCCCCAAATCTCGGTGACTCACAACAAAAAATATATATTTATTTCTTATTCACAAGGCTGTGGTTCAGCTAAGGTGACTGTTCAGGCTATAGGTTGGTTTCTGGTCTCCTCCATATTTATTTCTGTTTCAAGACTCATACTGAAGGAGCCATCCCTTATTTGGGATATGACATTTTTATGGAAGATGATAGGAGCACAAGTGGCCAACCTATACTACATATTTAAGGCTTCTGCTCGTATTTCCACTCACTTTGCCTTCACCAATGGAAATCACTAGGGCCAAACCCAACATCAATAAAGCAGAGAAGTATACACTTGTCCTACAAAGAGAAAGGAGAAGAAATATTTGCTAAGTCATAAAATTTATCACACTGGGCAACCCGACTTCAAATTTCTTTTTGCAAGTATGCTTTGAGTTTCTTTTTGATTATGAGATATTTATTTTTATTATATATATTTTATATATACATATATATATATTTTTTTTCCCCGAGACAGGGTCTCACTTAGTCGCCCAGGCTGGAGTGCAGTGGCATGATCTCGGCTCACTGCAACCTCCATCTCCTGGGTTTAAGCAATTCTCCTGCCTCAGCCTCCCAAGTAACTGGGACTACAGGCACATGCCACCATGCCTGGCTATTTTTTGTATTTTTAGTAGAGACGGGGTTTCACCATGTTGGCCAGTCTGGTCTCAAACTCCTGGCCTCAAGTGATCCACCGCCTTGGCCTCCCAAAGTGCTGGTATTACAGGCATGAGCCACCACGCCTGGCTGAATATGAGATATTTTTACATCAGGTCTGGATATACCACTGCGATGAATGCTCTTTATAACTATAGGATATTATTCTTTTCTTTTTTTTCTTTTTTTTGAGGCAGAGTCTTGCTTTGTCGCCCAGACTGGAGTCCAGTGGTGCGATCTCTGCTCACTGCAAGCTCCGCCTCCCAGGTTCATGCCATTCTCTTGCCTCAGCCTCCCGAGTAGCTGGGACTACAGGCGCCCGCCACCATGCCTGGCTAATTTTTTTTTTTGTATTTTTAGTAGAGACGGGGTTTCACTGTGTTAGCCAGGATGGTCTTGATCTCTTGACCTCATGATCCGCCCGCCTCGGCCTCCCAAAGTGCTGGGATTACAGGCGTGAGCTACCGTGCCTGGCAGGATATTATACTCTTAAATACAAGTGACAATATACGTTGATTTCTAAATCCCAGAACATTCTTTGTAAACACTATTACCTAATTACAAGCCAATGATTAAAAATTATATGAACCACCATTAAACATTTACAGCAATTGATATTCAGCTCAGTGGCCATTACTAGTTTGTTTAACCTTGTTTTATAGAATATATTAATTAATTTATGACTTTGTCAATTTGTATTGAATATACAAAATTTGATTCATCATAATTCATCTTAGTCACAAAGTGAAATGCATATGTATATATTACCTTCATTATAGAAGCCCATAAATATTTATTAGTTTATTCATTTTCTGTAACATCAACTTTAATAAATACTTTTTTAACCACTTGAGGATAATAAGACAGTTTTTTCAATGTCATGTAATCAATATAATAAAATTTCTCAGTTGATTCTTAGCAGTCTGTGTGTGCATGCATATATATATATAGAGAGAGAGAGAGAGAGAGAGACAAACATACATATTTAAGTACACACACATAGATATTTAAGTAACTTGCCAAGAAACTAGGCCTCTCTCGCTCTCTCTCCATCTCTCTCCATCTCTCTCTCTCCCTCTCTCTCTCTCTCTTTCTCTGTTCTCATTTTATCTGTGAAAATTGACCATGTGAAAGGCCGCTCCAGATTTGGTTCTAAAGTTCTGTTTTGTAAACTCATAGACAGCAATTTTTCTATTGCCACTTCTGGACATTTTGTGAAAAATTAAGGGTTAGGCATTTGCACTTGTGAAAGCATGAGAACATTTACTCTCAAACTTATAACTATTTTTTTCATTTGTTGAATGAAGTCATTTCTGGATTGCTTTTCCCTAAATGTTAAAATCTATCTTTACCTGTCCCTTAGGTCTACTACTGACAGAAATCAAAATAGAAGGGGATTCTCAATTTTGATGGTAAAATCTACACAAATATTTTCTATGCTGTTCTACAAGTTACTTTTTTTACTATCATTATGATGTTGAGAACATCCTTCCATAACAATTCATATAGATTCACTTTATTCTTTCTAACTGTTGCATATTTTTATAAAATTATTAAAAAATGTAATTGTGTGTATATATTTAAAGAAGTTTGTAAGGTTGCACACCAAAGTATTAATATTAGGGAAGAGAGAACATTATTTGCTATTTACATTTTATACTTCTATATTATTTGAATGTTTTTGTATAAATATTTTACCATGTGCCTATTACCTTTATAATTTTAAAATTAAAATAAAATAATAAAAGAAACAAAGGTAGCCTGTTAGTAGAAATAAATTGAGTAAGATGATACAGTTGTCTACCCCAGCATGTGTTTCATGAAGTCTAATAATGAGATAAATCAATTATGTATTTTTTAATTTTTCTAAGAAGGAAATTAATGCTGCAAATAAACAGAGTCACAAAGCATGGCTGGATGAACATTGATGGACGGACTTACCTTTTTTATCTGTACTGTCTTTTGGAGTCATGTGTAGTGTAGGAGAGTCTGGGGAATGCCTCTTACCTGCACAAAGTCAATAATGACTGAAATGTGTTCAAACAAAAAAATGTGAAACTATAATAATTTCTTGTCACATAATGGGTAACCAATATTTCTTTTTTGAATGAAAGAAT
This sequence comes from Pongo abelii, assembly GCF_028885655.2. Taxonomy (NCBI): domain Eukaryota; kingdom Metazoa; phylum Chordata; class Mammalia; order Primates; family Hominidae; genus Pongo; species Pongo abelii. The sequence goes on from NC_072008.2 coordinate 90,342,336, forward strand.
ACAATAAAAAATCACCATCACCAAGTTACTAAATAATGTTAGGTTTTTATTACAATTTAGGGAAAATACTTCATTTTTACAACATTTGTTTTGTTAGTATCATCTCATAAGAATACCTATTTTCCCTTTTCCTGTGGAGGACTTCATTTTTTTGACATTGTTATATCTGCACAGGGAAACATTCTCAATTTATCATACTTTAACATATAAACACACTCATTAATTTTGCTCACTGACCTAAAATCAATATTCATAATAAAAGATGCAAGAATTTGATTGAGTTTTTGCGATGGTTAATACCAAGTGTCAACTTGATTGGATTGAAGGATACAAAGTATTGATCCTGGGTGTGTCTGTGAGGGTGTTGCCAAAGGAGATTAACATTTGAGTCAGTGGGCTGGGAAAGGTGGACCCACCCTTAATCTGGGTGGGCACAATCTAATTAGCTGCCAGTGTAGCTAGAATATAAGCAGGCAGAAAAATGTGAAAAGAGAGACTGGCCTAGCCTCCCAGCCTACATCTTTCTCCCGTGCTGAATGCTTCTTGCCCTCGAACATTAGACTCCAAGTTCTTCAGTTCTGGAATTCAGACTGGCTCTCCTTGCTCCTCAGTCTGCAGACAGCCTACTGTGGGACCCCATGATCATGTGAGTTCATACTTAATAAACTCTCCTTTATGTGTATATGTATTCCATTAGTTCTGTCCCTCTAGAGAACACTGACTGATACAGTTATATAAGCACACCTTTTTTTAAAGACATCCAATCCAATTCCTTCCTTAATAAAATAGTCACTTAACATAGAGATAGTCTCAGTGTTTCTAAAGGTTACATGCAATAATATATGTATTTTTTAAGAATAGATAAATTCTGCTTCTGACATGAACTTAAGTCATTGAACAGCACTAAGCATATAATTAATTGAATGTTAGATTATACTAATCTGAAAAGTCAGAATTAATGTCATAGACAAAGGCTCCAACTATGAATAGAAATTAATTATTCTAGAGAAAAAAAGAATTTGTCCCAATATTTCCCAGCTGAGCTTTGTCTATAATTTAATGTTCAAAATCAATATGAACTTTTTCTAGCAGTCTGAGGACCCAAGGGGACAAGTTTCTATGGGGGAAGGAGGGGAATGTGTGTCTGGTTAAAAAAATGTAAGAAGCTACATAATACTTCATTGGGTATATGTATCACATTTTCTTTATCCAACCATCTGTTGATGCACACATAGGAGTACTATGCAGCCATTAAAAAAAGAGTGAGATCTTGTTGTCTGCAACAATAGGGATGGTCCTTATGTTAAGTGAAATAAGTCTGTCACAGAAAGAAAACTTCACATGCTATTACTTATTTGAGGGAGCTAAAAATCTAAACAATTAAACCCATGGAGATAGAGAGCAGAAGGATGGTTACCAGAGGACAGGAAAGGTAGTGAGAGGAGAAAGGGGATGATTAATGGGTATACAATAAAAATAGTGAAAAAAAGAAATTTTGAGTATTTGATAGCACAACAGGGTGACTATAGTCAATAATAATTTAATTGTACATTGAAAATAACCAAAATAGTAGAATTGGAGTGTTTGATACACAAAGGATAAATGCTTGAGGGGATGAATACCCCATTTTGCATGATGTCATTATTATGTATTACATGTCTGTATTAGGGTATCTTGCATACTACATTAATATATACACCTAATATGTACCCACAAAATTAAAAATAAAAAAAACTTGTAGGACACTAAGGCATCTTAACAACTTAGATGTAGAAAGTGATTCTGTCTATTCCATAAATACCTTTTCACTTTCTCTTTTACTACTAAAAGTAGTGCATCATGGAAGCCACTTGCAGAAAAAAAGAAAGATTCTTTATTCTGGATCTCTCACATTAACACTCTGCATTAGGAGACTGTCCTTTCTGCTCTCTATGCCCAAATTATCTTCCTTTTATATCAACAGCCAGAGATTAATGACCATTTACTTGCTATTAATAATACATATATTTTGCCAGACATAGGGATGCAAAGGTTTGGAAGAACAGACATAGTCCTTGCTTTCATGGCATAGACATAGACATTGTAGCCAGTGAAACAAATATTAATTTTTTTATATTACACATATAAATTTGTGTAATTACAAACTGAGGTAAGTTGTTTAAAGGAGAGTTACTGTTATATAAAAATATATAAGAAGAAACCTGACCTAGAATTGTGTGTATGTCTCGGAGGTGATGATGGTGGGGGGACTGTCAGGAAAGATATCCTTGAGGAAGCAACAAATCTGAGAGTGAATGAAAAAAAGAAGTAAACTTGATAAGGAGCTGTATGGGTAAGTGGGTGGGCATGGAGTATTTAAGGTGGAGGGAACATGTGCAAATACCCTATGGCAGATGGTAAAATGGCAGATTGGTGGTAGTACTGCAAAACAGCCAGAAGCATAGGAGTATAGAGAGAAAGATAGTTCAAAATTGGCCTTTATAGGTAGGCAGGGCCAAACAATACAGGAACATGTCTTTGTTAAAGTTTTTGATATTTATTTTAAAAGCTGTGTGAAATAATTTAAGGATTTAAGTAGAATATGACACAATCATATATGTGGCTTGAAGTTTTTTGAGGGCTTTTACTTCCAAGAAGATAAAATGTTTTTTTCTGTATTTTGTCCAGTAAGTACAACTAACAACACTGAAAATAGATACAAAAACCAGTAAGATTCTGAAAAGTGGAGAGAGGAAGGAAGATCAGTTAGGAACCTCAAGACCCGAGGAACAACACAGTGGTGAGCACCCTGAATTTTCTTATGCTTTTTATATCCTGAACTAGATGCTGGAGGAACAAACAATTTGGAAATGCCAGCAGGTGCAGACATCAAAACGATAAGAAGGGAATACTATGAACAACTCAACACAAATAAATTTGACAACTTAAATAAAGTTGACTGATTGGCTGAAAAAGTACGAAATACCACTGATTATTCAAAATAAAACAGATACTTGAAATAGTCCTATGTCTATTAAGAAATTTAATTTGTAACTTAAAAACCTCACAAAAATTATCTTTAGTCTCAAATAATTTAACTGACAAATTCTATCAGAAAATTGTAACTGGACCCCTTCTTTACACCATATAGAAAAATCAATTCAAGATGGACTAAAGACTTAAATGTAAAATCCCAAACTATGAAAAACCCTGAAAAACAACATAGGCAATACCATTCAGTACATAGGCACAGGAAAAGATTTAGTGACAGAGACACCAAAAACAATTGTAACAAAAGTAAAAATTGACAGATGGATTCTAATTAAACTAAAGCTTCTGCACAGCAAAAGCAACTATTAGCTGAGTAAATAGACAACCTACAGAATGGGAGAAAACCTTTGCAAACTATGCATTCAACAAAGGTCTAACGTCCAGCATCTATAAGGAGCTTAAACAAATTTAAAAAAAACAACCATGTTAAAAAGTGGACAAAGGACATGAACAGACACTTTTCAAAAGAAGACATACATGTGGCCAACAAGCATATGAAAAAATGCTCAACATCCCTGATTATTAGAGAAAGGCAAATGAAAACCACGGTGAGATATTATCTCACACTAGTCTGAATGGCTATTATTAAAAAGTGAAAAAAATAACTGATGCTTGTGAAATTGTGGAGAAAAGGAATGCTTATACTCTGTTGGTGGGTGTGTAAATTAGTTCAGCCATTGAGGAAGACATTGTGGTGATTCATCAAAGACCTAAAGACAGAAATACCACTTGACCTACAAATCTCATTACTAGGCATGTACCCAAAGGCATATAAATCATTTTATCATGCAGTAGTATGCTCATTGAAGCACTAGTCACTATAGCAAAGACATGGCATCGACCTAAATGTCCATCAGTGGTAGACTGGATAATGAAAATGTGGTACACATACACCATGGAATACTATGCAGCCATGAAAAAAGAGATCATGTGCTTTGGAGCAACATGGAGGGACCTGGAGGCCATTATCCTTAGCAAACTAATGCAGGAATGGAAAACCAAATACTACATGTTCTCTCTTATAAGTGGGAGCTAAGTGATGAGAACACCTTGGCATATAGAGAAGAACTACAGACACTAGGGTCTTTTTGAGGGTGGAGGGTGGCAGAAAGGAGAAAATCAGGAAAAATTACTAATGGGTACTAGGCTTAATATCTCGGTGATAAAATAATATGTACAACAAAACACCATGAGACAAGTTTACCATGTGACAAACCTGCATTTGTATCCCTGAACTTTCAAAAAAATACATTACTGGAGTAAATTTTCTGCTGTACATTCCACCTCTTTGCATTTATATTTATAATTGGCAATGCTGGTAGTTTATTTTTTGTTTTGGTTTTGGTAGCAAGGTTATGCTAATTCAAAAAAGCTTGCATAGCATGAGAATGATCTATTACAGTGTGAGAAAATATGGTTCATAAAAACTTTTGTGCCAGTCTCTTTTGTGGGAGATAATTGTAATAATTTTTCCCTTTTTTTTTTTTGGTCATTGGTGTATGAATATTTCCTGATTTTTCTTGAGCCAATTTTGGTATTTTATATACTTTATGGAAACTTTTTACTATATATATATTTTGAATTTTTATAACAATATTAATAAAAGTACCAGTAGTAAAATCTAAGATTCTCCTGCCACATACTCATCACCATTAGCCTCACTACACATAAACACTGTTAAGAGTTCTACTTTTACATCCCTTGTAAGTTGGATTCCTAGGTATTTTATCCTCTTCAAGGAGAACTACAAACCACTGCTCAATGAAATAAAAGAGGATACAAACAAATGGAAGAACATTCCATGATCATGGATAGGAAGAATCAATATTGTGAAAATGGCCATACTGCCCAAGGTAATTTATAGATTCAATGCCATCCCCATCAAGCTACCAATGACTTTCTTCACAGAATTGGAAAAAACTACTTTAAAGTTCATATGGAACGAAAAAAGAGCCCGCATCACCAAGTGAATGCTAAGCCAAAAGAACAAAGCTGGAGGCATCACGCTACGTGACTTCAAACTATACTACAAGGCTACAGTAACCAAAACAGCACGATACTGGTACGAAAACAGAGATATAGATCAATGGAACAGAACAGAGCCCTCAAAAATAATGCCGCATATCTACAACCATCTGATCTTTGACAAACCTGAGAAAAACAAGCAATGGGGAAAGGATTCCCTTTTTAATAAATGGTGCTGGGAAAACTGGCTAGCCATATGTAGAAAGCTGAAACTGGATCCCTTACTTACACCTTATACAAAAATTAATTCAAGATGGATTAAAGACTTACATGATAGACCTAAAACCATAAAAACCCTAGAAGAAAACCTAGGCATTGCCATTCAGGACATAGGCATGGGAAAGGACTTCATGTCTAAAACACCAAAAGCAATGGCAACAAAAGCCAGAATTGACAAATGGGATCTAATTAAACTCAAGAGCTTCTGCACAGTGAAAGAAACTACCATCAGAGTGAACAGGCAACCTACAAAATGGGAGAAAATTTTTGCAACCTACTCATCTGACAAAGGGCTAATATCCAGAATCTAAAATGAACTCAAACAAATTTACAACAAAAAACAAACAACCCCATCAAAAAGTGGGCAAAGGATATGAACAGACACTTCTCAAAAGAAGACATTTATGCAGCCAACAGACACATGAAAAAATGCTCATCATCACTGGCCATCAGAGAAATGCAAATCAAAACCACAATGAGATACCATCTCACACCAGTTAGAATGGCAATCATTAAAAAGTCAGGAAACAACAGGTGCTGGAGAGGATGTGGAGACTGTAATACACTGTTGGTGGGACTGTAAACTAGTTCAACCATTGTGGAAGTCAGTGTGGTGATTCCTCAGGGATCTAGAACTAGAAATACCATTTGACCCAGCCATCCCATTACTGGGTATATACCCAAAGTATTATAAATCATGCTGCTATAAACACACATGCACACGTATGTTTATTGCGGCACTATTCACAATAGCAAAGACTTGGAACCAACCCAAATGTCCAACAATGATAGACTGGACTAAGAAAATGTGGCACATATACACCATGGAATACTATGCAGCCATAAAAAATGATGAGTTCATGTCCTTTGTAGGGACACAGATGAAACTGGAAACCACCATTCTCAGCAAACTATCACAAGGACAAAAAATCAAACACTGCATGTTCTCACTCACAGGTGGGAATTGAACAATGGGAACACATGGACACAGGAAGGGGAGCATCACACTCTGGGGACTGTTGTGGGGTGGGGGCAGGGGGGAGGGATAGCATTAGGAGATATACCTAATGCTAAATGATGAGTTAATGGGTGCAGCACACCAGCATGGCACATGTATACATATGTAACTAACCTGCACATTGTGCACATGTACCCTAAAACTTAAAGTATAATAATAATAATAAATAAATAAAATAAATAAAACAATAAAAAAAGAAATACAACTAAAAAAAAAAAGTTTCTACTTTTAGTTCTTGTGGTTGTCTTCATACCGTGATATACTTTGCCTCTAGCCTTGATCTACCACCTCTACACAAGATCTGTTGACTTCTAATTTTGCTATGAAAGAGAGTAAATATAACACACCTACATTGTGCTGTCTTTCTTAATTCCTCCCCTTGATTTTTGTTAGTTATATTACTATTTTAGCTCCTCAACTGGTTCCTTTTCTTTCTAAATACATTGGTTTCTGATAGGCAGCTATTATTTCCTACTATGAGCTTTTCTAAACTTATGTGTGTAGCACATACACAAACTTAACAATTTTAGGTCCATGATAAAACAAGATTGACCACTAATGTTAAAATAAACATAAAATTGCGATTTTAAATATTTGTAACAGTAACAATTACACTGATATATCCAGACTAGTAAGAGGGTATATTTAACTTGCAGCATTTCACCAAAGTATTTATATATGTCTTAGTAATTAATAGCCTGAGTGACATATCAAGTTACACGTCCAGTTTACTCAATAAAGTGCAAATTTTGTTTCTGTACATCAAGTTAGATTTGCCTGTATTAAAAAAATTGAGTGGTATATTTAGCTACAGTGCTTTTAATATTACCTAACATTTGATGCCCAAATCTAAACATTCATAATTGAGACTAAAGTTTTACTATTTTTAAAGAAGTTTAAGAAAGTCCAATTTTCTTTAACAAATGAAGGAAGTTTTCTGCCTTATGATTTTTAGTTCAAATTTTTCTAGATATTTCTGCATGTCTATGTCAGCAATGACAATTTTTTTATTTTTAAAAGGAGACAAAATTCAACTGTATAGAATTTTAAATTACCAACTTTTAAAAACATAAAGCCTTCAAAGAGTGTACAGACATTTCATATTCATTTTTTCATCTGACCATCCAAATATCCCATAAAGTAGGTATAACAGATGTAATTATTCCCATTTTATAGATGAAAATTTAATTTTACAATGAAACAGTGGTTTGTCCAAAATCACAGTTAGTGGCAGAACAGAAAAAGCTATTTTATCAATATTTTTTATCCCTAGTCCAGTGATTTTTCCATGTTAACATAGTAAGGGAAACAATATTCATAATGCACTTAATATTATGCTTGGTATGCTTGGCACATAGCAGGTTCTCAATAAATAATGTCAAGTAATATTATTATCAAAATTATAGCAGTTGATAATATTTTAAAAAGTAGAAGCCAAAACAGAAATGTATCAAGATGGAAAGCCAAATGATATAATGTGTATTTCAAATGATTACAAAGATAATAATATATACTTCAAATGATTAAGTTTTTAAACAACATACATGCAATATTTCATTATGCCATTATTCTGATATTTTGAGAGCTCCCAAACTATGTTGAAGCTCCTCATCTCTCCCTGAATGCCTTAAATCAAGGTTTTTGGGCCATGGAAGTCTTCACACAGTCTGGCAAAATTTATGAACCCATTTTCAGAATAATATTTTTAAATGCATGAAATAAAATGCATGGAATTACAAACGAAATAATTTATCTTGAAATTGTTGTCAAAATACTGAAAAAATTATTTGCAATCAAATAACAAAATTTACCAGCAAGCCTAATAACTGTAATTTTGAAATAGCTGTGAATCTAAATGATATTTTAAAGCGTTTTCAGTAACTGTAATATAATATGAAAATATTTGTAACTTTGGTAAGAAAAAGTCATGAGTATTGCTAAAATTATTTTGGCTTATTGCTTTATTCATTCACAATGGAAAGAAACACTAAATTTCAGATAGAGATAAAAGAATATAAAAGATGGGTTTTTGTTTTTGTTTTTTGTTTGTTTGTTTGAGATGGAGTCTTCCTCTATCGCCCAGGCTGGAGTGCAGTGGCATGATCTTGGCTCGCTGCAAGCTCTGCATCCCAGGTTCACACCATTCTCCTGCCTCAGCCTCCCGAGTAGCTGGGACTACAGGTGCTCACCACCACGCCCGGCTAATTTTGTGTGTGTGTGTGTGTATTTTTAGTAAAGATGGCCTTTCACTGTGTTACCAGGATGGTCTCGATCTCCTGACATCGTGATCCGCCCGCCTCGGCCTCCCAAAGTGCTGGGATTGCAGGCGTGAGCCACCAAGCCTGGCCATAAGATGTATTTTTTAACTGTCCAAGGTCATGGGATCCCCTGAATTCTATTCATGATAGCATGTTTGAGCATCTGTGGACGCCAGTTTGTGAACTCTTGCCCTGAAACAAAGCCTGCCAGTTATCAAGAACCACTTATTGACACAACAGTCAAAGTAAATATTCCTATTTTCTTGGTCTTAAATAGAAAATGCCAGTGCTTTTTTCCCCAATTTTTTTTTATTTTATTTTTAGGATAAGGTGTAACTGCCAAAACAAATGACATGGAAGAGACAGAACAAGATAAATAGAAAAATTGACTCAGAGAAAAGAGCGATATTCAGGGAAAGTAGAACACTAAACATTTTTTTTTGTTATGGAAAAAATAACCAGAGATCAACAAAGAACTCTTGGAAATAAAAAATCATGATTGCTGAACAATTGAAAAGATTTAAAGTGACACACCCATGCTGTCTTTCCTTTCTTCTACATCCTCTTTACCATCAGATTGGTGCTGAAAGAGGTCCTAGACCTCTTGGGCAAGTTTACAACTTACCTCTTTTGTCCTCTGCTTCCAGTGCAGTAAGTATTTCATGAAGAGGGAACTGAAAAACCTCATTTAGGCTTCTTTTCCTAAGCCAAGTACTTTAGCACAGTTTACCAGGGAGAATAGAGATACAAAGCTGGAGTTTTTTTTAAGGATTTGCCATTATTAATGAAGTAGTGCTTTTTTTTCACACTTTAGTTTTCTTTCTGTACATTGAGCTTGTTTAGTCCAGCAGTTCTCAGTGGGGTTAATTTTGCTCACCCAGGAGACATTTGGCAATGTCTGGAGACATGTTTGGTTGTCATAACTTGGGGATATACTACTGGCATATAGATAAAGGTCAAGGATGCAGCTAAGGCACATTACAATGCGCAGGACAGCCCCTCCTACAAAAAAAAATTATCTGGTCTGAAATGTCAATAGTGCTAAGGTTGAAAAAGCTAACAGTCATGCACTGTCAAGGAAGAAAACAGAATTGGTAGAGCTGCCAAACTATACCCAAACCCTAAATGCTAGCCATTTTCCATTTTAAAATTAGTTTAAAATAAAGGCATTTATTTCTTCTGGTGGCACATATATACCATGGAATACTATGCAGCCATAAAAAAGGATGAGTTCATGTCATTTACAGGGACATGGATGAAGCTGGAAATCATCATCCTCAGCAAACTGTCACAAGGACCGAAAGCCAAACACCACATGTTCTCACTCATAGGTGGGAATTGAACAATGAGAACACTTGTACACAGGATAGTGAACATCACACACTGGGGCCTGTCGGGCGGTGAGGGGCTGGGGGAGGGATACCGTTAGGAGAAATACCTAATGTAAATGACGAGTTGATGGGTGCAGCAAACCAACATGGCACATATATACCTATGTAACAAATCTGCATGTTGTGCACATGTATCCTAGAACTTAAAGTATAATTAAAATAAAGATTTCAGAAATACATGGGAGTTATTTGAAAGACTGCTTTAGAACTGGCACATTGTAACTACTTAGCCAAGAGAGTAACACTAAAAGGACAACAATTATTGTATGCATTGAATTTTAAAAGAAATTATTACTATTCTTGAGGGAAGTCAAACAATGCCTCATTTAAGGTGTCAAATTATATCTTTCATTTCTTATTAAAACAAAATACAGTGCAGCTTCTGTATGGACAGAGTGGGTTTCACTCAAAAGAACAAGAATTCTAAGAGCTCCTAAATTGATCTGGGCTCAGAATCATTATTTAGATTTGCTTTAATGCCATCTATATTGATTGCTAATAAGTTTTTTTTTAAAAAAATGGGTAATTGCTTTAGTTTGTATTGTCTTCTAATTTTAATACTTTTATATATGTAAAAATTGGATTACTTATGTAAGTACCTGATATCTTACATTTATGAATTATTATTATTATTGTATTAGTCTGTTCCCAGGCTGATGCAAGAGGTAGGTTCCCACGGTCTTGGGCAGCTCTGCCCACATGGTTTTGCAGGGTACAGCCTCCCTCCAGCTGCCTTGATGGCTTGTGTTGAGTGTCTGCAGCTTTTCCAGGTGCACAGTGCAAGCTGTCAGTGGATCTACCATTCTGGGGTCTGGAGGATGGTGGTCCTTTTCTCACAGCTCCACTAGGCAGTACTCCAGTAGGGACTCTGTGTGGGGACTCCAACCCCACATTTCCCTTCTGCACTGTCAGAGCAGAGGTTCTCCATGAGGGTCCCGCCCCTGCAGCAATCTTCTGCCTGGGCATCCAGGCATTTCCATACATCTTGTGAAATCTAGACGGAAGTTCCCAAACCACAATTCTTGATTTCTGCGCACTTGCAGGCTCAACACCACATGGAAGCTGCCAAGGATTGGGGCTTGCACCCTCTGAAGCCATGACCCAAGCTCTACATTTGCTCCTTTCAGGCACAGGTGGAGCGACTGTGATGCACAGCACCAAGTCCCTAGGCTGCACAAGCATGGAGATCCTGGGCCCAGCCCAGGAGACCACTTTTTCTTCCTAGGCCTCCAGGCCTGTAATGGGAGGGGCTGCTGTGAAGACCTCTGACATGCCCTGGAGACATTTTCCCCATTGCCTTAAGGATTACTATTTGGCTCCTTGTTACTTATGCAGATTTCTGTAGCCCACTTGAATTTCTTCTCAGAACATAGGATTTTCTTTTCTATAGCATTGTCAGGCTGCAAATTTTCCAAACTTTTTATGCTCTGTTTCCGTTTTAAAACTGAATGCTTTAGACAGCACTCAAGTCACCTCTTGAATGCTTTGATGCTTAGATATTTCTTCCCCTGATACCCTAAATCAGCTCTCTCAAGTACAAAGGTCCACAAATCTTTAGGGGAAGGGCAAAATGCTGCCAGTCTCTTTGCTAAAACATAATAAGAGTCACCTTTTTTCCAGTTACCAACAAGTTCCTCATCTCCATCTGAGATCACCTCAGCATGGATTTCATTGTCCACATCATTATCAGCATTTTGCTGAAAGCCATTTAACAAGTCTCTAGGGAGACATCTAAAAGAAGGCTTGCAAAACACATGTAAAAGGTTACATTGCATTAAAAGAGTACTAGATCCATAATTTAACTTAATTCATTTACTCAAAAAATATTTTTCAAATTCATATATGTGGCAGACACTCCTCTAGGTGCTGTGAACACAGTGGAAAACAAAACAAAGTCCCTGATCTTAAGCTCTCAGATTTAAGTTTTAAAGGAGGAAAGATACAATAAGCAAGTACTTATATACAAAGATATAATGATAAAGATATAAAGATACAATAAGCATATAAATAAATATATGATTTCAGGGAGTGATGTGTGCTAACTTTTAAAATCTGGTGTTCTGCTTCCTAAATTAGACACTCTGGTGCTAATAGCCTTCGAATTGAAAATGGTAAGGAACTTTCTAATGGTAAGGAATACTCTTATTAAAGCTATCTGGGGTATATTTAGTCCTTCATAACCAACACTCAAAATGCTATTCCACCAGAAGTACTATGTGCAGCTAGTGTCCCAAATTCTGCTCTCACAATTGCCCATTAAAGAAAATATAATCTGCTGATTCACACTCCATTATTGATGGTGGGTAATTGCTTTGTATGTTACCTCTTCCAGAATTACATTTTAAAGTGTCTAGCATCTTAACCCCAAATGAGTAAATACTGCAAGTCCTTTTGCTCTCCTTCCCCTAATCCCTCATTTTATCTCTTGCTTGCCTTTGAGCACATACAAAATCCACACCTTAAAAACCACTCATTCAGGGAGAGTTGGGTAAACATGAAAGATGGAGACATGACTGACTTCTTATTTCTGGTTTCTGCCCTTCATTTTTCTTCAGAAAAATGTCTCAGTTAATATATGAGGCCTATGGTCTGTGATCTAGAAAGTTTGTCAGTTTTTTAAATTGCCTTTATTCCCAAATGTGACTTTTCTTCAGTGTCTACATATTATGTCACACGTTCTATTGACACTGCTGCAATATAGATTAAAAATTTTGTGGCATAGGGGTAGGTGAGTGTTAGTATCTCCTCTGTGCCATTTGCTCTGTTACTGCTTTATTGGACTCATCTACCCTCATGAACTTGCAATCACCTAAATGGAAGTTTTGAATGTGCCATCTTTTGCTTGGTTATTTCAACCATGCTGCTATATATAATCAGGTGTGGTACAGTTTATCAGTTTGATTCCAGGTGTGAGTGGATACAAATCATTACATTGTGCTGTTAACGATCCTTGACTGCTTGCTGTTACCTACTTTTTACAGACATCATACTAAAAGCTAGATTATTTCTTTGGGGGAAAAGAAACTTATTTAATGTAATTTAAAAAACCTTTCCAATGGAAAATGAAGTATTATTGAAAATAATATCTATTTTTTAGCTTTCGGCAATTCATGGTGCTTTCTGGTGGTATCTGCTTGAAGTCTACTGCCATTATAGGGAAACTTGCCTGTTCCTTCTCTAGATCTTTATTCTAAACAATCTGTTAGTAATGATACATTCTGTAGGAGGGTGTATTCTGAGCCGTTAACTTCCTGTAAGGGGAAAATGGGTGGGTTGTCAGAAATATCACTGAAGCAGGGTGGGCTGTGGGTGGAGGGTTGGGGTATTTGTCTTGAGAATTAAAAACTACGAAACACTTTTGTACACAAGTGATTTTTTAAAAAATAAATACATTTTTAAAGATGTTGAATTTTCCCCCCTTATTGGGAATTCTTAAAAATAAATGTATGCATGTTTTCCCCTGAAATAAAAAGAAAGTTTCTCAGTTTTTATGCAACTATACTCTTGAAAAATATTCTACATATACTTCCATCTTTTGTCAACCTCATAAATGTATGCAACTATTATGTATTCCTAATAATTAAAAATGAAAATATTTACATTTTTTCCAGTTGTCCAAGATGCTTCTTAAGTTTCCTAGGTATCAAGGTGATAACTGATATAAAAAGAACAACCATTTTCTAACTCACAATAGCTTCATATATTGCAGTTTATTTTTGTTGCATTATACTTACAAATTCAATCAGGTTTTAAGAAAAATGAAGTCAGATCGTTTAGTCAAAATAAGACTAAATTTTCTAGAGTCATTAGTAAGATTCTGCATGATAAATAGATGGATTTCTATATACTTGAGTGGAAAATATCAAGTATTTAGTTTTTTTAGGGTTATAATTCATTTCTTGCTTTTGAAATTTCTTTGAATATTGACTGACTTCATTCTTTCTTGGGCTTTTTGGCCTATCACTGTAGGGCCCTTTACTGCTGAGAGGAAAAAGTGAATAGGCTAATGTGAAAACAGCTCATGGACAGTCAAACACATCCAACACAATTGACTTCAAAGCAACTGTATTTATTTTGACTCTGTGGGATTTTTTTTGAGAAGTTGAAAAGTGAATTACCTAAATATTTCTGCTAATATTAAACTCATTAGGTTGAGCATTTTTTCTTTTATGTCAAATGAATTTAAAGATGATTGTTTGTGTGGAGTTTTTCTTGAAAGAGGTTAAAATAGGAGCAGAATTTGAGCCATCTGTTGGATAATATTTGAAAAACTAGTAAAAGACTGTTAGAATGATACATTACCAATAGACAAGGAAGCTTTCTATTGCCACTCCTTTTCAGCATAGTATTGGAAGTCCTAGCCAGAGCAATCAGGCAGGAGAAAGAAATAATGGATATCCAAATAGGAAGGGAGGAAGTCAAACTGTCTCTGTTTGCAGATGACATGATTCTACATCTAGAAAACCCCAAAGTCTTGGCCCAAAAGTTTCTCCAGCTGATAAGCAACTTCAGCAAAGTTTCTGGAATACAAAATCAATGTACCAAAATCACTAGCAGTCCTATACAGCAACAATGACCAAGTCAAGGGCCAAATTAGAAAGGGAATCCTATTCACAATTGCCACAAAAAGAATAAAATACTTAACAATACAGCTAACCAAGAAGGTGAATGATCACTACAAAGAGAATTACAAAACACTGCCCAAAGAAATGGCCCTACTGCCCAAAGGAAATTAAAGATTCAATGCTCTTCCCATCAAACTATCAATGACATTCTTCACAGAACTAGAAAAAACTATTTTAAAATTCATATGGAACTAAAAAGAGCCCAAATAGTCAAGGCAATCCTAAGAAAAAGAAACAAAGCTGCAGGCATCATACTACTTGACTTTAAACTATACTACAAGGCTACAGTAACCCAGAGAGCATGGCACTAGCACAAAAGCAGGCACATAGACCAACAGAACAGAATAGAGAGCCCAGAAATAAGGCTGCCCACCTACAACCACCTAATCTTTGACAAGGCTGACAAAATCAAGCAATGGGGAAAAGACTCCCTATTCAATAAATGGTGCTGGGATCACTGGCTAACCTTATGCAGAAGAATGAATTTGGACCCCTTCCTTACACCATACACAAAAATCAACTCAAGATGGATGAAAGACTTAAGTGTAAAACCCAAAATTTATATAAAAACTCTAAAAGAAAACCTAGGCAATACCATCCTGGACATAGGAACAGGCAAATTATTCATGACAAAGACAACAAAAGCAATCACAACAAAAGCAAAAATTGACAAGTGGGATCTAATTAAAAGTAAGAGCTCTCTAAAGCAAAGGAAACTGTCAACAGAATAAACAGACAACCTATAGAATGAGAGAAGGTTTTTGCAAACAATGCACCTGATAAAAGTCTAATTTCCAGCACCTATAAGGAACTTAAACAAATTTATAAGAAAAAACAAGCGACCCCATAAAAAGGTGGATGAAAGACATGAACAGAAACTTTTCTAAAGAAGACATTCAAGTGGCCAACAAGCATTTGAGAAAAAGCTCAATATCCCTGATAATTAGAGAAATGCAAATCAAAACCACAGAGAGATAATATCTCACACCTGTCCAAATGGTTATTATTAAAAAGTCAAAAAATAACAGATGCTGGTGAGGTTGTGGAGAAAAGGGAACACTTATACACCCTTGGTGGAAGTGTAAATTAGTTCAACCATTGAGAAAAGCAGTATGGAGAGTCCTCAAAAAGCTAAATTCAGATCTACCATTTGATCCAGCATTCGCATTACTCGGTATATACCTAGAGGAATATAAATTATTCTACCATAAAAACACATGCATGTGAATGTTCACTGCAGCACTATTCTCAATAGCAAAGACATGGAATGGACCTAAATGCCCATCAATGACAGATTGGATAAAGAAAATGTGGTACATATACACCATGGAATACTATACAGTCATAAAAAAGAACAAGATAATGTCTTTTGCAGGAACATGGATGGAGCTGGAGGATATTGTCCTTAGTAAACCCATACAGAAACAGGAAATTAAATGCTGCATGTTCTCACTTATAAGTGGGAGCTAAATGATAAGAACTTATGAACACAAAGAAGGGAAACAACATACATTGGCATCTGCTTGAAGGTGGAGGATGAGAGGGAGAGGAACAGAATAGATAACTATTGGGCTTAATTCCTGGGTGATGAAATAATCTGTATGACAATTCCTTGGGACATGATTTTACCTATGTAACAAACCTTCACCTGTACCTCAAACCTAAAATAAACGTTAAAAAAAAAAAAAAGAAAAATTACCAATAAAATGAAGAAGTTTCACTAAAGAGAAAAACCATTGGCTTTTTCTGACACAGGTACTTTCTGAGTGAAATTTGGAAGTTGGTAAGGTTATATTTAGTATTTAAGCATTGCAATATTTTATTCCTTGGTGAAACTTTATCTCTCCACCCTCTTCATGTACACTGACAGTACTCATGATACATTCTTGCACTGATTAAAATCAGATCCTAGGAGTAAATATTATAGATTTACCACACATAAATGGCAAAATCTAATATATTTCTTTTGCCAGTTAGAATTGCATTTCCTTGAAAGACAAAATTTCAAACCAAAGGAATGAATCTTGAATTCAAAATCAGAAGCTTGTCATCAATAAACCAAGGTATTTTGGGAAGGTATTTTGTGGGGCCACTATATAAAGCCAGTCATTTTTAGTTTGGAAACATGAAAGACTGATATGCCAATGAACAATGGCCAGACAGTATATGAAAATAGAACTCTGATCCACAACCTCTGCAGCAACCTGTCCAGGAAGACAAATCACAGCCTCTGCATCAATTGGTCCAGATGATTCAGGACTTAAGTCAATAAGTGCCAACTTCTCTAATTTTTGTCCCCCTTTCCAACTCAGAACTAACCT
This sequence comes from Pongo abelii, assembly GCF_028885655.2. NCBI lineage: Eukaryota > Metazoa > Chordata > Mammalia > Primates > Hominidae > Pongo > Pongo abelii. The sequence continues at coordinate 90,359,223 of NC_072008.2, forward strand.
TGGAGAGCCAAATATGTTTCTCAAACCAATCACATTGTTGCAGGAAGTCAGGGACCTGGAATGAAGGCACCAGCTGGAGCTGCAGCAGAGGAACATGAATTGTGAAGATTTCATGAACATTTAACAGTTTCCCAATAATACTTTCATAATTTCTTACACCTGTCTTACTTTAATCTCTTAATCCTGTTATCTTTGTAAGCTGAGAATGTATGGCACCTCAGGACCACTATTGTGTTAACTGCACAAATTGATTGTAAAACATGTGTGTTTGAACAAGATGAAATCAGTGCACCTTGAAAAAGAACAGAGTAACAGCGATTTTAGGGAACAAGGGAAGGCAACCATAGGTCTGACTGCCTGCGTGGTTGGGCAGAATAGAGCCATATTTTTCTTCTTGCAGAGAGCCTATAAGCGGATGTGCAAGTAGGGAAGATATTGCTAAATACTTTTTCTAGCAAGGAATATTAATAATTAAGAACCTGGGAAAGGAATGCATTCCTGGGGGAAGGTCTATAAAGGGCTACTCTGGGAGTGTCTGTCTTATGCGGTTGAGATAAGGACTGAAATACGCCCTGGTCTCCTGCAGTACCCTCAGGCTTACTAGGATTGGGAACTCCACCCTGGTGAATTTGAGGTCAGACCGGTTCTCTGCTCTCAAACCCTATTTTCTGTTGTTTAAGATGTTTATCAAGACAGTAAGTGCACAGCTGAATATAGATCCTTATCAGTAGTTCTGAATTTGCCCTTGTCCTGCTTCCTCAGAAGCATGTGATCTTTGTTCTCTTTTTTGCCCTTTGAAGCATGTGATCTTCTGACCTACTCCCTGTTCTTGCACTCCGTCCCCTTTTGAAACCTTAATGAAACTTGCTGGCTTTAAGGCTCAGGTGGGAATGATGGTCCTACTGATATGTGATGTCACCCCCAGCAGCCCAGCTGTACAATTCCTCTCTTTGTACTCTTTGTCTTTATTTCTCAGACCGGCCAACACTTAGGGAAAATAGAAAGAACCTACGTTGAAACATTGGGGCTGGGTTCCCTGATATCACATAGAATGTCTTGCTTCTAGCTAGCCTGCCTCTAGCTTCCCCATGCCTTCAACCTACGATTATAGCATATTTTGTTGCTCCACTTTTTCACTATAAAGCTTTTCTGCTCTCCTGCCTCTCTCCCAAATATAAGTGATAGTGGCTGACTCCCTTGCTATAGCAAGCTCTGAATAAAAATAACCTTGGCATGTCATTTCGGTGGTCTTCATTTCTTTCTACAATCCTGTTACATAGATATTTCAGAGCCAAGATTTTTAACTCGTTATGTAAATTGTAATTGACTAAGAAGCTTAAAAAGTACAGATGACAGGCCAGGCCATGGTGGCTCACGTCTGCAATCCCAGAACTTTGGGAGGACGAGCCAGGTGGATCACCTGAAGTCAGCAGTCCCAGACCAGCCTGGCCAACATGGCAAAACCCCATCTCTACTAAAAACAAAAAAATTAGCTGGGCATGGTGGCACGCTTGTAATCCCAGTTACGCCGGAGGCTGAGACAGGAGAATTGCTTGAACCCTGGAGGCGAAGGTTGCAGTGAGCTGAGACCATGTCACTGCACTCCAGCCTGGGCAACAGAGTGAGACTCCATCCCATCACACACCACCCCCTCCACAAAAAAAAAAAAAAAAAAAAAAAAAAAAAAGACAGATGACCAAACATCACTCAAGTCCAACTGCATTCACATTTCTACAGGAAGGCCTGCCAATGAGCATTTTAAAGAAGCATCCCAGGTGATTCTTATATACACTGTCATTTGAAAACAGCTGTTCTGTGGAAATCTTGTTTAATTTTTTGAATATTTATGAATACCCATTCCAAGCTAGATGATAGCAAAACAAACAAATAAACAAACAAAAATGCCTACATTAGTTTTCAAACCTCCCAACTCCAATGTCTTCCTTAGAAAACATCAAGACTAGTTTGAAACTTGTTCTAACAGATAAAATTAAATGCTCCTCCACCAGAAGTCATTTGTTTTTTAAATTTTTTCGATATTCTTTGAAATGGATCCCTTTAGCATTTCTCAAACTGTTAACTGAAATCCATAGATGCTGAAGAAACAATGTTAGCACAATGCACATAAAAGAGTCACTTTACCAGAAGAAAGTTGATTGCCCTCAAATATAAGACCAATATAACACTGGTTTGGGAGAGACATTCTGATCCTCTTATAAACGTAGAAAAGTGATCAGTGATTTGCTGGCTTATGACTAACTCTGGCAAGGTTGTTCTTTTGGCAGGGCAGACGTTTTGCATTAAGTAGAATGTGATATCGCCAAGAAAACATATTGGGTTTTGTGTTGTATTCAGAACAGAAATAGCTGAGAACAGAAAGACACTTCCAGAAGTATTCCCAGCTATCAATTTCCCTAATGTGTAAAATTCAAAATTTCTAAGCAATATCAGAGGGAGTGCTTGCAAATATTAAAGATGTATTACTCTAATTGCTAATAGCATATATTTCACCCTAACTATCCCTCCTTTGAAGACTACATGGGTTACTCAAGTTAATGTGGCACAGTAAAAGCCAAAAGTCAATGTGAATAAAACAATGATAATTTTATTTTGTCAGCAAGGCAAGGTCACAAATAATCTAGTGTATCTATGACATATACTTGTATACAAAAACTCTTTTCCTCTGTTTTTGCTTCACAGCTTTGTCTTCATTTGTTTTTAATGGAATTAGGCAAATTTACAGATGGTAAAGCATCAAAATAATTTTAATAAATGATTGAGTGGTTTATAGTCTCTCACAAATCACTTCATTCCCTGAAACTAAGACTGAAAATATCCACAACTAAGGAAAGTTTTGGAAGAAATTTTAGGCAAACAAGTAATATTTTTTTCACTTCAATGATGTCATACACTTCCATTGAAAATACAGAAAGAGGAAATTGAGACAATGTCTGGGTGTGCAGTGTGAATGCTAAAATGAAAGTGTAAGGGATGGTGTTTGTTGCCCAAGTCATGGTAGGGATATGAATGGTGTGGTATATTAGGGATGGAACTGAAGAAATTGGGAGTTTAAAAATAGTGCTAATTCTGTGCCAGAAGAGAAAGTTCTAATTGCTTCCTGAATGTAAATATTCTGGAGACAAAGAGGACATTAACCGTGATAAAGGGTAAACACCAGAAGGGTGTGGGGTACTGGGAAGAAAAAGTGCATAGTTTTCCAGCTCCAAAATAAGTCTTTCCAACATATTGAAACTACACTTTATAATCTCCTTGAGAGAAAGGAATACACCACATTATCTTGGATTTAGAATACTTGCTAAATACCCTTTTTAAATACATTAAATACTCCTATGCAATTTCTAGATAGGCTGATAATTAGGAGTGCTTGATGTATATCAGTCATCCAGGTATGGATCAAACTAGTGAGAAAATATGCAAATATTTTAACATATTTGTAAAATTTTTATTTTGGTATTTTTAAAATTATAAATTATAAAGAAGGCATGTGACTATTCAAAACCATGGATTAAAGGTACCATCTGACATTTTAAAAGCATATGTAAAATCAAATCCACTGGAGCTTTACTGTCCTTAGAATCCATGCCCTGAGTTGACAAAAATAGAGGACACTACTTCATAATAAGGTCCTTTTGATAACTTTATTACCTACGTTCCTCAAAATGGCATTCCTGATGGCCTAGAATATAGAGAATACCAGTAAACAATGTTTACAGTGAGATTCTAATATATAAATATGATCTAGTCTATGACTATTTTGGAGTCTAAAATGCTTTTTGAAATAGCAAATTATCCATAGAAGCACTCAAATACTTTTCACTTACATAAAATTACTCACTGCATCTTATTTAATATCTCCAAAATGCAACATTTTGGAGGTCTTTTCCCCTCCATTTAGTTTCTTTTGTGTTTGCAGTTGAAATCTACACAATTTCTTCCATCCTCTCTCTCTCTATATATATATATATACACACACACATATATATATATACATATGTGTATAAATATATACACATATGTATATTTGCTTTCTGAGATACAAACTAATCGAAGGCTTTTATCTCTTGAAAAACCAGATTAAGAGTAGCAATAGCAGATAAAAATTCAAATAATCACTGGTTAATCAAGTTTTCTCATAATCCTGAAAGCGCTGGACAGAGTATTGTTCGTGAAGGTATTCTGAATGCTAATTTAGTGCACTATTTGGGTTCAAGTAGAGAAAATTTAAAAAACCACAGCATTATCTAGGAATCTATAGAAATTTGAAGAAGTTTCATGCCTTGCTCAGATTATCTCTGACCCTGCAAACATAGACTCTTTCTCTCTCATATTCAGTAATTCTAACACTTATGTGTATAATTAAAAAATAAAAATTTACTCAAGATTCTTTTCAACTCATATTCAGCTTATAGGCTGGAGATTGATTTTAAAGAAACCGGACACTGTTTTTGCGTGTTAGAGCAATTTGAGAAAATATTGATTTCACTTTATAAGGCTTGAATGCTTGTATATATGACTCGGAATTGGACACCAAGGTTCCTAGCATTTAAAATTTTCTATTCTTCTTTGTTTATGTTTCAGTTATTGAAATATTCTTAATGTAGGTTATTTTATATTTCCATTCTCCTTTGCTTATGTTCCAGTTATTGAACTATTCTTAATTTATGTTATTTTGTATTTAACATTTCCATGCTTATATTGCTTTATTGTCACTAGTGTGGATGAAAAGAGTCAAAGTGTAAAATATTTGAAGAGATTTATTCTGAACCAAATTTGAGTGACCATGGCCCATGACACAGCCCTCAGGAGGTCCTGAGAACACATGCCCAAGGTGGTCAGGGTGAAGCTTGGTTTTATATATTTTAGGGAGGCATGAAACATCAATCAAGTACATTTAAGAAATACATTGGTTTGGTCCAGAAAGGCAGGACAGCTCAAAGCAGGGGGGCTTCCAGGCTATAGATAAATTTAAACATTTTTTAGTTGACAATTGGCTGAGTTTGTCTAAAGACCTGGTATCAATAAAAAGAAAACGTCTAGGTTAAGATAAAAGGTTGTGGAGACCAAAGTTCTGTTGAGCAGATGAAGCCTCCAGGTTCCAGGCTTCAGAGAGAATAGGCTGTAAAATGATTCTTATCAGACTTAAAGTCTGTGTTGACCTTAATGCCAGAGAGGCATAATGAGGCATGTTCGACCCCCACTTCCCATTATGGCCTAAAACAGTCCCTCAGATTAAATTTTAAGAGCCCTGGCTGAGGAGGAAATCCATCAGCATTGTTGGGGGGGGTTAGAATTTTATTTTTGGGTTATGTCTTCCCCTTTCTGGCCAAGATTTGCCAGAGGCAACATCAAAGGCCAACAAATTTTTATTTTGTCTCATAGCATTGCCAGGGTAGTATTGTGTCTGGAATTGGTGGGTTCTTGGTCTCACTGACTTCAAGAATGAAGCCGTGGACCCTCGTGGTGAGTGTTACAGCTCTTAAGGTGGCGCGTCTGGAGTTTGTTCCTTCTGATGTTCAGATGTGTTCGGAGTTTCTTCCTTCGGGTGGGTTTGTGGTCTCGCTGGCTCAGGAGTGAAGCTGCAGACCTTCACGGTGACTGTTACAGCTCTTAAGGCGGTGCGTCTGGAGTTGTTCGTTCCTCTCGGTGGGTTCGTGGTCTCACTGGCTTCAGGAGTGAAGCTGCAGACCTTCACGGTGAGTGTTACAGCTCATAAAGGCAGTGTGGACCCAAAGAGTGCGCAGCAGCAAGCTTTATTGCAAAGAGCAAAAGAACAAAGCTTCCAGAGTGTGGAAGGGGACCCCAGCGGGTTGCCACTGCAGCCAGCTTTTATTCTCTTATCTGGCCCTACCCACATCCTGCTCATTGGTAGAGCGCAGTAGTCTGTTTTGACAGGGCGCTGATTGGTGCATTTACAATCCCTGAGCTAGACACAAAGGTTCTCCACCTCCCCACCAGATTAGCTAGATACAGAGTGTGGACACAAAGATTCCCCAAGTCCCCACCAGATTAGCTAGATACAGAGTGTGGACACAAAGATTCCCCAAGTCCCCACCAGAGTAGATAGATACAGAGTGTCCATTGGTGTATTTACAAACCCTGAGCTAGACACAGGGTGCTGATTGGTGTGTTTACAAACCTTGAGCTAGAGACAGAGTGCCAATTGGTGTATTTACAATCCCTTAGCTAGACACAAAGGTTCTCCAAGTCCCCACCAGACTCAGGAGCCCAGCTGGCTTCACCCAGTGGATCCCGCACAGGGCCACAGGCGAAGCTGCCTGCCAGTCCTGTGCCATGCACCCTCACTCCTCAGCCCTTGGGTGGTCCATGGGACTGGGCACCCTGGAGCAGGGGATGGCACTCATCCGGGAGGCTCGGGCAGCACAGGAGCCCACGGAGTGGGGGTGGGAGGCTCAGGCATGGCGGGCTGCAGGTCCCGAGCTCTGCCCTGTGGGAAGGCAGCTAAGGCCCGGTGAGAAATTGAGCACAGCAGCTGCTGGCCCAGGTGCTAAGCCCCTCACTGCCCGGCCGGGCGGGGCCAGCTGGCTGCTCTGAGGGTGGGGTCCGCTGAGCCCACACCCACCTGGAACTCACGCTGGCCCGCAAGCACCCCACGCAGCCCTGGTTCCCACCCGCACCTCTCCCTCCACACCTCCCCGCAAGCTGAGGGAGCCGGCTCTGGCCTCGGCCAGCCCAGGAAGGGGTTCCCACAGTGCAGTGGCGGGCTGAAGGGCTCCTCAAGTGCCGCCAAAGTGGGAGCCCAGGCAGAGGAGGCACCGAGAGCGAGCGAGGGCTGCGAGGACTGCCAGCAAGCTGTCACCTCTCGGCATGGCTGCCTGCCCTGGGTCTATCCTGTCCCTTGGTGGGGCTCCCTGAGGCATGGGGCCTTAAGAGTCAAAACACTTATAGCCAATTAATTGCTCTAGGCCAGATAGGAATAGATGTGGACAGGCATTCATTACCTCTTAAAGTTATTATTTTAAGTAAAAAGCCAACAAACAAGACAAAAAGGCAAATTTATAAGACTGATTTATTTTTAACTTCTATGTGTTGAGATACTGTAAGCTTGGTTTTTGTTACAGGCTTATAGCAATTAGCTATACAAAACAAAAGCATTGTTCTAAAAATAAAATATGTGTATATATCTCTATATAGCTATATTTATCTTCACAACTCATGACTGAGAGTATTATATCCAGGAGGCTTTGTTACAAGGTATCTATATTCTGTTAGTAAATATTTTCCTTTAATTCTATAGTAAGCAGAAAACACTCTATAGTTGGGGTGGATGCAAAAGTGACACATAATCATTTAGAAGGCAACTCAAGGTGCTTTACCAGTTGTTTAGGCATCTTTGTACCCCTTCTTGATTTGGAGGGTTTGATCTTGACCTAATTTTATCCCTCATAACTGGTCCTTATTATCTTATGTGCCCACCTTCTCTGCAACAGTCCCTGAGCCTAGAGGGAGGGTGTTTGTATAGTTTTAGAAGCAGAGCTTTCTCAGTGAAAAGGATTCCAGCCCAGTTGGACGCCAGATGAAGGAGATTCATATCTCTGGTCTTGAAAATGCCATGATTTTTGTTTCCTTGGAAGTAAAACAAGGAGAGATAAATAACAAATGTTTGACAATTATTTGGCAATTGTAAGAGGAATTTTTGTGTCAGAACAGAAAAAGAAACCCATTCCATCAGGGCACCAACGAAAAATATGAAGAAAAATATGATGTGGTACTCTCTGGAGGATTATTGTAGCCAGGAAATAATGATTCAATCTGCACTCAAACAAAAAAGTTAGGGCTGAAATCTAGTATTAAGTGTCACACTTTTCCTTTGAAACAATCTCTCTAGCTGCTTTTTTTCTATTAAAGAGAAATTACAGCAATTCTGATTATTTGCATAAAATGCAGCAAGAATTGATTGGCCACACAGACTCCTTTTAAGTTGGCAAAAATACTCTATTTTAGATTAAGTCTTGTTAAAACAACTAGGGCCTCCAATTGTTTGTTTAAAAACTCTTATTGAACTTATGCAAACAGTTATATTGTCAAAAAATTACTATCTGAATTTTGGAGAACTCAAAAAGGCAAATTTGCTTACAAAAACATGCTTTACGCAAAAAACTTAAAAGAAAAAGATACTCTTGACCCTTCTTTAACCAGACCAGCGGCTATTAAACAAGATGTTTGTTTACCTTGGAAATACCATTTACAAACTAAACAGCTCGTGAGCACTATCAGGTACTGTAGAATTTAGAAGCTCCTCATAATTAGTCCTAGAAAAGAGGCTCTCTACTTATCAGGTAGCAAGATTTTATGTAAACGATTTTTATTTTATCATGAAACTGTTTTGGGAAACATTACTTCATTAGCCTAGGGGTAGCTTCCGTTCACATTCCATCACAAGGCAGTAAATGCTCCTTGTAGTGGAAATTCTCTAGTTCAGTCATTGTCATTGAAAAGTACTCACAGTTTTTGTGCTATTATCCCTGATAAATGCTCCACACAAAGGACTGTGCAGTGGAGGATCTGTCCTGATTAGCACTCCAGCTTCTACCCTATACTTTGTGGGCTGAGGCGATTTTACTAGTTCCCATTTAGCATGTCCAATTAACATTTCCTAAAAGAGCAGATTTACATGCCTTCAGTTTCATAGTACTAGAAAGAGGAAATATCCCCAGTCAGATGCAGTAGCTATTTTCATAAGATATTTAAGTAAAGGAGTTACAACTACCTTGCATAAAGTTTGTTTCAACATCTTACATTTTATAATTCTATTAACCTGTATGTTTATATGTTCTGGTCCCAGGAACCCTTTCTTACCCCCAGAGCATTTTACCTTTTCTGGTGAAAAGGGTTTGGGTTCCCAGTAGGGAGTTGCATCTGTAAGACCTATGAGGGACAGCAAATTTGGTAAGGCTTCTTAAACAGTCCTATGATTCTGTAGGAGGGCCACTCATCTGAAAGGGGCCCCCTTAGCCCCCAAATGTACTATGATCTGGGTAACAGGCATATTTGGTGGGAGGATATTCCAGTTATCATAAAGCCAGTTATCAAAAGTAACCCAAATTTCCAGTGAAAAAAAACCTGAGGGTTTAACATGACTTTCAGATTTTAAACTACTGGAGAGTTTTGAGATTAAATTTACCAAAGATTACCAAGGTCATGTGAATTAAAAGGCATCCAAGCTAGCTTCTACCAATCTGATTAGCACCTTCTTAAGTAAGTTACTTGATTAGAGCTCTTTCATATAGTTTAGTGGTGAAATATCAGTTTCACATGACATATATAAAGATAGAGATGTAACCAGCATACAGAATAAAAAGGCAGGCCCAAAAGATAGTTTATTTGCCTGTTTTCACAAAAAAAATCTCCCTTACTTTAGATAATTAATAAAAGTTACAGGAACCAACAAAAGGTGAAGGAGAGACCTATCCTTCAAGGCCTTTTCAAGAGAAAGAGTTGAACCTCTGCGATATCAATCTGAAGAATGTTAAAGAAACAGATTATAGAATTTAAAAAATTTAAAACTTCTTGTATTAAAAGTAAGTCGTTTGTAATAAAATCTTGTTTTAACCAGTTATTTGGTTTTGTATTAGTGTATTGTTTTAATATCAAAGACCCATCTTTAGAAAGACTCTTATTTCTTCTTAATCATAGCCAACTGAATTATACAACTGCTTTAAAAATTCCTTTTTACTATCTTTATTATGACTTACCTAGACCATTCACAAGACGTGTAGACTTTCTGTTTTGTCCTAAATATCCCTCTTTCTTGAATAACCTAGTCATTTGCTTTAGGACAAAAATTCACCACACAAGATCCTTTCTTATGTAAAATTGCTTTCCTTTCTATCTTCCTTACCAAAAGTACCTCTTTATATCTTTAACTTTCTTTACATCTCTTATTTCCTGATTCCTTTACCATATTTTATGTGTAAGCTTCAAATAAGCTTCGAATTAGACAAAGATATTTTACCTCTTAATAAGAACTTCTTTTTAAAAAAATGTTTTCTTATAATTTTTAAATTGGAAATTACCCGGATACTGATACAAGCAGGAGGCAAGGAAATATTGCGTAGAAGAGGGCAGTTCCCTGACAAGGCCACACCCTTAAGCCTGGAAGCCTGCAGTTCTAAATGAGAACAGGCAATCCTGCTTTAGTGCCCAGATGTTGCCTTTTGGTCAGCCACACCCCCCATCCTGTACCCATATAAACCCCAAACTCAAGGCTCCACAAGCAGAAGAGCAGAAGAGTGGCAGAGTGTCAACATGGCTGAGTAGTGCGGCAGAGAAAGAGAGAAGAGAACGAGCATCTGAAAGTTGAGAGTAGTTCAGCTGGGGACAGTCGGGAGGAGATTGTCTGCAGGACAGCGAAACTCCAGGGGAGGATCATCTTCCCCCTCCATTCCCTTTCCAGCTCTCCATCTATTCCACTGAGAGCCATTTCCACCACTCAATAAAATCCCCACATTAGCATTTTTCATGTCCAACTGACCTGATTCTTCCTGGATGCAGACAAGAACCTGGGTACCAAAAGGGCAGGGAATAAAAGGCTGCCACACTGACTCTCCACTGAGCTGGTTTAACACTCAGCCATCCACAGACAGCAGAGGTAAAAGAACACTGTAACATGCCCACTGGGGCTTTGGGAGTCGCAGGCACCCCCTGCTCCAGATGCTGCCATGGGGCCTTCATGGAGTTTGCTTCTGCCAGGACCCAAACGCACTTGCCCTGGCTCCTGCACCTGCCCGTCTGTGTGCTTCCCCTCCTATAAAAGGTTCGAACATGAGGCAACAAAGCAAGGGAGCCACACCTCTGACACAAGTCCTGTGAAGGGGTCAGGGAACTCTCCCGCTTCAGTACTTAATATCAATTAATAACCTGAGACCCTAAATTATGATGTTTGTTTAACAGAATTTATTCCATTACGTTTACCTGATTAATAGTTTACCTAGATTATTTACAAAAACTGTGACAGTTAATATTTAAAGTTATTTTCCTATTAACCATTTTTTATCTCTGTCAATTTCAGGTATTTACTTAAGAAACTTAAGGTTAAATATAAGGGAATATTTTTTTTTTACCAATAACTCAGGAGTTAGCTGTTTTCATTGAACCAACAATATTCCATGTCTTATTTGTTAAAATTACACAAGCAAAGGTCATTCTGTCTTGGGCTGGGTTTCATACTTTTATAATTCTTATGGCAAATCTTATAGTATTCTGCAGGTATAAGCACAAAACCACTTGATCAATAAATACAAAAAAAAGTCAACAATTCTTAAGATATTGTTAATATTATTTTACCAGTAATTTAAAAGCCAGCTTATTTGAGATTTTACTAGTCATGTGAACTTGAAAAAGTATTTAACTAGTTTTTTTAAAGTATTTGATTTAAGCATTTTTATCTATTAAGCCAATTAATTCGAGCTCTTTTACACATTTTTAGTTGTGAAACATTGTGTACACGACACATAAATACATAGACATATTAGACATGCTGATAGAAATACATCTTACAGATCCTTAAGACCTCTTTTCTTTCCTATCTTAGACTTTCAAATTCTTGATAACCTGTTTCATCACGCCAGGCAGTTGTCAGCTAAAGAGCCCTAAATTTGCATATTAAAGAAACAACTGAGGTGAAAATCAGATAGCAAAATTTACATCATAAGATATGAAGAGAAAAAATCTGGTGTGCTAGAGGGAAATTAAAATGAGTTTAACTGCCAATTAAACATAAAATTATATAATTTATAAAAGTGTTTTAAATATACACACACGCGTGCACGTGCACACACACACACACACAAAGATCCTATAGCTTTTACTTCAGAATTTTAGCCATGACATAAATACAAATTCATCGGCTTGTCAAAAAAAAGAAAAAAAAAAACAACTGTTGAGATCCAAACAGTGATTTTTATCTCAGTAGAAGAGTAACAGCAGATTTAAAGCAAGCAAAAAAGAAAATAGAGAAAAAGAGAACTTAGGAACTCTACAGTTTGCAGGTCTACCTTAGGGCAAATTTTCCTTAATGTCTATGTGCACGAAGACCATATTACTTCCATTTTACATAAACCCTGGCAAGTAGAGGTGCCATAAAACCTATGGAATGCTCAAAAGGGGGTCATTCTCCTTGTTTTCTCCTCATTCTTAGATTATTAGTTTCCCTTTTTTTTCTTAAAAGGAGGAACGGAGCTGTGCCCTAGGATTTCTGTGTAGTGGGTTGATGTGTGCTACTTGTGGGCAGGACTCCACAGTGTGTCACCACTGAGTCATTGCCACCCTCTTACATGTCTCAGTTTCTCTCTCCAGGGGTCTATTACCTCTTTGAAGGCTCAAAACACTGGGTAATTAGCCCTTACATGCATTTCCTGGATAAGCCTTTTTAAAAAATAATTTTTAGTTGCAGGTTTTTCTGTAGGGCCACTGCATGTTGTAAGTGTCAACCCCCCAGAAACTCCCACGAGGGCCCCAGCCACCCAGGGGTGCCTTTCAGCTTGTAGGAGCAAATGCCCTTACTCTTCAGAAATGAAAAAACTCAGTCTCTCATTTACCTATGAAAACAACAGTTCAGTTCTTCAGGCAAATGTGCACAGACAGACTGAATCAAAATTAATTGTGGGAGAAAAAGTAATAGAGAAGATCCTTTAGAATGCATCTCCAAACTAGAATTAGGATGCTGAAACAACAACTTCCTAGAAGGAAAACCAGCTCAGAATAAATCAAGGACCATCAACCGAAGGGAGGTTCAGGGCTCGGGAGGACTTACCAGTTTTACCAGAGGAGAAGCTGCAACTTGGGGAGGCTTCAGTGGACCCCTGCTAGTACCATAGCTCTGAGTTGGGCAACTCCTTCAGGGTCCTGAGTCTTCTTTGAGGCCCCACGTGTTTGCATGCCAAATTGCTGTCGATGAAAAGAGTCAAACTCTGTAAAATATTTGAAGAGATTTATTCTGAGCCAAATATGAGTGACCATGGCCCATGACACAGCCCTCAGGAGGTCCCAAGAAGATGTGCCTAAGGTGGTCAGGGTGCAGCTTGGTTTTATACATTGTAGGGAGGCATGAGATGTCAATCAAATACATTTAAGAAACACATTGGTTTGGTCCAGAAAGGCAGGAAAACTCAAAGCAGGGGGGCGGAGGGGTACTTCCAGGCTATAGGTAAATTTAAACACTTTTTCATTGACAATTGGTTGAGTTTGTCTAAAGACCTGGGATTAACAGAAAGGAAATGTCTGGGTTAAGATAAGAGGTTGTGGAGACCAAAGTTTTATAACGCAGGTGAAGCCTCCAGGTAGCAGGCTTCAGAGAGAATGGGTGGTAAACTGTTTTTTATCAGACTTAAAATTTGTGTTGAAGTTAATGCCAGAGAGGTATAAGGAGTCATGTTTGACCCCTCTTCCTATCATGGCCTGAAACAGCCTCTCAGGTTAAATTTTAAGAGCCCTGGCTGAGGAGGAAGTCCATTGAGATGGTTGGGGGACCTTAGAATTTTATTTTTGGTTTACACTAGAATCAAGGACAAGCTCTTGGTTAAGTTAAGAATTTTATGTGTTAGATTCCATCAAGGTTACATAATACAAGGCAAATTGCCAAGTATAAAATACTCTAAATATTTTACCATATACATTATCTTTTTTGGTTACCCATTGAACAAGTACACTGAATACACTGAGCTAAGGTCCACATTCAAAGATTCAATACACTGGATAAAAAAAAGGGGGGGCATTTACCCCTAGTGATCCACTTACATGGATTGATATGAAAGGCAACCAGCTTGAAAGAGAAATATTAATGGCTAATTGTGAGATCAATACATTAATCTTTAGAAAATCTCCTGAATGCTTTTCATAAGCTTACCTCTTTCCAACAGTCTACATACTTGCTTTGTATGTATAAAACTCCTGCTCTTGCTTTTAAAATTAGGAGGATTTATGTTCTTTTCGGCTGCTAGAAAACATTTATAAATCTATGCTACATTGTTTAAGACCCATTTTTATTCATTTTACAATGATTTTTACTGACTTGAGCAAGAATAAACCAACCTGTAAACATGTTCACACAGCCTATTTGAACTTTTTATTAGTGAACAGGCAATGTTGGCTAAGTTGTCCAGACTCATTCAGACCTGTATCACTGTTGACATGTTAAGTTTAATTTCCAAGAAGAAACTAAAATAAATCACAACTGTCTTTTTTGCCTTGCTTTGTAAATTACTGCAAATTTATAATTCTAAAAAAAGTTACAAAAGAAAATTTCTTCATTTGTAGCATGCAGCACCAATTGGAAATGTGAGATGTTATATGACACAGTCATGAGAAATCAGAGTGGGAAAATGTCCATGGCTTCAGAAGTGTGTGATTACCATCATTATGTCATTACACATGTTAACATCTGGACTTCAATTAGTTGCAGTTATAGACACAATACGATGTGTATTTTCAAGCATAGTTCATCATTTCAAAGATATTTACTGAAGAACTAATATTCTCAACTAATTTAAGTAGTGGAGGATAAAACATTGAAAAAGCAATGTATATTTTAGAGAGTGGTATGAAGCTATATCATTGAAATATTAGTTGAACTTCAGTTTTGAAAATTAAGTATTTGGTTATTCTCTTTTATCATAGCCTAAAAATTTAACATGAGGCCATAGAAATATAAAGAATAAGGCGCTCTTTTGTTTACTATAATTTAAATTAAATGCAGATATATTTTAATTTTTTAAAGAGTGTTTTTTTCCAGTTAAGCATTTAATTTGACTTTATTATTTGCACTAGAAGTTATACATGGCTTAGGAAGCATATGAAGCCCATATGTCCCATAAGTGAGGAAATGCCCAGATCTTTTAAGGCCATCAGAAAGAAGGAACTCACATATCCAGAAAAAAACTACCTGGGCAATCTGCCAGTCTAAATATCTCACATTGTGCTAGCCAAACAACACTGGTGGCTCTTGAGCTGAGTAACCATATGTTAACTTTGATCTAAATGGTTATAAATGAACATGTATAAATGGAAACAGGCACCGAAGAACCATCAAATATTTGAGAAAAACAAACACCAATACCCAGAGGTAATTACCTAAGGGAAAATAATTTATAGAGTAAAAGAAAGAAGAGTTCAAAATCCATTTAATTTATGTTCTCAAAGAAATTTGAGAAGATACTGTACCCATTAACCTCCATCCTCCTCTCACCCCCAAAGTTCAGGCAGCTATGAAATAGTCCTTGGAAATTAAAATTTTCATTACCAAAATAAAGGAGCTTGATAGATGGAATAAATAGCAAAATGTGTACACCACACAACCAAATTAATTAGGAAGAAGTTCAAGGCAAGGGACCCTCCTACACCCTGTTACCAAAGAACAAAGTTATAGAAAAAAAGTCAAGAGATGGATCCATAGGACTTATTATAAAATAAAACTCTGAAAAACTTTCAGAAAATAAGAAGGGGAATAATAAGCTTATTCTAGAGGAATCATAATACATTTACCATCACATTTTTCACCTTCAACACTAGATGTCAGGAGACAAATTATCAGTGTCTTCACCATTCTCCAGAAAATAGTTTTGAACTCAGAATTTTATAGCCAGCCAAACTGTCATTTAAGTTAAGAGTAAAATAAAAATATATGGGCATATACAATGCAGAACATTTATTACCCACGTATCTTCTCTGAACAAATTACTTACTTATACTTCAGTAAAAATAAAAATGAAACAAAGAAGAAAGAAGATGTGGGACATGAGAAAGCATGCTAAGCAAACAAAAGCAAAACAAAACACTAAACTATACAATTCATTCTAAGTAATTTTTTATAATATGGACTTGAAGCTTAAGTAATATTTTAAAATGTAATAAAATAATGTAAAGACTTTAGTGGCAAATTGAAAATAAAATACCAGTAATTTCAATATGAGAAGTAGCTGGAGTGAAGAGTAAAGTAAAAGGATGTTTATTGGAGAATAATATTGACATAGCCACATGGCGATTAAAAACTGCAAGATTAAATATGTTTGTTTGAAATGCTAAGGTAATCGTTACAAAAATAGAAATCATTTGTACATCTTCCAAACTACTAAGGGAAAAAAAGAACAAATAAAACTTGGTCAACTCATAGAAAGGAAAGGAAGAAAAGAAATAAAAACATTGCAAACAAGCCAGCAAACAAACAAACAAAAATTAAAACAAATAAAATAGCATGAATAAGCCCAAACATACCACTAATACATGTACATGAATTTTATTCTTCTATTAAAAGAAGAGACTCAGTTCAGTGCAAGGTTTCAGCATTTTATTTTCTTTATTCATCAAGTCCTTACTTGAACACAACTCTGTTTAATGTGTTCACACTGAGTTTCAAAATAACATTAAAGATAAAGTAAGGTGAGAATCTGTCTGATTCTGGTGAGTCTGTTTTCTCAAAATGTAAAAGATACTTTTCTAGAGTGAAAGATTCATCCTTCATCTACTACACAAATCTATTTGTAAGGAAAGAAACATTGCTTAAATTCAGTGAATGAGAACATTTCCTTATTCCTTTCTATGTTAATGAAGGAGCTGCTCCTAAAAATCTAATATTAGGAGATAGATCATGGACTTAATTTTTTTGTTACAAGAAAATTCGTAGTAATTAGTGTGATTAATAGTTCAAAAGTCAGATATGGATTTCAATCTTCCATTTGTTATCTGGTGGCTGATTATTATTTTCCTGTCTGAGTCATTTCTAATGTAAGTAAATGAGGATAATAATATCTTTCGAGTACTAGTATATTTTCTCACTCATTTACATTCTTCTCCTGCCTTTCTCTTCTCTATCTATCTCCCTAACTGATTTTAAATATACTAAGTGTTTTCTATTAAAAGTATTTTTTTCTGGTTTCTTGGACCTATACCTCTCTATGGGCTTGATATGTAACTGGTACATACTAATAAAGCTATATTACTCATTTATGGCCTCTTCCACGCCTGTAACTATGTACTCTGTTCTCTTCTAGCATACTTTATACCAGTCAAAACCTAGAATTCAGATATCCTTGACACCTTCTTTTCTCCAACTGCCCATATCTAATCCATCACAAAATCCAGCTATTTACCCCCCATTTATATCTCTAAAATCCATCCATTTCTCTCCATTTCCACTGCTGCTGTCTTCATGCTCAATCACCTCTTAACATGAATTACTCAATAGCCTCCTATTGCATCCAACCTGGATTGTTTTCACATTTTGCCTATTATGAATAAAGCATCTGTGAACATTGGTGTACAGGATTTTGTGTCAACGTGAGTTTTCATTTCCTTGGTAAAAAAGGCCCCAGAGTGCAATTGGTGGGTCATACAGTAGTAGTTGGATATTTAGTTTTTAAGAGACTACCAAACTGTTTTTCCAGAGTGGCTGTACCATTTTAATTTCCACCAGCACTGTATTAGTGATCCAGCTTATCCCCCTCCTTGCCAGCATTTTATATTGTCACTATTTTTTGTTTCAGCCATTATAAGAGTGTACTGATATTTAATTATGGTTTTCATTTGCAGTTTCCTGATGGACAATAATGCTTTTATGTGCTTATTTTTTATCTGTATATTCTCTTTAGTAAAATATCTGTTCCTATCTTTTGCTTATTTCTGATCAGGATAGGTCGGGGTTTTTGTTTTGTTGTTAGGTTTTAGAGAATTCTTTATATATGCTTATCTAATGTCACATATGTGATTTGCAAATATTTTCTCCAAGATTGTGGCTTGACTTCTCGTCCTTTTTACAGGCTCTTTCAGGAGACAAAAGTTTTTAATTTTAATGATGTCCAATTTATGAAATTTTCTTTTTTATGGATTGTATTTTTGGTGTGAAGTTTAAGAATTTTTCCTGGACCCAAAAGCCGATAATTTTATCTTATTTTTTTAAAGTTTTATATTTTTCTTTCACATTTAAGTATGTGGTCCATTTTAAATAATTTTTATATAAAGGTTGTGGTTTTTGACAAGGTTCATATTTTTTGTTTATAGATGTGCAATTGTTCCAGCACTATTTGTTGAAAGGCTTTAATTCCTCTATTGAATTGCTCTTGGATATCTTTGTATGGGTCTTTTTATGGATTTTTTTATGGGCTTGATATTAAGTACTGAAGTGGGAGAGTTCGCTGACCCCCTCACAGGACTTGTGTCAGAGGTGTGGCTCACTTGCTTGGCTGCCTCAGGTTCAAACCTTTCATGGGAGGGGAAGCACACAGATGGGCAGGTGCAGGAGCCAGGGAAAGTGTGTTTGGGTCCTGGCAGAAGCAAACTCCATGAAGGCCCCATGGCAGCATCTGGGGGCGGGGGTTGCCTGCGACTCCCAAAGACCCAGTGGGCATGTTACAGTGCTCTTTTAGCTTTGCTGTCTGTGGATGACTGAGTGTTAAACCAGCTCAGTGGAGAGTCAGTGTGGCAGCTTTTTATTCCCTGCCCTTTTGGTACCCAGGTTCTTGTCCAGCATCCAGGAAGAATCAGGTCACTTGGACATGAAGAATGATGAATGTGGGGATTTTATTGAGTGATGGAAATGGCTCTCAGTGGGAGAAAGAACAAAGCTGGAGACATCACGCTACCTGACTTCAAACTATACTACAAGGCTACAGTAACCAAAACAGCATGGTACTGGTACCAAAACAGAGATATAGACCAATGGAACAGAACATAGCTCTCAGAAATAATACCACTGCTCTACAATCATCTGATCTTTGACAAGCCTGACAAAACAAGCAATAGAGAAAGGATTCCCTATGAATAAATGGTGCTGGTAAAACTGGCTAGCCATATGTAGAAAGCTGAAACTGGATCCTTTCCTTACACCATATACAAAACTAATTCAAGATGGATTAAAGATTTAAATGTTAGATCTAAAACTATAAAAACCCTAGAAGAAAACCTAGGCAATACCATTCAGGACATAGGCATGGTCAAGGACTTCAAGACTAAAACACCAAAAGCAATGGCAACAAAAAGCCAAAATTGACAAATGGGATCTAATTAAACTAAAGAGCTTCTGCACAGCAAAAGAAACTACCATCAGAGTGACATATGCACACGTATGTTTATTGTGGCACTATTCACAATAACAAAGACTTGGAACCAACCCAAATGTCCATCAATGATAGACTGGATTAAGAAAATGTGGCACATATACACCATGGAATACTATGCAGTCATAAAAAAGGATGAGTTCATGTCCTTTGTAGGGACATGGATGAAGCTGGAAACCATCATTCTCAGCAAACTATCACAAGGACAGAAAAACAAACACTGCGTGTTCTCACTCATAGGTGGGAATTGAACAATGAGAACACTTGGACACAGGAAGGGGAACATCACACACTGGAGCCTGTCGTGGGGTGGGGGGAGGGGGAGAGATACCATTAGGAGATATACCTAATGTAAATGACTAGTTAATGGGTGCAGCACACCAACATGGCACATGTATACATATGTAACAAACCTGCATGTTGTGCACATGTACTGTAGAACATAAAGTATAATAAAAAATAAAAAATAAAAATGTATCAAAAAAAGGAAACTAGGTTTTTCCTCTAGTTAAAAAACTACTTAAGGGTTGCTTTAAAATAAAGAAAAAATTAGACAAATAAAAGCAAACAAAACAAACAAATAAACAACAACAACAAAGAAAAAAACTAAGCCAGGACAACAACAGTTAATTCTGAGCTCTGTGGTTACCAAGAAAATAGTTGATATGGGGAAAGGGTAAACCCATTAACCATTAAAAACCAGAGAGTATAATGTAATGCGGAAAGGATTCCCTATTTAGTAAATGGTGCTGGGAAAACTGACTAGCCATATGTAGAAAGCTGAAACTGCTTTCCTTCCTTATGCCTTATACAAAGATTAATTCAAGATGGTTTAAAGACTTAAATGTTAGACCTAAAACCATAAAAACCCTAGAAGAAAACCTAGGCATTACCATTCAGGACATAGACATGGGCAAGGACTTCATGACTAAAACACCAAAAGCAATGGCAACAAAAGCCAAAATAGACAAATGGGATCTAATTAAACTAAAATGTGGCACATATACACCATGGAATACTAGGCAGCCATAAAAAAGGATGAGTTCATGTCCTTTGTAGGGACATGGATGAAGCTGGAAACCATCATTCTGAGCAAACTGTCGCAAGGACAGAAAACCGAACAACACATGTTCTCACTCATAGGTGGGAATTGAACATTGAGAACACTTGGACACAGGGTGGGGAACATCACACACTGGGGCCTGTCACAGGGTGGGCGTAGGGGGTAGGGATAGCATTAGGAGATATACCTAATGTAAATGACGAGTTAATGGGTGAAGCACAACAACATGGCACATGTATACATATGTAACAAACATGCATGTTGCGCACATGTACTCTAGAACTAAATGTATAATTTAAAAAAAAAACCAGATGCTATAATGTAAAGGAATTGTTCTGTTTCGCAGACTGGTATCCTAAGAGAATGATCAGCCAAG
Source organism: Pongo abelii (assembly GCF_028885655.2). Lineage (NCBI taxonomy): Eukaryota > Metazoa > Chordata > Mammalia > Primates > Hominidae > Pongo > Pongo abelii. Next base: position 90,379,747 of record NC_072008.2, read on the forward strand.
TAAACTGGATAAATGCCACTGTAAGGTCCATTTGCCCTGAGAAGGGGACTGCCCAACCCTCCCTATGAAATAACAAGTGAAGCACACCAGATGAAGCAGTTAATATGCTACATATGCAAGCCAGATCAGACTGCCTTTGTGATAACAGGAATATCCTCCCACCAGATATGCCTGTTAGCCAGGTCATAGTACATTTGTGGGTTAAGAGGGCCCTTTTCAGAGGAGTGCCCCTCCTACAGAATCATAGGACTGTTTAAGAAGCCTTACCAAATTTGCTGTCCCTCATAGGTTTTACAGATGCAACTCCTTACTGGGACCCCAAACACTTTCACCAGAAAAGGTAAAATGATCTGGGGGTAAGAAAGGGTTCCTGGGACCAGAACATATAAACATACAGGTTAATAGAATTATAAAATGTAAGATGTTGAAACAAGCTTTATGTAAGGTAGTTGTAACCTCTTTACTTAAATATCTTATGAAAATAGCTACTGCATCTGACTGGGGATGTTTCCTCTTTCTACACTATGAAACTGAAGGCATGTAAATCTGCTCTTTTAGGAAATGTTGATTGGACATGCTAAATGGGAACTAGTAAAATCGCCTCAGCCCACAAAGTATAGGATAGAAGCTGGAGTGCTAATCAGGACAGATCCTCCACTGCACAGTCCTTTCTGTGGCACATGTATCAGGGATAATGGCAAAAAACTGTGAGTGCTTTTCAATGACAATGACTGAACTAGAGAATTTCCACTACAAGGAGCATTTACTGCCTTGTGATGGAATGTGAACGGAAGCTACCCCTAGGCTAATGAAGTAATGTTTCCCAAAAGAGTTTCATGATAAAATAAAAATGGTTTACATAAAATCTTGCTACCTGATAAGTAGAGAGCCTCTTTTCTAGGACTAATTATGAGGAGCTTCTAAATTCTACAGTACCTGATAGTGCTCATGAGCTGTTTAGTTTGTAAATGGTATTTCCAAGGTAAACAAACATCTTGTTTAATAGCCGCTGGTCTGGTTAAAGAAGGGTCAAGAGTATCTTTTTCTTTTAAGTTTTTTGCGTAAAGCATGTTTTTGTAAGCAAATTTGCCTTTCTGAGTTCTCCAAAATTCAGATAGTAATTTTTTGACAATATAACTGTTTGCATAAGTTCAATAAGAGTTTTTAAACAAACAATTGGAGGCCCTAGTTGTTTTAACAAGACTTAATCTTAAATAGAGTATTTTTGCCAACTTAAAAAGAGTCTGTGGCCAATCAATTCTTGCTGCATTTTATGCAAATAATCAGAATTGCTGTAATTTCTCTTTAATAGAAAAAAAGCAACTAGAGAGATTGTTTCAAAGGAAAAGTGTGACACTTAATACTAGATTTCAGCCCTAACTTTTTTGTTTGAGTGCAGATTGAATTATTATTTCTTGGCTACAATAATCCTCCAGAGAGTACCACATCATATTTTTCTTCATATTTTTCGTTGGTGCCCTGATGGAATAGGTTTCTTTTTCTGTTCTGACACAAAAATTCCTCTTACAATTGCCAAATAATTGTCAAACATTTGTTATTTATCTCTCCTTGTTTTACTTCCAAGGAAACAAAAATCATGGCATTCTGAAGACCAGAGATAATGAATCTCCTTCATCTGGCATCCCACTGGGCTGGAATCCTTTTCACTGAGAAAGCTCTGCTTCTAAAACTATACAAACACCCTCCCTCTAGGCTCAGGGACTGTTGCAGAGAAGGTGGGCACATAAGATAATAAGGACCAGTTATGAGGGATAAAATTAGGTCAAGATCAAACCCTCCAAATCAAGAAGGGGTACAAAGATGCCTAAACAACTGGTAAAGCACCTTGAGTTGCCTTCTAAATGATTATGTGTCACTTTTGCATCCACCCCAACTATAGAGTGTTTTCTGCTTACTATAGAATTAAAGGAAAATATTTACTAACAGAATATAGATACCTTGTAACAAAGCCTCCTGGATATAATACTCTCAGTCATGAGTTGTGAAGATAAATATAGCTATACAGAGATATATACACATATTTTAAATTATTTTTAGAACAATGCTTTTGTTTTGTATAGCTAATTGCTATAAGTCTGTAACAAAAACCAAGTTTACAGCATCTCAACACATAGAAGTTAAAAATAAATTAGTCTTATAAATTTGCCTTTTTGTTTTGTTTGTTGGCTTTTTACTTAAAATAATAACTTTAAGAGGTAATGAATGCCTGTCCACATCTATTCCTATATGGCACAGAATAATTAATTGGCTATAAGTCTTTGACTCTTAAGGCCCTATGCCTCAGGGAGCCCCACCAAGGGACAGGATAGACCCAGGGCAAGCAGCTGTCCCACCCTGGCAATGCTATGAGACAAAACAAAAATTTGCTTGCCTTTGATGTTGTCTCTGGCAAATCTTGGCCAGAAAGCGGAAGATGTAAACCAAAAATAAAATTCTAAGCGCCCACCCCCACCCCCAACCATGTTGATGGACTTCCTCCTCAGCCAGGGCTCTTAAAATTTAATCTGAGGGACTGTTTTAGGCCATCATGGGAAGTGGGGGTCAAACATGCCTCATTATGCCTCTTTGGCATTAAGGTTAACACAGACTTTAAGTCTGATAACAGTCATTTTACAGCCTATTCTCTCTGAAGCCTGGTACCTGGAGGCTTCATATGCACGACAAAACTTTGGTCTCCACAAACCTTTTATTTTAACCTAGACATTTTCTTTTTATTGATACCAGGTCTTTAGACAAACTCAGCCAATTGTCATCCAAAAAATGTTTAAATTTATCTATAGCCTGGAAGACCCCCTGCTTTGAGCTGCCCTGCCTTTCTGGACGAAACCAATGTATTTCTTAAATGTACTTGATTGATGTCTCATGCCTCCCTAAAATATATAAAACCAAGCTTCACCCTGACCACCTAAGGCGCGTGTTCTGAGGACCTCCTGAAGGCTGTGTCATGGGCCATGGTCACTCATATTTGGTTCAGAATAAATCTCTTCAGATACTTTACACTTTGACTCTTTTCATCCACACTAGTGACAATAAAGCAATATAAGTGTGAAAATGTTAAATACAACATAGATTAAGAATATTTCAAAAACTGGAACATAAACAAAGGAGAATAGAAAATTTTAAATGCTAGGAACCTTGGTGTCCAATTCTGAGTCATATAGAAGCATTCAAGCCTTATAAAGTGAAATCAATATTTTCTCAAATTGCTCTAACACGCAAAAACAGTGTCCGGTTTCTTTAAAATCAATCTCCAGCCTGTAAGCCGAATATGAGTTGAAAAGAATCTTGAGTAAATTTTTATTTTTTAATTATACACATAAGCGTTAGAATTACTGAATATGAGAGAGAAAGAGTCTATGTTTGCAGGGTCAGAGATAATCTGAGCAAGGCCTGAAACTTCTTCAAATTTCTATAGATTCCTAGATAATGCTGTGGTTTTTTAAATTTTCTCTACTTTAACCCAAATAGTGCACTAAATTAGCATTCAGAATACCTTCATAAACAATATTCTGTCCAGCGCTTTCAGGATTATGAGAAAACTTGATTAACCAGTGATTATTTGAATTTTTATCTGCTATTGCTACTCTTAATCTGGTTTTTCAAGAGATAAAAGTCTTCGATTAGTTTGTATCTCAGAAAGCAAATATACATATGTGTATATATTTATACACATATGTATATATATCTGTGTGTGTGTGTCTGTATATATATATATAGAGAGAGAGAGGATGGAAGAAATTGTGTAGATTTCAACTGCAAACACAAAAGAAACCAAATGGAAGGGAAAAGACCTCCAAAATGTTACATTTTGGAGATATTAAATAAGATGCAATGAGTAATTTTATGTAAGTGAAAAGTATTTCAGTGTTTCCATAGATAACGTGGTATTTCAAAAAGCTTTTTAGACTCCAAAATAGTCATAGAATAGATCATATTTATATATTAGAATCTCACTGTAAACATTGTTTACTGGTATTCTCTATATTCTAGGCCGTCAGGAATGCCATTTTGAGGAACGTAGGTAATAAAGTTATCAAAAGGAACTTATTATGAAGTAGTGTCCTCTATTTTTGTCAACTCAGGGCATGGATTCTAAGGACAGTAAGGCTCCAGTGGATTTGATTTTACATATGCTTTTAAAATGTCAGATGGTACCTTTAATCCGTGGTTTTGAATAGTCACATGCCTTCTTTATAATTTATAATTTTAAAAATACCAAAATAAAAATTTTACAAATATGTTAAAATATTTGCATATTTTCTCACTAGTTTGATCCATACCTGGATGACTGATATACATCAAGCACTCCTAATTATTTATCAGCCTATCTAGAAATTGCATAGGAATATTTAAGGTATTTAAAAAGTATTCTAAATCCAAGATAATGTGACATATTCCTTTCTCTCAAGGAGATTATAAAATGCAGTTTCAATATGTTGGAAAGATTTATTTTAGAGCTGGAAAACTATGCACTTTTTCTTCCCGGTACCCCACACCCTTCTGGTGTTTACCCTTTATCACAGTTAATGACCTCTTTGTCTCCAAGATATTTACATTCAGGAAGCAATTAGAACTTTCTCTTCTGGCACAGAATTAGCACTATTTTTAAACTCCCAATTTCTTCAGTTCCATCCCTAATATACCACACCATTCATATCCCTACCATGACTTGGGCAACAAACACCATCCCTTACACTTTCATTCTAGCATTCGCACTGCACTCCCAGACATTGTGTCAATTTCCTCCTTCTATATTTTCAGTGGCAGTGTATGACATCACTGAAGTGAAAAAAATATTACTTGTTTGGCTGGGCGCGGTGGCTCACGCCTGTAATCCCAGCACTTTGGAAGGCCGAGGCGGGTGGATCACGAGGTCAGGAGATCGAGACCATCCTGGCTAACACGGTGAAACCCCGTCTCTACTAAAAATACAAAAAATTCTCCGGGCGTGGTGGCGGGCACCTGTAGTCCCAGCTACTCGGGAGGCTGAGGCAGGAGAATGGCGTGAGCCCGGGAGGCGGAGCTTGCAGCGAGCCAAGATCGCAACACTGCACTCCAGCCTGGATGACAGAGCGAGACTCCGTCTCAAAAAAAAAATAAAGAAAAAAAAATTACTTGTTTTCCTGAAATTTCTTCCAAAACTTTCCTTAGTTGTGGATATTTTCAGTCTTAGTTTCAGGGAATGAAGTGATTTGTGAGAGACTATAAACCACTCAATCATTTATTAAAATTATTTTGATGCTTTACCATCTGTAAATTTGCCTAATTCCATTAAAAACAAATGAAGACAAAGCTGGGAAGCAAAAATAGAGGAAAAGAGTTTTCATATACAAGTATATGTCATAGACACACAAGGTTATTTGTGGCCTTGCCTTGCTGGCAAAATAAAATTATCATTGTTTTATTCACATTGACTTTTGGCTCTTACTGTGCCGCATTAACTTGAATAACCCAGGTAGTCTTCAAAGGAGGGATAGTTAGGGTAAACTATGTACTATTAGCGATTAGAGTAATACATCTTTAACACTTGCAAGCACTCCCTCTAATATTCCTTAGAAATTTTGAATTTTACACATTAGGGAAATTGATAGCTGGGAATACTTCTGGAAGTGTCTTTCTGTTCTCAGCTGTTTCTGTTCTGAATACAACACAAAACCCAATATGTTTTCTTGGTGATACCACATTCTACTTAATGCAAAACATCTGCCCTGCCAAAAGAACAACCTTGCCAGAGTTAGTCATAAGCCAGCAAATCACTGAACACTTTTCTACATTTATAAGAGGTTCAGAATGGCTCTCCCAAACCAGTGTTGTATTGGTTTTATATTTGAGGGCAATCAACTTTCTTCTGGTAAAGTGACTCTTTTATGTGCGTTGTGCTAACATTGTTTCTTCAGCATCTATGGATTTCAGATAACAGTTTATGAGAAATGCTAAAGGGATCCATTTCAAAGAATATCGAAAAAATTTAAAAAACAAATGACTTCTGGTGGAGGAGCATTTAATTTTACCTGTTAGAACAAGTTTCAAACTAGTCCTGATGTTTTCTAGGCAAGAGATTGGAGTTGAGAGGTTTGAAAACTAATATAGGCATTTTTGTTTGTTTGTTTTGCTATCATCAATGCAGTTGGACTTGAGTGATGCTTGGTCATCTGTCTTTTTTTTTTTTTTTTTTTTGCGCAGGGGTGGCGGGTGATGGGATGGAGTCTCACTCTGTCACCCAGGCTGGAGTGCAGTGACATGGTCTCGGCTCACTGCAACCTTCGCCTCCAGGGTTCAAGCAATTCTCCTGTCTCAGCCTCCTGAGTAACTGGGATTACAAGCGCGCCACCATGCCCAGCTAATTTTTGTATTTTTAGTAGAGACGGGGTTTCGCCATTTTGGCTGGGCTGGTCTGGAACTGCTGACTTCAGGTGATCCACCTGCCTCGGCCTCCCAAAGTTCTGGGATTGCAGACGTGAGCCACCATGGCCTGGCCTGTCATCTGTACTTTTTAAGCTTCTTAGTCGATTATATTTACATAACCAGTTAAAAATCTTGGCTCTAAAATATCTATGTAACAGGATTGTAGAAAGAAACAAAGACCACCGAAATGACAAGCCAAGGTTATTTTTATCTAGAGCTTGCTATAGCAAGGGAGTCAGCCACTGTCACTTACATTTGGAAGAGAGGCAGGAGAGTAGAAAAGCTCTATAGTGAAAAAGTGGAGTGACAAAGTATGCTATGATCATAGGTTGAAGGCATGGGGAGGCTAGAGGCAGGGTAGCTAGAAGCAGAACATTCTGTGTGATTGGTTTGAGAAACATTTGGCTCTCTAAGGTTAGTTCTGAGTTGGAAAGGGGGACAAAAATTAGAGAAGTTGGCAGTTATTGACTAAGTCCTGACTCATCTGTACCGATTGCTGCAGATGTGATTTGTCTTCCTGGACAGGTTGCTGCAGAGGTTGTGGATCAGAGTTCTGTTTTCATATATTGTCTGGCCATTGTTCATTGGCATATTCAGTCTTTCATGTTTCCAAACTAAAAATGACTGACTTTACATATAGAGGACCCCCAAAATAACTTCCATATCGGTTTATTGATGCCAAGCTTCTGATTTTGAATTCAAAATTAATTCCTTTGGTTTGAAATTTTGTCTTTCAAGGAAATGCAAATATAACTGGCAAATGGAATATATTAAATTTTGCCAGTTATGTGTGGTAAACATATAATATTTACTCCTCGGATCTGGTTTTAATCAGTGTAAGAATGCATCATGGGTACTCTTGGTGTACATAAAGATGGTTGGAGATAAAGTTTCATCAAGGAATAAAATATTCCAATGCTTAAATATTAAATATAACCTTACTAACTTCCAAATTTCACTGAGAAAGGACCTGTATCAGAAAAAGCCAATGGTTTTTCTCTTTAGTAAAACTTCTTCATTTTATTGGTAATGTTTCTTTTTTTTTTTTAACTTTTATTTTAGGTTTGAGGTACAGGTGAAGGTTTGTTACATAGGTAAAATCATGTCACAAGGAATTGTCATACAGATTATTTCAACACCCAGGAATTAAGCCCAATAGTTATCTATTCTGTTCCTCTCCCTCTCATCCTCCACCTTCAAGCAGATGCCAATGTATGTTGTTTTCCTTCTTTGTGTTCATAAGTTCTTATCATTTAGCTCCCACTTATAAGTGAGAACATGCAGCATTTAGTTTCCTGTTTCTGTATGGGTTTACTAAGGACAATATCCTCCAGCTCCATCCATGTTCCTGCAAAAGACATTATCTTGTTCTTTTTTATGACTGTATAGTATTCCATGGTGTATATGTACCACATTTTCTTTATCCAATCTGTCATTGATGGGCATTTAGGTCCATTCCATGTCTTTGCTATTGAGAATAGTGCTGCAGTGAACATTCACATGCATGTGTTTTTATGGTAGAATAATTTATATTCCTCTAGGTATATACCCAGTAATGCGAACGCTGGATCAAATGGTAGATCTGATTTTAGCTTTTTGAGGACTCTCCATACTGCTTTTCTCAATGGTTGAACTAATTTACACTTCCACCAAGGGTGTATAAGTGTTCCCTTTTCTCCACAACCTCACCAGCATCTGTTATTTTTTGACTTTTTAATAATAACCATTTGGACAGGTGTGAGATATTATCTCTCTGTGGTTTTGATTTGCATTTCTCTTAATTATCAGGGATATTGAGCTTTTTCTCAAATGCTTGTTGGCCACTTGAATGTCTTCTTTAGAAAAGTTTCTGTTCATGTCTTTCATCCACTTTTTTATAGGGTCGCTTGTTTTTTCTTATAAATTTGTTTAAGTTCCTTATAGGTGCTGGAAATTAGACTTTTATTAGGTGCATTGTTTGCAAAAACCTTCTCTCATTCTATAGGTTGTCTGTTTATTCTGTTGACAGTTTCCTTTGCTTTAGAGAGCTCTTACTTTTAATTAGATCCCACTTGTCAATTTTTGCTTTTGTTGTGATTGCTTTTGTTGTCTTTGTCATGAATAATTTGCCTGTTCCTATGTCCAGGATGGTATTGCCTAGGTTTTCTTTTAGAGTTTTTATATAAGTTTTGGGTTTTACACTTAAGTCTTTCATCCATCTTGAGTTGATTTTTGTGTATGGTGTAAGGAAGGGGTCCAAATTCATTCTTCTGCATAAGGTTAGCCAGTGATCCCAGCACCATTTATTGAATAGGGAGTCTTTTCCCCATTGCTTGATTTTGTCAGCCTTGTCAAAGATTAGGTGGTTGTAGGCATGCAGCCTTATTTCTGGGCTCTCTATTCTGTTCTGTTGGCCTATGTGCCTGCTTTTGTGCTAGTACCATGCTGTCTGGGTTACTGTAGCCTTGTAGTATAGTTTGAAGTCAGGTAGTATGATGCCTCCAGCTTTGTTTTCCTTTTCTTAGGATTGCCTTGGCTATTTGGGCTCTTTTTGGTTCCATATGAATTTTAATAGTTTTTTCTAGTTCTGTGAAGAATGTCATTGATAGTTTGATGGGAAGAGCATTGAATCTTTAAATTGCTTTGGGCAGTATGGCCATTTCTTTGGGCAGTGTTTTGTAATTCTCTTTGTAGTGATCATTCACCTTCTTGGTTAGCTGTATTGTTAAGTATTTTATTCTTTTTGTGGCAATTGTGAATAGGATTCCCTTTCTAATTTGGCCCTTGACTTGGTCATTGTTGCTTTGTAGGACTGCTAGTGATTTTGGTACATTGATTTTGTATTCTAGAAACTTTGCTGAAGTTGCTTATCAGCTGGAGAAGCTTTTGGGCCAAGACTTTGGGGTTTTCTAGATGTAGAATCATGTCATCTGCAAACAGAGACAGTTTGACTTCCTCCCTTCCTATTTGGATATCCATTATTTCTTTCTCCTGACTGATTGCTCTGGCTAGGACTTCCAATACTATGCTGAAAAGGAGTGGCAATAGAAAGCTTCCTTGTCTATTGGTAATGTATCATTCTAACAGTCTTTTACTAGTTTTTCAAATATTATCCAACAGATGGCTCAAATTCTGCTCCTATTTTAACCTCTTTCAAGAAAAACTCCACAAAATCATCTTTAAATTCATTTGATATAAAAGAAAAAACGCTCAACCTAATGAGTTTAATATTAGCAGAAATATTTAGGTAATTCACTTTTCAAACAAAAAAATCCCACAGAGTCAAAATAAATACAGTTGCTTTGAAGTCAATTGTGTTGGATGTGTTTGACTGTCCATAAGCTGTTTTCACGTTAGCCTATTCACTTTTTCCTCTCAGCAGTAAAGGGCCCTACAGTGATAGGCCAAAAAGCCTAAGGAAGAACGAAGTCAGTCAGTATTTAAAGAAATTTCAAAAGCCAGAAATGAATTATAAACTTAAAAAACTAAATACTTGGTATTTTCCCTCAAGTATATAGAAATCCATCTACTTATGGAAAATTTTACTAATGACTCTAGAAAATTTAGTCTTATTTTGACTAAATGATTTGACTTCATTTTTCTTAAAACCTGATTGAATTTGTAAGTATAATGCAACAAAAATAAACTGCAATATATGAAGCTATTGTGAGTTAGAAAATGGTTGTTCTCTTTATATCAATTATCACCTTGATACTTAGGAAACTTAAGCATCTTAGACAACTGGAAAATATGTAAATATTTTCATTTTTAATTATTAGGAATACATAATAGTTGCATACATTTATGAGGTTGACAAAAGATGGAAGTATATGTAGAATATTTTTCAAGAGTATAGTTGCATAAAAACTGACAAACTTTGTTTTTTTTTTTCAGGGGAAAACATGCATGCATTTGTTTTTAAGAATTCCCAATTGGGGGGGGGGGAAATTCAACATCTTTAAAAATGTGTTTATTTTTTAAAAATCAGTTGTGTACAAAAGTGTTTCGTAGTTTTTAATTCTCAAGACAAATACCCCAACCCTCCACCCACAGCCCACTTTGCTTCAGTGGTATTTCTGATAACCCACCCATTTTCCCCCTATAGGAAGTTAACGGCTCAGAATAGACCCTCCTACAGAATTTATCATTACTCACAGATTGTTTAGAATGGAGATCTAGAGAAGGTAACAAGCAAGGTTCCCTATAATGGCAGTAGACTTCCAGCAGACACCACAACAAAGCACCATGAATTGCTGAAAGCTAGAAAATAGATATTATTTTCAATAATATTTCATTTTCTATTGGAAAAGTTTTTTAAATTACATTAAATAAGTTTCTTTCCCCCCAAAGAAATAGTCTAGCTTTTATTATGATGCCTGTAAAGAGTAAGTAACAGCAAGCAGACAAGGATCGTTAACAGTACAGTGTAATGATTTCTATCCACTCACAACTAGAATCAAACTGACAAACTGTGCCACACCTGATTATATATAGCAGCATGGTTGAAATAACCAAGCAAAAGGCGACATATTCAAAACTTCCCTTTAGGTGATCACAAGTTCATGAGGGTAGATCAGTCCAATAAATCAGTAACCGAACAAATGGAACAAGGGAGACAGTAACATTCCCCTATCTCTATGTCACAAGATTTTTGATCTACATTGCAGCAGTGCCAATAGAACGTGTGAAATAATATGTAGACACTGAAGAAAAGTCACACTTGAGAATAAAGACACTTTAAAAAACTGACAAACTTTCTAGATCACAGACCAGAGGCCTCATATATTAACTGAGACATTATTCTGAAGAAAAATGAAGGGCAGAAACCAGAAATAGTAAGTCAGTCATGTCTCCATCTTTCATGTTTACCCAACAGCCCCTGAGTAAGTGGTTTTTAAGGTGTGGATTTTGTATGTGCTCAAAGGTGAGCAAGAGATAAAATGAGGGATGAGGGAAAGGAGAGAGAAGGGACTTGCAGTATTTACTTATTTAGTGTTAAGACACTAGATACTTTAAAATATAATTCTGGAAGAGGTACCATACAAAGCCATTATTCACCATCAATAATAGAGTGTGAATTAGTAGATTATATTTTCTTTAATGTGCAATTGTGAGAGCAGAATTTGGAAAACTAGCTGCACATGGTACTTCTGATGGAATAGCATTTTGATTGTTGGTTATGAAGGAGTGAAGATATCCCAGAGAGTTTTAATAAGACTATTCCTTATCATTAGAAAGTTCCTTATCATTTTCAATTTGAAGGCTATTAGCACTAGAGTGTCTAATTTAGGAAGCAGATCATCAGATTTAAAAAGTTAGCACATATCACTCCCTGAAATCATATATTTATTTATATGCTTATTTTATCTTTATCTTTATATCTTTATCGGTATATCTTTATATATAAGTACTTGCTTATTGTGTCTTTCCTCCTTTAAAACTTAAATCTGAGAGCATAAGATGAGGGACTTTGCCTTGTTTGCCACCATGTTCCCAGCATCTAGAGGAGTGTCTGCTACAGATATGAATTTGAAAAATATTTTTTGAGTGAATGAATTAAGTCAAATTATGGATCGATTACTCTTTTAATGCAAACTGCTTATAATGATATGGACAATGAAATCCAGGCTGAGTGGTCTCAGATGGAGAAAAGGAACTTGGTAACTGGACCAAAGGTGACTCTCATTATGTTTTAGCAAAGAGACTGGCAGCATTTTGCCCTTGCCTGAAAGATTTGTGGAACTTTGTACTTGAGAGAGATTATTTAGGATATCTGTGGGAAGAAACTTCAAAGCATCAAAGCATTCAAGAGATGACTTGAGTGCTGTTAAAGGGATTCCATTTTAAAAGGGAAACAGAGCATAAAAGTTTGGAAAATTTGCAGCCTGACAATGCTATAGAAAAGAAAATCCCATTTTCTGAGGAGAAATTCAAGTGGGCTACAGAAATCTGCATAAGTAACAAGGAGCCAAATGTTAATCCTCAAGACAATGGGGAAAATGTCTCCAGGGCATGTCAGAGGTCTTCACAGCAGGCCCTCCCATTACAGGACTGGAGGCCTAGGAAGAAAAAGTGGTCTCCTGGGCTAGGCCCAGGGTCCCAGTTCTTGTGCAGCCTAGGGACTTGTTGCTGTGCATCACAGCTGCTCCAGCTGTCCCTAAAAGGAGCAAATGTAGAGCTTGGGTCATGGCTTCAGAGGGTGCAAGCCCCAAGCCTTGGCAGCTTCCATGTGGTGTTGAGCCTGCGAGTGTGCAGAAATCAAGCATTGTGGTTTGGGAACTTCCGTCTAGATTTCACAAGATGTATGGAAATGCCTGGATGCCCAGGCAGAAGATTGCTGCAGGTGCAGGGCCCTCATGGAGAACCTCTGCTAGGGCAGTGTGGAAGGGAAATGTGGGGTTGGAGTCCCCACACAGAGTCCCTACTGGAGTACTGCCTAGTGGAGCTGTGAGAAGATGGCCACCATCCTCCAGACTGCAGAATGGTGGATCCACTTACAGCTTGGGCCATGCACCTGAAAAAGCCGCAGACACTCAACACCAGCCATGAAGGCAGCTGGAGGGAGGCTGTACCTTGCAAAGCCATGTGGGCAGAGCTGCCCAAAACCATGGGAACCCACCTCTTGCATCAGCCTGAGAATGGACTAATGCAATAATAATAATAATTTGTAAATGTAAGATAGCAGGTACTTACATAAGTAATCCAATTTTTACACGTATAAAATAAAGTGTTAAAATTAGAAGACAATAAGAACTAAACAAGCAATTATCCCTTTAAAAAAAAATTCTTAGCAATATAGGTGGAATGAAAGCAAATCCAAATAACGATTCTGAGCCCAGATTACATTTAGGAGCTCTTAGAGTTCTTGTTCTTTTGAGTGAAACCCACTTTGTCCACACAGAAGCTGCTCTGTATTTTGTTTTAATAATGCATAAAAGATATAATTTGACACCTTCATTGAGGCATTGTTTGACTTCCCTCAAGAATACTAATAATTTCTTTTAAAATTCAATGCATACAATAATCGTTGTTGTCCTTTTAGTGTTACTCTCTTGGGTAAGTAGTTACAATGTGCCAGTTCTAAAGCAGTCTTTCAAATAACTCACATGTATTTCTGAAATCTTAAATGGTCATTTCATTTTATAAATAAGAAATTCCAGTAATATGAAGCACAGATCTTTTTAATGATTATCTCTCTTTCATCCAATCATCAATGATACAACCTTCCCCAATATCATATATTTTTTAGCAGAGATATAACTATGATGAATTTGAATAGTTATCAGTTGAGCTTTTCTGAAAGCAGTTCTAACATGCCTCTCTAGATGCTAATTATTCTGTCAACTGATAAGACTCAAAGTCCATTAAGATATCCCCTGAAAAAATTTATTAAAGGCTGGGTGCAGTAGCTCACTCCTGTAATCCCAGAACTTTGGGAGGCTGAGGTGGAAGGATCTCTTGGACCAAGAGTTCAAGACCAGCCTGGGAAAGATGACAAGACCCCATCTCTACAACAATTTTCATTTTTTAATTGGCCAAATATTGTGGTGGCATGCACCTGTTGTCCTAGCTACTGAGGAAGCTGAGGTGGGAAGATCACCTGTTCCTCAGGAGGTCGAGGCTGCAGTGAGCTATCATCGTGCCACTCCACTCCAGCCTTGGTGACAGAGTGAGACTGTCTCAAAAAGAAAAGGTATTAAAGACTTAAAGATATGGTGAAACTGAGGTGATACAGTGATAAACGCTATAAATAAAGTGATCTTAGTGATGATATCCCTAACGAATTTTTCACCATGCTCTGTCCACAATCACTAAATGTGCTGCTTCCCATTAGGTTTGTCAATGTGACTTTGATGAAGATGTACAAAAGAGATGAAAAACAGACATGGAAACACAGAGTATAACTTTGTATATTCTCTTCTCAACCATGGTGGTCTTTTCTACTGTTCAAATTTAGGTGTTTTACAAATACCACTTATTTTAAATTATTAAACTAAAGATATCTTACTCTCTTGAGACATTTTTCCATAGACTGGGAGGAGGTAGAACATTGCGGATGGATTCATACACATTCATATATTTTACAAAAATCCTGCATAAGCCCTCCTATAAACCCTCCTATAAATTTTAGCTCAAGTAAGCTACTGAATGACATCTTGATACTTAATCTCATGATAGGTCTTTAGATAAGGTGCAAAATATCCGGGGAAAATATGTCAGAGATACATGTCTACTTTGTTATATCTAAGCCTAATATTAGGCAGTAGCATGTAAGAGAAAGAAGACTGGCCAGGGTTCAAGGGTCACTGGTTCTAGACCTGGTTTTGTTGCTAACAATGTGTATTACTTTGGACACGGTATTGAATCTCTCTGAACCTCAATTTCCAAATAAATGAAATGAGGTGATAAAACTAAATTGTCTTAATTGTCTTAGACTTCCAAACATCTCAGACTTGGTGAATCTCAGTATAGATATTGGTCAGATATTTTACAAGCCTTATAAGAGTTGGGACTCTGCTTTATTGGTCTTTGTAACCATTATATCACTTGGCTATAGGCAACCAATAACTATTAGTTGACAACTATTGAAGTGATCCCTTTTCTCAGACTGAGAAATTAACACTATTTTCTTTTTAAATTGATACATAATAATTGTACATATTTATGGGGTACATGGGGTACTTTAATACATGCATACAATGTATACTGATCAAATCAGGGTACTTAGGATACCTATCACCTCAAACACACATCATTCCTTTGCCACACAATCTAGCCTTTCATGACTATGAATCTTCTCTCAAATAAATTCAATGCAAGAAACATTGAATGCCTACTATGTGCATTGAGAAAAAAATGTGTTTACTAGACTCTCCATGGGAGAGCCATTAGTGGAGGACAGGAGTGGAGATTGTCAATAAACCACTAATCTATGTTTAAAATCACACTAATCTTGTTTATATGAAATGGATTCCTATTAAATATCTATTTATTTAGGTAACAGAGCCATAACCTAGGTACTGCCATCTACTTATTGGCATAACAGAAAGAAACCTTCTCCAGGAGTCATATACTTAGAAATCTAGGCCTAGGCTGGGCACAGTGGCTCACGCCTGTTATCCCAGCACTTTGAGAGGCTGAGGCAGGTGGATCACCTGAGGTCGGGAGTTCAAGACCAGCCTGACCAACATGGAGAAACCCCATCTCTACTAAAAATACAAAATTAGCTGGGCTTGGTGGCATATGCCTGTTATCGCAGCTACTTGGGAGGCTGAGGCAGGAGAATCGCTTAAACCCAGGAAGCAGAGGTCGCGGTGAGCTGAGATTGCACCGTTGTGCTCCAGCCTGGGCAACAAGAGTGAAACTCCATCTCAAAAAAAAAAAAAAGAAGAGAAAAGAAATCCAGGCCTAAGGTGAAAGTGGATGCTACAGATAGCCACATAGATCTGATGCTGAAAAGGGCAAAAAACAAACAAAACAATAACTGCTTTAATTGATTGGGGTAAGAGGCAGTGGCTAGAAGGTTGACTCACTGAATTATAATCAAGGATCTCAGGAAGCACAGAGGTAGAAACAAGCATGCTATAATAGTGTTGGTGACAATAAGTAAACTCATGTGATGAGGCAGCTAGTTTTCCAAAGGGATTTAAAGGAAGCCAGGATTGGCTGGAGAAGGGCAAGATTATAGGCTCTTAAATATGACAGACCAAGGAAAATGGAGGCATAATAAAATTTTAGATACTATAGCATTTAACTTTTTCAAAGCACTTTAAAATCAATTGAATCTCATTCTTATTGCCATGTCCAATCTATGAAGTAAAAAAAAATTAATTATCCTTAAAGCAGGTGTCTGTTTATGTAGTAGAATTCTAGTGGTGCCAGGAAGTCATCATGCCCTGACCTTAAAATACTACCACCAGAATTTGGGGGTGGCTGAAATTTCACAATTGGAGTTTGCAAAATGTCCCAACGTCTACCCCCAACTCAAGAATAGGGTTTAGAAAAGAGATGACTCCTAGGTCAGAAGTAATTGAGTCATGTTAACTTTGAAAAAATGCCAGGGGAAAGTATTACTCTGTGAGAAAGAACAAGGATCAAAGGCACAGTGGCACTGCAAACATGATGACATTTGAAGAGATAGAAAAATAAAGATGTGGGACCATCAACAATGCAAATACAAGAAAGCGTGCTTGGAAGTGGAAGGGAAGCAAAGAATGGAAAGCTACTTCATGTTTTACGTAGAACTAACCCTGGAGGTACATAAAGCTACTGTTTTCTGTCCTATTTTAGCAATTTTTCTACAACACTGCTTCAACAAATAATCTACTTCACCAGACATAATTCTAGGTCTAGATACGATGATAAATAGAACTCACTCCTACAAATGAGCAACTTGTATGCAGCCTAAGAAGGTTATTAGGTATACTGAAGCTCACACAGCAAGTTAGAAATAGTACTAGTACTAAAACCAGGATCTCCTAATTCCTGGTGAAGCATAGTTTCTAAACTGCTGCTCTTAATATTACTAAATTAGCAACATTCAAAATATTATTTCTTACTTCTTTGAAGCCTGGGCTTTTATGGTACTGATGATTTTAGTCACAGAACCTATAAATCTTCCTTAAATTATTTCTTTTTTATCCTAATTGAGATTGTTGTAGAAATGTCATATATCTGATGAAGGATGAATATCCAAAGTGAAAATTTCAATGAAATTCTGAGTCTCTCGGCTCTGAAAAGATAGTTCTTTAGTTTGTCACTGCCTTAGCATAATATATCTAGCCAGTTATATTATAATTTTTAAAAATATAGAGAAATGTGAATATAACTCCTAAAGTAATTTAATTAAATAATTTTTTGACCAGGTTCATCTCAAACTCCTGAGCTTCAGCCGTTCTCCCACCTTGGCCTCCCAAAGTGCTGGGATTACAGGCCTGAGTCACCACACCTGGCCTAAATCATGTTTTGGTTAAAACTTCTTAAAAACATGTTTATAAAATGTCAATGCTTTCCATTTTAATTTTTAACTGTAAATTAAAACTCTCTGGCTATCTTCTGAGGAAATTATTTTAAAATAAATAAAATGTTTTGATAAAATAAATGGCTTACAGCTCTAAATGAGATTTCTCCATATTTTCTTTTTTTCTGTAATATTTCAATAGGAATTTCTGCATTCTAAATGTAGAAACTAAGATCAGTACTTCAGTCTTGCCTCTGAGGTATTTTGTCATTTCTCAGTTCTTTCCTGTATCTATAAGATGTCAAAACAGTCAACTCATATAATAAAAAATTCAATCAACCAATTGTTTTGATATCTCTTAGACACAGTCTACAATTTTGGGAGAGAAATATCCATGATACTTCTTAGTCAAGTAAACTCTACACATTCAAAACAGACTAATAGATTAAAATAGAGTACTGGACTTCTCACAGAATAGGGAGAAGAAATAAATGTATTTTAAACTAATTTTAAAATCGAAAATGGCTACCATTTAGGGTTTGGGTATAGTTTGGCAGCTCTACCAATTCTGTTTTTTTCCTTGACAGTGCTTGACTGTTAGATTTTTCAACCTCAGCACTATTGCATATTTCAGACCAGATAATTATTTTTTGTAGGAGGGGCTGTCCTGTGTATTGTAGAGTGTCGTAGCTACATCCTTGAACTTCACCTATATGCCAGTAAGTATGTCACCAAATTATGACAACCAAACATGTCTCCAGACATTGCCAAATGTCTCCTGTGTGGGCAAAATTACCCCCACTGAGAACTGCTGGACTAGAGAAGCTCGATGTACGGAAAAGAAAACTCAAGTGTGAAAAAAAAAGCACTACTTCATTAATAATGGGCAAGTCCTTAAAACATCTCCAGGTTCATATCTCTATTCTCCCTGGTAAACTGTGCTGGAGTTCTTGGCTTATGAAAGGAGGCCTAAAAGAGGTTTCTCAGTTCCCTCTTCATGAAATGTTTACTGCACTGGAAGCAGAGGACAAAAGAGGTAAGTTGTAAACTTGCCCAAGAGGTCTAGGACCTCTTTCAGCACCAATCTGACGGTAAAGAGGACGTAGAAGAAAGGAAAGACAGCATGGGTGTGTCACTTTAAATCTTTTCAATTGTTCAGCAATCATGTTTTTTTATTTCCAAGAGTTCTTTCTTGATCCCTGGTTGTTTATTCCATAACAGGAAAAAAATTGTTTAATGTTCTATGTTCCCTGAATATCGCTCTTTTCTTTGAGTCAATTTTTCTATTTATCTTGTTCTGTCTCTTCCATGTCATTTGTTTTGGCAGGTTTGTCTTATCCTAAAAATAAAAAAAAGAGGTGGGGAAAAAAGCATGGGCATTTTCTATTTAAGACTAAGAAAATATGAATATTTACTTCGACTGTTTTGTCAATGGGTGGTTCTTGATAACTGGCAGGCTTTGTTTCAGGGCAAGAGTTCACAAACTGGGGTCCACAGATGCTCAAACATGCTATCATGAGTAGAATTCAGGGGATCCCATGACCTTGGACAGTTAAAAAATACATTTTATATTCCTTTATATCTACCTGAAATTTAGTGTTTCTTTCCATTGTGAATGGATAAAGCAATAAACCAAAATAATACAATACTTGTGACTTTTTCTTACCAAAGTTACAAATATTTTCATATTACATTACAGTTACTGAAAACGCTTTAAAATATCATTTAGATTCACAGCTATTTCAAAATTACAGTTATTAGGCTTGCTGGTAGATTTTGTTATTGGATTGCAAACTTTTTTATTATTTTGATAACTATTTCAAGATAAATGATTTCCTTTGTAATCCCACGTATTTTATTTCATGCATTTAAAAATATTATTCTGAAAATGGGTTCATAAATTTTGCCAGACTGTGTGAAGACTTCCATGGCCCAAAAACCTTGATTTAAGGCATTCAGGGAGAGATGAGGAGCTTCAACATAGTTTGGGAGCTCTCAAAATATCAGAATAATAGCATAATGAAATATTGCATGTATGTTGTTTAAAAACTTAATCATTTGAAGTATGTAGTATATCTTTCTAATCATTTGAAATATAAATTATATCATTGGGTTTTCCATCTTGATATATTTCTGTTTTGGCTTCTTTTTTTAACATTATCAACTGCTATAATTTTGAGTAATAATATTACTTGACATTATTTATTGAGAACCTGCTATGTGCCAGGCATAATATTAAGTGCATTATGAATATTGTTTCCCTTACTATGTTAACATGGAAAAATCACTGGACTAGGGATCAAAAAATATTGATAGGATAGCTTTTTCTGTTCTGCCACTAACTGTGATCTTAATTATTAATTAATTAATATAGTCTATGAAACAATGTAAAACAAATGTAAAACAATGTAAACAATGTAAAACAAACTAGTAATGTAATGTAAAAATCTAGTAATATAAAACAAACTAGTAATGGCCACTGAGCTGAATATCAATTGCTGTAAATGTTTAATGGTGGTTCATATAATTTTTAATCATCAGCTTGTCCATATATATGTATGTATATATATATATATATATGAATATATAAGCATGCACAAACACACTACTAGGAAGCAACTCAGAAATTTTATTGTATTTATTATATGACACTGGAGAAAGTGTCTCATGATCCTCAAGTTGTTAAATTTGTCATACATTTGGTCTCTTTAATAATTCCATATTTCTTTTTTTTTGTGATGGAGTCTCACTCTATTACCCAGGCTGGAGTGCAATGGCATGATCTTGGCTCACTGCAACCTCTGCCTCCCAGGTTCAAGCCATTCTCCTACCTCAGCCTCCCAAGTATCTGGGACTACAGGCATGTGCCACCATGCCTCGCTAATTTTTGCATTTTTAGTAAAGACAGGGTTTCATCATGTTGGCCAGGCTGGTCTTGAACTCCTGACCTTAAGTGATCTGCCTGCCTCAGCCTCCCAAAGTGTTGGGAGTACAGGCATGAGCCACTGTGTCCTGCCTATAATTCCATATTTCTTGAAGGTTTTGTTTATTCTGTTTCATTCTTTTTTTCTATTCTTGTCTGCCTGTCTTATTTCAGAAAGTCAGTCTTCAAGCTCTGAGATTCTTTCCTCTGCTTGGTCTACTCTGCTATTAATACTTGTGAATTTATTATGATATTCTTTTATTCTGTTTTACAGCTCTATCAGGTTGACTACATTCTTCTTTATACTGACTGTTTTTTCTGTCAGTTCCTGCAATGCTTTTTCATAACTTTTTGCTTCCTTGAATTGTGTTACAATGTGCTCCTTTAGCTCAGTGAACTTTGTTCCTGTCCATATTCTGAATTCTACTTCTGTCTTGTCAACCATTTCCACTTCAGCCCAGCTCCAAACTCTTGCTGGAGAGGTTATTTGGTCATTTCAAGGAAAAAGGGAGCCATGGCTTTTTGAGATTTTAGCATTCTTGAGCTGATTATTTCTCATTTTTGTGGGCTTATCTACCTTCAATCTTTGAGGTTGCTGTTCTATAAATCTTTATTTTTTTCTTTTAACATTCTGGCCGATTTTCTGTAGTGCTGCTACAGTATGTTGGGAGTCCACTCCAGTCCTTAGTTGCCTCATATTTCCCAGTACCTGTAGGTATCACCACTGAAGGCTGTAAAACAGCAAAGATGGCAGTGTGCCCTTCCTCTGGAAGCCCTGTCCCAAGGTGGTAGTGGACCAGTTTCTGGCCTGAATGCCCCTGTAGGAGGTGGCTGGGTGTTGCGGGAAGTCAGGGACCCTGAATGGAGAGAACTGCTGAAGCCCACAGCAGAAGAACATAAATTGTGAAGATTTCATGCACATTTATCACTTCCTCAATCAATATTCTTATTTATAATTTCCTATGCCTGTCTTTACTTTAATCTCTTAATCCTGTCATCTTCGTAAGCTGAGGATGTATGTTGCCTCAGGACCCTGTGATGATTGCGTTATCTGTACAAATTGTTTGTAAAACGTGTGTTTGAATAATAGGAAATCTGGGCATCCTAAAAGAACAGGATAACAGCGATTTTCAGGTAACAAGGGAGATAACCATAAGGTCTGACTGCCTGCGGCGCCGGACAGAGCAGAGTCATATTTCTCTTCTTACAAAAGCGAATAGGAGAAATATCGCTGAATTCTTTTTCTCAGCAAGGAATAGCCCTGGGAAAAGAATGCATTCCCAGGGGAAGTTCTCTAAAATGGCTGCTCTGGGAGTGTCTGTCTTATGCAGTTGAAAATAAGGGATGAAATACACCCTGGTCTCCTGCAGCACCCTCAGGCTTGCTAGGATTAGGAAATTCCAGCCTGGTGAATTCTAGTCAGACGGGTTCTCTGCTCTTGAACGCTGTTTCCTGTTAAGATGTTTATCAATGACAACGCGTGCACAGTGGGACAAGGAACCTCATTAGTAATTCTAATTTCACCCTGGCCTGTGATCTTGCTCTGCCCTTCTGCCTTGTGATCTTTTATTGCCCTATGAAGCATGTGATCTCTGTAACCCACTCCCTATTCATACACCCCTCCCCTTTTGAAATCTCTAATAAAAACTTGCTGGTTTTGCAGCTCAGGTGGGCATCACGGAAACTGCCAACATGTGATGTCACCCCTGGAGGCCCAGCTGTAAAATTTCTCTCTTTTGTACTCTTTCTCTTTATTTCTCAGACCAGCTGACACTTAGGGTAAATAGAAAAGAACCTACGTTGAAATATTGGGGGCTGGTTCCCCCAATAGCTGGGGACCCAGAATGGGATTTTTCATCCAGTTAGGAGAAATGGGATCAGGGACCTGCTTAAAAAAGCAGTCTGGCCACGTTTTCCTAGAGCAGCTGTGCTGTGCTAGTAGTCTACTTCAGCTCCTGATTGCCTCAGATACTCCAAAGCCCAAAGGCAGGAATGGCTAAGTTTTCCAAACAGCAAAGATGGTGGACCACCCCTCTTCCTGGGAGCTCTGTCCCAAAGAGTCCCAAAACCTCTTTCAGCCAGAGAACACCAGTGGGGTAGCCAGAAACCCTGGTTTGGAGGCACTACCTGGTGATGAGGAATAGGGTTGGGTACTAACTTGCAAAAGCAGTCTGGCCATGTTTTCATGGGGCTGCTGTGCTGTGTAGGATACTGCTTCCACCCCTGGTCCACTTGGGCTCTCCAAAGCCTGAAGGAAGGCTGGAACTGCTGAGTCACCCAAATGGCAAAGATGATGGCTTGCCCCTCTCTCTGGGCGTTCCATCCTAGAGAGTTTTTGAATATCTGTAGACTGTACAATACTGTTGGGTGTGGCTAGAGGCCCCAGTTGGGAGATTCCACTCAGTGAAGAGGAACGTGAGTCAGAGACCTGTGTAAAAATACAGTGTGTCCATGCATGCTTTCACAGAGTAGCTGTGCTCTGCTGGGGTACTGCTTCCACCTCAGTTGGTTTGGGCTCTTCAAAGCCCACCAGCTGGAAAGGCTAAGTCACCCAAACAGCAAAAATGGTGGCCTGCCCCTCCCCCCTCCCTCTTGGGAGCTATGTTCCTGGGAGTTTTCAAATGGCTGTCTTCTGGAGAACATTGGTGGGGGTGACTGGAAGCTCCAGTTGGGAGGTTTCACCCAGTGAGGTGGAATAAGAGTGGGGAGCAGCTTAAGGAAGCAGTCTGGCCAGGCTTTAATATAGCAGCTGTGCTGTGCTGGTATACCTCTTCTGCTTCAGTCAGCTTGGGCTCTCCAAAACCTGCAGGCTGGAATGGCTAATTTACCCAAACAGAAAATATGGCAGCCCATCCCTCCCTTTGGAAGCTCTGTCACAGGGAGTTTTCAAATTACTGTTGGCCAGAAAACATTGGTGGCAGTGGTTGGAGGCCCCACTTGGGAGGTTCAGCCCAGTGAGGAGGAATAGATTGGGGACTCACTTAAACAACCAGTCTGGCAACATTTTGGTAGAGTAGCTGTGCTGTGCCTGGGGATCCCTTCCTCCCCCGGTCAGTTTGGACTCTCCAAAGCCCACAGGCTGGAATAGCTAAGTTGCCCAAACAGCAAAGATGGCAGTTCACCCCTCCCCCTAGGAGCTCTGTGCCAGGCAGGTGCAGCACTTCTACTGGTGGCTGGCTGGAATTCCAAGCCTGTGGGTGTTATCCTGTGAGGTGCCATGAAATTGGGGCCCTTAGACCATCAGTGCTTGACTTCTGGGTTCAGCCTTTTTCCTAGGGGTAAGTACATGAATTTAATCTCCCACTGTTGTATTCTCAACGCACCAATATGTAGCAGTCTCTCATTGTCTGAGATAATACCCAGAGTTCTTTGTCTCACGTCCAAGATAATAAAGGAGCACAGAGACAAGGCTGATTTAGTAAGCAAAAGCAGAAAGCTCTCTGCCAGCAGAGAGGGGAGCCCAAATGAGTTTCCCCCTATGAGGCTGGGGTCCAGTGTTTTACAGACAGGGAAAAGGAAAGAATGTGCTTAGTTTGCAGGCTGTCTTGGAGAATACATGACTTGCCTTGGCCTGGGACCAATTAGAAAACTTGGCACGGGGCTTGACGGAGCAGCTCACGCCTGCAATCCCAGCACTTTGGGAGGCCAAGGCAGATCACGAGGTCAAGAGATTGAGACCATCCTGCCCAACATGGTGAAACCCCGTCTCTACTAAAAATACAAAAATTAGCTGGGCATGGTGGCACACGTCTGTAGTCCCAGCTACTCAGGAGGCTGAGGCAGAGGTTGCAGTGAGCCATTATCACTGCACTCCAGCCTGGTGACAAAGCAAGACTCTGTCTCAGAAAATAAAGAAAACTTGGCCCAGGACCAATCAGGGGCTGAAGGGATTACTCACAGAGGCTGCCCAGCTTGCCCGGGACCTATCAGGAGCTGAAGTGAAGGCTTTGCCCGGGACCTTGACCCAGGACCAATCAGGAGCTGAAGTGATGATTCATAGAAGCTGGGCTCACAATCCAAAAAGGAAAGGAAAGTACCCACCAGAACCCACTGGAGCCCACTGTGTTCATGCCCACAAAAGGAGAAAAAACATTTTCCTGTAAGCCCATTGATTATACAAAGTACAAAGGCATTTCTATGTCAGGTCTTGTTCCTTTATGTGAGTGAGCTGGAGGTTGGTGCAAGTTTTTACCTGAATGGGCTGGAGGTTCTATCTGTGCAGCTGTGAGCATGTCTCCAGGCACAACCCCTTGTGCTAGTTCTCTTACCAGTGCCTGCAGCTTGATTTTTTTCTCAGGCTGCTTTTTATGTTATGTGGGGATGAGGCACTGACCCATGAGTCAGGGGCTCTCCAGAGACCCTTGCCTTGTCTATCTAAGGCAAGCTAGCTAACTCCTGTCACCACTTTGCCAGAGTTGCAGTTACTTTTGCTGGGATGCCCCGAAAGCTGGAGAATCTAAAGCTCCCAGGATTCCACATGTGCCTGAGCAGCTGCTTGTCTGAGACGCCAGGTAGCTCTGTGTGTCAGACTGAAGGCCCTGGTGGAGTGGGTTCACAAGGCTATCTCTACCTTAGGCTTGCAAAGATCCATAGAAGAAGCATGGTTTCCCAAGGCTGCACATTTATTCACCACTTCCCTGGGTTGTGGAGGTTCCATTAACTCCATGTCACTCCCAGGTAGGCCATCATCCTGCTTTGCTTTTATCTGTTCTGGGTGGGTTGAGTTGTTTCCTTGATTAGTACCAATGTGAGTACCTGGATGTTCCTGTTGAAGGTGTGTATTTACTCACCCCTTCCATTCCTCTCTATTGAGAGCCATGCACCCCAGCTACTTCTATTTGGCCATCTTTACCACTCACCCTCCAGTAGTGTATTATAAGAACAAGACAGCATGCCTAAGTAGGATTTACTCCAGAAACTCAAGGTTAATTTAGAAGAAACCTTGTTAGTCTAATTCATTTAAGACTAAAAAAGGAAATCCATGTATTAACAACTCAATAGATACAGAAAAGTTATTCAATACTTTTAATAACAATTCTTGATATAAATAAAAATCTATGCACTGTTTATTTTTTTACTGTGCTTATACATTACTTCTATAATTTCAAATGAAAGTTAAAGTACTATTGCCTAGTCTAACAGGAGAGCTAAAGCAAAACATTGACATTTGACTCTCCATATCAAAAATGTTACAGAATATTTTAAGAGTGGTCAGGTAACCAGGTAGTTATTTATATGTGTATATGTCAAATGAAAATTTTCTGATAGCCATGGTTAATCCAAAGGAGTGCACACACTCAGGGTCTAAGAATTGAACATGACTCAAACTTTACTTGAGTGTATATATTTTCCTTTTATCAGTCATTTTTCAAACTACCCCAGTTTCATAATGTAATTTTATCGGAATTAAAGTTGAACACTTTAAAATTGTATAAGCAGTTACTACCAGCTACAGCTATTAATCTATCCATATCTGCTATTATGTTTTTTTCCTAGGTTTAACCACCTATAGTGATAGCATGAGATAGATGGTTGGGCTTTACTGTTCTATGAATTCACGTGTGCCAGCTAATCAGATTATAAATTTGGGTAAATTATGTGAGACAATAAATTAGGTTTAAAAAAATAAAGATGGGTAAAAATAATGTGACTGCTATTTAGTTTTGAAAGTCATCAAGTAGGTGAAACATAAAAGATCTAACAGCTATATGTTAAATACTCAGGTATTTTTGTCATGATCTATTGTTTTTCATCTTCCAGAAAACACAGAGGAATTGTTCACAAATAGAGAATCCACTTCATTTTCTCTTATTTAATTAAAAAGGGACCTTTTTTCAGATAGTTGGGGATTTTTTTTAACATTGTGATGGTATCATTTCTTTTGATGATTTCTAATATGTGCATAGATTTTCACTGTCATGATTTTACCCAATCTATTCTCAGTGAACAAGACCCACATTTCAAAATTGATGTTTTAATAAACCCTTATAACATTCATCCTTAATATAAAACCAGTACAGATTCTTAAAATACAGGGATCCTAAGCAATTTCACCAGGGATTAATGGGCAAAGATAGGCAGGTGCTATAATTGGAGAACTGCGTTCTAGATCAAACTCTATCACCAACTAACAATAACATGACAAATATTACTTGGCCTTATTTCTCTATCTATAAAGCAAAGGATTGAGCTGGATGATCTCTAAAGTCTCTTCTAGCTCAAAAATTCTGTAGTTCTAATGTGCTGAAGAAGAATATATCTGGAAAAGCCCCCTTCTACAGTAGAAGGAAGTGGTAGTGGCCATAGTTTGGAGAAAAATTTTGAAAAATTATTGCAATCTCAGATATCTCATCCTCCTCACACATTTATATATGTGTGAACTCACACAAAGTGACATACTGCATAAGCAATAGCATGGTTTTAGAAATCTAAGTTAAACTGTTATCTTCAGTAGCAGGTTCTTAAAAGGTAGCTGACCTATAGGAAAAAATGTATAATTTGGTTTGGCTTTGTGAAGAGACCTGTTCTCTGTGCATAACTCTCCAAATTATAGTGACTTCAGTATTTAACTGAAACCTAAGGGAGAACTTTCTCATACTAGTATAACTGTGTGAGAGTCCAAAATAAAGCAACAGTAACTTGGTAATTAGTATAACAGTTGTAAGCTGGACCCAGGAGTGATGAGTTTTTTTTTGTTTGTTTTTTGTTTTGTTTTGTTTTTGAGATGGAGTTTCGCTCATGCTGCCCAGGCTGGAGTGCAATGGTGTGATCTCGGCTCACTGCAACCTCCACCTCCTGGGTTCAAGTGATTCTCCTGTCTCAGCCTCATGAGTAGCTGGGATTACAGGCATGCACCATTACGCCCGGCTAATTTTGTATTTTTAGTAGAGACAGGGTTTCTCCATGTTGGTCTGGCTGGTTTCAAACTCCTCCTCAGGTGATTCCCACCTCAGTCTCCGAAAGTGCTGGGGTTACAATCGTGAGCCACCGCGTCTGGCCAGAGTGATGAGTTTTTAAAAGTGCAACCACAAATTACAATGGCATATAGTTGTAACAAAATTATAATTAATATAATAGTATACACTTAATTTTAAAAATAAAATAACTAATTTTATGAATAAATTTGCCTTGGGATTTCTAGGAAGAGCAATACATGCATTTAAGGAATTCAGTACATATATGTACTCTGAGACCAAATATGTTTTTCTTTCTTTCTTTTTTTAAAAAAAAATTTTACTTTAAATTCCAGGATACATGTGCAGAACGTGCAAGTTTGTTACATAAGTATATGTGTGCCATGGTGGTTTACTGCATCTATTGACCTGTCCTCTAAGTTCCCTCCGTTTGCCCCCCACCACCTAAAGAGGCCCTGGTGTGTGTTGTTTCCATCCCTGTGTCCATGTGTTCTCAATGTTCAACTCTTACTTATGAGTGAGAACATGTGATGTTTGGTTTTCTGACCCTCTGTTAGTTTGCTGAGGATGATGACTTCCAGCTTCATCCATATCCCTGCAAAGGACATGATCTCATTCCTTTTTATGGCTGCATAGTATTACACAGTGTGTATGTACCAAATTTTCTTTATCCAGTCTATCACTGATGGGTATTTGGGTTGGTTCCATGACTTTGCTATTGTACATGGTGCTGCAATAAACACACGTGTGCATGTGTCTTTATAGTAGAATACTTCATATTCCTTTGGATATAGGCCCAGTAATGGGATTGCTGGGTCAAGTCGTATTTCTGGTTCTAGATCCTTGAGGAATTGCCATACTGTCTTCCACAATGGTTGAACAAATTTACATTCCCACCGACAGTGTGAAAGCGTTTCTATTTCTCCACAGCCTCACCAGCATCTATTGTTTCTTGACTTTTTAATAATCACCATTCTGATTGGCGTGAGATGATATCTCATTGTGGTCTTGATTTGCATTTCACTAACGATCAGTGATGTTGAGCTTTTTTTCATATGTTTGTTGGCTGCGTAAATGTCTTCTTTTGAGAAGTGTCTGTTCATATCCTTTGCCCACTTATTGATGAGGTTGTTTGATTTTGTCCTGTAAATTTGTTTAAGTTCCTTATAAATTCTGGATATTAGATGTTTCTCAGAGGGGTAGATTGCAAAAATGTTCTCCCTTTCTGTAGGTTGCCTGTTCACTCTGATGATAGTTTCTTTTGCTGTGCAGAAGCTCTTTAGTTTAATTAGATCCCATTTGTAATTTTGGCTTTTGTTGCAATTGCTTTTGGCATTTTTGTCATGAAGTCTTTGCCCATGCCTATGTCCTGAATGGTGTTGCCTAGGTTTTCTTCTAGGCTTTTTATGGTTTTGGTTTTTACATTTAAGTCTTTAATTCATCTTGAGTTAATTTTTGTATAAAGTATAAGGAAGGGGTCCAGTTTCAGTTTTCCACATATGGCTAGCCAGTTTTCCCAGCACCTCTTATTAAATAGGAGATTCTTTCCAATTCCTTGTTTTTGTCAGGTTTGTTGACAATCAGATGGTTGCAGATGTGTGGTGTTATTTCTGAGGCTGAGACTAAATTTTCATGTCTATTACACTGAGATGCTCTGAAGAGATAAAAGAGCCAACGTCTGATTTCAATCATGTTCTTAATGTTGTTTACCTTGGCCATGGGAAATGCAAGAGATGGCTCTGGAAGAAAAGACAGTCTAGAGGAATCCTCTTTTTTAAATGGAAAATATACTGGCTTATTGTGAAACAGTCAACTCTCTACTGGTTCCCTCACAATGTAAGTGTACCAGGAAGGAAAGTAACTCTATCTATTATCACTGAATTACAGTGAAAAACAGTTAAGTGTTTATTTGTGCCAAGTAACAGTTATTTTTGCTTAAACCATAACTTTTTTAAATTTTAGTTAGAGCTGTACAGTTTTAGGCTCTCAATCTACACATAGAAAATGAGATCACAAATTGTTGGAATTAAACCATTTGTGGCATCCATTATGTAACAATAAAATGATAGCCAGGAAATATACTTTTTCCCTAAAATTGCAACAAAAAAGATAAAATACATAAGAATAAACTTAATATAAAATGTGTAAGACGTGTGAGAATAAAATGTAAAATTTTCATAGAGGAAATGATAGATAAATGTTGAGTTATATGGCCACATTTCTGGCTTAGAACAGTCAATATAGTAAATATGACAAATCTCAAATATTTCAAATTAACTTTAAATATAATGCTAATTTAATCAAAATTTTGATGGGATTTTTTTGGAAGTTGACTCTAACTCTAAAAGTTCATCTGGGAGAATAAAAACTGTGAGAGAAATCCCAGATAAAAATACTAAGGTTAATTAGAAGGTAATCTACCCCAAAAAATTCTAAAATATACTCTAAATGTATAATAATTAATATACTGGCAAAAATAAAAATATATAAATATTCTAGTGAAATGAATAAGAAAATCCAGAAACAGGCTAAATATGTGAAAAATTCAGTATATACTAAAGGCAATATTTCTTTTATTATTACTATTATACTTTAAGTTCTAGGGTAAATGTGCACAACGTGCAGGTTTGTTATGTATGTATACATGCACCATGTTGGTGTGCTACACTCATTAACTCGTCATTTACATTAGGTATATCTCCTAATGCTATCCCTCCCCCCTGCCCCCACCCCATGACAGGCCCCAGTGTGTGATGTTCCCCTTCCTGTGTCCAAGTGTTCTCATTGTTCAATTCCCACCTGTGAGTGAGAACATGCGGTGTTTGGTTTTTTATCCTTGCGACAGTTTGCTGAGAATAGTGGTTTCCAGCTTCATCCGTGTCCCTACAAAGGACATGAGCTCATCTTTTTTTATGGCTGCATAGTATTCCATGGTGTATATGTGCCACATTTTCTTAATCCAGTCTATCATTGATGGACATTTGGGTTGGTTCCAAGCCTTTGCTATTGTGAATAGTGCTGCAATAAACATACGTGTGCATGTGTCTGTATAGCAGCATGATTTATCATCCTTTGGGTATATACCCAGTAATGGGATGGCTGGGTCAAATGGTATTTCTAGTTCTAGATCCTTGAGGAATGGCCACACTGTCTTCCACAATGGTTGAACTAGTTTACAGTCCCATCAACAGTGTAAAAGTGTTCCTATTTCTCCACATCCTCTCCAGCACCTGTTGTTTCCTGACATTTTAATGATCGCCATTCTAACTGATGTGAGATGGTATCTCACTGTGGTTTTGATTTGCATTTCTCTGATGGCCAGCGATGATGAACATTTTTTCATGTGTCTGTTGGCTGCATAAATGTCTTCTTTTGAGAAGTGTCTGTTCATGTCCTTCGCCCACTTTTTGATGGGGTTGTTTGTTTTTTTCTTGTAAATTTGTTTGAGTTCATTGTAGATTCTGGATATTAGCCCTTTGTCAGATGAGTATATTGCAAAAATGTTCTCCCATTCTGTAGGCTGCCTGTTCACTCTGATGGTAGTTTCTTTTGCTGTGCAGAAGCTTTTTAGTTTAATTAGATCCCGTTTGTCAATTTTGACTTTTGTTGCCGTTGCTTTTAGTGTTTTAGACATGAAGTCCTTGCCCATGCCTATGTCCTGAATGGTAGTGCCTAGGTTTTCTTCTAGGGTTTTTATGGTTTTAGGTCTAACGTTTAAGTCTTTAATCCATCTTGAGTTAATTTTTGGATAAGGTGTAAGGAAGGGATCCAGTTTCAGCTTTCTACATATGGCTAGCCAGTTTTCCCAGCACCATTTATTAAAAAGGGAATCCTTTCCCCATTGCTTGTTTTTCTCAGGTTTGTCAAAGATCACATGGTTGTAGATGTGTGGTATTATTTCTGAGGCCTCTGCTCTGTTCCATTGGTCGATATCTCTGTTTTGGTACCAGTACCATGCTGTTTTGGTTACTATAGCCTTGTAGTATAGTCTGAAGTCAGGTAGCATGATGCCTCCAGCTTTGTTCTTTTGGCTTAGGATTGTCTTGGCAATGCAGGCTGTTTTTTGGTTCCATATGAACTTTAAAGCAATTTTTTCCAATTCTGTGAAGAAAGTCATTAGTAGCTTGATGGGGATGGCATTGAATTTATAAATTACCTTGGGCAGTATGGCCATTTTCATGATATTGATTCTTCCTATCCATGAGCATGGACTGTTCTTCCATTTGTTTGTATCCTCTTTTATTTCATTGAGCAGTGGTTTGTAGTTCTCCTTGAAGAGGTCCTTCACATCCCTTGTAAGTTGGATTCCTAGGTATTTTATTCTCTTTGTAGCAATTGTGAATGGGAGTTCACTCATGATTTGGCTGTCTGTTATTGGTGTATAAGAATGCTTGTGATTTTTGTACATTGATTTTGTATCCTGAGACTTTGCTGAAGTTGCTTATCAGCTGAAGGAGATTTTGGACTGAGACGATGGGGTTTTCTAAATATACAATCTTGTCATCTGCAAACAGGGACAATTTGACTTCCTCTTTCCTAATTGAATACCCTTTATTTCTTTCTCCTGCCTGATTGCCCTGGCCAGAACTTCCAACACTATGTTGAATAGGAGTGGTGAGAGAGGGCATCCCTGTCTTGTGCCAGTTTTCAAAGGGAATGCTTCCAGTTTTTGCCCATTCAGTATGATATTGGCTGTGGGTTTGTCATATCAATGGGGCAAAGATGGATTATTCAATGGATAGTTTTGGGTAACTTTCAAAAAATTTGGAAAAGAGAAATATACCTGGATCACTATATTATATAAATGGTATGGTTTGGCTGTGTCTCCACCCAAAATCTCATCTTGCATTGTAATAATCACCAAGTGTCAAGGGTGGGACCTGGTGGAGATAACTAAATCATAGGGGTGGTTTCCCTCATACTGTTCTTATGATAGTGAGCTTTCGTGAGATCTAATGTTTTTTGTTTGTTTTTTGAGATGGAGTCTCACTCTGTTGCCCAGGCTGGAGTGCAATGGCAGGACCTTGGCTAACTGTAAACCCCGGCCCCCTGGGTTCAAGCAATTCTCCTGCCTCAGCCTCCCAAGTTGTTGGGATTACTGGTGTCCACCACCATGCCCTGCTAATTTTTGTATTTTTAGTAGAGATGGGGTTTCATCATGTTGGTCAGGCTGATCTCCAACTCCTGACCTCAGGTGATCTGCCCACCTTGGCCTCCCAAAGTGCTGGGATTACAGGCGTGAGCCATTGCATCCAGCTGATTCACTAGTTTTATAAGGGGCTTCCCCCTTCACTCAGCTCTCATTTTCCTTCCTTCCCCTATGTGAAGAAGGATGTGTTTGCTTCCCCTTTCACCATGATTGTAAGTTTCCTGAGACCTCCCAGCCATGTGAATCTATGAGTCAATTAAACCTCCTTTCTTTATACATTACCCAGTCTTGGGTATGTCTTTATTAGCAGTGTGAGAATGGACTTATACAACAATGTACACAAAATAGATGTATTAATGATTGAATGTAAAAAAAATTATGCACTTCTAAGCATGACACTAAAACAGAAAATAGAAACAATTTATATCTGTAACTACTCAAAAATTGCATACATATAAAATGCCATAAATAAAAGTAAAAGATAAGACATATTGAATAAAATATTTGCAATGCATATGACAGACAAAAGGTTAATATTCTTAATATATCCATCAGTAAGATAAAGATTAACAGACCAATAAGTAACAAATAAATGACTAGAGTACAGTTAACAAACTAAGAAATAAAAATGGCCTTAAGTAAATAAAAAATGATGTTGCCATTTGTAGTGAGAAAAAAAATATTATCCAATATTGATGGATTGTGTATTGTAAACGTGTGAAAAAGCTATAATTTAAAATCTACATTGTTATGGTGTCCAATAAAATAAAATCCAATAATTGATAAAATTAACATTTTATTAATATGTTTGTTTTTGCAGTGTCTTGGTTTAGATGGACCTTGCCCTCATTTTTATTTGAGGAAGATTAATACTTTTGGTCTAGATCTCGATTTTGCACAATGGCCTGTCCTGAATTGGGCCTGGGAAATGCAAGAGATGGCTCTGGAAGAAAAGACAGTCTAGAGCAATCCTCTTTTTTAAATGGAAAAGATACTGGTTTACTGTGAAACAGTCAACTCTCTACTGGTTCCCTCACAATGTAAGTGCACCAGGAAGGAAAGAAAGTCTATCTATTATCACTGAATTAGAATAGTCCGTAATCTTTGTATTAGTATTAAGGAAGTGAATTTCTGACAAATAAAGTAATGCACACAATACCTAATGTTAGGCAATAATCCACTGATGTTACTTCTTGCTAAAAAAAATGACTTACAGGAAAGGCATTGTAATTAATGGTTTTGAAAACAAAAATGCCTGGTTTATAATCCCAGCTCTTTTTCTTATTAGCTTGAAGACATTGAACATGTTACATGACTTCTCTGAGACTCATTTTCTTCATTTTCTCCGGGCAAGTAATAATACTTGCCAAGAATTTTCAACCTCTCATTGTTATATGTTGATCCTCTCCCTCTCAACCAGATCTGTCTCATAGACTGTTAAAAATTGCTGGTCTTTCCATTTAAATAAAAGTGAGATGAATGAAGTGGCTTTCACTGATTATGAAAATGCTCAAACAAGACCAGATTTTTTATGTCAGAAGGGGCAAGATCATGAGTTTGGTTTTGGACATATTGAGTGTGTAAGGTGCCATTAAACTTATCCCAGTGGAGAGAGCAAGTCTGGAGCCTGGAAGAAATCTCCAGCTTTTACCTTAACTTTGTCTTTTACAGCCAGAATTCTTGATAGTGTTCTTTATACTTGTTGTCTTCATTATCTCACTTCTAAGTACTCCTCAATCTCTCTTCTACCCACTTTATTCCATTGGAATGACTTTGATAAGCTTACCATGAGCCCTCATGTGGCTAAGTCCAACAGACATTCTCAGACCTTATTTGACAAGTAAGCTTTTCTTACTTGTAAGCACTCCTTTTCTCCTACACTTCCTGCCTGCTACTCCTCCTCTGTTACTTTTGCAGGATTATTCTACTCTCCCAGACCACTAAAAGTTGGAGTTCTTCAGGGATCCATTTTAAGCTTTTTTCTTATTCTATACCCTTTTCTAGATTGTTTTATCCACTTCTATTCCTGCAATTTATTGTCTATGTTCAGAGGTCACATATATTTATATCTACGTACCAAAATCCTCTTCTAAGATTGTAGACTCATAAGTTCAATTGATTGTTCTACTGGGATATCTCAAGAGCACCACCTATTCAATATATTCAAAACAAAAAGTATGATCTCACCATCCTCAAAATGGTATCTCCTCTCTGTGGTTGTCCTCTAAGGAGTTATCCTGAAACTTGCCACTCTTTCACCTGCTATAGTTATCCATATCAACTCTGGTCAATATTATCTCCTAAATATCTTTCAAATTTATCAGTTTATCTCCCTTGCCAGTGCTTGTACCCTAGTCCAAGCTACCATCATCTTTCACTTGAACAATTTTTTTAAAAACTTTTTTGTAGAAACAGGTTCTTACCGTTGCCCAGGCTGGTCTCAAACTCCTGGCCTCAAGCTATCTTTCCAGCTCCACCTCCCAAAGCACTAAAATTACAGGCCTGAGCCACTGTGCCCAGCCTGAACAATTTCAATAGCCTCTGACCTGTCTCCCCATGTTCACTTTGGCCTCCCTCTAATCTGTTCTACCATTCTAATCAGAGAAACATTTTCTTAAAATATAAATGTGATCATATAACCACTCCTTCACCTCACTCCACTTTTCCATCCGTCCCCTTTATTTAAAGCTATCAATAATTTTTCATTATTTTTAGACTAAAAAAATCCATAAAAAGAATTACCAGGCATTGCATGGATTCTATACCTCTCGAGTCACATCTTATGCCATGCACCACTGTGGTTTTCACATTCCAGCCATGTTGGCCTTCTTTTAGTTTCTCTAATGTGTTATGTTCCATCCACCTACAGAACCTCTGCACATGTTTCTCATTTTTCCTATAATACTCCATGACCTGGGTAACTCCTAGTCTTCCTTCAGAGCTCACTTTAATATATGATTCTTTTAGGAAAGCCTTCCCTAATCCCTCCCTGCCCACCAACTTGATCACTTATTAGCTCTCATAGCATTATGTACCTCTACTTCACAGCATTTAGCACACTCATAATTTTACTTTTGTTTTGTGACTCTTGTATTAATGTCTGTCTTCTGCTTTCACAAGTACTACCTTCTCTGTTCCCAGAACTTCTAACCCCAACAGTTCACATGCCTCAATATGTGGCACAATGTATGTGCTCAATTGATATTAACTAAATTAATGAACAGTTGTGATGATTCAATGCATTTAATGAATTAATGCATGTAAATTACCTTTGCATAGTGTCTATCACATAATCAGTCATCAGTAAATATCACTCCTCATCATATTATTCTATACCCTCTTCTCCAACCAATGTGAAAAATCTTCTATTTCAAATGTGAAAATTTTTAAGACCAGTCATGAAATATCAAATCATTTTATATTGTATTAATAACCTGATGAATATCATTCAACTTATTCTTTTCCAAATTAAACAGAAAAAATACTAAATTTTATTCACCATGTTTTCATTTCACTGACAGAGCATTCTTACAATTAATTATCTTAATACAAGCTAAATCAAAGTTCCAGTGCCTTTTTTAATGGATCCGGCTTTGTGAGCATTTTTTTCCATGTGGCCTTTTGTCAGATTATTATTAAATGTATGAGATTTTGATTTTTTAATTCAGTGATTGCTAGGTTTATACTTTTATATAACTTTAATAGAATCTTTCCCTTGGGAATTATAATGCATGTTACAAACATCACAGCATATCAATAGTTGGTTCCCCTTTTTTATTCTTGAAGAAATTGTGACTCAAAAAGAATAAGTGACTTGGTAAGCATTGGTATAATTATAACAATCAGATCTTAGTAACCTCTATAAATAAGTTGAGTGATATCCAACCTTTTGTCATTTCATGACAATTTCTTAGAAAAATTATGGGTTGCTTGTAATATCAGAGAGAGGGAGAGAAAATGGGATATTAAAAAGACCACATTTCAAATACTGCTCTGTGATGCCCATATGCTAAACAATTTCATGCTTGGCAACTTCATTTTTAGATATTTTTAAAGAGTTTTCAAAATAAAAATAATTGATGTATGTAATAACCATCCTATATTAGGAAACTTAAGGTTTAGAAATATGTTAAACGTTACTATCACCACCCTTTTCTGGCCTTTTGGGATCTATTTTTTCTTCTTTGAATGCCCTGTTGATATTGGGAACTATTTGTGTATTTTGAAGTAACTCTGTGTAGTCATTAACTTAAGAGTATGTTGTTACCATAGCTGGTTTACTAAATTCATGGTCCATTCACTTTGCAGAAAGCTATTAATATTAGGTTGATGCAAAAGTAATAGTGGTTTTTGCCATTACTTTTTCACCAACCTAATATCTCAAATGCATGGTAAGCAAACTGCATTCTTTAATAAACAGTCTACAAAACTGTTGTTCATTATCACTCTGGTGACCTGGCTCTTGGCTCTTCATTTCACTGGCTAACACACTCTATTCAGTCTTTTCTTTACATCCTTTTTTTCTTTCCCTTTTCCATTTCTTTTGTAGAATATCAAGGCTGAGACGATTTTATATATCTACCTGAATTCCAAATTGACTTGGCTCCATGTTGCAGAAGAAACCAACAAATAGATCCTTAAGTTCAAAGTCCAGATCAGCACTGTACAATAGAAATATAATGTAAGGTACATATATAATTTTAAATTTTCAAATAGGTTGTTCAGAATAGCGGTGTTCCAGCATTATGCTGTGATTGGAATTTATGAATAATAGATTCTATAAGATTAACACAATAGTTCTATAACTTTCAAATTACCTTACCACTTTAGTTCATTTTTCACCTTCTTTCATTTTATCTGCAAAATATTAAAATTACCAGTTACCTTTCTTTGGAGGAAGAATCATAGGATTTATATATTTTTATCAAGTCTTTTTCTAACTTACTGTATTACAATACTTACTAATTTACAATATTCTTCAAATGATATGCTGCCCATCCTATAGCCAGATTCCCATAATTAAAGAATGTGTGCACAAAATCATCAGCAAGCTTGGGAGAAGAATCAATCAGCATCAAATTGTTCTTTTTCCTTTCGTTGACTTAATAAAGCCACATACATTAACTTAGTTCTACAACCAAGGACCTATACAAGCTTGGGAGAAGAATCAATCAGCATCAAATTGTTCTTTTTCCTTTCGTTGACTTAATAAAGCCACATACATTAACTTAGTTCTACAACCAAGGACCTATATAGGAAATCAGGCAATGGATCAAAAAGAAATAGAATGACTTCCGCTTCTGCTCTGGGCTAATATTCTAGAATATGTATGATAAATTATGTTAATGGTTGTAACAAATTTTGAAGAAACTCAGTCGAAGAACTTGGAAAAAATCTACCACCATCAAAATGGCAGAAAAAAACTTTGGAAGCCAAAGTCATCCATTTAGTTTATTATACAAGTGCTAAAATTAAGATGTTTGGAGAATGCCAGTATAGTACTAGGAGATATTGAAGAGATAAGTATCTATAAGTTACTAGATGTCATACTTTCTCTATTAGGTTATATTCTTACTATTATATATCTTAGTATATAATATATAATTATACATAATATATAAGAAATACAATAATATATGATATACATTACATATAAGTCATATCATATAGTTTATATAGCTTCAGAACAGATGAAATGAAACTTGGGATCATTCAGGGAAGAGAAATAAATCCTAATCACAGGAATATAAAAATAGATTCTATGAAGAAAAGTTAAACAAATCGGTGTGTTTTAATGGTAGAGAGAGTTACATAATTATTACAACTTAGTATTTTAAAAAATTATACAAAAAGACAGTTGAAAATTAAAAATAAAATTGCAAAAATACGTGTTTAAGTTGAAGCTGGAGAGCTTGAATTATCTATAAAATAAAATATATGACCAGAATTGGCTACTGAGGAAAGTGATATAGTTTCCACCTTTTAATATCTTAAACTGTGTCCTGGAGGCTTTAGGTATTCAAGCCTGAAGTAAGAAGTAGAAACAAACTGCTTTTTTTATGTAGCTTTCCTACTATAAGATACACAATTTTTCATTAATGTGGACTAGAGAGTATGTCTAGACAGTACTTACCTGTGTGTAAGATATTGCCCTGAAAGAGCTTGTAAGTTCCACATTTGTCCTGTGATGTGGAGGAGTGATTTATCTACCAGTGAAGGAGATGAGGAAGGGCAAAAGAAACCCATTCTTATTTTCAAAGTGGAAGAGATTTAGCTACTCAAAAGCCCAGGTCATTTGACACTAGGGGTAATTCACTAAATGGTAAAAAGAATAAACAGTCGTATTAATCACATCTCTAACAATTTACCCTCAAATTCATGTATATTGTTAACAGATAGCTAAAACTTTGGGTTTTCTAGAATGGAAATTCCTAGGAATAAAAGTTGGCCCCTGCCATCTGGTGGACACCATAAGATTATTTTCTTTCTAGTATTTACCTACTGTTTTGGTTTTGGAAAACAGAAACCAAATTAATACAGGACTTGGTGAATCATTGTCAGTACTATATTTCTTTATTTTGCTCAGAACTATACCTTTCCTTTTTAATCAGTGTTTCATATGTTGGTCACGCCACAGAGGTGGAATGAATCCCCCACCCTCAACCTCAACTTTGGTTAAGAGGTCAAGACACCACATATACACCAGGACACTATGAAAATGTTTATTATTTGCATAATGATGCTTTCCAGGGAGAGCAAGACAGGCATTCCTGCTGATCAAAAAATAACTTGAGGTCAGGGTGTGGGGGCTCAGGTCTGTAATCCCAGCACTTCGGGAGGCTCAGACAGGAGGATCTCTTGACCCCAGGAGTTCGAGACCAGTCTGCACAACATAAAGAAAACCTGTCTGCATAAAAAACTAAAAAATTAGTAGGGCATGGTGGCAGGCATCTGTGGTCCCAGCTATTTGGTAAGCTGAGGTAGGAGGATCGCTTGAGCCCAGGAGGTCGAAGCTTCAGTGAGCCATGATTGCACCACTGCACTCCAGCCTGGGTGACAGAGTAAGACTCTGTCTCAAAAAAAAAAAAAAAAAAAAAGGCTTAGTTTTTCTAGTATTTAGGAGCTGAGGCTGGTATTAAGGTTGTAGCACATGAGAGAGAGGGAGGAGGGTAGAGCTTGAAAACTATCAGCAACCAAATATCTAAAGTGGAGTCAGATTATTTATTACCCTTCTTAAGGGATATTTTGCCCTATTAGACTAAATTTAAGTCTATATAAGGAAAATGAACTGCATAATTTACATTGACTATCCTAGTAGACTAAGTGGGTTATTCTGCTAGATTATATAAAGATACTATTGCTGATTCTGTGATACCAATATTATGGAATTGCAGAGAAGAAATATTTCTATTCAAGTTTATAATGTTTTCTAATGTATAAATACTTAACACACTGAAAATTTCAATTTTGAAGCAGATAAATTAATAATTGATAACTCACATTATAAAATAATCACATTACAAAGTAACCTTTACTTAATACCTGACTTTTTTTTAAGTAGTGAGTTTTTTTTAGACTAATGATACTTTGCCTATATTATAAAGTAACCATTTCTCAGTGAGAATATATGATTTAGAAACAAATAGGAATGACACGCATCTCTTGTGAATACATTTATTGCAAGGATCGTGGTATATTTTTAGTTTACTACTTGCACAAACAATGAAGAATATCCCCATTTTTTACTGTTGCTGCTATTATGTTCGACTTCAATTCTTTTTTAGTTATAACCTACACTTTTAACCTAGAATATGTTGAATTATTTATTTTTTAACATCATAATTCCCTTTGCCTTTTGGAAACAACCTGAGTGCCTTAAGCTATAAGAGTAAGTTTGAATTTCCACTGCTGGATTATCACTCAATTGCTGAATTTCTTAATTTTAATAAGAATTGTGTTTGGATAAACCTTTTGTCAATTGCAGTAGATTTATACTTACTATAAAAAACAACAGCGCAGAAACATAGTGGCTTTAAAATACTTAAAATTACGGAACAGGAACACTGACACATTGAACGATCTGACTATGAAAAATGTTGAAACACTGATATATAGAGAAAGAACATTCACTGCATTTGATTTAAATACAGAGTAAAAACAAAAGACTTGAAGTCTGAGCAGGGCATATCCTTACTTGAGTCTATTTTAGTTTCAGTAGTAGTATACTCAAACAGAATCATACCAAGGATAATGAATATTTTGCATCAAATGTTGACTTACTGGCAGAGATTGCATAAGAAGAAAATTAATGAGTAATAAAGGTCAGCTGTTGTTGATGCAGCAAACTTTTTTTTAAAAAAATTCCAGATCTAGGTAAATTATGGGAGAAAGTGTTTATGTAGCGACCCAATATACGAGAAGCAAGATTGTTAAGGACATTATTGTTTAATTGTACATTTGCACATAAGATAGCCTTTTATAGTATTAATGATATTGTTGTGTTCTATATAAATCTTTTTGTGTTTTATGCTGTTTTTAATGGATATCACACAGCCTTAATTGAAAGTGTTTGGTCCTTAGGATAAGGCACATTTTAGAAAAGAAAATTTTAAGTTGTGGGAAATGGGCACTTATTTATTTTTCTTCTCATTTGGATTAAGCACGTACATAAGAGCCTGTTAGAGGCTAGAATGGTGGGAATGAAACAAAACAAGTGGATATATACAAGATACCTTTAGGAAGTAAAATCAACAACTTGGCTATAGGAATTGAGGGAGACAATGTGTCAAGGATGACTTCTAGGCTTCTGGCTTATAGAACAAGATGGATTTCATTGTAATTTTCAATGAGATATGGAACACTGGAAGAGGACCAGACTTTTAAGGACGAGACTATGAGTTTGGTCTGTGGACATGTAGAATTAGAGGTATCTGTGAGACATCCTATGGAGTTTCACATAGTTTCCTCTTAGCCTGGAGCTCAGAGAAAAGGACTAAACTGGAGATAATTTGTGAGTTATCTGCATTGAAATGGTGTTTGAAGCCATAGGCATAGGTGAGAACAGCTAGGACAGTGGTTCTCAAACATGAACATACATCAAAATAAACTGGAGGGATTATTAAAACACAGATTGCTGGGGCCCATTCCTGAAGTTTCTGACTCAGTAAGTCTAGTGTGCGGGCTGAGAATTCGCCTATCTAACAAGCCCCTGGGTAATGACGGTGCTGGTGATCCCAGGTGTCTGAGAACCACTGGCCTAAGGAAAGAGTTTAAAAGTGATAAGAAGACCCTGCAGAAAACCAACATTTAATGGCTGAGTAGATCCTGCAAAGTAAACTGAAAGAATGTCCATAAAGGTGAGCAGAATTGCACTAACATTATAGCATCATTATTTAATATGTTCCTAGGATTCTATAGCCGAGATCTATAAGCACAGACAACATGCAGTACTTTGTTCTTAAGGAACAAAAGCTGTTGAACTTTCTAAATCAGGGGTTGTTGTTACACATATAATTTAGTTGTATGTAAGGTGTTTGCTTCAGAGGTAAGAATATTTGTAGAGGTAAGAATATGTGTTGACTAATGTCATCAATGAAACTTTGACTATAACAGGTTCTTACATTCATGTTTAATCTAAATGAGAAGAAAAATAAATAAGTGCCCATTTCCCAAAACTTAAAATTTTCTTTTCTGAAATGTGCCTTATCCTAAGGACCAAACAATTTTTTTTTTTTTTTTGAGACAGAGTCTCACTCTGTCACCCAGGCTGGAGTGCAGTGCTGCAATCTCGGCTCACTGCAACCTCCGCCTCCTGGGTTCAAGCAATTCTCCTGCCTCAGCCTCCCGAGTAGCTGGGACTACAGGCACGTGCCACCACGCCAGGCTAATTTTTTGTATTTTTAGTAGAGACCGGGTTTCACCATGTTGGCCAGGCTGGTCTCTATCTCCTGACCTCGTGACCCATCCACCTCGGCCTCCCAAAGTGCTGAGATTACAGGCATGAGCCACCCCACCCAGCCATGGACCAAACACTTTCAATTAAGGCTGTGTGATATCCATTTTATTGTGTTTCTCAATGTAAAACTAAGAACCGGGATAACTTTGAAACCTGACACAGTGAATCTACTCAGCATTCATCAATAGTCACTATGCTTTCACTGATATTTAAGACTATAGAAAGAACAAGAAGATACTCTATTTACCAGCGTTCTGTGTTGTTGGAAA
Source organism: Pongo abelii (assembly GCF_028885655.2). Classification (NCBI taxonomy): domain Eukaryota; kingdom Metazoa; phylum Chordata; class Mammalia; order Primates; family Hominidae; genus Pongo; species Pongo abelii. The sequence continues at coordinate 90,422,322 of NC_072008.2, forward strand.
GCATTAGGAAATCATTGAAACTAACTGCCTTGATTGAAGTGAATGGTAAACTGCTTTTTACAGGCTGACATTGCTTAGCATAATGATTGAACATATTTTGTTTGATTAGTTTTATGTACATTTACTTGAGTTTTAAAAGAATGTGCAATAAAACTTACAAATTATTTCTTGCTTATCTTGATTATTCTACGGTCCATAAGCTGACTACAGCACAGTGCCACAAGTTAGTTTAAAACTTATCATTCTTTCAAATAGATCATGCTTGATCTGCTTGTATATTAAGCATGATCCCTATGGAAGTTGATAGATGGAGTTCTCCTTTTGTAACAACAATACCCCATGTGAGTAAAATATGCCCTATAAGGCATTAATTCCAATTAGGGAAAACAATACATTACTGATATTTTAAACTACATCCTACAGATTTTAAAGTGTGTTGACTAATGTCATCAATGAACCTTTGACTATAACAGGCTATTACATTCATGTTTAAGCTAAATGAGAAGAAAAATAAATTATCTATAATTTCAAAAGGAAAATTGTTTACATTTGTAGTAAACATGCGAGAAGGAAGGGTTGTTCTTCCCTTAGTGAGTTTATTGAGCCCACTCTCGATTTTAATCATGCTGAATTTAATCCTGTCACATTGCTAGTGGCTATAATTTATGCCTCTGAGACCCAAGCACAACAACATTCTGTCTTGAGAAAAAAATAATTTCTATCTTGACAACACTTAAGTAATAACTCATTATAAAAAGAAAAAAATCTGACAATATCAGAGAGGCTGTCAGATTATTCCCAGAAAAGGGCATAGTGATAAGTGTAGCTACAAGTCTCCTGGAAAGACTCTGAAGAATATCCTGACACGGAAACAATAAATGTTTTCTATTCTGTCAAGAAGTGTAGCAGGAAGATTGTTTGGCATCTGGGAGAAAAATCAAGATTAAAGGTAGAGTATTGTTTTAAATAAAGAAAAATATATGAAATGTATTTATTCCTAAAAGGAAAGAATCAATTTAAAAAGGATGAGATGAAAGATACATCAATAAAAGAAATGGCTGAGGAAGCAGATGAGGAAAGAGAGGATGAGATCAAAGACATATATGGGGAATTAGGTTGTAAAAATGAATAAATAACTGAGGATAGGTAAGTATGCAGGCAAGGTTGAAATATGTCATTACACACAAAGTAAATAATACACTAAGCCTGAGACATTTGACTGTTTGTACTAAATAACATCAAAACAGTGTGAATGTTTTAAAGCAAAAGTGATTTAGCTCAGACTCTTCACAGAGATACCTCCTTCTTAACTTTCAAATAGTCAGCAACCCTAAGGGAATGCATTCCGTAGTCAGCAAAGCAGTAGTAAAACTATGATAGATTCAAAGAATCTTGATGTCTGCTTTGTTCTCTCCATCAACATTATTTTTTAATCAGAGAAATGTTAGAATTTTTCTATGATAAACCTTTGTTGGTTGAACTTGAAATATTTAAGTTATTATATTAAAATATAAATGAAGACCTAAAACATTTCTTACCCTTTTCCAGTAATTTTATGTAATTTAAAAATTTATCAGGTATCATCTAGTTAGAAACAGGTAGCTATAGTCTATCATTCTTTTTCTCTGAAAAAGTTGCATGTCTGGTGATGATTTTATTAGAAAAATGAAAGAAGAGGAATATATAATTGTTTTAACTAAAATAAAGCTTTGTCTACATAGAAATATCATAATTGATTATAAATATACAACTAGAAATGAAAATAAAATCATTGAGAATAGATTGGTTTATGTTACATGATGTCACATGCTGTTTTTTCTTTTGAAAGTGAGTGAAGGATATTGAATAATTTGAAAACAGTAATAATTGATAAATAAAACTATAGTAAGTTTAAAAGATTATGACTAAAATGTCATCTAAATGCAGTTTCTATGATCTAAGTTGTTATGCAATAATATCTAATAAGAAAATGCTCATAAAGTAAATTTGATTTTACTTTAATTTTAAATTACATACAATATAATTTTCTCTTAAAGAAAATTTAACATATATTTAGATAAAACTTTTCAAAGACTATGCTCCTCTTCATTTTAATAAATGTGAAATCTGAGACACTGATTGAATTCAATTTTGTGCCTCAGATCTGGAAATATCTATTAGAATAGTTAAGACTTTGTATAACCCTGATTCTCCACTCTATGTATATAAGTATTTCTTAATAAAGTGATGCATAATATTTTGACAAAATATTGTTTTTTACTTTATACCATATGTAATCCAAAATTATTTCTCTTATCAACATATTTATACAAGGCCATTTACTCTTAAACTGAAGAATCAATGCTCTGCATAGAGTTGACAGGGTTGTAGGTTTGTTTGTGTTTTAATTCCATTAGCTATATAGAAGAGAAAAGAGATCCACACATATAACAACATGGATTGTCATGTTCACATGTTAATGGTTAGGATGTCTGAAGAAACTTTGTTATTTATCTCACAAATCTAAGTAAATGTTGCATGAAAAGAGAGCAACAGAATTATGTTGTATAATCAAATCAGAAGTACTTGATCTTCTGTATAGCGTTACTTATAAAGACTCAGCAATTGTAGCAGCCCAGTTCAGTCATTACAGAAAGTATGCATGCCCTTTGTGTCTGTTTGAAAAGTCAATCATCATTTTCCTCTCAGTAAAATAGAAAATAGAAAGATACGGAACTCCAGATACAAGCTACTTTCACCTGTGAGCAAAGCTTGTTTGGCCAGTGAGATATCCTAAAAACAACTCAGAAAATTCTTCTTACAGGTTTGTAAGAAAGAAGGTGGAAAATAATAGAATCTTCTTTGATTTTTGGTTTTTAACACAGGATTATAAATATTCTGGGCAATAAAATAAAAAGCCAGATATGGTAGAGCACAATAGTTTAAAATTAAAGTACTTGCTTCACCTACTAACTAGAATATAAAACAGAGTGCCAAAATTAAGGAGACAGAGTACCTCAAGGTACAAAATCACAAAATAAACACCATAGATATTTGTCTAAAGAAAAACATGAATGCATAGCCACTAAAATTCATGTTTCAGAATTAAATAAAATCTTTGATACACTAAGTATGTCTGTCTTAGAACCAAAAATATTTATGTTGGTCTCTATCAATATGTTGTCCAATTTATTTAAATGCACATATCTATTCAAAGTTTATCCGTATGTATTTATATTTCTTAAGTAGGCCTCATTCAACTGTAATCCTTATGAACCTCAACAACTTGACTTTCTAGTGAGTTTAAAATTTCAGTTCCTATATTTATATAGAAACTTTTCAAGTTTAGCCTATTTTGATCTCATTTTACATCCTATCTCCACAAGTATTATATCCTGTAAGGCAATATGAACAATTTCAAAGATATTTTTGCTTGATTTCTATATAAAAAGCAAATAGATATAAATTTCACTTCTAACTAATATAGAATAATAAATATGATTTACCATCTCAAAATATTTTAAAATCTGAACAAAATATATAAAAAAAGGACTTTCAAGACATTGAAGATCAATCAATGAAGGACAGTAGTCCCAGAGAATCTGGAAATAAAGGAGTTGGATCATTACGTCTACTTATATTTTTCAGCACACAGAAAAGGGAAGGAGAACCCTGGTGGAACAAGGCAGACTCCCTAAGTTGAGGAAACAAAGTTAAGCATCTGCAGAGACCAAGGGGGCTGAAGTTTATAGAGAAAAATCCCAGAGAGTGGAAGACTATGCAAAGAGTGAGCTCTGTAGACCTGTACAGGTTCCCATCCAGTATTCAGTAGAGCACTGTTTAGGTCATGTCTGGAAGAAAAGTCCTCGATGCTGGTAAAAGAACCACATGAAATGATTAGAGAAAATATATCCAGAGCTCACAATAAGCTTTAAATAGTTCCTATTCCCAGAAACTATACTGAAAAACTGTGTAATTTATGGAGCATTGATAAGAGGGTCTTGCTTCTGTAGAAGGTAATAATTTAGAAAATATTATTCTTTATTTTTTGAGACAGAGTCACACTCTGTTGCCCAAGCTGAAGTGCAGTGGCAGGCAGGATCTCCCTTTTTTGCCCAGACTGGTTTCAAATTCCTGGGCCCAAGCAATCTTCCCACCACAGCCTCCCAATGTGCTGGGATTACAGGAATGAGACACCATGCCCAGCCAACAAATATTATTCTGATCTCACCTAACAAATATTTTTTAAAAGACCCCGAAAGATCAAGCCATTTCAAAGTAACTTAATTGTGTCCCACAAAACGCTCAAGAATATCTATAGAAAACAAAATATTTACCACCCAAATGAAGTAAAATGCACAATATCTGCCAACTCATCAAAAATTACAAAGCATGCAAAGAAACAGTAAAATGTGATATTTACTAAAGACAAAAATCAATCAAACCCAACCCAGAATTCACACAGTAGAATTAGTCGATCTAAATACACACTGCCTATGAGAAATTCCCTTTAAAGATAAAGACACTCTTGGTTTAAACATAAATAAAAGGAGTAAGACATCATGCTCAAAAAATTAAAATAAAGTTCACATGGTCAATTTGTGAAAAATGGTCAATTCATAAGAAGGACATAACAGTCCCAAACCCTTATGACATTAATAACAAAACTTCAAAACACACAATATACACATTTTTTTCATGAGCACAAGGAACTTTTACAAAGATAGATGATATGTTGTGCAACAAAACTAATCTCAATAAATTTAAAAGAATTCAACTCAGACAAATGTTTGCTCACGATGGAATTAAATTAGAAATCAATAACAAAGAGATATCTGGAAAATATCCAAATATTCAAAAACTGAATAACTTACTCCTAAATAGCCCATAGGCCAAAGGAAAAAAAAAAGAAATTGTAAAATATTTTGAAATAAATGAAATAAAAACAACATATCAAAATTTATAGGATGCCACTAAAGCAGTACTTAGGCAGAAACTGATAAATTCTTATATTAGAAAAGAAGAAATGTCTCAAATCAATAACTTCAGCTTCCACAAAAAAAGAAAAACTAAAAAGGGAAGAGCAAATGAAAACCCAAATTATGCAGAAGAGACAAAATAATAAAGATAAGAAGAAAAAACAATGAAATAAAAAACAAAACAAAACAAAAACATACAATCAATGAAACAAAAACCTGGATCTTTGAGAAGATCAGCAAAATTAATCATCTTCTACACCAGATGATCAGGAAAAAAAACAGTGATGAAATCTCCCAAGATTGAATCAGGAAGAATTAAAACCTTGAACAGACCAATATCTAGTTATGAAATTAAATCAATAATTAACCTACCAACCAAAAAAAATCCCCTAACAAGATAAATTCACAGTTGAATTCTACCAGATATACAAAGAGCTGGTACCAACACTACTGAAACCATTGCAAAAAATCGAGGAGGGACTCCTCCCTAATTCATTCTATGAAGGCAACATCACCCTGATACCAAAACCTAAAAAAGAGACAATGGAAAAAAAAAAAAAAAAAAAACTGGCCAATATCCCTGATGGAGAAAGACACAAAAATCCTCATCAAAATACTAGCAAGCCAAATCCAACAGCATATCAAAAAGTTAATTCATCACTTCAAGTAGGCTTTATTCCTGGGATGCAGGGTTGGTTCAACATATGCACATCAATAAATGTGATTCACCACATAAACAGAATTAAAAACAAAAACCATATGATCATCTCAATAGGTGCAGAAAAAAAACTTTCAATAAATCCAACACCCCTCATTTAAAACTCTCAACAAACTAGGCATTGAAGAAACATACCTCAAAATAATAAAAGTCATCTATGACAAACCCACAGAAAACATCACAGTGAATGAGCAAAAGCTGGAAGCATTCCCCTTGATAACTGGAATACAGTAAGGATGCCCACTCTCATCATTACTATTCAACGTAATACTGGAAGTCCTAGCCAGAGCAATCAGACAAGAAAAATAAATAAAAGCCAATCAAATAGAAAAAGAAGTCAAACTGTCTCTCTTCACTGACAATATTATTCTATACTTAGAAAACCCTAAAGATTCCACCAAAAGCCAACTGGAATGGATAAATGACTTCAGTAAAGTTTCAAGATACAAAATCAATGTACAAAAATCAGTAGCATTTCTATACACCAATAATGTTCAAGCTGAAAGACAAATCAAGAATGAAATCTCATTTAAAATAACTACAAAAAAGTAAAATACAGTAAACCAAGGAGGTGAAAGATCTCTACAGAAAAAAAACTACAGGCCAGGTGCAGTGGCTCACACCTGTAATCCCAGCACTTTGGGAGGCCGAGGTGGGTGTATGACCTGAGGTCAGGAGTTCGAGACCAGCCTGGCCAACATGGTGAAACCCCGTCTCTACCAAAAATACAAAAAAAAATAGCTGGGCGTGGTGGCACGCACCTATAATTCTAGCTACTTGGGAGGCTGAGGCAGGAGAATTGCTTGAATCCGGGAGATGCAGGTTTCAGTGAACCACGATCACACCACTGCATTCCAGCCTGGGCAACAAGAGTGAAACTTTGTCTCAAAGAAAAGAAAAGAAAAGAAAAACTACAAAATACTGCTAACAGAAGTCACAGATGACACAACAAAATAGAAAAACATTCCATGCTCATGACTGGAAGAATCAATATCACTAAATGGCCATACTGCCCAAACCAATCTACAGATTTAACACTATTCATATAAAACTACCAGCGTCATTTTTCACAGAATTGGACAAAAGTATTCTACCATTCAGATGGAACCAAAAAAGAGCCTGAATAGCCAAAGCAATTTTAAACAAAAAGAACAAAGCTGGAGACATTACATTACCAGACTTCAAACTATACTGCAAGGCTACACATTAACCAAAACAACATGTACTGGTACAAAAGTACACACATAGACCAAAGGAAGAGAATAGAGAACCCAAAAATAAAACTGCATACCCATAACCACGTGTTCTTTGAAAAATTTGAAAAAAAAATAGCAATAGAAGAAAGGATTCCTTATTCAATAAGTGGTGCTGGGATAGCTGGCTAGTCATATGCAGAAGAATAAAACTAGGGTCCTACCTTTCACCATATAAAAAAATTAACTGAAGATGAATTAGAGATTAAAATGTAAAACCTCAAACTGTAAGAATCCTAGAAGAAAACCTAGAATACACCATTCTGGACACTGGCCTTAAGAAAAAATGTATGACTGAGTCTTCAAAAGTAATTGCAACCAAAAAAAAAAATTGACAAGTAGGACTTAAATAAATAAAAGAGCTTCTGCACAGAAAAAAAAAAAAAAAACTATCAACAAAGTAAACAGACAACCGAAAGAGAAAATATTTGTCAAATATGCATCTGCCAAAGGTCTAATTTGTAGAATCTTTAAGGAACTTAATTGAATAAGCAAAACTGAATTACCCCATTAAAAATGGGCAAAAAACATGAACAGACATTTCTCAAAAGATGACATAAAAGTATCCAACCAACATATGAAAAAATGCTCAACATCGCTAATATTCAGAGGAATGAAAATCAAAACCACAATGAGATACCATCTCACACCAGTCGAAATGGTGATTATTAAAAAGAAAAAAAAAATGCTGGTGAGGCTTCAGAGAAAAAGGAACACTTATACACTGATGGTGAGAAAGTAAATTAGCTCAGCCACTGTGGAAAGCAGTTCAGTGATTTCTCAAAGAACTACCATTTGATCCAGCAGTTTCTTTACTGGGTATATATCCAAAGGAAAATAAATCGTTCTACTAAAGAGACACATGCACTTGTATGTTTATTGCTGTGCTATTCACAATAACAAAGATATGGAATCATCATGGTGCCCATGAATGGTGGATTGGATAACAGAAATTTGGTTTATATATATCATGGAACACTATGCAGCCACAAAAAGAATAAAATCATATCCTTTGCAGCAACGTAGATGCAGCTGAAAGCCATTATTCTAGCAAATTTATGCAGGAACAGAAAACCAAATATTGCATGTTCTCACTTATAAATGGGAGCTCAGCATTGAGTACACATGAACATAAAGACAGCAACAATAGAGACTGGGGACTACTAGAAGAGGGAGGGAGGTGCAAATGTCAAAAACTAACTATTGTGTACTATGTTTAGTACCTGGGTTATGGGATCAATAATACTCCAAACTTCAGCATTACTCAATATACTTAGGTAACAAACCTGCACATGTACCCCCTGAATCTAAAATAAATGTCAAAGTTAAAAAATAAAAATTGAGATGGCACTAATTACGAATATCAAAAATGAAGGTTGATGCATGTTCTAAAGATATTTAGAACCTAATAATCGATATTTAAAACAACTTACGCTCATAAATTTGAAAACTTAAATGAAATGAAACACTTATTTGAAATATACAAACTACCAAAGGTAATTCAAGAAGAAAGAGAAAATCCGAATAAACTTACATCTATTAAAGAATTGGAATTTGTAGCAAAAACCTTTACCACAATCAAGACTGCAAGTTTAGGTGGCTTCACTAGTGACTTCTACCAAACACTTAAATTAAAAAAAAAAAAAAAAAAATTACCCATTCTAAAGAAACTCGTCAAGAAAATGTTATGAGGTCAATATTTGCTTGATACCAAAACCACACAAAATCATTACAAAAATTAAAACAAGAGACCAATATTCATTATAAATAAAGATGCCAAAATTCTTTTTTAACTTTTATTTTAAGGTCAGGGGTACATGTGCAGGTTTGTTATATAGGTAAACGTGTCATGGGGGTTTGTTGTACTGATTATTTCATCACCCAGGCATTAAGCCTAGTATCCATTATTATTTTTTCCTGATCGTCTTCCTCCTCCCACCCTCCACCCTTCAATAGGCCACAGTGTGTATTGTTCCCTGACATGCGTCTATGTGTTCTCATCACTCAGCTCCCACTTATAAGTGAGAATATGCAGTATTTAGTTTTCAGTTCCTGCATTAGTTTACTAAGGATAATGCCCTCCATCTCTATCCATTTCCCTGCAAAGGACATGATGTTTGTATTATTCCATTTTCACACTGCTACAGAGACTGGGTAATTTACAAACAAAGGTTTAATTGACTCAGTTCCACATGGCTGTGGAGGCCTCAGGAACCTCACAATCATGATGGAAAGCAAAGAAGAAGCAAGCATGTTTTACATGGCAGGCAGCAAGAGAGTGAAGAAAGCAAAGGTGGAAGAGCCCCTTATAAAACCATCAGATCTCCTGAGAACTCACTCACTATTATGAAACAGCATGGGGGCAACAGCCTTCATGATCCAATCACTTCCTACCAGGTCTCTCCCTCAACACCTGAGGATTACAATTGAAGATGAGATTTAGGTGAGGACACAAAGCCTAACCATATCAATGTCATTCTGTGTGTGTGTGTGTGTGTGTGTGTGTGTGTTTTGAGATGGAGTTTCACTCTTGTTGCCCAGGCTGGAGGGCAATGGCATGATCTCACCTCACTGCAAACTCCATCTCCAAGGTTCAAGCTATTCTCCTGCCTCAGCCTCCCAAGTAGCTGGGATTACAGGGATGCACCACCACACCCGGCTAATTTTGTATTTTTAGTAGAGAAGGGGTTTCTCCATGTTGCCCAGGCTGGTCTTGAACTCCTGACCTCAGGTGATCCACCTGCCTTGGCCTCCCAAAGTGCTGGGATAACAGGGGTGAGCCACCACACCCAGCCAATATCATTTTTTTTAATGGTTGCATAGTATTCCATGGTGTATATGTATCACATTTTCTTTATGCAGTCTAAGTCTATTACTGATGGTCATTTGGGTAGATTCCATGTCTTTGCTATTGTGAATAGTGCTGCAATGAACATATGCATCTTTATAATAGAATGATTTATATTCCTTTTGGTATATCAGCAGTAGTGGGACTGCTGTGTCAAATGGGATTTCTGTTTTTAGGTCTTCGAAGAATTGCCACAGTCTTCCACAATGATTGAACTAATGTACATTCCCACCAACAGTGTATAAGCGTTCCTTTCTCTCCACAACTTCACCAGCATCTGTTATTTTATGACTTTAATAATAGCCATTCTGACTAGTGTGAGTTGGTATCTCATTGTGGTTTTGATTTCCATTTCTCTAATGATCAGTGATGTTGAGCTTTTTTTCGTATGCTTATTGGCTGCATGTATGTCTCCTTTTGAGAAGTGTCCATTCATGTCCTTTGCTTACTTTTTTATGGGGTTGTTTTTTCTTATAAATTTGTTTAAGTTCCTTATAGATGTTGGATATCAGACCTTTGTCAGATGCATAGTTTGCAAAAATTTTCTCCCATTCTGTGAGTTGTCTGTGTAATCTGCTGATAGTTTCTTTTGTTGTGCAGAAGCTCTTTCATTTAATTAGATCCAACTTGTCAATTTTTGCTTTTGTTGCAATTGCTTTTGCATCTTCATCATGAAATCATTGCCCATTACTTAGTTCAGAATGGTATTGCATAGGTTGTCTTCCGGGGATTTCATAGATTCAGATTTTACATTTAAGTCTTTAATCTATCTTGAGTTAATTTTTGTGTATGGTCTAAGGAAGAGGTCCAACTTGTACCTTCTGCATATAGCTAACCAGTTATCCCAGGACCATTTATTGAATAGGGAGTCTTTTCCTCATTGTTGTTTTGTCAGCTTTGTTGAAGATAAGATGGTCATAGATGTGTGGTCTTATTTCTGGGCTTTCTGTTCTATTTCATTGGTCTATGTGCCTGTTTTTGTACCACTACCATGCTGTTTGGGTTACTGTAACCATGTAGTATAGTTTGAAGTTGAGTAACGTGATGCTTCCAGCTTTGTTCTTTTTGCTTAGAATTGCCTTGGCTATTCAAGCTACTTTTTGGTTTCACATAAATTTTAAAATAGTTCATAATAGTTCTGTGAAGAATGTCATTGATATAATAGTTGGATAGAAATAGCATTAAATCTGTAAATTGTTTTGGGCAGTATAACCATTTTAATGCTGTTGATTCTTCCTATCCGTAAGCATTGGATGTTTTTCCATTTGTTTGTTTCTTCTCTGATTTCTTTGAGCAATATTTTGTAATTCTAATTTTAGAGATCTTACACCTCCCTGGTTATCTGTATTGCTAGGTATTTTATTCTTTTGTGGCAATTGTGAATGGAATTGCCTTTCTGATTTGGCTCTCAGTTTGGCTGTTGTTGGTGTATAGGAATGCTAATGATTTTTGTATATTGATTTTGTATCCCGCAACTTTGCTGAAGTTGTTTATCAGCTGGGGGAACTTTTAGGCACAGACCATGGTTTTTTGTAAATATAGAATCATGTCATCTGCAAACAGGGAGAGTTTGACTTTCTCTCTTCCTATTTGGATGTTCTTTATTTATTTCTCTTGCCTGATTATACTGTCTAGAACTTCCAATACTATGTTGAATAGAAGTGGTGATAGAGGGCATCCTCGGCTTGTGCTGGTTTTCAAGGGGAATGCATCCAGTTTTTGCCCATTTAGTATAATGTTGGTTGTGAGTTTTTTATATATGGCTCTTATTATTTTGAGGTATATTCCTTCAACACCTACTTTTTTGAGAGTTTTTAACATGAAGCACTGTTCAACTTTATCAAAAGCCTTTTCTGCATCTATTGAGATAATTATGTGGTTTTTGTCTTTAGTTCTGTTAATGTAATGAATCACATTTATAGATTTGCCTACGTTGAACCATCCTTGCATCTTGAGGATGAAGCCTACTTAATCATGGCAGATTAACTTTTTGATGTGCTGCTGGATTTGATTGGCAAGTATTTTGTTAAGGATTTTTGTATCATTGTTCATCAAGAATATTGACCTGAAGTTTTCTTTTTTTGTTGTGCCTCTGCCAGGTTTTTGTATCAAGATTATTCTGACCTCATAGAATGAGTCAGGGAGGAGATGCTCTGCCTCAATTTTTTGGAATAGTTTATGTAGGAATGGTACCAGCTCTTCTTTGCATATCTGGAGGAATTCGGCATGAGTCCATCATGTCCCAAGCTTTGTTTTGATTCATAGGCTATTTATTACTGATTCAATCTCAGAGCTCATTATGGGTCTGTTCAGGGAATCAATTTCTTTCTGGCTCACTCTTGGGAAGGTGTATGTTTCCAAGAATTTATCCTCTTTTCTAGATTTTCTAGCTTGTGTGCACAGTAGTGTTTTTAGTAGTTTCTGATGGTTGTTTTTTTCTGTGGGGTCAGTGGTAACATTCCCTTCAGCATTTCTAATTGTGTTTATTAGGATCTTCTCTCTTTTCTTCATTAGTCTAGGGAGTGGCCTATTTTATTAATTTTTTGGGGGGAAAAAAGCTCCTGGATTCATCGATCTTTTGAATGATTTTTCATGTCTGAATTTCCTTCAGTTCAGCTCTGATTTTTGTTATTTCTCATCTTCTGCTAGATTTGGGGTTGATTTGTTCTTGCTTCTTTAATTCTTTCAGCTGTGAAGTTAGGTTGTTAACTTGAGGTCTTTCTAAGTTTTTGATGTGGGTATTTAGTGCTATAAATTTTTTTTTTTTTTGAGAGGGAGTTTTGCTCTTGTCGCCCAGGTTGGAGTGCAATGGTGCAATCTCGGCTGACTGCAACCTCGCCTCCTGGGTTCAAGCGATTCTCCTGCCTCAGCCTCCCAAGTAGCTGGAACTACAGGCACACATCATCATGCCTGGATAATATTTGTATTTTTACCACCTGACTTCAAGTGATCTGCCCGCCTCAGCCTCCCAAAGTGCTGGGATAACAGGCATGAGCCATCGTGCCCAGCCTGAATTTTCCTCTTAACACTGCCTTAGCTGTGTCTCAGAGATTCTGGTATGTTGTATCTTTGTTTTTGTTAGTTTTAAAGAACTTCTTGATGTCTGTCTTAATTTCATAATTTACCCAAAAGTCATTCAGGAGCATGCTGTTTAATTTCCATGTAATTACATGGTCTTAGGCAATTTTCATAATCTTGGCTTCTATTTTTATTATGCTGTGGTCGAAAGTGTGTTTGGTATGATTTTGGTTCTTTTACATTTGTTGAGCATTGTTTTATGTCTAATTATGTGGTCAGTGTTGGAGTATGTGCCATATGGCAATGAGAAGAATGTATATTCTGTTGTTTGGGTGTGCAGAATTCTATAAAGGTCTAAAATCCATTTGTTCCAATGTTGAGATTAGGCTCAAAATATTTTTGATAATTTTATTCTGCTTGATGATCTTTTCAATACTGTCAGTGGAGTGTTGAAGTCTCCCACTATTATTGTGTTGGAGTCTATGTCTCTTCATAGATCTCTAAGAACTTGATTAGTGAATCTGGGTGTTCCTGTATTGGGTGCATATATATCTAGGATAGTTAGGTGTTCTTGTTTAATTGAACCCTTTTCCATTAGGTAATGCCCTTCTTTGTCTCTTTTGATCTCTGTTTGCTTGAAATCTGTTCTGTCTGAAATTAGAATTGCAACACATGCCTTTTTGCTTTCCATTTGCTTGGTAGATTTTCTTCCGTCCTTTTATTTTGAGCCCATGATTGTCATTATGTGTGAGATGGGTCTCTCAAAGACAGTATACCACTGGGTCTTGCTTTTATTATCCAGCTTGCCACTCTATGCCTTTTAAGTGAGGCATTTAGCCCATTTACATTCAAGGTTACTTTGATATGTGTGGATTTGATCCTGTCATTGTGATGTTAGCTGGTTATAATGTTGGCTTGTTCACGTAGTTGCTTTACAGTGACACTGGTCTGTGTGTTAGTGTGGTTTTGTATTAGCTGGTAGCAGTCTTTCCTTTTGATATTTAGTGCTCCTTTCAAGATCTCTTGCAAGGCAGGTCTGGTGGTAAGAAATTCCCTCAACATTTGCTTATCTTAAAGTATCTTATTTTTCCTTCACTTAGGAAGTTTAGTTTGGCTGGATATAAAATTATTGGTTGAAGAGTTTTTTCTCTAAGAATGTTGAATATAGGCCCCCAATCTCTTCTGGCTTGTAGGGTTTTAGCTAAGAGGTGTGCCGTTAGCCTGATGGTGTTCCCGTTGCAATTAACCTTCCCTTTCTCTCTAGCTGCCTTTAACATTCTTTCTTTTTTGACCTTACGAATCGGACAATTATGTGTCTTCACGATGATTTTCTTGTGTAGAATCTTGCAGGAGTGCTCTGTATTTCCTGAATTTGACTATTGGCCTCTCTAGCAAAGTTGGGGAAGTTTTCATGGATGATATCCTGAAATATATTTTCCAAGTTGTGTGCTTTCTCCGCCTCCATTTCAGGGATGCCAATGATTTGTAGATTTGGCCTCTTCACATAATCTCATACTTTTCCAAGGTTTTGTCCATTCCTTTTTATACTTTGTTCTTTATTTTTGTCTGTGTTATTTCAGAGAACCAGTCTTCAAGTTCTGAAATTATTTCCTTAGCATGGTTTATTCTGCTGTTAATACCTGTGACTGCATTGTGAAATTCTTGTATTGTGTAATTCAGCTCTGTCAGATCTGTTAGGTTTTTTTTTTGTTTTGTTTTGTTTTTTTAACTGGCTATTTCAACCTTCAGTTCCAGTATTACTTTATTGTGATTCTTATTTTCCTTGGATTGGGTTTTGCCATCCTCCTGAATCGTGATGATCTTTCTTTCTAGCCATATTCTGAATTCTATTATGTCATTCCAGCCAGATCAGCCTGGTTAAGAACTCTTGTTTGAGAACTGGTGCAGTAGTTTGGATGACATAAGACAATCTGGCCGTTTGAGTTACCAGATTTTTTGTGTTGATTTTTCTCATCTATGCATGTGGGTGTTCCATTAACTGCACTGTAGATTGAGAGTACATTCAATAGACTTATTTCCTGGATGTTTTCACCAGGCCAAGGCATTGTGTAGGGTCTTTACTTGAGGCTGACTTCTCATCTCTGGTTTTAGATGGGTGTATATTAGTGAAATATTTTTGGTGTTTGCTCTATGCTGTGTGATCCAGCAGGAGGCACTTAGGCTTATTGGTCAGTTGGTAGACTCTTGAATGGCTGTGTGGCTTCCTTATGTGTCCACACAGTTGCAGCTCTGTTCCCTTTCAATGCTCTGAAAGTGTGGGTTCATCTCCTGCTTGAGTGCTGGCTATAGATCTTGACTTGGTACTCCTGGGCTACCCACTGCAGCTCTGGGGCAATCTCATTGTTTATGTTTCTTCTCCAACTTGGAGGCAGCAGAGGAAGGGATCTTAGTAGTCATTGTGGCCAAGGGTCACTTATTTGTCTCCTGAGGGCTCCACCCCAGAGAGATGCAGATCAGCAATTGCTCAGTGCAATCATCTCAGGATGGAGAGTCTATGCTGTAGGCCCAAGCCAAGGGTTCCCTGTCTGATGTGTGTGGGATCCATGGGAGATGGACTGGCCTCTTTATGGGTCAGCTGCAGCTTCTTGGAGGTACTTAGGGTCTTCGCTCCTTTGTTAGTCTGACGATGGCAAGGGCAGTTCCACTGCAGAGGCAGTGGCAGAGAGGCCTTCAGTTGCTCCTGGAGGCTCTGCACAGGGAGTTACCTGTGTCTCGATGGTTCTGGTGGAGGATGGCTGGAATCCAAAGCCTGGAGCACCTGCCTGGTGAGGAGATATGGGAATCGGCAGCCACATAATAGTGTGACCACTTGTCCATAGGGCTGCTGTGGTATGGTTGGGGCCCACTCTAGTCCATAGTTGCCTTGGATTTTCCAATACCTAGAGGTATCAGCCATGAAGGCTATAAAATAGCAAAGATGCCAACCTGTCCCTCCCTCTGGAAGCTTCATCTCAAGGAGTTACAGGCCTATTTCCAGCCAAAAGTCACCTGTAGAAGGTGTCTGGAGACTCCGGTTTGGAGGTCCGACCCAGCGAAGAGGAACTGTATCAGGGACATGCTTAAAAAATCAACCTGGCCATGTTTTGGTAGAGCAGCTGTGCTGTGGTGGGGGTCCACTTTAGCCCCTTGTTGCCTCAGACACTCCAAAGCCTGAAGACTGAAATGGCTAAGTGGCCCAAACAGCAAAGATGGTGGCCTGCCCCTCCCTTTAGGAGCTCTGTCCCAAGGAGGTTACAAATCTCTGTTGGCCAAAGAACATGGACAGGGGTGGTTGGAAGCCCAGTTTGGGAGGTCTCACCCAGTGAGTAAAAATGGGAATGGGGACCCACTTAAAGTAGTCTGGCCATGTTTTGGTAGGGCAGTTGTGCTGTGCTGGGAGATCCTTTCTGCCCCAGTCGGCTCAGACTCTCCAATGCCCAAAGGCTGAAACAGCTAAGTTGCCCAAACAGCAAAGATGGTAGCCCACCCCTTCTTCTGGGGGCACCATCCCAGGAAGAATTCAACTCTCTGTTGGCTGGAGAACACCAGTGGTGGTGGCTGGAGTGCCTGGTTGGGGGGTCTCACCCAGTGAAGAGGAGTGGGATCAGCGACCTGCTTAAAGAAGTAGTCTATCTGAAGGCTCTACTTCCACAGCACCTCATAAGATAAGACCCAGTGGCTTGCTTAAAGAAGTAGTCTGGCTATGTTTTAGTAGAGCATCTGTGCTGTGCTGAGGGATCCCTTCCACCCCTGGTCAGCTCAGACTCTCCAAAGCCTGAAGGCTGGATCAGCTAAGTTGCCCAAACAGCAAAGATGGTGGCCCACCCCTCCCTCTAGGAGCACTGACGAAGGGGGGAATTCAAATCTCTGTCAGCTGCAGAATATGGGTGGGGGTGTCTAGAGGCCCCAGTTGGGAGGTCCTGCCCAGTGAGGAAGAATGGAATCAGGCACCTGCTTAAAGAAGTCTGGCCATGTTTTGGTAGAGCAACTGTGCTGTGGTGCGTGATCCTTTATGCCCCCAGTCAGCTTGGAATCTCCAAAGCCTGAAGGGTGGAATGGTTAAGGTGCCCAAATAGCAAAGATGGTGGCCCACCCTTCTCCCTAGGAAGCTCCTTCTTAGGGAAGGGCAATGCCACTACCAGTGGCTGGCTGGAATTCCAAGCCAGTGGGTCTTATCTTATGAGGTGCCGTGGAAGTAGAGCCTTAAGGCTGTCACTGCTCAGCCCCCTGGATTCAGCCTCTTTCCTAGGGGTATGTATGGGGGTCTAACCTCCTATTTTGCTGGAGCTGCAGCTACTTTTGCCAGAAATCCCCAGTATCTAAGGTTCCAGGGTTTCCACGCATGCCTGAGCAGCTGCTCTGCCAAGACTCCACATAGCTCTGTGTGTCAGACTGAAGGTGCTAGCGGAGTGAGTTCACAAGGATATCTCCTGACCCAAGGGTTGCAAAGATCCATGGGATAAGCATAGTTTTTCACTGTGGTACATTCACTCACTGCTTACCCAGGCAGGGAAGTTCCCCTGGCTCTGTGTTGCTCCTGGGTGCATCATTGTTCTGTCTTGCTTTTCTTCATCCTTCATGGGTCAAGTTGTTTCCTTGATTAGCCCCAATGTGAGTACCTGAAGGTTTCAGTTGAAGGTGTTGTATTTACTCACCCCTTCCATTCCTCTCCTTGAGAGCCATGCATGCTGGCTGCTTCTAGTCAGCCATCTTGACCACTCCCCCCATATACAAATGTTAACTCAAAATGGATCACAGACCAAAATTTAAAACCTAAAAGTATAAAACTCCTAAAACAAAACATAGGAGAAACTCTTTGTGACCTTAGCAAAGATTTAATAGGTAAGATACCAAAATCCCGATCCACAAAAGAAAATATCAATAAATTGGGATTCATCAAAATAAAATTTTCTGTTCTTTGAATGATAATGTTAAGAGAATGAAAAGACAAGCAACAGAGGAGGAAAAAATATTTGCAAGTCATATATATGATAATGGACTTGTATTCATAATAAAGAACTCTCGAAATTGAATAATTAAAAAATAGACAGTCCCAAAAATCTTTTTGACACAACAATCTCATTAAACTGATATTGATTTTTTATTACTTTTGTGATAGAAACCAAGGAAAACTCCATAATTGTGTCAACTCCTGTTAAGGGCAAAGAGAGGAAAATCAGCCATGGGAGATTAAAGAATCAGTTGCTGATCTTCTATTTGTCTTAGATAACTAGAAGGGACATTTTAGCTACACAGGGTGATAGAAGATGAAAAACAGTTGATAGTTAATAATCTATTCCACACCACACATTTTAAGTAAACTGCTAAAGTTTTGGCCAGGCGCGGTGGCTCATGCTTGTAATCCCAGCATTTTGGGAGGCCAAGGCAGGTGGATCACTTGAGGACAGGAGTTCGAGACCACCCTGACCAACAAGATGAAACCCCATCTCTACTAAAAATACAAAAATTAGCTGGGCTAATCCCAGCTACTCGGGAGGCTGAGGCAGGAAAATTGCTTGAACCCGGGAGGCAGAGGTTGCAGTGAGCCGGCATCGCCCCACTGCACTCCACTCCAGCCTGGGTGACAGAGTGAGACTCCGACTCAAAAAAAAAAAAAACAGAAAAGAAAAGAGAAAGAAATGCTGAAGTTTTGAATGACCTCTGACGAGTATGAACTGTGAAAAAGATAGTATGGAGCCAGCTTTGCCTTGACAGCCTTTGCCTTGGGCAATGAAATAAAGCTGACTCTTTGTGGAATTAAATATATGTTTCATTAAGATACCATATTGAAAAGATACTTATATCATTTTTATTCCTAAATTTTTGATAGTTGATTATCTATAATAAAAGAGTAATAGTGACTGTATCTGAAGAAAGCAGTATTTCATTTTGGTTTAACTCTAAGCACAGCAGTATATTATGCAGATAAAAGTTAAAGAGGGCTGGGCGTGGTGGCTCATGCCTGTAATCCCAACACTTAGGGAGGCAGAGGCAGGTGAATCACATGAGGCCAGGAGTTCAAGACCAACCTGGCCAACATGGTGAAACCCCATCTCTACTCAAAATATAAAAATTAGCCAGGTGTGTTGGCACATGCCTGTAATTCCAGCTACTCGTGAGGCTGAGGCAGGAGAATCACTTAAACCTGGGAGGCAGAGGTTGCAGTGAGCCGAGACTGCGCCACTGCACTCTAGCCTGGGTGACAGAGCAAGACCCTGTCTCAAAAAAAAAAAAAGAAAAAGTTAAAGTGGCTTTGAACTGTCGTTGAGGGCTTGTCAAATGAAGAACAATGCAATGTATTCCCACTATATTGCTTTTTATTTTTATTGTGGTATAATATCTTGTGGCCTGTAATGTTTCTGAATTAAATTTTAGGTTAGGTGGAGAAATTTTATATCAATGACTGTGTATAAATTACATCATTCTTTTTTTTTTTTGAGACAGAGTCTTGCTCTGTCCCCGAGGCTGGAGTGCAATGGCACAATCTCGGCTCATTTCAACCTCTCCCTCCCAGGTTCAAGCAATTCTCCTGCCTCAGCCTCCCGAGTAGCTGGGACTACAGGCACATGCCACCATGCCTGGCTAATGTTTGTATCTTTAGTAGAGACGGGGTTTCACCATGTTGGCCAGACTGGTCTCAAACTCCTGACCTCAGGTGATCTGGCCGCCTCCGCCTTCCAAAGTACTGGGATTACAGGCTTGAGCCACTGCGCCCAGCCATCATTCATCTTTAATGAATGCATGCACTTATCCAGAAAGTATTGAGTACCTAATATATACTGGGCAGTAAGAGACAAAAATGATTAAGGCCAATTTTCACATCAGAGAGCTATCAGACTGATTAAGAGGATGAACATTTAAAAAGATAGTGACAATGCAGTATAATACATGCTGTATTAGAGACACATAAAAGATTCTGTGTAGCTGAACAGAGAGAAGTGTAATTCTCCCTGGGGATGACTTAATTGGGCAGCCCTGAAATTTAGAATTTACCCTTCAGGTGATGGACGGCCATTGAAAGCTTTAAGTATGGATTATGATAGGAATTAATTTATGCTTTAGGGAGATAATTCTACATGGCAGTGCTGAAGGTGGATTTGAGAGTGGCAAGATTAACAGCACAGACACTTATTAAAAATATATTATTGTAGTCTGGTAACAAATGATTACATCCTAAATTAAGACAGCCAAATTGAAGATTAAGTGCAGATGAATGTAAAAGGTATATTCCACAGGATTTTATCACAGAACAGATGTGGGGATCATGACTACACTTTTTCCCAACAGAGAACTTACACAAGATTACATGATCCTTATTGCCAACCCAATCAAAAAGATTGGTGTTAATGGCATCCGGTCTTGCAAAATAATTTTCAAGTCTCATCACAATGGAAAAAGAAAACTCTGGAAGCTTACTATATAACATTTTGCAATAATATGCTTCCTAAATAAATAGCTAGCCCTGGTTTTCTTTTTGAATTCTCTTACAAAATGTTATTTTAATTGAAGGCTTTAAAGTTCGATATTTCATAATCAGCAGAGTAAACAGATAACCGACAGAATGGGAGAAAATATTTGCACACTAAGCATCCAGCAAAGGACTAGTATCCAGAATCTACAAGTAACTCAAATCACCAAAAAAAAACAATAATCACATTAGAAAGTGGGCAAAATACATGAACAGACATTTCTCAAAAGAAGATATACAAGGCCAGGCACGGTGGCTCACTCCTATAATCCCAGGAGGCTGAGGCAGGAGAACTGATTGAACCCAGAGATGGAGGTTGCAGTGAGCGGAGATCGCAACACTGCACTCCAGCCTGGGGACAGCGTGAGACTCTGTCTCAAAAAAAAAAAAAAAAAACAGATATACAAATGGCCAATAAACATATGAAAAGATGCTCAACATCACTAATCATCAGGGATATGCAAATTAAAACCATAATGCGATATCACCTTACCCCAGCCAGGATGGCCATTATTTAAAAAGTCAAAAAACAGTAGTTTTTGGCATGGATGTGATGGATGTGGAGAGAAGGGAACCCTTATGCACTGCTAGTAGGAATGTAAATTAGTACAACCTCTATGGAAACCATTATGGAGAGTCCTTAAAGAGCTGAAAGTAGAGCTATTCAATCCAGCAATCACATTACTGGGTATCTACCCAAAGGAAAATAAGTCACATCAAAAAGATACCTGCACTTACATGTTTATTCCACCATAATTTGCAATTACAAAGATGTGGAATAAACCTAAGTGCCCATCAATTAATCAGTGGATAAAGAAAATGTGGCTTATATACACCATGGAATACTATCAGCCATTAAAAGGAATGAAATAATGCATTTTGCAGCAACTTGGATAATGCTGGAGACCACTATTCTAAGTGACGTAACACAGGATTGGAAAACCAAAAACCATATGTTCTCACTTATAAGTAGGAGCTAAGATATGAATATGCAAATATATACAGAGTGATATAATAAACTTTCGAGGTTCAAAAGTGGGAAGATGAGAGAGGGCCTAGGGCTAAAAAACTACACATCAGGTGCAAGGTACACGACTCAGGTGATGGATGCACTAAAATCTCAGAATTCACTACTATATAATTCTTCCAAGTGACAAAATACCACTTGTACCCCAAAAGCTATTGAAATAAAAAATATAAACTAAAACTACTGAAAATATAATATAAAATACTAGCACACATGTAGTTGCAGAGATTTGTTTTTAATTGATCTCTATCCCTTGTTATTCTCATCGGTCTCCTAGGAAGAATAAACTGTTGCACAAGAAAAATAAATGAACAAAAAGAAAATTTGATATTTCACCACAGTAACAGGAATAACTCATTTGTTCAGAAGCCCACAAACCCTGTTCTTCTGTGGTAATATATAACCCGACAGATTTGGGAAAGTTCCTTTCAATTAGTTAGACATTTTAACCTACTATTAGAAGATCCACTCTTCTATATCTACATTCTCACCTTTGTAAAGTACTGTCAAATAATTATCTTGCCTTCACAAGTTGGTTGAATAGGTATGTTAGTTAACTAATTTTGCAGCAAGAAATTTTCATAACTGAAGGATACCCAGTATCTTATAAATAAAACTATGACCTAGTTTATATACTATAATTTCTTACCAAAACTTAAGAACTCCTTATTGAATTATTACTTAATTCATGGAAAGGAATTGATATGGCTGACAGGCCAACCTATTTTGAAGGTACTTATTTGGCTTTACATTCCCACATATAAGCAAGTGAAGGTTTCATGTGAATCAGTATTAGTACTGCAAAGCCTCAAGAATGAGACATTCTGTTCCGCAGTTATGCTTGTTATTCGAACCATTATTTTTTTTTAAAAAAGATCATTTTTATAAACAACAATAACTGAAGAGTTCATATATGCCAGATGGACTACTGGTTTCCTTTCTTCCTTCCCTCCCTTTCTTCTTATTGTCAGGAGTTCCTCAACGATTGAAGTTGTTTTAGCTCCAAATTGAATTTTTTGAAGGCCTTAAACCTTCATTAAAAATAAATTTACGAAAACATTATCAAAAGTTACTTTAAAAAGTATTATATTGATAGTAAATCTACTAAAGTTATTTATACAAGAGAATGTCTCTGGAAATACACAAGGGGTGAGAGAAGGGAGGGCAGGAGAAGGCCTCTGAGGTAAACTGTGAAGGGAAGATGACTGTGGGTAAGGGACAGAGAGGCATTCATTGAAATGCTCCTATTTCTTGAGGTCACTCTGGGCGAACGGCAGTGCCTGGGGTCCTACTTGCTGGCCCAGGCACAGGCACGGAGTCAGAACATCCTGCCCCGCCCCTCCCCCCAACCTTTCACCTTCCTTTCCAGCCCCACGGCCCTTGGCAACGCTGCGCAGCGCGTCAGTCAGCGTCACAAGGCGTGGGGGTGGCTAGAGGCCCCATTGGCCTCTGAGCTCACAGAGCGGATCAGCGCGGGTGTCCAGCGCCCGGATGTGGGCAGTCGGGGCTAGCTGCTGGGGCAGGGTGCCCCCAGCAAGAGGAGCAGCGGCTCCAAACCACAGAATCTCCAACGCCGGACAGCGCGGCCTCGGTCACCATAAGCCACAGGCATCCTGCAGGCCATCGCGTGTGGTGGAGCGCCCGGCGCTTACCGTGGTCAGTCCCCCTCTACGCCACCGTCCGATTCCCCCGACGCCCCCGCCGACCCCGGAGCCGGCCCTCAGCCCCTTCATCTGCCGAGGCATACCTTTGCTGCCCATCACACCCAGGGATCGCCACCGCTGCCCTCTACCAGGCTCCAGGCCCGGTGCCGAGGACTGGCCGCCAAGGGTTGCGGACTATGGCCCTAAAGCTCATCCACAAGGAGTTCCTCGACCTGGCCCGCGACCCCCAGCCCCACTGCTCAGCAGGGCCAGTGTGGGACGATACGCTCCACTGTCAGGCCACCATAACGAGGCCCAACTACAGCTCCTACCTGGGAGGGGTCTTCTTCCTAAATATCCAGTTTCCCTCCGACTACCTATTCAAACCACCCAAGATCAAATTTACCAACGGAATTTACCATCAACATTAACGGAAATACGGGATAGGAGGAAGTATGGCAGAATAGCTAGAGACTGGACTCAGTAGTGTACCATGTAATTTCAAAATATAATTCCATCGCCTTAATAATCAAGATGCAGAAAGTGGCAGTTCACTTAATTGGTTATGTTTTGATTACTTTCTACGAAGGGGAGTCTCCTCATTCTTCTGGGCACGCTTTATGCGCTTTTCTTAGCAGACAATGAGTGGAGGCCATAGAAGTGGTGGGGTTCTGGGGTTTGGGGACAGGGGCGTGAACGGTTGGTGGGGGGTGTGGCCGAGTGGGAAGTGAGGGTGTGTGGGGAGTGTAAGACAAACAGGTCAGTTTTCATTTAGTTTTGACAAAAAGTTTTATTTGTTGATTAGGATTGTGAAACAAAGCAAGAACAAAGGGGTGGTGGCTTTAAGATTGAGAACAGTTCCACTGACTAGTGGGAATTTTATTTTATTTATTTATTTATTTATTTCAGACTGGAGTCTCGCCCTGTCGCCCAGGCTGGAGTGCAATGGCGTGATCTCGGCTCACTACAACCTCCACCTCCCGGGATCAAACGATTCTCCTGCCTCAGCCTCCTGAATAGCTGGGATTACAGACGTGAGCCACCAGGCCCAGCTAATTTTGTGTGTTTTTAGTAGAGACGGGGTTTCACCATGTTGACCAGGCTGGTGTTGAACTCCTGACCTCGTGATTCTCCCGCCTCAGCCTCCCAAAGTGCTGGGATTACAGGCGTGAGCCACGACCCTGGCTGGGAAAGTTTTTAATGCGCAGTCTGTTTTGAACTGACATCAGTTGGGAAAAGCAAGATGAAGATTAATAAAGCTCGTATTCATTTTATTCTGAAGAACCTGTGTCTTAAGTTGTTTTGATTTTGACCATGAATAATATTAACCCATCCCCTACTTTGAAATTCAGATTTAACTGGCCCAAAATGAAATGGATTAGTTGTTACAATAGAAAATGTGTTTTGTTCCCAGTTTCTGACAGCTCCCACACCTTCATCTTCCACCTTTTTGCCCACTCTGCCTCTCCCCCACGCCCAGGGTTGGGTTGTTTGTGACTTCTCAGGACATATCTACTAGCTCTTACTTGTCATGTTTTCTTGAGAACCATGTAAGGTCTGAGATTCTACCCAGCCTGCAAGCTACAAGTTAGCTTGTCACAGTTTGGTGGAGGCTGGCAAAATGACAGAGAGTCCTGGGTTAGAGTCAGGAGTCAGCACAGCAGGCAGCGTGAGCTTCACTGACATCAGTTTCCCTTGCTCCCTCAAGTCCCAAGGAGGAGAGGTAGATCAGACCAGGTGAGTGGTGCACACACAGTGGGTTTGGGTCACAGCTGAGAGAACTTAAGTTTAGGAACCCCCAGTCTTTGAAAGGGGACTGCTAGCAAACCTGCCCACCCTTTGCCTAGAGAGAGATGTTCTTATTAAGCTGATCACGAAACAGGCAAATCTACCCTCTCCCCTGGAGGGGCCTCTAACTTCCAAGGCTGTTGTTGTATACAAGCATATGTCAATAAAACTATTTGAAAAAGAAAAAAAAATACTTTCAATATGAAACTGAGTTTTCAATAATCCCCTTTTATTCACTTAAACACAATTTTTACATTTCTTTTTAGTTTTTGTTTACATTTTTACAAGAAAAATCAACTATTAAAGATTAGTATATCTGTAAGAAAATTTATATTTTTCTAAATATAAAAATATATATATTTGAAATGACAGTCCAGGACAAATGTCACAGGATGACTAGAATTATCATGAAGAATTGCACCCTGACAGTTTTAACTGGACTATCTGGTTGTACAGGTAAAAATTAATTTTATGAAAATACTTGTGTGTGAGGAAAAGCCCAATTCCTCCATTAGAATGTGTATATTCAGGGATGACCAATCAGTGTAATAAGCAGATTACTACCATCATCACATCTAATACATTTTGTAATTTAATCAATTACTTTATCTAATCTTAGTAGGCTAAAAAAGTTTTAATTTTCTGAAGGTAAGTTTAATCCTTAACACTTCAAATAAAAGAGAACAAAAACTACTCAGCAGGAAAAATATATGCTTAGTGTCTTACTGCTTTCATGCACGTTTAAAATAATTTATTTGGATGCTGACAATGTTATTGACATTACATTTTCAATACATGCCAAATTTTCTCTTACTTGGAGCACAGAAGAAAAAGAGACATAGAGAAACTTCTTCAGGCCTGGCACAATTGCTCGTCCCTCTAATCCCAGCACATTGGGAGGCCAAGGAGGGCAGATTGCTTGAGCTTAGGAGTTCGAGACCAGTTTTGGCAACATGGCAAAACCCCATCTCTACAAAAACAAAATTAAAAAAAAAAAAAGCCAGACATAATGGCACACACCTGTAGTCTCAGCTACTTGGGAGAATGAGGTGGGAGGATCTCTTGAGCCCGGGGTGGGGGCTGGGGTGGCTGTTGAGGCTGCGGTGAGCTGTGATTGAGCCACTGCAATTCGGCCTGGGTGTCAGAGTAAGATCGTGTCTCAAAAAAAAAAAAAAGTCTTTGCATTTAAATATGTTAATTTGTAAATTACACTAAATCTCACTTGAGAAGACTTTATAAACTTTTTTGAAGTGTAAAAGTTAACTTTAGTATATTACCTATGATCTGCTCTTTTTAAAGGGGAAATGGAGGGATGAAGGCAATACTGTCTAATAAAACTTTCTGCAATGACGGAAACATCCTATATCTACACAATCCAAATACAGTAGCCACTAGCCATGCATGGCTATTGAACATCTGAAACAGAGAGAGAGGGAGAATTTTGTTTTTACCTAGTTTTTAGTAAAAGCTTTATTGCATGGTTTGCAAACCACTTTTTAACCTTTGTATTTTAGATTTTACATGCCTCCAAGAGATCTTTACAAAATGTTTACATTATGATATGTAACTATAAAAAAAAAGAATAAAATTTCTGTCCATGTCACTAGAGATCATTGTTTTAGTAGAGAGCTATGCTATGAATATGTTTGATATTTGTAGACTGTTGAAACATTACCACTTAAGAAATTTCTCAAGAAATTCAATATTATAGTCTGTTCCTAAGAAGCAAATAGAAATTTTTATTGTACAGATTATGTATGTAGGTCATCAATAATGATAGCTGGAATTTTCAGAATATTAATACAATGATCTCATGCTATTATGATCTTTTCCTATTATGGTCCAATTCACAGTTACTAATTATATTGCCTTTATTATTTTGCTTCAAATATCATATTTTCACCATCAAAATCAAACCCACATAATAGTAAATATTTGGGGATAAACAATAATCTAAGCAGGACATTATGAGACAGTCAAAATGGCTCCAGTAGGATGGCAATTCTATTTCTGATTAGAATATTTAGCGTTCTTTTTTATTCAAAATGGTTACTCCCATCTTGCTCTGTTAGTCCCTACCTACCAGTTCCTCGATTTCAGTGAAATCAATTATGAAATGTTAAAATTTGTATTTGGATTAGGGGAGGGAAAGATGATTGTATTCTATTGTCAGTATTTTCAGAAGCAGAATAACTGAGCTGATTTGGGGAAAAGGTTCTATCCTAGGTATCAAAAAACATAGCTTTTGCCTCGTAGAAACTGCTAACACATACTCTACACGTAAAATTGAGTACTTTCAGCTTACTAAATGTTTGGCATGATTTTTAATACCGTGTTTTATGTGTATTAGGGGTAAGAAATTATGACTTTGTCTTGCCTCTATAGATACCATCAAGGCAAGTCTAATTCAGCTTGAAAGTAAGGCCATGAGCAAGGATAATCTGGCATATATTATTAGCATTTATAAAAATATTTAGCTAAAAATATTTAGCTTTCTCATGTTAGGTATATGAAAAGCATAGCAAATATCCAACCATCCATGGTACAGCTTTCTTTCATCTCGTGATTAGAAAAAAGGTTCTTATACAATTTATACTGGCCTCAAATCGTGATCTTCACTTGTTTTGGGTTTATACTGTCAACAAAAAGAGTCAAGCTCTGTAGAATATTTGAAGAGGTTTGTTCTGAGCCAAATATGAGTGACCATGGCCCGTGACACAGCCCTCGGGAAGTTGGTCCTGAGAACATGTGTCCCAGGTGGTCAAGGTGCAGCTTGGTTTCATATTTTTATAGAGGCATGAGATATCAATCAAATACATTTAAGAAACACATTGGTTTGGTTCAGAAAGGTGGGACAATTCAAAGTGGGGGCTTCCAGGCAATAGGTAAATTTAAACATTTTCTGGTTGACAATTTGTCGAGTTTGTCTAAAGACCTGGGATCAATAGAAAGGAAATGTTCCTGTTAAAATAAAACATTGTGGAGACCAAGGTTCTTTTAAAATCTTACAGTGGCTGCCCTTAGAGACAATAGATGACAAATGTTTCCTATTCCAATCTTTAAAGGTGGTAGACTCTTGCTTAATCTCTTTAGGATTGGAAGGGCCTGGAAGAAAAAGATCTAGCTATGTTAATAGAGATTCTTTACAGATGCAGATTTTCCACCACAAAGGACAGCTTTGCAGGGCCATTTCAAGATATGGGGAAGAAACATGTTTTGAGGTAAAATATTTTGACTTTCTTATTTGTCACATAATGTTATGCCAGAGTCAGACTGGAAAGTAAGTCACAACATATAGGGTTAAATAAAACCCATCTGATGAGAATTTGTGGTTTGCAGGGCATGACTCTCCAGACCCCTCAGATAGGAATTTGGGCATGATTAAAAAAAAAAAAAAAAAATCAGAGCTTAGTCCTCAGTGCCCTGTTCTTGGACAAATGTTCAGGCCAACAAACAGCAGCAGGTCCGACAGTGCTAGGAAGGCTCATTCCTAGAGTTGTCTGGTTTGGCCATCTGGCAAGGTTTCCTGGCACTAGGAAGGCTCGTTCCTAGAGCTCTCTGATTTGATGGTAATACTTTTAAATATTAAGCTGGGTGCGGTGGCTTACACCTGTAATCCCAGCACTTTGGGAGGCCAAGGCAGGTGGATCACAAGATCAGGAGTTCAAGACCAGCCTGGCCAAGACAGTGAAACCCCGTCTCTAAAAAAAAAAAAAAAAGACAAAAAAATCAGCAGGGCGTGGTGGCATGCGCCCGTAATCCCAGCTACTCAGGAGGCTGAGGCAGGAGAATCACTTGAACCTGGGAGGCGGAGGTTGCAGTGAGCCGAGATCGTGCCACTGCACTCCAGCCTAGGCAACAGAGCAAGACTCTGTATGAAAAAATAGATAACTAACTAAATAAATAAATATTAGCTATTTGGATCATGGGGGAGGACATGGTCTGAACCAATATAATAACCATTTGTTTAAGGGGTGAGATGGAGTCAAGCCTAGGGTTTAGTAAAAACAAACAAAAAAAATTCCCGGGCCAGATGTATTTTGCGAGCTATCATGATCCGAGTCCTTAATTGTGCCTTTTCCTTTTGCTGTATCTGGCATAACATTTACAAGAGTTGTATAATGCTAATATAGTAAGAAATATAATAAAGATAGTGAAGATTGAGTGTCCAAGGTTATAGGTAGAATCAGAGGGCAGTAAACAACCCAATCTGCCAGAAAATCCCCTGTATGCATTATTATATTCTTTGATCAAACTCACAATGTGTTCAACCCCTTTATTAAGGGTTATTTGAACTTTATGATAAATCTTATTTGAGGATTGTAGGAGTGACATTAAATCAGAATCCAATAAATTTAGTGTCTCTTCTAGCCAATTTATCTCTATAGTTATAACAACCTGAGGAGGGTATTAATCAATTGCAAGAAACACCCAGTCCTCAATGTCTGAATTGTTAAAGACTTGCTAACAGTAGAAAAATCTATTTTTCCCACCACTTTTGTATTGCACCATATACTGGTATTTGGGAGAGAAAAGAAGGCTTTGTCACAGGAGAAGTCATGTAATTCTACAGTATCATTTCTTTTTGTCCCTCAGCAGGCCTCCCTATGGCTGAGAGCCTTAAGAGTCAAAAGACTTATAGCCAATTAATTGTTCTAGGCCAGCTAGGAATGGATGTGGACAGGCATTTGTTACTTCTTAAAATTATTATTTTAAGTAAAAAAGCCAACAACAAAACCAAAAGGCAAAGTTACAAGACACTTATTTTTAACTTCTATGTGTTGAGCTACTATAAGCTTGGTTTTTGTTACAGACTTTTAGCAATTAGCTATATAAAACATAAGCATTGTTCTGAAAAATAATTAAACATATCTATATCTATACAGATATAGATATATTTATCTTCACAACTCATAATTGAGAGTGTTATATCCAGGAGGCTTTGTTACAAGGTATTTTTATCCTGTTATTTTACTTGTTAGTAAATATTTCCTTCTAATTCTATAGTAAGCAGAAAATTTTTATGGTCGTGATGGATGCAAAAGTGACACATGATAGTTTAGAAGGCAATTAAACTTGTTTTACCAGATATTTAGGCATTTTTGTACCCCCTTTTAGATTTGGAGAGTTTGACCTTGACCTAGTTTTATCCCTCAAAACTGACCCTTACAATATTATGCACCCATCTCTTCCACGATAGTCCCTGGGCCTAGAGGGAGGCAGCTTGTAAGGTTTTAGTAGCAGAGCATTAGCAGTGAAACAGATCTGGGCCCAGTGGGATGCCAAATGAGGGAGATTCATATCTCTGGTCTTTAGAATACCATGGCTTTGGTTTCCTTGGAAGTAAAACAAGGAGAGATAAATAACATTTATAGTTTGACAATTATAAGAGTAATTGAGGCCGGGCGCCTGTAATCCCAGCACTTTGGGAGGCCGAGGCGGGTGGATCACCTGCGGTCAGGAGTTCTAGACCAGCCTGGCCAACGTGGTGAAGCCCCGTCTCTACTAAAAATACAAAAATTAGCTGGAAGTGGTGGCAGGCGCCTGTAATCCCAGCTACTCAGGGGGGCCGAGGCAGGAGAATCGCTTGAACCCAGGAGGTGGAGGCTGCAGTGAGCCGAGATCCTACCATCACACTCCAGCCTGGAGGACAAGAGCAAGGCTTCATCTCAAAAAAAAAAAAGAATAATTGCTATGTCAGAACAGAAAAGGAAACCTATTCCATTAGGGCACCAACTAAAAATATGAGGAAAAATTATAATGATTTAATCTATACTCCTAAAAGTTAGGGCTGAAATCTAGTATTAAGTGTTACGTTTTTCCCTTGAAAGTATTTTTTTAGCTGCCTTTATTTTTTAAAGATAAAATTATAGCAAGGCCAATTTGTGTGCAAGGTAAGTTTTAGGCTTATTATGCTTGCCTGATTATTTGCATAAAATACATTGAGAATTGATTGACCATATAGATTCGTTTTAAGTTGGCTTTGCTGGAACTTTGCCTAAAAACAGGCTATTTTAGTTTAAGTCTTGGTAAAATAACCAGGGTCTCCAGTTGTTTTTTTTAGACAGAATCTCGCTCTGTCACCCAGGCTGGAGTGCAGTGGTGCCATCTCGGCTGACTGCAACCTCCACCTCCCAGGTTCAAGAGATTCTCCTGCCTCAGCCTCCCGAGTAGCTGGGATTACAGGCACATGGCACCACGCCCTGCTAATTTTTTTTATTTTTAGTAGAGACAGGATTTGACTGTGTTAGCCAGGATGGTCTGGATCTCCTGAACTCGTGATCTGCCTGCCTCAGCCTCCCAAAGTGCTAGGATTACAGGTGTGAGCCACCGCGCTCAACCTGTGTTTGTGGTTTTTTTTGTTGTTTTTTGTTTGTTTGTTTTTACTATTACTGAACTTATGCAGACAACTATAATGTCATAAAATTTCAATCTAAATTTTGGAGAGCTCAGAAAGGTACATTTTCTTACAAAGACATACTGTACCCAAATAACTTAAAAGAAAAAGATTCTCTTGAGCTTTCTTTAACCAGAGTAGCAGCTTTTAAAACAAGATGTTTGTATACCTTTGAAATTCAATTTACAAACCAAACAGCTCCTGAGAACTATTAGGCACTGTAGAATTTAGCAGCTCCTCACAATTAGTCCTAGGAAAGAGGCTCTCTGCTTATTAGGTAACAAGATTTTATATAAACCATTTTTATTTTATCATGGCACTCTTTTGGGAAACATTATTTTCATTAGCATAGGGGTAGCTTCAGTTAATATTTCATAGCAAGGCAGTAAATGCCCCATTAAGTAGAAATTCTCCAGTTCAGTCATTGTCATTGAAAGGTACTCACAGTTTTTGCCAACAGCCCCGATAAAAGCTCCACATAAAGGGCTATGCAGTGGAGGATTTGTCCCAACTAGCACTCCAGCTCTTACCCTATATTCTGTGCACTTAGGCAACTTACTAGTTTCCATTTAGCATGTGCAGTTAAACATTTCTTAAAAGAACAGATTTATATGCCTTCAGTTTACACTGCTAGATGGGGAAACATCTAACCGTGTAAGTTAGATATAGTACCCATTTTTATAAGACTTTTAGTAAAGGGGTTACAACTACCTTATATAAAGCTTGTTTAAACTTAATTAATATATTAAGTTAATTAATATAATATTAATTAATAATAATTATTATATTAATTAATAAATAATAATTAATATATTAATATATAAATATTAATTTTATAATTCTATGAGCCTGTATGTTTTTATGTTCCGGTCTCAGTAACCCTTTTTTACCCCCAGACCATTTTACATTTTCTGGTGAAAAGGGTTTGGGTTCCCACAGGCAGTTGCATCTGTAAGACTGATGAGGGACAGCAAATTTGATAAGGCTTCTTAAACAGTCCTATTATTCTGTGGGAGGAGAGCCCATGTAAAATGGGCTCCCTTAACCCCAAAATTTACCATGACCTGGGTAATAGGCACATTTGGTGGGAAGATATCCGACTTATCATAAAGCTAGTCCAACATGGCTTGCATATGAAGCATATCAACTGCTTAATCTGGGGTGCTTCACTTAGTATTTTATAGGGAGAGTTGGGCAGTCCCCTTCTCAGGGCAAACAGACCTTACAATGGCATTATCTGGCTCACTAGGCTGATCACTTTCTTAGGAATAAACCCCTGTTAATTTGGAACAAATATACTCAGTGATGGTTAAGTGATGAGCTGTGGGTCCTGCATTAATCTAAACAAGGTCTTATATTCTGTAGCATTTAAAATTAAGAATTTTGTTTTTAAAGTGGTTATTTTTACAATCCACTATAGTAAAGATTTTTTTTAAAGCAGCTGGATGATACCAATCTACAAGATGGAACAATTCCTTTACATTACATACTTTGGTTTTAAATAGTTACTTTGTTTTACCCTTTCCCCATATGGACTATTGTCTTGGTAACCACAGGACTCAGAGTTTTGTTGCCCTGGCTTGTTTTTTTTTTTTTTTTTAATTTATTTTGTTTTATCTGTATAATTTCCTTCATTATAAAGCAACTCTTCATTTCTTTTTTTTTTTCTTTTTTTTTTTGAGACGAAGTTTCGCTCTGTCACCCAGGCTGGAGTGCAATGGTATGATCTCGGCTCACTGCAACCTCCACCTGGTTCAAGCAATTCCCCTGCCTCAGCCTCCCAAGTAGCTGGGATTACAGGTGCATGCCACCACTTCCAGCTAATTTTTTTGTATTTTTAGTGGAGATGGGGTTTCACCATGCTGGCCAAACTGGTCTCGAACTCCTGACCTCAGGCAATCCGCCCAACTCAGCCTCCCAAAGTACTGGGATTACAGGTGTGAGCCACCACGCCTGGCCTAACTCTTAGTTTCTTAACCAAAAAAAGACTAACTTTTTTTGAAAATTGACATCCTTGTATTTACAAAATTTTTACCAAAGGCATATTTTATGCTTCTACTATTTTAACTTTTTAGTAACCCAAATTTCCAGTGGGAAAAAATCCTGAGGGTTTAATATGACTCAAAGATTTTTAAATTACAGGAGAGTTTTAGGATTAAATTTACCAAATTAATTTTACCAAAGATTACCAAGGTTATGTGAATTAAAAGGCAGCTGAGCTAACTTCTACCAATATGATAAGCACTTACTTTTTTAAAAGTTACTTGATTGTAAGGGAGGAGACCACCCCTCATATTGTCTTATGCCCAATTTCTGCCTCCAAAAAAGAAAAAGTAAAAACTAAAAGGTAGAAATGAAATCCACAGGCAGACAGCCCGGCGCCGCACCCTGGGCCTGTTTGAAGATCCACCCCTGACCTACTCGGTTATGTTATCTATAGATTACAGACATTGTATAGAAAGGCACTGTGAAAATCCCCATCCTGTTCTGTTATGTTCTAATTACTGGTGCATGCAGCCCCCAGTCACATACCCCCTGCTTGCTCAATCTAGCATGACCCTCTCACACGGACCCCCTTAGAGTTGTGAGCCCTTAAAAGGGACAGGAATTGCTCACTTGGGGAGCTCAGTTGTTGGAGACCTGAGTCTTGCCGAAGTTCCCGGCCAAATAAAGCACTTCCTTCTTTAACTCGGTATCTGAGGGGTTTTGTCTGTGGCTTGTCCTGCTACATTTCTTGGTTCCCTGACCAGGAAGCGAGGTGATTAATGGACGGTCGAGGCAGCCTCTTAGGCAGCTTAGGCCTGCCCTGTGGAGCATCCCTGCGGAGGCCAGCTTGAGCAACACAGATCCTGAGAGTGCTCCCAGGTAGGCAATTGCCCCGGTGGAACGCCTCACCAGAGCAGCACGTGGCAGGCCCCCGTGGAGGATCAACGCAGTGGCTGAACACCAGGAAGGAACTGGCACTTGGAGTCCAGACATTTGAAACTTGGTAAGACTAGTCTTTGGAACTTGCCCACTCCATTTGAGTGGAAGCGTGGTCTGATCACCCACGGCGTGCCTGTACTGGCACTTTGGTTTTTGTTTTTGACTTGACTTGGATTGCTTGATAATTTAGTTTTGGTTTTGACCTGGCTTGGATTTCTGGATACTCTGATTTTGGTTTTGGTTTTGGTTTGATGTAAACTGTAAAAGTGTGTGTGTGCCCTTTTCACCCATTCTTTGTTTTGTGGCATGCGTGTGGTGCGAGCCTGGTATTTTGTCTCGAAGAAGCATGGGTCAGGCACCAAGTAAGCCCACCCCACTAGGAACTATGTTGAAAAATTTCAAGAAAGGATTTAAGGGAGATTACAGTGTTACTATGACACCAGGAAAATTTAGAACTTTGTGTGAAATAGACTGGCCAGCATTAGAGGTGTGTTGGCCATCAGAAGGAAGGCTGGACAGGTCCCTTGTTTCAAAGGTATGGCACAAGGTAACCCATAAGCCAGGGTACCCAGACCAGTTCCCGTACATAGACACTTGGTTACAGCTAGTTTTAGACCCTCCCCCACACACAGTGGTTGAGAGAACAGCAGCATAAGCAGCTAGCAGAGGCAAAGAAAGACCAGCAGAGAGAGAGAGAGAGGAAAGAGATAGAGAGAAAAAGAGGAAAAGACAGAGAGGAAGAGACAGAGAGACAAAGAGGGAGTCAAGAAGAGAGAGAGAAAGAGAGAGGCAGAGAGAGAGGAAGAGACAGAGGCAAAAGGAAAGTCAAAGAGAGAGAGACAGAAAGTCAAAGAGAGAAAGAGAGAAATATACAAGTAGTTAAGAAAAAAACAGTGTACCCTATTCCTTTAAAAGCCAAGGTAAATTTAAAACCTATAATTGATAATTAGAGGTATTTTCCGTAACCCTGTAACACTCTAATACCACTTTGTTGTCAGTGTAAACAAGGGCATATCCGAAAGCACTGAGGCCTTCCTATCAAAAATCTTTAACCCAGTAACCCACGGATGGCCCAGATGCATTCAATCTGCAGTGCCAACAGCTTTGCTAACAGAAGAAAGTAAAAAAAATAACTTTTAGAGGAAACGTCATTGTGAGCACACCTCACCAGTTCAGAAATATCCTAAAAAAGAAAAGAAAAGAAAAGGATGATTTAACACTAACCACTGAAAATTCTCTTAACCCAGCAGGTTTCCTAACAGGGGATCTAAATCTTAATTACCATACAAAGGTCCGACCAGACCTAGGAGGAACTCCCTTCAGGACAGGACGATCTATGGTTCCTCCCGGGTAATTGAAGGGGAAAAAAAAGCCATCTATACCAATTCTAAGTTAATTTGGACTAAACAAGGTCTTATTCATAGCAAAGGATAATTGAAATCCCAAACTTACAAGGTTTTCAACAAAAGTAAAGTTTGCTAAAAGTTAACAGTGTAACAAGTATTATAGTAACTTCTAATCTTGTGGCCTTAGTCTAGTCCACAGACATAAAGGAAATTCGCTTTGGAAAAGAATGGTTATCATCTTCGAAAAAAAAAAGTGGGGGAAGGGAGGGTAGAATTTATGTAAAAAGAGTGTTACATGGTAAATTCTTGTCCTGAAATAAATTAACTGGTTGTTTAAAGAAAGAAATGTTTGTAATAAGTCAGAAAGTTAAGGCATGTCAAAGAATTGTCTGCAAAAGTCATGAAAGAGAAAAATGTTATAAAAAAAGTATGCAAGAAATGTTGTAAAATTTAAAACTAATAAGGCCTCCTGAGTAATACTGAAGAAACAGTTTATGTTCAAAGTGTATAAGGAAAGTAAAATATACCTTTGGTAAAAGGATGATAAGGAGGCATAAGAATGTGGATTTTTACCTACATTAAAAGGTTAAAAAAATACTGTTTTGAAGGTTTAAGCAAGTTTTAAAATGTTAATTGTAAGGAAAATTCTGTGTGTAAACATATTAGCTAAAGTGGTATCACCCAGTTTTTCTGTGAACTGGACATTAAAGTAAAAACACAACAGGTTTTTCTTAAAGCACTAACCTGCTCTTTAAAAAAGATTATAAAAGGTTAAAAAGAGTCTATAAAAATCTTACCTTATGGTCCAACATTAAAAATTGAATAAATATGTATACAAAGTTTTTTTAAAACTAAGTTTAACATTAATAGCACAGTAATATAAAGGTGAAATTTAGCTTATCTGGTATAAAAATCATACAAGAAGCATTGTCAAATATAAAATGGTGTTTGGCTTCTTTGGTCTAAAAACTAATAAAAAATAGGTGCTAAAGGAAATTTCTCAGTAGAAAGGCACCAAGGACTATAAAGTCCACTGCTGATGTTCCCACACTTAAAACAAAAAGTCAATTTCTTAAAAATTATATACTTAGTTTATCTTCCACTTTCCTTTCACTCAAAACTAAAAGTCCTTTAGCACGTGTACCACCTCTAGAATTTCCAGTAAACCAGCACCAGCCTGAAGATCACGTTCTCATCAAAGGGTGAAAAGAAAGGAAACTCAAGCCAGCCTAGGAAGGACCCTACCTTGTGCTGCTAAAGAGACTGCTGTTTGTACAGTGAAAAAAGGATGGACTCATCACAACCGAGTCAAGAAAGTGCCACCCCCTCCAGTGTCGTGGGCCATAGTCCCAGAGGAAAACCCTACCAAACTAAAGCTAAGAAAAATTTAACTCTTTCATCTATTCTATTACTCTTTCTTCTTTCCTTGCTCTATTGCTGACCATCTAGTTATTAACATAATGAAGTCAATTTTGCCTCAAACTATTGCATTTAATGCTTGCCTTGTTATACCCCGTGGGGACTTGCCAAGTCAAAGACAGCTCTCTACTTCAAAAAGTACCTCTGTCCCTCCTGACTCT
This sequence comes from Pongo abelii, assembly GCF_028885655.2. NCBI lineage: Eukaryota > Metazoa > Chordata > Mammalia > Primates > Hominidae > Pongo > Pongo abelii. The sequence continues at coordinate 90,459,291 of NC_072008.2, forward strand.
CCTCAGACTGGGCATTAGTAAATTAGGACCACTTAATCTGGGGAAATTTCGATAAAGACTCCAGTGTCAACCAGGAGTCTTGGCCCCCAACATAGAGCTTTTATGCCATAGTTGGTCCAACGTTCTGCGGAGCACTAAAGAGCAAGGTTGGACTGCCCTAACTGTTTTTTATAATTTCCTGAAATCATACATTCATTTTACTGGAGGATCATAGAAGTTAAAGACTTAAAACAAACTTTGGCAATTAAGAAAGGATGCCTAGACTCAAATGCCTGGTTGGAATGGATCAAATATTCCACCCACACATTAAACAAAAGGAGTTGTTATGCTTGTGCACATGGCAGGCCAGAGGCCTAGATTGTCCCCTTTCCACTAGGGTGGTCCTCCAGTCCACCAGGCGTGGGCTCCATGGTAGCTCTTTTCCAGGATTCTACAGCCTGGAGTAACAAGTCGTGCCAAGCTCTCTCTCTGCTATATCCTGAAGTGCAGCACCCTGTGGGTCAGCCCCCAAAGGCCATCCAGCTTCCGTCTCCCAACACTAAGTTCACTTCATGTCTCTCACGACAGGGAGGAAACTTAGCGTTCCTTGGAGACCTGAAGTCATGCAGTGAGCTTAAGAATTTTCTAGAGCTTATCAATCAGTCAGCCCCTGTTCATCCCCGAGTGGATGTGTGGTGGTATTGTGGTGGACCTTTACTGGGTACTCTGCCAAATAACTGGAGTGGCACTTATACTTTAGTCCAATTGGCTATCCCTTTCACCCTGGCATTTCATCAACCAGAGGGAGGAAAAATAAGATGTCATAAAGTGAGAGAAGCCCCTTATGGATCTTTTGACTCTCACATCCATTTAGACACAATTGGAGTCCCATGGAGAATACCAGATCAATTTAAAGCTTGAAATCAAATAGCAGCAGGATTTTAGTCAATATTTTGGTGGGTGACAGTTAATAAAAATATAGACTGGATAAACTACATCTATTACAACAACAGCAACAAGCTTTTCATGAGTTAAAAGAAAAACTCATGTTGGCCCCAGCCCTGGGGCTACCCGACCTGACAAAACCCTTTACACCCTATGCGTCAGAAAGAAAGAAAATGACAGTTGGAGTTTTAACCCAGACTGTGGGGCCCTGGCCAAGGCCAGTGGCCTATCTCTCACAACAACTAGACGGGGTTTCCAAAGGCTGGCCCCAAGTCTAAGGTCCCTGGCAGCAACAGCCCTGTTAGCACAAGAAGCAGATAAACTAACCCTTGGGCAAAACCTGAATATAAAGGACCCCCATGCTGTGGTAAGTTTAATGACTACCAAAGGACATCATTGGTTAACAAATGCTAGATTAACCAAGTACTAAAGCTTGCTATGTGAAAATCCCCGCATAACCATTGATGTTTGCAACACCCTAAACCCCTCCACCTTGCTGCTGGTATCAGAGAGTCCAGTTGAACATAACTGTGTAGAGGTGTTGGATTCAGTTTATTCTAGCAGGCCCAACCTCCGAGACCATCCTTGAACATCAGTAGACTGTGAGCGGTACATGGACGGGAGCAGCTTCGCCAACCTCTGCAAAGTGATTCTGAAGAAGACGATGACAAGCCCTGCTCCAGTCACACCCAGAAGCTGATTGGTCCACCATGGCCAAAGCATGAGAAAACTCATTGCAGGGCTCATTTTCCTTAAAATTTGAACTTTTTCAGTAAGGACTTCAACTGAACTTCCTCAGACTGAGACTGTTCCCAGTGTGTACATCAAGTCACTGAGGTAGGACAAAAGGTTGCTACGGTCCTTTTTTTTATGGTTATTATAAGTGTACTGGAACTCTAAAAAAAGCTTGTTTGTATAATTTTATTCTATACAAGGTATGTAGCCCAGGAAATGACCAACCTGATGTGTGTTATGACCTATCTGAGCCTCCCGTGACCACAGTTTTTAAAATAAGATTAAGGACTGAGGACTGGTGGGGGCTCATAAATGATACGTGTAAAGTGTTAGCCAAAACAGAAGAAAAAGGGGTGCCCAAACAAGTCATCTTGAAATTTGATGCCTGTGCTGTTATTAATAGTAATAAGTTAGAAATAGGATATGGTTTTCTTAATTAAAAAAGAGGCTATATGGCAGAAAATAAGTACATTTGTCATGAATTAGGACTGTGTGGAAATAAATGTGGATACTGGTCTTGTGTCATTTAGGCTACTTGGATAAAAAATGAAAAGAATCCTGTCCATCTTCAGAAAGGGAAAAGTGGCCCTTTCTGTACCAGTGGTGAGCGTAACCACTTAGAACTAGTGATAACCAACCCCCTTGATCCACTCTGGAAAAAGGGGGAGGATGTAACCCTAGGAATCGATGGGGCTGGACTGGATCCTCGAGTAAATATCATGGTTTGAGGAGAAGTTTATAAACGCTCTTCTGAGCCAGTATTTCAAATCTTCTATGTTAAACTGAATGTGCCAGTGCCAGAAATTATAGGAAACAAGAAATTTGTTTTTGCAATTAGCTGAGCATGTAGCCCAGTCTCTCAATGTCACTTCATGCTATGTATGTAGAGGAACTGCAATGGGAGATCAATGGCCATGGGAAGCCCAAAAATTAGTACCTACAGACCCAGTTCCTGGTGAATTCCTGGCTCAAAAGAATCACCCTGATTCTTTTGAGAATCTGGATCCTAAAAGCCTCCACCATTAGACAATACGGTATAGCAAGAGTGGGAAAGGACTTCACCCTTCCTGTGGGAAGACTCAGCTGCCTTGGGCAAAAAACTGTATAATAATATTACAAAAACAGCCACCTAGTGGAGTTCAAACCATACTAAAAAAAAAATCCATTTAGTAAATTCCCAAAGTTGCAAACCATGTGGACCCACCCAGAGTTCCACCAGGACTGGAGAGCCCCCACTGGATTGTACTGGATATGTGGGCATAGAGCTTACACCAAAATACCCAACCAGTGGGTAGAAATATAACAAAACTGGCACATGTGCCCATGCAAGTGTGGCATTGATTTGATCCTGGGGCCATGTTTTGAAAATGGTTCCCAGTGCTAAAAAGATTTAAAACTCTTATAATAGGAGTTACAATAGTAATAGAAACCTGCTTACTGCTCCCTTGCTTGCTACCCATACTTCTTCAAATGATAAAAAGCTTCACTACCTTAGTTCACCAAAATGCTTCAGCACAAGTGTACTATATGAATCACTATCGATCTGTCTTGCAAGAAGACATGGGTAGTAAGAATGAAAGTGAGAGCTCCTACTACTGAGTGAGATTCTCAAAGGCAGGGAATAAGGGAGGAGACCACCCCTCATATTGTCTTATGCCCAATTTCTGCCTCCAAAGAAAGAAGAAATAAAAACTAAAAGGCAGAAATGAAATCCACAGGCAGACAGCCCGGCACCGCACCCTGGGCCTGGTTAAAGATCCACCCCTGACCTAATTGGCTATGTTATCTATAGATTACAGACATTGTATAGAAAAGCACTGTGAAAATCCCTGTCCTGTTCTGTTCCATTCTAATTACTGGTGCATGCAACCCCCAGTCATGTACCCCTGCTTGCTTAATCGATCACAACCCTCTCACGTGGACCCCCTTAGAGTGGTGAGCCCTTAAAAGGGACAGGAATTGCTTGCTCGGGGAGCTCCATTGTTGGAGACGTGAGTCTTGCTGAAGCTCCCAGCCAAATAAAGCCCTTCCTTCTTTAACTCGGTGTCTGAGGGGTTTTATCTGCAGCTTGTCCTGTGACAATTAGAGCTCTTTCATGTATTTTGGTAGTGAAATATCACATCCACATGACACATGTAAAGATAGAGCTATAAAAGGCATGCAGAATAAAAGGCATGTTCAAAAGATACTTTATTTGCCTGTTTTCAAAAAATGTTTCTCCCTTACTTTAGATAATTAGTAAAAGTTATAGAAGCCAACAAAATTGAAGGAGAGAGCCATCATTCAAGGCCTTTTTAAAAGAGAAAGAGTGGCACTTTTAAGATATCAATCTGGGCCAGGTGCGGTGGCTCTTTCTTGTAATTCCAGTACTTTGGGAGGCTGAGGCGGCCAGATCACCTGATGTCAGGAGTTTGAGACCAGCCTGGCCAATTGGTGAAACCCCATCTCTACTAAAAATACAAAAAATTAGCCGGCCATGACGGTGCACACCTGTAATCCCAGCTACTTGGGAGTCTGAGGCAGGAGGATTGCTTGAACCCAGGAGGCAGAGGTTACAGTGAGCTGTGATAGTGCCATTGCACTCCAGCCTGGGCAACAGGCAAGACTCTGTCTCAAAAAAAAAAAAAAATCAATCTGAAGAATGTTAAAGAGATAGATTAGAGAATTTAAAAATTTAAAAACGTCTTGCATTAAAAGTAAGTCAACATTTGTAATAAAATCTTGTTTTAACCAATTATTTAGTTCTGTATTGGTGCATTTTTTAATATTAAAGACTCATCTCTAGAAAGATTATTGTAATTTCCCTTTAATTATATCCAACTGAGTTATACAACCCCTTTAAAAATTCCCTTTTATTAACCTTATTACAACTTTCATAGACCACTTATAACATAGCTAAACTTTCTGCTTTACCCTAAATATTACTCTTTCTTGAACAACCTAGTCATTTATTTTAGGGCAAAAATTCACCACACAAGATTCTTTCTTATATAAAAATCACTTTCTTTTTTACCTTCTTTACCAAAAATACCTCTTTGTATCTTTAACTTTCTTTACATCTCTTATTTCCTGATTCCTTTACCTTGTTTTATAAATACCCTTAAATAACACTTGAATTAGACAAAGGTATTTCACCTTTAATAAGAACATTAAAAAAAGTTTTCCTATAATTCTGAAATTGGAAATTACCAAGATAGTTAATATCAAATAATAACCTTAAATCCTAAATTATGACAAGTTTGTTTACAAGCATTTATTTCATTTCATTTATCTGATTAATAGTTTATGTAGATGATTTACAAAAACTGTGATAGCCAAATATTCAAAGTTATTTTTCTATTAATCATTTTTATACCTGTGAATTTCAGGTATTTACCTAAGTAATAAAATGTATGGTTAATTTTAAAGCTATTTATACCGATAACTTAGGATTTAGCTGATTTCATTAGGCCAAAAATATTTCATAAGCATACACAAGCAAAGATTATCCTGTCTTGGGCTGGGTCTTACAGTTTATAACCCTTATGGCAAATTTTATAGTATTCTGCAGGAATAAACGTGAAACAATTTGATTGAAAAAAATGCTAACAAAATGCTTACGATGTTTAAGACATTGTTAGTATTATTTTACCAATAATTTTAAAGCCACCTTTTTTATTAAAGATTATACTTAAGTGATGGGAACTTGAAAAAGCATTTGACTAGTCTTTTAAATATCTGATTTAAGTGTTTTTATATATTTTCAATCCAAGTAACTAGAGCTCTTTATATATTTTTAGTAGTAAAACTTTGCGTACACAACACATAAATACATAGACGTATTTTGGCATGCTGATAGAAGTACATTTTATAGATTCAAACAGACTTCCTTTTTTGTTTTGTTTTTTTTTCTATTTTAGACTTTCAAATTGTTGACAACATGTTGCATCACCCTAGGGAGCTGTCAGCTAACTAGCCCTAAATTTGCATATTAAAGGAAACAACTCAATTTGTAAAGATCAGACAGCAAAATTTACATCATATGGGGAGAAAAGTTAGGTGTGTTAGGGAAATTAAAATGAATTTAACTGCTAATAAAACATAAAATTATAGAATTTATAAAAGCCTTTTAAATATACATACACAAAGGTCCTATAGCATTACTTTAGTACTTTAGCCATGAGATAAGTATAAATTCACCAGCTTGCAAACAAAACATATTAGCTCCAAATGGTGGTTTTCATCTCGGTAGAAAAGTGACAGCAGATTTCAAGCAGGAAGAAAAGAAAATTGTAAAAGAGAACTTAGGAACTCTATAGTTCCCAAGTCGACCTTAGGGCTCTTTTTCCTCAATGGAAATGTGCACAAAGACCATAATTACTTCAATTTTCCATAAACTCTGGCAATTAAATATGCCATAAAACTTACAGAGTGCTTGAAAGGGGGTCATTCTCCTTGTTTTCTCTTTATTCTTAGATTATTTCTTTCCCACATTTTCTTTTCTTAAAAGGAGGAACTGAGCTGTGGCCTAGGGTTTCTGTGTGGTGGATTGATATGTTTCCTGTATTAGCTATTTTTAAAATTAATTTTTGTTGGGGATTTCCCTGCAGGGCTGCTGCACGTAATGGGGGTCAACTCCCCAGGCACTCCTATGAGGCACCCCCTGTCACCCAGGAGCACTTTTTGGCTGAGAGGAGCAAATGCCCTTTCTCTTCAGAGCTGAAAAAAAAAAATACTCAGTCTCTTATTTATCTATGAAAATGACAGCTCAGTTCCTCACGAAAATGCACACAGACAATCCAAATTGAAATTAATTCTGAGAGAAAAAGCAATAGAGAAAACCCTTTAGAATGCATCTCTGAACTAGAATTAGGACCCTTAAACAACAACTTCCTAGGACAAAAACTAGCTCAGAATAAATCAAAGACCCTCAACCAAAACAGGAGGTCCAGGGCTCAGGAGAACTTACCATTTTCACTGGAGGAGAATCTCGAACTCAGTGAGGCTTCAATGGGCCCCAGCTGGTACCATAGCTCTGATTTCAGGCAACTCCTTCTGGGTCCTGAGTCTTCTCTGAAGCCCTACGTTTTTTGGACACCAAATTATTGTCAAGAAAAAGAGTCAAACTCTGTAAAATATTTGAAGAGATTTATTCTGAGCCAAATATGAGTGATCATTGCCCATGACACAGACCTCAGGAGGTCCTGAGAACACATGCCCAAGGTGGTCAGGGTGCAGCTTGGTTTTATACATTTTAGAGAAGCATGAGACATCAATCAAATACATTTAAGAAATACATTGGTTTGGTCCAGAAAGGTGGGAGAACGCAAAGTGGAGGCTTCCAGGCTACATTTAAACATTTTCTGGTTGACAGTTGGTTGAGTTTGTCTAAAGACCAGGAATCAATAGAAAGGAAATGTTCAGGTTAAGACAAAATATTATCTTATCCTGATAATATAATAATATCAGGATAATATTATCTCCACAGGATAATAACCTTGTGGAGAACAAGGTTCTTTTGAAGTCTTATGGTGGCTGACCTTAGAGACAATAGATGACAAATGTTTTCTATTCAGATCTTTAAAAGGTGGTAGGCTCTTAGTTAATATCTTAAGAAAAAGATCCAGCTATGTTAATAGAGACTTTTTACAGATGCAAATTTTCTCTCACAAAGGACAGCTTTGTGGGGCCATTTCAAGATATGGCAAAGAAACATGTTTTGAGGTAAAATATTTTGACTTTCTTCTTTGTCACATAATGTCATTCCAGAGTCAGACTGGAGAGTAAGTCATAATATATAGGGTTAAATAAAACCTATTTGTCACACGTGTCCATGTGAAGAGACCAGCAAACAGGCTTTGCGTGAGCAATAAAGGTTTTTAATCACCTGGGTGCAGGCGGGCTGAGTCTGAAAAGAGAGTCAGCGAAGGGAGATGAGGTGGGGCCATTTTATAGGATTTGGGTAGGTAGTGGAAAATTACAGTCAAAGGGGGTTGTTCTCTGGTGGGCAGGGGTGGGAGTCACAAGAGCTTCTGTGCCAGGAGAAGGAATTTTACAAGGTAATGTCATCAGTTAAGGCAGGAACTGGCCATTTTCACTTCTTTTGTGATTCTTCACTTGCTTCAGGCCATCTGGATGTATATGTGCAGGCCTGCGCTCAGAGGCCTGACACTCTGTGATGAGAATTTATGGTTTGTAGGGCCTGACTCTCTAGACCCCTTAGATAGGAATTTGGACAAAATAAAATTTAAAAAAGAAAATCAGAGCTTAGTCCTCAAAACCATTACTCTTTTTTTTTTTGTTTTAAGTTCATGGGTACAAGTGCAGATTTGTTACACATGTAAATTTGTGTCATGGGGGTTTCTTGTACAGATTATTTCATCACCCAGGCATTAAGCTAATACCCATTAGTTATTTTTTCTGATCCTCTCCCTCCTCTTAACCTCCATCCTCCAAAGGCCCCAGTGTGTGTCTTTCCCATCTATGTGTCCATGTGTTCTCATCATTTAGCTCCCACTTATAAGTGAGAACACATGAATTTGGTTTTTTGTTTCTGTGTTAATTTGCTAAGGACAATGGCCTCCACCTCCATCCATGTCCCTGCAAAGAACCTGATCTCATTTTTTTTATGGCTGCATAGTATTATATGGTGTGTATGTACCACAGTTTCTTTTTGTAAAAAGTAAAGTAGAGGTTCCTCTTCAAAGACTTTCCTCCCCATCTAATTAGGAATAAATAGTAACTTCTCTTAGAAGCAAAATTTATTCAAAGACACGTGCTAACATTCTTAAATAACTACTAACCTTAATAAAGAAATGAATGTACTTTATGTTCTTAGCTCCCACAATTTAGCCTAAATATTTGCCTGGGCAAATGCTTATACTTGTCCAAGCAAGCATTAGGTCATAGCCTGTTCCTCTTCCTTATTTGAATGCATTTTTACCTTTCTCAGCATTCCACAAGTTACTTCCTCCTTACTTTATTCTCCTCTTCCTTTGCCTCTTTTAAAAAGTTCTAAGTTGCTAGCCAATTGGGACAAATACAAAATGTGAGGTCCTGTTCCAGCCAATGGAAACCAGACACAGCAGTAGGGTGGATGCCTAAGATTATAAATGACCCTGTCTCCTTTGTTTGGTGTACTCTCATAGCAAAACTGCTGGCGAGTGTACCCTTTCTGCAGAAAGTAAAAAAAAAAAAAAAAAAAGGCCTTGTTGAGGAAATTAAATTTATGTTCAAGTGCTATTTCTTTATGGCACCAGGGAACAAGCATTTCAAACATTTATGTAGTCTATCATTGATGGACATTTAGGTTGATTCCATGTCTTTGCTATTGTGAATAGTGCTTCAATGAACATACGTGTGCATGTGTGCTTGGATAACTGGCTAGCTATAGGCAGAAGATGAAACTAGACCTCTTCTTTACACATATACAAAAATTAACTCAAGATGGATTAAAGATTTAAATGTAAAACACAAAACTATAAAAATCCTGGAAAACTACAAAAATCCTGGACATAGGCATGGGCAAAGATTTCATAATGAAAATGACAAAAGCAATGGCAGCAAAAGCAAAAATTGACAAATGGGATCTAATTAAACTAAAGAGCTTCTGAGCAGCAAAAGAAACTAACAGGTTAAACAGACAACCTAGAGTATGGGAGAAAATTTTTACAAACTATGCATCTGACAAAGGTCTAATATCAGCATTTATAAGGAATGTAAACAAATTTATAAAAGAAAAACAAACAACCTTATAAAAAAGTGGGCAAAGGACATAAAGAGACACTTTTCTTTTTTCTTTTCTTTTCTTTTTTTTTTTTTGAGACAGAGTTTCCTCTTGTCTCCCAGGCTGGAGTACAGTAGTGCGATCTCGGCTCACTGCAACCTCCACCTCCCAGGTTCAAGTGATTCTTCTGCCTCAGCCTCCAAAGTAGCTGGGATTACAGGCAACCGCCATCACGCTTGGCTAATTTTTGTGCTTTTGTAGAGACAGGGTTTCACCATGTTGGCCAGGCTGGTCTCAAACTCCTGACCTCAGGTGATCCGCCTGCCTCGGCCTCCCAAAGTGCTGGGGTTATAGGCATGAGTCACCGCGCCCAGCCAAAGAGACTCTTTTCAAAAGAAAACATATACGTGGCCAATGAGCATGTGAAAAAAGCTCAATATCACTGATCATCAGAGAAATGCAAATCAAAATGAGATACAATCTCACACCAGTCAGAATGTCAGAATGGCTATTTTTAAAAAGTCAAAAAACAGATACGGGTAAGGTTGTGGAGAAAAAGAAATGCTTATGCACCATTGGTGGTAGTATAAATTAGTTCAGCCATTGTGGGAGGCAGTGTGGTGATTCCTCAAAGACATAAAGACAGAAATACCATTCAATCCAGCAATCCCATTACTGGATATATACCCAAAGGAATATAAATAATTCTATTACTCTATTGTTAATTAAAAATTTCTCACTAAATAAAATTGTTTATGCAACTCTTTTACATTTGTTATCAAGGTTACATTCCTTTTAATTTTAAGTTATCTCTAATGATAGCTGGAAGCCATATGTTATAGAGGTGAATATTGTGGGATTAACAGCACCAGTGCTTACTAGCTATGTGAACTCAACATATTATTTAACATCTCGTAACCTTAGTTTTCTCATTGTTTATTAGGAATAATAATAGTTTGTACCTCTTATGGTTGACATGAGTATTCAGTGAGGAAGTCAAATGTTCAGTGAGAAAGTCAATGATTATTGGCTGTTATTATTAACTGTTGCACTTTTTCTCCCTGGTACTTTTTTCAGTTGGGTTGGGCAAATGTTACAATTAGGATATGCTTTTTTCTTTGGAGATGCAGCTGCTAATGCAGGTATGGACTTCAAACTTCCAAAGATTTGTGCAGTTTTAAAAACCCAAAAACACGGTTTAAATATAAGCTCATCATTAACACATGTTTCCATTGATGGTACCATTTAAAGAGCACCAGAAGCTTTACTATAATGCATCTAATAAATACAAGATAATTACTTTTCAAATATACATTTCAGAGTTCTTGAATTGCATCAAAAGTGTTGAATTGGGTTGAAACAGATATAGAAGTAAACTATTTTTATGTAATCTTTTGGAGAGATTGTTGATTTGTTACATGAGGAAGCATGTACTTTACAAATGCAGTACCCTTTTGTATGCTTATCACTTTGCTTCTTGACTCTCTCACCAGGTAATTCAAAACACAGACAATTTTCCGGCCTATTGATTAGAGACTACACAATCCTAAACACAGTAGGTCATATATCTATCTGCCCTTTTGTAATTCTGCATACAATAAATTTATTCTGTCTAGGTAGCAAATTCCTGAAGGGTAAAAGTCAGGATTAGCTTAGCCTAATTTAGTCCCTAGAATTACTCAGTACCTTTAAAAAGCAACAAATATCAGTTGATCACTTCCACTGATGGAAGTATCATTTACAAAGTGATTTTGAAGCCAAGTAAACAAAAGTTTACTTGTCAAGAACATTCTCATGGATTCATTATTATTACCAATCATTTAAAAATCTTGGATGTAAGCTGATCTAGAAAGTAAAAAAAAGACAATAAAGATTTTAAAAGCTTATGCAGAAATATTACATATAAATTTTTACTAATTTACACATTCATCAAAAAGCAAGCACACTTATAATCACCAAACTCCAATATTTACTTATAAAATGTCGTGGTACAACAGTGAGCATACTTATAATTACCAAACTCCAATATTGACCTATAAAATGTCACAGTACAAATTTATTGCAAAGTTGGAGTATGTTACTGGGTATGAATAAATAAATTAATAAACAAAATTACTTAAAAGGAGCTATTCCTGATAGCTAATTATTTACTGAAATATTACACAAACACACAGAGGCATACACATATGCAATATGAAGAGTGGGAAAGTGTAGTCTGTGCATACTACACTAGCCATTATTTCCTTAGTTGAGCTCAATTTCAATGATCTTAAAACTGGTAATTGATTAAATTTCTTTGACAGCAATATCTATATGTGTTTGTTTAGTGAAATCCTAGATGCAGCAGTAGCACTACCCACATAACCAAAATTTCCAGACTAGTGGAAAATAGCGGCTACTGTCATCACTGTTAGTGTTAGAAGGGAAGAAAGGGCTAAAAAATGTTTCCCTTGTTTCTCTCATTTTCCCTTTGTTCAAGTTTTGGAATACATTTCAGGCTATCACGAAGTTTTGCAACCTACAAGTTAACCTTGGGTAGACTCTTCAAACACAGATCCCTATATTTTCTTACAGAATACAGATGTATAGATGCAATGATTTATGCAACTGCCTTTTGACCCTGAAGAGACAGTTTCCTGCAATTTGGTGTAACAACTGCTATGAAATGACTATTATAAATACTGTCATAATTTCAACATTGGTCAGCAGCAGCCAAATGTATGATAGAAAACTCAAATTTTCCATTGTTTAAAAGTGTATCCATGTCACAATGCAGTTTCCGTATGAAAACTCTTAGTGTAAAATATGGATACCATTTTCAGATGACAGAGTAGTAGAATCCATAGAGAAAAGCAACAGAAGGAGGAGGATAGTAATTTTCCTTCCCTTCCTTTTGCTGCTCTGCTGAAGAAGTGATCAAGACTGGTATGACAGGTAGACATTTAAGGCATGCAGATTTTTCTTTCTTTGAACATTGAAAGGGCGATATCGACATAAATTGGAATGAAAAAATGTTATTTCAAGAAATGAAATTATTATTTATATACTTTAATTTGTAAAATCATCTCAGGAACTTACTTACAGCTTCAGGTAGGTTTTTAAAGTTTCCTCTATATTTTTATTTATTTTTTCTCTTCAATATATTTATTTAAATTTACTAGGACATACACCGAGAAGTCATATTCCTACATCACACGGAAGTTCTATTTTTAATTTTTCGAGGAAATTTAATCAGTTTTCCATAATGGCTCTATCAATTTACATCTACACTAACGGTGTATAATCATTCCGTTTCTTCAACATCCTTGCTAAACACTTGTTAAATTTACTACTTTTTTAATAATAGCCATCCTAACAAGTGTGAGGTGATATTCATTGTGGCTTTGACATGGACTTCCCTGATGATTAGTGAGTTAAGCAGCTTTTCATATACCTGTTGGACATTAGTGTATCTTCTTTTATTTTATTTTCTTATTATTATACATTAAGTTTTAGGGTACATGTGCACAATGTACAGGTTAGTTACATAAGTATACATGTACCATGCTGGTACGCTGCACCAATTCACTAGTCATTTAGCATTAGGTATATCTCCTAATGCTATCCCTCCCCCCTCTCCCCAACCCACAACAGTCCCTAGAGTGTGATGTTCCCCTTCCTGTGTCCGTGTGTTCTCACTGTTCAATTCTCACTTATGAGTGAGAACATGCAGTGCTTGGTTTCTTGTCCTTGCTATAGTTTACTGAGAATGATGATTTCCAATTTCATCCATGTCCCTACAAAGGACATGAACTCATCATTTTTTATGGCTGCATAGTATTCCATGGTGTATATGTGCCACATTTTCTTAATCCAGTCTATCATTGTTGGACATTTGGGTTGGTTCCAAGTCTTTGCTATTGTAAATAGTGCTGCAATAAACATACATGTGCATGTGTCTTTATAGCAGCACGATTTATAATACTTTGGGTATATACCCAGTAATGGGATGGCTGGGTCAAATGGTATTTCTAGTTCTAGATCCCTGAGGAATCACCACACTGACTTCCACAATGGTTGAACTAGTTTACAGTCCCACCAACAGTGTATTACAGTCTCCACATCCTCTCCAGCACCTGTTGTTTCCTGACTTTTTAATGATTGCCATTCTAACTGGTGTGAGATGGTATCTCATTGTGGTTTTGATTTGCATTTCTCTAATGGCCAGTGATGGTGAGCATTTTTTCATGTGTTTTTTTGGCTGCATAAATGTCTTCTTTTGAGAAGTGTCTGTTCATGTCCTTCACCCACTTTTTGATGGGATTGTTTGTTTTTTTCTTGTAAATTTGTTTGAGATCATTGTAGATTCTGGATATTAGCCCTTTGTCAGATGAGCAGGTTGCAAAAATTTTCTCCCATTCTGTAGGCTGCCTGTTCACTCTGATGGTAGTTTCTTTTGCTGTGCAGAAGTTCTTGAGTTTAATTAGATCCCATTTTTCAATTTTGGCTTTTGTTGCCATTGCTTTTGGTGTTTTAGACATGAAGTCCTTGCCCATGCCTATGTCCTGAATGGTAATGCCTAAGTTTTCTTCTAGGGTTTTTATGGTTTTAGGTCTAACGTTTAAGTTTTTAATCCACCTTGAATTAATTTTTGTATAAGGTGTAAGGAAGGGATCCAGTTTCAGTTTTCTACATATGGCTAGCCAGTTTTCCCAGCACCATTTATTAAATAGGGAATCCTTTCCCCATTGCTTGTTTTTGTCAGGTTTGTCAAAGATCAGATAGTTGTAGATATGCGGCATTATTTCTGAGGGCTCTGTTCTGTTCCATTATCTATATCTCTGTTTTGGTACCAGTACCATGCTGTTTTGGTTACTGTAGCCTTGTAGTATAGTTTGAAGTCAGGTAGTGTGATTCCTGCAGCTTTGTTCTTTTGGCTTAGGATTGACTTGGCAATGTGGGCTCTTTTTTGGTTCCATATGAACTTTAAAGTAGTTTTTTCCAATTCTGTGAAGAAAGTCATTGGTAGCTTGATGGGGATGGCATTGAATCTATAAATTACCTTGGACAGTATGGCCATTTTCATGATATTGATTCTTCCTACCCATGAGCATGGAATGCTCTTCCACTTGTTTGTATCCTCTTTTATTTCATTGAGTAGTGGTTTGTAGTTCTCCTTGAAGAGGTCCTTCACATCCCTTGTAAGTTGGATTCCTAGGTATTTTATTCTCTTTGAAGCAATTGTGAATGGGAGTTCACTCATGATTTGGCTCTCTGTTTGTCTGTTATTGGTGTATAAGAATGCTTGTGATTTTTGTACACTGATTTTGTATCCTGAGACTTTGTTGAAGTTGCTTGTCAGCTTAAGGAGATGTTGGGCTGAGACAATGGGGTTTTCTAGATATACAATCATGTCATCTGCAAACAGGGACAATTTGACTTCCTCTTTTCCTAATTGAATACCCTTTATTTCCTTCTCCTGCCTAATTGCCCTCGCCATAACTTCCAACACTATGTTGAATAGGGGTGGTGAGAGAGGGCATCCCTGTCTTGTGCCAGTTTTCAAAGGGAATGCTTCCAGTTTTTGCCCATTCAGTATGATATTGGCTGTGGGTTTGTCATACATAGCTCTTATTATTTTGAGATACCTCCCATCAATACCTAATTTATTGAGAGTTTTTAGCATGAAGGGCTGTTGAATTTTGTCAAAGGCCTTTTCTGCATCTCTTGAGATAATCATGTGGTTTTTGTCTTTGGTTCTGTTTATATGCTGGATTACATTTATTGATTTGCATATCTTCAACCAGCCTTGCATCTCAGGGATGAAGCCCACTTGATCATGTTGGATAAGCTTTTTGATATGCTGCTTGATTTGGTTTGCCAGTATTTTATTGAGGATTTTTGCATCAATGTCCATCAAGGACAGTGGTCTAAAATTCTCTTTTTTGGTTGTGTCTCTGCCAGGCTTTGGTATCAGGATGATGCTGGCCTCATAAAATGAGTTAGGGAGGCTTCCCTCTTTTTCTATTGATTGGAATAGTTTCAGAAGGAGTGGTACCAGTTCCTCCTTGTACCTCTGGTAGAATTCGGCTGTGAATCCATCTGGTCCTTTTTTTGGTTGGTAAACTATTGATTATTGCCACAATTTCAGAGCCTGTTATTGGTCTAGTCAGAGATTCAACTTCTTCCTGGTTTAGTCTTGGGAGGGTGTATGTGTCTAGGAATTTATCCATTTCTTCTAGATTTTCTAGTTTATTTGCATAGAGGTGTTTATAGTATTCTCTGATGGTAGTTTGTATTTCTGTGGGATCAGTGGTGATATCCCCTTTATCATTTTTTATTGCATCTATTTGATTCTTCTTTCTTTTCTTTTTTATTCTTCTTGCTAGCAGTCTATCAATTTTGTTGATCCTTTCACAAAACCAGCTCTTGGATTCATTGATTTTTGAAGGGTTTTTTGTGTCTCTGTTTCCTTCAGTTCTGCTCTGATTTTAGTTATTTCTTGCCTTCTGCTAGCTTTTGAATGTGTTTGCTCTTGCTTTTCTAGTTCTTTTAATTGTGATGTTAGGGTGTCAATCTTAGATCTTTCCTGCTTTCTCTTGTGGGCATTTAGTGCTATAAATTTCCCTCTACACACTGCTTTGAATGTGTCCCAGAGATTCTGGTACGTTGTGTCTTTGTTCTCATTGGTTTCAAAGAACATCTTTATTTCTGCCTTCATTTCTTTATGTACCCAGTAGTCATTCAGGAGCAGGTTGTTCAGTTTCCTTGTAGTTGAGTGGTTTTGAGTGAGTTTCTTAATCCTGAGTTCTAGCTTGATTGCACTGTGGTCTGAGGGACAGTTTGTTATAATTTGTGTTCTTTTACATTTGCTGAGGAGAGCTTTACTTCCAACTATGTGGTCAATTTTGGAATAGGTGTGGTGCTGAAAAACATGTATATTCTGTTGATTTGGGGTGGAGGGTTCTGTAGATGTCTATTAGGTCCACTTGGTGCAGAGCTGAGTTCAATTCCTGGGTATCCTTGTTAACATTCTGTCTCATTCATCTGTCTAATGTTGACAGTGGGGTGTTAAAGTCTTCCATTATTATCGTGTGGGAGTCTAAGTCTCTTTGTAGGTCACTCAGGACTTGCTTTATGAATCTGGGTGCTCCTGTATTGGGTGCATATATATTTAGGATAGTTAGCTCTTCTTGTTGAATTGATCCCCTTACCATTATGTAATGGCCTTCTTTGTCTCTTTTGATTTTTGTTGGTTTGAAGTCTGTTTTATCAGAGACTAGGATTGCAACCCCCGCCTTTTTTTGTTTTCCATTTGCTTGGTAGATCTTCTTCCATCCTTTTATTTTGAGTGTATGTATGTCTCTGCAAGTGAGATAGGTTCCCTAAATACAGCACACTGATGGGTCTTGAGTCTTTATCCAATTTGCCAGTCTGTGTCTTTTAATTGGAGCATTTAGTCCATTTACATTTAAAGTTAATATTGTTATGTGTGAATTTGATCCTGTCATTTTGATGTTAGCTGGTTGTTTTTCTCGTTAGTTGATGCAGTTTCTTCCTAGCCTTGACGGTCTTTACAATTTGGCATGATTTTGCAGTGGCTGGTACCGGTTGTGCCTTTCCATGTTTAGTGCTTCCTTCAGGAGCTCTTTTAGGGCAGGCCTGGTGGTGACAAAATCTCTCAGCATTTGCTTGTCTGTAAAGTATTTTATTTCTCCTTCACTTATGAAGCTTAGTTTGGCTGGATATGAAATTCTGGGTTGAAAATTCTTTTCTTTAAGAATGTTGAATATTGGCCCCCACTCTCTTCTGGCTTGTAAGGTTTCTACTGAGAGATCTGCTGTTAGTCTGATGGGCTTCCCTTTGTGGGTAACCTGACCTTTCTCTCTGGCTGCCCTTAACATTTTTTCCTTCATTTCAACTTTGGTGAATCTGACAATTATGTGTCTTGGAGTTGCTCTTCTCGAGGAGTATCTTTGTGGCGTTCTCTGTATTTCCTGAATCTGAATGTTGGCCTGTCTTGCTAGATTGGGGAAGTTCTCCTGGATAATATCCTGCAGAGTGTTTTCCAACTTGTTTCCATTCTCCCCGTCACTTTCAGGTACACCAATCAGACGTAGATTTGATCTTTTCACATAGTCCCATATTTCTTGGAGGCTTTGCTCGTTTCTTTTTATTCTTTTTTCTCTAAACTTCTCTTCTCACTTCATTTCATCCATTTCATCTTCCATCACTGATACCCTTTCTTCCAGTTGATCGCATCAGCTCCTGAGGCTTCTGCATTCTTCACGTAGTTCTCGAGCCTTGGCTTTCAGCTCCATCAGCTCCTTTAAGCACTTCTCTGTATTGGTTATTCTAGTTATACATTCGTCTAAATTTTTTTTCGAAGTTTTTAACTTCTTTGCCTTTGGTTTGAATTTCCTCCTGTAGCTCGGAGTAGTTTGATTGTCTGAAGCCTTCTTCTCTCAACTCGTGAAAGTCATTCTCCATCCAGCTTTGTTCCATTGCTGGTGAGGAACTGTGTTCCTTTGGAGGAGGAGAGGTGCTCAGTTTTTAGAGTTTCCAGTTTTTCTGCTCTGTTTTTTCCCCATCTTTGTGGTTTTATCTACTTTTGGTCTTTGATGATGGTGGTGTACAGATGGGTTTTTGGTGTGGATGTCCTTTCTGTTTGTTAGCTTTCCTTCTAACAGACAGGACCCTCAGCTGTAGGTCTGTTGGAGTTTGCTAGAGGTCCACTCCAGACCCTGTTTGCCTGGGTATCAGCAGCGGTGGCTGCAGAACAGCGGATTTTCATGAACTGCGAATGCTGCTGTCTGATCATTCCTCTGGAAGTTTTGTCTCAGAAGAGCACCTGGCCATGTGAGGTGTCAGTCTGCCCCTACTGGGGGGTGCCTCCCAGTTAGGCTGCTTGGGTGTCGGGGGTCAGGGACCCACTTGAGGAGGCAGTCTGCCGGTTCTCAGATCTCCAGATGCATGCTGGGAGAACCACTGCTCTCTTCAAAGCTGTCATACAGGGACATTTAAGTCTGCAGAGGTTACTGCTGTCTTTTTGTTTGTCTGTTCCCTGCCCCCAGAGGTGGAGCCTACAGAGGCAGGCAGGCCTCCTTGAGCTGTGGTGGGCTCCACCTAGTGCGAGCTTCCTGGCTGCTTTGTTTACCTAAGCAAGCCTGGGCAATGGCGGGCACTCCTCCCCCAGCCTGGCTGCCACCTTGCAGTTTGATCTCAGACTGCTGTGCTAGAAATCAGTGAGACTCTGTGGGTGTAGGACCCTCCAAGCCAGGTGTGGGATATAATCTCCTGGTGCACCATTTTTTAAGCCCGTCGGAAAAGTGCAGTATTAGAGTGGGAGTGACCCAATTTTCCAGGTGCCGTCTGTCACCCCTTTCTTTGATTAGGAAAGGGAACTCCCTGACCCCTTGTGCTTCCCAAGCGAGGCAATGCCTTGCCCTGCTTCGGCTCAAGCACAGTGTACTGCACCCACTGTCCTGCGCCCACTGTCTGGCACTCCCTAGTGAGATGAACCTGGTACTTCAGATGGAAATGCAGAAATCACCAGTCTTCTGTGTCGCTCCCACTGGGAGCTGTAGACCGGAGCTGTTCCTGTTCATCCATCTTGGCTTGCACCTCCCCCTCTATATTTTTAAAGGGCGTAAAATATAGATTTTTTTAAAAAGCTATAGTAAAATTCAAAACATCTGCTAAGTATTGCTAGCATTTAATCATAAAGACTACTGTTTTAAATATTATTTCTCTAGTTTTTATGCTATTAACCTTATATAACCAGAATCAAAGAAAGCATCACTAAAGCAACAGCATCACATTGAAAACTTCAGGCTAATATTTACCCATTACTTGCTGTGTTATCAAGTGGAAGATGAGTTTAGATCCTCACAAAACCATCTTCCAACTTTTTTTGCCTTTTACTGTTAGACATTTTTAGGAGACAAAGTGTGCTATTCAGTAGTAGCCTATTTTTATTTTTTTTATTTTTGAGATGACAATGTGAGGAGGAGGTCTTTGCCTATTTGATTAGAATAGACTTTGTCACAGAATGTTCCCATAAAATGTTCATAAGTGGTCTTATAAAAATTGCTATATTAAACTACATTTTAAAAAAAGTAAGTTAAATACAATTTTTAAAGACTTATCAGGAATGTAAAATGGTACAACTGCTTTGGGAAATTGTCTGGCAATTCTTCAAATGGTTAATTATAACAATATGACCCAGTAGTTCCATTCTGAGGCACATACCCAAGAGATATGTAAACACATGTTCACATGAATCAACCTAAATACTCATCAACAGTAGACTGGATAAAGAAAATTCGGTAGTTATACATCATGGAATACTACACAGCCATAAAAAAATAACAAGGTCATGTGCTTTGCAGGAACATGGATGGAGCTAAGGGGCATTATCCTAAGCAAACTAAACCAATAACCGGAAATCATATACCACATATTCTCACTTTTACATGGGAGCTAAGCTTTGGATACAGATGGACACAAGGAGAGCAACAAAAGACACGAGGATCTACTTGAGGGTGGAGGATGGGAGGAAGGAGAGGATTAAAAAACCACCTATTGAGCACTATGCTTATTACCTGGGTGAGGAAATAATTTGTACACCAAACCCCCATGACACACAGTTTACCTAAAACAAAACTGCACATGTACCCTTGAACCTAAAATAAAAAATTTAAAAAAGAAAACATATGTCCATACAAAGACTTAGCCATGAATTTTCAGTGACACTATTGCTAAGAGCAAAAACGTGGAAACAACCTAAATGTCCTCAACCAATGAATGGATAAACAAAATGTGACATATGCATACACTGGAATATTATTTGATCATAAGGAGGAATGAAGTAGCAATACATGCTATAACATGGATGAATCTTTAAAACATAATGCCAAGTGAAAGAAACCAGGTAACGTATGGTACAATTTTATTTACATGAAGTGTCCAGAACAGGCAAATCCATTGAGATAGAAATTAGATTAGTGTTTGCCAGATAAGCCAATTAGTGA
The DNA here is from genome assembly GCF_028885655.2 of Pongo abelii. Taxonomy (NCBI): domain Eukaryota; kingdom Metazoa; phylum Chordata; class Mammalia; order Primates; family Hominidae; genus Pongo; species Pongo abelii. Next base: position 90,479,667 of record NC_072008.2, read on the forward strand.
CAATTCTGTGGGAATGAGTCTTTGAAGGACCTCCAACCCTGTTCTGCCTCCTCTGATGTCTGTCAGGTCCCTGGTTGTCCCCATGATTGCAGGATGTTGGTTTTCATGGCTACTGTGGAAGTTCACAGGGGGATAATGGAAATAGGGCAAATTAAATTGCAACAAAGCTCACTGTTCTTTCCAATATTCAGTTGATTTTCTTGAATAAGTGGCCACAAATTGCTGCAAGCATGTGGTTATTTGCTAGAATTTTTTGTTTGTTTGTTTGTTTTTTGTTTTGTTTTGTTTTTGGAGACAGAGTCCCACTCTGTCACCCTGGCTGGAGTGCAGTGGTGCAATCTCGGCTCACTGCAATCTCCGCTTCTCAAGTTCAAGCGATTCTCCTGCCTCAACCTCCCAAGTGGCTGGGATTACAGGCAACCACCACCACACCCAGCTAATTTTTTGTGTTTTTAGTAGAGACGGGGTTTCATTATATCGGCCAGGCTGGTCTCGAACTCCTGACCTCAGGTGATCCACCTGCCTCGGTCTCCTAAATTGCTGGGATTACAGGCGTGAACAACCATGCCCGGCCTACAGTTTTTAAAAAAGTTGATTCTGACATTTACTGCTAGTTTTCTCATTGCTTTTATGGAGGCAATAATTTTTTTTTCTTCATTTCTTCTAACAAACAAAAAACGGGATACATGTGCAAAATTTTCAGGTTTGTTACATACGTATACTTGTGCAATGGTGGTTGGCTGTGCCTATTGACCCATCCGCTAAGTTCCCTCCCCTCACCCCTACCCCTCAACAGGCCCTGGTGTGTGTTTTTCCCCTCTCTGTGTCCATGTGTTCCCATTGTTCTACTCCCACTTATCAGTGAGAACATGCAGTATTTCGTTTTCTGTTCCTGTGTTAGTTTGCTGAGGATGATGGCTTCCAGCTTCAACCACGTCCCTGCAAAGGACATGATCTCACACACCTTTTTATGGCTGCATGGTATTCCATGGTGTATATGTACCACTTTCTTTATCCAATATATCATTGATGGGAATTTGGGTTGGTTCCATGTCTTTGCTATTGTAAATAGTGCTGCAATAAACATACATGTGCATGTGACTTTATATTAGAATGATTTATATTCCTTTTGGTATATACCCAGTAATGGGGTTGCTGGGTCAAATGGTATTTCTGGTTCTATATCCTTGAGGAATCACCATACTGTCTTACACAATGGTTGAACTAATTACATTTGCAACAACAGTGTGAAAGCATTCCTATTTCTCCACAGCCTCGCCAGCATCTATTGTAACCTGACTCTTTAATAATCACCTTTCTGACTGGCATGAGATGGTATCTCATTGTGGTTTTGATTTGTATTTCTCTGATGATCAGTGATGTTGAGCTTTTTTTCATATGTTTGTTAGCCACACAAATGTCTTCTTTTGAGAAGTGTCTGGTCATATCCTTTGCCCACATTTTAATGGGGTTGTTTGTCTTTTTCTTGTAAATGTGTTTAAGTTCCTTGTAAATTCTGGATGTTAGACATTTGTCAGATGGGTAGATTGCAAAAATTTTCTCCCATTTTGTAGGTTGCCTGTTCACTCTGATGATAGTTTTTTGTTTGTTTGTTTGTTTTGTTTTGTTTTGTTTTTTCTGTGCAGAAGCTCTTTAGTTTAATTGGATCCCATTTGTCAGTTTTGGTTTTTATTGCAATTGCTTTTGGTATTTTCATCATGAAGTCTTTGCCATCCCTATATCCTGAAAGGTGTTGCCTAGGTTTTCTTCTAAGGGTTTTTATGGTTTTGGGTTTTACATTTAAGTCTTTAATCCATCTTGAGTTAATTTTTGTATAAGGTGTAACGAAGGGGTCCAGTTTCAGTTGTCTGCAAATGGCTAGCCAGTTTTTCCAACACCATTTACTGAATAGGAGATCCTTTCCCCATTCCTTGTTTTTGTTAGGTTTGTCAAAGATCAGATGGTTGTAGATGTGCCATCCTATTTCTGAGGTCTCTGTTCTGCTCCATTGGTCTATATGTCTGTTTTAGTAGCAGTATCATGCTGTTTTGGTTACTGTAGCCTTGTAGTGTTGTTTAAAGTCAGGTAGCGTGATGCCTCCAGTTTTGTTGTTTTTGCTTAGGATTATCTTGGCTATGCAGGGTCTTCTTTGATTCCATATGAAATTTAAAGCAGTTTTTTTCTATTTCTGTGAAGAATGTCAATGGTAGTTTGATGGGAATAGCATTGGATCTATAAATTACTTTGGGCAGTATGGCCATTTTCACGATATTAATTCTTTCTATCCATGAGGATGGAATGCTTTTTTCCATTTGTTTGTTTCCTCTCTGATTTCTTTGAGGAGTGGTTTGTAGTTCTCCTTGAAGAGGTCTCTCACATTCCTTGTTAGTTGTATTCCTAGGTATTTTATTCTCTTTGTAGCAGTTGTGAATGGGTGTTCCTTCATGATTTGACTCTTTGCTTGCCTATTGTTGCTGTAAAGAAATGCTTGTGATTTTTGCACATTGGTTTTGTATCCTGAGACTTTGCTGAAGTTGCTCATCAGTTCAAGGAGGTTTGGGGCTGAGATGATGGGGTTTTCTAAATATAAGATTATGTCTCTGCAAACAGACAACTTAACTTCCTCTCTTCCTACTGGAATACCCTTTATTTCTTTCTCTTGCCTCATTGCCCTGGCCAGAACTTCCAATACTATGTTGAATAGGAGTGATGAGAGAGGGCATCCTTGTCTTGTACCGGTTTTCAAAGGGAATGTTTCCAGCTTTTGCCCATTCAGTATGATATTGGCTGTGGATTTGTCATAAATAGCTCTTATTATTTTGAGATATCATCCATCAATACCTAGTTAATTGAGAGTTTTTAACATGAAGAGATGTTGAATTTTATTGAAGGCCTTTTCTGCATCTATTGAGGTAATCATGTGGTTTTTTCCTTTGGTTCTGTTTATGCGATGGATTACGTTTATTGATTTGCATATGTTGAGCCAGCCTTGCATCCCAGGGATGAAGCCCACTTGATCTTGGTGGATAAGCTTTTTGATGTGCTGCTGGATTCGGTTTGCCAGTATTTTATTGAGGATTTTGGCATCAATGTTCATCAGGGACATTGGCCTGAAGTTTTCTTTTTCTGTTGTATCTATGCCAGGTTTTTGTGTCAGGATGATGCTAGCTTCATAAAATGAGTTTTGGAGGAGTCCCTCTTTTTCAATTATTTGGAATAGTTTCAGAAGAAATGGCACCAGCTCTTCTTTGTATTTCTAGTAGAATTCGACTGTGAATTTGTCTGTCCTGGGCTTTTTTGGTTGGTAGGTTACTAACTACTACCTCAATTTCAGAGTTTGTTATTGGTCTATTCAGGGATTCTTCTTCCTGGTGTAGTCTTGGTAGGGTGTATGCATCCAGGAATTCATCCATGTCTTCTAGATTTTCTAGTTTGTTTGTGTAGAGGTGTTTATAGTATTCTCTGATGGTAATTTGTATTTCTTTGGGGTCAGTGGTGATATCTCCTTTATCATTTTTTATTGCATCTATTTGATTTTTCTCTCTCTTCTTTATTAGTCTAGCTAGTGGTCTATCTATTTTGCTAAGTTTTTCAAAAAACAGCTGTTGGATTTGTTGATTTTTTGGAGGGTTTTTCATGTCTCTATCTCCTTCAGTTACTCTCTGATCTTAGTTATTTATTTTCTTCTGCTAGCTTTTGGATTAGTTTTATCTCGCACCACTAGCTCTTTTAATTGTGATGTTAGGGTGTTAATTTGAGATCATTCTAGCTATCTGATGTGGACATTTAGTGCTATAAATTTCCCTCTTAACACTGCTTTAGCCATGTCCCAGAGATTCTGGTACGTTGTCTCTTCGTTCTCATTGTTTTCAAAGAACTTCTTTATTTCTGCCTTAATTTCATTATTTACCCATGAGTCATTAAGGAGCAGGTTGTTCAACTTCATAAAATTGTGTGGTTTTAAGTTAGTTTCTTGATTCTGAATTCTAATGCGATTGCACAGTGGTCTGAGAGACTGTTATGATTCAGTTCTTTTGCATTTGCTGAGGAGAGTTTTACTTCCAATTATATGGTCTATTTTAGAATAAGTGCCATGTGGCACTGAGAAGAATGTATCTTCTGTTGATTTGAGGTAGAGAGTTCCTTTTTTTTTTTTTTTTTTTTTTTTTGTTGAGATGGAGTCTCACTCTGTCGCTCAGGCTGGTGTTGATCTCAGCTCACTGCAACCTCTGCCTCCCAGGTTCGAGTGATTCTCCTGCCTCAGCCTCCAGAGTAGCTGGGATTACAGGCATGCACCAACACACCCAGCTACTTTTTGTATTTTTAGTAGAGACAGGGTTTCACAATATTGGTCAGACTGGTCTTGAACTCCTGACCTTGTGATCTGCCTGCCTCGGCCTCCCAAAGTGCTGGGATTATAGGCATGAGCCACTGTGCCTCACTGGTAGAGAGTTCTTCAGACATCTCCTAGGCCACTTGATCCAGAGCTGAGTTCCAGTCCTGAATATCCTTGTTAATTTTCTATTTGTTGATCTGTCTAATACTGACAGTGGGGTGTTAAAGTCTCCCACTATTATTGTGTGGGAGTCTAAGTGTCTTTGTAGGTCTCTAAGAACTTGTTATATGAATCTGGGTACTCCTGAATTGGGTTCATATATATTCAGAATAGTTAGCTCTTCTTGTTGAATTGTTTCCTTTATCATTATGTAATGCCCTTCTTTGTCTTTTGTTGGTTTAAACTCTCTTTTATCAGAGACTAGGATTGCAACCCCTGCTTTTTTTCACTTACCATTTGCTTGGTACATTTTCCTCCATCCCTTTATTTTGAGGCTGTGTGTGTCTTTGCAGGTAAGATGGGTCTCCTGAATACAGCACACCAATGGTTCTTGACTCCTTATCCAATTTGCTAGTCTCTGTCTTTTAAATGGGGCATTTAACCCATTTACATTTAATGTTACTATTGTTATGTGTGAATTTGATCCTGCTATCATGACACTATTTGGTTATCTTGCACACTAGTTTATGCAATTTGTTTGTAGTGTCATTAGTCTTTATATTTTGGTGTGTTTTTGCAGTGGCTGGTACTAGTTTTTCCTTTCCACACTTAGTGCTTCTTTCAGGAGCTCTTGCAGGGCAGGCCTGCTGGTAGTGAAATCCCTTAGCATTTGCTTGTCTGGAAAGGATTTTATTTTTCCTTCACTTATGAAGCTTAGTTTGGCTGGATATGAAATTCTGGATTGAAAATTCTTTTCTTTAAGAATGTTGAATATTTGCCCCCAATCTCTTATGGCTTGCAGAGTTTCTGCTGAGAGGTCTGCTGTTAGTGTGATATGCTTCCCTTTGTAAGTTACCTGGCCTTTCTCTCTGGCTGCCCTTAACAGTTTTTCCTTCATGCAACCTTGGAGAATATGAGGATTATGTGTCTTGAGGTTGATCTTCTCGTGGAGTATCTTAATGGTGTTCTCTGTATTTCCTGAATTTGCATGTTGCCCTGTCTTGCTAGGTTGGGGAAGTTCTCCTGGATAATATCCTGAAGTGTGTTTTCCAGCTTGTTTCCATTCTCCCAATCTCTTTCTGGTACTTCAATCAATCATAGGCTCGGTCTTTTTATGAAGCCCCATATTTCTAGGAGGCTTTGTTCATTCCTTTTTATTATTTTTTCTCTATTCTTGTCTGCATGTCTTATTTCAGTAAGTTGTCTTCAAACTCTGATATCCTTTCTTCTGCTTTGTCAATTCAGCTGTTAAACTTCACGAAGTTCTTGTTCTGTGCTTTTCAGCTCCATCAGGTTGTTTATGTTCCTCTCTAAACTGGTTATTCTAGTTAGCAATTCCTCTAACATTTCATCAAGTTTCTTAGCTTCTTTGCATTGGGTTAGAAAATGCTCCTTTAGCTCATCGTAGTTTTTTATTACCCATCTTCTGAAGCCTACTTCTGTCAATTCATCCATCTGATCCTCTGTCCAGTTCTGCGCCCTTGATGGAGAGATGTTGTGATCATTTGGAGGACAAGAGGCCCTCTGGCCTTTTGGGTGTTCATCATTTCTTCATTGATTCTTTCTCATCTTCATGAGTTTGTTTAGTTTTGGTCTTTGAGGATGGTGACCCTTGGATGGGGTTTTTGTGGGGTCTTTTTCATTGTTGTTGTTGTTGATGCTGTTGTTGTTGCTTTCCTCTTGTTTTTCTTTCAATAATTTGGTCCCTCTTCTGTAGGGTTGCTGCAGTTTGCTGGGGGTTCACTTCAGGCCCTATTCATCTGATTTGCTTCTGTGCCTGGAGATGTTATTCAAGGAGGCTGGAGAGCAGCAAAGCTGGGTGCCTGCTCCTTTTTCTGGGATCCTTGATGTCAAGGGGCACCAACCCATTGCCAGCAGGATTGTTTCTTTATAGGGTGTCTGACAACCCCTGTCAGAGGGTCTCATCCAGTTGGGTGGCATGGGGAGCAAGACCTCTTTAATGAAGCACTTTGTCTCTTGGTGGAGAGGGTGTGTTTCACTCGGGGGGAAACCCACTGGTCTAGGCTGCCCGGATTCCTTAGAACTACCAGGAGGAGAGGCTAAGTCTGCTGGTCTGCAGAGACTATGGCCACCCTTCCCCATAGGGGCTCAGGCCCAGGGAGATCTGAATTATCTCTCTGAGCCTCTGGCTAGACTTATTGGAGATTCTGCAGGGAAGCCTTGCCCACTGAGGAAGGATGGGTTGGGGTTAGGCCTGAAGAGGCACTCTGGCTGCAGACTGCCACAGCTGGTGTGTTGGGCTGTGGGGACAAGTCTTGGGACCAAGCCATCCAGGCTCCCTGGCTCCAGCAGGGAAAAAGCATGGCTTGGAGCTATAGAAATTGGTGCCACCCTTCCCCTGCCCAGGGAGCTTAGCATATTAGATAATTGAGAGTCCCAGTGCTGGCTGTTGACCCTCCCCCAAGGAGCTCAAATGGCTTAGACAGCAGGCTGCTGCAGCAGGTGCTGGTCACCCCTCCCGCCAGGAGTTTGGTAGGCTCAAGCAGATTCCTGCTGGGAGGCTGTAAGCATCTGTGTGTTCTGGGGTTGGGACGCTAGGCCCTGGTGATGTGGATTCACGAGTGGGATCTTCCAATCCATGGGTTGCACAGTTCTGTGGAAAAAGCACAGTTTCCTTGGCTGGATAGTGCACTCACTCACCACCTCCCTTGGCTGGGAAGTGGGGGTTCCCCTTCTCCATGTGGCTCTCAGTTGGGCCCTGCACCACACTGCTCTTCCTTCTCCCCATGGGTCATACCAGCCTTGTAGTCAATTTTGATGAGAGAACCTGGATACCTTGGTTGCTCATGAAGGATTCACACGCTTATGGTTTTTTTTGGTGGGAGCCTCCAAATGCAGCTGCTTCTAGTTGGCCATCTTGGCCCCCTTCCATCAGGAAATAATTTTCATGGATCCTTACTGTGCTATTTTTGCTGGTGTCCTTGGACTTCTTTTTGGGGTGATGAAAATCTTCTGGAGTTAGATAGTAGTGATGGTTGTCAAACTCTGTAAATATGCTTAAAAATACTGAAGTACACATTTTAAAAGGATGACTATGGTATGTGAATGCTTTAATATGTTTTATTATTTGTATTTGCTATTTATATATTATTATATATGTTAAGGCTAACAGACCAGGAGATGACTGCTATTGAGAAAAGTTTGTTATACTCACAGATTCAAATAGGAATGGGCATGCCATGTTACTGGAGGATAGAGTGTGGTACATGGAAAGCACCAAGGTCTTCGGGTCTTCTTATGAGGCAGGGCAAACAAGTTTTGGATTGGTTAGTCAGAATAATTTCAATGGGCTCTAGGATTTAGGGGCTGTACCTAGTTGTCTGGTACCTGGTCCTATGGTGATTAGGGCAGGCAGACATTGGTCTGAAGTGTCAGAGCCCAATAAAGGAAGTGGTTCGGGTATTGGCTCTCATTGGTTGATTTGCATTTGGAAGGTGCACTCACAGGAAAGTTGTTTGCTATCTCAAGGAATTGTCTAACCCTAGGAGGGGCAGTGCCTCGAAGATTAGCAAGGTCTGAGATGTCAAAATATTAGAATACAGAAAATAAAAGACATGGTTAATATAGTTAATTATATAGTTAATAATATAGTTAATTATATAGCAATAAAAAAGACTTCTCAGAGCCTTTAATAGTATCCTATACTATGAAGCTCTAAGTAATAATTATATATCATTTTCTCAATTATTGGCCATGGAATCATGTGTGTGAGGAGGGGGTGGAGCCTTTCATGAGACTAAGATTCTAGGAAATACACTTTGAGAAACACTAGACTAGAATATTCTGTCCCTTGAAGAAAGAAAGTAATTCTTTTGGGGATTCTTTACATTTATCAATGATTTGGAGGAATCTGAATATGTCTATAGTGTCTATTTTAGTGCTGTCCTAGACCTACAGATCTAAGATAGAATATGTCAAACATAAGGCAAGGGAATTAAGTGTGTTGATGTAATGTGATGAACAGTATCTCTGAACTTAAATTTTCTTTCAGATTGTTTCTGTGACTCCAAACTTTCAATACAAACGTGCTCAAGATGTTTCTGAGGGTTTCATCTATTTTTGCCCTATTGATGTGGAAGTTCGGGATAAGTCCAGAAGACAAAAACAACAGAAACCAAGTATGGCTCCCTGACAACACACTCAAGAATGTATCCATTAGAGGGCCCTGGGGATTATCAGTCCAGTGGTAATGGTTACCACCTCCCCACTAACTAAGGAGTTAGAAGGAATAGCCCTTATAAAACCAAAAACATTTTATGGTTTCTTCACCTAGAGAAAATGACAGTTAAATCTCCAAGGATCCTAGAATCCCAACGCATAGATGTTACAGAAGTTGACAGTACAGAGCAAAGGGGAAAGGATGCCACAATATTGTTGCTCTTGTACCTGGAAAGGAGGAGCTAGATAATACAGAAATTCCAACTTTGAAATTCACTGGGCTTATACACCTGGAGGCTTTAACAAATAATTGTTCAGTATCCTCTGAATACAGTCACCCACAAACTCCAAAAAATCTGGAATCTCCAGAAAATGTGCAGAGTCCCTAGGAAGTGATGAACTGGAAGTAGCAAGAAGCATGTATTCTCTCTTTTTTTTTTTTAGATGGAGTCTCGCTCTGTCACCCAGGCTGGAGTGCAGTGGTGCGATCTTGGCTCACTGCAAGCTCCACCTCCTGGGTTCACACCGTTGTCCTGCCTTAGCCTCCTCAGTAGCTGGGACTACAGGTGCCTGCCACCAAGTCTAATTTTTTTTTTTTTTTGTATTTTTAGTAGAGATGGGTTTCACCATGTTAGTCAGGATGGTCTTGATCACCTGACCTTGTGATCCCCCTGCCTCAGCCTCCCAAAGTGCTGGGATTACAGGTGTGAGCCACCGTGCCTGGTGGAAGCATGTATTTTCTTAGAGAAAGACCATCTTTCTGCAGTTCCTAGGCAGAGCTCCTGGAAGCACTGCTGATTGGTAAAGGGATCCACATTCTCCAAACTATTCTGACAGAAGAGGAGAGAGAGATTGGCTACCTCCAGCTACCACCAGAAGAGGAGAATCAAGCAACTACCATACTCAAGGGTGACCATCTCCATGCTTTGGAAGGCCCTTTTCCATTGCTGCCCCCAGCATCTTAAGTTCCATTGGTGGCACAGTCACAGACTGCCAGGATACAGTGATGTCAGGCGCTGAAAACTAAATGCACCAAAGTTAAATGCACCAGAGTTAACATCCAGAAGAGAACTGCTTCTTCTTCTCAAATGATCATAATTTGTTCACAGAAGGTAAGATTTTCAAACTTGCTTCAACTACTTTTGTAAATTATGTATAATTTTCCAGACAAGTAGATTTTTGTCAGCGAATTCATTTTCAAACTTACTACCTGGAAATCTGTTTCTTTATATCCCATAAGGTATCAGCTTTTTCTAAGAGAATTGGTGAGTTCCCTACAATTGTAAGCTTAATATTTGGTGATTACAGTATTGAGAGGTGACAATGTGCTAGCAGCCCTTGCTCACTCTCGGTGCCTCCTCGGCCTCAGAGTCCACTCTGGCCACGTTTGAGGAGCACTTCAGCCTGTCACTGCACTGTGGGAGCCCCTCTCTGCACTGGCCGAGGCCAGAACCTGCTCCCTCTGCTTGCCAGGAGGTGTGGAGGGAGAGGCGCCGGTAGGAACTGGGGCTGCACGCGGTGCTCATGGGCCAGCACAAGTTCCGGGTGGGCGGGGGGCTTGGCAGGCCCTGCACTGTCTGCCCCTGGGCAGTGAGGGGCTTAGCACCTGGGCCAGCAGCTGCAGAGGGTGCGTTGGGTCCCCCAGCACTGCCGGCCTGCCTGCACCTTGCTTGAATTCAGCCGCCTCCCCATGGGGCAAGGATCGGGACCTGTAGCCTGCCATGCCCCAGACCCCCCCCACCGTGGGCTCCCACGTGGCCCCGAGTCTCCCTGATGGGTGCCCTCCCCTGCTCCACCCAAGGGCTAAAGAGTGCAGGCAGGTGGTGTGGAACTGGCCGGCAGCTCCACCTGCAGCCCCAGTGAGGGATCCATTAGGCAAAGCCAGCTGGGCTTCTGAGTAGGGTGGGGTCTTGGAGAATTTTTATGTCTAGCTGGAGGATTGTAAATGCACCAATCAGCACTCTGTGTCTAGCTCAGGGTTTGTGGATGCACCAGTCAGCACTCTGTATCTAGCTAACCTGGTGGGGACTTGGAGAACTTTTATGTCTAGCTAGAGGATTGTAAATGTACCAATCAGCACTTTGTGTCTAGCTCAAGGTTTGTAAAGGTACCAGTCAGCACCCAGTCAAAACGGGCCAATCAGCTCTCTGTAAAATGGGCCAATCAGCTCTCTGTAAAATGGACCAATCAGCAGGATGTGGGTGGGGTCAGATAAGGGAATAAAAGCAGGCTGCCTGAGCCAACAGCTGCACCCCTCTTGGGTCCATTTCCAGATGTGGAAGCTTTGTTCTTTCACTCTTCGCAATAAATCTTGCTGCTCCTCACTCTGGGTCTCCGTGGTCTTTAAGAGCTGTAACGCTCACGGTGAAGGTCTGCAGCTTCACTCCTGAAGCCAGCGAGACCACAAACCCACCAGAAGGAAGAAACTCCAGACATGTCCGAACATCAGAAGGAACAAACTTCGGACACACCATCTTTAAGAACTGTAACACTCACCGTGAGGGTCCACAGCTTCATTCTTGAAGTCAGTGAGACCAAGAACCCACCAATTCTGGGCACACTATGACTTTAAGTTGGGTACTTTCAATGAGACCCCAGTTAATAATTATGAGAAAATAAACTCTTAAAATATACAAACTAGTTATAACTTCGGAAATTGGGAAAAAATTTTCTCTTTTAAAAACAACTTTCAGTTAAGTGGGTAATCTTGAGAAAATCACTAGTTCTCATTCTATCACAGATTTTAACTGACAGAATGGCAACATTTACCCCCTAACACACCCATCCACCCAGTAACAACCCCGTTGGTTAAAACAGAAACACTACACTCCATTTCCTCCTGTATGTGAGCACCGTAGTGGCTAAAAAGTATTAATTGACAAATAAATGATTAATATTATAGCCTATACCTGAAGTAATATTAACAGAAGTACTTATGATGTATTTATAATGTACATTAAAATCCTAGGCTGAAAACTGCGCTTAACTATAAGGTAACAATTTTGTTTTTATCATTAGAGCTACTTAAACATATATAAAAATAATACTATGAATACCAAATAGTATTAGGAATTTTTAATTCTAACTCATGTTAGAAACCGACCCCCATAACTTCATGAAAATGGTGTCATCAACTAGAAATCTTTCTTAGAAATAGCCCCACCAAACCACAGAAGGTAGTTCCAGAGAAGAATCTGGAATCTAACACAAACTTTGTATGCAAATCATAATTTGGCCATTCTGTAATTTCTTTTTCTACACACATTCAAGACTGATAAATTATTTATCAGGCACTGAAATTTAAGTATTCAAAATCAGCTTGGATCACTTTATCATTTGAAATGTTTATAAAATTGGCTCAACCCCAAAATCACATCCAATACCCTCCTCAATATTTCTGCAAATTCCTAGAGGCTTCTATTTTCATGGTTACCCCTCTCTCTGGTTTCATATTTCCAATGAACTCTTCATCTCATCCTTCATTTCTCACCCCTCTGCAGCTCCTCTCTCACCACAATATTGTTCTTCCTCTCTGGGTTGTTCCTCCATTTTTCTACTTTCCACTGTCCACAAATTCCTGGTCATTGTGTGAAACCATTTAGCCACAACTTTGGATTTTTTTCTGTTCACCTTTTATACCCAAAACAGATATTAAGATATTTTGCTAAACAGAAGGTTGCATACCGTGATGATAGTGCCATGTGATTTGGAATTGTTAGATGATTGGATTGGTATCACATTTGGATATACTTATCTGTCATTCTTACTCATAGTTTCTTCTCAAAACAGAAGTCAATCTTCCATCTTTTAAAAACAACTTCTGATTATGTGTTTTAGAAAATGCAAATGAAAGAGACAGCATTAAAGAAGCTTGGCAAAAGGCCATTTTATCAGGTTCTGCAGAATATTTTCCTATCAATTCAAGATTTTAGAATTATTCTGAAATTTGGGGTAAAATTAGAATTCCTGAAGATAGTACTGGACTTCCCAGGAACAATGTTAGAATTCCCAGAAATAATGTCAGTACCATAGGGTTAATGTTGGAATTCCCATGGATAATCCTGAAGTACACAGAGGCAATGCTGAAGTTCCTCATAAGTAATGTTGAGGTTCCTATGAATAATGCTGGGGTTCCCAGAGGCAATGCTGGAGTGCTCATGTGTAATCTTGAAGTTCCTAGAGGCAATGGTTGTGTTCCCAAGGGCAGTGGTGTTGGAGTTCCCATGGGCAATGTTGAAACTCTCAGGCATAATGTTGGAACTTCCAGCAGACACACTGTATCCTCTCACCTCCTGAGCTTTCAAAGATAGGTGATCTCCAATTATAAAAACTGACATCTTACAAAGTAGTCCTAATAGTTAAATAAACCCATCACAACACTTAACATCTAAACAGAGATGTACCAAGTCTTACAACCCAAAATAGTAAATGTAATATTTAAATTCAAAATGAATAAATAAATATATAAATACACTGATTATGATTGTCTTTTTTGGCATTGGATTGGGTTTATTTGCTAGTTTATTCTGAATGGGAACCATCAATTATCTATGAGATAATTTGGTTACGGGTTGAGTTGTGAAGGAGTAAGATGCTTAATTCCTCAAGCCTAGATTTCTACTTGCTAAAGAGATACAGTGTCTATATCACTAAACAAAATAGCAACTAACCTTCAAATAATATTGTGTATCTCATATTCCCAATAATGACAGGTCTTCTTGGATATTTTGATGGGCAAATGAAAGCAATCTCATAGTTATTAACAGTTATCCATATGAGTCTAGCTTAATATCCAAGAAATTTATTGACTGAAAGCTAAGGAAACAGGAAATTTGGCAAAAGATTATTGAATACAGTGCTTCTCTGAAATGTCCAGATAGAACCTCTGAAGAAAGCTCATTAACAAGAGTATTTAAATACGTGTATTTATTTTTGTGAAACATATCTGAAAAAAGTATAAACACTTACTGGAATTCTTTCTCTCTTTTTTTTTTTTTTTTGAGACAGAGTCTGGCTCTGTCACCCAGGCTGGAGTGCAATGGCGCGATCTCGGCTCACTGCAACCTCTGCCTCCCGGATTCAAGCAATTCTCCTGCCTCAGCCTCCTGAGTAGCTGGGATTACAGGCACCCGCCACCATGCCTGGCTAATTTTTGTATTTTTAGTAGAGACGGGGTTTCACCATGTTGGTCAGGCTGGTCTCGAACCCCTGACCTTGTGATCTGCCCTCCTTGATCTCCCAAAGTGCTGGGATTCCAGGTGTGAGCCACCGCACCCGGCTCATTAACTGGAGTTCTTAAAAATATTAGAAGAAAAACAACCGTAGAACTGTAAATATTACATGTAGTGTTAATGTAAATAATATAAATAAGACAACACTAACAACACCACAGGATGCCTAAAATATTGCATGTTAAAACAATACTTTTGTTTTGAAAATTAATTTAGTTTATTCCTCTCAACTACCAAATTAGTTTGGTGTAAAAAGACACAAGGCATAAGGGGGAAATTATTGAAATATTTTACTAAATCACTGAGTAGTATGCCCTTCTCAGAGAGAAGAGGACCACTTTTTAATGGCCAGATGATCATCATGGTATTCAAATTACACAACCATAGTTACCTGTAAAATTTGCTTTTAAAAAACATTTATTTCGGCCAGGCATGGTGGCTTATGCCTGTAATCCCAGCACTTTGGGAGGCCGAGGCGGGTGGATCACCTGAAGTTGGGAGTTCGAGACCAGCCTGACCAATATGGAGAAACCCTGTCTCTAATAAAAATACAAAAAATTAGCCAGGCATCGTGGTGCATACCTGTTAAACCCAGCTACTCGGGAGGCTGAGGCAGGAGAATTGCTTGAAGCCGGGAGGCAGAGGTTGCGGTGAGCCAAGATCGTGCCATTGTGCTCCAGCCTGGGCAACAAGAGCGAAACTCTGTCTCAAAACAAAAACAAAAACTAAAACAAACAAACAAAAAAAAAAAAAGCAAAAAAAAAAAATTATTTCACAAAAACCGTTAAGATAGGTAAGATATGACTGGAAGGTAATGAGGCTAGCTCATAAACTACAGGGGGGAGATAATCTCATTATATTCAAGCATAATATATTTTTTTCCAAAGTTTTGGGGTGTGTGGGCCATTATTCAATTTGTACATTTAAATTTTCAACTATGCTGAATAATGGTAGCTGTTGTTTTTACAAAACCAAGGGCAATTTAAATTTTAGGTTACCACCTAACCCCTAATTATGTGTCTTACCACGTAATGCGAGGGGTGGTAATCTGTAGTCTAATGGCAAACTCCTGCCCACTCACATGATCCATTTGGTCTTTGAGGAAGAAGGTAAAGAGGATAGCCCTCTCTTCACTACCCCCTGGTTCAGTGTGTGCTTACTGAACCATGGCTTTGGCATCAGAAGAAAAGGACAAGTAGTGAGATTTCTTTCCCCTATTTCTTACCAGCCCAGAAGACAGGATACCACTTCAGACTTGAGTTCTGAAGGATACAGGAAGGATACAGGCTGCCATACTTCAGGTACTGCCAATGCCTGACTCAGAAAAAAACAAACTGACAATTCACCTTGTTTAACAGAGAGTCTATATATACACGATCTTGTCACACTGACTTTGTGAAACAGAACTATTACATTTCTGATCTTCAAAGGGAACCACCTTGTGGGTGCGAAAACAGTAAAATAAGATGGAAACTGAGAAATGGCTTACTAAGAACTAACATTTACTACAAAGCAAGTGAAAAAAAAGTCAAACAAAATTGTGTTCAACCATATATAATACTGACATATAATTGAAAATGGTCACTAAAACACTACCACCATCAACAACAGCAGCAAAACCCTGCTATGTCAGTGTTATTTCTCATCCTTTATGATCAATATTTTTTGGGGTACTGTATTTCGTGACTTTAAACATAAAAAATTATATGTGAAGTGGCCAGGTGCTTCTTTGCAAAATTTTAAGAAATTGAATGGAACTAAGGTAAAGAATCAAATGTGAAGATGGTCTAAGAAGATAATTCTGAATCTTATAAAGAAAATTACTTCCAAATATTGTTAGTTCAGAACTGAGCAATGCAAAAGTTTCAATGACACATCACTATCTTCCAAGAATGTCCCATGTCTTCTTAGGGCTCTCTATGTCAAGTAAATTATCTAAAGTCATTCAATAATCATCATAATTCTAGAGGAAAGAGAGAGTAAAGAACATGGAATATATGGAATAAGAAATTTTCCTCACAAATTTCACGTAAATTGAACCTGAGGCCTTCATGGAAAAAAAAATGTTAAAATTGAAAATCTAAAGGCATAGGATTGAAGAAGGAAAATGATGAGCCATTTCTAATTCTCTTGCGTTTTCCAAATAAATGACAGATTAAAATTACCTACATGTAATATTTCTATATTTTCATACGTTCCTATAAAATAAAAAGAAAATTACTTGCTAAAATTGATGATAGCATAGGATGGGAGAAAGAACTCTGAAAGTGTCCTGCATATTTTACTATGCAAGAAAGAACAGTTAATCAGAAAACAGCAATAAATAGTTATTGGTTAACCACCATAATTAGCCATATTGTTTCCTTCTAAGGCTCTAGAAAAATGTAAAGTGTGCACTGCTCAGTGTGAGTAACAGATGAATTCTTCTAATTTTACAGATGTTTTACATACATTCCCCTAATTATACTAAAATAATTTTAACTTGTAAATTAAATTTTACAATGTGCATTCAGATAAGTTGAAATAACTTTTAATTCACAAGTTACTTAGCAGAAGAATGAAAGAGTTTTCTTTACTAAATAATATTTCTTTTATGTCTGTTTAAGTCTTCAAAAATTAAGCAAATGAAAAAATATTTTCCTCAAAGGTTAATATGATGGAACTAAGGGGAAAAATATTTGACACAAAAACACTTATCTGAGAACCAACAAAATGTAGTATTCAAATATCATAACTGCTACTTTCATTTCAATAAACATAGTGTTAGAAAAATATTTCTCAAAGCATTTAATTCAATTCAAAATATTTTTGAAGCATTCTGAATAGGGAAATCATTCATACACAACCACGACCTGTACATTAGAATAAAGGGACTTCAACAGTTTGTAACATTAAAAAAATATATTTCAAATGGTCTGTTTGTCTATAATTAGAAGGCAAAATGAAGAATTGAGGCTTTACACATGCAGTGAAACCTTAATTTATTTCAGAAAACCACAATATCAGGAATCATTATAAAATTACAACACACAACTATAGAAGAAAATTTATCCAAAAAATCAAGCAAGGGCATTAATTTTGAACATTAAACTCATGGTAACTGAATGTACAACAGTATTTCTTTTTAAGAATGAGACAGTATAGACAGTGTGTATAATTTATATTAAAATCCATTAACTAGCAAGAAAGCTTCATTTATTGCATGTGGCGTTTCCACCTAATGATTAAACTTTAAGTATGTTTTAGAAGTGAAAACTCAAAATACAGCAAATTGCTTTTAGTAGATCATAGGGTATAAAGTACATATGTCTGTTCAATAAATCTTTTAAGAGCAAAGAACCTCATTGATGTGTGATAATCTTGTAGAAAGTGGGGGGATAAAAGAAGAGCAAAACAGAAATTAGAATAAAACTGTAGCAAACCACCATGACACACGTTTACCTATATAACAAACCTACACATCCTGAATATGTACCCCTGAACCTAAAAGTTGAAAATCAAAAAAGAAACTTAGAAATTAATGATAAAATATTGTGAGCAGTCCCAGATCATATTTTAGCATTCTTTTGCCAAGTGAATGGAATGATTATGAAACAGATATCTCATTTGCCATTAGAAAAGGAATTAGTTGCATAATAATAGACTTGATTATATTGTTTGTCTCACTGTCTTCCCACTTTTCATGTGGGCAGCATCTCATTTTTTTTTTGTATCCTTTGCTGGTATGCAAAATAGATTGATACATTTGTTTTAAAAAAGGAAAAAAATAAAATGATGTATTTTGAAGGTTTTTACAAATTTTTTTGCACGTTTGAACTTGTCATTTTACTTTTTATTAATATGAACAAATAAGCCTTACAATAATTAAACTTTAGCACTAACATCCCTTAAGTTTATGCTACCCCTGGCCGGGTGCAGTGGCTCACGCCTATAATTCCAGCACTTTGGGAGGCTGAGATGGGTGGATCATGAGGTCAAGAGATGGAGATCATCCTGACCAACATGCTGAAACTCAGTGTCTATTAAAAATACAAAAATTAGCCAGGCGTGGTGGTGTGCGCCTGTAGTCCCAGCTACTCAGGAGGCTGAGGCAGGAGAGTCGCTTGAACCCGGGAGGCAGAGGTTGCAGTGAGCCGAGATCATGCCACTGTACTCCAGCCTGGGTGACAGAGCAAGACTCCATCTCAAAAAAAACAAAAAAGTTTATGCTATCACTGATTTCCTAATTCTTATGATATACATCATCAATTTATGAATTTGCCTAGAGCATATTTTTGCTATTAAAAAGTAATATTTAAGAGTTTATTTTTAAAGCCGACTTACCTCCAGTAGATTTGATTATCTTATGCGACTAGTATTTACCTACAAACTATGTTTTCTATTCTTATACATATACTAGAGTAAAATAAGAGCTCATCTTCAAAATAAAACTTTAGAAATGCAGTGACATTCAAAATTACAGCTAATATAATATTAAATTCTGTTTGAATTATTAACAGTTAATATTGCTGATTTTCCCCAAAGCCCAACAATACTGAAGATCATCATGAAAATACTAATTTTCATAATTCTTCCATAAGTGTATCTAGTCATTCAAAAATAAATATACATACATTTCAGAATTTTAAAGTTGCAGAATAATAATGGACAAAGTTCATTCCTGAAACTTAACATTTCAATACTATATAATAAGTGCTAATGGCAACACATGTGCAGTACTCAGACGGATTAAAAAGTCTGTGAAGAAGAAAAGATCACAAAGATGTCGTATTGACTTGGAAATATCCATTATTGTCAAAATTCGGTAATAACACCTCCACACATTACACCTTCTCAAACCTTTAAGCCTGTCAAATTCTCAAACCAAGTGTTTGTTGGTTGTATCTGTGTGCAATATGTTTCAAGTAAGTGACTTTATATTTCTCTTTTTCTATATTTATCACCAGTGACTAGAGAACAAATTTGTCTGAACTTAAAAAACAAGCAAACAAACAAAAAAAAACCCTTCCCGGATTCAAGAAAATGAGCAAGAGCTGATGCAGTGCTTAAAATTTTACTATTCATTATGAATTTAAACTTTCTACCTTTCGGAAATGAAAGGTACAACTTGAATTTATTTTCAAAGAAAAGGACAGTGAGTAAAGTACACTGGTATTATGAAACACCTTCCATTTTTACACTGATACTGTATTCAATTTTTTAAAATGTGTATTGCCATTAATTGCTGGCCATTGTTGACTTCTGTCTTATGTATGAAGTGTCTACTTGGATAGGTTTAAACAGTGTAGCATTCAAGGTGATATTTTAATACATATGTGGCATGTATACCTTGGCCTCTATTGTATCTTTAAATAAAATGCGGTATAGATTGATGTGATAGTTTTTTTTTTAAATTCTGGGGTTGAATTATCACAACACTGGGATATTAAACTGTTGGTGCTCAATCTGTACAATTATCCTAATCTTGCAAAGCTTACAACAGGTATTTTAATATCTTACTAAGTTAAAATTCTAATAAAGAATATTGCAGAGGGGTTATAACAATTTAAACGCGAAATTTTTACTAGATTAATTTTATTTCTGCAGCAAAATTTACCAATCATTTATTAGGATTGTTTGCAAAAATATACAAAATTAGGCTGGATGCGGTGGCTCACATCTGTACTCCCAGCACTTTGGGAGGTCGAGGTGGGAGGATTGCTTGAAGCCCAGGAGTTCAAGACCAGCCTAGGCAACAAAGTGAGACCACCCCACCCCCCGCCATCTCTACAAAAAATAAAAAAATTAGCCAGTCACGCTTGCAGTCCCTGCTACTAGGGAAGCTGAGACAGGAGGATCACTTGAGTCCAGGAGTTCCAGGTTACAGTAAGCCATGATCATGTCACTGTACTCCAGCCAGGATGACAGAGTGAGACCCTGTCTCAAAAAATAATAATAAAATCGAAATCACTTCTACACCTACTGATGCAGCTGCTACCATGGTCTTTTGTCCAAGTGTCGTGGTATGATGTAGGCACTATCGTCTTTTTGTTTTTCTCTGTGAGTGTGTGTGTGCATGAATGCACATATATGTGAAACACAGAGAAAGGAGACTTGGAAATAAATATATACACCATCATTCGCACTTATGTTTAATCACTGACAGTTTTAACACAGTTACTTTCTTAAGCACCTTAAGATTATTTTATATTTTACTGTAGAAAGATTCCAATATCACTTCATTTGTACTGGTAATATACACCTGTGGTTCTTATACTTTGCCTTGCTAAGCTGGCAAGCGGAGAAATAGGTATTTCAAATGTTACCTTTTGTGTCCGAAATTCGTAATTAAATATCATAAAAAAGTAGAAAAAATGTTATGATTAATTCTATGTAATAAAAAGAAGAGCTAAGCTACCGACGACTTTCTTTCTTTTTTTTTTTTTTGAGACGGAGTCTCTCTCTGTCGCCCAGGCTGGAGCGCAGTGGCGCACTCCTCCCGGGTTCACGCCATTCTCCTGCCTCAGCCTCTGGAGTAGCTGGGACTATAGGCGCCCGCCACTACGCCCGGCTAATTTTTTGTATTTTTAGTAGAGGCGGGGTTTCACTGTGTTAGCCAGGATGGTCTCGATCTCCTGACCTCATGATCCGCCCCCCTCTGCCTCCCAAAGTGCTGGGATTACAGGCGTGAGCCACCTCACCCTGCCAGATTAACCTACCGACTTTCACACTGAAAATCTTGGTTGGTTCTATGTTTAACATGTTTCGTTTATATACAAAATCTCATTAAAAATTCAGTTTTTATTCAGAAAGTGAACTATTTTGTGAAATGCAAAAGATTAAGAAACACGAACTAAAACACTAGAAATGTTTGATGCTACAGGAATTAAAATTAACTCACTTCTGTCTTATATCTTAAAACTAAATTTCAACTGGTGGATAAGGTTGTTTCTCCTAAATATTTTAAATTTTGTATTTGTAACATGCTGAGACTTGTACTCTAAGTTATGTAACCTATAAGTGTTAGTTGTTTCTTTTCCTTTTTCTCATCAAGTAAATTATGAAACTTATTGTAATTGATGCCATTATGCTATCAGATTTCTGCCAGATACCTTGTTAATATTTAGTGTCTGGTAAGATTTGTTGATGGTGAGTGTTACTGTGCAGTCCTTATTAGGCATATATTTTCCAATACATTACTATGATATGCAAGGTCCACTGCAAACATGTTTTAAAATGGTCTTTTTTCTAACATATTGATCTGCTGCAAATAATATATATTTGGCACAATAGTGAAAGGAACATATTTCTTCCTAAATTCAATTTTTTTCCCGCTTTTTTTTATTTTTTTATTTTTTATTTACTTTAAGTTCTGGGATACATGTGCTGAAAGTACAGGTTTGTTACACAGGTATACATGTGCCGTGGTGGTTTGCTACACCTATCAACCTGTCAGTTAGGTTTTAAGCCCTGCATACATTAGGTATTTGTCCTAATGCTCTCCCTCTCCTTTCCCCCCGACCCCCCGACAGCCCCTGGTGTGTGATGTTCCCCTCCCTGTGTCCATGTGTTCCCATTGTTCAACTCCAACTTATGAGTGAGAACACGCAGTGTTTGGTTTTCTGTTCCTGTGTTAGTTTGCTGAGGATGATAGTTTCCAGTTTCATCTACGTCCCTGCAAAGGACATGATCTCATTCCCTTTTATCTCTGAATAGTATTCCATGGTGTATATATACCACATTTTCTTTATCCAGTCTATCATTGATGGGCATTTGGGTTGGTTCCAAGTCTTTGCTTTTGTAAAGAGTGCTGCAAAAGACATATGTGTGCATGTGTCTTTATAGGAGAATGATTTATAATCCTTTGGGTATATACGCAGTAATGGGATTGCTGGGTCAGATGGTATTTCTGGTTCTAGATCCTTGAGGAATTGCCACTCCATAATGGTTGAACTAATTTACACTCTCACCAACAGTGTAAAAGTGTTTCTATTTCTCCACAGCTTTGCCAGCATCTGTTGTTTCTGGACTTTTTAATGATTGCCATTCTAACTGGTGTGAGATGGTATCTCATTGTGGTTTTGATTTGCATTTCTCTAATGACCAGTGATGAAGAGCTTTTCTTAAGAAAAAAAAATCCCACAAAAAAGTGGGTGAAGGATATGAACAGACACTTCTCAAAAGAAGACATTTATGTGCCCTAAATTCAAATTTATCTTTTGCTTAAAAACTTCATTTACAAATTTAGATTTCAATAAATGGTGTCACCTGCTCTCAAGTATTATATTTTTTCTTTTTATTTCTTTCAGATACAGTTTGCTTAGTGTTACAATCATCCCTTGGTATTTGTGTGGGATTGGTTCCAGGACCCCTTCAGATAACAAAATCCACAGATACTTAAGATTTTTATATAAAATGGCGTAGTATTTGTATATAGCCTACACACAACCTCTCATATACTTTAAATCATCTCTAGATCACTTATAATACCTAATACAATGTAAATGCTATGTAGACAGTTGTTATACTGTATTGTTAAGGGAATAGTGACAAAAAAATCTGTGCATGTTTAGTACAGACACAATCACCCATTTTTTTCCCCCAATATTTTTGATCCACAGATAATTGAATCCATGGATGTGGAATCTGTGGATATGGAGGGCCAACTGTACAAACATCCCTAATTCAGATATGTTGAATCTCAATCAAATAATAATAGAGCTAATTATTTGAATGCTTGAAGCCTCAAGCCATACTCCATAAAACAGTCCAGTAATTTAAAAAGCATTTGATGGTGCTACTTTAAATCTTGAGTGACTTATGGTTGAACCCAGTTGTGTGTAAACAAAACCTATTAAGCAACGTTAGAATTTGTGAAAAACACAAGCTTCCATCACATCCCAGGATTCTGACACACATAGGTCTCCAGCTAGAACTTTGCTAAAGGCTTCTCTTCCCAGTTCACGAATCTTTCAATAATGTTACTGATGTGCCCCAGGTGTAGATGGGGTGACTTTTCACTTTGGGGAACTTCAAGCATTTCAGAGGTCCAAACATGCTGAACATAACTTCAGAAGAGCACTATTTACTCCCTTCCACTATATAGATGTTGAGAAAATATTGATATGTTTAATGAGTATATATATTCATTAATATATATGTATATGCTAATATGTATTGCACATATTAGAGTTTATTCTAACTACATTACATTGATGAGACAAAGATAATGAATAAGGCCAAACCAAATCAGCTATCGTTCTTTATTACCTGGTCCCAATTTTAATTTCTGGCTATTTTTATAACTTAAAAAGCTGGGGCCGGGCACGGTGGCTCACGCCTGTAATCCCAGCACTTTGGGAGGCTGAGGCGAGTAGATCACCTGAGGCCAGGAGTTTGAGACCAGCCTGGCCAACATGGCAAAACTCTGTCTCTGCTAAAAATACAAAAATCAGCTGGGCATTGTGGAGGGTGCCTGTAATCCCAGCTACTCAGGAGGCTGAGGCAGAAGAATCGCTTGAACCTGGGAGGCGGAGGTTGCAGTGAGCCGAGATCATGCCACTGCACTCCAGTCTGGATGACAGAGTGGGACTCTGTCTCAAAAAAAAAAATGAACATTTTATGTGGGATAAAATATTCTAACCAATGAATGAATGAACATCAGTATGCTAATAACAGTGTTTCATTGAGAAGAGAATTACCACAGAAAACTTGAGAAGAGAGAGCTATGGCATCCATTACTTTTATTCAACATACAGTTGAGCACCAACCCTATAACCTGTACTGAGCTAGGCACTAGGGAATATAATGATGGAAAAAACAACCTCATTCATACATACACTCTGGAAACATACAAGCTCATTGGGGATACAGAGTAAATAATTAGGGTGGTCATAAAAGGCCACTTTGGCAACAACTGGTAATTACTTTCACTTCATTTTTATAGGAAATAACTCTTAAAACCAGCTACAAATAAAGCATTCATACAGACAAAAAGGTCTGCTTCAGTCCTTACCGCGTTTTTATAACATAAAATAGCCTTGGACAAATATTGAGTGGTATCCTATAAGAATTCCAGAAAAGTATTCTCTCTCTGAAAATCAGCAAAGTCTTAGGCATGATATCCTATAATAACTCAACACAACCACAGCAAAGAAATCAACTCACAAATGTTGCTCCTGTTTATCTTGTTGATAAGTTTTCTCCAATGCAATGACTCAGATTTGATGTGCAGCGAAATGTCTTGGAGACGTAGTTACAAGGACCAATTTTGAAGCCAGACCTTAATACTAAATAAGAATCTTTGAAGATAGGACATAGGAGCCTATATTTTTATTTTTATTTTGAAACAATTGCATACTTAGAATAAAAGTATAAGTGCAGTAGAAAACATTTTTATTTCGGGACCGTCTCAGACTAAGTTGCTCACCTGATGCAATAATTTAGCGTGTATTTCCTACAAGCACCATCTATATAACCACAATATAATCATCAAAACAAGACAATTAACAGACCCTATTGGAATTTTACCAAGAGTCTCAATAATGTACATTATGGCAAAAGAATCCAGTTCAGTATCACATGTTGTATTTAGATGCCATGATTCTTTAGTCTCCTTCAACCTGGAGCAGTCCTTCAGTCTGTCCTAGAGTTTCATGACCTTGACTTTTTTTGAGGATTACAAGCTAGTAAGTTTTTGTGTGTTTATTTGTTTGTTTAGAATGTTTATGAATTGGGTTTGTCTCATGCTTTGTCATCACTAGATTCAGGTTATGTATCTTCAGCAGGAATATCACAGGATGTTGTGATCTTATTGTGTCCTATTGGATGGCACACAATTTCAATTTGTCTTATTTAGCTATTCTGTTCTCCATCAAACTTTTAATTTGTCATTCATTTATTTATATCTCCAAGGACACACTAGTTTCTGATTTATTCAATGATTTATAATCTACTATTAATATTATTTTTATGCCCCAAATATCCTCCATTTAGTCAGTAGGATTTCCTTAAGACCTGACTTCTTATCCTTTCAACATGTCACCATTGTTCTTTTGTACTTCCTGGCTCTATGGCACAAGATGTCCCAGGTTCATCTAGTATTTTTCCTGTACCAGCCCAGGAATCACCATTTCTCCAAAGAACCATCATTCCTTTTAGTGGAGATTGGCATTTAGAGGCCTAAATCTAGGTATTAAGTGTTCAATACTATAGGGGTGTGGTGGCTTTTAGGGTTCATGGTCAAACAAAAACCACAGTGTGTATTCTCATTTTCTCCTTTTCCAAATTTGTAACGTCCTTCTCTAGCAGTGAGAAACCTGGCTTTAATTACACTTAATATACTTACTTCTTTGATTAAGAAACCAATCTCCCATTTATGCATCCACAACCCTCCCCCTTGCAGATACTATCTTATCTCTGTTCTCACTCTGAGTCCCCATTCTGAGCCAAACATATCCCCCAACCTACCTGAATGCCCTCCTCATGCTACTTAAGATATGAGTTCCTGAGCCAGGGCACCCCTCTGTAGATATGCCATCCTTACCTTGCTAAGGCTTGGACTCAGTATCTTTAGAACTGAATTGCTCAGGAATAGAATAAAAGAGAAGAGAGAGAAAAGAAGGGAAGGGAAGGGGAAGGGGAAGGGGAAAGGGTGCTAGTCTGGGACCTCTGAGGAGTAAACCCTAAGATGCAGTTAAATGTACAAGATTTTTATTAGGGGAGACACCAGTGACAGAAAATGGGAAGGGAGCTGGGAAAGACTGCAAAAGTCATCCGACCTAAAATGAAGGAGTGAGGGAAGGAAAGTTGGGTAGAAGTGTTCTAGACTACCTTGTGATTTCAGGAAGGTTTGTCAAGACTGTGGTGGAGTGCTCAAACCCATGACATTTGTCCAGAGGAGTTCCATGTCTCTTAGGAATTTGCCTGCCTTAATTTGCCTGCCATGCTCAATCATATGGCAGGAACAGTCCATAGGAGGCATGATTTTAGTCCAAATACAGCAGTGAATTTTGGAGTACTGTACCTGAGGCCCTTGGTGAATTACACTTACTGTAGTTGGAAGCCTATAAGGAACTTTCTCAACGCGTCCACCTGAGAGAGAAAGGAAGGGATTAAAAAAGTAGAGAAGTATACCCAACAGAGCATCTCGAAGTCATTGTGCTGTTTGTTGAATATTATAAAAAAGTATTTATGGGAGGAAAAGGACTTCCTGGAGGTGGAGCAAGATGGCAGAATAGAAGGCTTAACCGATCATAAAGGACACGAATTTAACAACTATCTACATGAAAAAATAAAAAAAAACACCTTCATAAGAACTGAAAATCAGGCCAGCCTTCATAGTACCTGGTTTTAACTCTGTATCATTGAAAGACGCACTGAAGAGATAGAAAAATCATGCACTTGGAAATATGAAAACAGTGTGTAGAGATTTACATTGTGAACTTCTATCCAAGAAGTAACATGGGAGCTCAGGATAAAAGCAAAAGAAACTTTGGATCCTCTGAAAAATATGATAGATGGCAGACTGCATGGTGGGTGCAGCAGAAGACTGTGAGTAAAGCCTCAGTTCTTGAGAGAGGTAGAGAAGGTTTCTATGATATACATTCCCACTGGGGAGTCAAGCAATCAAGGCTACCTGGGGGCTCCTTGAGCCCACCAAACACCAGATCTGATGTGGGGAGCAGTGGGGAGACCCTGGGAAAAAGTGTCAGCAGAAATTGCCTCATGCATGCTCCCAGTCCCTGGCAACAATAGCGGGAGCAGCAGTCACTGTTTTAAAGAGTGATTGCTGTCCATGATGTCACCAGAGTGGCCAGAGACACAGTTTCCTGACTGTGGATGGCGATCTACCCTCAAGTGGAGTGGTGAGTGTGGCATGGGTTCCAGCCACTGGCCTGGGAGTTGGGCACCTCCTCACACTGCAAGACCAGACTGGGAAAGCTATGGCCTGGGAGCCATGGTTTTTCACCTAGGCAGAGAGTTCCTTAACCTAGGTAGGTTTGCAATCTGAGGACAGACTGCTTGTGACGTGGCTGGCTATTCTCGCTTGCTGTGGCCAGCTGTGGGCCACAGGAGGGAGTCTCAGTGGGCCAAGATCATAGGAGTGAGGTGGGTCCCACTGCAGCCTGCTAGTCTGTGGAGCCTTAGCCACCCCTCTTTCTTCATGCTGGCTCTTTGGTGTGGCAGTGGTTGCTCCACTCCTCCCTGGAGCATTGGCCCAGTGACCTGAGAACTGTCTTCTGACCCCCATCAGGGTAAGCCCTTGTGTGAGCTCTTAGGGATCCCAAGCATGGGCTTTCCTGGCTCAGCCCTGCTTGGCTTGCCCCCTATACCTGCCTCAGAAGCAGAGCATGGGACAAGGACCTCTGGGAGTTCCACAGTCAAATTCATTGCCTAAGACATCTGACATCTCCTGGTTAAAAAAGTTGAAGCATGCATGGGATACTATGCAGCCATAAAAAAGGATGAGCTCATGTCCTTTATAGGGACATGGATGAAGCTGGAATCCATTATACTGAGCAAACTATCGGAAGGACAGAAAACCAAACACCGCATGTTCTCACTCATAGGTGGGAATTGAACAATGAGAACACATGGACACAGGGTGGGGAACATCACACACCAGGGCTTGTCATGGAGTGCGGGGAGGGATAGCATTAGGAGATACGCCTAATGCAAATGACGAGTTAACGGTTGCAGCACACCACCATGGCACATGTATACATAGGTAACAAACCTGCACGTTGTGCACATGTACCATAGAACTTTAAGTATAATAAAAAAAAAAAAGTTGAAGCATAAACTCTACTGTCACCACTGTGGCTGGCGCTCATATGAAAGTACCACCTACTGGCTGGGAGGTCAACCTGCACAGACCATTACAGCATCTGCTGATACAATTGCACAGTGCTTAGGAAGGAGATAAATTTGTGTAACCGCTGCTACCACCATTGTGCACACCACCCTAGCTACTCAGAAGGCCCTGAGTCCATTCACTTGCCCAGTACATTACTACTACAGCTGGCATTTGAGAAAGCCACCACATTTAGGCTATTTATGACCCAGGAAATCATACAGAGACTATGCCACTGAATGCACCCGTAATCAAAGCCAAATGACCCTACAAACCAGACATCATAAACACATCCTGAAGAAAAAAAGTCCTGCCCTAATAAAAGTAAACTCAAAAATCAGAAATGATTGTTACTTCCGATGCAAAGGAATCAGTGCAATAATACTAGAAACTTAAAAAAGAGCCAAGATGCAATGACACTCTTGAAGGAATACAGTAATTCTCTAGCAATGGATCCTAAACAAAGAGAAATCTTCAAAATAGCAGATAACGAATTAAAAATACAGATTGTAAAGGTCAATGAGATACAAGAGAAATCTGAAAACCAATACAAAAAAAAATCAGAAAATCAACTCAGGATATGAATGAGAAATATATCGAAGAGATAGATTTTTTTTAAAGCCAACAGAACTTCTAGAAATGAAAAATTCATTGAAATAATTAAACATATAGTTGAAAGTTTCAACAATACACTTGACAAAGCAGAAGAAATCCTCTTGGAACTTGAAGACAGGTCTTTCAAATTAATCTGGTCAGACAAAAAGAAAAAAGAATTTAAAAAAATGAACAAAGCCTTTGAGAAGTATAGAATTATGCAAAATGACTGAACCTATGAATTAAAGATATTCACACAGAAGAAGAAAGAGCAAGAGCAAAAAGTTTGGAAAATTAATTTCAGGAAGTAACTGAGGAAAACTTCCTAGTCTAGCAAAAGATATAGATATCCTGATACAAGAAGCTCGGTAAATACATTGCAAGAAGGACCTCACCATGACATATAGGCATCAGACTAAGATCATCAAGGAAAAAACCTAAAATCAGCAAAAGTATCTAGTCATCTATAAATGATACCCCACTAGACTAATAGCAGACTTCTTAGCAGAAACTCTATGAGCCAGAATGGAGTGGGACTCTTTTATCAAAAGTGGTTAAATTAAAAAAAAAAAAAAAAGCCAAACTCAAATTTTGTATTCTCTGAGAAGAGCTTCATAAATTAAGGAAAAATAAAGTCTTTCTCAGTCAAGCAAACACTGACAGAATTTGACACCTTTAGACTAATCCTAACAAAAATAAGCAAAGGAGTTCTAAACATAGAAACAAAAGATCGATACTCACTATACTAAAATCCCATGAAAGTATAAAACTCACAGACTTTATAAAACAATCACACAAATAAGAATGAGAAAGAAAGAAAATGGCAGCATGACGGAACTCCACCAAATCACAAAAAGACAGAGAAAAAAAGAAACAAAGAATCTACAAAGCAACTAGATAACAATATTATGACAGGAACAAAACCTCACATATCAATATTAACTTTTAACAGAAATGGATGAAATGTTCCATTCAAATGATACAGATTTGCAGAATGGATAAAAACACGGATTAACTATATGCTGCTTACAAGAAACTCACTCTTAAAGACACATAGACTGAAGGTAAAAGGGTGGAAAAATGATATTCCATGGAAACAGAAACCATAAAGCAAACAGGAGTCCAGGTGTGGTGGCTCACGCCTGTAATTCCAGCACTTTGGGAGGCTGAAGCAGGTGGATCACTTAAGGTCAGGGGTTTGAGCCCAGCCTGGCCAACGAGGTGAAACCCCATCTCTACTAAAAATACAAAAAAAAAAAAAAAATTATCCAGGCATGGTGGTGCATGCCTGTAATCCCAGCTACTCGGGAGGCTGAGGCAGGAGAATTACTTGAACCTGGGAGGCGAAGGTTGAGGTGAGCCAAGATTGTGCCACTGCACTCCAGCCTGGGTGACAGATTGAGACTCCTTCTCAAAAGAAAAACAAAACACATACACACAAACAAGAGTAGCTATACTTATCTAAGATAAAACAGAATTTAAATCAACAGTAAAAAAAGTCAAAGAAAAGTGATTATATAATGATAAATGGATTCAACTAATAAGAAGATATAAAAATCCTGCATCTATCTGCACCCAATCCTGGAGCACCCAGATTCATAACATAAATATTACTAGACCTACCAAAAAGACGGAATGCAATATAAGAATAATGGGGGAATTGAACACTCCACTGACAGCACTATACAGATTATCAAGTCAGAAAATCAACAAGAAAACACTACTTAAATTGGACTTTAGACCAAATTGATCTAATAGATATTTATAAAACATTCTATCCAACAACAACAGAATATACATTCTTATCATCAGCACATAGACTGTGTTCCAAGACAAACCATGTATTAGGCCACAAAAGAAGTCTCAATACATTTTTAAAAATTGAAATCATATCAAGTATCTTCTTGGACAAAAGTAGAATAAAACTACAAATCAATTCCAAGAGGAACTCTTGAAAAAATACATAGTAATTAAACAACACACTACTGAATAATATTTGGATCAATGATGAAATTAAGATAAAAACTTTAAACATTTTGGAAACAAATGAAAATGGAGACACAACATATTAAAACCCCTAGGATACAATAAAAACACTGCTAAGAGGAAAGTTTGTCGTGCTAAATGCCTACATCAAAAAACTCAGAACACAAATTAACAACCTAATGTCACACCTCAAGGAACTAGAAAAGTAAGAACCAAACATAAAGCTAGCAAAAGAAAATAAATAACAAACATCTCAGAAGACCTTAATGAAATTGAGGTAAAAAAAATACAAAGAATCAATTAAACAAAAAGTTGATTATTTCAAAAGATAAACAAAATTGGAAAAATTTTGCAATCTATCCATCTGACAAAGGGCTAATATCCAGGATCTACAAATAACTTAAACAAATTTACAAGAAAAAAAACAAACAACCCCATCAAAAAGTGGGCAAAAGATATGAACAGACACCTATCAAAAGAAGACATTTATGCAGCCAACAAACGCATGAAAAAATGCTCATCATCACTGGTCATTACAGAAATGCAAATCAAAACCACAATGTGATACCACCTCACACCAGTTAGAATGGCAATCATTAAAAATTCAGGAAACAACAGATGCTGGAGAGGATGTGAAAAAATAGGAACGCTTTTACACTGTTGGTGGGAGTGTAAATTAGTTCAACCATTGTGGAAGACAGTGTGGTGATTCCTCAAGGATCTGGAACTAGAAATACCATTTGACCCAGCAATCCCATTTCTGGGTATATACCCAATGGATTACAAATCATTCTACTAGAAAGACTCATGCACATGTATGTTTACTGTGGCACCGTTCACAATAGCAAAGACTTGGAACCAACCCAAGTGCCCATCAATGATAGACTGGATTAAGAAAATGTGGCACATATACACCATGGAATACTATGCAGCCATAAAAAAGGATGAGTTCATATCCTTTGCAGGGACAAGGATGAAGCTGGAAATCATCATTCTCAGCAAACTAACACAAGAACGGAAAACCAAACACTGCAGGTTCTCACTCATAAGTGGGAGCTGAACAATGAGAACACATGGATACAGGGAGGGGAACATCACACATCGGGGCCTGTCAGGGGTTGGGGGGCTAGGGGAGGGATAGCATTAGGAGAAATACCTAATGTTGATGATAGGTTGATGGGTGCAGTAAACCACCATGGCACATGTATACCTATGTAACAAACCTGTACGTTCTGCACATGTACTGCAGAACTTAAAGTATAATAAAAAATACAAATAAAAAAATAAAATAAAAGGCTGTTTATAAAAAAATACAAAGAATCTATTAAACAAAAAGTTTTTCATTTCAAAAGATAAAAAAAATTGAGGCCAAGTGCAGTGGCTCATGCTTATAATCCCAGCACTTTGGGAAGCTGAGGTGGGAAGATACTAATGATACTAATCAGCCATAAAAAAGAACAAAATCATATCTTTTGCAGTAACATGGATGGAACTGGAGGCCATTATCTTAAATGAAATAACTTAGAAACAGAAAGTCAAATATTACATGATCTCACTTATAAATAGGAGCTAAATAATGTTTATACATGAACATAGAGTGTGGGATAATAAACATTAGAGACTCAGAGGTGTGGGAGGTGGGAGAGGTGTGAGGGATGAGAAAATACTTAATGGATACAAAGTATACTATTTGGGTGATAGTTATACCAAAAGCTCAGACTTCACCACTACACAATATACCCATGTATAAAAATTGCACTTATACCCCCTAAATTTATACAAATAAAAAATAATAAAATAACATAGCCACAATAGAGAAGAGGAGAATTAGCTGCCTAAGGTCAGGTATATTTATCCTGAATGTAGGGTTTTTTTCGAAGAGTAAAATGAAACTTTTCCAGTGAGACTGGGTAGATGAGTTTATTGGCAAAAAAGTGGTTGAAGAGATGTACCACAAGGTCTAGGCTGGTTAGAAAATAAAATGAGGCCAGAAGGGACTAACAGATAGTGAAAAAGGTGATGTGATGGTGGCTTTAAAATATGTATTTAAAGTCTTTGATATTCCTGCATTTAAAGCTAGAGCCTACTAACTCTATGAGCTCTATGAGGACACTGAGTCAACCTTATGGAGTGATTCACATGGCATATCTGAAGGCTCCTATCAACAACCACCAAAGCGAATGAGCCATTTTGGAAGTGGATCCTTAAACCCCAATCAAGCCTTCTGATAACTGCAGCTCTGGCTGATATCTTGAGTACAACCTCATGAGAGATGAGTAGAATCATCCGGGTAAACCACTTCAGAACTCTTGACCCACAGAAACTGTGAGACAATACATGCTTGTTTTTTATGTTGCTAAATTTGGGGTAAAGTGTTGTGCAGCCAAAGATAGCTAACATAGATATTAAGGTCTAGAGAGCTCAAGGAAAACAATAAAATGTGTGGGTCAAAGAGCTCAAGAGAAAATAGTTGAAGTCTGAAAAAATAATGTTTGAATTTAAAATTTCAGAGGTAATGGAGTTTTCTTAGTGATAACAGAGTCAAAACCATGGCCATTGTTGTGGATAGCTGAGGTGAAGTGAAAATAAAAGTCACTGGAGAAGAGGATTTCATGTGTGCACAAGAATACTGTTGTTGCCCAGGATCACCAAATACCATTAAATAAGAGCCCTTACATGATCCTAGGATGTCAGAGCTAGAAATAACATACCATTGTTAAATTACGTAGTCCATATAAGTGTACTTGATTTGTTTCTCAATATGTGACTCCAGGAATATCCATATTAGAAACACCTGGGGTACTCTTCAGACACGCCCCTACATCAGAACAAATAAATACCAATATCTAAGGGTGGGATCCAGGAATTCTCATTTTATCAAATTATCCAGGTGATTCCCAAATACACTAACTTTTGGAACATCTGGTCTGGCTCAGCTCCTTCAAGATTCTGCCTTTAGAGGCCAAGATTTTATTTTGATGCTAATACTTTCCATTATACAAAGCTGCCTTTTGTGCCCAAAGCAATTAGTGGCAATTGATAAACTTACAATAATAAATCAAGGAATATTTAAGAATAAATAGTCTAAAAGAAAATCCAAATTCTTTATATAGATCTGGTTCCTGCCAGACTCTTCTATCACTTTCTGCCTTACTTATGGTGCTCCAGTAAGTTTATTTTCACCTCACGGTCTTTGCATTAGTTGTTCCTTCTGCTTGGAGTGCTCAAATATTAACATGAGTAGACTCACGTTTTACTCAAGACTGCTGAAACATCTGCTCCTTCAAGAGGTATTCCCAATCTAAAGTAACTTTCACCCCAAACCAGAGACTAAATACTATAGTCACTCTCTATAGTATTTATCAGCATTTAAAATAATCTTAATTTACTTACTGTCTTAGTCAAAATATACTTAAGCTCCCTGGGACCAGGGATTGTGTCTGTGTTGTTCATTGCCTCAAGCCCAGTATATATTTTTTCTGACTTTTTAAATATTTCTGTCACTAATTGGGACATCACATAGACATATTCTGAGAATTACACTTCTTTTTATTCTCATACACAATAGTTCCGTGTCCTATAGATCATTCTTATGTAAAGTCAAAGCATTTAGTTGACAAAAACATGCCAATCATAAGCTTCCATATTTGTGGATAAGGTCATAAAAGCATTGAATGCATTCCATTGATTTATTCTTGATTGTTCATATAGGAAAAGATGAGTGTAAGGGAATTATGAATTTTTTTTCTATTTTTGGATTTAAAAAGTTAATATTGTTTTTATTTATTTATTTACTTTTTAAAAAACTTTTATTTTAGGTTCTTGGGTACATGTGCAGGTTTGTTATATAGGTAAAGTTGTGTTATAGGGGTTTGTTGTACAGATTATTTCATCACCCAGGTACTAAGCCTAGCACCAAATAGTTATTTTTCTGACCTTCTCCCTCCTCCCACCCTCTACCCTCAAGTGGGCCCCAATGTTTGTTGTTCCCCTCTTTGTGTTCACATGCTCTCATCATTTGGCTCCCACTTATAAGTGAGAGCATGGAATATTTGGTTTTCCGTTCCTGCATTAGTTTAAAATAAAAGCCTCCAGCTCCATCCATGTTGCTTCAAAGGACATGATATCATTCTTTTTTTGGCTGTGTAGTATTTCATGGCGTATATGTACCACATTTTCTTTACCCAGTCTGTAGTGATTGGGCATTTAGGTTGATTCCATGTCTGTTATTGGGAATAGTGCTGCAATAAACATATGTGTGCATGTGTCTTCATGATAGAACAATTTACATTCTTTTGTGTATTTACTCGGTAATGGGATTGCTCAGTTGAATGGTATTTCTGTTTCTAGCTCTTTGAGGAATTGCCACACTGCTTTCTATAATCGTTGAACTAATTTACACTCCCACCAACAGTGTATTATGTTCCCTTTTCTCTGCAACCTCACCAGCATCTGTTATTTTTTTGACTTTTTAATAATACCCATTCTGACTGGTATGAGATGGTATCTTATTGTGATTTTGATTTACATTTCTCTAATGATCACTGATATTTAACTTTTTTTCATATGCTTGTTGGCCGCATGTATATCTTCTTTTGAGAAGTGTCTGTTCATGTCCTTTGCCCACTTTTTAATGGGGTTGTTTGATTTTCTTGTAAATTTGTTTAAATTCCTTACAGAAGCTGGATATTATTTTCTCCCATTCTGTAGGCTGTTTATTGATAGTTTCTTTTGCTGTGCAGAAGCTCTTTAGTTTAATTAGATCCCATTTGTCAGTTTTTGCTTTTGTTGCAATTATTTTGGTGTCTTTGTCATGAAATCTTTGCTAGTTCCTATGTCCAGAATGGCATTGCCTAGGTTGTCTTCCAGAGTTTTTATAGTTTTGAGTTTTACATTTAGGTCTCTAATCCATCTTGAGTTAATTTTTTATTATGGTATAAGGAAGTGGTCCAGTTTCAGTCTTCTGCCTATGGCTTGCCAGTTTTCCCAGCACCATTTATTGAATAGGGAGTCCATTATTGGGTATATACCCAAAGGAATATAAGTCATTCTACTATAAAGACACATGCATGGGTCTGTTCATTACAGCACTATTCTCACTAGCAAAAACATTGACTCAACCTAAATGCCCATCAACAGTAGACTGGATAAAGAAAATGTGATACATATATACCATGGAATACTATGCAGCCATCAAAAACATAAAAAAGAATAAGATCATATCCTTGGCAGCACCATGGGTGGAGCTGGAAGCCATTATCCTCAGTGAACTAGTGCAGGAACAGAAAACCAAATACTGCAGGCTCTGACTTATAAGTGGGAACTAAATGGTGAGTATGCATAGACATGGAAACAATAGACACTGGGGCCTACTTGATGGTGGAAGGTGGAAGGAATGTGAGGATTGAAAAACTACCTATCAAGTGCTATGCTTATTACCTGGGTGAGGAAATAATCTGTATGTCAAACCCACTTGACATGCAATTGTCCTGTATAACAAACCTGCACATGTACCCAAACTCAAAATAAAAGTTAAAGTTGGAAAAGCAATAACAACAACTACAACAACAACACATGGGTGTTATTGAAATTCCTGAAATTTTTGGGAAATAAGATTGTTATAAATTTATTCTAAGCTTATTCACAATTTTAAGACTTTTCTTATTTGCCTGTTGATTATTGTGAAATAAACCTGACTGATATTAAAATCAATAAAAAGTGTGCATCAATCAGTTATGAACAAAGTTAGCTTGACAAATCTAGGTATACCATTTATTTAATATGCAGAAATGTTAAATTTGGATGAAATGATTGACAAATACACAGAGGTTAAGGCTCAAAAACAGAAACTGTAATATTATTATTCATTCCTGTGGTAGACCACTATGTAGATATAAGTATCTTTCCTTTGAAAAATACATTAATGCAATTAAAACACCTTGATCCATTTTTTTCCTTTTTGGTTCTGTACTATTTATTTTGCATTTTATTTTTATATTGGCATATATATGTATGTATATGTTTATATTAAGTTCAATAAAAGAAAATAGTCACTCAATGTTTCTTTTGTAGCCAGTATTATTAGTTTCATTTCATCATTATTTCTTAAAATAATTTTGTCATTTACAGGACAGTTCAGTTAAAAAGGATCTGTTTTGGGTAAGAAATGTGATAGGTATCAACTAATGCCTAGTATACAGTTTGCACTTAATAAATATTTGTTGACTGAATGAATGAATACATGAATTAATATTGGGACTGTTAATGGGCATATTATGAGCATCTTCTTTCCTCAGAATCCTTCATGGAGGCCTACGGCAGACCTTGCTCCTGTTGTGAATATTGCAATATGCCCTTAGTATATTCTCCTGATAGCACCAAAATCATCCTTTAAAAATGTAAATTAGATCACATCACACCTTTGCTCAAAATCCTCCAATGATTTCCCATCTTATTCAGCATAAAATCCAAATTTATTTTGGCAGCACGAAAGCCCCTACACTGTGTTACTTCGCTACCTCTGAAATTATTGCTCCAGCCTCACTGGACTTTTTCATTGCTGTTCCTTCCGTATGCAACCCTCTTCTCTAAATTCCTCCAGGACTTTTATCAAATGAGCTTATCAGAGTCTTTCTTTCATTGATATAAACCAGTAAACTCCCACCTCATTCCCATAATGTTTTATTTTCCTTCATAGCATTTGTCTCTTTTTTAAAATTTATTATTTATTTTTATTTATTTATTTATTTTTTTTTGAGACGGAGTCTCGCTCTGTCTCCCCGGCTGGAGTGCAGTGGCGCGATCTCGGCTTACTACAAGCTCCGTCTCCCGGGTTCACGCCATTCTCCTGCCTCAGCCTCCCGAGTAGGTAGTAATATAGGCGCCCGCTACTACGCCTGGCTAATTTTTTTTGTACTTTTAGTAGAGACGGGGTTTCACCGTGTTAGCCAGGATGGTCTCGATCTCCTGACCTCGTGATCCGCCCGTCTCGGCCTCCCAAAGTGCTGGGATTACAGGCGTGAGCCACCGCGCCGGCCTCATTTGTCTCTTTTACTCCTGTAATCATAAGCTCTGTGAGGAAGCCACTATGTTTTGTCTATGCCCCGAACAACTGCCCGGCATAGAGTAAGCTCTCCGTGACTTAGTTTTAGAATGAATGAACTTACCCATGTTTCGCAGAGGTAGTAAGTTGTTTTTCTGACTATGTAATTAATTATTAAAGCAGCTACACTTGGGTATTAAGTCCTTATCTAGACATATCACATATGCCTGAAACAAAATAATTAAAAGTTCTGCACCCAGGAAAATAACTCCCAACTGGACTATGGATAATGTTCTGGAAGGCTTTATCTGGGACCGGGAGGGTCAACCACAGGGGTGAACAGTTTCTCCAGAAGACAGCTGACCGAAACCGCAGCAGTTGCCAAGGCAGCTGGAGGAGGGCGGAGAAAAGGCGGTAACTGGCAGGCAAGGGGCGTAACAGGGTGGGGCTGTCGTAAGGGAAGCCTAGTCGAACTGATTTGTCCCTCTCCGCTCTCCGTCTGAAAACCTTGGCCGAAAGGGTTGTAGACATGGCGGCCATCAGGGTAAGCGAAAACGAACTTGCTTAATTTCTGTGGGTGCCGATAGTATCCCGGTAACTGTAAAAGGGATCCTACTAACTTCTGAAGGAGCCCCGGAACAAGGGGCGGGGTGGAGGTGGGTTTTGAGATAATTGCAGTCTTCATCGTTTGAAGCCTCAAGACACCTGCCTTTCCCCATTAGGGTTTTATCAGCCTGGGACGCTGCTCCCTCAATCCCCTGTGGTTGTCGATTTACACAGTGGCACAGTACAAAACTGGGAAACGGCTGGGTGAAAATGGCTGGCCAGGCGACGAGCCGCAGTAGACGTTTCGGTCTTCAGCTGCAATAAAGAGAAAAAAAAATATATATATAAACTTGGCATTTGTCTCGGCGCACAGGGCAAGGCCTCATGACCCTATGGAAGGACTTTGTTGAAACATTTGGGGTGAAACTGACCAGGATAGAGAGGTCCCATAGTCTTTCAGCAGTGCGCTGGTTTACACATAGTGTTGTTGCTCTCTGTTCTCGAATAACCTGTTCCCTTCGAGTTTTACGCTTGGAAAATGTGCCTTTACTTGGTAGTCCGTGTACAGTGAGTGACTCAGCTGGCAGCTTGCTGCAGTTCCCTAAGTAGTGTTTAATAATGGTAGTCTACAGATATTTACGTAGCGGGTTTTAATTGTAAAATATTCTGTTAGGCTTGCAGGAGATACAGTATGAATAATTCAGTTCCTCTGAAGTTTAAGTTGGCAGCGTCTGCAGTTCTGGTTCTCATACTTCATCTGAGTTCTTTGAACAACCTCGTACCTGAACTTGCTACCTCAAGCCTGGCTCTCATGTAATCTGTTTTCCTCTGTGTTGCCAAAGTACATCTACCAAAATGCAAATTTGATTTTTGCCTCCCCCCGCATTTAAAAAACTTTATGGGCATGTCATCATCTCCCCTCTGGGGTCAGGCCATACTCTTACGTCTAGAACGTCTGATTTTACCTAGACTTTCCAGCCTCATCTCTTGTCACTCAGGAACCCTCCTCCTGTTGATACTGAGCTACTTGCTTGATCCCTCCATGCTTTTTTACGTGCTCTTTCCCTGGGCCTAAAGTGCCTTTTCCCATGCTTATCTAGTTGTATTTATAGTTCATTCATTCATTCAACAGCTATTTGTGTACAGCCTCCCCATATGCAAAACACAAAAATGCCTTGTTTAATAGTGTCCTTGATCTCCCCAGTCTATTTTATTTTATTTTTGATTTTTGATTTTTGAGACGGAATCTCTCTCTGTCTCCCAGGCTTGAGTGCAGTGGCGCGATCTCAGCTCACTGAAACCTCCACCTCCCAGGTTCAAGCGATTCTCCTGCCTCAGCCTCCTGAGTAGCTGGGACTACAGGCGCATGCCAACCATGCCCGGCTAATTGTTTTTATTTTTATGTTTTAGTCGAGACGGGGTTTCACCATGTTGGTCACGCTGGTCTCGAACTCCTGACCTCATGATGCACCCGCCTGGGCCTCCCAAAGTACTGGGATTACAGGCGTGAGCCACCGCGCGCGGTCTTCGCCAGTCTATTTTAAATAACTCTTGTCTGTGCTCCCAGAGGACTCTGGGCACACTCTTAACCAAGCATTTATTCCACTGCACATATAGACTACTTGTCTGTTCTAGCTACCTAAACTATAAGCTCCTTGAAGACAGTAATTATATTAACCTTTGTATCCGTAGTACCTAGCACAGGTCTGATGTATATTAGGTAGTCAACATGTTCTACATGAATAAAGTGCCAGGCAATGAGGACAAAAGTGATTAAGTGGTGGAGATATAACACAAATGACTGTGATTCAGAGTAAGGGAAGTTTCTTACCTCAAGAGAAGTACAAAGTGCTCTGAGGCTCAAAAGGAGAGAGAGCTCACACTTGGTTTGAAGAGAGTAAAGAGAGGCTTCATGGAGAAGGTGCAGAGACAGAAGGAATGGTCAGTGGCAAAAAGCAAACCAGAATAGTGTGTTTTCATTGAAACTTAGAGAAGAAGAGAGTTGACCAGTCCTTTGATTTCACCATTAATAAGTTGCTGCGGTTATCATTTATTAAGTGCTTACTCCAGGCCAGGCACTATGCTAAAACACGTTACATGTGTTAATTCACTAATTCTCAAGACAACTTTATGTGGTGGGTATTACCATTTTACACATGAAAATTAAGGTTTAGAGAAGTCAGATTATTCAAAACCATGCTAATAAGAGCTGAAGTGAGCTAAAGAGATAAATAGAGTGGTAGAGGAACAACCAAGATTGTACGGGGTTAGGAAAAGAATAAGGGATGGAGAACTGGCATTCATTTAGCACCTACTTTGGCCAGATGATTTACATATATTATTTTAGTTTAATCCTCCTGATGACCCTAAGAAGTGGATAATATATCCATTTTACAGATGAAAAAACGGAGGCTTAGAAAAACTGCTTGCTCCAGGTCATACAACCACTAAGTGGAAGAACTAGGTTCAAACAGTATATTTATCTCCAAAGTCTTTCCACTACTCCTTGCTTCCTCTGGAAAGGAGTTATACATTACTCTTTAGAGAAGTTTGGTGGTGAAAAGAAGGAACAAAATCTTGGAATGAGGGTAGCAAATTCCAGAAAAGGTGTCCTTTTTTTTTTTTTTATTTAGCCATTAAATTTCATTAAAATATTTTCTGCTAAAATCTACTAAATCACTAATATTCAAAATACAACAATATAGTTACCAAGTTTGACTCCATGAATGAGAATATTCATTCACCAAATGCATTAGGTAAGCTGTGTAAGAGGAGATTCCTTGCAAGATTGTTTATGAGTAAAAACATGGGTCAATCTAAACATCCATCAATAGACATCTCGTTAAATAAACTATGATCCAATCATACAATGGGATACTACAGAAAAGGTTTCTTAATTAAAAGAAAAAAAAACTAAAAACAAAACAGGAGACAGAAGACTTGAGCTACTTTGGAGACAAGGGAAAATGTACCAGGAGGTATCTAGAGGGAAAGATAATAGTATTTACAGCTATTATGTTATTGAATATTGACTATGTGCCTAGGAATTTTGCTAAGCACTTTATGTGGATTCTCTCATTTATGTTTCACATTGGCCCTATGAGTAGGAACTGTTATTAATCACTTTTTACAGGTAGGGAAACAGAAGCTTAAAAAGGTTGAGTAACTCCAAGGTCACACAGGAGTAAAGTGGTAGAGCTGGATCTGAAATCACATGGTGTGAGTCCTGAACCTGGACTCTTAACCATACTTTGTAAGAAAGTGGTAAAATCAAGAGAACAAGTGGAGGGATTAACCTTGCAAAGAGGAGACACACTTTGCTTCAAAGGCCAGAGTTGGTCGAGATAGAAGGTGAAGATACAAAGTGATTTCGAAGAACAGAGGAGGTAGAGGAGGGAGCTCACATTGGAGGTCTGTATCTTCTGGGTGGAAGGTCATCTGCTGAGAGTGGAAAATGTGCCTTTAGGAGTTTAAGAATGGGATAGGCTTGGAAAAGGTGCTTTAGGAAATTCAGTAAAGTATCAGTAGACATTGAATAAAATATTAATAATTGCTGAGAAGTGAGGGCCTGGCTAATGTTGGCTCTAGTAGTGACTTTCTCCAGCAGTGCTCATAGCATAGGAGGGAAAGAGGAGACAGTGGGGTTGCTCAAGTGCTGAGTGTTATCAAAGTGAGAATGATAGAAGATCTAGGGAATTTATCCAAATAGTCATCCACTGTGGATAAGGAGACAAAGAAGAAGATTGAAGTGATGGACTAGGGTACTAGAAGATTTATGGCCATAGTGAGAAAGAAGAACTAGTTCAAAAAGAGTAGGAGAGTTGAAAGAGCATTCTATTTTAATGAGGGAAATTTCAAGCATTTAGGATCTTGAAGGTGAAACGATTTCTAATAATTGCAAGGTAGGGTAACTGTGTTAGAAATGGCTAAGATTTGTGGAGATCATGGTGCTTGAGAAGCAAGGACTGTGCTGATCTCTCGGGTCTTCTGGAATCAGGGGCAATTGCTGGGGGTCTGGCCTTCAATTAAGTGGATTGGGAGGAATGTATAATAGTAGTGTCAAAAAAAAGCCAAGTTTCATTTAATGCCAGAGGTTGAGAGTGAGTTTGAGAACAATTTGGGTATTGGCAGATAATTTGTTTTTAATGAATACTTAAAATCAAAATTTGTCTATGATTTATTGAGGACTTACTGTGTATCAGTTACTGTGTTAAGCTGTTGATACTCATTATTTCATTTAATTCTCACTAAAAGTCTTCTAAGGTAGGTAACTTTACCTGTAAGAACTGAAGTAGATCAGTAAGGAAATCGAAACTGTAATGATAGGAGGTTGTACTCAGAGAAAAGCTTGCTGAATTTATGATTTTAGCTATTAAGAAGTTCTAGGGAATGATAAATTCAAGATGTCCCCAGGGAATAGGTAGCTATAAGACCCTCTGGGTTTATGTATTTTTTTTTCTTTTTTTTCCCCCAGCTTTATTGAGGTATAACTGACAAATAAAATTGTTTGATTTTAAGGTGTGCAGTGTGATGATTTGATATACATATATTTTGTGGAATGATTACCAGAATCAAATTAGTTTATATGTATCACTTCACCATGCTGTGTATTATATCCCTTGAACTTACCTGTCGTTGAAAGTTTGTGCCCTTTGGCCAACCTCCCAACCTCTCACCTTTCCTTTACCTTTGCCTGTGGGAACCACCATTCTACTCTCTAGTTCAGTAAGTTCAACTTCTTAAAATTCCACGTACAAATAAAATCAAGCAGAGTTTGTCTTTCTCTGTCTGACTTACTTTACTCAGCATAGTACCCTTGAGGGTTATCCATGTTGTTGCAAATGACAGGATTTCTTTCTTTTTTTTGTGGTTGAATGATAACCCGTTGTGTGTGTGTGTGTGTGTGTGTGTGTGTGTGTGTGTGTGTCTACCACAGTTTCTTCATCCGTTGATCTATTGGCAGACACTTCGATTAGACACTTAGGTTGTTTTCATGTTTTGGCTATTGCGAATAATACTGCAATGAATATGGGAGTGCAGTTATCTTTGCAATTGCTGATTTCATTTGCTTTGGTTGTACACCTACTTTGGCTATTCAGAGTCTTTTGTGATTCCATACAAATTTTGCAATTGTTTATTTTTTCTATGTCTGTGAAAAATGCCACTAGAATTGAATCTGTGGATTGCTTTGGGTAGTATGGATATTTTGACGACATTAATTCTTCCAGTTCATGAACACAGGATATCTTGCCATTCATTTGTATCTTCAGTTTTGTCCATTATGGTTTGATAGTTTTCAATATACAGCTCTTTGACCTCTTGGGTTAAGTTTATTCTCAAGTGTTTTATTCTTTCTGATGCTATTTTAAATGGGATTGCTTTCTTTCTTTCTTTTTTGGGTAGGTCATCTTCGATAGTGTATAGAAATGTAACTGCTTTTTTGTATGTTGACTTTGTATGCTGCAGTTCCCTGAGTTTATTTATTAGTTCTAACAGCTTTTTGGTGGCGTATTTAAGATCTTCTATGTATAATATCATGTAATCTGGGAAAAGAGACAATTTTACTTCTTTTCCAATTTGTATGTCTTTCATTTCTTTCTCTTGCCTAATTGCTTTGACTAGAACTTCCAGTGCTATGTTAAATAGAAGTGGCAAGAGACTTGTTCCTGATCTTAGAGGAAAAGCTTTTAGCTTTTCACCATTGGGTATGATATTAGTTGTGGCCTTATCATATATGTCTTTTATTATATTGAGGTACATACCTTGGATAATTAATTTGTTGAGAGTTTTTATCACAAAAGGATGTTGAATTTTGCCAAATGCTTTTTCCACATTCATTGAAATGATCGTGTTGTTTTTGTCTTTCATTCTCTTAATGTGGTGTATCATGTTTATTGATTTGGATATGTTGAACCATCCTTGCACCTCTGGGATAAAACTTATTGATCATGGTGAATGAGCCTTTTACTTTTATTTATTTATTTACTTTTTTTTCAACTTCTATTTTAGGTTCAGGTGTACATGTGAAGATTTGTTACACAGGTAAACTCGTATCACGGGCATTTGTTGTGCAGATTATTTCATCACCCAGCTGTTAAGCTTATTACCCAATAGTTATCTTTTCTGCTCCTCTCCTTGCTCCCACTCGTTACTCTCAGTGTCTGTGGTTTCCTTCTTTGTGTTTGTAAGTTCTCATCATTTAAGCTCTCATCATTTAAGTTCTCATCATTTAGCTCCCACTTATAAGTAAGAACATGTGGTATTTGGTTTTCTGTTTCTGCGTTTACTTGCTAAGGATAATAGCCTACAGCTCCATCCATGTTCGTGATGGAAGATATGATCTCATTTCTTTTTATGGCTGCATAGTATTCCATGGTGTATATGTACCAATTTTTTTTAATCCAATCTGTTATTGGTGAACATTTGGGTTGATTCCATATCTTTGCTATTGTGAATAGTGCTGTCAAGCTATTCTAAGTGGCTGTACCATTTTGCATTCCTACTAGCAATGAATGAGACTTCCTGTTTCTCCATGTTCTCCCCAGCATTTACCATCGTCAGTGTTTCAGATTTGCACCCTGCTAGTAGGTATACAGTGGTATCTCATTGTTGTTTTAATTTGTAATTCTCCAATGACATGCTGTTAAGCATCTTTTCATATGCTTATTTGCCATCTGTGTATCTTTGATGAAGTATCTGTTCAGATATTTTGCCCATTTAAAAAAATTTTAATAGTTTTTCAGGAACAGGTGGTTTTAGGTTAGATGGATGAGTTCTTTAGTGGTGATTACTGAGATTTTGGTGCACCTGTCACCTGAGCAGTTTACACTGTCTCCAATGTGCAGTATTTTGTCCCTTACCCCCTCCCAGTATTCCCAAGTCCCCAAA
Organism: Pongo abelii; assembly: GCF_028885655.2. Taxonomy (NCBI): domain Eukaryota; kingdom Metazoa; phylum Chordata; class Mammalia; order Primates; family Hominidae; genus Pongo; species Pongo abelii. The sequence continues at coordinate 90,524,462 of NC_072008.2, forward strand.
GTGCATTATCTTATTTTTATGCCTTTGCATCCTCATAGCTTAGCCCCCACTTACTAGTGAAAACATGATAGTTGGTTTTCAATACCTGAGTTACTTCACTTGGAATAATGTTCTCCAACTGCATCTGGGTTGCTGCAAATGCCATTATTTTGTTTCTTTTTATGTCTGAGTAGTATTCCATGTTGTATACATACCACATTTTCTTGATCTACTCATTGGTTGATGGGCATTTGGGTTGGTTACATATTTTCACAATTGTAAATTGTACTGCTGTAAACATGCATGTGCAAGTGACTTTTTTATATAATGACTTTTTTTCTTTGGGTAAATACCCTGTAGTGGGGTTGCTGGATCAAATAGTAGTTCTACTTTTAGTTCTTTAAGGAATCTCCATACTGTTTTCCATAGTGGTGGTACTAGCTTACATTCCCACCAGCAGTGTAAAAGTGTTCCCTTTTCACCACATCCACACCAACATCTATTATTTTTTTATTTTTAATTATGGCCATTCTTGCAGGAGTAAGATGGTATCGCATTGTGGTTTTAATTTCCATTTCCCTGATAATTAGTGATGTTAAGCATTTTTTCATATGTTTGTTGGACATTTGCATATTTTGAGAATTGTCTATTCATGACCTTCGCCTACTTTTTGATGCAATTATTTGTTCTTTTCTTGATTTGTTTGAGTTCCTTGTAGATACTGGATATTAGTCCTTTGTCAGATGCATAGTTTGTGAGTCTTTTCTCCCACTCTGTCGGTTGTCTGTTTTCTCTGCTATTTTGTTTGCTGTGTAGAAGCTTTTTAGTTTAATTAGGTCCCATCTATTTATTTTTGTTTTTGTTGAATTTGCTTTTGGGTTCTTGGTCATGAACTACTCTTTGCCTAAGCCAATGTCCAGAAGAGTTTTTCTGATGTTATCTTCTGGAATTTTTATGGTTTCAGGTCTTAGATTTAAGTCTTTGATCCATCTTGAGTTGATTTTTGTATAAGGTGAGAGATTAGGATCCAGTTTAATTCTTCTACATGTGGCTTGCCAGTTATTCCAACACGATTTGTTGAACAGGGTGTGTGTGCTTTTCCCACTCTGTTTTTATTTGCTTTGCCTAACATCAATTGGCTGTTAAGTATTTGGCTTTATTTCTTGGTTCTCTACTGTGTTCCATTGGTCTACGTGCCTACTTTTATACCAGTACCATGTTTTGATAACTGTAGCCTAGTTTGTTGTATAGTTTGAAGTTGGGTAATACGATGCCTTCAGATTTGTTCTTTTTGCTTACTATTACTTCAGCTATGTGGGCTCTTTTTTGGTTCCATATGAATTTAAGGATTGTTTTCTTCTAGTTCTGTGGAGAATGATGATGATATTTTATGTGAATTGTATTGAATCCGTAGATCACTTTTGGCAGTGTGGTCATTTTCACAATATTGATTGTACCCATCCACGAGCATGGGATATGATTGCATTTGTTTGTGTCATCTATAATTTCTTTCAGTAGTGTTTTATAGTTTTCTTGTAGAGATCTTCCACCTCCTGAGGTTTTTTTTGTTTGTTTATTTTTTTGTTTCTGTTTTGCAGCTGTCGTAAAAGGGATTGAATTATTGATTTGATTCTCAGCTTGGTCATTGTTGGTGTATAGCAGTCCTACTGATTTGTGTACATTGATTTTGTAACCTGAGACTTTACTGAATTATTTGTTAGATCTAGGAGCTTTTTGGATGAGTTCTTAGACTTTTCTAGGTATACTGTCATATCATTGGTGAACAGCAGTGGTTTGACTTCCTCTTTTCTGATTTGGGTGCCCTTTATTTCTTTCTCTTGTCTGATTTCTTTGGCTAGGACTTCCAGTATCATGTTGAATAGAAGTGGTGACAGTGGTTATCCTTGTCTTGTTTCAGTTCTCATTGGAGTGCTTTCAATTTTTCCCCATTTAGTATGATATTGGCTGTGGGTTTGTCATAAATGGCTTTTATTACCTTGAGATCTGTCCCTTCTATGCCAGTTTTGCAGAAGGTTTTTATCATGAAGGGAGCCAGGAGTTTTTCAAATGCTTTTTCTGCTTCTGTTGAGGTGATCTTATGATCTTATGATTTTTAGTTTTAATTCCATTTATGTGATGTATCACATTTATTGACTTCTGTATGTTAAACCATCCCTGCATCCCTGGTATGGAACCCACTTGCTCATCTTTTTGATATGCTGTTTGGATTCAGTTAGCTAGTATTTTGTTGAGGATTTTTTACATCTATGTTCATCAGGGATATTGGTCTGTAGTTTTCTTTTTTTTGTTATGTCCTTTCCTGGTTTTGATATTTGGGTAATATTGGCTTCATAGAATGATCTAGGGAGGACTCCCTCTTTCTTTATTTTTTGTAATAGTTTCAGTAGGATTGGTACCAATTCTTCTTTGAATATCTGATGCAGTTTAGCTGTGAATCCATCTGGTCCTGGAATCTTTTTGTTGGCAGTTTTTAAATTACTGTTTTGATTTCACTATTGGTCTGTTCAGTTTCTGTTTCTTCCTTATTTAATCTAGGAGGATTGTATATTTCCAGGAATGTATCCATCTATTCTAGGTTTTCTAGTTTGTGTGCACAAAGGTGTTCATAGTAGCCTTCAATGATCTTTTGCATTTCTGTAGTATCAGTTGTAATATCTCCCTTTTCATTTCTACGTGAGCTAATTTGGATATTCTCTCTTCTTTAATCTCTCTAATGGTCAATCAGTTTTCTTAATCATTTCAAATAAACAGATCTTTGTTTTATTTATCTGTTGTATTTTTTTTTTTCAATTTTATTTGGTCCTGCTCTGATTTTGTTATTTCTTTTCTTCTAGCTTTAGGTTTAGTTTGACCTTGTTTCTCCAGTTCCTAGAGGTGTGATATTTGATTGTCAATATTTGGGCTCTTTTACACTTCTTGATGTAGGCATTTAATGCCATGAACTTTCCTCTTAGCACTACTTTTGCTGTATCCCAGAGGTTTTGATAAGTTGTGTTACTGTTATTCAGGTGAAAGACTTTTTAAATTTCCATCTTGATTTCATTGTTGGCCCAAAGATCATTCAGTAGTAGATTATTTAATTTACATGTATTTGTATAGTTTTGAGGGTTCCCTTTGGAGTTGATTTCAGTTTTATTCTACAGTGGTCTGAAAAGATGCTTAATATGATTTTGATTTTCTTAAATTTATTCAGGAGTGTTTTGTGTCCTATCATGTGGTCTGTCTTAGAGAGTGTTCCATGTCCTGATGAAAAGAATGTATATTCTGCAGTTTTGGGGTAGTAAGTTCTGTAAATATGTAAGTCCATTTGTTCTAGGATGTAGTTTAAATCCATTGTTTCTTTGTTGACTTTCTGTCTTGATGACCTGTCTAGTGCTGTCAGTGTAGTATTGAAGTCCCCTACTATTATTGTGTTGCTGTCTATCTCATTTCTTAGGTCTAGTAGTAATTGTTCTATGAATTTTGGAGCTCCCGTGTTAGGTACATATGTGTTTAGGACTGTGATATTTTCCTGTTGGAGTAGTCCTCTTATCACTGTATAATATCCCTCTTTGTCTTTTTAAACTTGTTATTTTAAAGTGTGTTTTTTCTGATATAAGAGTAGCTACTCCTGCTCACTTTTGGTGTCCGTTTGCATGGACTATCTTTTTCCACCCCTTTACCTTAAGTATATGTGAGTCCTTATGTGTTAAGTGAGTCTCAGCAATTACTTGGTTGGTGGATTTTTATTCATTCTGCCATTCTTTAAGTGGAGCATTTAGGCCATTTACTATCAGCGTTAGTATTGAGACGTGAGGTACTGTTCTATTTATCATGCTAGTTGTTGCCTGAATACCTTTTTTAAAATTGCATTATTGTTTTATAGGCCTTGTGAGATTTATGCTTTTAGTTGGTTGTATTTTGGTGTATTTTGAGGTTTTCTTTCAAGATTTAGAACTGCTTTTAGCAGTTCTTGTAGTGCTGGCTTGGTAGTGGCAAATTCTCAGCATTTTTTTTTTTTTTTTGTCTGGAAACGACTTTATCTCTCCTTTATTTATGAAGTTTAGGTTTGCTGGAAACAAAATTACTGTCTGACAATTATTTTATTTAAGGAGGTTAAAGATAGGACCCCAATTCCTTCTGGCTATAAAGTTTCTGCTAGGAAATTTGCTGTTAGTCTGATAGGTTTTTCTTTATAGTTTACCTGATGCTTTTGTCTCACGGCTCTTAAGATTCTTTCCTTCACCTTGAGTTTAGATAACCCGATGACTGTGTGTCTAGGTGATGATCTTTTTTGTGATGAATTTCCCAGAAGTTCTTTGAGCTTCTTTTAGTTGGATGTCTAGATCTCTAGCAAGACCAGGGAATTTTTTCTCAATTATTCCTTCAAACGAGTTTTCCAAACTTTTAGATTTGTCTTCTTCCTCAGGAACACCAATTATTCTTAGATTTGCCCATTTAACATAATCCTCAGTTTATTGGAAGCTTTGTTCATTTTTTTAGATTACTTTTTCCTTGTCTTTTTTTGATTGGGTTAATTCGAAAGCCTTGTCTTCGAGCTCTGAAATTCTTTCTTCTACTGGTTCTAGTCTATTTTTGAAAATTTCCACTATATTTTATATTTCACTAAGCATGTCTTTCATTTCCAGAAGTTGTGATTGGTTTTTCTTTATGATACCTATTTCTATGGAAAACGTTTCATTCATATCCTGTATTTTTTAAAAATTATCTAAGGTCTTTTTCACCTTTCTGTGGTATCTCCTTGAGTAGTTTAATAATCAGCCTTCTAAAGTCTTTATCTGGCAATTCAGAGATTTCTTCTTGGTTTGGATCCACTGCTCGGGAGCTGGTGTGATTATTTGGGGGTGTTATAGAACCCTGTATTGTCATTACCAGAATTACTTTTCTGGTTTCTTCTCATTTATGTAGACTATTTCTTAAAATTGTTCTTGAATCTTTTTTTGATTGGACTTCTTTTTTATTTTAAATTTCTTTTTTTCCTTCTTAAGGATCAGACTTTAATATTTATTTATTTATTTATGAGATGGAGTTTCACTCTTGTGGCCCAGGCTGGAGTGCAATGGCGTGATCTCTGCTCACTGCAACCTCCGCCTCCCTGGTTTAAGTGATTCTTCTGCCTCAGCCTCCCGAGTAGCTGGGATTATAGGTGTGTGCCACCATGCACGGCTAATTTTGTATTTTTATTAGAGATGGGGTTTCACCATGTTGGCCAGGCTGGTCTCAAACTCCTGACCTCAGGTGATCCACCCGCCTCGGCCTCCCAAAGTGCTGGGATTACCGGCATGAGCCACCATGCCCGGCCCAGACTTTAATGTTTATTTTAGCCTAATTTGGTTCTTTGTGCTTGCAGGGGTGATGACTCTGTATGAGATCCTTAGTTATAAAGAGAGCCTTTGTGTGCTGGCTTTCCCTGATGCTGGTTGTAGTAGTTATATTTGTGGTGTGTGGGTGAGTTCACTGTCTCCTATGGAGTTGGAATGGCAGGGATCTTTTGAAGGTTATCTCATTCTCTCATGGCATACAATTTATTTATTTACTTAATTTTTTCCATTTTTTTATTTACTAAATTGATGATTCAGTCTTCAGTCTAATAGGGAAAGTATCCCTGGATAGTCACCACTTGTGGCTAAGATAGGGTTGGTGCAAAAGTAATTGAGGTTTTTGCCATTGATGGCAAAAACCTCAATTACTTTTGCACCAACCTTATAATGCCCAACTGTGGGCCAAGGTCCCAACCTTGATGAGGGTTGCTGGGGGAGCTCTCAGTGAGATCTACTGAGGTTTTATCAGAGTGAAGAGTAGGAGCTACCTCAGCTCCCCTGCCAGGCCAGCAGGAAAGTTATTCACATCATAGCCTCACTCCTGTCTTTGTGTTTCAGCTACTTGGATCATACAGGCACATCTTTTCATGTATAGGAATGTTGATCTTCCAGGTAGGGAGGAATTGTGACTCTGCCTCTCATGCTGGCCTGAACCTGGAGTGTGCTCCTCTTATGGGGATACACTCACCCTGGATTGTTCCAGCAAGTCTGTCTATACATTCCTCTAGGCTGCGTTCCTGTTGGGGAAGCCCCTGCTGTGTCTTCAGTGGAGTGCCGGGGGGAACAAGGTCCCCTTCTCCAAGACCTTTTATGATCACAGAGGCTGCCTGCCTGTTGGGGTATAGGTGTAGACTTTCTCTACTGTGCCCAGCATTGCAATTGTGTCTCTGCTGTGAGAAACTACCCACCAGCAGAAAGATCTAGAACTCAAGTCCTGCTGTTCAGATTCTTTTATCCCATGGGGTGATCACCTGACGTGGTGCTCTCCCCCTTCTTAGGAGCAGGGTTATTCTGTCATGGGTTGCTGTAATGGCCTGAGATAATTGGCCTCCAGTCAGGAGGTAACACATTCAAGATAACACCAGCTGTGGTAGCAGCAGTGAGATATAAGCTTGCCCTAAGTTTGCCAGAGGAAGTGTTCTGTTTTCTCAGGTAATGGGCAGGGCCATAAAGCTCCCAAGAGTTCATGTCTTTTGTACTTGGTTACCAGAGCAGGTTGGAAAATACCACCACGTGGGGGCAGGGTTATTAGGTGGATCTGAGCTTAGACTCTTCTTGCACGGGGCTTGCATAGGCCTCTTTAGGGGTTGAGGGGGGTGGTTCTCAGGCCAATGGGGTTATGTTCCAGAGGGGATTATGGCTGCCTCTGCTGCGCAGTATAGTTCTCCAGGGATTTGGAATATAGCCAGTAGTGAAAGGACTCACCCAGCTCCCATGCATTTGGCGAGGCCAATCTTGATTCTGCAGTGCCCTGCTAACAGTTTAGATCCAGGCAGCCTGTGCACAGAGCTCAGACCTGCCCTGGGCCATAATTTGCCTTGCTAAGAACACAAGCGTGGCTTTCAGGCCCTCTTCCCTCTCTGTGTGCTCACAATGTTGGTGATTCCTATGCTCGTATTTGCAGCAGTTCCCGTTCACCCCCTATATTCTGCTCAAAAATGTTTGTGCCCAGTCAAAATTATTACAAAATTCAGTTGGAAGTTTCTTTCACCCTTTGACCCCTCCCTAATTCTGCTGGCTGTCTTCTCTGAGGGCCCCTGTGAGATATAGTTAGGGATGGCTTCCCTGGGCTTGAGCTGGAGACTCTGAGTGCCTACAAGGTCCTTCCCCACTGCTGCTTTTACCTTTATATTTCATGCGGCTCCTGAAATCTATTCCAGCTCTAGGCAAGGTTAAATCCTTCTCCCGTGATCTGGATTTTTAGATTCCCCAGTGGAATGTGTGTTTGGAGGCAGGTTTTCACCCTCTCTCACTATGGGAACTCACCCATCTCATGGAATTTGCAGCAGCACTCCACTACCATCAAAGGATCTGTGAATTCTTTTGGTTTTCCTGGTATGTTCCTGCAGTGGTTCTTGGAACAAAAGTTCATGGTATGAGTCTCCATACACTGTTCTGTCTGTCCAAGTGGGAGATGCTTGTTAGCCCTGCTTCCTATTTGCTATTTTCCTCCCATCCATGAATGAGTCTTTTAATGTGCTGTTGAATTTAGTTTGCTAGTATTTTGTTGAGGACTTTAGCATCTATATTGTATTAGACCATTTTTGTATTGCTATAAAGGAATATCTGAAGCTAGCTAATTTGTGAAAAGAGGTTTTATTTTTGGCTTACAGTACTGCAGGCTGTACAGGAAGCATGGTGCTGACATGTTTATGGTGAGGGCCTCAGGAAGCTAACTATCATGCCAGAAGACAATGAGGAGCCAGTATGTCATATGGTGAGAGTGGGAGCAAGAAAGTAAGTGGGGAGGTGCCACAAAATTTTAAACAACCAGATCTTGCAAAAACTCACTCACAATTATGAGGACAGCACCAAGTTATTTATGAGGGACTGCTCCCATGATCCAGTAACCTCCCACTGGGCCCCACCTTCAAATTTGAGATGACATTTCAACATGAGATTTGAAGGGGACAAACATCCAAATGTGATCAGTGATTCAGTTGATAGTGTCCCGTAAGTTCCTCAGGTTTTCTTTACTATTTTTCATTCTTTTTTTTTATCTTCTCAATGGATAATTTCATAAGATCTGCCTTCAAGTTTGCAGATTCTTTCTTCTATTTGATCATGTTTGCTGTTTGAAGCTCTCTTTTACATTTTTATTTCATTCATTATATTCTTCAGTTCTAAAATTTTTGTTTGGTTCTTTTTGATAATTTCTGTTTCTTTGTTGAACTTGTTTTGTTTATTACTCTCCTGAGTTCATTGAGCTGTATGTGTTCTCTTGTATCTCACTGATCTTCCTTAAAATAATTATTTTTAATTCTTTTTCAGATAACATAGATCTCTGTTTCTTTGAGATCACTTACTGCATAGTTACTGTGTTTCTTTAGTGGTATCATATTTCCTTGATGTTTTCATTTTTCTGGCAGGCTTATGTTTATATGTGTGCAGTCTGTGTTGGCTATAGTGGCTAGGGCTCTTGTGGTCTTTGGTAGTGGTGGCTGCTGGGTTCCTCCTGCACTCCTTTTCTCTCATGGGGGGATATTCTAGCCAAGGTTATTCCTCTTGGCACTGGCTGTGGCATGCTGGTATTCACACAACCGCAGCTGTGGTGATGCTGGGATTGGGGCAGGTGCATGAACAGTGGCTGCTATGGTTTGAATGTGGGCGTTCCCTTCAATTTTATATGTTGGAAACTAATACCATATGTGACAGTTTTAATAAGTGAGGCCTATCTGAAAGATATTAAGTCATGAGGGCTCTGCCCTCACAAATGGGATTAGTGCCCCCATAATAGAGACTGAAGGGAATGCACTTACTTCTTCTGCCATGTAAGGATGCTGGAAGAAGTTACCATCTTTGAAACACAGAGCAAGCCCTCATTAGAGACTGTATCTTCTGTTGCCTTGATATGTGACTTTCTAGCCTCCAGAACTGTAAGCAATACATTTCTATAATTTATAAATAATCCAGCTTAAGGCATTTTGTTATAGCAGCCCAAAGAGGCTAAGACAGTGATGGTGGTACCAGTGCTTAAGGCACAGGTATTTGCAGTAGCAGCTGATGTGAGGATCTGTGGTTAGGTGTGCACAGAACTGCTGTGGCATTTGGGGACTGGGGCACAGACGTACTTGCTGGGGTAGTAGTGCCAGTGATTAAGACATGGTCTTGTGCAGATCATCTACAGAGTTCAGGGTGGGTCTCTAGGACATTCCACAATGACTTGACCTCATGGGGAAGGGATATAACAGTAACACAGATCCAGCAATGACAGGACCAAGAAGAGGACTGGGCTGTGGATCTATGGTGCAAGTGTAGTGTGGCCCAAGGGGTAGCTGGTTGTAGCCAAAACTCAGGCCCCAGGGAGTGGGGCAAACAGCAGTGATAGCTGTGACTTAAGCCCCAGAGTGTAGAGTCTAGAGCAGTGGCAGCATAACCCCAGTGATGGTTATCAAAGCCCTGGCTCAAGACCCATGGGCTAGGGCACAGAGTAGTGGGAATGCATCCTCAGTAAGGACATGTGAAAGCCCTGATTCCGGACCTAGGGGTGGGGTGCTGAACAGAGGCATTGTCAGCAGGATCGGTGATGATGATATGACTGGTCAAAACCCTGACTCAGAGAAAAGCATCAGCAAGATGGCAGAATAGGAAGCTCCAGCAGTCATTCCCTTGCAGAAACATCAATTCGAAGATCTCTCCATATACGAAATGACCTTTATAGGAGCTAAGGAAACCAGGTGAGAAATTACAGCTCCTGGGTGTAGCACAAAATTATGAAAAGATGCATTGATGAGGGCAGGAGGGACGGTCAGTTTTACATTGCCCATGTCACCCCTCCCTCAACACCAGGCAGTGTAGTGTGGAGAGAAAGAGGGCAGTGGACACCGGACTTTGCCTTGGACACCAGCAACAGGCTTGTCTCAGTAAAACACAATGCAGCGTAGGCCCCCACAGCTCCAGACTCCAGGTCAGTATCTATGGACTAAGCCTCTAAGCCCACCTGTTCTAGCACCAGGCTGCATCTCACAGCCCCAGGCTCCAGACCTATGCAGCAGACTTGGTCTCCAGGCTGCTTTACTGTCAGGACAACCTCAGGACCCTCAGGTTCTGGACTGTCCTCAATGTTGAGCTGACCTTAGTGGTCCTAAGCTCTAGGCTACCCCCAGCACCAGGCTGGCTCCTGCAGCCTTAGTCATCAGGCTAGCATGTGTGGATACAGGTTCCAGGTCTGCTCAGTACCAGGCTAGCCCCTTTACTCCAGGTTCAAGTTAATACCTGCAGATACAGCCTGAAAGCCCACCCTGGTATCAGGCAGGAACCTCTAGCCCCAAGCTCCAGGCCTCCCTAGTGCTAGGCCAACATCGGTAGCTCCGGGCTCTAGACTATCCCCAGCCCCAGACAGGTCCTTGCAGTTTTAGGCTCCAGAGCCACCCCAGGGCAAGGCCACCCCTAGTGACACTAGGATCAGGATTGTCCCCAGCAATGGACCAGTTCTCATGGCCATAGGCTTGAGGTCCACTCCTTAGCACTCTTAGCCTCTGACACTAGGCAGGAACTCAGAGACACAGGCTCTAGGCCTGCCCAGTGTTAGGCCAGTCCCTGTGGCCCCATGCCCCAGCAGACCCAGGGTCCAGGCCTGTCCCAGTAGATACCACTAGTGGATTGGCCTCAATGGACCCAGGCTCCGGGAACACCCATGTATACCCAGGACCCAGGCTGGCCCCAGAACCCAGGCCAGTCCTTTCAGACTTAGCCTCTAGACAAGCACCTATACACTCAGCCTCCAGCCAACACCAGCAGACACAGGCTCCAGGCCTGTCTCCACAGCCCTAGGATCCTGGCCATTTCCAGTGGCTCCAGGTACCAGGCCAGTGCCATAATCCTAGGCTTCAGACCAGCCCCTACAGCACCAAGCTCCATGCTGGCCCCAGGCTCTAGAGAACCCAGAGTTCAGGCCCACTCCAGCAGACCCAGGGTCCATTCTCACTCCAATACTGGGACAGAGCCTATGGACTGAGATGCTAAGACAACCCAGACCCAGGTTCTAGGTCCATCCCAGTGGTCCCAGGTGCCAAGCCTCTCTCAGCGCCAGGCCAGTTCCTGTGGATTCAGGCTCCAGGTTCCAAATATGAAACCTAATGTTACACCTCAAGAAGCTAGGAAAAAAAAACAAACAAACAAAAACTAAGCCCAAAGTTAGCAGAAAGAAGGAAATAATAAAGATCAGAGCACAAATAAATGAAATAGAAACCAGAAAAACAATATAAAAGATCAGTGAAACTAAGAGTTGGTTTTTGCGGAAAGGTAACATAGATAAACCTTTAGCTAGACTCAGTTCTAAAAAAGAGAGAAGACAAATCAGAAATGAAAGAAGAGACGTTACAAATGATACCACAGAAATACTAAAACTCTTGAGACTACTGTGAACAATTATATGCCAACAAACTGGATAACCTAGAAAAAAAACTGATAAATTGCTGGACACATACAATTTACCAAGACTGAATTACAAAGAAATAGAAAATCTGAACAGAGCGCTAATGGATAAGGAGATTGAGTCACTTGTAAAAAGTCTGTCAAAGAAAAGCCGAGGACACGATGGCTTCACTGCTGAATTCTACCAAACATTTAAAGAAGGCGTAATACCAGTTCTTCTCAAACTCTTCAAAAACTGAACAACAGGCAATACTTTCAAATGCATTTTACAAGGCCAGCATTACTATGATACAAAAGCCAGACAAGGATACAACAAGAAAAGAAAATTCCAGGTCAGTATTCCTGATGAACTTAGATGCAAAAGTCTTCAACAAAATACTAGTAAACTGAACTCAATAGCACATTAAAATAATCATTTACCCTGATCAGTGGGATTTATCCAAGGGATGGAAGGATGGTTCAAAATATGCAGATCAATAAATGTGACATATGACATTAACAAAAGGAAGGACAAAAACCATATGATCATGTCAATAGATGCAGAAAAGGCATTTGACAAAATTCAACATCCTTTGATGATAAAAACTTCAAAAATTAGTTATACAAGGAATATACCTAAACATGGTAAAGGCCATATATGAGAATCCTACATTTAACATCATACTCAATGGTGAAAAGCTAAAAGCTTTTCCTCTAAGACCAAGCACAAGACAAGGATGCCCACTCTTGCCATTTCTATTTAATATAGTACTGGAAGTCCTACCTAGAGCAATTAGGCAAGAGAAAGAAATAAAACATATCTCAATTGAGAAGGAAGAAGTTAAATTGTCCTTATGCTATAATCTGGATGTATTTTTCCCCAAACCTCATATTGAAATTTGTTTCCCAATGTTGGAGGTGGGTCCTCATGGTAGATGTTTGGGCCACAGGGCCAGATCCCCCATGAATGGTTTGGTGCAGTCCTTACTATAATGAGGGAGTTTACACTCCATATTTCCTGCAAGAGCTGGTGGTTACAAAGAGCCTGGCACCTCCACTCTCTCTCTTGCTTCCTCTCTTGCCATGTATCTAGCCTTCCAGCCAGCTGAATCGTGAGCCAAATAAACGTTTTTTCTTTATAAATTACCCAGTCTCAGATATTCCTTCATAACAACACAAAAGGACTAAGACCCTGTTTGAAACAACATGATCTTTATATACAGAAAACCCTAGACTACACAAAAATCTTTTAAAAGTAATAAATAAATTTAGTAAAGTTGAAGAATACAAAACCAGCATACAAAATCAGTGTTTCTATATACTAACAGTGAACTATCCAAAAAAATCAAGAAAATTATTTCTTTTAAAATAGCTACTATAAAAAATACTTAGAAATAAATTTAGCCAAGTAAGTGAAAGATCTGCACACTGAAAACTTTAAAACACTGATGAAATGGAAGACAGAAAGAAATTGAAAGCTATCCCATGGTTATGAATTGAGAGAATTCATATTATTAAAATGTCCGTACTACCCAAAACAGTCTACATATTCAGTGCAACCCCTATCAAAATTTCAATGACACTTTCCCCAGAAACAGAAAAACAATCCTAAAATCCATATGCAACCAGAAGAGACTCCGAACAGCCAGAACAATATTGGCAAAAAGAAGAAAGCCAGAGGCATCACATTGCATGATTTGAAAATCTATTCCAACGCTATAATAATAAAAAAGCTTGGCACTGGCATAAATACATACACACAGATTAAGGCAACAGAGTAGAGTCCAGAGTAAGTCCACTAGACAAAATAGCTTTCAAGACAAAAATATAAGAAGAAAGAGAATATCACTGCATCCATCTGGATTTTCTCTAAGATAATTTCTATTGGGTCAAAACTTCCCATTTATTTGCATGTTTTATATTTTTGTGTTGTAAATGGGACATTTTAGATAATATATTGTAGCAACTCTGGTTTCCAATAGCACCCTTCATCCCACCCCAGGCTTCTTGTTGTTGTTGTTTGTTCCCTTATTTGTTTAGTGACTTTCTTGGACTTACTCTGTGAAGTCTATTTGTAACATGGTATGAAGTCTCAGGTATCCCTGCCTAGATACCTTTTTTCTGTTTTTATCTTTAGGCCTAGATTTCTAGGGATTGCCTCTGTGTCAGCATGCTTAGTGATCAGTGGTTGGCCAGAGGTTGTGATTAAGCATTTTAAACCAGCAAGGTGTTTACCCTTTACTGTTGATTCTGTTTGTGGCTTGGAGAGTGCTTTCACAGTTCAAGGAGCTTGAGGTTGCCTCATATTCAGCCAAAAACTAGATAATCATTTTTCTCTTCAAGCATTCCTTGGAGTATGCAGCCTTGGGTATGTGCCTAGTATTCTGGGCCACTAGTGATGACTGGTATTTGTGGAGTTCTCTTTGTCTCTTTTTCTGATCTCCCCAATAATGGCTCTTGGCTTCTATTTATATCATACCAAACTTTTAGTCTCCACTGATTGCTGTTAGTTCTGTTGTTTTTGATAACAATCCAGAGCATAGATTGCCCTGCAGTTTGATCCAGATAAAGTCTAGTTGCTTGGCAAAGTTAGGGTGTTGCCAGTTTTCACACTTGATCCAGTTTTCCCCTGGGAAGAACCCCTGCCATATCTAACTGGGATACCACTTTTGCACCATAAAGTTGGGAGATATGCAAGATTCCACATGGGTGTTTTAACTCCTAGACCAGCTCTTCAGTCACACAGAGCTATGAGGGACTAGGGAACTGGACTTTTCACCAGCAGCCGTCTTTTCTGAATCCTCTGTGGGGCAGAAGCTTTGGCTGAGAAAGCAGCATATTTCCCAGTTTTCACCATCTGTCAAATCCATCTGGAATATCTCTTTTAGCGCAGGGAATTGGAAAAGATGAGAGTTGCCAGTCTGCTGGTGAGCTCTTTGAAATAGCTCTTTCGAAACAGAGCTCTGAATGGGTATGGGTACAGACCATTGTTGTAAACTGGACTGTGTTAGGCCATTTGTGCATTGCTATAAAGAAATACCTGAGACTGGGTAATTTATAAGCAAAAGAGGTTTAATTGGCTCACGATTGTTTAGGCTTTACAGGAAGCATGGTGGCATCTGCTTCTGGGGAGGCCTCACAAAGCCTCCAATCATGGCAGACTACAAAAGGGGGAGTAGGCATCTCCCATGACAAGAGAAAGGGCAAGAGAGAGAGACAGAGAGTATGTGGGGAGGGGAGGTTCCACACAGTTTTAAATGACCAAGTCTCGCAACAGCTCACTCACTGTCATGAAGACAACACCAAGCCATAAGGGATCTGCCACCATAATGCAAACACCTCCCACTAGGTCTCACCTTCAGTGTTGGGGATTATAATTCAACATGAGATTTGGGCAGGGACAAATATCCAAATTACATCATTCCACCTCTGGCCCCTCCTAAATCTCATGTCCTTCCCACATTGCAAAATACAATCGTACCTTCCCAACAGTCCCCAAAAGTCTTAACTCCTTCCAGTGTTAACTCAAAATTGCAAAGTCCAAAGTCTTATCTGAGACAAGGCAAGTCCCTTCCACCTATAAGCCTGTCAGATAAAAAACAGTTTTTTTATTTGTTGGGTATAGGCATTAGGTAAACATTCTCTTTCCAAAAGGGAGAAATCAGCTAAAATAAATGGGCTACAGGCCCCATGTACATTCAACACCCAGCAGGGCAGTCATTAAATCTTAAAGCTCCAAAATAATCTCCTTTGACTCTATGTTCCATGTCCAGGGCACACTGCTGCAAAGGGTGGGCTTCCAAGGCCTTGGGCAGCTCCGCCCCTGTGTCTTTGCAGGATTCATCCCCCAGGGCTGCTCTTATGGATTGGATTTGAATGACTGTAGCTTTTCTAGGTGCAGGGTGCAAGCAGCTGGTGAATCTACCATTCTGGGGTCTGGAGGTTGGTATCCCCTTTCTCACAGCTCCACTAGGCAGTGCTCTATTGGGGACCAACACTTGGCACTGCCATAGTGTGTGGGGGCTCCAACCCTTGGCACTGCCATAGTAGAGGTTCTCTGTGAGGGCTCCACCTCTGCAGTAGGCTCCTGCCTCAGTACCGAGGCTTTCTCATATATCCTCAATATCCTCATGTATCCTCAGGGAAGAGACTGCCAAGTATTCATCACTGTTGGATTTTGCACCCGTACAGGCTGAACACTACATAGAAGCTACCAAGGCTTATATCTTGCATTCTCCAGAGTGGTAGCCTGAACTCTACCAGGGCCCCTTTGGGCCATGGCTGGAGCTAGAATGGCTGGGATATGGGAAACAGTGTTCTGAGGCTGTGCAGGGCTATGGGGCCCTGAGCCTGGCCTACAAAACCCTTCTATCCTCCTAGGCCCCTGGGCCTGTGATGGGAGGGGCTGCTGCAAAGGTGTTTGAAATACCTTCAAGGCCTTTTCCCCATTGTCTTGGATATTAGTCCTTGGCTCCCTTTTAGTTATATGACTATCTCTAGCAGGTGGTTGCTCAGCAGCCTGTTTGAAGAAGCTTTTTCTTTGTCTGCCACATGGCCAGGCTGCAAATATTTCAAACTTTTATGCTGCCTTCTGTTTAAATATAATTTCTAACTTTAAGTCATTTATTGGTTCTTGCATCTCAGTGTGGGCTGTTGTAAGCAGCCACATCACTTCTTGAATGCTTTGCTACTTAGAATTTTTTTTTTCTATCGGATACGCTAGGTCATCAGATCCCTAGGGCATGGACACAATATAGCCAAGTTCTTTACTAAGGCATAGCAAGGTTGACCTTCTCTCCAATTCCCAAAATATCCTCGTTTCCATCTCAGACCTCAGCAGCCTAGAGTTCATTGTCCATATCACTGTCAGCATTTTGGTCAAAACCATTTAACCAGTCTCTAAGAAGTTCCAGACTTTCCCTCATCTTCCTATTTTCTGAGCCCTCCACACTTTTCCAACCTCTGTCCATTACCCAGTTGCAGAGTCACTTTCAAATTTTCAGGTGTCTTTATAGCAATGCCCCACTCCTGATACCAATTTTCTGTGTTAGGCATTCTGGCATTGCTATAAGGAAATACCTGACACTGGGTAATTTATAAAGAAAAGAGGTTTAATTGGCTCACAGTTTTGCAGGCTTTACAGGAAGCATGGTGGCATCTGCTTCTGTGAAGATTCTCAGGAAGCTTCTAATTATAGTGGAAAGTGAAGCTGGAGCAAGCATCTTACATGGCAGAAGCAAGAGAAGTGGGGGGAGGGAAGGAGAAAGGGAGAAGGGAAGGTACCACAGACTTTTAAACAAGATTTCACGAACTCACTGTCGTGAAGACAGCACCAAGCCATGAGGGATCTGCCGCCATGAGCCAAACACCTCCCACCGCCAGGCCCCACTTCCAATATCGGGGATTAATATTCAACATGTGATTTGGGAAGGGATAAATATCCAAACTATATCACAGACATTTTAGATAATATATTGGAGCAACTCTGGTTTCTGATAACACTTCACAACGCCACCTCACGCTTGTTATTGGTGTTGCATGTTTGTTCACTTATTTGTTTGGTGGCTTTCCTGGACTAACTGTGATGTCTCTTTCCCATATAGCATGAAGTCTCAGCTATCTGATATGTGTTCCGGATACTAATGCTCTGTTAGATGAATAGCTTGGGTCAGTATTTTTCATCCACTCTGCCAAAATCTGCCTTAATTAGTATATTTAAACAATTTACATGTAATTCAGTTATTGATATGTTAGGGTTTAAGTCGCCATGAATGCCATTGCCTCCCACTCTTCTTACCAAATTCTATAGATTTTGTTGAATAAATGCATCTCAATTTGTTGTGAGTGATTTGATCAATATTCAGAGAACTTGCTAATTTTTACTAGTTTGATAGGTGTCTCCCCGAGGGAGAAGTTTCATCAAGCTTTTCATACTGCCACTCAAGAACCAAGTGAATGTTTCCAGTTTGGGCTGTTGCAAATAAAGCTGCTACAAACAATTGTGTACAGGATTTTTTGTGGATATAAATTTCATTTTACTGGTATAAATGCCCAGCAGTATGATTGCTGAGTCCTATGGTAATTACATTTAGTTGTTTTAAAAAATGATTCTTGGTGGTTTGACACTTCTATTAAGTTTTTATAGCTGCTGTAACAGATTACCACAGCCTCAGTGGCCAAAAACAACAAAAATTTGTTTCCTCACAGTTCTGGAGGTCATAAGTCTAAAACAAGGTGTTGGCAGGCATGTGTTCCTTCTGGGAGTTTTAGGGGAGAATCCATTTCTTTGCCTTTTGTATTTGCTAGAGACCATCAGCATTCCTAGTCTCATGATGACTTCTTCCATTTTGAAAGCCAATAATGGCTATGCAAATCCTACACATTCTGCCTCACTATGATACTCTTCTGTAATCAAATCTCTCTCTTTTTTATTTTCATGCTTTTTAAAAGTTTTGTAGGTACATAGTACATGTATATATTTATGGGACACATGAGATATTATGATGTAGGCATGCAATGTGAAATAAGTACATTATGGAGAATGGGGTATCCATTCCCTCAAGCATTTATCCTTTGAGTTACAAGCAGTCCAGTTGCACTCTTTAAGTTCTTTTAAAATGAACAAGTTATTATTGACTCTAGTCACACTATTGTGCTACCAAATAGTAGGTCTGATTGATTTTTTTTTTTTTTTTTTTTTGTAGTAACTAACCATTCCCACATCTCCCCTTACCCCTATCACTATCCTTCCCAGCCTCTGGTAATCATCCTTCTACTCCCTATGTCCATGAATTCAATTGTTTTGATTTTTAGATCTCACAAGTAAGTGAAAACATACGATCTTTGTCTTTCTGTGCCTGACTTATTTCATTTAACATAATGACCTCCAGTTTCATCCTTGTTGTTGAAAATACTGGATCTCATACTTTTTTGTGGCTGAATAGTACTTAATCGTGTATAGGTACCACATTTTCTTTATTCATTGATCTGTTGATGGACACTTAGGTTGTTTCCAAATCTTAGCTATTGTGAACAGTGCTGCAACAAACAGAGTGCAGATATCTGTTGGCTATACTGATTTCCTTTCTTTTGGGTATATATCCAGCAGTGAGATTGCTGGATTATATGGTAGCTCAATTTTTAGTTTTTTTGAGGAACCTCCAAAGTGTTCTCCATAGTAATTGTACTAACTTACATTCCCAGAAACAATATACAAGGGTTCCCTTTTCTCCACATCCTTGCCAGCATTTATTACTGCCTGTCTTTTGGATATAAGCCATTTTAACTGGACTCACATGAGAATTTCCCTGCCCTATCATATAAAAGCTGTATAACTTTGGGCAGATCACATAAATGATCTAAGTGTGTTTTCTTATCTGAGTAATTAAAATAAGAATTGTACTTGTTTCCCAGGGTTTTTATACTGGAAAATACTAAATTGATAATAGGTAATGTGCACAACACTATGCTAGGGCTATTTCAAATGTTCAGTAATTGCTAGCTTCTGCTGTTATTTTGTTTTAGAAGAATTCTTTTTTTCCCAGTACCTAGTGTAGTGCAATATTTCTTCTGATCTTCAGATCTCAGTTTAATTCTCACTTTCTTCATGCCAGTGGACTAATAACCTGTTTCTCATCACAGTGAACATCAAAAGTCTCAAGCAATTATAATGGAAATTTGTTGTGTAGTATTATCAAACAGAATCTATAAGGAACTCAAATCACCAAGAAAAACAAATAATCCCATCAAAAAGTGGGCAAAGAACATAAACAGGCATTTCTCAAAAGATGTACAAACAGTCATCAAACATATTACAAAATTCTTAACATCACTAATCATCAGGGTAATACAAATTAAAACCACAATGAGATACCACTTCTGCAAGAATGGCCATAATTAAAAAGCCAAAAAGCAGTAGCTATTCATGTGGATGTGGTGAAAAGGGAACACTTTTACACTGCTGGAGTGTAAATTAGTACAACCACTATGGAAAACAGTATGAGGATTCCTTAAATAACTAAAAGTATATCTACCACTTGATCCAGCAGTCCCACTACTGGGTGTCTACCCAAAGGAGAAGAAGTCATGATATGAAAAAGACATGCACATGCATGTTTATAGCAACACAATTCACAATTGCAAAAACATGGAACCAACCTAAATTCCCATCAGCCAATGAGTAGATCAAGAAAATGTGGTATATATACAGCATGGAGTACTACTGAGCCATTAAAAGGAATGAAATAATGTCTTTTGTGGCATCTTGGATGGAGCTGGCAGTCATTATTCTAAGTGAAGTAACACAGGAGTGGAAAACCAAAAAACATATGTTCTCACTTATAAGTAGGAGCTAAGCTATGAGTACACAAAGGCATACAGAGTGATATAACAGACTTTAAGAGAGTCAGAATGGGTATACTGGGAGGTGGGTCAGGGATTAAAAAAAAACACTACACCTTAGGTATAATGTTTACTGTTCAGGTGACAGGTGCACTAAAATTTCTACTACATAATTCATCCATGTGACCAAAAACCACTTGTACCCCAAAAGCTATTGAATTAAAAATAAATAAGTAGATAAATAAATACAATGTAATGTTGTGTATACACCACGGAGTACTACTTATCCACAAATAACAGTGAAAGAATGTCTTTTGTAGCAACTTGGATGGGACTGGCAGCCATTCTTCTAAATGAAGTAACTCAGGAATGGAAAGCCAAATACCCTCTGTTCTCACTTATAAGTGGGAGTTAAGCTATAGGTATGCAAAGACATACAGAGTAGTGTAATGGAATTTGGGGACTCAGAAAGGGCAGAGTGGAAGGAGGACTCAAGATGAAAAAGTACGTATTAGGTTAAAATGTATACTATTTAGGTTATGGGTGCACTAAAATCTCATAGTTTACCTCTATACAATTCACCCATGTACACAAAAACCACTTGTACTCTAAAAACTATTGAAATAGTAGATATATAGAAATTAAAAATAATAAAATAATTTTTCAGAGTTCACCAGAATTGTATTTGATTCTTAGAGCACTCCTGAGGGAATTTTGTATCTGCATATCAGGATAAAATGTACTTGTGATAAATTTCATTTGTGTTGGAGCCAGATTCATTGGGTCCTCAAATGCCTCAGAGTGTGTTGGCCTGCAAGCATATGCAAAAATTTCAGAGTAAGTACATGTTGAGCTAAGATAGTTAATAACTTTCATTAGATTTTCAGAAAGTTAAGATTGCTGAATCAGTCTTACAATTTCAGTTTCGCTTTAGGGCCTTTAGTTGTTTGCCTCCACAAATGCTTGGTATATAGGCATCTCATAAATGTTATTACATAAAATGACTTAGTAGATTCTCTGTGTGTACTGCCCTATTTAAACCTGCGTGTCATTTTATTATTTAGTTTTAAGGTCCTTAGTCGTGCAAAGTCTTTTGGATACGAGAGGTGTAAGACTACTCACAGGAGTCTATATTTAATAGAAAAATAGGCTGCATATATTTCAAAAAGATAAATAATAATATAATGTTATATTTGTTAAACACCAGATTAGTGCCTCACAAAAATATGAACTGTGTGAATTCAGAGAGATGTCTTTGAGTGAACTAGTGGGAATTGAGCCAGTCCTTCAGTGAAGGGCAGGGTTTTGGTAAGTGTGTTCATTCAATAATTATTTTTTTGAGTACCTGCTGTGTGTCAAGTACTGTTAGGTACAGGAGAGGAGAGGGCATTCTAGTACAACACATGCAGTGTGTGAAGGCACTGAGGGAGGAATGTGCTTGACATGTTTGGGGCCTAGGAAGATTAATTTGGCTAGGGCCAGAGGAAGGCGGTAAAGGTTTGTGGAGCTGAGAGAACAAACAGTATTTTAGAAAGATCAGTTCAGCATTTCTGTGTAGCTTATTTAATCCTGTTTTGAAATTTTGTAACGTCTGAATTCTAAACTGACAACAACTTTAAAATCATCTTTTATTGGAGTGCTACAATCTTTTCAAGTAAATAGAATGCTCTCAATATTCCTCTCCCAAATTTCCACCAGGGAGATACAGCCTAATTTTTTTCCCCAGATATAGCATATGTGTATATATGTGTGTATCAAAGGAGGCTGTTAGGTGTTTTTCAAAATCTGGTTACTGAGTTTGACAGTATTCGGTATTTGTCAATGTACTGATTAAAATATCTAAAAAAAAAATACTCATAAAATACTTTAGCCTGATTAACAAACTGGCTAAAGTGGAATTTTGCTGATCTGTTGTGCCATTTCTGGAGGATTTTTAAGATGTTTAGTTGTGGCTGGGCACGGTGGCTCATGCCTGTAATCCCAGCACTTTGGGAGGCCGAGGCGGGCCGATCAACTGAGGTCGGGAGTTCAAGACTAGCCTGACCAACATGGAGAAACCCCGTCTCTACTAAAAATACAAAATTAGCCGGGCATGGTGGCACATGCCTGTAATCCCAGCTACTTGGGAGGCTGAGGCAGTAGAATCACTTGAACCTGGGTGGCGGAGGTTGCAGTGAGCCGAGATCGCGCCATTGCACTCCAGCCTGGGCAACAAGAGTGAAATTCCTTCTCAAAAAAAAAAAAAAAAGTTTTAAAAAAGATGTTTAATTGTGTAAATATACTCCCTATGTATGTTTTTATTTTTAATTTTCTAGTTAGATTTTTATTTATTTAAGATAAACTTTTGATACTTTCAAATATTACCCAGTAATAATTGCAACACAATTATTGAATGATTAATATGTTCAGAAATTTCAGAATAATTCTTTCATACATCATAATTAAAGTAACTTAGTGCTTGAAATGCTTTACGATTAATATTGTGTAATTTCGTAATACAACCACACTGATCTAGACGCTTATTTGTTGTAGGAAACTTAAGACTGGTCTTTTAAGTGCTAGAGCTCTAATTTTGATGAACGTTATATCTTGAATGTACTACGTAACTCCCACCTATGTTAAACCAGACAGTTGAACCCTTTCTTCGTAACTCAGTATCTTTAGTTTTTAACTTTGCCAATTGTAATATGTTGTATTTGTTATCTAAGTGAAGGCATAGATAGTGGACCTGAATGGGTATTGAGCCCGGAAATAGTCTTAGAAAGTGCTATATTGAAAAAGTGGCTGGTGTCATTTGCTTTTTCTTCCATAATTGTGAATTGAAATCTTGGCTTTGTGGGCAGGGTGACATGCTCAGTGAATCAAAGGCAGCCTTTTTCCAAGTGTTTTTCTGTTCTCCAAAGGCCACTGCTGGTATTTGTGTTCTTTACTTGTATCCAAATACTTTCTGGTGCATAGTAGGCGTTCAGCAAATGTTAATTACCCCTTTTCCATTGCTATTATATTAGACCACAGGTGTTATTTTGTCAGCACATTCATCTTCAGAGTATTTGACTTTTAGAGCTGTGTTACAGGTCACTCCTTTCTCTTAGTATTCTTAATATTTAGTTTTCAAGAAAACACCAGATGCTATGCATCATTTTAAATGGCAGTTTGATGTGGGCAACAGAGAAAAATGGAAGAACCTGGATTCTCAGTAAGCTAGTGAATTAACCAATCCTTATGTCTGCCCGCTCCTAGACTTTGTTATATGGAGAATAAGTTTTTTTCATTGTTGAAGCCAGTTTAAGTTGGAGATTCCAGAATTTTAGCCAAAAGCATCTTAAATAAGACCCACTATATTGGATTATTGTGAAGATTAAAAAGACTAGATCTGTATAAAGCACCTGGCACATAGTATGCACTCATTAAATACAGAACAAACACACTGTCATCAGAGATCTCTTTTCTTTTCAGGGACATTATAATGAGGTGTGGCACAGGTACCATAACACTACCAGATTGTAGAGCTTTTCCATCATGCATTTGTAGCTTTGTTGCTGGTTCTTTTCCTTTGCCAGCCATACTGTGCCTCTGGTACTTTTATTCTCTTTTTATTATTTCTTAACTCTTCTATTCCTTGTTACTTCTCCCATTTTGTGACTTTTGGTAGGTATAATCTTAACTTTTATAATCAGAAGTGGCCAACTGGAGTAACCTTACCTCTAATACTCAGCGGTTTTTCTCCCTTTGTGTTGGTTGCTGGATGTTCCAGGACAGGTTTTTGGCCACAAGAGATTTTGAAAATGTCTTGTTTCTTTTCCCCCTTTGCTGGTTGAGGAACTCCTCTAGAAGCTGAAAAGTTCTAGATAGCTGAGTCACACAATATATATTTTCTAAATAAAAAAAAATACCATTAGTCAAGATAGGTGTTATTGGGGAAAAGTATATTTTCTTGCAGAATGACTTTTTTCTCCTCTTTTATTTTAGAATCAGGTTGTATTTGATCATGTTTCCCCATAATGTTGTTAGACTAGAAGTAATAAAACAGATTATTGAAATGTTTTATAAATATTATTTTAGAAAAATGCTACATGATAGAGAATAATTACGGAAATCAGCCCTATGTTTTTAGTAAAAGTAATAGGCTTCATAATTAAATTCTAGTTGGCACCTTTTTGGTTTTTTTTTTTAATAATTTCAACTTTTATTCTAGGTTTGGGGTACATGTGCAGGTTTGTTACAAGAGTATATTGAATGATGCTGATGTATGGGGTTTGATCCCATCACCCAGGTAGTGAGCATATTACCCAATAGTTTTTCAATTCTTTTCTCCCTCCCTCCCCCATCTACTAGTCCTCAGTGTCTATTGTTCCCATCTATATGTCCATGTGTACCAAATGTTTAGTTTCCACTTATAAGTGAGAACATGCAGTATTTGATTTTCTGTTCCTGCATTAATTCAGTTAGGATAATGACTTCCAGCTGCATCCATGTTGCTGTAAAGGACATGCTTTCTTCTTTTTTATGGATGCATAGTATTCCATGGTGTATATGTATCTCATTTTCTATATTCAGTACACCACTGATGGGCACCTAGGTTTATTCCATGTATTTGGTATTGTGAATAGTGCTGTGATGAACACATGAGTGCATGTATATATGTTAAAATAATTTATATTCCTTTGGATATATACCCAGTAGTGGAATTGCTGAGTCAAATGATAGTTCTGTTTTAATTTCTCTGAGAAATATCCAAACTGCTTTCCACAGTGGCTGAACTAATCTGTATTCCCACCATCAGTGTATAATGTTCCCTTTTCTCAGCAGCCTCACCAGCATCTGCTGTTTTTTGATTTTTTATAGTAGCCATTCTGACTGGTGTGAGATGGTATCTCACTGTGGTTTTGATTTGCATTTCTGTGATAATTAGTGATGTTGAGCTTATTTTCATATATTTGTTGGCCACTTTTGACAAGTGTCTGTTCAGATCTTTTCCCCATTTTTTAATGGGGTAAATTGTTTTCTGCTTGTTCAATTCTCTAAGTTTTGTGTAGATTCTTCTGGATATGAGACCTTTTTAGATGCATAGTTTGTGAATATTTCCTCATGTTCAGTAAGTTATCTGTTTAATAGTTTCTTTTGCTGTGCACATGCTCTTTAGTTTAATTAGGTTCCATTTGTCAATTTTTGCTTTTGTTGGAATTGCTTTTGGTGTCTTTGCCGGGAAACCTTTGCCAGGGCCGATGTCCAGAATGGTATTTTCTAGCTTATCTTCAGGGTTTTTATTTTTTTAGGCTTTACATTTAAGTCTTTAAACCATCTTGAGTTGATTTTCGTGTATGGTGAAAGGCAGAAGTTTAGTTTTAATCTTCTGCATAGGGCTCACCGGTTATCCCAGCACCACTTGTTGAATAGGGAATTCTTTACCCATTACTTGTTTTTGTTGAGTTTGTCAAAGATCAGATGGTTATAGTTGTGTGGCTTTATTTCTGGGTTCTCCAACGTCTGACCTGGGTTCTCTAACCTCTAACCTGTTACATTGGTCTATGTGTCTGTTTTTGTACCAGTACCATGCTGTGTTGGTTACTATAGCCTTGTACTATAGTTTGAAGTCAGGAAGTGTGATGACACCAGCTTTGTTCTTTTTACTTAGGATAGTTTTGGCTATTTGGGCTTGTTTTTGGTTCCATATTAATTTTAGAATAGTTGTTTCTACTTCTGTGACAAATGTCGTTGGTAGTTTGATAGGAATAACTTGAATCTGTAAATTGCTTTGGGCAGTGTGACCATTTAAAAAATATTGATTCTTCCTATCCATGAGCATGGAATGTTTTCCCATTTGTTTGTGTGATCTCTGATTTCTTTCAGCAGTGTTTTATAGTTCTGATTGTAGAGATCTTTCACCTTTGTGGTTAGCTGTATTCCTAGGTATTTTATTCTATTCATGGCTAATGTGAATGGGATTGTATTCTTAAGTTGGCTCTCAACTTGGATGTTGATAATTTATGGAAATGCTCCTGATTTTTCAAATATTTATTTTGTATCCTAAAACTTTGCTGGAGTTGTTTATTAGAACCACAACCTATTGGACAGAGACTATGGGGTTTTCTAGGTATAAGATCATATCTTCTTTGAAGAGACTTTGTCTTTTCATATTTGGATCAATTTTATATATTTCTTTTGCCTGACTCCTGGCTAGGACTTTCAGTACTGTATTGACTAGGCATGAAAAGAGTGCACGTCCTTGTCTTATTATAGTTGTCAAAGGGAATGCTTCCAGGTTTTGCCCATTCAGTTAGATGTTGGCTGTGAGTTTGTCATAGATGGCTGTTATTATTTTGAGGTATGTTCCTTTGATGCCTAATTTGTTGAGGGTTTTTAAAATGAAGGGTTCTTGAATTTTTTATTTTTAAAATTTTATTTCAATAGTTTTGGGGGAGCAAGTGGTTTTTGGTTACATGGATAAGTTCTTTAGTAGTGATTTCTGAGATTTGGTGTACACGTCACCTGAGCAGTGTACACTGTACCCAGTATGTAGTCTTTTTTCCCTCGCATCCCTCTCATCCTTCCCCTTGAGTCCCCAAAGCCCATTATATTATTATTATGTCTTGCATCCTCATGTATTAGCTCTCCTCAAGCTTAGCTCTCATGTATAAGTGAAAACATACAATATTTGGTTTTCCATTTCTGAGTTACATCACTTAGAATAATGGCCTCCAACTCCATCCAAGTTGCTGCAGAGGCCATTATTTCATTCTGTTTCATGGCTGAGTAGTATTCTATGGTGTATATATCACACATTTTCTTTATCCACTCCTTGGATGATGGTTATTTAGGTTGGATCCATATTTTTGCAATTGCAAAAGGTGCTGCTATAAACGTGTGTGTATGTGTCTTTTTCAAATCTGGAGGCATCACATTACTTGATGATATGGGTTGGCTGTGTTCCCACCCAAATCTCATCTTGTATTGTAGCTCCCATAATTTGCTCATGTTGTGGGAGATAATTGAGTCACTGGGGCGGTTTCCCCCATACTGTTCTCTTGGTAGTGAATAAGTCTCATGAGATCTGATGGTTTTATAAGGGGAAACCCCTTTTGCTTTGCTGTCATTCTTCTCTTGTGTGCTGCCATATGAGACATGCCTTTTACCTTCTGCCATGATTTTGAGGCCTCCCTAGCCATGTGGAACTGTGAGTCCATTAAACCTCTTTCTTTGGCAAATTGCCCAGTCTCAGATATGTCTTTATCAGCAGTGTGAAAACAGACTAGTACACCTGACTTCAAACTATACTATAAGGCTATAGTTACCAAAGCAGCATGGTACTGGTGTAAAACTAGGCACATAGACCAATGGAACAGAATAGAGAACCCAGAAATAAAGCCAAATACAGCCAACTGATCTTCGACAAAGCATACAAAAACATAAAGTAGGGAAAGCACACCCTATTGAACAAGTGGTGCTGGGATAACTGGTAAGCTGCACATAGAAGAATGAAAATGGATCCCTATCTGACACCATATACAAACATCAACTCAAGATTGATCAAAGCCTTAAATATAAGGCTCGAAACTATAAAAATTCTAGAAGACAACATTGTAAAAACTCTTGTAGACATCAGTCTAGGCAAAGAATTCATGACTAAGACCCCCAAAACAAATACAACAAAAACAGAAATAAACAAATGGCACCTAATTAAACTAAAAAGCTTCTGCACAGCAAAAGAAATCATCAGCAGAGAAAACAGACAACCTACAGAGTGGGAGAAAATATTTGCAAACTATGCATTTGACAAAGGTTGTTGAATTTTACTGAAATCCTTTTCTGCATCTATTAAGAGGATCATAGGGTCTTGTTTTTAGTTCTGTTTATGTGATTAATTACATTTCTTAATTTGCATCTATTAAACCACCCTTGCATCCCAGGTTTAAAGCCTTCTTGGTCGTGGTGTTTTCCTAGATTTGGCTTTCTAGTATTTCCTAGATGTTTTCCTAGATTTGGCTTTCTAGTATTTTGTTTAGAATTTTTACATCTATGTTTATCAGAGTATTGGCCGGAAGTTTTCTTCTTTTGTTGTGTTTCTGTGGAGTTTTGTATTACAATGATGCTATAGCCTCATAGAATGAGTTAGGGAGGAGTCCCTCCTCCTCAATTTTTGGAATACTTTTAGTAGGATTGGTACCAGCTCTTCTTTATACATCTGGTAGAACTAAGCTGTGAATCTATCTGGTCCAAGTTTGTTTTTTTTTTTTTTTTTTTTCGTGGTTGGTAGGCTTTTTGTTACTGATTAAATTTCTGAACTCATTATTTCTCTGTTCCAAGTTTTAATTTCTTCATGGTTCAATCTTGGGTGGTATATATTTCTAGGAATTTATTTGTTTCTTCCAGGTTTTCTAGCTTGTGTTCACAGAGGATTTCATAATAGTTTCTAGGGGTTGTTTGTATTTCCATGTAGTTGGTAGTAATGTTCCATTTGTCATTTCTGATTGTGTTTATTTGGATCTTCTTTTATTCATTATTAGTCTAGCTAGTTGTCTCCCAATCTTATTTCTTCAAAAAACCAACTTTTTTTATCTTTTGTATCATTTTTCACATCTCTACTATATTGAGTTGCTCTATGATTTTGGTTATTATTTTTCTTCTGCTACCTTTTTGGTTGGTTCGTTCTTGTTTTTCAAGTTCCTCTAGGTGTGATGTTAGGTGATGTTAATTTGAGATCTGTCAAGCTTTTTGATGTGGATTTTCAGTGCTATAAACTTTCCTCTTAATAGTGCTTTAGCTGTGTCCCAGGGGTTCTGGTATGTTGTATCTTTGTTTTCATTATTTTCAAATAATTTTTTGGTTTCTGCCCTAATTTCATTGTGTACCCAAAAGTAATTCAGGAGCATATTGTTTAATTTCCATGTAATTGTATGGTTTTGAGAGATTTTGGTATAGACTTCTTTTTTTTTTTAATTGCACTGTCATCTGAGAATGTGATTGGTATGATTTCAGTTTTTTTGGTGTGTGTATTTTTTGAGAACTGCTTTAGGGCTGATTGTGTGGTCAATTTTAGAGTATGTGCCATGTGCAGATGAGATTAATGTATATTCTGTTTTTGTTGGGTGGAGTGTTATGTAGATGTCTGTTAGATCCATATGGTCATGTGTCAAGTTCAGGTCCTGGTATCTGTGTTAATTTTCTGTCTTGATATTTCTAGTACTGCCAGTGGGGTGTTGAAGTTTCCCACTGTTATTGTGTATTTATGTAAGTCTCCTTGTAGGTCTCTGAGAACTAGAACTTACTTTATGAATCTGGGCACTCCAGTATTGGGTGCATATATATTTAGGATTGTTAAGTCTTCTTGAATTGAACTCCTTATTATATAATGTACTTCTTTGTCCTTTTTTGATCGTTGGTTTAAAGTCTTTTTTGTGTGAAATTAGATTAGCACCCCCTGCCCTTTTTCATATTGTGTTTCCTTGGTGAATTTTTCTCCATCCATTTAATTTGAGCCTATAGATGTCACTGCATGTGAGAGATGGGTCTCTTGAAGACAGCATACAATTGGTTTTTTACTTCTTTATCTAACTTGCCACTGCATGCCTTTCAAATGGGGCATTTAGCCTGTTTACATTCAAGTTTAACATTGATATATGCAAATTTGGTCCTGTCATCATGTTGTTAGCGGGTTAATATGCAGATTTGATTGTATGGTTGCTTTGTAGTATCAGTAGTCTATGTACTTAAGGGGATTTTTGTGGTGCCACTAACAGTCTTTCATTTCCATGTTTAGCCCTCCTTTAAGGACCTCTTGTAAGGCAGATCTGGTGGTAACAAATTTCCTTAGCATTTGTTTGTCTGACAAGAATCTTATTTCTCATTAGCTTATGAAGCATATTTTGGCTGGATATGATATTCTTGTTTGGAATTTGTTTTATTTAAGAATGCTGCATATAGGCCCCAAATCTCTTCTGGCTTATAGCATTTCTGCTGGAAGGCCACTCTTAGCCTGATGGAGCTCCCTTTACCAATGACCTGCTTCTTCTCTCTAGCTGCCTTTAATATTTTTTCACATTGACCCTGAAGAATATGATGAGTATGTGTCTTGGGGATGGTCATCTTATATACTGTCTCACATGGCTTCTATTCATTTCTTGAATTTGGACGTTGACCTTTCTAGTGAGGTTGGGAACATTTTCATGGACAATACTCAAATATGTTTTCCAAGTTACTGTCTCTTTCTCTCTGTGTTTTAGGGATGCCAGTGAGTCATTGGTTTGGTCTCTTTACATAATTCCACATTTCCAGAGGTTTTGTTCCTTTTTTATTCTCTTTGTTTTTGTCTAACTGAGTTGATTGGACTGATCTTCAAGCTCAGATTCTTCCCTCAGGTTGGTCTTTTCTGCTGTTAGTACTTCTGATTATATTATGAAATTTTTACAGTGCATTTTTTCAGCTCTTTCTATTGGTTTTGGTTCTTAAAATGGCAATTTTATCTTTCAACTCTTGTATTGTTTTATTTAATTCTTTAGATTCTTTGGATTTGGTTCAACTTTCTTCTGAATCTTGATGTTCTTCATTCCTATCTATATTCTAAAACTTTTGTCTTTCATTTCCACCACTTTAGTCTGGTTAAGTACCATTGCTGTGGAGGTAGTGCAGTTGTTTGGAGGTAAGAAGACACTGGCTTTTCCAGTTGCCTGAGTTCTTGCACTCATTCTTTTTCATGTGTGGGCTGATGTTCCTTTAATGTTTGATGTTACTGTCTTTTGGATTTGTTGTTGTTATTGTTTTGTTTTGCTGCATTAATTGTAAAAGTGGTGTGTCTCTTGATTACTTCTGGGAGCTCCATCCCAGGGAAATGCAGAGCTGCTGCCAGCCCAAGTGCTCAGATTGGGGTAGGGTGGCTGTACTGGGGACCCTGGTAGGGAAGCTCTGCTCAGTGAGGAGTAGCACTGGCAGAGACCTGCATGGAAAATAATCTGGCCGCTTTTCTGTAAGGCTGCTGCAGTGTGCTGGAGGCCAGCAATATTTTGGGCTCTTCTCTCCCTTCTCAGCCTGAATGTAGTAGAGGTGGGGGCTGAGGCATTGGCAAAAATGTCAGTCCTGTCAGTTACCTCTGGGAGGTTTATCCCAGAAGAATTGCAGAGCTGCTATTGGCCTGAATTCTTAGGTGGGGTTGGTGTGGTTGTGTTAGGATCCCAGGCCAGTGGGTTTTGCCTAGACAGGTATAGCAGAGGCAAAGCCTACAGTCCATCCATTCCTCAGCACCATGAATATGGCCCCTATCCTGGGGGCATGTGAGAGAGTCTGGCCTCCCTTGTTGGTGGAGCTATGTAGGTGGTGCAAGAGTGCTCAGGAGACCAAGGCCCTTGGGCATCCTTATGTGCCTGAGTGGCAACTCTGCCCACCCAGAAAACTCCAGGCAACCTGTGTCAGTCTGGAGGCCTTGGGAATAGAGGGTCTATGGGGATCTCCTGTGTCCAGGACTGCAAAGGTTCATGGCATAAGTGTGAGTGTCTGGGGGCTTTTGCCGACTTACCATTTCCCTGTGGTGGGGAGCCCCTGCTTGTCTTCCTGCCAGTCCTGGGTGGGCAGCTGTCCTGTCTTGCACTTCTCTGCTCTCTGTGGGTCATGGTGCTCCCTTGATGAATTCCAGCATGTCCTCCTGGATGATTCAGTGGAAGAGCTTGTGTTCACTGGCTACTGTGTATCTTCTCCTTGAGAGCAGCACACACTGGCTGCTTCTAATCAGCCATCTTCACACCTCCCAAAACAAAAATTCTTAATAGCAAGAGCTAACAAATACAAAATCAGTAGAAGAAAAGAAATAATAAAGATCAGAACAGAAATAAATGAAATTGAAATGAAGAAAATAATATAAAAGATCAATGAAACAAAAAGTTGGTTGTTTTAAAAGATGAAATTTACAAACCTTTAGCTAGACTAACAAAACAAAAGAGAGAGAACACCCAAATAAATAAAATCAGAGATGAAAAAGGAGACATTCAACCAACACTGCAGACATTCAGAGGATCATTAGTGGCTGCTGTGATCAACTATATGCCAATAAATTGGAAAATCTAGAAGAAATGGATAAATTCCCAGACACACACAACCTACCAACATTGAACCATGAAGAAATCCAAAATCTGAACAGACATAACAATGAGATGGAAGATGCAGTAAAAATCTCCCCAGAAGGAAAAGCCTGGGACTTGATGGATTCACTGCTGGATTTTACCAAATATTTAAAGAAGAAATACCAGTTCTACTGAAAGTATTCTGAAAAACAGAGAAGAGGGGAATACTTCCAAACTCATTCTACAAGGCTGATATTACCCTGATATTAAAACACATCAATAAAGAAAACTATAGACCAATATCCCTGATGAATATTGATGCAAAAATCCTCAACAAAATACCAGCAAACCAAATTCCAAAACACATTCAAAAGATCATTCATCATGACCAAGTGGGATTTATCCCAGCGATGCAGGGATGGTTCAGCATATGCAAATCAGTTAGTGTGGTACATCATATCAACAGAATGAAGGATCAAAATCATATAATCATTTCAACTGATGCTGAAAAAGCATTTGATAAAATTCAACATCAGTTCATGATAAAAAAAAAACCTTCAAAAAACTTGCTATCACAGGAAGCTCACCCTGTATTTTTCCCTGGAGAAACGGTACAGTATTCTGTAAATCAGTATTCACATCTACTTTATAGAATCTAACTGCTGGAAATAACAAGAATCAGCTATATTTTTATTTCAGGCACAGTTGGAGGGGCTGAGTCTTACAGGTAAATTACCTCATGCTCATCTTTTAGCCCTGCTGTTTGTAAATTTCCATGTGAGAGAATTCTGTTTTAGGACCTGTTATATTTTGTAGAGAGCCAGTTTTTAATCTTTCATTGATTTTAAGTAAGTCGTAATTTTGACTTGACGAGTTATTATTTCAAGTTACAAATAGTTTTAAGTCAGGGTCTTTCCTCTTGTGAAAACTCGATTATCTCTGCTCACTTTTAATGCTGTTTGATTAATGACAGCCTCATGAGGCTGTAAGTTTTTTATAACACCCCAAACTCTAATAACTTTTTGAATATCTTATTTGGTTTTCTAAATGGGAGGCTGGCAATTTTTTTTTTTTTTTGTAAATGGCCACATAGTAAATGTTTTAGGCTTTGCAGGATGCATAAGATTTCTTGTCACATATTCTTCTTTGTTTTTACAAATCTTTAAATATGTTTTTTAAAAACATTTTAAGCTTAGAGTCCAGGCCAGATTTAGCCCAGAGTTGTAGCTTGCCAATCTTTGTTCAAAAATTTTCGATGTGCTGTACCATTAGCTTTCCCTCTTTAAGATAGTGACATGTACTTCACCAGTATAACTTAGACTTGTAGATACCGTAGTGTGCCAGTCTTCCTGATTTCTTTTGACAAAAATTGCAACCTTTTTTTGTTTGGAGGTAATAAATATGTTGGATAGATTTTATTGTTATCACTGTTCTCACTAGAGCCTGATTAGCATGAAATACATGTGAAAAGAAAAATGAGGAATAAGCAGAGCCACTTAATTTTTTTATTCAGCAAACAGAAGGAATGGGAAACTAAACTTAGTTGCCTATGTACCAAGTGTAAGCCATTTTAATATAAATATATTAAATATTTATATTTAATATAAATATAAGCCATTTATATTAAATCCTTGTGATAATCAACAGGATGGCATACACATTTTTTCAGATATTTAACCTAATAATAATTAGTTAACCTAATTAAGACATCACTGTCCACTAGAATTTTCTGCAATGATGGGCTTGTTTTATATCTGTGCTCTACATTATGGCTGTTGAGCACTTGAAATGGGACTAATGTGACTGAAGTTATTTATTAATATTTTTAATTTCAATTTAAATAACCACATGTGGCTAGTAGTTACCATACTGGGCAGCATAACTTGAAGAGCTTCAATAATTGATTCAAGTTTAGACAGTAAGTTCTGTGTAACTCCTAAGCTCATATTTATATGTGTGTGTATATATATGTATTTTTTTGTTGAGACAGAGTTTTGCTCTTGTTGCCCAGGCTGGAGTGCAGTGGTGCTATTTTGGCTCACTGCAACCTCCACCTCCTGGGTTCAAGTGATTCTCCTGCCTCAGCCTCCCAAGTAGCTGGGATTACAGGCATGCACCACCACACTCAGCTAATTTTGTATTTTCAGTAGAGACAGGGTTTCACCATGTTGGTCAGGCTGGTCTTGAACTCCTGACCTCAGGTGATCCACCCACCTCTGCCTCCCAAAGTGCTGGGATTACAGGCGTGAGCCACCACTCCCGGCCCTAAGCTCATATTTTTTTTCCGTTGTGCCATACTGCCTCCTCAATAAAAGTCAAGGAATCTATGAAGACAGTAGGAAAGAACGGGTGGACCTTTATTACCTTACAGAGTAAAAAATGTGGAGAAAGTACTTAGGCAATTTTCAAGGTATATTAACTTTTAGGCCATGAGCTCAATTAGTAAATCCATAATCTGGAATATTAGATCATAATTATCAGCAATATCTATGAAATTCTTTTATAGTCTACATATTATTATTGCATTATATGAAGTAACACGAGTATACTCTGTGATCATTAGTGTGTTGAAAAAATTCAGATATTAGCATACTTTGAAAGTATTTGTCTTATATCCAGGGAGTAGTCTCTTAAGAAGAAGTAAAGTCTAGTCAGGTATTTCAAAAAAAGCTTTTCAATGTCATAAAATTTTGCGTCCTTCCTATAATATAGAGTTTTTACTAACAAAATTTCCCTGGTTCATGGGGACCACACTTGCTGGCATCAGTTTTAATATACATTTAAATTATACCTGACATAGGTATGGTGTGGAAATCTTGTTATTTTATTAATGAATACCAACTGGGTATAAGAAATAAAAAAAGTGATGTCTTTAAGGGAAGCATGTGCAGATAAATCATTCTATGATGCTGTTTCCTGTACTAGAAGGAGGCATGGGGGAGGAGAATAAAAAAAATTTATCTTAGTGTTGACTCTTAATTTTACCCTGTATTTTTACAGCCCCAATCTAAATCAGAGTCCTGCCCAGTTTAAACAGGAAATTACTTAACTGATTGATGCTTTTGAGTAGCTTCCCTTGCTCTTCTCAGAAAATATTAAAAACAGTGTCAGAAATGAAGTATTACTGTCACTGGAGAACGTTTAGAACCCTTTAGCCAATGATTCTTCCAGGTGTTGCACAATTTTATTTGTGTGTAAAACAAGGAGACTGCTTCCCTCATAATGTCCTTTGTCAAATTCAGGAAGCTTCTTTCCCATCTAAAGAATCAGAGTGTTAATATATTTGTACCTTGGAAAGCTTTACAATTGGCCTTGTTGAATGGATAATCTTTGGGAATTATTTTGGTACCTGAATAATACTAGAAGACTTTATTCTTAGAGCCAGTACTTTTCCTCATTCTTAATTCAAATCAAGTTATAGCTAAAACAAAGATCACTTTTTGCTTTAGATTTAGCAAGAAACAGGTAAAAGGGAATGCATTGGGAAAATCAGGGGCAAAGGATTTATAATAGAAAGAGTTCATTTTTTATGGATAATGTTAATATAAATTGTATTTCAAGATGCAGCCTGCGTCACTCAGTACTCCAGACCACTCTTATCCTTTACTTTCTCCAGAGCATTTATCAACTTATAATATAACATATAGTTTATTGTGTTTATTGCCTGTCTCCTCTCTACTAGAATGTCATTTGTATGAGAACAGGAATCTTTGTTTTGTTCACTGATATATTCTAAGCACTAAGACCAGAGTCTGGCACATAGTAGGTGTTCAGTTGATGTTTGTGGACTGAATGAATATCAAGACCAATCCCACTCCATTCCTCAGATTTTAGTAATTATTGCATTGCTATATTATTATATAATAATATTCCAGATAAATATTATATTGCTATATTTCTTATGAAGTAGTTAACAAACAGGTAAAAATAGTGCTCTGCCATCCAATATGAGAAGATAATTTTATGAACTATGTCTTAAAAATGTATGAGGTAATTTGGAGTGTTTGAGTATTTAATATATTAAAGTGAAACCAATAGATTTCCTGAGATTCCTCCAGAATTTATTAGGAAATGGAAGATGGAAAGCTTTTCCACTAAAAAGATGTTTTTGATATATCTTTCTTAGATGGGAAAACTGACAACCATGCCTGCAGGTCTGATATATGCATCTGTAAGTGTACATGCAGCCAAAGAAGAGGAATCCAAAAAGCAGCTAGTGAAACCAGAGCAGGTAATTTGCCTACAAAGGTTTATGAACTTTGTATAATATCAAGATGACACAAAAGCTATATTTTTTAAAATTATCTTTGCTCATCAAAAATGTCTTAGAAGTCTTTGTTAGGTAGATATTAAAAGTTGAGAGAAATAGTTATGAAGTATCTCAAAAGACAATATGTAACTCAAACATCTAAAATTCTAACTCCAATGAAAAACAACTAGTGATTTTTCTTAATGAATAATCAATAAGTAGTGGAGGGTGTTAGAGTTCTAGGCAGTCTGATTTTTCTTTCTTGAAAAACTTACACAGGTACATTCAGTATTAGGAAACTTCAGTTTAAGAAATTCATTAAGATCTCAGTTTTGGAAGTGACCTTAGATGTTTTCTAGATCAACCTTTCTGTATGGTACTGTAATTCCCTCTATAGTAGGCACATTTAGTGGCCATATATCTTCTACATGAATAAAACTCTAGGTAAAGGAGCCTAAGGAGCCCATTCCATTTTCTAAATCCTCTCATTTAACTTAAGGTCCTTTCTTATATCAGACAGAAATTTGTCTCATAATAACATCTACCTGTTGGTGCTGTATCTCTTGCATTGGTGCCATACAGAAAACTCTCTTTAAAAAAACAAGCCTTTAAATATCAGTTATACTTTAAGTAATTTTGCTTCCAGGATAAACATTTTAAAGCATTTAGTAGCTTCAACTATTTCTCATACATCACAGCTTTGAGTTCCTCACTATCATGATCAGCCTCTGCCAAGCATGTTCAGGATAGTTAGTGTTTTCTTCAGGTGTAAGTAGTTTGTTTTTCTTTTTAAAAAACATTTTGGTTTTTGGTGCCATGACTTGGATGTATGAACCACAGCGTTTTGACTGCTACAGGATAGTCAGTCTCTGACTTCTTCTCTTCTAGATGTTATATTTCTATTAATGCTGCCTAAGATCACATTAGTTTTTATATTTGAGCGCTCAAAATCAACCATGCTCATAAGCAGCCTTTGACCATGACATAGTAAGCATGTGGTTCTCTAAAATTCATTAAGCCTTTTTACATGGACTACTGGTAAGGTATGCCTCATCCCAGTCTGTACTTAGGCATTTGAACTTTTTGGACTCTGTTGAAGGTATGTTTATACCTGTTTAAATTTTACCTTGTTGATCTGGCTTATCATGCCAGCCTGTTGAGCTGTAATTGTGGTTACTAATTCTATTCATCATTGTGCTTTTTATCTCTTCCCACTTTAAGTCACCCTTAAGATTTATCTACACACTTAATAATATGTTTTTGAATCAGGCCTGAATTTGAATCCTGATTCCACGACTGACTAGTTAGATGACATTGGGCAGAATTCTTAATGGTGTCATAAGTATTCTGTTGTATGAATGTACTACCATCAAATAAATATAAAATTTTCATAAATTTTTTGAAATGTGGACTATTTCCAGCTATTGCTATTGTAATCAGTACTTGTTGAACCACTTTGTATTGAATCTATATATACATCTATAACCATTTCCTTAGAATGAATTTCTATAAGCAGAAGTGTAGGTCAAAAGGCACAAAAAATTGATAATATTGCCAAACTAACATGCATAAAGGTAATATTTATAAATTAAACCAAAAATATTTTCTAAGCTCCTCTTATATATTTGTGAGGCACTGTTCTAATTACTAGATAAGGTTTATTTTCATTAATGGTCTAGGGTAGAGTCATTTCCCTACCCGCTAACTGATTCTAAGTATTTTTTTATTTTTTCTTTTTATTAATCTTAGGAGGATGTTGATTTTAAGGCTTCCTTGACACTCCCATATCTGGACAGCTCAAATCTAGGTAGGAAGATAAATCCCTAGTGGCTGAATTTAATTTTTGAAATTGTAAAATAAAGTAGTGCTGTTTATTATGGAATACGCAGTATTCCTTGGTATTTATTGTATTCCCCAAGTACATTTAAATATCATTTAATTGAATTACTTATTAAACAAAGTTGGTTGCCAGCTATGTGCTAGGGACTATACACAAAGTCAGGATCTAGTCCTTGAGGAATGTAGAATTTCTGAAGGGATTAAAATGTGATTTATGCGCAACATTTCTAGCTACTTTTATTGTGTAAAGTGAGCTATACTTCTGTTTAAATCTGTAATAACACTTCTACTAAATCAGAATACTTTATGAATGAAGTGTTCTGGTTATTTGGTTATTTGAATCTTTTGGTAAACTTGTAGCTAAACAGAAAATCTGTTGTAGTTCAGCTCTTCTCACTAAACATCTTTTTAAATATTCTCAATGTATTCCTGCCTTATATGCCATCTAGTGAACATAATTAAATCTCTCTTTAATAGAAAACTGTAGGACCATGAGACAATCATTTTTTTTTAACCATGAAATCTGTAATATTCAGATCAGTAAAATGACTGGCAATTGGAATGCATGTATACAGCCAGCCCTAGACATCCCTGGACATTTCTTTTTAAAATCCCTCTATGAGATGAATTATACTTATTTTCTTGTCATTTGCTTGTTGTCACTGAGAAATAACAGAAAAATACTGATTTGAGAGTTTTAGTTACTTTGGTTCAATTTAATTTTAAATGTGGTTTTACAGCTTACTCAATGTAATCATAATTTCTAAATGAGAACATACAAGTTCTGTCTATACAATAAGTGGCATTTAAGCACCAAGGCCTCTAAAATTTATAGTGAGAATGCTCTTCTCAATGGAGACTATAGTAACATGCTACTGGCTAGCTCTTAAAATTCTTAAAGTAGAGCTGAAATCCTATCATCATAAATCTTTCAACTATGCCTGTGCCTTAGAAGGAAAATACTTTAAAACACTGGTTCTTAACCATTCTGACCCCTTTGAGAGTCTGATAAAAACTTTGAATGCTCTTCCTAGAAAACTACATATACAAAATTTTGTTTATAATAGGCAACAAACAGATAAAGAACCTGAATCCGTGAGGCACAGTGCCTCACGCTTGTAATCCCAGCACTTTAGGATGCCAAGGCGGGCGGATTGCTTGAGCTCAAGAATTGGAGACCAGTCTGGGCAACAGGGTGAAACCCCATCTCTGCAAAAAAATACAAAAATTAGCTGGGTTTGTTGAGGGTGTGCCTGTAGTCCCAGCTACTCGGGATGCTGAGGTGGGAGGATTGCTTGAGCCCGGGAGGTTGAGGCTACAGTGAGCTGTGTTCATGCCACTGTACTCTAGACTGGATGACAAAGCAAGACCCTGTCTCAAAAAACAAACAAACCAACAAAAAAACAACTTAATCAGCAGGTTTTAATGGG
Organism: Pongo abelii; assembly: GCF_028885655.2. NCBI lineage: Eukaryota > Metazoa > Chordata > Mammalia > Primates > Hominidae > Pongo > Pongo abelii. The sequence goes on from NC_072008.2 coordinate 90,563,763, forward strand.
GACAGAGGAGAGAGAATAAGAACAATGAGTGTAATAAAGTTTGGAATTGGGATGCGTAAATAATAAAGAGGATAGAAACATGATGGACAAACATGTAAGTAAATAACGTTGCCCACTCTGACACCAGTACATCCACATATATCTCTCCATTCTAGGGGAGAGAAGAAACTTGCCTACTTGCAGTGCACCTGCTTTTTATATATAAATGCATCTTTAATAAGATATGCATCTGTCACCTTCCTAATTATACATAGTTGCCAGTGTGGTGAATTTAATCTAAGCATTAGTCCAGAAAGATAAACACTAACTCTTTAATCCTGGTATGAGTAGTAAAGAGTCATTTAATGGTAAAACAAGACTTTTCTGACTTATTACTGGAAAAGCTTTACCAAACTCACACTGTCTTATGTTTTATATATTTTTTAAATTTAAATAAAAAAACTGACATAAAATTGTATGCATTTACCTTGTACAGCATGATGCTTTGAAGTATATATACATTGTGGAATGACTAAATCTGTCTAATTTACATATGTATTACCTTGAATAGTTATCATTTTTGTGATGAGGACATTTTATACCCACTCTTAGCATTGTTCAAGAATACAATATAGTGTTAACTATAGTTTCATGTTTATTGTTGGTAGAGGACCAAATTCAAAGTCATTAATCATCTAGTTCCCTTGATGTTGATTTGTAAACTTGATTCTTCCCAGTTCTATCTTCCTCAAACACCAAGCTTCATAGGAGGATTTATACCTTAAATATAAAAGCAAAAAAAAAAAAAATTTTTTTTTTAAAGGAATTAAGTCCCTCCCTGGTTAAGTTTTTCATTGTTCTTTTGTGTATGTTTGTTTTTATTAAATACTAATTAGAATCAAAAGGCTGTTCAAAATATGAAAGGTATGAATAATAATATGATGATGATAATGATGTACAACCATATACCTAGCACCCAATTTAAAGGAAAGGAAAATCCTCTGTGTTTCCATTTCATTCCATTCAGAGGTTACCATTACCCTGAATTTTTACTATTATTCCCCTCCTTTACTTTTTAATTTTACCTTATATGTCTGTATTGCTAAGCAATATGTTTTTTTTAAGTAACCTTATATTCCTGAAATTCATCCAAATTTTTCCATGTTGCTGTAATTTTTATATTTACCCCCTAATTTCTAATATTTCTTTGTACGAATATACCCCAAAGGATCCATTTTACTGTGGATGGACATTGGGTTGGTTGTAATTAAAATGTTGCTGTGAACGTTATTATACTAACTCTGGGTGTGCAAAGACAGTAGTTTCTATAAATATACATAGGAGTAGAACCATTGGATTATATTATATTTGGCATCTTTTAATTTCTGGGTTTTAAACAGTCTTTATGAACAGTTTACCACATCATTCCTGTATTTAAGATGGTTTTTTAAAAGTATTTTATCAGCATTTTTAGTTGTTTTTGGAAAGAAGGCTGATGAGGATTCCTGTTCTGCCATACCGCTGTTATGGACAGTCCAGCTATTTTATGTTTTTGACATGAACATTTTTTGCCTGTAGCTCCCCATATATACTGCACCACCGCTCCAGTCTAAATATGTTGAAGAGCAGCCTGGTCATTTACAAATGGGCTTTGCTTCCATCCGCACTGCAACCGGTTGTTATATTGGCTGGTGCAAGGTAAGTCAATTCTGATAGTGGTTTAATATCAGAGATTTTTGATTAATTGTTCCAGTTACCTATTGATGTGTAGAAAACTAATCCAAAACTTAATGGCTTAAAACCACAACCATTATATTACATCTTATGATTTTGTAAGTCATGAATTTGATCTGAGTTCAGACATGTGATTTGTCTGTTGCATGTGGCATTGACAGAGGTGGCCCAGTGGTGTTCATCTGGCAAATGAGCTGATCTAGACAGTTCAAGACAGCTTTATTTGCATCTCTGGCACCTTGTTAAGGATGGCTGGATGGCTGGGTTCAGCTGGGATTATTGACTAGAACACCTACACATGGCCTCTCAAGCATGGTGATCTCAAATAGGTCAGATATAACTTACATGGGTAATTCAGGGCTCCTAAAGACAATGTTACAAGTGGCCCTAGGCAGAATTTGCCAGGCTTTTTGCCTGTCATCAGATGTCCAAGAAAGTCACTTCTACAGCATTCTATTGTTAAGTCACTAAGGCCAGCTCAGTTTTAAAGGGAAGGGAATTAGATGCCAACTCTCAGTAGAAGTAGCAGCAAATAATTTGTGGCTATGTTGAACCTACTCTACCACTACTGCATAGATTAAAGTAGTTCAGCAAGGATTTATGTCACCTAGCATGTACACAGTATCACTCACTTTTTATGTGAAGTTCTGAGATTACTTCTGAATATTTTCTTCTTTGGCTAAGCAAAGTGTTATTTACTTGTTGGGGTTAGCTCATAAGACCATTCTAACTACAGTAAGCTATTGGGCAAAGTAGAATACACGTGACTTTAATGCTTAGCCTTCAATCAGAGATATCCATCAGCAGAGTGGTGGAGTAAGCCGATGCAACACTAATGTTTCATTATCATCACATAAACATCATTGTGTTAGCATCAGTATCTCCAGTGTCAGTATCTTAATGTTGGTACCAGTGTTTTCATCATTCTGACCTAGTAACCATGCGACTTTTCCCCAAATATAGCCTGGTGGTGAACCATTGTTCTTTTTTAGTTTCTATCCATTATCTTTAAAAAGAAATCTAATGAGCTTATGAAAAATAATTTGTGCTTAGGTGAAATACCAAATCAATGAACTCTGGTAATTCCAGATAATATTTCAAATATCTGATAAATACATGATGTTATTTTTGAAAACTTGTGTTTGTCATACAATTCTTATGGTACTAGTTGTACTACACACTATTAATAGTTCGATCTAGGAGGGAAATACCTTAACCAATTATGGTCTGAATCGTGCCCCTATGACTATGTGCCAATAGCTAGATGATTCAGACTTAAGCCTCCTGAGATATAATTTTCCATAATGTTCTGAAATTTTTCTTCAGTGAGATAAAATGTTCCTGAGAGGTCTTTAAATTGCTATTGTAACTGTCATCCAATTTAAGATTCGAAAGAATGTTTTATTCCATTAATATGCTCAAACAAATAGGTTGAAGAAAGGCAATTTCCAATGCATTTTGTCCTAAATGTAAACAACTATTTTTCCCTAATTTTCCCCTAAAAATGTAATCTATTCTTTAAAAATTACGTCTGACTCAAATTCGTTCCACATTAAACCTTGAATCATGTAGAGCAAATTCAATTTCTACTCCTGCTAGCTTAGTGTTTTGAAATTTAGGTAGCACTGACCCCATGTGGTAAAAATGAATTCCTTAGCAGAGCTAAGAAAAATTTTTTTTGAAAGATGACTAATTTTCTTCCTTAATGGTTAAATGATTCCCAATCGACTGGTCAATAGGTATTTTAACTTTGAAGGTGAAATATTCTCAAGACAGTCCCTACAGAAAAGTAGTTCAATAGCAGTTAGCATTTATGCTGATTTGTACAATTTTAAACCAAGATGAACCTCTGCATCTCTCTGATAACCATTAAAATATGTAAGACAAAATTACAAAACCAAGCTATCTCTATAACAAAAACTTATTTCTTCCCTGTCCAATATAATAATCTCTGTTTTCTCTGCTTTGAAAGTCTCTTTTGTTCTTGTTTTTATCCCATGGTTTCATAGCAGCTAGTTCAGAGAAGGATTGTGTTTTCTGGTTCCATCGACAGAGTACAATATGACCACGAGTAAATCATTTTGTGACTTCCTTTTTTTTCTTATCTAAGTGAGGTAATACCTAGCACTCAATAAATATATTTAACACTCTTTTGCACTAAAATGAATCAGTTAGAAACAGGTAAAGTTAAAGATTTGCTTTAAAACTTTAGTTCCTCTGATGTATTAACATAGTTTTGATTTCTAGAGAATTTATGTTCCGATTTAAAAACAGGATAAACACTGGTCTATGTAGGATGATTTCTGTCCTGAGATAATTTAGATTTTTTTTCTCATTCTAATGCACACTAAGAAAAGGGAGGAAGATGAAGCCCTTTGCTTTAGGCTTTTTGCTCTTTTTTTCCCTCCACAAATCATTATGTTGTTGCTGTTGCATCTTTATTAATCAGATGTTGGTTCGAAACTGAAATATACCTCCCTTCTTCTTTATTTAAATTCCATTTATTTTTCTAGGTCATCATAAAATAAGATGATAAATCTTTATTTTTTTCAGTATCATTTCTGCTCTGATTATTTCATAGGCACATTATCCATTTATATGAGAAAAATGGTATAAATGTTATCCATGTTAAATAGAATGAAAAGCAGGAAATGAAAACAAGCTGGTAGTGAATACATAGGAAAGTTGGATTTAGATTTGGGCATAATGTTAAGTCACCCTTTTAATATAATCTTAGAGATGCAGGCAATTTTATCTCATTATCAACAGCTTCAAAAATGCAGATGTCTTCCCCCCCTTTTTTTTGCTTAGGGTGTTTATGTCTTTGTGAAAAATGGGATAATGGATACAGTACAATTTGGAAAAGGTAGGTGAGTAAATAATTAGAAATGTTTTATTGTGTTTTTAAATTGCATTGTTTAAATGTGAGAAAAATAAACTTGGTATGTTACCCATTATCATGCATTTACCAACTCAGAAGGTACTCTCTGTAGCAATTTATTGATTAGTTTATTTATTATTTGTTGATTACTGATTAATAGCAAAGCAGTAATATTCATTATTCAGCAGTTATTATTGGCTAAGGTGTTGTACTTAGCATTTTACATAATTTTTGTCACAATTATGTTAGTATTGGTATTATAATTATTCCTATTTTACAGATGAGGGCAACTGAGGTTTAGGAAGGTTAAGTAGGTTTATCGAGGTTACATAACTGTAAGTGGTAGTGCTAGGATACAAACTGAGGTCTGTTTTAACTACAAAGTCTATATTATATATCATAAAGCATAAATTAAAAACATGTCTCCATTGTTGCTAATTAGTTTAAGTGCTACTTGCTGTTAAAATACATTGTATTTTGCTGTCAATTGCTGGGAAATGTTATAGCAATCACTAACCCTGGAATATTTAAGCTAATGGTTAAAAAGCAATTATACTTGACTCTTTAGCTTGTTAATGGTGTTTGGCAACAGATATAGCTTTGTAATATTCTTGGCTTATGCCAGTTGTCATAATAAATATGTATAGGAGATAGAAAGATGAGCTAAAATGTTGAAAGTTTCCATGAAGTTGATGACCTGTATTTGAATTGTCATTATTTAATGTATTAGGAATAAATTCAAAATTATATTCCGCATCAATCATGAGGAATAGGATTAAATATGTGATTGCCATTAAATAATGAACTGTGATAGAAAAGTATACTTTTGGAACCAGAAACAAATTCAACATATAGAAAGCCAAGAACTACTCTTCATCTACTTTTTGTCTAGGCTCACTGATGATTGAGTTTAACCAACAGCAGTGGCTGTCCTGAGGTTATTAGGGAGTAGTGGCAAGCAAGGTCTAGTAGCTGTGTATATCCTTAAACTATTATTCAAAACTCCTTAATAAAATATCTATTTCAGTTCTTACTGGAGGCTACCAGTGTTTGAACAGATAAGGGCAGAAGTTCATTATAGAGATATAATACATATGCAGTCAGAAATTTACCTTATGGTAACCCATATTAAGATGTGCCCTCTAGCATTACATTTCTTTATAGTAATAACCATCAGTATCATTAAGAAAAGGAATATTAAATCAGCTACGGAAGGAAAATTTTATTTTGTAAAAAGTAAATATATCTAGTTTTTTAGCTTGCTACTCATATTGTCATTATATATAGCTCTTTTGAAGAATGTTTAAACCTCATTATTATCTTAGCAAATCTCTTTAACCTTCCTGCATTATAACTGTATAGAATATCCAGTAGAATTCAGTTATTTATGTTAATTTTTAACTGATTTCTTGAGATGCTTATGTCTATATGAAGAATCCTCCTCGAGATTTTCTTCCGAAAATGGGAGTTATTACAGTTTCAGGATTGGCGGGCTTGGTTTCAGCGAGAAAAGGTAGGGTTTTAAAAAATATATTCTCTCTTAATGCCATGATATTAGTTTCTGAATTTTGCAGTCATGAGAAAACCTCATTTGCTTTATTGAATATTATCTGGATAGGCTACTGTAAAGATTTTTAGATTCTGTATTACAGCATGCTTACTTTTATAAGGACTTTGTGTTTTCAAAGCTATAGCTATTCCAAAGGCTGTTCAACGTCATTAGTCATTAGGGAAATGCAGATGAAAACTAGAATGAGATACCATGTCAGTCCCAACAACATTGGTCAGGATGAGACCAAGAGAAAATCAAATTTTATCTCATATATCAGTATCTCTGTCTCAAATCTTTAAAGTAGCTGCCAGAATATGGGGGTCATGACTGAGAAAAGTAGTTTGAGTGATTAGTATATATTTTTACATTAAGATAAAACTCTCAAGAAATTTTTTCGGTAGTTAGTGACTCTTAAGGCCTTAAAAAAAAGTTACCTAGAAAACAAAATGACAAATTATAATTTTAATAGAAATAGCTATATATTTAAAAAAATTTTTGGCCGGGTGTGGTGGCTCACGCCTATAATCCCAGCACTTTGGGAGGCCGAGGTGGGTGGATCACCTGAGGTCGGGAGTTTGAGACCAGCCTTACCAACATGGAGAAACCCTGTCTCTACTAAAAATACAAAATTAGCCAGGCGTGGTGGCATATGCCTGTAATCCCAGCTACTCGGGAGGCTGAGGCAGGAGAATCACTTGAACCCGGGAGGCAGAGGTTGTGATGAGCCAAGATCATGCCATTACACTCCAGTCTGGGCAACAAGAGCGAAACTCCATCTCAAAAAAAAAAAAAAAATTTTAAATTATCACACAGTAAATTCATACAATTCTATCAGTTTTAATATATACATAGAGTCATGTAACCATCACCACAGCCAGGATACAGAACAGTTATATCATTCCCAAAAAGTACCTCATGCTGTCTGTCTGCAGTCAGACCTTCTTCCCACTTCTAACTCCCAGAAACACTCATCTGTTCTCTGTCACTATAGCTCTGTCTTTTTGAGAATGCCATCTAAATGGAATCATACATAGACTGGCTTCTTTCACTTAGATTATCAAGATTGTTGCATGTGTCAATAGCTTGTTCCTTTTTGTTACTAAGTAGTATTCCTTCATATGGATGTGCCACGGTTTACTTTATCACTTAACCTGTTGGACATTTGGGTTGTTTCCAGCTTTTGGTGATTAGGAATAGAGCTACTATGAAAATTTGTATACAGGTTTTTCATTTCTCCACGCCCTTATTACTAAGCTGGTGTAGTTCTCTAGTCACTAGCCATTTTGGTCACCTTTCATCCATCCTTTGTCCACATTCCAGTTGCCAGACATTGTCCCCAAACTAAATTACTTATATTGGAAGGCACAGTTCTGAGCCAGTCTGGAATCTGATGTCAGGTACTTTGTAGTTTGTTTTTCCGGCTATAGTCCTAAAAGCCTCAAATCAAGGCATAATTAGGTACAAAACTGCTGTGCAATTATAAGAACATTCTAGTATCCTAACTCATATATATATATATAAAATATATATATAAAACATATATATATAACATATATATAATGTAGATATATAACATATATATAATATATATATGAGAGGATGCTAGAATGTTCTTATTGTATATATATCTCATCTGAATGGATGATATACATATATCTCATCTGAATGGATGATATACATGTATCTCATCTGAATGGATGATATATATATATATATCTCATCTGAATGGATGATATACATATATCTCATCTGAATGGATGATATATATATATATCTCCCTATAGCTAATATTAATGCTTCCCTATATCCTATTTCTTATTATAGTAGGTAAGCAGCTTCTAATTGAATAGGTATTATAAATTATTCAGTAAGAAATAATTACAAACCAAGATCACCATATAAAACAATAAGACTCAAAGAATTAAATTTTGAAGGAAATTGTCCAAAATGTATTACTCAGTTTCTCAGTAAAAAACTTATACCATTCTTGTAAGAGAAAATGTTCGTTAGGTCATTCACCGTGTTTTCAAATGTCAGGGCTAGAATAATCTAAGCCAGTGTTTTTCAAATTGGAGATCTCAACCTATTAGTAGGTAGTGACATAAATATAATGAATCTCAGGAGACATTTTACCTTTTTTTAAAAAATTATATTTTAAGTTCCAGGGTACATGTACAGCATGTTTAGATTTGTTACATAGGTAAATGTGCGCCATGATGGTTTTGTGCACCTATCAACTCATCACCTAGATGTAAGCCCAGCATGCATCAGCTATTTTTCCTGATGTTCTTCCCCCACCACCCTCCCACAACAGGCCCCAGTGTGTGTTGTTCCCCTCCCTGTGTCCATGTCTTCTCATTGTTGAGCTCCCACTTATAAGTGAGAACGTGCAGTGTTTGGTTTTCTGTTCCTGTGTTGGTTTGCTGAGGATAATGGCTTTCCAGCTTCATCCATGTGCCTGCAAAGGACATTGATCTCATTCCTTTTTATGGCTACATAGTATTCCATGGTGTATATGTACCACATTTTCTTTATCCAGTCTATCATTGATGGACATTTGGGTTGATTTCATGTTTTTGCTATTGTGAATAGTGCTGCAATGAACATATGCATGCATGTATCTTTATAATAGAATGATTTATGTTCCTTTGGGTATATACCTAGTAATGGGATTGCTGGGTCAAATGGTATTTCCAGTTCTAAATCTTTGAGGAATCACCACATTATCTTCCACAATGGTTGAACTAATTTACATCCCCACCAACAGTGTAAAAGTGTTCGCTTCTCTCCACAACTTCACCAACATCTGTTATTTTATGACTTTAGTAATAGACGTTCTGACTGGTGTGAGAGATTATCTCATTATGGTTTTGATTTGCATTTCTCTGATGGCCAGTGATGATGAGCATTTTTTCATGTGTTTTTTGGCTGCATAAATGTCTTCTTTTGAGATGTGTCTGTTCATATCCTTTGCCCACTTTTTGATGGGGTTGTTTGTTTTTTTGTTGTAAATTTGTTTGAGTTCATTGTAGAGTCTGGATATTAGCTCTTTGTCAGATGAGTAGGTTACAAAAATTTTCTCCGATTCTGTAGGTTGCCTGTTCACTCTGATGGTAGTTTCTTTTGCTGTGCAGAAGCTCTTTAGTTTAATTAGATCCCATTTGTCAATTTTGGCTTTTGTTGCCATTGCTTTTGTTGTTTGAGACATGAAGTCCTTGCCCATGCATGTGTCCTGAATGGTATTGCCTAGGTTTTCTTTTAGGGTTTTTATGGTTTTAGGTCTAACATGTAAGTCTTTAATCCATCTTGAATTAATTTTTGTATAAGGTGTAAGGAAGGGATCCAGTTTCAGCTTTCTACATATGGCTAGCCAGTTTTCCCAGCACCATTTATTAAATAGGGAATCCTTTCCCCATTGCTTGTTTTTGTCAGGTTTGTCAAAGATCAGATAGTTGTAGATATGCGGCATTATTTCTGAGGGCTCTGTTCTGTTCCATTGTTCTATATCTCTGTTTTGGTACCAGTACCATGCTGTTTTGGTTACTGTAGCCTTGTAGTATAGTTTGAAGTCAGGTAGCGTGATGCCTCCGGCTTTGTTCTTTTGGCTTAGGATTGACTTGGCGATGCGGGCTCTTTTTTGGTTCCGTATGAACTTTAAAGTAGTTTTTTCCAATTCTGTGAAGAAAGTCATTGGTAGCTTGATGGGGATGGCATTGAATCTATAAATTACCTTGGGCAGGGTGGCCATTTTCATGATATTGATTCTTCCTACCCATGAGCATGGAATGTTCTTCCACTTGTTTGTATCCTCTTTTATTTCATTGAGCAGTGGTTTGTAGTTTTCCTTGAAGAGGTCCTTCACATCCCTTGTAAGTTGGATTCCTAGGTATTTTATTCTCTTTGCAGCAACTGTGAATGGCAGTTCACTCATGATTTGGCTCTCTGTTTGTCTGTTATTGGTGTATAAGAATGCTTGTGATTTTTGTACATTGATTTTGTATCCTGAGACTTTGCTGAAGTTGCTTCTCAGCTTAAGGAGATTTTGGGCTGAGATGATGGGGTTTTCTAGATATACAATCATGTCATCTGCAAACAGGGACAATTTGACTTCCTCTTTTCCTAATTGAATACCCTTTATTTCCTTCTCCTGCCTGATTGGCCTTGCCAGAACTTCCAACACTATGTTGAACAGAAGTGGTGAGAGAGGACATCCCTGTCTTGTGCCAGTTTTCAGAGGGAATGCTTCCAGTTTTTGCCTGTTCAGTATGATATTGGCTGTGGGTTTGTCATAGATAGCTCTTATTATTTTGAGATACGTCCCATCAATACCTAATTTATTGAGAATTTTTAGCATGAAGGGTTGTTGAATTTTGTCAAAGGCCTTTTCTGCATCTCTTGAGATGATCATGTGGTTTTTGTCTTTGGTTCTGTTTATACGCTGGATTACATTTATTGATTTGCGTATATTGAACCAGCCTTGCATCCCAGGGATGAAGCCCACTTGATCATGGTGGATAAGCTTTTTGATGTGCTGCTGGATTTGGTTTGCCAGTATTTTATTGAGGATTTTTACATCGATGTTCATCAAGGATATTGGTCTAAAATTATCTTTTTTTGTTGTGTCTCTGCCAGGCTTTGGTATCAGGATGATGCTGGCCTCATAAAATGAGTTAAGGAGGACTCCCTCTTTTTCTATTGATTGGAATGGTTTCAGAAGGAATGGTACCAGCTCCTGTTTGTACCTCTGGTAGAATTCGGCTGTGAATCCATCTGGTCCTGGACTTTTTTTGGTTGGTAAGCTGTTCATTATTGCCTCAATTTCAGAGCCTATTATTGGTCTATTCAGAGATTCAGCTTCTTCCTGGTTTAGTCTTGGGAGGATGTATGTGTCCAGGAATTTATCCATTTCTTCTAGATTTTCGAGTTTATTTGCATAGAGGTGTTTATAGTATTCTCTGATGGTAGTTTGTATTTCTGTGAGATCAGTGGTGATATCCCCTTTATCATTTTTTATTGCGTCTATTTGATTCTTCTCTCTTTTATTCTTTATTAGTCTTGCTAGCAGTCTATCAATTTTGTTGGTCTTTTTAAAAAACCAGCTCCTGGATTCATTGATTTTTTGAAGGGTTTTTTGTGTCTCTATTTCCTTCAGTTCTGCTCTGATCTTAGTTATTTCTTGCCTTCTGCTAGCTTTTGAATGTGTTTGCTCTTGCTTTTCTAGTTCTTTTAATTGTGATGTTAGGGTGTCAATTTTAGATCTTTCCTGCTTTCTCTTGTGGGCATTTAGTGCTATAAATTCCCTCTTCACACTGCTTTGAATGTGTCCCAGAGATTCTGGTATGTTGTGTCTTTGTTCTCATTGGTTTCAAACAACATCTTTATTTCTGCTTTCATTTCATTATTTACCCAGTAGTCATTCAGGAGCAGGTGTTCTTTTGAGAAGTGTTTGTTCATGTCCTTTGCCTATTTTTAAATGGGGTTCTTAGTTTTTTTTCTTATAAATTTGCTTAAGTTCCTTGTAGATTCTGGATATTAGACCTTTGTCAGATGGATAGATTGCAAAATTTTTCTCCCATTCTGTAGGTTGTGTGTTCACTCTGATGATGGTTTCTTTTGCTATGCAGAAGCTCTTTAGTTTAATTAGATCTCATTTGTCAATTTTTGCTTTTGTTGTGATTGCTTTTGGTGATTTCATCATAAAATGTTTGCCCGTGCCTATGTCAGAATGGTATTGCCTATATTTTCTTCTAGGTTTTTATAGTTTTGGGTTTTACATTTTAAGTCTTTAATCCATCATGAGTTACTTTTTGTATAAGGTGTAAGGAAGGGATCAAATTTCAGTTTTCCTGCATATGGCTAGCCAGTTTTCCCAGCACCATTTATTAAATAGTGAATCCTTTCCCCATTGCTTGATTTTGTCAGGTTTGTCAAAGATCAGATGGTTGTAGATGGGCGGTTTTAGTTCTCTATTCTGTTCCATTGGTCTATGTGCCCGTTTTTGTAGCAATACCTTGCTGTTTTGGCTACTGTAGCCTTGTGGTATAGTTTGAAGTCAGGTAGCATGATGGCTCCAACTTTTTTCTTTTTCGCTTAGGGTTGTCCTGGCTATATGAGCTCTTTTTTGGTTCCATGTGAATTTTAAAATAGTTTTTTCTAATTCTGTGAAGAATGTCAGTGATAACTGAATGGGAATAGCATTGAATCTTTAAATTCCTTTGGGCAGTGTGGCCATTTTCACGATATTGTTTCTTCCTATCCATGAGCATGGAAAGTTTTTCCATTTGTTTGTGTCTTCTCTGATTTCCTCGAGCAATGGTTTGTAGTTCTCCTTGAAGAGGTCCGTCACTTCCCGTTAGCTGTATTCCTAGGTATTTTATTCTTTTGTGGCAATTGTGAATGGGAATTCATTTATGATTTGGCTCTCTTCTTGCCTGTTGTTGGTGTATACAAATGCTAGCAAATTTTGCACATTGATTTTTGTATCTTGAGGCTTAGCTGAAGTTGCTTATCAGCTTAAGAAGCTTTTGGGCTGAGTTGAGGGGGTTTTCTAGATATAGGGATCATATCATCTGCAAATAAAGACAATTTGACTTCCTCTCTTGCTCTTTCAATACCCTTTATTTTTTTTTATCTTGCCTAATTGCCCTGGCAAGAACTTCCAACACTATGTTGAATAAGAGTGGTGAGAGAGGGCATCCTTGTCTTGTGCCAGTTTTCAAGGGGAATGCTTCCAGCCTTTGCCCATTCATTATGATATTGGCTGTGGGTTTGTCATAAATGGCTCTTATTATTTTGAGACATGTTCCTTCGATACCTAGTTTATTGAGAGTTTTTAACATGAAGGGATGTTGAATTTTATCAAAGGCCTTTTCTGTGTCTATTCAGATAATCATGTGGTTTTTGTCTTTAGTTCTTTTTACGTGATGAATTACATTTATTGATTTTGCGTATGTTGAACCAGCCTTGCATCCCAGGGATGAAGCCAACTTGATCATGGTGGATAAGATTTTTGATGTGCTTCTGGATTTGATTTGCCAGTATTTTATTGAGGATTTTTGCATCGATGGTCATCAGGAATATTGGCCTGAAGTTTTCTTTTCTTTTTTTTTTTTTTTTTTTTTTTTTGTTGTATCTCTGCCAGGTTTTGGTATCAGGATGATGCTGGCCTCATACAATGAGTTAGGGAGGAGTCCCTCCTTTTCAGTTGTTTGAAATAGTTTCAGAAGAAATGGTACCAGCTCCTCTTTCTATCTCTGGTAGAATTAAGCTGTAAATGCATCTGGTCCTGAGCTTTTTTTGGATAGTAGGCTATTCATTACTGCCTCAATTTCAGAACGTTTTTCTGGCCTATTCAGGGATTCAACTTTTTCCTGGTTCAGTCTTGGGAGGGTGTATGTGTCCAGAAATTTATTCATTTTTAGATTTTATAGTGTATTTGCATAGAAGTGTTTATAGTATTCTCTGATGGTGTTTTGTATTTCTGTGGGATCAGTGGTGGTATCTTCTTTATCATTTCAGATTGTGTTTATTTGAATCTTCTCTCTTTTTTTTTCTTTATTAGTGTAGCTAGCAGTCTATTTTATTGTTGTTGTTTTTTGTTTTTTGTTTTCAAAAAAACAGCTCCTGGATTTTTTTTTTTTTTTTTTTGAGGGGATTTTTGTGCCTTTGTCACCTTCAGCTCTGAAGCTTGGTTATTTCTTGTCTTCTGCTAGGTCTGTGGTTTGTTGGCTCTTGGTTCTCTAGTTATTTTAGTTGTCATGTTAGGATGTCAATTTGAGATCTTTCTAGCTTTTCGATGTGGGCATTTAGTGCTATAAATTTCCCTCTTTATGCCACTTTAGCTGTGTCGCAGAGATTCTGGCATGTTGTCTCTTTGTTCTCATTAGTTTCAAAGAACATCTTGATCTCTGCCTTAATTTCATTATTTACCCAGAAGTCATTCAAGAACAGCTTGTACAATTTCCATGTAGTCATGTGGTTTTGAGTGAGTTTCTTAATCTTGAGTTCTAATTTGATTGTGCTGTGGTCTGAGAGACTATTATGATTTCAGGTTTTTTACATTTGCTGAGGAGTGTTTTACTTCCAATTATGTGATCAATTTTAGAGTAAGTGCCACATGGCACTGAGAAAAATGTATATTCTGTTTTTTTTTGGAGGGGTGGAGAGTTCTATAGATATCTATCAGGTCCACTTGATCTAGAGCTGAGTTCAAGTCCGAGTATCTTTGGTAATTTTCTATCTCGATGATCTTTCTGATATTGACAGTGGGGTATTAAAGTCTCCCACTATTATTATGTGGAGGTCTGTGTCTCTTGGTAGGTCTTTAGTACTTGCTTTATGAATCTGGGTGCTCCTGTATTGGGTACATATATATTTAGGATAGTTAGCTCTTCTTGTTGAATTGAGTCCTTTACCATTATGTAATGACCTTCTTTGTGTTTTTTGACATCTGTTGGTTTAAAGTCTATTTTGTCAGACACTGGGATTGCAACCTCTGTTTTTTTCTGCTTTCCATTTGCTTGGTAAATTTTCCTCCATCCCTTTATTTTGAGCCTATGTGTGTCTTTGCACATGAGGTGTGTCTCTTGAATACAGCACACCAATGGGTCTTGTCTTTTTGTCCAGCTTACCATCCTGTGTCTTTAATTAGGGCATTTAGTCCATTTTCATTTAAGGTTAATATTGTTATGTGTGAATTTGATCCTGTCATAATGATGCTGGCTAGTTAATTTGCAGACTTGTTAATGTAGTTGCTTCATAGTGTCATTGGTCTGTGTACTTTAGTGTGTTTTTGTAGTGGCTGGTAATGGTTTTTCCTTTCCATGTTTAGTGCACAACACAGGTATGGTGGTGATGAAATCCCTCAGTATTTGCTTGTCAGGATGCATTTCATTTAAAAATAGAGGAGAATAGCAAATATCAGAGTAGTTTGTTCTTGCAGACTGGCCTTTCTTATCAGGTAAAGAGAGGATGACTATGAGTCTTTTTAATCTTTAAAATGACACATAAGGAAAAACTGCCACCTACTATGTTTAGGAGCAGCACAATTAGGGGAATTTGATTAAGTCAAGGGAACTTATCTCAAGAGATACTAGGATTATAAAATAAGAAATTTAACTGTAGGTAATGGCATAATAGCAAGCAGGACTAGAGTAAAGGAGCAATTTAGGACATTTTAATATACTTAAACCCTCTTTCTGCATACCACAAAAGTCTAAATCTAACGAAAAGCTAAACTAGTTTGAATCAGCCTGGCCATCCACCACCCCCCACCTCAGTCCATTATAGACATGACTATAGAAAGCTTCCTTAATAATAGTTAAACCAGACCGAGATAGACCTCTTGTTTTTCCCTTCCCTAAACTGCAAATTTGCCTGCAAACATTCATTTTCATTTGTATAATGTACCAGATAGGCTGTTCCCTTTTTAGATTAGGGATTGTATAAGCTGCTTCAGATCGTAAAAGTACTTATCCCAATTAAAAAACCCATCATCCGGTTACCTGGATCATACATACAGTATAAGATACTCAGACAAGCGTTTAACATACATATTATTTTGAACCAACAATCTGTTGGAACTAAGCTATGGCTTAAAGTGGTGGATTTCAAACTATTCTGTAGAACCCTTAGTTTCATGGAAGTGTTTAGTGGTGCTATCAGGATAAAGGAAAAGCTACACAGCTAGGGTTTGATACAGAGCTTCCCACCCCCAAGTTAGAGCAGCATCAAGTTTATAGGTTTTATATATTGAAGTTCCTAGGGAGATTCTATTTGAAAGATATTTTGAAAGGATTTTGTTATCAAAAAAAGATATGAAAATAACTTAAATGATGCATAGTTAAGGCACTTATTGATATGCATTACTTATGTCAGGTTACTTGCAATTATTATTCAGTATTGTAAGTCAGTGACATGAAGGAGTTTTGTACCTGTTAAAGTCCTTAGTTGATGATTTAGTTGAGTCATTCACCTTTCCAAATACTTAATCAAAAAAGAACATGTAAGAGAGAGTCCATTTCACTTTTACATGGTGTCACAAACACAGTAGTTAATGAATTATCTATATTATCATGCTTTATTAGATACTTGCAAAATTGTGGTTATAAATTTGGGTTTCATAGGACATGAAAAATACCTAGCTTTCAAGCAGAAGAAAATCATCAATTCCTTTTGTGTAGGTAATTGTGAATATTAGATTGAGAATACTTTTGTTAAATTGGACATGACAGCTAAGGGGTTATTGGCTTGAGATCCTTAAGGGCATTTTAGCTTCCATCTTGATTGGTATAATTACCTAAAAAGTAATTTAACAGAGGGTGATGGCTTACCAGGGGAGCAAAGAAAGCATTACAGTATAAGAACATCAAGTCTCTGGTGGTATATATTTGGAGTTTAATAATTTATTTGCATTTTATAGGTTCCAAGTTTAAGAAAATTACTTATCCTCTGGGACTGGCCACTTTAGGAGCAACTGTTTGCTACCCAGTTCAGTCCGTAATAATTGCTAAGGTAAGTTCTTTTTAAATAATAGCAACATTTCAGTATTTGTTTAAACTCTCAATGTGACAATATTCAAATGTTACACAGCACCTGCAACATTTAATTTTAAGAGACATAGTTGGTATCAACTCTTACGTTGGCCAAATCACCTTAGCATCTCAGCATGGTAAATGCCATTGTTAATAGGATGAATTTGTGTAAATATAATTCAACAATGTAAAGGCAGATTTGAGGATTACATTCAGAGACACTGTATTAGAATTTATGGGGAGAAATACTGCTCCATTGTTGAGGTATATAAACTTCAATTTTTATTTAAAAGAAGATTAAAATGCTAGCAGCTGTTTGGTTCAGCAGATTAACCTGACATAAGAAACAACCAGTTGATAGATTGGCTTCAGTGGTTTCTGAAGGTAAAACACACATACACACACACACACACACACACACACACACACACACACACACAGGAACTCAGTATTGAAACCACTTAGAATTAAGAAACACCTGTATAAATGCTTATTATAATTGTTTTGTCTTTTTCTTGTGAGCTTAAGTACAAATCCAGATTCTCTTAATGATTTGAACAGTTTTTTTCAGTATTTTATTTTTAACACATGTTCAGATGGAGAAGGAAAACTTTGGGTTCTGCACTTTTTCCCCTCTTTTCCTTCTCTTAATTACCAACAGTTAACATTTTCCCCTCATGCTTGAAACAATGTGTAATGTTACCAGAAGGACTTTCTGTACTTGTATTCCCATTACATCATCCCTTTAACTATTGATGTAGAGAAAGTTGCCTATCAATATTTTGAGAATGTCAAGGATATGGTGTACTATGTAGTTTGTAATGTGATCAAACTATAAAAGCTCATAACAAAGGAAGAGAGCATTATTCATTAAGTCTACTTATACCTGAAATAATTGATAACATGGTAAACTTATTTTTAAAACTCTTTCTTAATAATTTACATAGGAATTAACCACTTAAGTTAATAAAATGCTAGTATTGAAAGAAACTGTTAAGCTCATTTAATTCAACTTTGATCTTTTCTCATTTATCTATAGGGAAACTGTAGCTCAGAGGAGTTTCACAGTGACTGACTTGCCCAGCATCATACTGACATTCAGATTTTTTGGCCTCCATGTTCATTACTCCTCCCAGTGGATGATGCTTCTACTGATTCTTCTTCTGTTTTTTTTTTTCCTTTTTTTTTGAGATGGGGTCTTGCTCTGTCGCCCAGGCTGGAGTGCAATGGCCCAATCTTGGCTAACTGCAGCCTCCACCTCCTGGGTTCAAGTGATTCTCCTGCCTCAGCCTCCCGAGTAGCTGGGATTACAGGCACCCACCACCACGTCCAGCTAATTTTTGTATTTTTAGTAGAGACGGGGTTTCACCAGGCTGGCCAGGCTGGTCTTGAACTCCTGACCTCAAGTGATCCATCCGCCTCGGCTTCTCAAAGTGCTGGGATTACAGGTGTGAGCCATCGTGCCCGGTCCTGATTCTTCTTTTTTCTAAGAGTAATGACATCATGGTTGCTTTTAAAAATTAAACCTGCTTATCTTTAGATAATCTAAATATTTCAGAAAAGTTTAGGAAAAAAAACAACAACCCAAAATGCATCTATCCATACAAATATCCATGTCCACATTTGGATAGAATGTTCTTCTAGACATCTTAACATGCATACACAGAGATAGAAAAACAGATTATGAATAGGCAGATAAGAATGAGATCATAGTATGTGTCTTATTTTTATTTTTTAAAATAAAGTGTTTAACTGAATTTTACTTTACAAAAGGAAAAACAAAATAATTGCTGAACTTCAAATGAAAATTTTTCTAATATAAGAGATTAATTTTTAAATGTTCTTCTAGGGTAAATAATAATTGTTACTTTAATTCTTAGAGTTGAAATCCTTGCTTTTCTTTTGACTATAATAATATCATATTTAATATTTTACAAATTCAAATACATGATTTTTTTTTAACCTGAGATCCGTGATGGACTTTAGAGAGTCTGTAGCACACCCTCCTATCCAAAACTTTATGAAAAGTCATGTATGTACAAGAAAAACTTTCTTATTTGACATAATCAGGACCAGTAGTTAACAATTAATCAAAAATGTTAAAGCAGCGAGTTGTAAAAATATATATATAAATATATACCCACAATTTTACTTCAAATTAAACATAAATGTCTTTCTTCACCCTGGCCAATGTGTTGAAACCCCATCTCTAGTAAAAATACAAAAATTAGCCAGGCCTGGTGGCGGACACCTGCAATTCCAGCTACTCGGGAGGCTGAGGCACGAGAATCACATGAACCCAGGTGGCGGAGGTTGCAGTGAGCCGAGATTACACCACTGCACTCCAGCCTGGGTGCCAGAGTGAGACGTCATCTCAAAAAAAAAAAAAAGTCTTTCCTTCTTCTCTATTTTGAAGTAGGGCTTTTCTTTGAGTATTGGTCTCCTGGTTAAAGATCTATAACATCTTTCCAACCATAAGCCATATCTGTAGTATGTCTTCTACAATTTCCAGATTAGATTCCTTTAAAACAGAATGAACAGTTAAAAACATTAAAAAAAAATTGATGCAGAATCCTTTTAGATGTTTATTATTTCTCCCAGCTGTTATAATTGTCTTGCTCACCTCTAATTTCATAGCAGTTATTTTTTTAGCCATTCACATTTGAGTCTTTACGAAGCATTTAACTTAATTTTCCTAGAAACAATAATTCTTTTTATACTCATTTTATCATATTAAGTTACATTTAGACTGTTTAATTTCAAGTAAAACTGATGCAGCAACTTGGGGAAAAAAGGAACTTACTCTTAATAAGCATACTAATCAACTTGTGAAAGATAGTACCTTAGCATATTGGAGAGCACCTGATAGGGATGAATATTCAGCATTCTACAAACATCATTTATAATAAATTAAAAAAACATTTTATTAATCAGTCAAGTCTCCTAAAAGGATGTCAGGTGAGAGCTTTTTACTGTATCTGTATTTTTCTGAGGGAAAGGGCCTATAGCTTTCAAGAGCTTCTCCAAGGTATCTGTGATATTAAAAAGTTTAAGAAATGATAGTCTAGAAGGTCCTTTGAGAAACGAAAGACTCACTCCAGTTATTCATCATTTTGAAAATACACTTCAAGATGGAATTACTCTTTGCTTTTTATAATTTTCCTCACAATATTTTTATTAACTTATGTAAAGAGTAGCAAGTAGTCTGTCTTTGAAAGCTATAAAATATCTAGGAATAGAACCAAATAATGTTTTAATGCCTGTTTAAAAGAAAAATAAACTATCAAACTTTACTGAAGGGTATTTTTAAATTTTCACAATATTTAATTGATGAATAAAGATTGAATATATTCAAGGTGTACAACACGGTGATTTGACATACATATACATTGTGTAATGATTATTACAATCAAATTAACATATCCATCACCACCCATGCAGCACATTATATACCCAGAACTTGTTCATCATATGACTGAAAGTTTGTACCCTTTGACCAACATCTCATTTACCTCACTGCTATCCCCTGGCAACCTCCATTCTACTCTCTGCTTCTATTCTGCGTATATATCCAAAAAAAAAAAAAATGAAATCAGTATCTTGAAGAGGTATATGCACCTCCATGTTCACTGCAGCATTATTCACAATAGTCAAGATTAGAAACAACCTAAGTGTCTCTCAGTAGATAAAGGGATAAAGATAATTTGGCACATATATACAACAGAATGCTATTTAACCATCAAAAATGGAAATTCTGCCATTTGCAATGGCATGGATAACCCAGAGGACATTATACTCAGTGAAATAAGATAGACACAGAAAGACAAATACTGTTTGATCTCACTTATATGTGAAGGATATTTAACAAAAAATCTTGAATGTCTTTGGACATATATCCTGTTTCTAGATGAAAGACTAAATGTTGAAATACGGCGAGTATTTCAAAGTCTAGAAATTTAATTCAGTTCTTACAAAAGCTCTGGATTTGAATGGAGTGTGACATTCATTCACCTAGTATTTGTTGTCTGTCTACTGTGTATTGGTTACTATAGTATACACAATAAAATAGATCAAGAGGACAAAAGAGAATATCCAAACAATTATATTGAGTGTATTTTTGTACACATGAGGGTAGGGGATTGATCTGTGGTACAGGTGACATTTCAAATCAGTGTGTAATGGAAAGCATGGATTTTTTTTTTTTCCAAGAAATGTGTTGGGATAATTGGCTGTTTGGAAAATTACTCAGACCTTTACCAACTATCATGGGAAAACTAATTCTAGGTGGAATACAGATCTAATCATAAACTAGAATACTATAAAAGGTATGAGAAGAAATAAGAGGAATACCTGTTTAATCTTGAGATAGGAAAAGCTTTGTTAAGCAAAATACAATCTATAAGCCGTCAAAGAAAAAGTTGACATATTTGACTACATCAAAATTAATACATTTCTGTAGATTACAATATACCATACACAAAGTTAATGGATACATGAAAAACTGGGAAAACTATTTGTAACATATATGACAAAGTACTAATATCCTTCATGTATTAAGAACTCCTGGCCAGGCGTGGTGGCTCACGCCTGTAATCCCAGCACTTTGGGAAGCCGAGGCAGACGGATCACGAGGTCAGGAGATCGAGACCATCCTGGCTAACACGGTGAAACCCCGTCTCTACTGAAAATACAAAAAATTAGCCGGGCATGGTGGCGTGCGCCTGTAGTCCCAGCTACTTGGGAGGCTGAGACAGGAGAATGGGCGTGAACCTGGGAGGCAGAGCTTGCAGCTGAGATCACGCCACTGCACTCCAGCCTGGATGACAGAGAGAGACTCCATCTCAAAAAAAAAATAAAAATAATAAGAAAATAAAGAAGTCCTATAAATCAATGAGCAAAAGATGAATGTGCCCTCTGGGAAAATGAAAAAAGCAGTCTACAAAATAAGAAAGATAAATGGCCTAATATATGTAAGATACTTGATTTCATCAACAAATAAATGGAAATTTGAAAAATCATTTAGGTATTGGTTTTTAGCCTTTAAATTTGACAAAGATTTAAAAGACTTAAATATCACTGCTGGTAAATAGGGTAGGAAAACAGACATATACTCTTCGTGGTAGTGTAAATTGCTGCAGTATATTGCTGACTTACTGGAGAGCAACATGGTAATACTGTCAAAAATTAATATGTGTATACTCTTCAGTGCAGAAATTTCAGCTCTAGGAATTTATCCTGAGGAAATACTATAAGGGTTATGGTCCCAGTTATATGTATAAGGATGCTAATTTCATCATTGCTTATACTTGCCATCTCCCTGCCCCCAAAAAAGAAAACAGCCCATATGCTCACCAATGGGATTTGTTAAATCATCGTGCCTCAATAGGGAATTTGTTAAACAAATTGTGGTGCATACATTATAGAATACTAAACTAAGCAGCAAATTTAAAAAGTAGATTTACAGTATATAAAGTAATATAGAACCGTGCCTTTGAAATACTGTCAAGCTTTTAAAAAAATCATATCTCAGAATAATATGTTTACTGTGATCTCAAGTATTTGAAAAGGAAATCAAACTAAATACGTATGTAATTTATTTTAAAATTTAATTGAAAACATAATTGAGATTGGATTGTATAATCTATTCTGTAACTTTTTCAAATTAGTGGTTCATCGTGCACTTCCATTCATGCCAGTACATATAGATCTACTTCATCTTTTTTGAAAGATCTGTAAATATTAACATTACGTTTGTTTTAAAATTTGTGTATGTATAATGTATATATGAGTAAAAATTCAGGAAGGATATATGTATAACTATTAACAAAGGTTATATTTGGGGAGGAAGAGGAATTTCTTTATATTAGTGTATTACTTAACTTTTCAACTGTAGGTATATACTTAGTAAAAACAATAAAAATATTTCTATTTGAGGATGGAAACATAATTTTTAAAATATTTATGTTTGTAGAAATTATAATCCTGAAAAACACCTCAAAACATCTTCAAAACTTGAAAAATCAATGGCTGTTGAAATTACTTTAACTATAATGAACAAAAGGATTGGAGAAGAATAGGAAAAAGAAGAAATCTGAAGTAGATTTTCAAAGAGAAATAGAGATGAATGAAAATAACGGTAACTTTAGGAATTCAGCCAGCATCCTGGCCTCTGCTTGAGTGTATTTATCAGTCATTGTTTATTTTACCTTTCTACCAAAAAAGAATATTATTCTTTGGAGGAATTAGTTGATGCCTTTTATTTCTTTATGAATGGAGAAAGCACCATCAAATTTTAAGCAAAAGCATTAACTTTGTAGCATGTTAAAAATCTCATTTTCTCAGTCAGCAGTTTATTATCTCAAACTATATTCCGTAAACTCCTGTTAATAGACACAGTTTTCACTTATATCAAATCACCATGTTATATACCTTAAATAGATAACAATTTTATATATGTCAATCTAATCTCACTAAAGCTGAAAAAAATTTAAAAAATAGACATAGTTTTAAATTTATGTGTTACAATGTGAATGCAGATTATACATTTCTTATAACCCTTTGCGTGACACAAAAAATTTTTCATGTAAGATTTTAGAAATGGTGCTTTGTGTTATATGATTTAGAGATTTATATCTTTATTGATTCTGACTTGAGTGTTCATGTAAAATACCTGACAAATCTAAAATACATTTTCAATTTTAACTTTTAAAAATATGTTATTTGACTTACTTTTTGTTTTAATTAGGTAACAGCAAAAAAGATATATGCTACAAGCCAGCAAATTTTTGGAGCAGTTAAATCATTGTGGACAAAAAGCAGCAAAGAAGAGTCACTCCCTAAACCTAAAGAAAAAACTAAGGTAGAGTTTACATGGAGCAAGATGGTCAACATTGAGTTTTGTTTGGGTGGGTGTTGGCTTGTAATGAGAGTACTGGACAGAGGTCGAGGATAAAATGAGAAAGTAGATGAAGGAATTAGTAAAATGATTTACTTATGAAGGAAAAATCTGTTTGGTAAACAGCTAGGATCCTCTTCCGAAATAGAAGTACCTGCAAAAACAACTCACGTCTTGAAACACTCAGTGCCCTTGCCAACAGAACTCAGCTCTGAAGCAAAGACCAAATCAGAATCCACCTCAGGTTTGTTGGGTATAAGTCAATTTTGTTTTCATTCTTTTCTTAAATAATTTGATAGCATTATCATTAGTGGTTTGAACTTAAGATGTGTTCTCCCCATAAATATTTTGTCTTTCTCATATCTGTGGTTTCTGTTTCTTTTTAGGTTATGAGGTACTTAGGTACCTGCAATTGCTTTAAATGATCACATAGTTCATAATATAGATCTTTGTATGTGAGTATATAGAGTAACACTGACAGGTTGATTAGTGAAGCATTTAATATAACTTTATAAATATGAGCTGTTAGGTGGGGGAAAATGGGCCTTTCTAGATTCTGTAATTTTAAAGGGATGAGTCACACCTACATAAAGAAATGTCAGCTTCCATTTTTTGTGCTATTTACCTATCAGTCTCCCTGCCAATCTTAAGACTATTTTATTTTTATTAAGTTTAGTTTTACTAACTTTAGGCACCAAAAGAACTTTCAGCATCAAATAGTAGAAATATCGTCAATTATAATACTTATAACATTGCTAGTATTCCATACTGGCAATAAATACTTTGTGGGACCAAGCAGTGACAATTATACTTTCTAAACAAATACTGCTGTGATTTTACTGTGATCAAAAAGAAGGTGACAAAGTGTTTAATACCATTTTGACAATGTATTCATATTGATTTGCGTAGGTTTATCTATATGTACAATGTGAATTATAAAACCCGCTAAGTTGTCTTATTGCAAAGGAAGGTGGCTAATTCAGAGGTTGGGGAATAATAATAATATCCACCCTTTATCGAGCACCTACTGTGATGCAGAGAGCTAGAAGTTTATTATGTTATTCAGCCCTTACCCACAAAGCAAAACAAAAACCTCTGCTGGATCGGTAATTATTCCCATTTTATGATGAAGAGACTGAGACTCAGGGAGCTAAAATAAGTTGCCCCAAATCATATAGCTTGTGAGTAGCAGAGTTCTGTTTATGGCCTAGATCTTCTTGACATCAAAGTCTAAGCTCTTTCCATTGTCTATAGATTATCTAATTTAAAACTGGAAGTTAGTCTCTAATTTCAGCCTCCTCCTCTCACTTAATCTTTATAAAAACTGTCATTGAATAACAAACCTGATTTGAGTTTTACTATTTTCCTCTGTCCTCTCTCTTTTCTAATCAAGAGGTGCTATACAGTTTTTAGACTCTGAATAATCTACAGGTGACCATATTCTCACAAGAATATAATGTATGGTCATTTTCCCAATGCCTGTTAATTCCAGAGTATCTTTATGAAGATGAAACATACTACAGCTTAACAGTGGGACCAAAACCTTCCCAAGCTAATGTCTTTTCCTCACACATCTAGATTCTGGAGCCCTTTATTTGCCTGTCTTGGGTGATGTGGTATATGAAAAGCATTCTATGGAGACAATGCAGAGGGAGAAAGAGATGCCAGTGCTACTCATTCTTATCAGATGTCTTGGTCAGTTTGAGCTGCTGTAAAAAATACCATAGACTGGGTGGCTTATAAACAACAGAAATTTATTTCTCATAGTTCTAGAGACTGAAATTCTGAGATCAGGGTGCCAACATGGTCAGGTTCTGGTGAAGACCCTCTTCTGGCTTGTAGACAGCCTACTTCTCATTGTATTCTCACATGGCAGAGAACAGAGGGAAGCAAACTCTCTCAAGATTCATAAGGGCACTACTGATCGCATTCACGAAGGCTGTACCCTCATCACCTCCTCTAATTCTTACCACTTCCCAAAGCTCTCCATCTCCTAATACCATCACAATGGGGGAGATAGGGTCTCAACATGTGAATTTTGGGGGGACACCAACACCCAGTACATAACAATATATCATTTGGAGTTTATTATACAGTATAACCTTGGGATTCACCATTTCCACATTTCATATGTAGAATAAAACTTTTTTTTTTTTTTTTTTTTTTTTTTGGCCATGGGAAACAGTAGTGATTGTGAGCACAGGTTATAGAATAAGACTTGAATCGAAATCCCAGATCCAGCATTTACTAGTTCTGTTACCTGGGGCAAGTTGTCAAACACCTCAAGCCTCAGTCTCCTCATTCAACAAAAAGGGGACAATAATAGTTCTCACATGGTTATGAGGATTAAGTGAGATATTGCATGTAAAGCACTAACTACAATGCCAGGGACATACTAAGGGGTATCAGTGGGTATTAAAATATATCATTATTATTATTTGCCTGGAACAATTAGCCATTTTGATGAGAAACAGATTTTCATTGAGCATACTTAAGGAGCAAGTCACTTACCTAGTGAGCCTAGCCATGGCTATAACTTAATCACCATACAGAACAGATAGGGTGTACTGTCCAACTATATGTTGTGGCTCTGAATATGAGTTTGGTTGTTCTCTACCATCTCATGTACATTAATGGAGAAAATTGCTATTTTGGGAATCACAAATTTAGAATTTGGTGTCATAGACCTCTTCAAGAATCTGATGAAAGCAGAATGAAATCTCTCACAGTCTTGCAAGATTAATGTCTCTCTAAAGCAGAAGGTGACAAACTGTGGCCCGTATGCCAATTCTGACTATGTTTTCTTTTAGGTGATAAATTTGCTAAACCTATATATATATATATATTTTTTTTTTTTTTAATTATACTTTAAGTTCTAGGGTACACGTGCACAACATGCAGGTTTGTTACATAGGTATACATGTGCCATTGTTGGTTTGCTGCACCCATTAACTCGTCATTTACATGAGGTATTTCTCCTAATGCTATCCCTCCCCCTGCCCCCCACCCCACAACAGACCCCTGTGTATGATGTTCCCCGCCCTGTGTCCAAGTGTTCTCATCGTTCAATTCCCACCTATAAGTGAGAATATGCGGTGTTTGGTTTTCTTTCCTTTTGATAGTCTGCTCAGAATGATGGTTTCCAGCTTCATCCATGTCCCTGCAAAGGACATGAACTCATCATTTTTTATGGCTGCATGGTATTCCATGGTGTATATGTGCCACATTTTCTTAATCCAGTCTATCATTGATGGACATTTGGGTTGGATCCATGTTTTTGCTATTGTGAATAGTGCCACAATAAACATATGTGTGCATGTGTGTTTATAGTAGCATGATTTATAATCCTTTGGGTATATGGTATTTCTAGCTCTAGATCCTTGAGGAATCGCCACACTGTCTTCCAGAATGGTTGAACTAATTTACACTCCCACCAACAGTGTAAAAGCATTCCTATTTCTCCACATCCTCTCCAGCATCTGTTTTTTCTTGACTTTTTAATGATCGCCATTCTAACTGGTGTGAGATGGTATCTCATTGTGGTTTTGATTTGCAGTGATGATGAGCATTTTTTCATGTGTCTGTTGGCTGCATAAATATCTTCTTTTGAGAAGTGTCTGTTCATATCCTTCACCCACTTTTTGATGGGGTTGTTTGTTTTTTTCTTGTAAATTTGTTTAAGTTCTTTGTAGATTCTGGATATTAACCCTTTGTCAGATGGGTAGATTGCAAAAATTTTCTCCCATTTTGTAGGTTGCCTGTTCACTCTGATGGTAGTTTCTTTTGCTGTGCAGAAGCTCTTTAGTTTAATTAGATGCCATTTGTCAATTTTGGCTTTTGTTGCCATTGCTTTTGGTGTTTTAGTCATGAAGTCCTTTCCCATGCCTATGTCCTGAATGGTATTGCCTAAGTTTTCTTCTAGGGTTTTTATGGTTTTAAGTCTAACATTTAAGTCTGTAATCCATCTTGAATTAATTTTTGTATAAGGTGTAAGGAAGGGATCCAGTTTCAGCTTTCTACATATGGCTATCCAGTTTTCCCAGCACCATTTATTAAATAGGGAATCCTTTCCCCATTTCTTGTTTTTGTCAGGTTTGTCAAAGATCAGATGGTTGTAGATGTGTGGTATTACTTCTGAGGTGCCTGTTCTGTTCCATTGGTCTATCTCTCTGTTTTGGTACCAGTACCATGCTATTTTGGTTAGTGTAGCCTTGTAGTATAGTTTGAAGTCAGGTAGCATGATGCCTCCAGCTTCGTTCTTTTTGCTTAGGATTGTCTTGGCAATGCGGGCTCTTTTTTGGTTCCATATGAACTTTAGATTTTTTCCAATTCTGTGAAGAAAGTCATTGGTAGCTTGATGGGGATGGCATTGAAACTATGAATTACCTTGGGCAGTATGGCCATTTTCACGATATTGATTGTTCCTATCCATGAGCATGGAATGTTCTTCCATTTGTTTGCGTCCTCTTTTATTTTGTTGAGCAGTGGCTTGTAGTTCTGTTGAAGAGGTCCTTCACATCCCTTGTAAGTTGGATTCCTAGGTATTTTATTCTCTTTGTAGCAACTGTGAATGGGAGTTCACTCATGATTTGGCTCTCTGTTTGTCTGTTATTGGTGTATAAGAATGCTTGTGATTTTTGCACATTGATTTTGTATCCTGAGACTTTGCTGAAGCTGCTTCTCAGCTTAAGGAGATTTTGGGCCGAGACGATGGGGTTTTCTAAATATACAATCATGTCATCTGCAAACAGGGACAATTTGACTTCCTCTTTTCCTAATTGAATACCCTTTATTTCTTTCTCTTGCCTGATTGCCCTGGCCGGAACTTCCAACACTATGTTGAATAGGAGTGGTGAGAGAGGGCATCCCTGTCTTGTGCCAGTTTTCAAAGGGAATGCTTCCAGTTTTTGCCCATTCAGTATGACACTGGCTGTGGGTTTGTCATAAATAGCTCTTATTATATTTAGATATGTTCCATCAATACCTAGTTTATTGAGAGTTTTTAACATGAAGGGCAGTTGAATTTTGTCGAAGGGTTTTCTGCATCTATTGAGATAATCATGTTGTTTTTGTCGTTGGTTCTGTTTATGTGATGGATTACATTTATTGATTTGCATATGTTGAACCAGTCTTGCATCCCAGGGAGGAAGCCGACTTAATCGTGGCGGATAAGCTTTTTGATGTGCTGCTTGATTCGGTTTGCCAGTATTTTATTGAGGATTTTCACATCAATGTTCATCAGAGATATTGGTCTAAAATTCTCTTTTTTTTGTTGTGTCTCTGCCAGGGTTTGGTATCAGGATGATGCTGGCCTCAGAAAATGAGTTAGGGAGAATTCCCTCTTTTTCTATTGATTTGAATAGTTTCAGAAGGAATGGTACCAGCTCCTCTTTGTACCTCTGGTAGAGGTACCTCTTTGTACCTCTGGCTGTGAATGTGTCTCGTCTTGGACTTTTTTTGGTTAGTAGGCTATTAATTATTGCCTCAATTTCAGAGCCTGTTATTGGTCTATTCAGAGATTCAACTTCTTCCTGGTTTAGTCTTGGGAGGGTCTATGTGTCCAGGAATTTATCCACTTCTAGATTTTCTAGTTTATTTGTGTAGAGGTCTTTATAGTATTCTCTGATGGTAGTTTGTATTTCTGTGGGATCGGTGGTGATATCCCCTTTATCATTTTTTATTGCGTCTATTTGATTCTTCTCTCTTTTCTTCTTTATTAGTCTTGCTGGCAGTCTATCAATTTTGTTGATCTTTTCAAATAATCAGCTCCTGGATTCATTGATTTTTTGAAGGGTTTTTTGTGTCTCTATCTTTTTCATTTCTGCTCTGATCTTAGTTATTTCTTGCCTTCTGCTAGCTTTTGAATGTGTTTGCTCTTGCTTCTCTAGTTCTTTTAATTGTGATGTTAGGGTGTCAATTTTACATCTTTCCTGCTTTCTCTTGTGGGCATTTAGTGCTATAAATTTCCCTCTACACACTGCCTTAAATGTGTCCCAGAGGTTCTGGTACGTTGTGTCTTTGTTCTCGTTGGTTTCAAAGAACATCTTTATTTGTGCCTTCATTTTGTTCTGTACCCAGTAGTCATTCAGGAGCAGGTTATTCAGTTTCCATGTAGTTGAGCGGTTTTGAGTGAGTTTCTTAATCCTGAGTTCTAATTTGATTGCACTGTTGTCTGAGAGACAGTTTGTTGTGATTTCTGTTCTTTTACATTTGCTGAGTGCTTTACTTCCAACTATGTGGTCAATTTTGGAATAAGTATAATGTGGTGCTGAGAAGAATGTATATTCTGTTGATTTGGGGTGGAACGTTCTGTAGATTTCTATTAGATCTGCTTGGTGCAGAGCTGAGTTCAAGTCCTGGATATCCTTGTTAACCTTCTGTGTCATTGATCTGTCTAATATTGACAGTGGGGTGTTAAAGTCTCCCATTATTATTGTGTGGGAGTCTAAAGTCTCTTTGTAGGTCATTAAGGACTTGATTTATGAATCTGGGTGCTCCTGTATTGGGTGCATGTATATTTAGGATAGTTAGCACTTCTTGTTGATTTGTTCCCTTTACCATTATGTAATTGGCCTTCTTTGTCTCTTTTGATGTTTGTTGGTTTAAAGTCTGTTTTTTCGGAGACTAGGATTGCAACCCCTGCTTTTTTTTGCTCTCCATCTGTTTGTTAGATCTTCCTCCTTCCCTTTGTTTTGAGCCTATGTGTGTCTCTGCATGTGAGATGGGTCTCCTGAATACAGCACACTGATGGGTCTTGACTCTTTATCCAATTTGCCAGTCTGTGTCTTTTAATTGGGGCATTTAGCCCATTTACATTTAAGGTTAATATTGTTATGTGTGAATTTGATCCTGTCGTTATGATGTTAGCTGGTTATTTTGCCAGTTAGTTGATGCAGTTTTTTCCTAGCATCGATGGTCTTTACAATTTGGCATGTTTTTGCAGTGGTTGGTACCGGTTGTTCCTTTCCATGTTTAGTGCTTCCTTCAGGAGCTCTTTTAAGACAGGCCTGATGTTGACAAAATCTCTCAGCATTTGCTTGTCTGTAAAGTATTTTATTTCTCCTTCACTTATAAAGCTTAGTTTGGCTGGATATGAAATTCTGGGTTGAAAATTCTTTTCTTTAAGAAAGTTGAATATCGGCCCCCACTCTCTTCTGGCTTGTAGAGTTTCTGCTGAGAGATCCGCTGTTAGTCTGATAGGCTTCCCTTTGTGGGTAACCTGACCTTTCTCTCTGGCTGCCCTTAACATTTTTTCCTTCATTTCAACTTTGGTGAATCTGACAGTTATGTGTCTTGGGGTTATTCTTCTCGATTAGTATCTTTGTGGTGTTCTCTGTATTTCCTGAATTTAAATGTTGGCATGCCTTGCTAGGTTGGGGAAGTTCTCCTGGATAATATCCTGCAGAGTGTTTTCCAACTTGGTTCCATTCTCCCCGTCACTTTCAGGTACACCAATCAAATGTAGATTTGGTCTTTTCTCATAGTCCCATATTTCTTGGAGGCTTTCTTCCTTTCTTTTTACTCTTTTGTCTCTAAACTTCTCTTCTCGCTTTATTTCATTAATTTTTCATTAATTCAATCACTGATACCCTTTCTTCACTTAATCGAATCAGCTGTTGAAGCTTGTGCATGAGTCATGTAGCTCTCGTGCCATGATTTTCAGCTCCATCAGGTCATTTAAGGTCTTCTCTACACTGTTCTAGTTAGCCATTCATCTAATCTTTTTTCAAGGTTTTTAACTTCCTTGCGGTGGGTTCAAACATTCTCCTTTAGTTTGGAGAAGTTTGTTATTACCGACCTTCTGAAGCCTACTTCTGTCAGTTCGTCAAAGTCATTCTCCATCCAGCTTTGTTCCATTGATGGCGAGGAGCTGTGATCCTTTGGAGGAGAAGAGGTGCTCTGGTTTTTAGAATTTTCAGATTTTCTACTCTGGTTTTTCCCCATCTTTGCGGTTTTATCTACCTTTGGTCTTTGATGCTGGTGACCTACAGATGGGGTTTTGGTGTGGATGTCGTTTTTGTTGATGTTGATGCTATTCCTTTCTGTTTGTTAGTTTTCCTTCTAACACTCAGGATCCTCAGCTGCAGGTCTGTTGGAATTTGCTAAAGGTCCACTCCAGACCGTGTTTGCTTGGGTATACTGAGCGGAGGCTACAGAACAGCAAATATTGCAGAACAGAAAATATTGCTGCCTGATCCTTCTTCCGTAAGCTTTGTCCCAGAGGGGCACCTGCATGTATGAGGTGTCCTGACTCACTATTTTTGTATATTCTGCAAGCTAACCATGATGATTGAAAAAAAATCAAAAGAATAATATTTCATAGCAAGTAAAAATTACATGAAATTCGGATCTCAATGTCCAGAAATAATGTTTTATTAGAACATACCCACACACATTGATCTATGTATTGTCTATGGCTGCTTTTAAACTACAGTGGCAGAGTCGAGCACTTGTGACAGAGACCATATGGTTCACAAAGTCAAAAATATTTACTACTGACCTTTTGCAGAAAAGTTTGCCAATTCTTCTTCTAGAGAGAGGGCATGTGCCACATATGCATGACTCATGTCCCCCTCATGGTAGTTGCCAGATTTTTTGTGGATTCAGAGACTAAATAGCCAAACTCAAAACCTCTTCAGGGCAAAATCGAATTTCCTACAGTTTTTTGGTGCTGTGGAGACATAAGCTAGTCAGTCTGTCAGTCAGAAGCTTGGGAGTGCCATAGGTGAACTGGGAGGAACCAGAGGTTAACTGACTCTTACTAAAATTAGAACGCAGCCCAGACCCAGCTCAATGCCTGACTAGATTGAGATGATAAGTGTTTCACCCTTTGTAAAGAGAGTAAGGGCACCCCTGTCTGGTGCCCTTTATCTTCTGGAGCTTCTACCTTTCTTTTATACCTAATGTCCAGTATACAAACAAACAAAATACTAGTTATGCAAAAAGGCAGGAAGATGTGACTGACAGTCAAAAGAAAAAATACATAAATATAACAATAACAACAGACCCACAGATGACCTAAATATTGAAGTTAACTGAAAAGGACTTTACAATAACTATAATTAATATATTAAATAAAAAAAAAAGATGGACAAAATGGATGAAAAGATGGAGAATGTCACAGGGACTTGGAGTCTGTTAAAAAAATTCTAGTGGATATTCTAGAAGTGAAAAATACAGTACCCGAAATTAAGAACTCATTGGATGGGTTTAACAGCAGAATGTTTACCAGAAAGCACAGAATTAATGAATTCAAAGACAAGTCAATAAAAAATAGCCAAACTGAAGCACACAGAGAAAAAAGGGATGGAAAAGTTTGAGAAAGTACTTTACAGTGACTAGTGTCTTTAAGTATTTGAGTTGCTAAGAAGCTGAATGCTGAATGTCATCCTGATTTTATACACAAACCAAAAGAGAATTTGTAACAATCCTAACTTCACTCAGCAATTTATTAGTTATCTGTCCTTTTTTTGGTAACTAACTTGCTTAAAATATCAATGAGATAACATGTGAACTAAATTATCAGTTATGTGATATTATCAGATACCACATAAGGGCTATTTGAGACTATAATTCATTGCTGTCTTATAACTTTAAACATATTTCTTTCCTATTTGTAATAACACCAACTTTTTGAATAGTCTGCTAAAAAGCTTTAAGCAGAAAATGTTCTTATTAGAGAGCAAACATATAAAATTGCAAAGGAATGCATCATGATGATTAGGGCATTCAGATTCAAGAAGAGTTTTATGACAGCTTATTCTTTGGGAGTGTAAGAGAGCCCTTAATCCATTCAAGAGATGAAGAAATTTCTAAGAAAGATATAATTCTTAGTTGCTTATAAGAGCATGAGATGAAGCTTTTTTTTTTTTTTGAGATGGAGTCTCGCTCTGTTACCCAGGCTGGAGTGCAGTGGTGCGATCTCGGCTCACTGTAACCTCTGCCTCCTGGGTTCAAGCGATTCTCCTGTCTCAGCCTCCCAAGTAACTGAGACTCCAGGCACCTGCCACCATGCCCAGCTAATTTTTTGTATTTTTGGTAGAGACGGGCTTTCACTGTGTTAGCCAGGATGGGCTTGATTTCCTGAGCTTGTGATCCTCCCACCTCAGCCTCCCAAAGTGCTGGGATTACATGCTTGAGCTACCATGCCCGGCCTTTGAGATGAAGCTTTTTAAAAAGATGAATCAAATGACAGGCTAAGTGGTTCTGAACCAGAGAGATCCATATCACAATTACTTGAGGGTTTTTTTTTTTTCCCTCAAAATTCTTAGGTCCAGACTCTACCAAGAATTATAAATCTGAATCTCCAGAGGTGAAGCCTCTAAGCAGGTGGATTTTAGGAAGAGCTTTACAGGGGATTCTGATACATATTACTCTCGCTAATAATCTCTGTTTTAAGCTGTGAATAAATTAAAATCTTGAAGCCTTTTAAGAAATTTTGAGGGGTGATCTAATGGCAAAAGAATCTTTCTAATTCAGGAAATTGGGGTAAGCTGAATCTTTCACCAAACTTTGAACAAGAATATAAATTAAGGAAGTATATACAAGTGCTAGAGAACTTAGTCAGTTGATGGACATTGTTTAGCAAATTTGACACACTGAGATTTACATAAAATAATTATTTGTCACATGCCTACTATATAGTGTTTTCTGCTTGATAAAACTTGTTGCACACTTTTCACTTGTACTGAGCAATGGTTCCCACCAGATGGCAGTAGAGATACAGCAGAACCACCAGTGGATTCCTAACCATTTTTTGTGCTACAGCCTCTTCTCAGAATAATGTTTTCAAATGCAGAAAATAAAATACATAGTAATGTATGAACTTACTTAAGTGTATTAAACAACAATATCTAACAATAGGTCTAATAACTTTTAATTTTTAAGTAGCGATGAGTGTGAATATTTTGAGATAATCTGCAACTATAATGTAATAAGATATCTGTGATTTCTGTTGGTGACAAAGAAATCTAAGGTACTGCTGATACTATTGTGCTTTGTTGCCTGTATACATTATTGAAGACAATGTCCATTTAAGTCAGAGGTAAGTGAAAATAATGACACATTTTCCTCATCCAAGTTAATAGATCACATGAGTTCTATAACATACCCCCAGAGACACGAGATTAAGAATTTATTCTATGGAGAGCTGCATTACCTGTACCATCATGAATACTAATTACTTATGAATCTGGTTGTTTTGTTAATATATTTGGTGATGAAGTTACACATAGGTGTGTCACACTGTAAAATACATTTCAGAAAAGATAGGTATAAGATAGATCATTGTATTCCAATTTCTCTCCTTTGTTTTCATTATAAAACTGGAAATTAAATTCTTTTATGCAAAAAAGGTATGGTTCCCAAATGTAATAAAATTAATTTTAAAATGAATCCGATTTTGAACATATTTAAAATAAAAACAAATTTCTGAAAAAATGTTTGTAGTATTGTGTCACAAAGTAAATATAAAATAGTTGTCTCTTGCCTACGTACCATGCACAAGGTATTATATGCAGCAGTTTGTGTGCATTATCATGTTTAGTACTAAAACTAGTTGTATGAGATTTTTACTGCTATAAACATCATTTTAAGAAGAGCCTGGGTTGTTATGTTGTGGTCAGACAAATGTGAATTCATTCCTGGATCCACCACTTATCAGCTGAATGACTTTGGTCAAGTTAGTTAACCTCTACAAATTAAAATTTTCTTATCTGTAAAATAAAGACAATGTAAAAATAGTATCTGCTTCATGGTGGGATTATGAGATAATTCGTGAAAATAACTTAGCTACTTGCCGGGGACACAGGAAGCTTGTCAAGATCAACAGTGATCCACACATTGCCAAATCCAGGAGTCGATTCTCAATCTCCATCTTATGCAATCCATCAGTAACCTTTGACACAGGTTAAATTCCTTCCTCCTTCAATCTCTTCACTTGGCCTGTGGGATATCTCTTGCTCTTGGTTCTCTTTCCTCATTCACTGGCTTTCCACCTTAGTCTTCTTTCCTACATTCTCCTAACCCTCTTAACATCTTCTAATCTTAACCCAAAAGACTCATTTGTACTCAGATGTTTAGTAAGCAATTCAAATTTAACACATCCAATATTTAATGATTCATTTGTTTTCCCCTAAACCTGCTTCTCCCACATTTTCCCCTATCTCAATAAATGTCACCTCCATTCTTCCAGTTTCTCAAGTTGAAGAGTCTCTCTCACAAGACATAGTCAGTCCATTTAGGAAATCTTGTCTATTCTACCTTCAACATTATCCAGAAATCTGGTACCTTTTCACCACTTCTACTGCTACCATCCTAACTAAAGCCCTCAGCATGTCTTCTGGAGTATTGTAATTGCTTTCTAACTGGTCTCCCTGGTTTTATCCCTTGTTTCCCTGTAGTTTCTTTTCCCCATAGCCAAGAGTGATCTTTTTAAAAACATAGCATCATTCACTCCTCTACTCAAAATTGTCCAGTAGCTTCTCATCTCACTTAAAGCCAAAATCTTTACCATGGCCCTATGTGACCTAGCTTTCCATTGTCTTTTTGATCACATCTCCTATCATCTCACTGCCTTGCCGCCACCCCTACATACACCACATTTGTCTTCTGTGTTTCAACCATATTGGTTCCTCAGACATACCTCAGGTCCATTACACTTGCCATCTGCTCATCCTGGAAGGCATTGCCTGCTGGTATCTATAGGGTGCACACCCTCAACTCCTTCAGTTCTCAGCTCATGTATCACCTTTCCAGAAGGCTTTCCCTGGCTGCCCTATTTAAAATTACAAATCACCTAAGCACTCCATATATCCTTCCTTGTTTCATTTTTTCACATAGCACTTAACCACCATCTGATATATATTTAATTAGTTTGTCTGTCTCACCTAACTCAAGTGTTAGGTCTATGTCACCAGAGATTTTTATCTGGTTTGTTCAGTGCTGTCTTCCTAGTATCAAAAATAAATTTGTTAAGTGACTAATTTTTCTTTTCATTTTAATACTTTATCAGGTGGAACACAGTTTATGCCTGACCCCAAGCTCATGGATCACGGGCAGTCCCACCCAGAAGATATAGATATGTACAGCACTAGAAGCTGAAGCAGACTGCATGCAGAGACTACACAGAAAACTACAAGATGTGTGACGTTGCAAATAATGATGAAAAAAAATCATGTAATGGGTAACTGATACGTAGAGTATTACCTAAACCAAGTTTCTCCCTTACATCTCCAAATGTGCAATTTGATAAATTACATAAGTGGTTAACACACAAACTGTGAATGCAATGTAAACAATATTAAATGATTGATGAGGAGACTTAGGTAGAAGTATTAGCTTGCATTTGATGACCTTTAAGGGCACTTAAAAAAAAAATGAAGACATGAATTCTAGTGAGATTAAAATCTAAAAATACATATATATACATATATGTATAAAGACACACATATTTATACATATAAACATATATTTCTGCTCTAGCTTTCCCAGATTAATGCCAACTAAATTTAGAATGGTGTATGGAAAGGTGTGTTTCCCTCTGTGTTTTTTTTCCATTTCCTAGTGCTGGAATAAAATATCCATGTTTTATGGGACTTGAGCTTGGCTTTGTCCCTTGGTTTTGTTAATGTTAATTCCTCTTAAATATCTAAAAACATCTCTACCTATTTGAGGGGGCATATGCTACACAGGCTTCCTAATACTGCTTAGCAATCCTTCTACTGGTTCCTAGGTGGTTTACTATTGTGTTCCCTGGAAGAGGTATTACAAACGTTTTATTCTCCTCAAGCCTCTTATAACTGTCAAAGTTGACTGTGCCTCCTATTTCATAGAGAAAAAAGTAAATTATTAGATATGACCATTCCCAAAACTTCTTCCCATCTACCTTCAAGACTCACCTCTTTTCAGCCATGCATCCCCCTTTTCTAAGACATGCTTCTCTTTGTGTTCTTGACCTATTTCCTTCCCATCTAAGACCATATTCCACCCTGTTTAATTTCTAGTCTTTGGTTTCTCTTTTTACTAGTTTCTTTCCTCCACCTCTACATAGCTGCAGGTCTTCTCTGTCTTAAATAAACAATAACAGAACAAGACAAAAACCTTTCCTTAACTCGGCCTCTTCCCTTGAACTGTTTTTTCTCTCTCCTTCCTATAATTGTTATACTTCTTTAAAAAGTAATTGTTACTTTTTGACAAAAGTAAATATTGTCCCTTTTTTCCCTACTTTCAAGTCCTCTCTATCTTGTGACATTCTGGCATCCATACCTGCTTAATTTTTTTTGAGATGAGGTCTTGCTCTGTTGCCCAGGCTGGAGTGCAGTGGCACAAACACAGCTCACTGCAACCTCCACCTCCCAGGATCAAGCAATCCTCCCATCTCACCCTCCCAAGTAGCTGGGACTATAGGCACCTGCCACCATATACAAAATACACCAAATACACCAAATATACAAATACACCAAATACACAAAATACCAAATACAAAAAATACTAATTTTTTGTATTTTTGGTAGTGACAGGGTTTCACCATGTTGTCCAGGCTGGTCTCGAACTTCTGAGCTCAAGCATCTGTCCGACTCAGCCTCCCACAGTGTTGGGATTACAGGCGTGAGCCACCGCACCCAGCCCCTACTTGAATTTTTATGTCATTATTGACTCCTCACTACTCTCTCCTTGAAACTCACTTATCCCTTTGCTTTCTATTTTTCCTGCTTTTGTTATTCTTCATTTTTCTTCTCTTGGTCTGAATCCTTTAAATGCTGAGGCTGCTCAAGTTTCATCCCTAGTCCTATTTTCTCATTCTATATGCACTCTCATTTTTCATTTAACAGACTTCACTGGCTTCAGGCACCATTTGTTTTATTATTCATATTTTCAACCCCCATATCTCTCTAGTGCTGTAGACCTTTATTTCTACTTACTAGTTATATTCACCTAACATCCCATAGATATGCCAGTGTCAATGTGCCTGAAACAAAATTGTCTCTACCTCCCGCTCCTTCAAATCTATTCTGTCTTCTCTAATCCTATAATTACTCTCCCTCAAGTCATCATCATCACTTTTCTGGGTTACTGTAATAGCCTTCAGGCCAATTTGCTCACTGTCAACCTTGCTGTCTCTCATTTCAGAGTATGTTCTGCTTGCAGGTGACAGTAAACTAGTTAAACAAATATTTAATATTAGCTTAAGCAAAAAAAAAAAAAAAAAAAAAAAAAGGCCTGTCCTATTTATAGCCTAGAATTAGGCAGTATAGGGTTGGGACAGTGGCTCATTGGTGCTATCAAAGACGTAGACTTTTTCTCTTTCCACTCTGTCCTCTACAGCATGCTGGTTTGTCACCTCATGGTCACAAGATGTCTGCTGTACCTCCAGGGAGCAGATACACATTCAAAGTAGGAAATAGCAGATAAAAATTTACACAAGATGCTTCTGACTCCCTTTTATCAGAAAAGTAAATGCTTTCTTAGAATCTCCTCAGAAGACCTCTGTGTATATCACAACCAGTACTTGTCATGTAGCCACACACTTAGCTCAAGGAAGATAGGGAATAGAGAAATCATGTTTCTTATCCCCTGTGGTGAGGAAGGCAAGGGGTAAGGGGTTGGGAACAGGTGCTGAATTAAAGCTAACATACAGTATCTGCTACCCTATTCTTCTAACCCATTTGTCTATTATGACATAGTTGTCTTCCTGACAACTATAATGAATAGTTGTCTTTCTGAAATCTTTAGTGGCTCATCATTGCCCACAGAATCAAAACCCCTTAGTTTGATATACAAGGCCCTTCATATCTGATTCCAGCTTACCTTCTAATCCTATCTTCCCTCTCCTTACCCACCCTACTGCTGATGTGTATTATATTGTCTTTATGACATACCATTTGTTTCTTGAACATGCTTTGCTCATTATTGCCTCTTTCTCTGCCTGTGCTAGTGTGTCCTCTTAGAATGTTCTTCCATCTTATCCTGCTCTACATTCTATCTTCTACCCATCCTACAAGTCCAATTCCAGTGTCGTGTTCCCTTTCTCAATCCTCCAGGGTAGAATTTAGATGTTACCTCTTTTAGAGATAGGTCTTGCTATGTTGCCCAGGCTGGTCTCAAACTCATGGCCTCAAGCGATCCTCCCACCTCAGCCAACCAGACGTGAGTGACTGTGCTCAGCCTTTTTTAAAAAAATGAAGGTATTTGATATGGCCGGGTATGGTGGCTCACACCTATAATCCCAGCACTTTGGGAGGCCAAGGTGGGTGAATCACCTGAGGTCAGGAGTTCGAGACCAGCCTGACCAACATAGTGAAACCCTGTCTCTACTAAAAACACACACAAAAAGTACAAAATTAGCTAGGCGTGTTGGCTCATGCCTGTAATTCCAGCTACTTGGGAGGCTGAGGCAGGAGAATCACTTGAACCCGGGAGGTGGAGGCTGCAGTGAGCCGAGATCGTGCCATTGCACTTCAGCCTGGGCACAAGAACAAAACTCAATCTCAAAAAATAAATAATAAAAAATAAAGGTATATAATATGTCTTAGATTTGATGAAATATGAGTGTGTGTGAGATCTGATCCAAGGTTTTAAAAAATTCATTTCAAATACTGGAGATAAATTCTGAGGAGCTTACTTATGAAAAACTAGCAAGTGATAGCTGGTATTTACAGATACGGTACTTTACACAATTTATGTAATTAATATTTTCTCTCAGACAAGGTTCCTTGTGGATATCACTGAATAATTTTTGTGTAGTTTCTATGCCCATGAAGTGCCTGGTAGGTAGTAGGAACTCACATGTTCTGCTATGCTGGTTGCAGCACAGGCACAAAAGTTAGAATTATTTCAAAGGACTTATACTCTACTAGGAAAGAGAGAAACATAGAAGTATAGTGTTGTACGTGGTATCTTCCCTAAGATAAGTACAACCAAAGAGCTATGGATGTTCAGAGATAGAATGTAGTACTGGGATGATGTCAAGGAGGCAGTGGTACTTAAGCTGCTCAAGGTAGGGAAGCAGTTTACTTGCTAGTTTTTCATAAGTAAGCTCTTCAGAATTTATCTCCAGT
Organism: Pongo abelii; assembly: GCF_028885655.2. NCBI lineage: Eukaryota > Metazoa > Chordata > Mammalia > Primates > Hominidae > Pongo > Pongo abelii. The sequence continues at coordinate 90,604,393 of NC_072008.2, forward strand.
ATTTGAAATGAATTTTTTAAACCTCAGATCTGAATATATTCAAACACCCATATTTCATCAAATCTAAGGCATATCATATACCTTTAATTTAAAAAAAAAATGCTGAGCAGAGTTGCTTATGTCTGGGAGGCTGAAGTGGGAGGATTGCTTGAGGCCAAAAGTTTGAGACCAGCCTGAGCAACATAGCAAGATCCTGCCTCTAAAAACAAACAAACAAAAAATGCTGCCAGTTGATCATTACATTTATCCCAACATCAGATATGTCAAATTGTGAAAAAAGAAGCATCTTAATTTTGATGAAATATGGTAGGTAAAAAATAGCGCAAAGCTAAGTATAAGTGACTTTTAAATTATCTGCTCTTTTGGATTATCACTACTGCTACTAGCCATTAGAATACTGGTTTGGATAATGGAAAGTTGACTAGAGCTACAAAATCTGTTTCAAAATAAAAGATCTGCTCAAACAAGAATGTGATGATCACTTGCTGTATTGTACAACAAAGTCAAACTGCTGTTAGACTCAGGTGACAGTCAAATGTTGGAGGCTGTGTTGGGATGAGTTGTTACAAGGCCTCTTTCATTCTTCCCATGCCATGTCCAGGAGTTCTTCTCTGTTAAACCTGAAGAGATGCCAGCCCTCCTCAGAGGAAAGGTCTAAAGCCCCTCGACTAGTATAGTAGTTGATAGAAGCTTGGTTCCAAATGACGACAAGAAAGCGCATGCAGTTACATTGAGTTGTGATGGCTATCTGTTTAAAAACAAACAAGCAAATATTACTTTCATTTGAAAGTATAATCTTCATTAACACATACATTTTATTGAAGGTCTACTCTATGCAAGACACTATGTGTGAATAATACTTCCAAATATAGTAGTTACCTTTTGAACTTTTCTATAGCTGTAAAAAGAAAAAAGTCACTGTTCTGAGCTTTAAAGCCCTCTTTAAAATCCCAAAACTGATTTGCAAAGCCTTTATCGTACAGAAAAGGTGTACCTAAAAGAACACATGTTCTCATATGTTTCCAAAATACAAGAAGATCTTGCTTTTATAGTCTTGTAATATTCATACTGTGAGCCTGTTTTTTTGAATAAAAATGCTTTCTAATCTCCCTCCTCCTTACTTTCACTTGATAGCAAAAAGGGTGTATAGTGTGGTTGTGGATTATATATAAATCAATTTTAATTGACTATAACTCATATACTCTATATGATCATCTGATTTGAAAATCCAGTTTAATTTGGGTAGAAATTTGAAGTATATGTTGGGGTTATGTTCAAATGGTGAGATTAATGATTTAATTTATGCCCTGTGAATATTTATTGAAGAAAAGGTTAATGTATAGAATATCAATACTAATTGTAATACATACCTGACTTAGCCTCTTCAGCATTTCAGCTCCAATACCTAGGCCTTTTAAATAGACAATGCAAAATGAAAACTGCAAATTTCACTTAACTAGTTATTTGCTTTAGTTTAAAATAAATAATATCTAAAATTCTGTATCTGCTTTTTGTATATTATTAATAGCTTCTGGAAACACAACTCATGAATGCTTTCATATCCCTTTTTCCTAATTGGAATGAGATACCAAAGGTCATAGAAGAGTTTGGGTTTATTTTAAAGATCAGTGAAGAAGTGAGTCTCTGCCACTATTGTCTTATAACGGTATATTTCTTATCTATTTTTACTGAAAACCACCTAAAATGTAAAAGCATTTTTTAAAGATAAAAGTATAGCTGTGTGGCCAGGCACGATGGCTCACACCTGTAATCCCAGCACTTTGGGAGGCCAAGGCAGGAGGATCACTTGAGCCCAGGAGTTTGAGACCAGCCTGGGCAACACAGACCCTGTTTCTCCAAAAAATAAAGAATTAGCTTGGTGCTGTGGCACATGCCTGTAGCTCCAGCTACTTGGGAGGCTGAGGTGGGAGGATTGCTTGAGTGTAGAAGGTTGAGGTTGCAATGAGACATGATCACACCACTGCACTCTAGCCTGGGTGACAGAAAACCCTGTCTCAAAAACAAAATAAAAAATATATAGCTATGTGATAGCTTGGCTTATTCAAACTTTGAGAAGAACTAATAAAATGTTTTTCTCATCTGTGACTGAGTCTTCACAGTCACAGATTAGATCAAACTCATTAGGATAGTGATCAAACTCATTAAGTAGCAATAAGTTACATTAACTAAAACACCGTATGTAAAGCCCTATCTCCTTAAAATATGTCATTTTAATTTTTAAAGTATTTAAAAGTAATATCATAAATTTTAGTTTTACCTTGGTAAGCTTGTGTGACATAAAAGTCCTCTAGGTAAAGTACCTTGCCAGTCCGTGAGTCATATGTAAAGTAGTACATGGCAAATCCAACAGTCAGTTTGCCTAGGAAGGGAGAAGAAAGGGTGTAGAAAGGTTGTGTTGAATCTTAGCCAGTTCTTTACCCCCAAATTGAATGTCTTTTGGCGTTTGTTTAACTATTAAAGTAATAAATGCTCACTGGAAAAAAATAACAATACAAAAACATATAGTGTAGAGGACTTAAGTCCCTTAAAATACAACCTTTAAGATATAAGCCCTCTTTTTATAGTGTGGTGTACGGTCTTCCAAAAAATTTTAGCTGGGCGCAGTGGCTCATGGCTGTAATCCCTGTGCTTTGGGAGGCCAAGGCAGGAGGGTCGCTTGAGCTCGGGAGTTTGAGACCAGTCTGGGCAACATAGTGACACCCTGTCTCTACAAAAAATAATATTAAATTAGTTGGACATAGTGGCACATGTCTGTAGTCCCAGCTACTCGGGAGTCTGAGACACTTGTGCACAGGAGTTTAGTTGGAGGCTGCAGTGAGTCATGATCATGCCACTGCACTCCAGCCTGGGTGACAGAGCGAGACCCTGTCTCTTAATAATAATGCTTATACAAACATAAGTACATACCATGCATTTTCTTTAAAAAAACTGGGTTTATACACATTCTCTTCTCTTCTGCTTAATAGTAATTATATGCTACAAAACTGTACTATTTTTCAGCATGGAAAAAATATACTCCAGATTAAACTGGAGAAGAAAGATTTACTCTACCTGATGGTTTTTGTTGATCGTTTACTTCTGCAATCAGGCAGTAGAAAAGGGGATTGTCCCCAAAGCCATCTCTGAGTAAATCTGAAATATCAATTCATATATAGGATGTCAGAAAGTTTATAGCAGAGAGAAGGAGATGGTGGATAGGAAGCACTAGGAATTTCTCTCTCCACCTGGATAGCAATTGTATTGGTGGAATCTGAAGTGAATATTTTGGAACTCTGGTGTTTATCTGAACATTTGCAACTTACAGGAGACAGCCTGGCTGGTCAACTGCAGTTAATTTGGATCAAATTCAGCCATCAGTGAGGTGGCAGCTACCCAGCACTCAGCACCCTCTACTCCATGGGAACAGCAACCTGTATTTCTGTAGCAGCTTGCTGGAGCAAGGGTGACCAATAAACATCTTGTCCTCAAAATACTGAAGTTCTGTGTTTTGACTGTGTATTGTTACTGTGATCACTCAGGTGAGGACTTGGAGGTTAACTGCCATTGTTCCAACCCCCACGAGCTGAAGTGGCTTCCAGGAGATTTAAAGGAGCTGCCCTGTTTTATGAGACATTTGGGAATTAAAAACATATATACAGGGGAATTTAGAAAGTTACCGTGTGTGACTAGATAAAGATACAGAGGGGACCTGAGAACACATTAAGCTTTCAACTCAGGCTGATCCCTGACACAGAGACACCCTGTAATGCTTTAAAATAAACTCCATCAAATCCTGGGGAAAAAGGAGAATCTGATTTCCAAAGTTACCATAGTATAAGTTTCAAATGTCTAGCTTTCAACAAAAATCACAAGAAACGATGGTCATTCAAAGGAATAAAATACATTAACAAAAAACACACCTGAAGAAAGCCAGATGTTTGACTTACTAAACAACTTAAAACATCTGTCTTAAAGATGCCCAGAGAGATAAGACATGCACAAATACAGGAAAATATATATAAACAAAATAATATAGATTTAAAAAATTCCACCCCCTAACATTCTGAAGCTTAAAAGTTCAATAACTGAAATGAAAAAAAAAATGCACTGCACTGGAGGGGTTCAAAGGCACATTTGAATAAGTTGAAGAAAGAATCTGTGAACCTGAAACTAGGCCAGGTGAAATTATTGAGTCTGAGAAACAGAAAAGGGATGAGGAAAAGTGAACAAAGCCAAAAGTGTCTGTAGAACATCATCATCAAGTGGAACAGGATATATCTTGTGGGACTTAGGAGAGAGAGAGAGAATTTGAAAAAATAGCTGCTGAAAACCAAATTTGACATAAAACATGAATCTACAAATACAAGAAGCTCAACAAACTCTAAGTAGGATACACCCAAAGAAATCCACACCAAGACACATTATAATGAAAGTCTCAAAAACCAAAGACAGAATCTTACACAGCAAGAGAAGCAATATGTCATATATGAGGGATCCTCAATTAGATTACCATCTGATTTCCCATCAGAAACCTTGGAAGCCAAAAAGCGGTGGATTGATATTTAAAGTCTTGGGGGCGGGGGGAGCAGGGACTGTCAACTAAGAATTTTATATCCACCAAAACTGTCCTTCAAAATGAGGGATAAATTAAGACATTCCCAAACACCCCCCACCGCGGCCCCCTCAAAAAAAAGAAACTGAAGGAATTCATTACCGTTAGACCTGCCCAGCAAGAAATGCCAAAAGGAGTCTTTCAGGTTGAAATGAAAGTAATCTAAACAGTAACTCAAAGTTGTATGAATAAAGATTTCTGGTAAAGACAGATATATGAGCAATTATAAGAGGTGGTATTGTAATTATGTTTATACAGTCGACCCTTGAACAACATGGGTTGCAACTGTGCAAGTACACTTACACGTGGATTTTCAAACACAGATCAAGAACGATATTCATTGGAGGAGAAACCCACATATACAGAGGACTGACTTTTCATATATGTGAGTTCAGTAGGACTCACTGCGGGACTTGAGTATGCATGGATTTGGGTATATGCAGTGGGTCCTGGAACCAATCTCCTGCATATACTGAGAGATGACCCTAACTCCACGTTTTGTTTTCTACATTGTCTAAAAGACAAATGGATAAAAATAATTATTAATTTTTATTTTTTTGAAACAGTCTTTCTCACCCAGGTTGGAGTGCAGTGGCATGATCTCACCTCGCTGCAACCTCTGCCTCCTGGGTTCAGGTAGTTCTCATGCCTCAGCCTCCCATGTAGCTGGGACTACAGACACCTGCCATCATGCCCAGCTAATTTTTTAAAGTATTTTTAGTAGAGATGGGGTTTTGCCATGTTGGCCAGGCTAGTCTCGAACTCCTGGCCTCAAGTGATCCACCCACCTCAGCCTTCCAAAGTGCTGGGGTTACAGGCGTGAGCCACCATGCCCAGCCTAATGTATGTTATTGGGCACACAATGTATAAAGATGTAATCCCTGACATCAATAACAGAAGAGGGGGACAGAGATATATATAAGAAGAATTTTGTATGCTATTGAAGTTAAGTTGGTTTAAATCAAAATTAGATTGTTATAACCATCAAATATAATCCCCATGGTAAACACAAAATATCTATAAAATACACACATAAGGAAATGAGAAGGAATCAAAATGTTTCACTACAAAAATAAAACACACAAAAAAAGGTCTAATGGAGGAAAGTAGGAACAACCAAAAGCTTTAAGGCGTATGGAAGACAGTTAAATAGTACAGGTGAGTCTTTCCTCATCAGTAATTACATGTAAATGGATTAAAGACTCCTGCCAAAACACAGAGATAGGCAGAATAGATTAAGGAAAACAAACAAACAAAAACATGATCCAAGTATATACTGTCTACAAGAGACATACTGTAGATCCAAAGTCACAAATATGTTGAAAATGAAATGATGGAAAAAGGTATTTCATGCAAATAGTAACTAAAAGAGAGCTAGGATGGCTATACTAGTATCAGACAAAATAGACTTTAAGTCAAAAACAGTTACAAGAGACAAAGTACATTATGAAATGATAAAGGAGTTAATTCACCAAGAACATATAGCATTTATAAATATACATGCATTGAACGTCACAGCTCCAAAATACATGAAGCAAACACTGACAGAACTGAGAGAAGTACACAGCAAGACAATAATAGGAGATTCAGTACCCACTTTCAGTAATATATAGGACAACCAGACAGAAAAGTAGATGACTTGAACACTATAGACCAATTGTATCTAACAGACATATACAGAAGCCTCTAGCCAACTACAACAGAACACACATTTTTTTCCCTCAAGTACACATGGAACTTTCTTTATGATAGATACATTAGGTCACATACCAAGTCTTAATAAATTTTAAAATATGAAAATCACACACAGTATTTTTTCTAATGACAGTACAATGATACTAGAAATCAGCGGGGAAAAAACTTGAGAAATTTACAACTATGTGGAAATTAAACAACGCACTGTACACAACCAATGGGTCAAAGAGGAAAGTATAAGGGAAATAGGAAAACACTTAGAGAGATGAACGAAAATGAAAACACAACAAACAAAAGCTTACGAGATGCAGTGAAAGTAGTGCTCAGAGGGAAAATTATAGCTGTAAATGCCATTTAAAAAATTATCTAAAACAATAATCTAACTTTATGCCTTAAGGAACTAGAAAAAGAAGAGCAAACTAAGCCCAAAGCTTGCAGAAGTAAGGTAATAATAAAAATTGGATAGACATAAAACAGAGGATAGAAAAACATGGAGAAAATCAATGAAGGTTGATTATTTGAAAACATCAACAAAATTGACAGACTGACAAAGAAGATGCAAATAATTAAAATCAGAAATGAAAATAAGGACATTACTGCCAACACTACAACGTTAAAAGGGAGTATAAAAAATTATGATTTATATAACAACAAATTAGATAACCTAGAAGAAATGGACACATTCCTTCAAACATACAAATTACCTAAACCTACTTAAGAAACAGAAAATCTCAACAGACCTGCAAGAGTTTGAATCAGTAATCAAAGATCTCCCAACAAAAAAAAGTAAGGAACTAAATGGCCTCGTCACTGGTGAATTCTACCAAACATTTACAGAAGAATTAATACCAGTCATTCTCTAACTCTCCCCAAAAAATGAAGAGACGGGAACACTTTGTAATTAATTCTGTGAGGTCAGCATTACTCTGATTCCAAAGGTAGTCAAAGATATTAGAAGAAAGTTACAGGCCAATATTCCTTAATAATATAGGTTAAAAAATTCTCCACAAAATTGGAAATTGAACTCAACAGCATATTAAAGGGATTATTCACCATAATCAAGTGTGATTTATCCTAGGAATGTAAGGGTGCACCAACATAAGAATATCAATTTAATACATCATATTAATGAAACAAAGGGGGAAAAACCCACATAATCAAATCAATGAATGCCGAAAAAGGCGTTTGACTAAAGCACAACACTTTCATCATAAAAGCTTTTATAAAACTAGGAAGGGACATTCCTCAACATGATACAGTGTACTCATGAAAACATTATACTCAATGGTGAATGACTGAAAACATTCCCCCTAAGATTAGGAAGAAGACAAAGATGCCCATTTTCACCACTGGTATTCAACATTGTACTGGAAGTTATGGCCAGAGCTATTAGACAAGAAAAATAAATAAAAACCATCCATAGGCCAGGCCCAGTGTCTCACGCCTGTAATCCCAACACTTTGGGAGGCCAAGGCGAGTGGATCACCTGATGTCAGGAGTTTGTGACCAGCCTGGCCAACATGGTGAAATCCCATCTCTACTAAAAATACAAAAATTAGCCAGGTGTGGTGGCATGCACCTGTAATCCCAGCTACTCGGGAGGCTGAGGCAGGAGAATCGCTTTAACGTGGGACGTGGAGGTTGCAGTGAGCCGAGATCGTGCCAATGCACAACAGAGCAAGGCCCTGTCTCAAAACAAAACAAAACAAAACAAAACAAAAAAAACAAAAAAAATCCATAGTAGAAAGGAAAAGGTAAAACTATCTCTATTTGCAGATCACATGATTCTATATAGAGAAAATTCCAAAGAATCTAAGAGAAAGCTTCTAGAGCTGTAAACAAATTCAGCAAAGTTGCAGGGTACAAGATCAACAAACAAAAATAAGTTGTGTTTCTATATAGCAGCAAAAAACAAACCAAAAAATAAATTAGGAAAGCAGTACCACTTACAATAACCTCTAAAAGAATTGAATACCTAGGAATAAATCTAATCAAGGAGGTTAAAAACTTGTATACTGAAAGCTGTAAAACATTGCTGAAAGAAACTGGAAAATATCCAAAGAAATTAAAAAAAAAAAACAACAACCCTTTGTATGCATAGGAATACAACATTTGGTAGGATGCCAATACTATTCAAAATGATCTACATATTTAATGCAGTCCCTATTACAATTCCAACGGCCTTTTTCACAGAAATAGAAAAGCTGATCCTCACATTCCTATGGAATTCCAAGGGGCCCCAAATAGCCAAAACAATCTTGAAAACAAAGAGTAATATTGGAGGACTCACACTTCCTGACTTTGAAACTTATTACAAAGCTACAGCAGTTAATACTGTAGGGTAGTGACAAAAGGACAGACATATAGACCAATGGAACAGAATAGAGACCTCAGAAACAAACCCTGACATATCTGATCCATTGATTTTTGACAAGGGTTCTATGACCATTCATGGGGAAAAGGACTGTCTTTTCAACAAACAGTACTAGGGAAACTGAATATCCATATGCAAAATAATGAAGTTGGACCCTTAACTTCACACCATGTACAAAATGTAACTCAAAATAGATCAAATACCTCAACATAAGTGCTAAACCTATAAAACTCTTAGAAGAAACATGGGAAATCTTCAAGACATTGGATTTGGCAATGATTTCTTGGATATAACACCAAAAGCACAAGTGACAAAAGAATGAATAAATTGGACTTTATCAAAAATAAAATCTTTTGTATGTGAAAGGATAATATCAAGAGTAAAAAGGCAACCCATGGAATGGGAGAAAGTATTTGGAAATAACATCTGATAAGGGATTAATATCCAGACTATATAAAGGACTCCTACAACTCAACAACAAAAAGCAACTCAATTCCAAAATGTGGAAATATCATAAATAGACACTTCTCAAAGAAGATATACAAAGGGTCAATAAGCACATGAAAAGGTGTTCAACATCACTAATCATTAGTGCAATGCACATCAAAACACAATGAGATATCACTTCATACCGACTAGGATGGGTATTACAAAAAAACAAAAATAAGTGTTGGTGAGGATGTGGAGAAATTAGAACCCTTGTGCTTTGCTAATGAGTATGTAACATGATGCAGCTGTTGTGGAAAACAGTATGAAGGCTCCTCAGAAAAACCCCAAAATTATCATATGATCCAGCTATTCCACTTTTAGGTACATGCCCAAAATAATGAAAGCAGCTACTCAGACAGATACTTGTACACCAATGTTTCACAGCAGCATTATTCACAATAGCCAAAATTTGGAAACAGCCAAAATAAACAAAATGATATATATATCTATCTCACATTTTATATATACACAATGGAATGTTATTCAGCTTTGAAAAGGAAAGAAATTCAGATACAGGCTACAACTTGGATGAAACCTGAAACATTATGCTAAGTGAAATAAGGCAGACACACAAGGACAAATATATGTTTCCAGTCATATGAGGTACCTAGAATAGACAAATTTGTAGAGATAGAAAGTAGAATAATAGTTATGAGAGCCTAGGGGGAGGGAGGTCGGCAATGGGGATTTATTGTTTAATGATTACAGAGTTTCAGCTGGGTGATGAAAAGGTCTGGAGATGGATAGTGGTGCTGGTTGCACAACAATGGATGTATTGAATGTCACAGAAATATACAGTTACAAATAGTTAAAGTGATATGTGTATTTAATCACATTTTTTAAAAGTTTACGACAATAGGTAAGAGTAAACAAAAATCAAATATCTCAAATATCTCACCGGCCTCTATACAAGTACATAAGGACATTTTAAGATGAAAACAGGACTGGGGACATTATGAAATTACTGCAATTTAAATATATACTGAAATCCTAAGGCAGGATGCTGGAGTATACAAAGTATTCTGTTGTTTGTTGTTTATGATTGTTACATATTACCCTGAGCAGTATTTTTCTAACTACAATGAAATAGTGTAGGGGCATTATCTCAACATAGTACAGATTGAGTATTTCTTATCCAAAATTCTTGGGACCAGAAGTGTTTTGAATGTCTGATTTTTTTTTTGATTTTTAAAATATGTCATTATATACTCAACAGTTGAGCATCCCTAATCTGAAATCTGAAATGCTCCAATGAACATTTCCTTTGAGTGTAATGCCAGTGCTCAAAAAGTTTCTGATTTTGGAGCATTTCAGATTTCAGATTATCAGGTTAGGGATGCTCATTTTGTTATGCTGTTTCAGTTTGAGTACTGCTTTCATAGAGTGTACATTACTTTCAACTTTGTATTTCTTACTATTTATTTTAAGCCAACAAAATTACTATTTAGTTAACATTCTAGTGGTGTTAATTATCAAGTATAAGAACATAAGTATCATCACATAAGACGACTGATCCATGATCTATGCAGTTCAGAATTCTATTTCTGACCAAGGCACTAAGACTAGTTTGTTAGGGCATGGCGCAAAAGACTCCACAAAACATCCCATAACTTCCTTCTGAATCTGTCACCCAGTATTATAGTGAAACCATTTATCTCCTTGGTAGAATGTTCTCAGTTTATTACATGCATTCTGAAGTATTCAACTTCAAGGAGTTATCCTTCATCGATTCTTCTAGATTTTGATAACTGTCTTCACCTAGTCTTTGCCATTTGTAATTTTATATACATTAATAATCTTTTCATCTTCATATTTACTGCCTAAAATGTTCTAATTCAGAAATCACTAGCCTATCCTATTAATCTTGATGACTATCAAAATGTAGTAAATACTTTGAAAATATTTTAAATCATTTTGCTTTTATCAATTTCCTTGTATCAAGTTACTACCAACATACTGGGTGTTAAATTATACTTTTTTGACTAGTAACACTCCTCATTTTACATTCTGAAAACCAGCTGAAGTCTATTGGAGCTGTAAAGGTGTAAGAGCTCTTAAGTATCATTTTTGTACTAAAAATAAGGAAAATAAAATAGTGGAGCACTGCCAAAGCTATCAAATTTATGTCCTGTACATGTTAGTAATGGTGTCATCTTTATGTACCAAGAACAATAGCTTCCACATATCTAAGTAGTACTGTGTGTTTCTTTTTCTTGCTCTGAAAATACCACAAAACTTCTTACCAGCTGCTGTTAACTCCATTGCATCTAGCATGTTTTCACAGGCAGCCAATTCCTGTCAAAGTAGATGAAACCTTCAGTTTATGATTTAGCAATAAATTATTAAGATGATAATCATCATAAAATGTGTATCAAACATTTATTGACACGTGATGTCCTGGGCAGTGTTAAAAGTGAGTCAGACTTAATCCCAGTCATCTAGAAACAAAATCTAAAACAGTAATGCAACAAAAAGATGTATAAATATTATTAGAGAGATTAACTATGTTTATACCTCACACATATGAATGTCAATTATCCAGATTAGTAACCTTGAATGCAGCCAGAAACTGGGAAGTAAAGCAAAAAAAGTTACTGAGCATTCAAGGCAGCTGTCATAAAGTTTATGTACTATGAAGCTCATACGGTTTACAGAGAAGTCTCTCAGGTGTTTGCCTGTGAGATGTTTTTGCCAGTTTAATTTGAGGCTTTTTTATTGTGGCTTTTTACTATATCATTTTATTTTACATACTCAGGTTCTTTCCTTCACGGTTTATATCTCATGCTTGGAAAGCAAAAAATATTCACTCGTTTTCTTTTTGAGATTATAATATTAACAAATTGATTTGTTCAACTTTTTTTGGCGTAAGAAGTTAGGTACAGTTTCACCTTTATCTTTTCCTCCCAATTGTCCCAACAGCACTTACTGAATAACCCATCTTGGCTGACTTGACATGTCCTTTTATCATATACTACATCCTCATTTACAGTCATCCCTTTGTATCCATGGGAGATTAGTTTCAGGACCTGCTCCCTCAGCCCCAGGATACCAAAATCTGAGAGTGTTCAAGCCCCTTATATAGCAGACTATTTGCATGTACCCTATGTACATCCTCTCATATACTGTAAATCATCTCTGGATTACTTACAATATCTAATACAATATAAATATTATGTAAATAGTTATACTGTATTGTATAGGGAATAATGACAAGAAAAAAGTCTGTACATGTTCAGTACAGTTGCAATTTTTACAAATCTTTTCAATCCATGGTTGTTTGAATCTACAGATGCAGAAGCCATGGATACAGAAGGCTGACTGCATACTTAGGAGAACTTCTGGACTCTTCATTCTGTCCCATTGATCTATCTTTCCACTAGTTACCATAGTATTTTAATTACTTACAGTTTTGTAATATCTGGTATAGATCATCTCCCCTCATTACTCTTCTTTTTTGAATTTTTAAAATGTTTCTATGTGAAAATTTGGAGATTTTGACCGGAATTGCATTAAACTTTTAATGGAAAAAAGCTTTTAAAATACAGGAGAACCCCAAGGGCCAGATTACATAGAGCATTAGTAAGAAGTTTGGATTTTATTCTCAAGACAACCAGAAGCTCAGTGGAGTTTTAAGCATTTTGGCTGCTGTGTAGAGAATGGATTGGTCAGGGAGGACAGTATTTATGTCGATACCTCCCCTAAGACACTGTAAACTCCTTGAGAGTAGAGACTGTAATCCAAGAATCCTTATATCTTTTATACTACTTGGTATATAATCTTCCCCTAATATGCATTCAATGTTTGTATAATGAACAAAAATAAAATATTAATATGACCCAGCACCACACCTTAAGGACCACCGCAATAAAAAGCTTTAGAAATTCTGGTAAGCAAGAAGTATGGCTGCCTGGCAATGAAATGACTAGGCTCCCAAATAATGCTGTGATGTGGTGATTGAGAATAGTATAAAATGAGTTAATACAGAGGATACTTGGAATGGGACAGTCAATAAAACCTGCAATATGTTCAGCTAAGCAATTACTGTGATTGCAAACTCTAATAAACTCCTCTGCAAAGAGAATGTTTTGCAAACTTAGCAATGAACAGGAGTTAGGACAAATGGACATAAAATATTAAGAAGAGCATAAAACTCAAAGCCAATTAATCATTATATACATGTATGTGAGAGAGTAATTTAGCTTTTCTATTATTTTTCCACAGTGAATACTCATTAAAATTACTCCCAATAAACATCTTATGTATTATCAGATACATGTGGCAAATTAAAAAGTAAATGTGGCCGGAAATCCTTCAGATAGTTTCATCGAAATGGGGTAATCTAGTGATGTATTATTCCCTTGGTGATGACAATGGGCATTGCTTGGAAAGCTAGGAAAAGTGCATTTGTCCAGGTAAAGAGATTAATTGTCATTCAACAATAAATTTATTAATTGCCGACCGAGTGTCAGATGCTAGAACTACAAAAAACTCTTTAAAAAATGTTTTCTACCACCTGGAAGAATGTGGATCTGTAATAATCTGTTGGGCATAGTATTTTGATAGGTTATCTAATCATTCAGATTAATGCCAGTTATAGAAATGATGTGAGAATTTGTGGAAATGGAATAGAATGTAAGCCATAAAAGGATAGATAACCCAATTCTTACAGATCTGTAACCAGGCCTAGAATCACTTCAACAGGTGGATTTCCCTAGAAAACTATGGGTATTTTATTTTGGCCATTAAAACACACTCTCCAAAGGGAACACAAACTTGGCCTGATTTAGATAAGATTTAAATATATTAGTGAGGATATTATTAAAACATTTTCATTACAAAACACTTATGAGGGCTGCATATCTATAATCTATGCCTTGCTCCAGCCACATATTTACTCCATAAAGAACCTGGTCTACAGCTTTATATGGAATTGTGTAGGTTGTCCATCACATAAATGAGTGCTTTCAGCACCACAGAACTTCAGCACAGTAACTGTGACTACTAGATAGCTTGTCCCTTTAATTAACTGGAATGATTTCCAAGGGAGCCATTAAAATAAATATTTAAATAAGAAATATGTAACCCAGCTCCTTGGCTCCTGGGGCTGTCTGTGGATGGGCTTCAGTGATCAATGAACTGTCTGAAAACGTATGGAAAATTTGTTGCATGTGAATATTGTTTTTTAGGTAGCTGATCATCAGTTTCTACAAGTAGGTGTGGCCTTAGAAGCAATGCGACTCCCTACCGCAAAATCTTAGCCACTAAAATATGAAATTCTATCATTGGTCGGTAATTTGTTTAAGGTAAGCATTTCTTTTCTCTAAGACACTCTTTTAAAGTTAAAATTTCCCCAGGAAAGAGAACACATTCAGTCCCTAAAATTTCCAGGAATTGGTTCCCCTATAACTTTTTGAGCCCCTTACTATATGCCAAGCAATTTATGTGTAATCATTTTATGTTATTGTTTCATAACAACAATCTTTTGAGATATATATTGTTATAATCTTGATTTTAGATGCAGAAAATGAAGAGTAAAGAGGTTAAGTAACTACCAGAGGTTATGTACACATAACTAGCAGAGGCAGAATTCGAACCCCAACTATGCCTCCCTTACTCTTTCAGCCCTACACCAATGCCATGAGGCTCCATGTAATAAAAATAGGCTTACTTTAATCAGTCGCAAAATTTCTGGGCAGTCTCTAGCCTCTGCACGTCTTATTTGAAAGTAATCCATGCTTGTTTGCCTCATGCCCATTTGGATCACACTTGGTTGGCTCCTGCCTGGTTGACTCAGGCCTGGTTGGCTCAGCACTAATTGGTTCAGGTCTTGTTGGCTCAGGCCTGGGTGACTCGGCCCCGGTTCCCATATGCCTGGTTGACCCCTGCCTGGATGGCTCATGCCTGTTTGGTTCTTACTTGATTGTCTAGTGCCTGGTTGTCTCATGCCCAGTTGGCTGGGGACTTGCTGGCTCATGCCTGGTTGCCACATGCCTGATTGCCACATGCCTGGTTGCCACATGCCTGGTGGACTCTTGTTTGGTTGCCTCGGGACTGGTTGGCTCAGGCCTGTTTGCCATGTGCCTGGTTGGCTCATGCCTATTTGGCTTGTGCCTGATTGGCTGGTGCCTACTTGTCTCATGCTTGGTTGGCTCCTACCTGACTGTCTCATGTCTAGTTGCCACATCAGTGGTTGGCTTATACCTGATTGGTTTGTGCCTGCTTGGCTCGTGCTTGATTGTCTGGGGCCTGATTGGCTTGGGCCTGGTTGCGATGGACCTGGTTGGCTTATGCCTGCTTCACTCAGGACTAGTTGGCTCAGGCTTTGTGGCCACATGCGTGGTTGGCTCCTACCTAATTGCCATGTGCCTGGTTGTTTCATGCCAGGTTGGTTTATGTCTGGTAGGTTTGTACCTGATTGCCTCGTGCCATCTTGGCTCATGCTTGGTTGTTTCATGTCCACTTGGTTCATTTCATATAGGCTTGCACTCCATTGGTTCATGTCCAGTTGCTTCATACCAACTAAGCTTGGGCTTGGCTGGTTTATACCTGTTTGGTTGGAATCTGATAAACTTGATTGGTTTGCGTCTGGTTGGCTCATGTCTGTTTGGTGCTTACATGATTGGCTAGTGTCTGGTTGCCTTATGCCTGGTTGGCTGGGGACTTGCTGGCTCATGCCTGGTTGCCATATGCCTGGTTGACTCATGTCTGGGTGGCTTGGGACTTGCTGGCTGATGCCTGGTTGTTGCATGCCTGGTTGCCACATGCCTGGTGGACTCATGTTTGGTTGCCTCCGGACTGGTTGGCTCAGGCCTGTTTGCCATGTGCCTGGTTGGCTCATGCCTATTTGGCTTGTGCCTGATTGGCTGGTGCCTACTTGTCTCATGCTTGGTTGGCTCCCACCTGACTGGCTGTCTAGTTGCTGCATCACTGGTTGGCTCATACCTGATTGGTTCGTGCCTATTTGCCTCATGCTTGATTGGCTAGGGCCTGATTGGCTTGGGCCTGGTTGCGATGGGTCTGGTTGGCTTATGCCTGCTTTGCTCAGGACTAGTTGGCTCAGTTCTTGTTGCAGCATGCCTGGTTGGCTCCTACCTAATTGCCATGTGCCTGGTTGTTTCATGTCGGGTTGGTTTATGTCTGGTAGGTTTGTACCTGATTGCCTCATGCCAGCTTGGCTCATGCTTGGTTGTTTCATGTCCACTTGGTTCATTTCATATAGGCTTGCACTCCGTTGGTTCATGTCCATTTGGTTCATACCAAGTGAGCTTGTGCTTGGCTGGTTTATGCCTGCTTGGCTCGAGTCTGATAAACTTGATTGGTTCGTGCCTGATTGGTTCATGCCCAGTTGATTCCTGCTTGGTTGACTAAGGGTGGGATGGCAGATGATGGGTTGGCAGACAACTGATTGGCTGATGGCTAACTGTCTTGATGGAACAGGATCCCTTAACTGTAGTGCTGTGGTGGGAGGTTGTTGGCTGTTCTCAGTTCTTCTCAATTTGATTTGCCGACTTTGAGATACCCCTCTATCAAGGTGGGAATTGGAAAAAGAGAGGACCACCTCAGGAAGGTTATTAATGCCTCCGATTTGCTGGAGATGACTTCACCAGCGACCACAGCTGCAAGCTTGGCTGAGTTTCAGGTTGTCATCTGGCCTTTCCCTGCCAAAAGCGGGGAAGTAAAGGGAAGAAGAAAATGATCCTGGGGGAGTATAACCACCAGCCCGCCCCTGCGTGGTCACTGCATCATAATGGCGAAGTCACAATGCAGGTATCAAAGTGCCTACGTGCTCCCCCGTGTGGTGAGGGTGGGGCAAAGCAGGGCTCGCTTGACCACTTTATTTCATCCTCTCTTAAGAGCTTAAAATGGTGAAGCAAGAGGCTGTAATGAGTCTCAGAGCTTATGCTTGGCACTCCCAAGAGTCCCTGCTGTTTTAGCGAATTCAAATAAACTTGCCCCAACTCCCCTCCCTTTCCCTACATCCCATTCCTCAAATAATTCAATTCCTATTTCCTTCCTCATTTTTCACTTACACTGGAAACTAGTTGTCCCGATGAAGTGCTCAAGTCTCGAATGCAGATACTACGTCTTTAAAAATAATAATAGCTGGGCTGGACGTGGTGACTCACACCTGTAATCCCAGCACTTTGGAAAGCCATGGCGGGTGGATGGCCTGGGGTCAGGAGTTACAGACCAGCCTGGCCAATATAATGAAACCTCATGTCTACTAAAAATACAAAAAATTAGCTGGCCATGGTGGCGGGCACCTGTAATCCCAGCTACTCGGGAGGCTGAGGCAGGAGAATCGCTTGAACCCAGGAGGTGGAGGTTGCAGTGAGCTGAGATCGCACTATTGCACTCCAGCCTGGGCAACAAGAGTGAAACTCCGTCTCAAAAATAATATTAATAATAATAGCTACAGCTAACATTTACTGAGTTCCTTTATGGCCTAGGCTCAGTGGAATGTACATTTCATTTTCTTATTCAATCCACATCAACACTATTATCCCCAATTCTGAGGAAACTGACTCAAAAGATTTGGTTACCTCCCCAAGGCTTCGTAAAAGTTGGTGGAGAGCCTGAATTCAGACCCAGATCTATCTTTCGAGGCTTTTTATTATTACTCCGTCCTGCCTCTTAAACACATTCCACTCGTTCTCCATCCTCATATCTGTGAGGTCAGGCATTTTGTCCTTTTACCTCTCCCCTCTGCAGGATTCATTCTCCCATCATTTTAACTGCTGGCTTACTTCCTCAACAATGTATATTATATAACTGGTTCTAATATTGTTTCAGATGGAATATTGTTTATTTTTTAAATATACCAGAGAACTTTGGTTGAGGCTGTTCTAAGTCTCACGCTGTGATAAGGGCTTTACATATGTATTATCTCACTTAATCATCAAAATAACCCCGTGATGCATGTACTGTTGTTCCCCATTTTATCAATAAACTGGAAGTTAAGTTAACTCAGTTCCCCAAGTGTAGTAAACAGAGGAATGGGGATGGGTATCCAAGGCCCATCCCATAGATAGAAGCTTTCAATTTAAATTGGAGAGCCCAATCACTATTAGGCCTATGCTAGCTATAAATTGTACCTAGAGAGCCCATCTTAGCATGACAAGCAAATCAAGTCACATCGCAGAACTATGTCAAGCCTAATACAAATTAGATGTATGTGTGTTGCTGCTTTCCATCTACCTTATAGTAAAAACAAGAGCTAATATTTAGTGAATTATTTCTGTAGCGTCAGGCATGGTTCTAAGTAACACTTGTATTAACCCAATCCTCATAACAATCCAATGAGGTAGGAGATAGTCTTATCCCCATTTTTCAAGTAAAGAAACAGATTGAGAGAGGTTAAGTAACTTGACATAGGTCACACAGCTAAAAATCCAGACAAAACAAGGAAAACCCAGTTATTTTGTTTTCTTCTGAAATGCAGGCAAAGAGATGAGATAATTTTGCTGTTTACTTTACAAAATCAAGCAATTTGCATAATTTGTTGTGAGAATGGATGAAGTTTGTCTTTTGCTTTCTTAGAGGAAGAGGCAAGTAATAGGTTTCTGGTTGATGTCTTTAATAAGTAAAGTTAGAAAAATGCAGTTTCATAATCTAGAATTGGTTAATGAGTTTATTTTGCATTTTCTTTACATGAATTGAAGACTATTTAGATATTTGTTTTTGTTATTTTTAAATAATATTGGGTTTGAACATAATGTATTTTTGTTTTTAAGGGAACATACACAAAATACATTTTTGCTTAAAGTTACTTATTAGAATAATTTGTCCCATCTTGGAAACTCAGAATAAGACTGGCTCCATCAAACATTCAAAAATCCACTTTAATTGGTACACCATCAGGGAAAACAGTTTTTAATAGACTGTTTTTAAAAAAGCTTCAGTGGTCAATCTTTGCCACAAGGCGGCAGTGTTATCCAGTTTAGGAACCAAAAATCTAAGAAATATTGTAAGCTTGTTTATTTGAATTTGAAGTTTTCTTTTATTCCAGATATTAACAGAAAATTTCTAAAAGCCTAATTTTAGTTTCAACATACTATTTTATTAAAGATCTAGTTTAGGTAGTGAGTTTTGTAGGCCAAGACTTCCAAAATTCTTTTTCTAAAACTTCAAAATGTACATGCATTGTCCACTCTACCAAAATGTTTTGAATTAATGTAACATATGAAGCCACCCGTCAGAGATCTATAATACATACAATCCCCTTTTCTGTAGGTGCTAAGTAAAATCCAGACACTTTTAGTAGCAGAATGTATCCAAATCATGAGACAACAAAGTATATTACCTGCAGCAAATTTGTAAGGGTCTGTAGCAACCTCAATTCTTGCTGCCCCAGAAGAAAGAATTAGACTGAGGGGGATAAGGTGGAAGAAGAGACCAAGGCAAGTTTTAGAGCAGTAGTGAAAGTTTATTAAAAAGTTTTAGAGGCCAGGTGCGGTGGCTCAGGCCTGTAATCCCAGCACTTTGGGAGGCCGAAGTGGGTGGATCAGTTGAGGTCAGGAGTTTGAGAACAGCTTGGCCAACATGGTGAAACCCTGTCTGTATTAAAAATACAAAAAATTAGCCAGGCATAGTGGTGAGTGCGTGTAATCCCAGCTACTCAGGAGGCTGAGGCAAGAGAATCGCTTAAACCTGGGAGGTGGAGGTTGCAGTGAGCTGAGATCGTGCCATTGCACTCCAGCCTGGGTAACAGAGTGAGACTCTGTCTCAAAAAAACAGCTTTAGAGCAGGAAGAAAAGGAAGTAAAGTACACTTGGAAGAGCGCCAAGCAGGTGACTTGCGGGATGAAGCGCACGGTTTGACCTTTGACTTAGGGCTATATATGTTGGCTTACTTCCGGGGTCTTATGTTCCTTTTCCACCAATTCTTCCCTTGGGCAGGGCTGTCTACATGCACAGTGGCCTGCTACCGCTTGGGAGGGGCTGCATGTGCAGTGTGTTTACTGGAGTTGTATGCATGCTCACTTGAGGCATTCTTCCCTTACCAGACGAATAATCCTAGAGGGTCACATACCTGTTAGACTCTGCCATTTTGCCTTTTAATGCGCATGCTTGAGTCCACTCACCCAACTCCTGAGATCTTATTGGGAAGATGCTGACCACCAGTTTCAGGTTTTTATATCTAAGGGAGACTGCCTTTCCTGGTGCCAGCTGTGACCAATTATTATGTTAGCAAAACAGTTAACAACTGCCTGACCATCACCTGATGGTCGCCTGACATTCCTGGTCAGGGGGGCTCTCCTGCCCTGCTCATGTCTGCCTGACTAACTACTGTAACATTTCCCCCATCAAGAGTTCAAGACCCTAATTCTTTGGGGAAAATGAATGAAAGTAAGTCTTCTGTAACTGCTTCCTTTTTCCTTCTGACAGTGCAGGGCTGGTGATGGTGGTTCTGTGGGTCTTGGACTCTTGCTACCTGTCAGGGCAGGGTGGCTCCATGGGTTAGTGAAAGTGGTATTTAGCTAGGTCCAAGGGAGTCAGGGGCAGAATTATGCCTCTGTTGTGTCCCACTGATGGGTAGTCTAGGGTTTCTCGGTAAAAGGGTGACTCTTGAATATTGAGAGGATGATATCCCTCACTGAGGATCATTTGGAGCGTGATGGCCTGAAGGCAAGAGGAGACAAATCAGGTTATTTTTTAGAAGAATGTCAAACCAAAATAATAGGCTGCAGATAGCTCCAGAAAATCCTGAGGCTACTGACATGCTGCAGTAATGCCTGCTAAGAGTTAGATGCATGGGGTTGTTAGCTGATTTCAATATGTGCCCGGAATTAGAGTGTTGATCCACATTTTTGCATTATCCATCCCTTTTGTTTCCTCTGAGCTGCAGGCAGAGATCACTAGTTGGTTCAGAGGAAAAAGCAGGGTTAGTCTACATTGCAGACAAAAACTCAAAAACAACTGATGAGTCTAGAGCCTAATAACATGTATACTATATTTTTTTAAACATAATTTTTCTGTCTCCAGTCCTCATTTGTATTAAAAACAAATCATGATAAGACTGATTTGTTTTGCAAAATAAGCTTTAGTTTTATTATACTTGGCTTGATCATTTGCATAAAGCACAGCAAGAATAATTATTTGCCATATAAGCTCCTTTTAAAATTGGCTTTGATGGAACTTTGTTCCATAAGAAATCTCAGGTAAGACTTTTTAAAACCTTAAGCCCAGCCATAGGTGGGTGCTATCAAATACCATATGAATTGGGTAAATTCCTCTCCTCTTGAGATCCCAAGATAACTTGGGATCCCTGGGCCTGTCAGAAAGTGACATTCTTTACTTACCACAGGTTAGTAACCATGTACAGGGACTGTGTATAAAAGGTATGAGGCCAGTTTTCACAAGAGACTTTTATTGGCTCTCTAAGTTACATTTGATTCCTTAAAAGAAAGCATGCTGTTCCAGTCAAAGATTTGGTAAAATAACTAGTGGCTCTAATTGTGTCCTATTACAAAAGGAAACTGATTTTTATTGCACTTATAAAAATAACTGAATTGTTATAAGTTAAGAATATTCACAAATAGTTTCCAAATTACTGAGAAACCAGGTAGAGAGGAACTAATATGCTCCAAATTTTATTTATAAGAGTATACTGTACTCAATTGTTAAAAGTTCTAAATAGCTCAAAAGAAATGTTTTCTTGACTCTGAAAAAAAGGATTAGCAACATTTTAAGCAAAAAGTCATTGAAGGATTATTTCAGTCCTCTATTTGTTCACTGCATGCAGTCCTGCTCTGCTTGATATTCATGAACATTTTAGCTCTCCATGAGAGTTCTGAAAGTGTTTTCCTCTATTCTAATGTCACAATCTCCAAAGTTATCAGAAACCTGCTTTTGAGAGCAACTGTTAAAGTTCTATAGCTGATTATAAAACCACATTTTTAAGAGGATTAAAACAAGACAACAATTGTCTGTGGATAACAAAAAGTCTTAGGGCAGCGAGAGTCAAAGACAAAATTGAAAAGGAAATGTGTTACCTCTGTGGGACACAATAATTTAACATAACATATACTAAGTTATATCAGAATTACAGGAGGTTTGCATAACTTTGAAACACATACCAATAACACATTTATAGAAATACGTCTAAAGAAAGCCAGATTTTACCTTTGCATTAGTATACTATTGATGTCAAACCCAGTTCTTAATAAAATCTTATAGACAAATCTATACAATCTTAATCAGTTTGACCATAAGGTAGGATTCTTATAAAACTTTTATAACCCTTTACAATTTTCTGTCAAAGAGCAGAATTACCTGTCTGATTCCCATATCTTATGATCTTTAAGGAGATGAGTAGCCTATTTTTTAAATAACTGCCACAAGGGGGCTGGACTTCCCTCCCTTTGAATATGAACTTGAAGGTCTTGATGCATATTGAGAAGGGCTTGGAAGTGATTAGAGAAATGGAGGCTACAGGAGGAAGTGGAAGGAAGTGAGAGGAATATTCATGGAAAGCCTTCAAATGCTTGAAAAAACAGCAGCCTTTGGATTCCAGAGGGTAAAGTTTATTTGCCCTCTTGACATAATGGAGGGAAATTTGCAGTACTTGGGGCTTGAGGTAAGAACTTGCAAATGGCAAAGGAAGGATTTCTCCTCCTCCCAAAGGGGAGCTAACTCAAAAAAAAGCAAATAGGTGAGTTCCTCAAAGGGCAACAGAGTGAGGCCCTATGCAGGTAGACAAAGTGCTTCAAAAGCCACTGGAATAGTTGGCCCTGTGGCATAACAGGAATGAAAAGTATATGGTAAGTCATAAAGAGCTGGGACAGCTGGGGTTCCAATTAGTGTCTGTCCTGGCAATGTGCCAGAAGACAGGAGAAGGGTTGGAGGTCATCTGAGCTGGTAGGTTAAAAACAGGTATAAATCTCAGGGGATATCCACAGAGGAGCCCATGTTTTTGCTGCCAAGAAAATGTGGCAAGAGCTCTGGGTGCAAAAATAACAGGGAATGTGTGTTTAAGAAGTCACATGGCATGTGAAGTCTAACTAGAGAAAAGGCAGACTTGCCCCCAAGGTGTACATTCTGGCAGGTGCATAAGGCCATTTCAAAACACACACAGAGAGAACAGGAAAATAGGCAGTGTGAGTTCTTTGGAAAGAGCCAATTTTAGTTGAACAAGCTGAAGAAACCTCAGACATTGCACAGTTTTAGGCTTTCGCTCTGCCACTCTCATGAGCGTCCTGTCCAGGAGGGCCATTAATGTTTCAGTTCTAATCAGTGTGGACCCCAGGATCCTTCCCACCACCCCTGAAAGCCACCCATCAGGGTGAGCTGAGAGATCAGCCACGGAGAGCAGAGCCATTTGTGGCTGAGAGGAATCATTCTAGGGGTTGGTTAGTAAGCAGGAGAGTGAATAGGGAGAAGAAAACTGCATATGGGGGTTGAACACCTCTAGCCAAAGAACGAAAAGTATAGAGGTTACATGCCTCTATAAAGTGAAGTGGAGAGGTGTCTTACCACTGGGAAATGTATCTAAGTCACATGGCACCAAAGTATGTTAGCAGCAGATTATATCCCAGTCACATGGCATCAACATATGCTACTGGTGGTGAATCCATGTGGGTCTGCAGAACAAAGAATTTGATTGAGAGGCATAAGGCAGAAGGAGAGACTGAGGCAAATTTTAGAGCAGCAATGAAAGTTTATTAAAAAGCTTTAGCGCAGGAACAAAAGGAATTAACGTACACTTGGAAGAGGGCCAAGCAGGCAACTTGAGAGATCAAGTACAGAGTTTGACTTTTGACTTGGAGTTTTATATGTTGGCATACTTCCGGGGTCTTATGACCCTTCTCCCATGACTCTTCCCTTAGGGTGGGCTCTCTGCATGTGCAGTGGCCTGTTAGCACTCGGGAGGGGCTGCATGTGCAGTGGAGTCCTATGCATGCTCACTTGAGGCATTTCTTCCCTTACCAGCCAAATGTTACTAGAAGGTCATATACCAGTTAGACTCCACCATTTTGCCTCATAATGTGTATGCTTGAGCCCGCTCACCCAACTTCTGAGAGACAGGAGAGACAGTATTTCAGAGAAACAGTTAACAACCAACTGACCATCACCTGATGGTCGCCGGACATTCCTAGTGGGCTGGGGGGTCTCTACTGCCCTGCTCATGTCTGTCTACCTACCTACTCCAATAGTAGGTAGTCTCGAAAACGATAATTGGTCACAGCCAGCACCAGGGAAAGGCAGTCTCCCAATAGATAGAAAAACCCAAAACTGACAATCAGCAGCTTCCCAATAAGATCGCAGGAGTTGGGCATGTGGGCCCAAGCATGTGCACTAAGAGGCAAAATAGTAGAGTCTAACTGGCATATGACCTTCCAGGAACATTTGGTTGGTAAGGGAAGAATGCCTCAAGTGAGCATGCGTATAACTCTAGTAAACATACCGCATGTGCTCCCTTCCCAACCGCTAGTAGGCCACTGCACATGCGGGCAGCCCAGCCCAAGGGAAGAATCAGGGGATAAGCGACACAAGGCCCCAGAAGTATGCCAACATATAAAACCCTAAGTCAAAGGTCAAACCATGTGCTTGATCTTTCAAGTTGCCCACTTGGCCATCTTCCAGGTGTACTTTACTTTCTTTCATTCTCACGTTAAAGCTTTATAATAAACTTTCCCTCCTGTTCTAAAACTTGCCTCAGTCTCTCCTTCTGCCTTATTTTCCTCAGTCGAATTATTTCTTCTGAGGAGGCAAGAACTGAGGTTGTTGCAGACCCACATGGATTTGCTACTGGTAACAACTCCAGCTTGGTTTCATCTAAATAAATACTTGTGATTAAGAAAGGCATTTGTATAATCTTCATCTACAGCAAGCAGAGTTTAAATTTGTGAGAATCTCCTTACCTCAGAGCCAATATTGTTTTTTCTCTCCCTTTTAAGTTCATAGGCTTTTTTGGTACCCCTGTAAGATTCAAACAGAAAGGAAGAGAGAGAGAAAGGGAGAGAAAAGGAAAGGTTAGGGGAAGGAGACCTTAAAGCAAGGAGCCAGACTGGAACAGAGCTGACAAATGGGATAGGTTCTGAAATAAGAACTTGAAGTGCTTTGGAGACATTCATGCATAAGAAACACTTACTTTTTAAAGTAATATTTACTGTATTATATTTTATTAAAGAATGCATGTTCATTGTAGAAAATGTCTATGACAGGTAGACAGAAAATTACCTCTAGAGTTTGTTGTAATTGAAAAAAAGCACACTCAAGAATTTGAATTTTCTTCTTTTCCAGATATCATCAGCGAATTTCCAATTAAGGGAAAATCTCTCTCTTTGTTTTTGCTGTCTCTTTGCTTAGCTAAGGGTGGAGATCAGGGACAAAAGAATTTTTTTGTTTATAAAAGTTATCCAGCAGTAAGTAACCTTTTGTGAAAGGCAAGATGGATCTGGGGGCTAGTCTGGGATAGGGGCTGATAATGAAACTGCTTTGCAAATAAAAAAAGAACTTAGCTTTTTTTTTTTTTTTTTTTTTTTTCCAGAGTGCAGTCTAGAGAAAGAGGCTGAGAAGAGGGGTTAAATGTAAGGTCAGAGCTCTTGGCATGAGGAGCAGAACCTGGCAAAACGGGTAGTAGGCTGAGGCCTAGGGCACAAAGCAGCCAGTAAAAGGTTATCTTTAAGATGTCAATATTCAGTTTTAAATGTTTTCCTATTTGGTGCTATATGGAAATATGTCTACCTTTTCCCCAATACTTTAGTTAAAGTTGCTTACCACACACCAATCTTGTATTTGCGGTAGTGCATTTGGGAGGCATGAAAGTGAAGGGATGAGGAGCGCATGTGAGCAGAGGTGCTGAAAGAGGACAACAGCCACAGGAGCTGAACCCAGGGACTGTAGCCTGGACTGAGTCATGAACAGGTTTATAAGAAGAAGGTAACCCTTGAGAAGGAAGGCTGAGTAAAGAGAATAAATCCTGTTACCTGGGATGGAAACTCAAGACATTTTGTTATTACAAAAATAAGTGACTCCAGAAGACTGGAAGACATTTAGGTCACTTACAAAACACACAAAATAGAAATGAAAAATTGCTTAGAATCCTATCTGGAGACAACCACTATTTACATTTCAGTGACTATCCTTCTACTCTTTTCTTTTTAAATACATAGAATGAATTTTTAAATAAAATTGAAGTCATAGTTGCTTTTTTTCACTGAAAAATATACTGTACTCTTGAAAATCACTGGGAGTAGATTTTAAGTGTTCTTATCACAAAAATGATAAGTATCTGAGGTAATACGTATGTTAATTAGCTTGATTTAGCCATTTCACAATGGATACATACTTCAACACAGCATGTTGTACACGATAAATATATACAAGTTTTGTCAACTAAAGTTAATTAAATAAATTTTTATAAGCAAACAAATATACACACATATATATATCATTAGTCTTCCACAGATCCATAGCATTACATATATTTCAAAAAATTATTATCATTCAACAAATACTTATTAAACATTAACTATGTGCCAAGCTGTTTGAGGCAATGCCAAACATTAATCAAGTGCCAGGTAGTGTGGCAAATACTTTTTATACATAATCCCATTTATTCATCACAATGAATTAGGCCATAAGGACCCCAATTTCACAGGTAAGTAAACTGAGGCTTAGAAAAGCTACAGTCCCTGGGTTCAGCTCCTGTCACTGTTGTCCTCTTTCAGCACCTCTGCTCACGTGTGATCCTCATCCCTTCACTTTCATGCCCCCAAATGCACTACCGCAAATACAAGACTGGTGTGTGGTAAGCAACTTTAAATTATTGGAGAAAAAGTAGACATCGTGTGCCCATGATTACAAAGCTTCAAAATGATTGAGCCAGATTCCAGATCCAGAGCTAGTGTGACTCCAGAGCCCACTGCTCTCAATCAAATGCTGTCACTTCACTGCTTAAGTATATGTTTTCATTTATTTAACCAATCTCATATTTGATGTGCATTTTAATTGTTTCCCATTTTGTGGCATTAAACAATGTTCCAGGAAACATATTTGTATAATACATTTTAAAATAAATATCTTTTTAAATATTTCTTGGAAACTCTGGAGACTTTTTGTAAAAATATCAGTTGACAATGCCTAGAAAAAGGCCCTATTTAAGACGCTTAAATACCTTGCATTTGATATATAAGTCAGGGAATGCCAACTTAGAGCCTACTTTTTATGTTAAAAAAATCTGGTTTTACTTTAGCTCCTCAAATATTTTAAGGAGAATCAGAGGAAATTGGTGGAGAAAAGCTATCCTTAAAAGGGATTTTGGATACCATTAGTAACAATTAATGATACTTAAAATATCTAGGTATTTTTATTTTAATAACCAAGAATAAAATGAAGTTTAGTGTTTTCTTAAATTAAGTGAGTAAAAGGCTAAAATAAAAAAATGTTCAAGTACTAGAATAGGATAATTCAGCATATATTTATGAAGTAACTTGTTCTCACTTTGAGTCTTAATTATGAAGAACTTTAAATCCTGCTTTTTCTCCTTCAAATAGTCCTCCTTTTAAACTGCCTAGTAACCCAACTAAATATTACTATAATCTTGTTGTTTTAGTCTCTTCAAATATCCCTGTTCCTGTGCTAGTACTTTGAGAAAGCTTGTCTCTCCAGGGCATGGTTGAGGTGAAATGGGGCAGATACTACAGCTGTGACCCCAGAGAAATTTTTATATTCCCTTTATTTGTACCACAAATCTTACTAACCTTTGACTATTTACTTACTGTCTTTCTGGAATGTCCCCAGTTTAGAAGGAAATCCCAGCTCCAAAAGAGGAAAAATACCAGTCTTTCTGTACTTCCAATGAAGAAGTGATATTTGTGGAAAAATTGAGAGGTAAATTTAAAAACTGTTCAGAGGAACATAATTTTGGGATGAAAGGGACCAAAAAGAGCTAATAAGTTTGCTGAAATTGAGAAATTGGTTTACTTTGGGATTATTGGGAAACATCCAACATAGCAGGAAACAAAGTTAGAGGAACTGCATTTCCAGAAATTGAGTTTATGTTAATGGTGGTTGATGAGAGAATCCTGCTTCATTTAAACTTTGGAAATTGAAAAATCATAGCCATAAACTATCTTATGTAATATCTTGAAACATTATCGAAAAGGTTTTTACAATAAATATTGTGCTTAGTTAATAAGTACTCATTAGATGCTAGTGATTTAGCAACGTATACTTGAAGACATTCCTTTTCATCTATGAGCCTTTCTATTACAAAAAATATTTAGAATTGTCTGTCATAGCAAGGCGTGAAAGACAAATGGGGTCCTGCTTAAATTGACCTGAGACCTTTTGAATCATCACCTATGGTTGCTCACCACTGTATTCCCAGAGCCTGGCATATTGTAAGCACTCGATTCTCATTGGAACAAATAAATAAATATACAAAAAAAAAGAAAAGAAGAAGAAATAAAGTTTTCTTTTTCCTTACAACTTTTATTTTAGGTTTGTGGGGGTACCTGTGCAGGTTTGTTACATGGGTAAGCTGTATGTTGCAGGAGTTGGGTGTACAAACTATTTTGTCACCCAGATGATAAGCGTAGTACTTGATAGGTAGTTTTTTAATCCTCACCCACTCCCCACACTTTGCCCTCAGGTAGGCCCCAGTGTCTATTGTTTTCTTGTTTGTGCTTGTGTGTATTCAATGTTTAGCCCCCACTGATAAGTGAGATCATGAGGTATTTGGTTTTCTGTTCCTGCATTAATTTGCTTAGGATAATGGCCTCCAGCTACATCAATGTTGCTGTAGAGGGCATGATTCCATTGTTTTTTATGACTGCATAGAATTCCGTGATGCGTATATATCACATTTTCTTTATCCAGTCCACCATTGATGGGCATTTTGGTTGATTCCATGCCTTTGCTATTGTGAATAGTGCTACAATGAACGTATGTGTGCACATGTCTTTATGGTAGAATAATTTATATTATTTTGGGTATATACCCAATAATGGGATTGCTGGATCAAACAGAAATTCTGTTTTAAAATCTTTGAGAAATCTCAAAACTGCTTTCTACAGTGGCTAAGCTAACTTACACTCCCATCAGGAGTGTGTGTTTCCTTTCCCCCACAACCTCACCAGTATCTGTTATTTTTTGACTTTTTAATTATAGCCATTCTGACTGGTGTGAGATGGTATCTCATTGTGGTTTTGATTTGTATTTTTCTAATGATCAGTGATATCAAGCATGTTTTCATATGCTTGTTGCCCATATGTATGTCTTCTTTTGAAAAGTGTCTGTTCACGTCCTTTGCCCACTTTTTAATGGGGGTGTTGTTTGTTTTTTAGTTGTTAATTTGTTTAAGTTCCTTATGGATTCTGGATGTTAGACCTTTGCTGGATGCATAGTTTGCAAATATTTTCTCCCATTCTGTAGGTTGTCTGTTTACTCTGTTGATAGTTTCTTTTGCTGTGCAGAAACTCTTTAAGAAAGAGTCTTCTAAAGTTGGAAGGACCACATGAACTCTGCATGACCCTTTGAACCCTGAATATCAATGATCACAAAGAAACATCCTCTAAGAACACAAACACTAAATGAAAACATTTACCTACTCCTGGTTTCCCTGTCATAGTAATTGTCAACTATGATTTCATATCAGTCTTTTAATAAAAACAGCTGATGATTTTTCAGAAACAATAAAAGCATGGACACAACACAGCAAACTGTTAACTCTGGTTACCACTGAAGAGTAGGATGGTGGGAGGGTAAATGATTTGGGGTTTTACTTTATATACTTCTGTATTTTTTAAGTTAGAAGTATATATTACATTAAAATTTTTTAATTATGAAAAATAAAATAATTGTTTTAAAAAGTCAAGGACTGTGTTATTGACTCCATGATTTATAAATATGCTAGCCTACAAAATGCATTTGGATAATTGTTTACAATCCAACTTTCTTTGTGATAATTAGATATTAGAAATTGATGTGGAGCTATTTAGCTTTGAATATTTGCTTCATTCCTTTGTTTTGTCACTTTTTAATATTACCCCCAGGCATATCTTTTACATTATGGATTAAATGGAGAAGTTACATTAAGCAGATATTGAAACTATGGAGTAGAGTGAAGAGCATTAGCTTTGAAGTCAAACAGTCCTCAGTTTGAATTCTGGCATTGCCATTTAATAATTCTGTGACATTAGAAATGTTACTTAATCTTTCTGAACTTCAGTTTCCTCATCTTTAAAATGATGGTAATAATACCTTCCTCACAGAACTATTGTGAAGAATAAATGTGAGTTTACATATAAAGTGTTTAGCATAGGGCTAGGTGATCAATAAATGCTAGCTTTCCTCTCCATTTTGTTCATTAAACAAATATGTACTTAGCACCTATGTGTTGTGAAGCAGGTTCACTAATAAGTAACCCTAAGAGAAGACTCCCACTGTGTGGAGGGTAGCAAAGATCATCACTATGCCAACCATCAGGAATAGGAGTCCAAATCTTTCTGCTCACTGCATTTTGGGCTGCAGCTTTATTTATTGCCTGAGTTCAATGAGAGAACACACATAAAACAAGTTATGTGAAGCAGATTTATTACTTATAGATAGTAAGCAAGGGACAGGAGAAGCCTTTGGATCCATTGTGAGCTGGTGCCCCAAGGCTCAATAAATCTACCCAGGGTGGATAGAGTCTTGACTGCACGTGCCCCATTTGTACCACAGCTAAGGGACCCCTAAAGGATGTCTACTCTGGGTTTTACACCTCAGGAGTAATATGAGTCATTGAGAAAAGTTTTTAAGGACATTCTGCTTCCAGAGGTGAAAGGAACCAAAGCCCAGACTGTCCCAGGCAGTTTCTCTCTCACTCAAGGAGAGACAGGAATAAGACCCAGGCTGTTTCAGGCAGTTCTTCCTTATCTTAGGATATTGCATACCCAGGGTACTTTATAGTTATTTTGAGAACTATAGGCAAGAAAAAGAATAGACTGGGTTGGCCAAGGCTATCCAGGGACCATCCAGCTCATGCCAGACATCATTTTATGCATTGGAGATACATGGTACACAGACATTAAATTATATATACCTATCTATTTAGTGAAAAAGTACAATAAGTACCATGAAGAAGAATCACAGGATGGTATGAGAGAGTATAACAAAGATATCTAATTTATTTTTGTTTTAGTTTTAACGTGGAAATGTGGGTACCTTCCTTGGGAAGTGACAATTACACTGAGTAGTACTGGGCCAGGCAATATGTGCAATCAAAAGCAAAAAGTACACTGTATTGCTTTAATCTTAAGTATGTCCCTTTTTTTCTTCCACTTGAAGGTAAAAACACATAGGAAAGTGTGTGTGTGTGTGTGTGTGTGTGTGTGTGTGTAAGAGACAGAGAAGAGTGATAGAATTGTCCATTGCCTTATGTAAATGGTGTAAATGGTAGATACAACTTATAAACTCTGAACACATGAGAACATATCTCAAGTCAATCTATGATGAGCCCATAGGAATTTGCTTAAACAAACATCTACAGCACCATACCATTCACTGTTAGATATCAGATGAAAAAAAATTTTAAATATATATATGTATAGCTAATCCATTATTGAATCATTCAATTAAAATCCTTACCAAATATGTGATCCATTGCAAGCAGTGTCTTAAATTTCCACATTTAATTTTTTATGAATTATGATCTGTCTTCTAAGAGTACTTAGTCAATTTCAGGGTAAAGAATTCCCTGGCCAGTGATGGATGCCAGGGAATTCAAATTATGCTTTACTCATTGTAATCCTGTGTTACCCTTGATCCAGAAGATCTCTTTAGGGCCAAAAAGGATTTCAGGTCTTTTTCATTACAGGCCCAGGGAACCCTAAATGATCTTGAAGATCCCAGAATTGACCTACCCTCACAAGAGTTAATCTGAGGATAAATGCAGACCACAATACATTTCAGGCTCTCCCTCCCCTTCTGTATCTCCAATCCGCTTCCAAAGGAGCCCATCTTTCCTTTGAGCTTTTTATCTGTTACATCTTCCCTATCCTTCAACACCCCAGCCTAGATTACTGCAACAGCTTCTCATTTGGTCTCCCTAGCTTCAGCCTTTCCTACTTTTGTCAGTCCTTCTTGTGGATCCAGATTATTAATCATTTTATTTATGTTTTACTCACATGTAAAGCATTGGGTACTTGGAATTTTTCTAAACATTACAAACATATTAATTCATTTAATCCTACCAATAATCCTATAATATTGGTGAGGAACCTGAGGCACAGGAGAGGTTAAAGTAAGTTGCCTAAGGCCACACAATAAGTAGTAAAAATCAAATTGAAATTAGACAATCTAGCACCAGAGTTTGTGCATTTTACCACTACTGCTGCTTTCAGTATAATGAGACAATCTCTAGCTACTCTAGCCCTACTGATTTTCTTTTCTATGGATTATAAACTGCACCACTTTAGTATTTTTTGTATAATTTTTTATGCCTATTGATTTGGACAGTCCAACCAGGGTGTAAAATTCTCAAGGAGCAGCAACCACATCTTATCAAAATTTTGTAGCCCTCAGAACCCTTAGCACAAATTAGGTACCTAGTAAATTGCCCAGGACTTGAACCAGCCTCCAGGGGTTGAAGCACCAAATGATGGCCTTTATTCCTTTCACAAGTTTTACCCCCACCACCACACCCCTCCCACCCCATTTTGGGTAAGCTGATATATACCATTATAGGAAATGTATTCACTGTAGTTAGAATGATTCACGTATCAAAATTCAAAGTTACTTTGAAACACTGGTAAACTGACTCAGGGAACATTTTAATTTATTAACTTCCTTGAAGTCGGTCATCATATAATTTTAATGTATTATTTTGCAAAAAGGAAAGAATAAAAATAAACAGTTAAATTCTTGTCACTAACTTGCTGATTCAGAGTCCTATGCAATATACTGTGATCTAGTGTGCAATTTATAGTCAAAAGACTTGAATCCTATTCCCTACTCGATACTTTACTAGTTATATGTTTTTAAGAGGTTACTTAATCTCTCTGAGCCTGACACTCTACCACCTCACTTCACCCCACTCCTGTTTTCTCATCTATAAGTCAGGGATAATATTTGCCTTACCTCAAAGATAACTTTGAGGATCAAAGAAGATAATGTATCTGAAAGTCCTTTTTAAACTCTAAAGCACTATATAAATGTAGGTTGTATTATTATTCATAGTATCAGATCCAAGAACCAAGGAATGTTAGTTTAGATTTAGTTTTGTCTCTATTCCAAGCCATGTGATCCGGATGAAGGCATTAACTTCTCTGTACCTCATTCTTTCCATTTGTAAAATGAAACAGCTTACAATTTTAACCCTTTGTGATCTAATTCTCTTAACTTGCTCCATATCCTGTTGGCAAATAACACAAAATCTGCTTTGTTACTGGACTTTTTCAATCCAAATGACTACCAATCCATGAAGTGAATTATTATTATTTTTATTATACTTTAAGTTCTAGGTTACATGTGCACAACATGCAGGTTTGTTACTTATGTATACATGTGCCATGTTGGTGTGCTGCACCCATTAACTCATCATTTACATTAGGTATTTCTCCTAATGCTATCCCTCCCCAATCCCCCCACCCCACAACAGGCCCCAGTGTGTGATGTTCCCTGCCCTATGTCCAAGTGTTCTCATTGTTCAATTCCCACCTATGAGTGAGAACATGCGGTGTTCGGTTTTCTGTCCTTGTGATAGTCTGCTCAGAATTATGGTTTCCAGTTTCATCCATGGCGCTACAAAGGACATGAACTTACCCTTTTTTATGGCAGCATAGTATTCCATGGTGTATATGTGCCACGTTTTCTTAATCCAGTCTATCATTGATGGACATTAGGGTTGGTTCCAAGTCTCTGCTATTGTGAATAGTGCCACAATAAACATACGTGTGCATGTGTCTTTATAGTAGCATAATTTATAATCCTTTGGGTACATACCCAGTAATGGGATTGCTGGGTCAAATGGTATTTCTAGTTCTAGATCCTTGAGGAATTGCCACACTGTCTTCCACAATGGTTGAACAAATTTACACTCCCACCAACAGTGTAAAAGCCTTCCTATTTCTCCACATCCTCTCCAGCACCTGTTGTTTCCTGACTTTTTAATGATCACCATTCTAAATCATGTGAGATGTTATCTCACTGTGGTTTTGATTTGCATTTCTCTGATGACCAGTGATGATGAGCATTTTTTCATGTGTCTGTTGGCTGCATAAGTGTCTTCTTTTGAGAAGTGTCTGTTCATATCCTTTACCCACTTTTTGATGGGGTTGTTTCATTTTTTCTTGTAAATTTGTTTAAGTTCTTTGTAGATTCTGGATATTAGCCCTTTGTCAGATGGGTAGATTGCAAAAATGTTCTCCCATTCTTTAGATTGCCTGTTCACTCTGATGTTAGTTTCTTTTGCTGTGCAGAAGCTCTTTAGTTTAATTAGATCCCATTTGTCTATTTTGGCTTTTGTTGCCATTGCTTTTGGGGTTTTAGACATGAAGCCCTTGCCCATGCCTATGTCCCTGAATGGTATTGCCTAGGTTTTCTTCTAGGGTTTTTATGGTTTTAGGTCTAACATTTAAGTCCTTAATCAATCTTGAATTAATTTTTGTATAAAGTGAAAGGAAGGGATCCAGTTTCAGCTTTCTACATATGGCTAGCCAGTTTTCCCAGCACCATTTATTAAAAAGGGAATCTTTTCCCCATTTCTTATTTTTGTCAGGTTTGTCAAAGATCAGATGGTTGTAGATGTGTGGTGTTATTTCTGAGGGCTCTATTCTGTTCCATTGGTCTATATCTCTGTTTTGGTATCAGTGCCATGCTGTTTTGGTTACTGTAGCCTTGTAGTATAGCTTGAAGTCAGGTAGCATGATGCCTCCAGCTTTGTTCTTTTGGCTTAGGATTGTCTTGGCAATGCAGGCTCTTTTTTGGTTCCACATGAACTTCAAAGTAGTTTTTTCCAATTCTGTGAAGAAAATTATTGGTAGCTTGATGGGGATGGCATTAAATCTATAAATTACCTTGGGCAGAATGGCCATTTTCATGATACTGACTCTTCCTATCCATGAGTATGGAATGTTCTTCCATTTGTTTGTGTCCTCTTTTATTTTGTTGAGCAGTGGTTTGTAGTTCTCTTGAAGAGGTCCTTCGCATCCCTTGTAAGTTGGATTCCTAGGTATTTTATTCTCTTTGTAGCAATTGTGAATGGGAGTTCACTCATGATTTGGCTCTCTGTTTGTCTGTTATTGGTGTCTAAGAATGCTTGTGATTTTTACATAGTGATTTTGTATCCTGAGACTTTGCTGAAGTTGCTTCTCAGCTTAAGGAAATTTTAGGCTGAGATGATGGGGTTTTCTAGATATACAATCATGTCATCTGCAAACAGGGACAATTTGACTTCCTCTTTTCCTAATTGAATACGCTTTATTTCTTTCTCTTGCCTGATTGCCCTGGCCAGAACTTCCAACACTATGTTGAATAGGAGTGGTGAGAGAGGGCATCCCTGTCTTGTGCCAGTTTGCAAAGGGAATGCTTCCAGTTTTTGCCCATTCAGTATGATATCAGCTGTGGGTTTGTCATAAATAGTCTTATTATTTTGAGATACGTTCCATCAGTACCTAGTTTATTGAGAGTTTTTAGCATGAAGGGTTGTTGAATTTTGTCAAAGGTCTTTTCTGCATCTATTGAGATAATCATGTGGTTTTTGTCTTTGGTTCTGTTTATGTGATGGATTATGTTTATTGATTTGTGTATGTTGAACCAGGCGTGCATCCTAGGGTTGAAGCCAACTTGATCATGGTGGATAAGCTTTTTGATGTGCTGCTGGATTCTGTTTGCCAGTATTTTATTGAGGATTTTCACATCGATGTTCATCAGGGATATTCATCTAAAATTCTCTTTTTTTGTTGTATCTCTGCCAGGCTTTGGAATCAGGATAATGCTGGCCT
This sequence comes from Pongo abelii, assembly GCF_028885655.2. NCBI lineage: Eukaryota > Metazoa > Chordata > Mammalia > Primates > Hominidae > Pongo > Pongo abelii. The sequence goes on from NC_072008.2 coordinate 90,640,495, forward strand.
CATAAAATGAGTTAAGGAGGATTCTCTCTTTTTCTATTGATGGGAATAGTTTCAGAAGGAATGGTGCCAGCTCCTCTTTGTACATCTGGTAGAATTTGGCTGTGAATCCATCTGGTCCTGGACTTTTTTTGGTTAGTAGGCTATTAATTATCGCCTCAATTTCAGAGCCTGTTATTGGTCTATTCAGAGATTCAGCTTCTTCCTGGTTTAGTCTTGGGAGAGTGTATGTGTCCAGGAATTTATCCATTTCTTCTAGATTTTCAAGTTTATTTGCATAGAGGTGTTTATAGTATTCTCTGATGGTAGTTTGTATTTCTGTGGGATCAGTGGTGATATCCCCTTTATCATTTTTTATTGCATCTATTTGATTCTTCTCCCTTATATTCTTTATTAGTCTTGCTAGCAGTCTATCAATTTTGTTGATGTTTTCAAAAAACCAGCTCCTAGATTCATTGATTTTTTGAAGGTTTTTTTTGTGTCTCTATCTCCTTCAGTTCTGCTCTGATCTTAGTTATTCTTGCCTTCTGCTAGCTTTTGAATGTGTTTGCTCTTGCTTCTCTAGTTCTTTTAATTGTAATGTTAGGGTGTCAATTTTAGATCTTTCCTGCTTTCTCTTGGGGGCGTTTAGTACTGTAAATTTCCCTCTACACACTGCTTTAAATGTGTCCCAGAGATTCTGCTACATTGTGTCTTTGTTCTCATTGGTTTCATAGAACATCTTTATTTCTGCCTTTATTTCGTTCTGTACCCAGTAGTCATTTAGGAGCAGGTTGTTCAGTTTCCATGTAGTTGTGCGGTTTTGAGTGAGTTTCTTAATCCTGAGTTCTAATTTGATTGCACTGTGGTCTGAGAGACAGTTTGTTGTGATTTCTGTTCTTTTACATTTGCTGAGGAGTGCTTTACTTCCAACTATGTGGTCAATTTTGGAATAAGTGCGATGTGGTGCTGAGAAGAATGTATATTTTGTTGATTTGGGATAGAGAGTTCTGTAGATGTCTATTAGGTCTTCTTGGTGCAGAGCTGAGTTCAATTCTTGGATATCCTTGTTAACTTTTTGTCTTGTTGATCTGTCTAATGTTGACAGTGGGATGTTAAAGTCTCCTATTATTATTGTGTGGGGGTCTAAGTCTCTTTGTAAGTCTCTAAGAACTTGCTTTATGAATCTGGGTGCTCCTGTATTGGGTGCATATATATTTAGGATAGTTAGCTCTTCTTGTTGAATTGATCCCCCTACCATTATGTAATGGCCTTCTTTGTCTCTTTTGGTCTTTGCTGGTTTAAAGTCTGTTTTATCAGAGACTAGGATTGCAACCTCTGCTTTTTTTTTTCTTTCCATTTGCTTGGTAGATCGTCCTCCATCCCTTTATTTTGAGCCCATGTGTGTATCTGCACGTGAGATGGGTCTCCTGAATACAGCACACTGATGGGTCTTGACTCTTTATCCAATTTGCCAGTTTGTGTCTTTTAATTGGGGCATTTAGCCCATTTACATTTAAGGTTAATATTGTTATGCATGAATTTGATCCTGTCATTATGGTGTTAGCTGGTTATTTTGCCCATTAGTTGATGCAGTTTTTTCCTAGCATCGATGGTCTTTACAATTTGGCATGTTTTTGCAGTGGTTGGTACCGGTTGTTCCTTTCCATGTTTAGTGCTTCCTTCAGGAGCTCTTGTAGGGCAGGCCTGATGGTGACAAAATCTCTCAGCATTTGCTAGTCTGTAAAGTATTGTATTTCTCCTTCACTTATGAAGCTTAGTTTGGCTGGATATGAAATTCTGTGTTGAAAATTCTTTTCTTTAAGACTACTGAATATTGGCCCCCACTCTCTTCTGGCTTGTAAGGTTTCTACCGAGAGATCTTCTGTTAGTCTGATGGGCTTCCCTTTGTGGGTAACCTGACTTTTCTCTCTGGCTGCCCTTAACATTTTTTCCTTCAATTCAGCCTTGGTGTATCTGACAATTATGTGTCTTGGGGTTGCTCTTCTCGATGTGTATCTTTGTGGCATTCTCTGTATTTCCTGAATTTGAATGTTGGCCTGCCTTGCTAGGTTGGGAAAGTTCTCCTGGATAATATCCTGAAGAGTGTTTCCCAGCTTGGTTCCATTCTCCTCATCACTTTCAGGTACACCAATCAAATGAAGATTTGGTCTTTTCACATACTCTCATATTTCTTGGAGGCTTTGTTCATTTCTTTTTATTCTTTTTTTTTCTAAACTTCTCTTCTCGCTTCATTTCATTAATTTGATCTTCAATCACTGGTACCCTTTCTTCCACTTGATTGAATCGGCTATTGAAGCTTGTGCATGCGTCACGTAGTTCTCATGCTGTGGTTTTCAGCTCCATCAGGTCATTTAAGGTCTTTTCTACACTGTTTATTCTAGTTAGCCATTCATCTAATCTTTTTTCAAGGTTTTTAGCTTCCTTGCAATGGATTCGAACGTCCTCCTTTAGCTCAGAGAAGTTTGTTATTACTAACCTTCTGAAGTCTACTTCTGTCAACTTGTCAAAGTCATTCTCTGTCCAGCTTTGTTCCGTTGCTGGCATGGAGCTGCTATCCTTTGGAGGAGAAGGGGCGCTCTGGTTTTTAGAATTTTCAGCTTTTCCGCTCTGGTTTCTCCCCATCTTTGTGGTTTTATCTATGTTTCGGCTTTGATGATGGTGACCTACAGATGGAGTTTTGGTGTGGATGTCCTTTTTGTTGATGTTGATGCTATTCCCTTCTGTTTGTTAGTTTTCCTTCTAACAGTCAGGTCCCTCAGCTGCAGGTCTGCTGGAGTTTGCTGGAGGTCCACTCCAGACCCTGTTTGCCTGGGTATCACCAGCAGAGGTTGCAGAACAGCAAATATTGCAGAACAGCAAATATTGCTGCCTGATCCTTCCTCTGGGAGCTTCATCTCAGAGGGGCACCCGGCTGTATGAGGTGCCAGTTGGCCCCTACAGGGAGTTGTCTCCAAGTTAGGCTACATGAGGGTCAGGGACCCACTTGAGGAGGCAGTCTGTCCATTCTCAGAGCTAAAACACCATGGTGGGAGAACGACTACTCTCTTCAGAGCTGTCAGACAGGACATTTAAGTTGGCAGAAGTTTCTGCTGCCTTTTGTTCAGCTATGCTGTGCCCCCAGAGGTGGGGCCTACAGAGGCAGGTGGGCCTCCTTGAGCTGCGGTGGGCTCCACCCAGTTCAAGCTTCCTGGCGGCTTTGTATACCTACTCAAGCCTCAGCAATGGTGGACACCCCTCCCCCAGCCAGGCTTGCTGCCTCACAGTACGATCTCAGACTAGCAGTGAGCAAGGCTCCATGGGTGTGGGACCCGCTGAGCCAAGCGCAGGATATAATCTCCTGGTGTGCCATTTGCTAAGACCATTGGAAAAGTGCAGTGTTTAGGTGGCAGTGTCCTGATTTTCCCAGTACAGTCTGTCACAGCTTCCCTTGGCTAGGAAAGGGAAATCCCTTGACCCCTTGCACCTCCCAGCTGAGGTGATGCCCCACCCTGCTTCGTCTTGCCCTCTGTGGGCTGCACCCACTGTCCGACCAGTCCCAGTGAGATGAACCAGGTACCTCATTTGGAAATGCAGAAATCACCCGTCTTCTGTGTCAATCATGCTGGGAACTGCAGACCAGAGCTATTCCTATTTGGCCATCTTGGACCAGTCCTCTGAAGTGAATTATTTTATATTGTTGCCTTATGTTGCCACTTAGAATTTACATAAATCTTTTGCATGATTAAATTATTTTAATGTCTCCTGTTTTATACAATTATCAATTATGATACAGAAAATGCTATATTCACATTGTTTTACATAGAAAAGATTAAATTTCTTTCTTTTCATTGTTCAAAAAGAAACTGAAAGAAATACACATTTTAGAGTGCTCTTGAAGGAAATAAATGAATTTTGCACCAGGAAGAAGAACATTTCTTCCCTGCTCAGAATTAAAGCTTCAAAAGCATATGTGAACTCCTAATTAATGAGTGTTTCAATAATAACATAAAGCATCTACAAATATATATGTATGTGTGTATGTATATATATATATGTGTGTGTGTGTGTGTGTATAGTGTGTGTGTTTGTGTGTGTGTATACTATTATGTTTATTGTTAATGGAAAGCTTCAAGATGGAAGTATTTAAAAAGAGACATTAAACCTAAAATGAGAAATGTCTGACTCATGAGAAAGGGAAGGTATGAAAGGAGGAGAATGTACAACCTTGCAGATTAAATTGAAGGTAGGGGTGAAGCTCTCATTTACTTAACCATTCATTCAAAAAATTTGATTACCTTCTATGTGCCAGGTAGGTATAATGCTAGGCACTAGGGAGACAAGAAAATGAACAGACAAATCTCTGTTTTCAAGAGTCTCAGTATTGTTGGAGAGGCAGTCCTATATATAGATATAAGTCAATGTAAGTGCTGTGCTAGAGATATGCAGAGGGTGCCAAAGGAGCAACAGAAAGAACATCTATCTCAAAGTAAAGATCAAGTAAAGCTTCCTGGAAGAAGCTTCCTGAGCTGAGTTTTAAGTGGGAAATAGAAGTTATTCATGTTAAATGAGAATGGTATGTATTCCAGGTAGTAAAAGAAGCTTTTATGAAAGTCTGGAGATAACAAAATGCGAGAAGGATGCCAGGGGTCTGTAAGGTTTTCAGTGCTTAGAGTATGAGGAAGGAGTAGCAACAGATAAAGTTGAAGAGGTAGGCGGTAGCTAGATCTTAAAAGGACTTGGTATGCCATGCTAAAATGTTTGGATTTATCCTGAAGGTGACTGAGAATCATCAAAATAATTTAAAAGTAACAGTGACATGATAAGTTTTATCTTTTAGAGAGATAACCCATGGAATACTATGCAGCCATAAAAAGGAACAAGATCATGTCCTTTGCAGGGACATGGATGGAGCTGGGAGCTGTTATCCTCAGCAAACTAATGCAGGAAGAGAAAACCAAATGCTGCATGTTCTCACTTCTAAGTGGGAGCTGAACAATGAGAGCACATGGACACATGACAGGAAACAACACACACTGGGGCCTGTCGATGGGGGATGGGGGTAGGGAGAGCACCAAGAAGAATAGCTAATGAATGCTGGGCTTAATTCCTGGCTGATGGGTTGATCTGTGAAGCAAACAACCATGGCACACATTTACCTATGTAACAAACCTGCACATCCTGCACGTGTACCCCGGAACTTAAAAGTTGAAGAAAAAAAAACTTCAAATATTTTCTAAGTGATAGTCTTGTGCTGCAGAAGTGAAATGTGAAATGATGGGTGTGTTATACTGCCTTACAATTTTGTTGGGAAAATTACAACAAAAATCAATACTTGATTCACTCTCCTTGGTTCTGAGAAGTACTGCATTTAATTATAAATTATATTTTGTTACTTATAAAATAAAATGCATTTGCTTTCATTAAAAAAAAAGAGTGAGATAAATCCTGTGTGTGTGTGTGTGTGTGTGAGACAGGGCCTCACTTTGTCACCCAGGCTGGAGTGCAGTGACATGATCTCGGCTCACTACAGCCTCGACCTCCCAGGCTCAAGCGATCCTCCCCCCTCAACCCCCCAACCTGAAGTAGCTGAGACTATAGGCACTCACCACCGTGCTTGAGTAATTTTTTTGTACTTTTCATAGAGATGGGGTTTCACCATGTTGCTCAGGCTGGTCTCAAACTCCTGAGCGCAAACGTTCCATCTGCCTTGGCCTCGCAAAATGCTAGGATTACAGGCATGAGCTACTGTGCCCAGCCTAGAGAGATAAATCTAATGAAAAAAGGAAAGATCCAAAACCAGTTAGGAGTTGTTGTTTTAATCTAGGTAAGTAATAATAATAATAATAATGAGTTCCTGAAATAAAGCAGTAGAGGTAGGGAAGAAAAAGGACACAATTCAAGAGTTATTTAGGAGGTAGAAGTGAGGAGAGTTGGTGACCAACTATTAATACATGTGAGGATGAGAGGGATCGTAGGGCAGAGGAAGACCCCTGGATTTTGGGCTTTCATGAATAGTTGAGAGTGCAATTTAATGAAACATGGCATATAGGAGAAAGAATAGGTAGGGAGACAAGATTATGAGTTCAGCTTCAGTCATATAAAATTTTAGGTGTCTGAAATTTTCAAGCAGAGATGTTCATTAAGCAGTTGGATATCTACACTGGAGATAGATTTGAGAATATTTTTATAGAGAGTATAGATGAAGACATAATCACAGTGAGATTACTCAACAAAGAGTACAAAAACTTAGATCAGAACCCCAATGGTATAGTCCTAAGAAGTCCCAATGTTTATGGACTAAATGGAAGAAGATGAGCACCTGAAGACTGAAAATATTATCTATAGAGGTATGGGGAAAGTCTGGAAGACAGTAATGTCACAGAATCTAAGGGAGCACAGAGTTTCCAGAAGGGAGTTGTCACCAGTGTCAAAGGCTGCAAATGTTCACAGAAGATCAGGTTGGAAAAGTGCCTGCTAGATTTAGCAACTAGTAAGTTATATATAACCTTGATGTATACAGTTTCAATTTCAGTGGCCTGAAGGGAATGGAATAAAAATGCAGTAGGCTGAGGAGTAGTAAGAAGTGAGGAAGCCCAAGGACATTTTCTTTGGCAGCCCCACAAATATTTTCTTTTGGGAGCGCATAGCAAATAGTAAAGTGTACCTGCATCCTCGTTATATATAATTTCTCTCTGTAGCATTTATTAAAAGATTTTCAGCAAAAATAAGTGAGCATAGGCAATGAGTGATTATTACTCTTCCAACAGGCTGTGCTATAAAGAAAAGGCAATAAATAGTGATAACTCTCCCCTCTCCCCATCTCTGTCTGTTTCTCTGTCACTGAAAATACTCGAACATGTTTAAATACTAATGGGAAGGAGCCAATGGAAAGGAAGAGGTTGAGGATTCAGAAACAAGGGGAATAATCGATGGAAAAGGAACCACAAAGAGGCAGAAAAGGGTGGGATCAGGAACACATATGGAAGAATGGGATTCGTTAGGATTGGGAAACACCTCTTCCATTGAGATGGGAATGGAAGAGTTAAGGATGAACGCCAATGCAGAGAAGTTTATAGGTGGGGGCTGAATGGTAAGGACCAGGGAGTGGAACTGTTCTTACATCATAACCCCAATTTTACCCCATGAAAATTTTTATTTGGAGTAGTGAAAGTATGAAATAGTAGGTGAATGTAATAATTGAAAGAGATGACTAAGATAAAGAATTCCTCATGAGACTGACGCTAGGGGGCAATGAATATTTCATGCTGTTCATCTCTATTCTTATATCCCATTTCCAATCCATCAGGAAATTCTACAGCTTTATCTTCAAAATATACCCCAAATCCAACCACTTTTCTCCACTTACACTGCCACCACCCTAGTTTGAACCATCACCGTCTCTCTTTGATTACTGTAATAGCTTTTCCCACTCCACTCCACCCCACCTCTACCCCACTCTGGCTTCTTTCAAGATTTTCTCTTTGTCTTTGGTTTTCAGCAGTTTAAATTATATATCTAGGTATAGAGTTTTTGGTATTTATCCTGGTTAGTATTCTCTGAGATTCCTGGATCTGTGGTTTGGTGTCTGCTATTAACTTCAGAAAATTATCAGCCATTATCACTTCAAATATTTCTTCTGTTCTTTTCTTTCTTTCTTCTCCTTCCGGTATTCCCATTATGCATACATCATAGCTTTTTAATTGTCCGACAGTTCTTAGGTATTCTACTTTTTTAATTCTTTTTTTCTCTTTGCATTTCAGTTTGGGAAGTTTCTACTGAGATATTTTTCAGCTCAGATTCTTTCCTCAGCCATGTTCAGTCTACTAATAAGCGCATCAAAGACATTCTTCACTTCTGTCACAGTGTTTTGATTTCTAGCATTTCATTTTGATTCTTTCTTAGGGTTTCCATCTCTGCTAACATTACCTATCTATTCCTGTATATTGTCCACTTTTTCCATTAAAATCTTTAGCATATTAATCATGCTTATTTTAAATTTCCTGTCTGAAAATTCCAAAGTCTCTGCCACATTTGAGTCTGGTTCTGCTGCTTTGTCTCTTCAGACTATTTTCCCTGCCTTTTAGCATGCTTTGTAATTTTTTACATGATGTATCGGATAAAAGGAGTGTGAGGTTTTATGTTTATCTGGCTAGGAGTTAGGTGCTTAGTGTTTGCTGTAGTTGTGGTGCCAACAGCTAAAATTTTCCCTAGTGACCTTGGTTTTGTTTCCCCTGTTGGGAGTTTTCCTGGAGCCTCCTTAAATAGAGTCTGAGTCTTGCAACTCTCACAGTTGTGATCCACTATTATTATACTGCAGCCCTGTTGATTTGGTAGTAAGGTATTGAAAGTGTGAGAGTCCCCCTAAGAATGTGACTCGGGAGTTTTTTTTTTTTTTTTTTTTTTTTTTAACTCCTAAGCAGGTCCATTCTCAGCTTATAGCAATTTGTCAATCACCATTTAGGTGTTCCTACCAGTTACTGACTCCAGTGGTTTCTGCTCCAGCTAAATTAATCTGGACTTTTATTTCTTTGCATAACAGGAGCAGATTGGTAAGGAAAAAGTTGGACTGAAGTGGGTTCAAGATAGAATAGGGAAGAAATATTGGAAACAGCATTTCTTTTGAGGAGTTTTGCTGTGAATGGGAGTAGAGAAAAGAAAAATAGCTGAAGGAAGATATGGGGCAAATATTTTTTGTTTGTTTTGGAGATTAAGGAAATCAGAGCATATTTATTGATGAGAATGATCCAATGGAAAGCTGAAAATTCTAATGCAGGAGAGAAATGAAGATTTTCCGCAGCAAAGTCCTTAAGTAGGCAAGAAGAAATGAGATGGGAGCCAATGTACAAATTATTATTATCATTAAAAATATTATTGTTACTTTTTTACTACTATTCCTTTCAGTACAAATGTTCAAATGATCTTTGGCTTGCCTGATTCATGTGAATCTGTTTCTACTGTTCTATGCAGAATTTTCTAGCTGTTTGCTGACCACCATCATAACGAGCCTTTCACTTCGATAAATCACAGTTTGGAGGCCAGGATGGAGCCTTAATCCTACCAGAGTCCCTCAACATTTGGGATAAAGTTTTTAAACGGAGAGGAGCCTAGAATCTATAATAACAGCTAATACTTTTATAGCATCTATGTGCCAAGCACTGTGGTAAATACATACATGTATATATGTATATGTATTTATCATATATGTAAATTGGGTACATATATATATGCAACCTCATTGGGTCTTTGTGATAAAAAAATGAGTTGATATATATAACTCATATTATTATCACAGTAACCCACTGAGGTACATGCTCTGTTATTCTCATTTTACAGATGGAGAAACTGAAATACACAGCGAGTAAATGGGGGAGCCAAGAGATATGAACCCAAAGTCTTGGGCTCTGGAGTCTATATACTTAACTCCACCATAAATCTTTCCCTTTTCAGAGCAAGAATTCATTTAAGGCCATGATGGGATAATGTCAAGGTTCACTGAGCTTAGTTCAGTCTCTGAAGAGAGGAACACAAGCTTAGTTCCTCATTATACTGTCCTGAGAAATCTTCGTAAATCTCAGAAAGACCCCTCAGATTAATCTCATTTTCTTATGGCTTATTATTTATGAATTTGTCTTTGTCCATAAACAGGTAAAGTATACTATGCCTCTTTCAAGATAAGAATCTGACTTTATTTTACAGTAGATTTACACTATTTTTATGAACACCCAACCTGCCTTTTAAAAATATTTTTTACTAAAGTATGACATTCAGAAAAGTATCATAAATGCACAGTTAGATAAATCTTCACACAGTGAGCAAGCCCATGTAACTAGTACCTAGATCAAGAACCAGAATATTATTAGCACCCCAGTGTCCCCTTCTTGCCAACTTTCAGTCACTATCCTCCCAAAGGTAACTGCTATTAGTTTGTTATGTTTTTGAACTTAAATCCAAACTAGTAGATTGGTATATTAATGGCAAAAACCGCAATTACGTTTGAACCAATCTAATACTTTTAAATTAACCCCTACTTCCATTAACAATCTACACATTTCTTGCCTGATTTTTTCCAACTCATTCAAGGATGAAAGCTAAAATTGTGTCATGTCCTGCTCACCTAAATGACCACATTTTGTTCTGAGTTTTTATTTGAACTACGTTTATGTGATAAAATAATAAATAATAATAGTAGCCACACTTATTGAGCACTTACTATGTTCCAGGTAAGTGTTTTACTTGTCTAATCCCCATAACAACCCTAAGAGGGTGGTGTTATTATTTTAATTTCTACTTTTCAAAAGAGGAAACTGAAGCACAGAGAGATTAGGTAACCTTCCCAAGGCCACACAGTTAGCAAGTGGCAGAATTAAGGTAATTTTTTCTCCCTTTGAAATATGTTTGGCCATATGTAGATCAGGCAAATATATCCTAGTTCATCTAGATGGACTCTTGTTATTATAAGATTAGTTTTAATGAATTATTTAAATACAGTTATCTATTATATCTGATTATACTTTAATTGCAGTCCACACTGAATTCCCCTTTATACAATCAATTCAAAATTTAGAATCTATTGTTAACCTTCTTGGATTTAATTGTGTCCTGTTTCATGCATCAGATTAACAGGTTGCTAGCTACTGTTCCCAATGTGTAGAATACAGAATATTTACGTTATATCCCTAGAATTTTTTTCAAAGGCATTTTGGTTGATCCATATTATTGTCCCTTTAATTAACATGGTTTGTCAGTTAGAATACTTTTGGCTGCAAGTAAGAGAACACCCAACTAAACATATTTTAAACAGCAAAGATTTATTAATAAATCTCACATAACAAGAAGTCTTAGGTTAGGCAGTCCCAGGCTTGATTCATTAGTTCACTGAGGTTATCAAGGACCCTATTTTTTTTCCCTATCTTTCCGCTCTGGAACCTCCAGTTTATTAGGATGATTCTTCTCAGGGTTGCAAGATGACTGCAGCCATTCCAAGCATCACATCATGACACAGCTGGATGCAAAGCAGGAAGAAAGGGGCTGCAAGGGAAGGCTGCCCTTTCCTTTTTTACAGAAGAAACTTTCTGAGAAACCCCAGCAAACTTCCCCTTATGTCTCATTGGCTAGAATTGTTCCATGTGGCCACTCCTAGCTGCAAGACAGGCTGAGATAACAATAATTAACACCCCCAGCCTCTGTTGGGAGAAGAAAGGTGTTTATTGGGCAATATGTTGTTAGATAGGTAACCACCATTATGTGCTTCACATAGATAATTTACAGCTAACCTTAAGTCTTAGAAAGGATATAGATGAAGAAAGGCAATATTAACTACACCCATAGTATATTGGATGTGTAAGCTGAAATGTTGCCTTCCTATGACTTGTCAGTCTGATAGTCTTGGTGCTACTGTATTTCTGAAGTCTCACCATATGGTAGGACTTTCTAAGTGTGTCACAGTGAATTTGCTCCATATTGGCTGGAAGTTTCAGGAAAATAGAATTTGGTTTAATAGAAAGAAGTATATTTCTGACAGAGCTGGTTGTTTCCAGAAGGTTTGAAACACATGTCACCAAAATGTTTAAGTAGAGTGCTTCAGTTTACAATAATAACAATAATAATTACAATAATAATATATAAATTCTGAATCAAGAGATACTCAGCCTCCTGTCAAAAACCAATGGATTTTTGTAGAGGGAATTCATGTGGAGCTTAGATAAAGAATTAGAGTCTATCTATGATGTATAACCTTTTGTATCTTATTTCTTACTAAATACTCAAATAATTATTTGTCTCTTACCATAATAAAAACAAATAAACAAAAATGCCTGTTTTCCAAAAATGTGCATGTATATTTTCATAATATTGTACTAATATTAGGTTGGTGCAAAAGTAATTGCTGTTTTGCCGTTAAAAATAATTGCAAAAACTGCAATTACTTTGGCACCAACCTAATAATATTAAGTACATACTTTATTGCTATGATATTATAAAACAAGGAGATCATTTTTTAAACATTGAAGTAGAGGCCAGGCGCGGTGGCTCACGTCTGTAATCCCAGCACTTTGGGAGGCCGAGGCGGGCGGATCACGAGGTTAGGAAATCGAGACCATCCTGGCTAACACGGTGAAACCCCGTCTCTACTAAAAATACAAAAAATTAGCCGGGTGTGGTGGCGGGCGCCTGTAGTCCCAGCTACTCAGGAGGCTGAGGCAGGAGAATGGCGTGAACCCGGGAGGCGGAGCTTGCAGTGAGCCGAGGTCGCGCCACTACAGTCCAGCCTGGGCAACACAGCGAGACTCCATCTCAAAAAAAAAAAAAAAAAAAAAAATTGAAGTAGAGTTGTTGAGAGCAAACAAATTATACCAGGTCAAGGTAAGCTGGGTAGATAAAAAATTATCTGTATTAACAGGTGGCATGAAGGTTCAACCTGAAACTCCCATGAAACTGCAATTTTATTAGTGGCAAGAAAGGAAGAATGGTGAATAAAGTACAATAATAGATAAATTCCAGCAGAAATACTTACATAAAAATAAATATACATGCCAGTAGGTGGGGAGAAGAGTGGATTCTGAGGCACACAGGGGCTACAAGGTTAACGATAGCTTGTCAAGGTGACTTAGATGGAAAATATATGGCAGATATGATTAGGTGAATTGGCATCCTGACAAATGTGGATCTAAGGAGAAAAAGAGAGAGAATATCCTAATGAAAGCCTGGTATCCCAACTGGATTACATCTGTATTTGTTTCCTTACCGGACACTTGCTTCTCTGTCTTCTCTTTATTTTCTCCTCCTGAAAACTCTCCTTACTTTTGTTTCTCTCTTTCTGCCCTCTTCCACTTTCATTTCTTTCTCTTATCTTTTCTTCATCTCTTCTCTTTGCCAGTGATACCCAGTGATGTCCTCAGATGATTGTTCAGCATTCTTGGTGGCTGTAAGGTCAGAAATCTCTGGTTATGAGCAGGGTTGGAAAATGTATTAGTAGCAATATGTTTCAAGCAAAGGTTTAACTTTGGCAAATAATAAAACATGAATCTTAGTACAAAGATGAACAAATAGTTCTTGGAAATAATAAATGGCTATGACTGAACTCAAGTGGTATACAACTCATACACAATTCATGCATGTTCCATATACAGGAAGTATAGATATGGGGATCTGACAAGTGCACAACCAAAAAGTTGACTAGTAATTTACACATGCTGTAAGGAACAAGTTCAAAATCCATGGTTCCTTATCTCCTATACAAACCATTCACAATCTCTGCTGATTGATTGCCTCTCCTAATTGCAGCAGTCTTTAAATGTAGTTGTCAGGACTGCCTTCTTCTGTCTTACTCTCATGATGGTGGATCGCTTGTTTATACTGTTTTGAATTCTGTTCCTCTCTTGGTGTTTTCTGACTGCACATTGTGAAAATGTAAGAAAAATTTTAGTTGCGTTATTTCTATAGGTTAAAGATATAAATAACTAATTATGGTTTAATTAGAGAGGGAATCAATGCTTTGTAGTATCTAAGGCTAAGGAACTAGACAGTATTACAAGCAAATGTTCTGTTGTTTAAAATTCACAAACCTGAAAGTATCTGTTTTTTTTAAAGGTGATTATTTTTAGAAGAGATAAATAATTATTTTCTCTTAAAGATAACATGTTTGTCTCTGATCTCTGAGATAAATATGAAAAATTCTATGGACCAGTAACTAAAATTTTTACTTGTGTCAATATTAGTAATTGTTTTAGGCTACTTATATTTAACACTGTTTCTTAGAATATCTAAAGGTTGTACTATATTTTTAAGAAAATTTTCAATCTGCAATGTGTTCAATACAAATGCGTACTTACATGATATAATAAAAACCGTGTGAATCCATGTAAAAGGAAAGAAATGCCCAAAGAAATAAGTGGCATAATCATACCTGTCTATGAAACAGCATAAAATCTTTGCCAAGCCAAGAAGTACAACTTTTTTTTCTAAATATTGGCTATTGAAAACAGATGTGACTTAAATTTCTCTAAACAGCACCATTTGACATAGTAATTCTGGTGGGCGCTTTTGGAATGTTGGGTAGTTGAATGTTCAGTGGGTCATTTTGGCCCAGTGAAGTCGTTTCCATATTTAAAGGTGTAAGTGAAACTTTTAAAGTACTGTACTATGTTTTTACCTAAAAACTGCGTTATGTTTTCTGATGTTGCCCTTTCACTCCTTTTAGCAATGTGTTTATGTAGTAGAATCAGTGTGTCATATTTTACATTATGAAAAAAATACGCTCTACAAAGGGCAAACAGCTTCCTTTTGGATTCTATGTACCTAATCTCATCAAAGAAACTTCCCCTTCTTGCCTATCACCTCCATCCCCAAACATACTCGGATACTCAGAGACCTGGGATTCAGACAATCTGAACTCTGACTCCATGGAATCTCTTCTTTGTGTTTAGGCTGGAGGAAGGTTAAAATAGTTCTCCTTTTCTTGGAATTGCAGTTTCTGTGCATGTTTATAGGTCCTGTGAATTGACTCGTGAGAAACGTTCCTACTGAGTTTCAGACTTTAGAAAACTTTTTCTCAGTTCAGATCAGGGAGGAGACACTGCAGCCATATCCTGGGCAAAATGACTCTCCACAGTTTTCTTGAAATTATCAAAACATCACTAAGAGTTGGGGCTGTCTGGGTACAGTGGCATATGCCTGTAATCCCAGCTACTCAGGAGGCTGAGACGGCTGGGTCTCTTGAGCTCAGAAGTTCAAGACCAGCCTGGGCAACACAGTGAGACCCAGTCTCTTCAAAATATAAAATAATAATAATAAAAGAGCCAAGTGTGGTGGTGTACAACTATAATCCCAGGTACTTGGGAGCTGAGGTGGGAGGATTACTTGAGTCCAGGAGGTAGATGCTGCATGAGCTGTGATTGCACCATTGCAATCCAGCCTGGGTGACAGAGCTAGGCCCTGTCTCAAATAAAATAAAACAAAATAAAACAAAATAAAATAAAATAAAAAAGAGAGCAAGAGATGTGGCAGAGGTGCCTGCCACCCCTAGTGGCCTACTAGTAGAGTGACTATTTAATTTATCTGTCTAAATTAGTGCACATTGGGAATGAAGAGAGCATTACTAATAATTATTCTGGGACAACAGGCATAAACTGGAAATGTCCTAGCAACCCAGTATTTATGTTGACCCTATCTTTGGGTACTGTGCATCTTGTCAAATTTACTAATTATGCTTATTTTTATGTCTGTCTTTCTCTTGTATATTGTAAGCTATTTAAAAACATAGATCTTTATTTTAACCATGATTACCTATGAAATGCCTGGAATAGTACTTGGTACCCAATAAATCTTATTGAATAAGTGAAATATTATTGTATAATAGGCCATTTTTTTGTGATTCATTCCTAGGCTAAACGAGAAATATACTCTTGTGAAAGTCCTTTTCCAGGAAGAAATCTATGAGTATGAATAAGATATATTTGAAAAATATACTTTGACCTCCAATAAATGACAGTGTATTACATATTAAAAGCCACATCCTTTTAAGTAGAGTACCACCTATTTGAAGCTGGTAGATGCATTTTCTTAGAGAATCCTAGACAATCATAGCTATGAAAGATTATAGTAATCACCTAACCAATCTTTTCATGTCAGCTATGACAGTATGCCATAATATAGCAGTCCCCCTTATTTGCAGTTTCACTTCCTGTGGTTTCAGTTACCTGTGGTACCACGATCTGAAAATACTACATACAGTAAGATATCTTGTAAGAGACCACATTCACATAACATTTATTACAGTATATTCTTTTTTTTTTTTGAGACGGCGTCTCGCTCTGTCGCCCGGGCTGGAGTGCAGTGTTGCGATCTCGGCTCACTGCAAGCTCCGCCTCCCAGGTTCACGCCATTCTCCTGCCTCAGCCTCCCGAGCAGCTGGGACTACAGGCGCCCGCCACCACGCCCGGCAATTTTTTTGTATTTTTAGTAGAGACGGGGTTTCACCGTGTGTTACCCAGGCTGATCTCGATCTCCTGACCTCGTGATCCACCCGCCTCGGCCTCCCAAAGTGCTGGGATTACAGGCGTGAGCCACTGTGCCCGGCCTACAATATATTCTTATAATCACTCTATTTTACCAATTGTTATTCTTGTTAATCTCTTACTATGTCCAATTTATAAATTAACAGGATGACTACAGCCAAAGATAATTTATTGTCCATTTAAAAATAATTAAGAGTATAATTAGATTATTGGTAACACAAAGAAAGGATAAATGCTTGAGGTGATGGACACCCCATTTACCCTGATATGATGATTATGCATTGCATTCCTGTATCAGAATAGCTCATGTACTCTATAAATACATACACCTACTATGTGCCCACAAAAATTAAAAATTAAAAAAATAAACTTTATCATAGGTATGTATGTATAGGAAAAATCATAGTGCATATAGGGTTCAGTACTATCTGCAATTTCAAGTATCCACTGGGAGTCCTGGAATCTATCACCTGTGAATAAGTGGGGACTACTGTTTATTGGAATAACACATACTAGGAGTACCTTACTTAGGATCTGACATTTACTGTTCGATGGGGTAACCTGATAACAATTCTGCAGGAGGCAATGAAGCCCTCTCTAAAGATACTATATGAACAATTGTTGCCAGTAGTCACTCCCATTGGGGAATTTGGGAAAGTCATATTCTCCCTCTCCATAAATGCATCGACATTTCTATGTGATGTATGCCATCTCAGTTTTCAGTATATGCATCAGAGAACCACATTCACATTATTTGGCAGGGTCTCAAGATTTTATAAAAACACTAGAAGTTCATATATGAGTCATTTATTTCTATAAAATAGAGAAGGAAAAGCTGGAATCATGGGAAAGATGGGGGCAGATAGATTTTGCTGGCAGTCTTTTCTCATCTTCTCATGTTTCTTCTTGCATTTGCTACAGAGGGGCCAAATTAGTCTGTTAACCTACATTCATTGCTGTAGGAGTAGGTGCGAGGAAACACTCAGATTGCAGGTATGGAACTGGAAGCCTAGGCCGCTTCGACCTCTTCAGAGCAGTGATATAACTAGTGTAGCCAAAGTGAATACAGGTATAAGCCGTAGGCAAAATGCTGACAATTTTAAAAACAGTCTTGAGACAGCCCTTGTGGATAAGCCTTATTTTTCTTCATACGTGCCACATCTTCATTGCCTAATGATTGGGAAATCTTGACAGCCTTCTGCATGCTGACTCAGTGTGTTAAAACCTGTAGGCTTTAGAGTGTTTGCTCAGGTGGAAAATGGGACAACATAAAACTCTTGAAGGCCTTAAGGAGAAATGTGATGAATGAGTTACAATGAAATGTTTGATTCATTCAAGGGAGACCATTTGTTTTTTCCTAATATGTGAGCTTTTTCTATTTCTCTCTATGTAGATGTCCAAATTTCAGAAGTCGGTGGAAAAATTATTGGTACATGGGGACCAAATGTGACCAACTCTGGAGTACTCTGGATCTGATTTTAGTAGCGGCATTGCCTGGAATACGATTGGCTTTAATAGTTGGTGTAACAATCCAGACTATGTACTGCTGTAAAAAGAAGTCAAAGAAGAATATAGCTGACCACTAGTAAGAAATTTCTAAATACCTTGAGAATGATGGCAAATCTCTTGTTAGATCAGCAAATGAATCCAGAAATAATGAATATAATTTATCATGCATATTACATACAGGTAGTATGTTCTCTTTCACATTCATCAACATTATAATTAAATTCTAACAAAAGTCAGATTAACACTGCCACACCAGACATATTTTGTTGAGGATTTGGATAAAGCAATAACTGGAAAGTCACTTCCCCAGACAGAAGCCAAGTGTAATTCACAAAGTAACTGTCCTACTTCAGTGTTTTCCTTCCCACCAAGGGTCAGTATTTGTGTGCACCCCCATATACTGTCCTAATAGTGTGTGTTGGTCGGGGGTGGGAGATGGCATACCATTACCTCCCACTCACTCCCTAATCCCAGCAACAATGCCAGATAAATGGAAAGAGGAATCCAATAGACTTACTCTAATCTGAGTCTGTCTTGGGTAAATCTCTTCACCTCACTGGGCTTCATGTTCCTAATCTATAATACAGAAATTGTTATAATCAGATCTACCCACCTCACAGAGATGGTGGAATGATACTTAAAGCAGCAATCGTTTATTGAGAGTTTATTATGTGTATCAGGCTGAATTATAAATGTTTCACACCTATCAACTCATTTAATACTCACCACCCTATAAAGTCCGGATGAGATTACTGAGGCACAAAGAGATCAAATAACTTAGCCAAGGTTACAGGCCTAACTCTGAACCCAGGCAGTCTGGCCACCAGATCTAAACTCTTAACTCCAGACTATACTAATGGAATCTAATGAGATAAAATAGTGCTTAGAAAGCTGTAAAGCCATGCTATATTCCCTTCACTTATTTGTTTAAAAGCAAACTGTATTCTTTATACTTTGCACTGTCTCTGAATGAGAGGTATGAGGGGTAAATAACAGTATAGTAAAATCTCATAAATTTTATATCAGTAAATTCGAATTAACATCTACATTAAATTATAATTCCCCAGTGACAAGATAATGTTACCCTCTATGCAGTATAAAGGTAGTTTGAAATATTACTTTAAAATTGGAAGTGGCTGATACTGTGAGCTGCATACTCCTAAGAATAGGCTTATAAATTGTAATAAAATCAGAAATTTGAACTGCCTCAGATATTTGTCTCTGGGAGGAATGAGATAAACTCTTCAACCTTTTTGTCATTTCAAAATCCTAAACTTTGCACCATAATTCTGTATCCTTTAAAGCATCATGTGGTATACATATATACATAGGCATACAATCAATGCTAAACATTAATTTTTAAAATTTAAATTACTGTGGAGAATTCCATATCACCATTTGACAGAAGTTGGAAACCCCCTGAGATGTTAATCATTATGATTAGAAATCACACCTGTAAATATGTCACTTTTGAACTATTCTCCATAGCTTTCCTACTCCAAGGTTTTCTAGAACACTGGATTTGTATTCCAATCTTTCTCTTCCTCTAATTGGGTATAACTTTGAGGTGATCACTTAGCCCCTATTTCCTCCTTTAGAAGTAGGGAGAGGGATAATACATATCTTACTTCCCTATACTTGTGAGATTCAAATGAAATAATTAATGAAAAATTGTATTGAGAAGCAAAAGTAAAACAGAAAGATTTATTATAAATCACAAGCACTTGGGGTTATTTACATGCTTTTTGGGTAAATAATTAAGCTGCTTTATTTTCTTCCAATTAAAATGCAGTTTAGTTTGAGCTCCATTTTATTCCCCCTCTGCCATTTCCTGATTTGTGAATTGACAAAGTAACTTTAAATATACTCTGGGAGATTCTTTAGTGTAGTGAAAAAAATAGGGGCCATGGTGCCAGACAGAATGAGACTCAATTCCCTGCCCCATAAATCACTGACTATGTGGCCTAGGGGAACTTTCTTAAAATTTCTTAGAGTTGGGTTTCTTATCCACAAAATGAAGTTAAAATTACCTATCTTGCAGGCTTTTTGTAAATATTTAAATAAAATAATGTAATATTTTTGTGAAATATACTGATGTCTGCAATTTACTTTTGAGTGTTTCAAAAAATAAGGTGTATTAATGGATAGACAAAGGAATGAATAGATGGACAGATATATATTAAAGCAAGTATATAAAATTTTAATGGTATTATTAAGTTGGTAGATAAATGGGCACTAACTGTAAAATTCTTTCAGCTTTGCTATATGTTTCAGTGTTTTTATAATAAAATGTTGGATGAATCAGACAATCTTAAGTAAACCACTCTGAACATGGAAAACATTAAAAAAGGTCGCCATTCTCATTGCTTTCTCTTGGGTATAGTCTGAAAATGGGAGCATTCATTCTATATTGTCACAAAACAGTTTATCAAAGAAAAAGATTTATAACCAATTAAGCAAATGCTCTATCCTATGTTGTTGTTGTTGTTTTTCAAATGTGCCAGAGAACAGAGGCGTTCATCAAGACTCCAACCTTAGCAGAATTCTACGTATGATTTTGATACTGATATGAGGCCTCCTCAACCTGATCAAGGCTGGGTAAACACTGGAACTCATTTGCCAGATAAACTAAGTTTACAGAAGGCACCATAAACAGAAATGCCTCGGAGAAACAAAAAGAACCTTGGGAGATCAAAGAAGTAGTCAGAGACAACAAAATGAGATGTAATCAGAAGATCAAATTGCATAAATATGGGACGGTTGATGACAGGTAGAGTACAGGTTGATGATCAGTAGAGTACAGGCCAGGCCTGGGGCATTTACACTGGGAGTGCTGTCTACTATTCCTCCCCACCATTTGTTTCCAGGTAGCATCAAGTTAAAACACATATCTAAGGCAGCCTTGGGGAAAGTTAAAACATATCAAAGAGGCAAAGAAGTCCACAAAAGAGGGCCAGAAAGATATGGATAACAGTACAAGGATTTGAACCATGTGGATATATATATATATATAATATGTATTTTATATATATATAAAATATGTAAATCTCTTCTCATCTAATGTTCCTAGTAGCACAGATTCTCTAACAGAGACTTGTGGGAATCTCTTCAATTCATTTCATTGTACTTTAGGAGCAGCTCTGAATGAAGAGTAAGAGGGGTCTGCGTGTCATATTAGGCCACAAGTATCAGAAACGGCAGCAATGCTTTTATTGTTTTAAATCGAACAAATCATATGTAAAATACTACAAAATCAACTTTTTGTTATGGCATACTAAGTCCTAGAATATGCCCAATTATGAGCTCTATATTTGAGGAAGTAATTCTACATATGTTTCTGATATGGCTCTGTCTTAATAACATCAAGGCCAGTTAAACACTGAAACTCATAAAAAGGTTAAATTAAAGGGTTGATGAATCAAGGAGAGTGGCAAGATACTTTCTAGTTGAAGTCAAAAAAATTAAATATTGAAACAAATTATAGTATGAAGGGTTTGTTGTAATCTATAGTATTTTTCAAAAAAGAAGGTTAAAGTACTCTAGGTGAATATCCTACTATGAATATTGTTGATGTCTCCAAAAGGCTAAACTCTAGAACTGTCAAATGATTTTGGTTGCCCATTTTTCCCAATTATTTTCTAGATAAACCCTAAAAGTTAGAGAACTGTGCAGGTAGAAGGCATCTTTCTTTTTCTAAGGATTCACTTTTTCTTAGTCTCCCTAGTTACTTCTGTCACCCACCTATTTTTCAAATTTCCAAGTTGACATTCTCATCTTTTCTCCTCTATAATAATCTCTCTTTTTAACTTAATGCTATACAAACTCTAATTGTGGATGAAATTCATGAGGAAAGCCAAGTATAATGCCCATCACTTAGGCTATGTTCAATAAATGTCACTCTCCTTTTCCCTGTCTCAAATTTCCTATGGCTAAATCTCTGCTATAGTTCTTGTTAAATATGAATACTTATGGATACTTTTTATTTAATGCTTTAACCATTTCCTAAAATTTCCTTGTCTAGGAAAGCCACAAGCGAACTACCATACCTGTCCCAATCTACATATTCTTCTCTTTCAGATTGTTTCCCAAAGTCTGGGGAATTAGGAAGCAGAAATGGACTACAGGTTAACAACTTAATAGAAAACTAAGAGACTTTTAAAGCAACTTAAACTGTTTAGTAAGGTGTCCAGATGCACTTTGCTCTGAACGTACATTTGAAATATTGACTTTTGCAAGTAATGACTTCTCAGAAGCTAAGGCTCAGAAGAAGTTTCCACAGAATTAATGTTTTTTCATGAAAATTCATTACTGTTTTTTTCTTTATTCAGCTAGCTCACACACACAACCAGGAACTAATAATCAGAGGTTGAATTCCTTCTTGAATTGTCTATGTTAACCTTTTCTAACTGATTTAGCAGTTAGATTTGAGTGAGTAGAGGTGAGACTACATATTTGCTACCTCTTATTCACCCCATCCCCACCTCCACTTTTACCTTTAGCACAAAGTAGCTTATAGCTTTCAAAGTTGTTACAATTGTAGCATGAGCATATAATTAGAAATCCCAATACATTCTGTAAATCTTTGACAGAAAGAGGTGCTCCATAGTTTAGTCATGTGAAAAAAATTCACCGTTGCCTTTGTTGGTTATTTTCGTCGTTGTTCTCATCATAAATACTGAGAACAAACTTAGAGATAATGAAATCTCCTGAGATAAGGAAACAGATAGTGAAAGATCTAGTGTTACAAAAATACCAGTTCCTTTAAAATTTCTTTGACTCTCAACCTTCCATTGTGTCCTATATACACGTCTATAATAAATATCACAATGTTTGTTAATGTTTGTTTTATTTATGTACTTGGGATTGAATAAACAACTGTGAATAGCTTGTGACCAATAAAAAAAAATGTATCTACCTTTAAAACAAAGCTTTTATGGTTCAGCCTTTTCCACAGGAAAGGAATATGCTTGAATTAGTTTTACCTGGTGAAAATACACAACAATTATATTAAGAGAATAAAAACTACATTTCCTAGAGATCCAGCTAATGGGCATATTCTTAAGAGTATAGAAATAAATACTGGTATGGTTTAAAGAGCATAAAAAGAATACCAAGCCATATAATAGAAGCAACAAATATGGATAAATGCTCACTGAAAAGGAAGAATACTGAATAATAATCCGATTTTCTAAATGTGGCAGTGATAATCACAAACTTACCAGATTGTTGACTTTATTATATTTTCAAATGGAATAAATTGAAAGTAGGAGGAGACAAGCTAAGCTTTAAATTATCAAGTTTTTAAATCCAGGAAATTATTCTTCCTAGATAATAATATGAAAATAATATCTAATTATTTAAAGTATTCTTTACATACCTGAGAGTATTATCATAACTTAATAATTTGTCATTTGAAGTTGTTCATACCATCTTCAAATAGTTAAATATTATCAAGCACTCCATAACAGACAACACTGTACAAATTGTGATAATCTCCAGCCCTTCACTATAATTTCAATATGTAATATCACTGGATAAGTATAAGATTAACTCCACCCTATAAGTACCTGGTTAGTCACAGCTTTATGACTGTGCATATTTACATGGTTAAATCACTATGTCATATCACTTATGTAATTCATGAAATGAATATTTTTAGACAACCAGTTATATACAACAGGGGTCCCCACCCTCCTGGTCATGGACCCATACTGAGGGGGCATTAACACCTGAGTTCCGCCTCCTGTCAGATTAGTGGCAGCATTAGATTCTCATAGGCATGCAAACCCTATTGTGAACTACACATGCGAGAGATTGAGGTTGCACGCTCCTTATGAGAATCTAATGCCTGATGATCTGAGATGGAAAAGTTTCATCCTGAAACAATCCCCACCTGACTGCCCTACCCCCAATACACAGAAATATTGTCTTCCAGGAAACTGGTCCCTGGTGCCAAAAAGATTGGGGATCGCCGATCTAAAGTGTACTGGAAATAAGAAAGGTAGAAATAACATATTTTACCATGATTTTTTTTCCAAAATAAATAGTACAACGTTTTGCTTTAAAAAATATTAGCCCCCATGGTAACACCACCATGAACACAACTGCATGCAGTTGCTAGAGGGTCCCCCCGACCAAGCCATATTGCCTCTGTGAATGCCCACATGGAAGCCAGCAACCTGGCACCTGCTAGCATCCTGCTGTAGCTGATAAGCATGAACCCTGCCATGCTGCCACTGCTGCTGCTGCTGAGACATGTGAACAAGGATGGATCCTGCTGCCACCACCCTATGTGAACAAGGATGGATCCTGCTGTCACCACCCTACGAAACACCTTGGCTGGCACCATCCATTGGCGTTCTGGGACCAGCAGGTCGGGAGCACATAGGCCCCCACCATCACAGTGTGTTCTTAAACTTGAAGAGCCAGAAAACAAAGTCGGGGCCCAATATCAGTCCCCCAGTGTTAGAGCATGCAGTTCAGGAGTTGTGAGCTGAGCCTTGGCCCCCTACAATCTTCCAGAAATGAAGTCAGTTGACTGAACCCACCTTACACCACAAACTCTCAAAGTCAACAAATAGGAGAAAAGAAAAAAAAATCTAGAGGACAGCGACTTTAAAGATGGAAGGAATATCAGCCCATAAACATGAGAAAGAATCAGTGCAAGATCTCTGACAACTCAAAAAGCCAGAGTGCCTTCTTTCCTCCAAACAACCACACTAGCTCTCCAGCAAGGGTTCTGACCTGGGATGAGATGGCTGAAATTACAGAAATAGAATTCAGAATATGGATAGGAACAAAGATCATCAAGGTGCAGCAGTAAATTGAAACCCAATCCAAGAAAACTAAGGATCACAGTAAAATGACACAGGAGCTGACAGAAAAAATAGCCAGTATAGAAATGAATGAAACTGACCTGATAGAGCTGAAAAACACACTACAAGAATGTCATAATGCAATCCCAAGTAGAATACCAGAATAGACCAAGCTGAAGAAAGAATTCCAGAGCTTGAAGACTGGCTTTCTGAGATAAGACAGTCAGAAAAGAATAGAGAAAAAAGAATGAAAAGGAACAAATAAAACCTCGAGAAATATGACATTATGTAAAGCGATCAAATCTATGACTCATTGGTGTCCCTGAAAGATGGCAAGAATGGAAGCAACTTGGAAAACATATTTCGGGATGTCATACATGAGAACGTCTTCAACCTAGCAAGAGAAGCTAACATTGAAATTTAGGAAATGCAGAGAACCCTAGAAGGTACTTCACAAGATCTACCCGAGACACACATCATCAGTTTCTCCAAGGTTGAAATGAAAGAAAAAAATCTTAAAGGCAGCTAGAGAGAAAGGTCAGGCCACATACATCAGACTAACAGTGGAACTCTCAGCAGAAACCCTACAAACCAGAAGAGATTGGGGGCCAATATTCAACATTCTTAAAGAAAAGTAATAAGAACCAAAAATCTCATATATGGCCAAACTAAGCTTAATAAGCAAAGGAAAAATAAGATTCTTTTCAGATAAGCAAATACTGAGGAAATTTGTTACCACCAGACATTCCTTAAAAGAGTTCCTGAGGGAAGCAGTAAGTGTAGAAAGGAAAGACCATTACCAGCCACCACAAAAACACACTGAAATACACAGACCAGTGACACTATAAAGGAACCACACGAACAAGTCTGCATAATAACATCTAACACATCATGATGACAGGATCAAATCCACACATATCAATACTAACCTTCAGTGCAAATGGGCGAAATGCCCCGATTTAAAAGGCACAGAGTGGCAAGCTCAATAAAGAAGCAAGATCCAATGGTATGCCATCTTCCAGAGACCTATCTCACATGCAGTGACACACACAGGCTCAAAATAAAGCAATGGAAAAAATCTGCCAAGCAAATAAAAAAACAGAAAAAAGCAGGGGCTACAATCCTAATTTCAGACAAAACAGACTTTAAACCAACAGAGATCAAAACAGACAAAGAAGGGAACTACATAACAGTAAAGGGTTCAATTCAACAAGAAGACCTAACTATCCTAAATATATATGCAGCCAATACAGAAGCATCCAGATTCATAAAGCAAGTTCTTAGAGACCTACAAAGAGACTTAAACTCCCACATAATAATAATGGTAGACTACAATACCTACTGACAGAATTAGACAGACAATTGAGGCAGAAAATTGGATATTCAGGACCTGAATTCAGCACTGGACCAAATAGACCTCATAGACATCTACAGAACTCTCCATCCAAAACTAGCAGAATATATATTTTTCTAATTGCCACATGTCACATTCTCTAAAATCGACCACACCATTGGACATAAAACAGTCCTCAGCAAATATAAAAGAACTGATATCATACCAACCACTCTCTCAGACCACAGTATGATAAAATTAGAAATCGAGACTAAGAAAAATCACTTGAACCCATATAGTTATGTGGAAATTGAATAATCTCCTCCTGAATGGCTTTTGGGTCAATAATGAAATTAAGGCAAAAATCAAAAAGTTATTTGAAACTAATGAGAACAAAGATACAACATACCAGAATCTCTGAGATACAGCTAAGGCAGTGTTAAGAAAGAAATTATAGCACTAAATGCCCACGATAAAAAGTTAGAAAGGTCTCATGTTAAAAACCTAACATCACAACTAAAAAGAGAACCAGGAGCAAACCAACCCCAAAGCTAGCAGAAAACAGGAAATAACCAAAACCAGAGGTGAACTGAAGGAGACTGAGACATGAAAACCATTCAAAAGATCAATCAGTGCTACTGATTTGTGTACATTGATTTTGTATCTTGAAACTTTACTGAATTCATTTATCAGATCTAGGAGCTTTTTGGATGAGTCCTTAGAGTTTTGTAGGTATACTATCATATCATTGGTGAACAGCAACAGTTTGACTTCCTCATTTCCGATTTGGGTGCCCTTTATTTCTTTCTCTTGTCTGATTTCTCTGGCTAGGACTTTCAAGTACTATGTTGAATAGAAGTGGTGAAAGTGGTTATACTTGTCTTGTTTCAGTTCTCATTGGGAATGCTTTCAATTTTTCCCCATTTAGTATGATACTGGCTGTGAGTTTGTCATAAATGGCTTTTATTACCTTGAGGTCTGTTCCTCCTATGCCAATTTTGCTGGAGGTTTTTATCATGAAGGGATCCAGGATTTTTTCAAATACTTTTTCTGCTCCCATTGAGATGATCATATGATTTTTAGTTTTAATTCCTTTTATGTGGTGTATCACATTTGCTGACTTGCATATGTTAAACCATTCCTGCATCCCTGGTATGAAACCCACTTCACCATGGTGTATTATCTTTTTGATATGCTGTTGGATTCAGTTAGCTTGTATTTTGTTGAGGATTTTTACATCTATATTCATCAGAGGTATTGGTCTGTAGTTTTCTTTTTTTTTCGTTATGTCCTTTCCTGGTTTTGTTATTTGGGTGATACTGGCTTCATAGAATGATTTAGGGAGGATTCCCTCTTTCTCTACCTTTTGGAACAGTTTCAGTAGGATTGGTACCGATTCTTCTTTTAATGTCTGATAGAATTCAGCTGTGAATCCATCTGGTCCTGGAGTTTTTGTTGTTGTTGTTGTTGTTATTGTTGTTGGCAATTTCTTAATTACAGTTTCAATCTTGCTACTTGTTATTGGTCTGTTCAGTCTTTCTGTTTCTTCCTGGTTTAATCTTTTCTTCTGCTGGGTTTGGGTATAATTTATTCTTGTTTCCCTAATTCCTTGGCATGTGAGCTCAGATTTTCTATTTGTGCCCCTTCAGACTTTTTTATGTAGGCATTTAAGACTATGAACTTTTTTCTCAGCATGACTTTTTCTGTATCCCAGAGGTTTTGATAGGTTGTGTCATTATTATCGTGAAGTTCAATTAATTTTTAATTTCCATCTTTATTTCATTGTTGACCCAAAGTTCATTCAGAAGCAGATTATTTAATTTCCATGCATTTGTATCGTTTTGCAGGTTTCTTTTGGAGTTAACTTCCAATTTTGTTCCACTCTGGTCTGAGAGAGTGTTTCATATATTTTAGATTGTGTTAAATTTATTGAGACTTGTTTTGTGGCCTACAATATGGTCTAGGAGAATGTTCCATGTGCTGATGAAAAGAATGCATATTCTACAGTTGTTGGGTAGAATGTTCTGTAAATATATATTAAGTCCATTTGTTCTGGGGTATAGTTTAAGTCCATTGTTTCTTTGTTGACTTTCTGTCTTAATGACCTGTCTAATGCTGTCAGTGGAGTATTGAAGTCCCCTACTATTATTGTCTTGCAGTCTGTCTCATTTCTTAAGTCTAGTAGTAATCATTTTATAAATCTGGGACCTCCAGTGTTAGGCGGATATATATTTAGGACTGTGATATTTTCCTGTTGGACTAGTCCTTTTATCATTATATAATGTCCCTCTTTGTCTTTTTAAACTGTGGTTGTTTTAAAGTCTGTTTTGTCTGATATAAGAATCCTGTTTGCTTTTGGTGTACATGTGCATGGAATATTTTTTCCATTTCCTTACCTTAAATTTATGTGAGTCCTTGTGTGTTAAGTGAGTCTCAGCAAATACTTGGTTGGTGGATTTTTATCCATTCTGTATCTTTTACGTACAACATTTAGGCCATTTACATTCAACATTAGTATTGAGATGTGAGGTACTGTTCTATTCATTGTGCTAGTTGTTGCCTGATTACCTTGTTTTTTTATTGTGTCATTATTTTATAGGCCTTGTGAGATTTATGCTTTAAAGAGGTTGTATTTTGGTGTATTTTGAGGTTCTGTTTCAAGATTTAGAACTGCTTTTAGCAACTCTTGTAGTGCTGGCTTGGTAGTGGCGAATGCTCTTAGCATTTGTTTGTCTGAAAAAGACTTTATCTCTCCTTCATTTATAAAGCCTAGTTTTGCTGGATACAAAATTCTTGGTTGATAATTATTTTATTTAAGGAGGCTAAAGATAGGACCCCAATCTCTTCTAGCTTGTGGGGTTTCTGCTGAGAAATCTGCTGTTAATCTGACAGGGTTTTCTTTTTGGTTACCTGATACTTTTCCTCACAGCTCTTAAGATTCTTTCCTTAATCTTGACTTTAGCTAACTTAATGACTATGTGCCTAGGTGATGATTTTTTTTTTCTTCTTTAGATGGAGTTTCACTCTTGTTACACAGGCTGGAGTTCAATGGTGCGATCTCAGCTCACGGCAACCTCCACCTCCCGGGTTCAAGCAATTCTCCTGTGTCAGCCTCCCGAGTAGCTGGGATTACAGGCATGCACCACCACACCTGGCTAATTTTGTATTTTTAATAGAGACGGGCTATCTCCATGTTGGTCAGGCTGGTTTTGAACTCCTGACCTCAGGTGATCTGCCCACCTCGGCCTCCCAAAGTGCTGGGATTGCAGGCGTGAGCCACTGCACCCGGCCTGATCTTTTTGTAATAAATTTTCTGGGTGTTCTTTGAGCTTCTTGTGTTTGGATGTCTAGATCTCTAACAAGGCCAGGGAAGTTTTCCTTGATTATTCCCTCAAATAAGTTTTCCAGACATTTAGATTTCTTTTCTCCCTCAGGAAAACTAATTATTCTTATGTCTAGTCATTTAACATAATCCTCAATTTCTTGGAGGCTTTGTTCATTTTTTAAAATTCTTTTTTCTTTGTCTTGGTTGGATTAGGTTAATTTGAAAGCCTTGTCTTCAAGCTCTGAAGTTCTTTCTTTTACTTGTTCTAGTCTATTGTTGGAACTTTCCAGTTAATTTTGTATTTCTCTAAGTGTGTCTTTCATTTCCAGAAGCTGTGATTTTTTTTCTTTATGATCTCTATTTCTCTGGAGACTTTTTCAGCCATATGCTGTATTTTTTCTTTTTTTTTTTTTCTTTAAGTTGATTTTCACCTTTCTCTGGTACCTAATTGAATAGCTTAATTATCAACCTTCTGAATTCTTTATCTGGCAATTTAGAGATTTCTTGTTGGTTTGGATCCATTGCTGAAGACCTAATGTAATCTTTGGGAGGTGTTAAGGACCTTGTTTTGTAATATTACCAGAATTTACTTTTCTGGTTTCTTCTCATTTGGGTAGACTGTTTCAGTGGAAATATCTGAAACTCAATGGCTGCTTTTCAGACTATTTTGTCCCACAGGGTGATCCCTTGATATGGTGCTATCCCCCGTTGAAAAAATAATTCTAAAATTCTTATGAAACCAAAAAAGAGCCCTCATAGCCAAAGCAAGACTAAACAAAAAGAACAAATCTAGAGGCATCACATTACCTGAGTTCAAACTATACTACCAGCCTATAGTTACCAAAGCAGCATGGTACTGGTATAATAGTAGGCAAGTAGATCAATGGAACAGAATAGAAAACCAAAAAATAAAGCCAAATACCTATAGCCAACTGATCTTCAACAAGACATACAAAAACAAAAAGTGGGGAAAGGACACCCTATGTAATAAATGGTACTGGGATAATTGGCAAGCCACATGTAGAAAAATGAAACTGGATCCTTATCTCTCACCTTGTTAAAAAATCAACTCAAGATGGATCAAAAACTTAAATCTAAGACCCCAAACCACAAAAATTCTAGAAGATAACACCAAAAAACTCTTCTGGACATTGGCTTAGGCAAAGAATTAATGACTAATAGCACAAAGGTACCTGCCTGCAACAACAACAAAAAAGATAAATAGCTGGGACTTAATTAAACTAAAAAGGTTCTGCACAGCAAGAGAAATAATCAGCAAACAAACAACCCACAGAGTGGGAGAAAATTTTCACAATCTGTGCATCCAACAAAGGACTAATATCCAGAATCTACAAGGAACTCAAACAAATCATCAATAAAAAATTCAAATAATTCCATCACAACTGAGCTAAGGACATGAATAGACAGTTCTCAAAAGAAGATATACAAATGGAGAGAGGAGCCAAGATGGCCGAATAGGAACAGCTCTGGTCTACAGCTCCCAGCGCGAGCGACGCAGAAGACGGGTGATTTCTGCATTTCCGTCTGAGGTACCGTGTTCATCTCACTAGGGAGTGCCAGACAGTGGGCGCAGGTCAGTGGGTGAGTGCACCGTGCGCCAGCCGAAGCAGGGGCGAGGCATTGCCTCACTCGGGAAGCGCAAGGGGTCAGGGAGTTCCCCTTCCAGGGGTGACAGACGGCACCTGGAAAATCGGGCCACTCCCACCCGAATACTGTGCTTTTCCGACGGGCTTAGGAACCGGTGCCCCAGGAGAGTATAGCCCGCACCTGGCTCAGAGGGTCCTACGCCCACGGAGCCTCGCTGATTGCTAGCACAGCAGTCTGAGATCAAACAGCAAGTCGGCAGCGAGGCTGGGGGAGGGGCGCCCGCCATTGCCCAGGCTCGCTTAGGTAAACAAAGCAGCCTGGAAGCTTGAACTGGGTGGAGCCCACCACAGCTCAAGGAGGCCTGCCTGCCTCTGTAGGCTCCACCTCTGGGGGCAGGGCACAGACAAACAAAAAGACAGCAGTAACCTCTGCAGACTTAAATGTCCCTGTCTGACAGCTGTGAGGAGAGCAGTGGTTCTCCCAGCACGCAGCTGGAGATCTGAGAACCGGCTGACTGCCTCCTCAAGTGGGTTCCTGACCCCTGACCCCCGAGCAGCCTAACTGGGAGGCACCCCCCAGCAGGGGCAGACTGACACCTCACACGGCCGGCCAGGTACTCCAACAGACCTGCAGCTGAGGGTTCTGTCTGTTAGAAGGAAAACTAACAGAAAGGACATCCACACCAAAACCCATCTGTACATCACCATCATCAAAGACCAAAAGTAGATAAAACCACAAAGATGGGGAAAAAACAGAGCAGAAAAACTGGAAACTCTAAAAACCAGAGTACCTCTCCTCCTCCAAAGGAACGCAGTTCCTCACCAGCAACGGAACAAAGCTGGACGGAGAATGACTTTGACGAGCTGAGAGAAGAAGGCTTCAGACGATCAAATTACTCTGAGCTACGGGAGGATATTCAAACCAAAGACAAAGAAGTTGAAAACTTTGAAAAAAATTTAGAAGAATGTATAACTAGAATAGCCAATACAGAGAAGTGCTTAAAGGAGCTGATGGAGCTGAAAACCAAGGCTCGAGAACTACAGGAAGAATGCAGAAGCCTCAGGAGCCGATGCGATCAAATGGAAGAAAGGGTATCAGCCCTGGAAGATGAAATGAATGAAATGAAGCGAGAAGGGAAGTTTAGAGAAAAAAGAATAAAAAGAAACGAGCAAAGCCTCCAAGAAATGTGGGACTATGTGAAAAGACCAAATCTACGTCTGATTGGTGTACCTGAAAGTGACGGGGAGAATGGAAACAAGTTGGAAAACACTCTGCAGGATATTATCCAGGAGAACTTCCCCAATCTAGCAAGGCAGGCCAACATTCAGATTCAGGAAATACAGAGAACGCCACAAAGATACTCCTCGAGAAGAGCAACTCCAAGACACATAATTGTCAGATTCACCAAAGTTGAAATGAAGGAAAAAATGTTAAGGGCAGCCAGAGAGAAAGGTCGGGTTACCATCAAAGGGAAGCCCATCAGACTAACAGCGGATCTCTCGGCAGAAACCCTACAAGCCAGAAGAGAGTGGGGGCCAATATTCAACATTCTTAAAGAAAAGAATTTTCAACCCAGAATTTCATATCCTGCCAAACTAAGCTTCATAAGTGAAGGAGAAATAAAATACTTTACAGACAAGCAAATGCTGAGAGATTTTGTCACCACCAGGCCTGCCCTAAAAGAGCTCCTGAAGGAAGCGCTAAACATGGAAAGGCAAAACCGGTACCAGCCACTGCAAAATCATACCGAAATGTAAAGACCATCGAGACTAGGAAGAGACTGCATCAACTAACGAGCAAAATATCCAGCTAACATCATAATGACAGGATCAGATTCACACATAACAATATTAACTTTAAATGTAAATGGACTAAATGCTCCAATTAAAAGACACAGACTGGCAAATTGGATAAAGACTCAAGACCCATCAGTGTGCTGTATTCAGGAAACCCATCTCACGTGCAGAGACACACATAGGCTCAAAATAAAAGGATGGAGGAAGATCTACCAAGCAAATGGAAAACAAAAAAAGGCAGGGGTTGCAATCCTAGTCTCTGATAAAACAGACTTTAAACCAACAAAGATCAAAAGAGACAAAGAAGGCCATTACATAATGGTAAAGGGATTAATTCAACAAGAAGAGCTAACTATCCTAAATATA
This sequence comes from Pongo abelii, assembly GCF_028885655.2. Taxonomy (NCBI): domain Eukaryota; kingdom Metazoa; phylum Chordata; class Mammalia; order Primates; family Hominidae; genus Pongo; species Pongo abelii. Next base: position 90,673,239 of record NC_072008.2, read on the forward strand.
TATGCACCCAATACAGGAGCACCCAGATTCATAAAGCAAGTCCTGAGTGACCTACAAAGAGACTTAGACTCCCACACATTAATAATGGGAGACTTTAACACCCCACTGTCAACATTAGACAGATCAACGAGACAGAAAGTCAACAAGGATACCCAGGAATTGAACTCAGCTCTGCACCAAGCAGATCTAATAGACATCTACAGAACTCTCCACCCCAAATCAACAGAATATACATTTTTTTCAGCACCACACCACACCTATTCCAAAATTGACCATATGCTTGGAAGTAAAGCTCTCCTCAATAAATGTAAAAGAACAGAAATTTTAACAAACTGTCTCTCAGATCACAGTGCAATCAAGCTAGAACTCAGGATTAAGAATCTCACTCAAAACCGCTCAACTACGTGGAAACTGAACAACCTGCTCCTGAATGACTACTGGGTACATAACGAAATGAAGGCAGAAATAAAGATGTTCTTTGAAACCAACGAGAACCAAGACACAACATACCAGAATCTCTGGGATGCATTCAAAGCAGTGTGTAGAGGGAAATTTATAGCACTAAATGCCCACAAGAGAAAGCAGGAAAGATCCAAAATTGACACCCTAACATCACAATTAAAAGAACTAGAAAAGCAAGAGCAAACACATTCAAAAGCTAGCAGAAGGCAAGAAATAACTAAAATCACAGCAGAACTGAAGGAAATAGAGACACAAAAAACCCTTCAAAAAATAAATGAATCCAGGAGCTGGTTTTTTGAAAGGATCAACAAAATTGATAGACCGCTAGCAAGATTAATAAAGAAAAAAAGAGAGAAGAATCAAATAGATGCAATAAAAAATGATAAAGGGGATATCACCACCGATCCCACAGAAATACAAACTACCATCAGAGAATATTACAAACACCTCTATGCAAATAAACTAGAAAATCTAGAAGAAATGGATAAATTCCTCAACACATACACCCTCCCAAGACTAAACCAGGAAGAAGTTGAATCTATGAATAGACCAATAACAGGAGCTGAAATTGTGGCAATAATCAATAGCTTACCAACCAAAAAAAGTCCAGGACCAGATGGGTTCACAGCCGAATTCTACCAGAGGTACAAGGAGGAGCTGGTACCATTCCTTCTGAAACTATTCCAATCAATAGAAAAAGAGGGAATCCTCCCTAACTCATTTTATGAGGCCAGCATCATCCTGATACCAAAGCCTGGCAGAGACACAACAAAAAAAGAGAATTTTAGACCAATATCCTTGATGAACATTGATGCAAAAATCCTCAATAAGATACTGGCAAACAGAATCCAGCAGCACATCAAAAAGCTTATCCACCATGATCAAGTGGGCTTCATCCCTGGGATGCAAGGCTGGTTCAATATACGCAAATCAATAAATGTAATCCAGCATATAAACAGAACCAAAGACAAAAACCACATGATTATCTCAATAGATGCAGAAAAGGCCTTTGACAAAATTCAACAACCCTTCATGCTAAAAACTCTCAATAAATTAGGAATTGATGGGACGTATCTCAAAATAATAAGAGCTATTTATGACAAACCCACAGCCAATATCGTACTGAATGGGCAAAAACTGGAAGCATTCCCTTTGAAAACTGGCACAAGACAGGGATGCCCTCTCTCGCCACTTCTATTCAACATAGTGTTGGAAGTTCTGGCCAGGGCAATTAGGCAGGAGAAGGAAATCAAGGGTATTCAATTAGGAAAAGAGGAAGTCAAATTGTCCTTGTTTGCAGATGACATGATAGTATATCTAGAAAACCCCACTGTCTCAGCCCAAAATCTCCTTAAGCTGATAAGCAACTTCAGCAAAGTCTCAGGATACAAAATCAATGTGCAAAAATCACAAGCATTCTTATACATCAATAACAGACAAACAGAGAGCCAAATCATGAGTGAACTCCCATTCACAATTGCTTCAAAGAGAATAAAATACCTAGGAATCCAACTTACAAGGGATGTGAAAGACCTCTTCAAGGAAAACTACAAACCACTGCTCAAGGAAATAAAAGAGGATACAAACAAATGGAAGAACATTCCATGCTCATGGGTAGGAAGAATCAATATCATGAAAATGGCCATCCTTCCCAAGGTAATTTACAGATTCAATGCCATCCCCATCAAGCTACCAATGACTTTCTTCACAGAATTGGAAAAAACTACTTTAAAGTTCATATGGAACCAAAAAAGAGCCCGCATCGCCAAGTCAATCCTAAGCCAAAAGAACAAAGCTGGAGGCATCACACTACCTGACTTCAAACTATACTACAAGGCTACAGTAACCAAAACAGCATGTTACTGGTACCAAAACAGAGATATAGATCAATGGAACAGAACAGAGCCGTCAGAAATAATGCCAGATATCTACAAGTATCTGATCTTTGACAAACCTGACAAAAACAAGAAATGGGGAAAGGATTCCCTATTTAATAAATGGTGCTGGGAAAACTGGCTAGCCATATGTAGAAAGCTGAAACTGGATCCCTTCCTTACACCTTATACAAAAATCAATTCAAGATGGATTAAAGACTTAAATGTTAGACCTAAAACCATAAAAACCCTAGAAGAAAACCTAGGCATTACCATTCAGGACATAGGCATGGGCAAGGACTTCATGTCTAAAACACCAAAAGCAATGGCAACAAAAGCCAAAATTGACAAATGGGATCTAATTAAACTAAAGAGCTTCTGCACAGCAAAGGAAACTACCATCAGAGTGAACAGGCAACCTACAAAATGGGAGAAAATTTTCGCAACCTACTCATCTGACAAAGGGCTAATATCCAGAATCTACAATGAACTCCAACAAATTTACAAGAAAAAAACAAACAACCCCATCAAAAAGTGGGCGAAGGACATGAACAGACACTTCTCAAAAGAAGACATTTATGCAGCCAAAAAACACATGAAAAAATGCTCACCATCACTGGCCATCAGAGAAATGCAAATCAAAACCACAATGAGATACCATCTCACACCAGTTAGAATGGCAATCATTAAAAAGTCAGGAAACAACAGGTGCTGGAGAGGATGTGGAGAAATAGGAACACTTTTACACTGTTGGTGGGACTGTAAACTAGTTCAACCCTTGTGGAAGTCAGTGTGGCGATTCCTCAGGGATCTAGAACTAGAAATTCCATTCGACCCAGCCATCCCATTACTGGGTATATACCCAAAGGACTATAAATCATGCTGCTATAAAGACACATGCACACGTATGTTTATTGCCGCATTATTCATAATAGCAAAGACTTGGAACCAACCCAAATGTCCAACAATGATAGACTGGATTAAGAAAATGTGGCACATATACACCATGGAATACTATGCAGCCATAAAAAATGATGAGTTCACGTCCTTTGTAGGGACATGGATGAAACTGGAAATCATCATTCTCAGTAAACTATCGCAAGAACAAAAAACCAAACACCGCATATTCTCACTCATAGGTGGGAATTGAACAATGAGAACACATGGACACAGGAAGGGGAACATCACACTTCGGGGACTGTTGTGGGGTGGGGGGAGGGGGGAGGGATAGCATTGGGAGATATACCTAATGCTAGATGACGAGTTGGTGGGTGCAGCACACCAGCATGGCACATGTATACATATGTAACTTACCTGCACATTGCGCACATGTACCATAAAACCTAAAGTATAATAATGATAATAATAATAATAATAATAAAAGAAAAAAAATAAAATAATAATAATAATAAAAAAAAAAAGAAGATATACAAATGGCCAATGAATATATTAAAAAATGCCCCAAATCACTAATTATCAGAGAAATACAAATCAAAACCACAATGTGATACCACCTTACTCCTACAAGAATGGCGATAACTAAAAAATCAAAAAATAATAAATGTTGGTGTGGATATGGTGAAAAGGGAACACTTTTACACTGCTGGTGGAAATGTAAACTAGTACAACCATTACTATTAACTAGTAATGGTTGTACTATTAAACTAGTACAACCATTAGAAAACAGTATGGAGACTCCTTAAAGAACTAAAAGTAGAACTACAATTTGATCCAGCAATCCCACTGCTGGGTATCTACCCGGAGGAAAAGAAGTCACTATATGAAAAAGATACCTGCACATGCATGTTTATACCAGCACAATCCATAATTGCAAAAATATGGAACCAGTCTAAGTGACCATCAACCAATGAGTGAATAAAGAAAATGGGGTATATATATATATACACATATATATATACATATATATGTGTATATATACATATATATGTGTATATATGTGTATATGTATATATGTGTATATGTATATGTATATATGTGTATATGTATATGTGTATATGTGTATATGTGTATATATATACATATATATGTGTGTGTGTATATATATACATGGTATACATGTGTGTGTATATATATGTGGTATATATGTGTGTGTGTATATATACATATCTCATGGAATACTACTCAGCCATAAAAAGGAACAAAATAATGGCATTCTCAGCTACCTGGGTGGAGTTGGAGACCATTATTCTATGTGAAGTAACTCAAGAATAGAAAACCAAACATCATATGTTCTCACTTGTAGGCTGGAGCTAAGCTGTGAGGACACAAAAGCATAAGGATATAATGAACTCTGGGGACTCAGAGAGATGGGTGGGGTGATGAGGGATAAAACACCACACATTGGGTACAGTGTACACTTGTTCAGTTGATGGGTGCACCAAAATCTCAGATATCACCACTAAATAACTTATACATGTAACCAAACACCACTTGTTCCCCCAAAACTATTGAAATAATAATAATAAAATGGAAATAAAAATAAACATAATTAAAAATGACAAATGGGATATTACCACTGATGCCACAGATATACAAATAACCATCAGAAAATATTATGAACACAACTATGCACACAAACTAGAAAATTTAGAGGAAATGGATAAATTCCTGGACACATACATCCTCCCAAGACTGAACCAGGAAGAAATTGAATCCCCAAACAGACCAATAATGAGTTCTGAAATTGAGGCAGTAATAAGTAGCTTAGCAACAACAAGAAAAAAGCCCAGGATCGGATGGATTCACACCCAAATTTTACCAGATGTACAAAGAAGAGCTGGTACCACTCCTATTGAAACTATTCCAAAAAATTGAGGAAGAGGGACTCATTCTATGAGGCTAGCATCATCCTGATACCAAAACTTGGTAGAGATAAAACAAAACCAGAAAACTTCAAGCCTATATCCTTGAACATCAATGGAAAAATCCTCAACAAAATACTAGCAAGCCTAACTGAGCAGCACATCAAAGCCTACTTGTCCATCACGATCAAGTAGGCTTTATCCCTGGGATGCAAGATTGGTTCAACATACACAAATCAATAAATGTGATTAATCACTTAAATAGAACTAAGAACAAAAAAAAACATGATTGTCTCAACAGATGCAGAAAGGCTTTTGATAAAATTCAACACCCTTTCATATTAAAAACTCTCAATAAACTAGCTATTGAAGGAATATACCTCAAAATAATAAGAGCCATCTATAACAAACCCATAGTCAACCTGATACTGAATGGGCAAAAGCTGGAAGCCTTCCCCTTGAAAAATCAGACAAGGATGCCCTCTCCCACCACTCCTATTCAACATAGTATCAGAAGTCCTGGCCAGAGCAATAAGGCAAGAGAAGAAATAAAGGAGATTCAAATAGGAAAAGAGGAAGTCAAACTATCCCTGTTTGCACACGACATGATCCTATATCTATAAAGTTCCATAGTCTCAGCCAAAAAGCTCATTAAGCTGATAAACAACTTCAGCAAAGTCTAGGATACAAAATCAATGTACAAAAGTCATTAGCATTCCTATACACCAAAAACAGTCAAGCTGAGAGCCAAATCAGGAATGAACTCTCATTTACAATTGCCACAAAAAGAATACGTAGGAATACAGCTAACCAGAGAGGTGAAATATTTCTACAATGAGAACTACAAAACACTGTTCAAAGAAATCAGAGATGACACAAAGAAGTGGAAAAACATTCCATGCTCATGGATATGAAAAATAAATGTTGTTAAAATGGCCATACTTCCCAAAACAATTTATAGGTTCAATGCTATTCCTATCAACCTAGCAATTACTTTCCTCACAGAACTAGAAAAAACTATTTTAAAATTCAAATGGAACAAAAAATGAGCCTGAATAGCCACAACAATCCTAAGCAGAAAGAACAAAGCTGGAGGTATCACATTACCCAACTTCAAACTATATTACAGGGCTACAATAACCGAAACAGCATACTACTTGTACAAAAACAGACTCATAGACCAATAGAACAGAATACAGAGCCCAGAAATAAGGCCATACACTTATAACCATCCGATCTTTGACAAAGATGACAAAAACAAGCAATGGGAAAAAGACTCCCTATTCAATAAATGGTGCTGGGTTAAGTGGCTAGCCATATGCAGAAGACTAACTGGATCCCACTCTTATACCATACACAAAAATAAACTCAAGATGGAGTAAAGACTTAAATGTAAAACCCAAAAGCATAAAAACCCTGGAAGACAACCTAGGCAATACCGTTCTGGACATAGGAATGGGCAAATATTTCATGACAAAGATGCCAGAACCAACTGCAACAAAAGCAAAAATTGACAAATAAGATGTAATTAAACTAAAGAGTTTCTTCACAGCAAAAGAAACTATCAACAAAGTAAGCAGATGACCTATAGAATGGGTGAAAATATTTGTAAGCTGCATCTGACAAAGGTCTAATATCCAGCATCTATAAGGAACTTTAACAAATTTATAAGAATAAAACAAGCAATCCCATTAAAAAGTGGGCAAAAGACAAGAAAAGACACTTTTCAAAAGAAAACATACATGCAGCCAACAAGAATATGCAAAAGCTCAACATCATTGATCATTAGAGAAATGCAAATCAAAACCACAATGAGATACTATCTTACACCACTCAGAATGTCTATTATTAAAAAGTCAAAAAGTAACAGATGCTGGTGAGGTTGTGGAGAAAAAGGAATGCTTATACACTGTTGGTTGGAGGTAAATTAATTCAACAATTGTGGAAAGTAGTGTTGTGATTCCCCAAATAGCTAAAAACAGAACTACCGTTAGATTCAGCAATCCCATTACTTGGTATATACTTAAAGAAATATAAATTGTTCTATCATAAAGACACATGCACATGTATGTTCATTGTAGCACTATTCACAATGGCAAAGACATGAAATCAACCTAAATGCCCATCAATGGTAGATTGCATGAAGAAAATGTGATACATGTAAAGCATGGAATACTATGCAGCTATAAAAAAGAACAAGATTATCATCCAGGAATACGGATAGAGCTGGAGGTCATTATCCTTAGCAAACTAATGAAGAACAACAACAACAACAACAAAAAATACCACATGTTCTCACTTATGAGTGGGAGCTAAATGATGAGAACATATGGACACGTAGAGGGGAACAATAGATACTGGGGCCTACCTAAGGGTGGAGGTTGGGACAAGGGAGAGGATCAGAAAAAATAACTAACGGGTACTAGGCTTAATACCTGGGTGACAAAATAATCTGTACAACAAACCCCCATGAGATGAGTTTTCCTCTATAACAAACCTGCACATGTACCTGTGAACTTAAAATAAAAGTTTAAAATATAAGAAAAGTAACAAAAATATTTAGTTGTCCAGAAACACTAAAGGAATCTCAGTAATTGAACAGGAATATTTTTTCTGCGACATTTTATTTTGCCTTTCTCAGATCAACAGTGATATATGGAAAATATTAGTTTAATTGGTTTAAAAGATTATTCAAAGCAATCTATGTACCGATGAAAAGCAAACAGTATGTCTTACAATCTTAGGCTAATGTGCACAGCAGGAAAGAACAATTAGTAAAATCATGAATTATCCCTCTGTTTTTACTTTCACTTAAAAGTCTGTCTTTTGGTTTGTATACAGCCATGTTTCATGGCTTGAGAAAATCAGGAATTTCAATATAAATGTGTTAACTGAGTTTGGATTCTAGTGTAAAATGCAAAACCTGTGTAAGTCAAACATTGATTTGGATAAATGAAATGGAAATGCGCTTAAAACAATAGTAGTCTTTAATGAAGAAACAATATATGAGACAAAAGGAAAGAAGTTAGCTCTTTTGTTAGAGGTCTAGACAAAGGATCATTTGTGAATTTGATATTTTTCATCCAGTTATTAACATTATCTGGTATAAGCATGAGACATACAACAGAAATTATATAAATGCTTGAACACATGAATTAATACATGAATGAACAAATACTCTCATGAGTTTTATTTTACTGTGTGAATAAATTTTCATAAAATATCATGTGTGTCATATCTGGATGATCTGATCACTAAAAAGGTTACTTGTAGAGTCAAGAAAATCTTGCATAACTGGTAATTTAAAAGTAAGAAATACTAATAGAATAATATGGTCATAAGCCATAAATGTCAGCCACTGATTACAAGAGAGCACATATGAGAACCGGCATAAATCAGGGTAAACTTATTCTCACTCCTGTATTGTGATCACAAGGCAAAAGTCTGTTTTAGGTGCCCTAGTGATCTAGTTAGAACTAAATATTTCTTTTATTGTTTGTTGTTTACTTTTTGAATCTCATAAGATTGAATCCATGGGAATATTAAAACTTAACTGTGAATATTTATTTTTATAATAGCATCAACACTCTAAGAACTGTACTTTCCTGTATCGTTATTTCAATTATGTTATTGAAGTATGGTTAATGAATACATAATTGCAATCTGCAATATCATTCTAATGTTTTCATGTTTAGAAAATCTCTCCTTTTCTGTTTCTGTTCAAATTATGATAAGAAAATCTAGCTTTCTTTTCCTATTCACATAAGTGTAAATACCCTCAACCTGAAAAGAGAAGATATAAAGTCTCTCTCACATTCAGGAACTTTGTCCTTGCTAAATACTCCTGAATCGAGTGGGTCATTAGAAAAGACATTACTCTTTGTCTAGTTTCTAAAAAATGGGGACAAAACTTACCCACCTTGTGGGAACTATATATAGCAACAAATCATTCACTATATGAGGCTATAGCTAGCATTCTTTAGTTTATGAAATGAAGGGTAAAGCCCCTTGTAAGTATTTCTGCATACTCTGCTCAAAAGAGCATTGTATTAAGTGAACAAATCCTCTCTCATGTGTTTATGAACATTAATGTCTAGATTGCAGGAATGATTTAAAGAGAATGCCAAGTCAAAGAAATTGTTCTACTAATGACAACTTCTAGTAGCGCCATGGCAGACTGACAAGAGATATAATTCAATACATAATTTGTTTCCCCCTGAAATCATATCACTCACACTGCTTTTGAAGTGATCACTGTGGCCACAATTTCCTGAATTCTTCACTAAGACATTAAAAAGCAAGAAAAGGAAAATTATCAACCAATTATCTTATATCTTCTTTCCTTCAATTATCTTATATCTTCTTTCCTTCTCCTTCAAACCCTCTGGAACTTTTACTGGGAGAAAAAGGAAATATTCATGTGGATATTTACATAAAGAGGATATACGCATGTATGTGGGGAATGTCTGTAAAGTGTTTAACCATAACATTCATTTACATAGACATTTATTAAAAAATGTTTATTGAGTACCTACTACATGTTAGACACTCTATTTGATACTGGAGATGTAATGTCAAATAACACAAACAGTTTTACCTATCATAGTGCTTCCAGTCTAGTAAAAAAGATGACTATACATGAAATATTCATACAAATAAATGTGAAATTGTTACTGTGAGAAGTGTTTAGAAGAAAGACAATGTGGTGCTTAGAGAGTTCAAATAGCATGAATACTAGACCAGAGGTAAAGGAAAGTGCTTTCCTTTATTCTATACTTCAAATGTTCTACCATTCTTTCATCTTTCCTTCTGTTCTCCATGCTTCCTTGACAGACTGTCTTAACTTAGGGCTCATATAGGCACGTCTTATGCAATAATAAATACATAAATACATGGATCAACAATTTAAAAAATAGATAATTAAAATACAACTTTTAACCACTACCTTGTGTTAAACTACTGTTAATATATTGCCTAGATTCTATGGCATCATAGATAACATGAATCCTAAAAGTCCTACTTACAAAGAAAACAAAAACAAACAAATAGAAACCTGGTTACAGGGTTATTAGCTGATTTAGGAGCCATAAGATTAGATTAGTTTTGTACCTCTATAAGATGAGCATCTATATTAAAAAGAAAAGCCAAGAGAAAGAATGTTATATTTTGACTAAAGTCCTAAAATTTCTTAATTTTCATTCTGATTTTTCTTGCCATGTTAGTTAATATTATGATGCCCTCAAATTTTCTAGAATTATTTTTAAAATATGTTTTTATAAACAAATGTCCACGCCATGAGAAAAAGCCACTAGATGAAATTCTCAATTTTTAAGAGTAGATGGTGATGGCAGTGATTAACTTTTATATCATTGTTCATGTTTTCCATGTCTTTGAGCAGGAGCCTCTTCTGTGAAAACTCAAAATAATAAAACCTGTAGTTAAGCATCCAGGGCCAAATTATTTACTGGACTGTACAAGTAGTATCAGATTATGCTGATTTTTATATCATTGTCCATGTTTTCCATGTCTTTGAGCAGGAGCCTCTTCTGTGAAAACTCAAAATAATAAAACCTGTAGTTAAGGACCCAGGGCCAAATTATTTACTGGACTGTACAAGTAGTATCAGATTATGCTGATTTTCATAAAATTTTAAGTGATTTGCATTATACTAAAGGCATTTTAAAACAAGACTCCATCAAGTAAAAAATAGGAAAATATGAAACTGTAGATATTGAAGGATCAGTACTATCCTTTTTTCTAATGTATACATAAATTAAAGAAATACATTTACCAAAATATGGACCGCATTTTTCTTTATGGGTGAGACTACAGGTCTTTTTTTCTCCATTATTGAAATTTTTCCATAGTTTTCTTTTTTTATGGTAATTAAATGTTTTATTTTCTAATATACATTTTTAAGTTGTTGATTAATATTGACAGATTTTCAAAGCCATTATAGTTTTGAAGTTTTTCCCCTTCTACCCATATACAACTTTCCAAATTAGGAGATATAACTTTTAGAGGAAAGCATTTCAAACACTTAAACACACACATTAAAAAAAATTGTAAGGTTTTAAATGTAAACATGCATTTGATCTATATGTCCTACGTTTTCAATCTTTCAAATTGCCTCCAGAAGTCTTTTTTTAAAATTATTATTATACTTTAAGTTATAGGGTACACGTGCGCAACGTGCAGGTTTGTTACATATGTATACATGTGCCATGTTGGTGTGCTGCACCCATTAACTCGTCATTTACATTAGGTATGTATCCTAATGCTATCCCTCCCCACTCCCCCCACCCCATGACAGGCCCTGGTGTGTGATGTTCCCCACCCTGTGTCCAAGTGTTCTCATTGTTCAATTCCCACCTATGAGTGAGAACATGCGGTGTTTGGTTTTTCTGTCCTTGTGATAGTTTGCTCAGAATGATGGTTTCCAGCTTCATCAATGTCCCTACAAAGGACATGAACTCATCCTTTTTTATGGCTGCATAGTATTCCATGGTGTATATGTGCCACATTTTCTTTATCCAGTCTATCATTGATGGACATTTGGGTTGGTTCCAAGTCTTTGCTACTGTGAATAGTGCCGCAACAAACATACATGTGCATGTTTCTTTATAGCAGCAATAAAAAGACCAAATACCTAAGCATATACTTAATAAAAGTATAAGACCTGTATGGATAAAACTTTCTTTTTTTGAGATGGAGTCTCGCTTTTGTTGCCCAGGCTGGAGTGCAATGGCATAATCTCGGCTCACTGCAACCTCCACCTCCTGGGTTCAAGTGATTCTCCTGTTTCAGCCTCCCAAGTATTTGGGATTACAGGCGACTGCCACCACACCTGGCTAATTTTTGTATTTTTAGTAGAGATGGGGTTTCACCATATTGGTCAGGCTGGTCTCAAACCCCTGACCTCAGGTGATCTGCCTGCCTCAGCCTCCCAAAGTGGTGGGATTACAGGTGTAAGCCACTGCGTCTGGCAGATAAAACTTTTGAACACCGGAAATCTAAGAGAATAACTGAACAGATGGGGAAAGACATACTATTTTCATGGACAATCAAAATCAAAATCAAATAGTGTAAATTTTCTCTCAACTAATAACATTCCCATGATTGCAATAAAAATATAATAGATTTATAATATTTGTTTTAGCTAGATGAACTGATTCTAAATTTCATATGAAAATAAATAGAGAATGAAACTGAAAAAGACAATGAGAAGATACTAGTCTTATCAGATATTAAAATATAAGGCTTTAATAACAAAACCTATATGGTACAGAGGCATTAATAAACAATCCAACAAAGCAAAAATGAATCTAGGCATTGACTAGACATCAGAATTAAGTATACTGTAGATGTGAAGGAGAGTTGGAATAATTAACTAGTGTTGTGACAACCAGGAAGCAATTTAGAAAAAACTAATATTGGATCTATGCCTTACAGAAATGATTTTCAGTGTGCTTCAGACCAGTGCATCAGCATCAACCACGGAACTTGTTAGTAATGAAATTTGTTGGGCCCCACTCCAGACTTAGTGAATTAGAACCTCTAGGGCACACCCCAGCAATCTGTTTTAAAAAGTTCTCTAGGTGATTTGAATGCACGCTCAGGTTTTAGACCACCTGCCTTACTCTATACACCAGAGTAATTCAAAATGAATCAAATATTTACCTATAAAGAATTGAAACCACATAACTACTAGAAGAAAGTAGGAGATAAATCTTTTATAACATTGGAGTGGGAAAGTTCTTTCCAACTATGACTCAAAATACAGCAAACATAAAAATTACTAATAAAATTTTACCACATTGGAAACAAAACAAAACACTTCTAAATTGACAAATCACCCTGAGAAAAGACATGAGGAAACTGTAATAAAACATTTGCAACTCATATTGTATTAACCAGAATCCCAGGAAGAAACAGATGGCACAGGAAATCAGATTAATTAAAGGACAGTTTAATAAAGGGACTATTTGGAAAGGTGTGGACAGATTAAATAAAGGAACCACAAGAATAATGTAATACCCCAGAGCTAGAAATATTAAGGCTTTTGATGACCCTTGGCTTAAAAAAAAAAATGAGGAGAGGGAATGGTTACTGGAACCTGGGAGGAAAGAATGTTATGGAGAAGACCACTTTAGTCAAGGGGGGCAGTCATTGCAAGGCAACCTGGTAAAGAAGGAGCTGGAGGAATAAATACTTCAATCTTACTCTCCTCCCTCTCTCTTATCTCCTGATATTACTTCCTATTGACCAAACTCAATCAGAAGCCAGAGGCCAAGGAAGCCCATTGATAATTATATGGGTCAGCATTCTGAGGGCAGAGAGCAAAGATGGAGATTACATCTAAAGCAGCAAACAAAAGATATCCAGGATAAATATTACAAAGGGCTAATTTTCCTTAATATATAAAGATATCTTCAAAATCTTGAAGTAAAGGATCAACAACTTATTTTTTAAAATGGGCAAATTAGATGAACAATTACTGAAAAGGAAACTCAAATGGATCTTAAACATATAAAAAGACTCCACTCATAATAAGAGAAATGTGACTATAATCACACTGAGGTACCATTTTTGTCTACCATTTTGGTAAAGATACAAAAGTGTGATAATATATTCTATTGGCAAGACTGCGAGGAAAATGGCTGGTGAAAAAGCAGTTTGGCAATTGCAAATGCATATATCATTTGACTCAGCTATATCACTTCTGGTAGTCTATCCTATAGAATATATTTCCACAGGTACAAACTGATGTATTCACACAACTTTTATTGCAGTATAAATTGCAATAGAAAAGGACTGGAAATCAGACAAATGCCTACTAAGAGAGCCTGGTTAAATAAATCTATCGTACATCTATACAATGGAATACTATGGAACTTTGCAAAAGAAGAATAGTTATCTCTGTACTGATCTGAATAGCTCTCCAAGATACGCTAAGTGAACAAAACAATGCACAAAAGAGTGTGTATAATATGTTTGCTTTTCTGTATGAAAGGGGAGGAAATTAGAATATATGTACATATTTGCTTACATTTATATAAATAAATTCTACACAAGCAACCATAAAATTGATTGCTGTTTAGGGGGTCAGAGGTTGGGAACTGAGTGGTTGGAGAAGATAAGTCGGAAAAAATTTTTCACTATTTAAATTAGTACTCATTCAGAAATTTTTCAGTGTTTTGCTTTTAATAATGGAATAAATAAAACTATGTTTTAAAAACAATCTGGCAGACACCACCTTAACTATGTAAACCAAGGTTAACATTACGAGTAATAAGATATATCAACATCATGTAATCCCTAATATGATGCACTATGAAGGGCAGATCACTTCTGTGGTTTTCTTGCCAAAAATGAGTGGCCTCAATGTAATCATGAGAAAGCATCAAACTCATTGAAGGGACATTCTACAAAATAACTGACTAGCATTATTCAAGTATGTCAAGGTCATGTAAAACAAAGAAAGACTGGGTGTCTCTAAACAGAGTTGAAGAGACTAAGGAGAGATAAGTACAATGTGGGATTCTGAATTAGATCCTAGACCAGGAAAATTATATTAGTGGGAAAACTGTTGAAATTCACATAAGATCTAGAGTTTAGTTAATATTGTTCCTTTGCTATTTTCCTGATTTTGATAATGTACTATGGCTACATAAGGTATGAGAACTAGGAGAAGCTGAGTCAAAGTAATATCAGAACTCACTGTACTATTTTTGCAACTTTTTTGTAGGTCAAATTATATCAAACTTAAAAAGTTATTTTAAAATAAACTTTTGTTGCCAACCTCTTAGGTCCCCAGTCCTTTGCTGGGATGTGTGGGAATACAGACAAACATCATTATTCCTGATATCTGGGATATGACAAAAATCCATGAAACAATGGACAAGTCTAGGTCAAGTTCTTCTGTCATACACTCTTGTAGGAAGATGTTTCTCTCTTTTGTAACACATCTCACTGTGCACCTATATACCCAATTTGGGTGGTTATTTTTTAAATGTTTGCTTTCCTTCTAGACTCTAAGTGTAATAGGAGCAGGAAAAATATTCTGTACATATTGTACATGATTTATGTCATAAAGTATAGATAGGACATTTATGTGGAAGAGCAATTATACTAATTTTGCAAAGTTCCAAAAGGCAGAACCAAAACTAATGGTGGAGATTACAGGGTGGGCGAAATTTCAGCTGAATGTAATGCATTTAGTTTCTAACAATTGGGTCAATAAATAATTAAATGGATTGTTCCAGTGAGGTGGTTCACACCTAAAAAAAAATCCCTCAAAATTGGAAGCATTCCAGAAAACTAAGATGAGATAGAAGGAGCATCTTCAGATGGGAAAGCAGACTAGAGGTCAGCTAAGATTATATGATATTCCAGTGTAGGATTCTGTATCCTTTTCAGCATATCATATTTTAAATTTCCTTAAGCTTCCTTCATATTTGAAGAATCAAAGGAGCTTTTTTTGGCCATCCTTTAACTCTGTGATCTCAGTATGTCATATGTCAAGGTTACCCTTTGAAGCCCATTTACTAATAAATAACATTTAGCTCACAGAAGATTATCTGTTTCAGTTCTGCCTCTCATTCAGCCTTGGCAGATCCCTATGTAGATTATCCTCGTCAATTTGACAGTTCATTCCCAAGAATGCCAACAGCAAATATTAGTCCGGAAGAAATTCTGGAGACCATCTATTTAACGACAGATGCTCTCTCTAGCTCCATGCTGACATAAATTTTAAAGGTCCTTTGGTATGGAAACCTGTCAAAGGTTTTGTTTTTGTTTTTGTTTTAGAAACAGTCTCCCTATGTTTCCCAGGCAGGTCTTGAACTCTTGGGCCCAACTGATCCTCCTGCCTTAGCCTTCCAAGTAGCTGGAATTCTAGTAGTGCAACATAAGTGTCTGGCTTTTGTCAAAAGTTTTTGAAGGTCTAAATGAGTTATAACCACTTCAGCCCACACAAAATACTCAAAAAAAAAAAAAAACTCTAGTTGATTTAGTCAGTCATAATTTTTCTTTACAGAAATCATGATTATTTTTACCTTTTAGGTTATGTTTTCTTAAGCATTTTATGATCTTTGTTAATCTACCACCTCACTCACCATGAAAGAACAAGAATTATTGGTCTATAGTTCTCATTATTCTATCTTTATGGAATGTAGTTAACGTGGTGATCATTTGTAACAAAATGCAACACTTCTCGGTCATTTGTCCCACATTTCAACTTTTACTTCCAGACTCTTCAGGAGATGCTCTCTGGCCCTTATGATTCTCCTATACTTAGTAAATTGATTAACTCTTGACCAATGATTTCAAATGGAACTTTCCATGATGATGTAAATGTTCTATAAATCTGTGCTATACAGGATGTTACCCACTAGGCACATGTGGCTATTGTGGACTTGAAATGTGGCAAGTATAACTAAGGAACAGATTTTTAGAATTTTCATTTTATTTTATTAAATTCAAATTTATATGTAAATAGCCACATGTGGCTAGTGGCTACTATATTGGACAGAACAGACATAGACCATTCTACATATTTAAAATAATTTACACAATACCTCTGACATATTTGATTTACTAAACCTTTTGAGACAAGTGCTATTCTTAATATTTTTCTCAGTAAAAACCAATGAAAATAATTCAAGTAGTCTGTTATCTAATTTTTTTAAAAAATATCAGAATAGTTTTTGTTTCTGTTTCCTCATTTTCCACTTTGGGTTATAGTGTACTAAGCTCCGAGTTTGGAAGCATGTGGTCAGCATCTGAGAAATCGTTCAGTGATCTTGATCTTTTCACTTATTTGATTTATTTAATCAGAACCTATTGAATCACAGTAATCCAGTAGTTCTAATGTTTTCTTTTTCTTTTCCCAATCAACTGTCCATTCAATATACATTAGCCTTTACTGTGAGCTAGGTACTCTGGGATGTAATAGGAATAAGGTAATGGAGTAGAGAAGAACTAACATATATTGAGTGTCTACCATATACCATATTTTCCTATATATAGGATATCTATAAAATAGGACTTCTGTTTTAATTTTCAACACTGCCCTGCATAGTCTTACTACCTCTATTTTTACAAACAAGGAAATCAAGGGCAAGAAAGGTTAAGAGACTGCACAGGGCTACAGGACTAAGCAAGAGAACCAGGATTCAAAACCAGGTCTTTGAACTAGAAGTTCAATCTTCTTTCCACTAAACCACAGCTGACTCCTGAATAATTAAAAAGAAAACAATAATACCTAGCATAGTTTGAGTATTCATGTGCCAGGATGTATGCTGGGTACTTTATATACATTACCATTTAATTCTCACAATATCCTCAAAACTCATTTAATCCTCACAACATCCTCAAAACTCATAGGAATGAGTTTTACAGATAAGAAACTATAAAACACAGGTTAAATAACTTTAAGTTAGCAGGGTCAAATGCTTTAGCGAGGTCAAAAAGGATTTAAATAGCTCTTCTACCACGTTCAAAGCACTATATTAGGTTGGGACAGAGTAGGCAGATCACTGTCTTCAAAAGTCTTTTCCTCTTCCATTCTCTTCAGTATTCCTTCCCTCCCCTGTTCACTTTCTATATGCAGTCAGGCAATGGAGGTATGTTCTGAGAATGCACCATTAGGCACTTCTGTTATTATGAGAACATCATAGAGTGGACTTACACAAACCTAGATGATATAGCCTACTACATACCTAGGTTATATGGTATAGCCTATTGTTCCTAGGCTACACACATGTACAGTATGTAACTGTACTGAACACTGTAGGCAACCAACACAATGTTATTTGTGTATCTAAACATATTGTTTATATTGTGTTATAATCTTATGGAACCAGCATCATATATGCCATCCGTCATTGACAGAAATGCCCTTATGTGGCAAATGACTGTAATTTATCAAAGTATATTCAATCTGAAAATCAAGTTAATGATACATAATTTTCATTTATTGCAAATTTGATTCCTGTTACAAATTGTATTCCAATTATATTGGAGTAGGCAGAGCCAGGGTGGAATGTGCTTAAAATTAAGACTGGACTCAAAGTTAACAGCAGAGCAGTTGCTTCTAGTTTATAAGCTCCTGATTCAATTTTTTCCACCTTGTTTCATGACTTAGCTATTCTACCTTGTCTCACACATTTCAGATTTTGACTTTTTTATAACATTCAAAAATGTTATATATATTTTCAAGATGCATATAGTTAATTTCCTTATTCTCCTTATTTTAATTTCTCTTCTTTGCTTCAGGAGACATTAAGTACATTAAGACATTAAGTACAATCTAAGTGGAAAGATGAGAACTGCTGCTGGCCAAAATGGTATATATTTTCAAGAGGCGTATTGTTAATTTCCTTATTCTCCTTACTTTAATTTCTCTTCTTTGCTTCAGGAGACATTAAGTACAATCTAAGTGGAAAGATGAGAACTGCTGCTGGCCAAGATTATAAAAATCGTTTAACAAGGGAAAAATGTGTCATTTGATAAAAAACCTCAACCTGAAAAACGTAAGTGAAAAACAGCTGAATGTAATGTGTGTGTGTGTATATTATACATGTGTGACAGAGTATATACACACACTCATACACACAGACATATATATATTCATTTCCCTCCTGGAACCAAATATTGAGAAAAATTCATCTAAGTGAATGCCCATGGAAATACTGCTTTCCTCTCTTTCTTTTTGGTAGTCCATTTCTGATTCAGTCTAAGGAGGAACCAGAGGATTATCTAAAGTCTAGAGCAATTCAAGATGCCTACTCCAAGAGACGTGAGGCAGTTCCCAGATTAACCTAGTATTTCAGTTTTATTTTGAGAGGAACTGGGGATTCAGTATGGATCAAAATCTCTGGGAGCATTCCAGACTACCTCAGAGCAGACTCAAATCCAACTTGCCAGTCGGGTGTGGATGGGTAGGAGTCAGATTTTTCTGAGTGTTAGTCACCAGTCCCTCTCCTTTAACTCTGAAAGCAAAACCTGAATGCAATCTGCAAAATCATACTCAAATTATTTCAAAGGTCCTTATCTCTCAGAAAGAGCATACATCTATGGGTTTGGCTAGTGCTCACAGTCAAATCACAGCTCTTTATATTTGTTTTGTCACCTCTAAAAAAGAAGAAAAAATTGGAATATGAGCCATCTCTGTCTTGCAGGCCTGTTTTAACTACTTAAAGGTAAAGTGCTTCAAATACCAAAATTGTAATACAAACTAGTAGATTATTATAGGGAAAGATACAAATTCTTTTTAGCATGAAGCACTAAAAACGACGTCTACATTTTTCTGGTTTTTTTGTACATTTGAAACGTATACCTCTTAAAGCAAGATTTTTTTAATTAAAAAAATTTTAACTGGACACATAATAATTACACATATTTATGGAGTACACAGTGATATTGTTATACATATAATGTATATTAATTAGATCAGGGTAATTAGCATATCCATCACATCAAACATTTATCATTTCTTTGTATTGAAAATTTTTGATATCCTCTTTTATCTATTTGAAACTATATATTGTTGTTAACTATAGTCATCCTACAGTAGTACAGAACACTGCAAATTAATCCTCCTATCTAGCTGTAATTTTGTACCCTTTAACAAATATTTCCGTATCCTCTCCTTTCCCCTACCCTTCCCAATCCCTAATAACCATAATTCTTCTCTCTACTTTTATGAGGTCACCTTATTCTGCTCCCAAATATAAGTGAGAACATGCACTATTTATATTTCTATTCCTGGCTTATTTCATTAACATAATGTTCTCCAGTTCCATCCATGTTGCCAGGAATGACAGGATTTCATTCTGTTTTATGGCTGAATAGTATTCCATTGTGTATACATACCACATTTTCTTTATCCACTCATCTGTTGTTTGACACCTTGGTTGTTTCTATATCGTAGCTACCGTGAATAGTGCTTCAGTAAACGTGGTGCAGATGCCTCTTTGATATCCTTTGATTTCCTTTCCTCGCATGGTAGTAGAATTGCTAAATCATATGTTAGTTCTATTTTTAGTTTTTTGAGGAACTTCCATACCGTTTCTCCATAGTGGCTGTACTAATTTACATTTCCACCAACAGTGTGTAAGAGTATCTTTTCTCCACCTCCTCACCAGCATTTGTTATTTTTTTTGTCTTGTTGATAATATGCATCTTAACCAGGGTGAGAGGATACCTCATTGTGGTTTTGATATCAATTTCCCTGATGATAAGTGATGTTGAGCATTTTTTCATGTATTTGTTGGCCATTTGTATGTCTTCTTTTCAAAAATATGTTTAGACCAACTGCCCATTTTTAAATTGGATTGCTTGTTTTTTATTGAGATGCTTGAGTTCCTTGTGCATTTTGGATATTAATCTCTTGTTAGATGAATACTTTGCAAATACTTCTCCTATTCTTCATGTTGTTTTTATTCTATTGATTGTTTCCTTTGCTGTGCAGAAGCTTTTCAGTTTGATCCCATTTGTTTATTTTTGCTTTTGTTGCCTATGCTTTTGAGGTTGTAATCATAAAGTCTTTTCCCAGACCAATGTCTTGAAGGATTTCCCTTATTTTTTTAACAAGTATTTTTATAGTTTCGGGTTCTATATTTAGGTCTCTCTTCCATTTTGAGTTGATTTTTGTATAGGTTGAGAGGTGAGGATCTACTTTCATTCTTGTGTATATGAATATCCAGTTTCCCCAACACCTTCATTGAAGAGACTGTCCTTTCCCCAATGTTCTGGGTGCCTTTGTCAAAAATCAGTTGGTTGTAGATATATGGATTAACTTCTGGGCTCTCTTTTCTATACCATTGGCCTATGTATCTGTGTTTATACTTGTACTATGCTCTTCTGGTTACTAAGGCTTTGTAGTATATTTTGAATTTGGTAGTATGATACCTGAAAGCTCTGTTCTTTTTGCTCAGAACTGCTTTGGCTACTTGGGGTCTTTTGTGCCACCATACAATTATAAGATATAAAAACAATTATGTGAAGAATGTCATGAGTATTTTGTTTTTTGTTTAGTTTTCCTTTTTTAAAAGAAGTTGTGTGGCACACAGTAGGAGTATATATTTATGGAGTACAATAGATATTTTGATACAGGCACACAATGCATAATAATCACAACAGAATAAATCAGGTTATCCATCACCTCAATTATTGATCCTTTCTCTGTGATAAACAATCCAATTATATCTTTTTGTTATTTAAAAATATCCAATAAGTTATTGTTGACTGTAGCCATCCTGCTATGCTATCAAATACTAGATCTTATTCATTCTATCTAAGTATATTTTTAAATCCATTGGTCATCTCCTCTTTCCCCACCCCACTACCTTTCCCAGGCTCCAGTAACCGTCATTCTGCTGTCATCATTAGTTCAGCTATTTTAATTTTTAGCTTTCACAAATAAGTGAGAACATGTGAAGTTTGTCTTTCTGCTCCTGGCTTATTTCACTTAATGCCCTCCAGTTCCATCTATATTGTTGCAAATGACAGTATCTCATTCTTTTTATGGCTGAATAGTTTTCCATTGAGTATAGGTGCCACATTTAATTTCTCCATTCATCTGCTGATGGACACTTAGGTTGCTTCCAAACCTATAAGGCTTCCACCGAAAAGTCTGCTACTTTTAGGATCTTTTATTTTTCCTTGACCTTTAGGGGCTTGATCACTATGTTTCTTGGGATAGCCTTATTTTGAGTTAAATCTTCTTGGTATGCTATAGTCTTCTTGTACTTGAATATTGATATCTTTCTCCAGGTTTGGGAAGTTCTTTGTTATTATCCTTTTGAATAAACTTTCTACCCCTATCTCTCTCTCTACCTCCTCTTTAAGGCTAGTAACTCTTAGATTTGTCCTTTTGAGACTATTTTCTAGATGTGTAGGTGTGCTTCATTCTTTTCTATTCATTTTTTATCTCCTCGGACTACATATTTTCAAATAGTCTGTCTTCAAGCTCAATAATTCTTTTTTTGCTGAATCAATTCTGAAGAGACTCTGATGCATTCTTCAGTGTGTCAATTGCATTTTTCAGATCCAGAATGTCTGCTTGATTCTTTTAAATTATTTCGATCACTTTGTTCATCTTATCTGATAGGAATATGAATTCCATCTCTGTGTTATTTTTGAATTTCTTTGTGTTTCCTCAACATGGATATTTTGAATTCTCTGTCTGAAAGGTGACGTATTTCTAACTTCCCATAATTGGTCACTGGTGCCTTATGTAGTTCATCTGGTGAAGTCTTGTTTACCTGAATGGTCTCTGCATGTGTATGTTTGTTGGTGTCTGGGTATTGAAAAGTTAGGTATTTATTGCAATATTCACAGTCTGGGCTTGTTTGTACCCATTCTTTTTGGTAAGATTTTCCAGGTATTTGAAGGGACTTAGATGTTTTGATCTAAGCCTTTGGTCACTGCACCTATATCTGCATTAGGGGTCAGCCCAAGCCCATAACATTGTGGATCTTGCAGCCCCATAGGTACCACCTTGTTGGTCTTGGGTAAAATCCAGGAGATTTCCCTGGATTACCAGGCAGACACTCTTTTCTCTCTTCTCTTACATTTCCCTCAGTCTCTCTCTGTGTGTGGAACTGCCTGGAGCTAGGGAATGGGTGACACAAGCACCCCTGTGGCCATCATCACTGGTAATCTGCAGGGTCAGACCTGAAGCCAGCACTGTATTTCACTCAAGGCTCATGGTGACCACTGCCTGGCAAGTGCCTAGTTTCACTCAGGGACCTACGGCTCTACAATCAGCAGGTGGCGAAGCCAGCCAGCTTGTGTCCTTACCTTCAGGGCAGTGAGTTCTCCCTGGCCCCTGTGGGTCCAGAGATGCCATCCAATAGCCAGGGCCTGAGGTAGGGAATCTTAGGAATCTACCTGGTGATCTATTCTACTGTAGCTGATCTGCCACCCAAGCCACAAGACAAAGTCCTTCCTACATTCCCTCACTTTTCCTCAAGCAGAGCAGTCTCTCCCTATGGCTATCACTACCCCAGGCCTGTGGCAAGTACTGCCTGGCTACCACTGATGTTCCCTCAAGTCTTAAGGGCTCTTCAGTCAGCTTTTAGTAAACACTACCAGGCCTGATTCTTTCCCTTTATGGTAATGGGCTCCCTTCTGGTCCAGGGCAGGACCAGAAATTCCATCCAGGAACCAAGGTCTTGAATCATGGATGCCAGGAGCCCACTTGGTGCTCTACCCCCTTGTGGCCAAGGTGGTACCTAAGCTGCAAGACTAAGTCCCCTTTACTCTTCCCTCTCCTCTCCTCAAGCAGGAATCTCTTCTCATGACCATCACAGCTGGGAATGTGCTGGGTCACACCTGAAGCTAGCCTAGTTCTGGGTCTCACCCAAGGCCCATGGCGAGTACCACCTGGTTACCACTGCTGGTTAAAAGGATTCTTTAGTTAGCAGGTGATAAATTCTGCCAGGACTGGGTCCTTTCCTTCAAGGCAGCAGTTTCACTTCTGGCCCTGGGCGTGCTTGGAAATGTCATCCCAGAGCTGGGGCTTGGAATGGGGGCCCCTCAGGACTCTGCCTGGTGCCCTAATCTACTGAGGCTGAGCTGGTATCCAAGTTGCAAGACAAAGTCCTCTTTACTCTACCCTGTCCTCTCCTCAAGCAGAAGGAAGGAGTCTCTCCCAGACCTGTGCACTGAGCTGCCTGGTGTTGGGGAAGGGGTGATGCAAGCACTCCCTTGGCTGCCCCAGCTGTTGTCTCACTAGGACACGTGCACCCCAAGTCTAAAGGCTCTGAGCCCAGCCTAGCACCAGGATTTCACCAGGAATTTCAGTCCTTTTGGCCTAGACTGCCTTTCAAGTTTATTTAGGCCCCCAGAGCACTTTGGCGCATGGTGGTATGGCTTGCTGGAACTCAGGCTTTTATGTGGCTGGGATGGACAATTCGCCTCTGTCTAGGTCTGGTCTAAATGCTCCCTCTGTGGACACAGTGGTGCTTTCTGCTGTGACAGGGCAATACTAAATTCCAGTAGGAAGTCCCACAATCACTGTGGTCTCTTTCCCCTAAGTACGCAGATTTTCTTTCTTCAGCATATGGTAGCTGCTGCAGGAATCCTGGAAGGACAAGACTGTCCTTCTTACCCTCTTCAGTGCCTCTTTCCTTAATATGATGTTAAAACCAGGCAGTGTGATTGCTCACCTGATTTCTGGGTGTTATGAAGGTGCTTTTTTGTGTTTGTGGATAGTTGTTCAATTTGGTGTTCTGGTGTGTATCTATTCAGCCATCTTGCTCCACCTTTTTCTGTCACATGTAGTTTGATATAGATTGCTTTGATTATATAGATTGTCTTGGGTAGCATGGTCTTTTTAACAATAGTAAGTTTTCTCATCCATGGGCATGGGCTATTTTTCCATTTGTTTGTATCCTCTTTGGTTTCTTTCATCAGTGTTTTGTAGTTTTGGTTTATTCCTAAATATTTTCTGTAGCTATTGTAAATGGGACTGAATTGATTTCTTTTTCAGATAGTTCATTGTTTGTGTACAGAAACATTAATAATTTTTTGAGTTTTGATTTTGGATACTGCTACTTTACTGTATAATTTTATTCATTCTAACATTTTTTGGTGGATTCTTTAGGTTTCTCTCTATATAAAAGACCATGTCATCTGCAAATAGGGACTTTCCAATTTGGATGCCCTTTATTTATTTTTTTCTCTTGCCTAAAATTGCTCTGGTTAGAATTTCCAGTATTATGTAGAGTAAGAGTGGTGAGAGTGGGCATCCTTACCTTGTTCTAGTTCTTCGAGAAAAATATTTCAGTTTTTCCCCATTCTGAGCAGTGTGTTTATCATATATAACCTTTATTGTGTTGAGGTACTTTCCTTCTATAACCAATTTATTGAGAGTTTTTGTCATAAAAGGACGTTGATCTTTATCAAATGCCTTTTCTGCAGCTATTGAGATGATCGTATGGTTTTTGTCCTTAATTCTGTTAATGTAATATATCACATTTATTGATTTCCATATCTTGAACCATCCTCACATTCCTGGGATAAATTCCATTTGATCATGGTGTATTACCTTTTTGATATGTTGTTGGTTTTCATTTGTTAGTATTTTCTTGAGGACTTTTGCATCTATGTTCATCAGAAATACTGGCCTGTAGTTTTGTTGTTATTGTTGTTGTGTCCTTGTCTGGTTTGGTATCAGAGTTATGCTGGCCTTGTAGAATCAGTTAGGAAGAGTTTCTGCCTTTTAAAAAATGTTTGGGGAATAGTTTGAGAAGAATTTTCATTAATTTCTCTTTAATGTTTTTTTTAAGTTCTAAACCTTTTAAATTCTCCTAGAAGCCTCTCATCCCTACTCTATAATTGTAAAAAGGAAACAAATTAGCACAGAAGTCAAAAAGTTTCTAATTTGTTCATCTAAAAATTACTATGATTCTGTGAAAGTTATCGGGTACATTTTTAGCATATTCTACCATTTATTATCTCTTTGCAAATAAATTTTTACCTTTCTTGCATGCAAAGAAATGCTGTACGTAAAAAGACAATTGGCCATAGCATACAAATGAAAATTCAAAAAATATATTTTAGCTGGGTGGAAATATGTTACCCTGTTTCTTTTTACTTTCCATGAAAATAATTAACTGCTAACTTTCAAGCTAATATGGGGTTTAAGGGTCCTTTTAGATATGTATGAGTGAGGTGAGATGTGCAGACATGTGGGGACTTAAAAAAGTTGGGAAGTGGTGTGTGGTGTGTATGTGTGTTAATTTATGGTAAGAAGTAAAAATAGTTAAACCTATAAAAGGAAATCTGTAGATAAAAACAATTGTAATATCAATTAGCTACAACCGTTTTATGCAGAGATAGGTTTCTCAAAAATGTTTGCACCTGGGCGCAGTGGCTTCTATCTGTAGTCCCAGCTACTTGGGAGGCTGAGGTGAGAGGATCACTTGAGCCCAGGTGTCTGAGGCTATAGTGAGCTGTGATTGCACCACTGCACTCCAGTCTGGGCAACAGAGCAAGACTTCATCTCTCTAAAAAAAAAAAATTGCATACCCAAAACTATACTTTTGAAAAAAGAGATCTAAAATATTTGCAAAAATATCTTCATTACTTTTCTATGTGGATTGCAAATTTCTTAACAATCAGGATACATTCATCTTGATATTTCTTCATACTTGTATGAGTGCTATGCACCTTGTGAATGCTCAATTAATATTATTGAATGTTGATAAAGAGCAATAGTATCTAGTAAACAGTGCTTCTTTTCCCTTCTCACTTCTAGTTCTCATACTGAATTAAAGACAAAGCATTATCTACATTGATATGTGGCTGCCAAATTGGCCACAATATTCTTGGATTTTGTATTTCAGTGAATAAAGTAAATTTTTGATCACAGAATTAGCTCACCCATACAGAAGTATAACTTAGCCATTAAAGTGATCAACTGATACTAAATTCTTTCATGCTGCAGATTTTTAGTTATATATGCCAAACACAGGAACTGTGAAGTTTTATTTGTTAAATTTGCTGGAATGTTCTCTTAAAACTTTCCTCTATCCCTGGTTATTTTATTTTTGTTTTAAGAGATGGGTTTCTCACTATGTTGCCATAGCAACAGTCAAACTCCTGGGCTCAATTGATCCTCCTACCTCATCCTTCCCAGTAGCTGAGACTACAGGTATGTGCCACTGTGCCAGGCTATCCTTGGTTCTATGAGCATGACTCCCAAAAAACTTGTTGCAGAGAAAGTCCCTGTTTGAAGCAGACAACATTTTGATGTGGCAATATGGTTGTATCAAAAAGTCTACATCCATGTTCCTGCATTGTAACGTGGTGAATTCTGAGTATGTGTGGAACAGTTTTGGGCTTCCCCACAGTTAAAGACTTAAACGTAATCACATAAGATTTCCTAACAGCTACGCGGCATCCCAAAAGGTAGCCACTTTGTGAATCTACTATTTTAAAACCTCCCCTCTATAAAAATTCTCTGTGAAATTTATGCTAATATCCACTTGAATAATATATGGAGTTTTCAGAATTAGGCATAGCAAGACATCTGTAACACAAGACTATGAATACTACTTGGCAAGATTTGATATTCAATTGGTATTCATTGCTCTAATATGGATATTTCACAGTTGGAGCGAGACAACTGCTAGCAATACAGCATGGTCAGAATGGCTAATGGGAGCATTCAATAAGTAAATGCACAGAAAAAGAAACTTCTTGTCTCTTCTTTAATCATTTCTTTGCTAGTTAGTTCTAATTTATTCCAATACCAATCTATTACTAAATTGAAAAATATGATTGCCAAGCTCCTTTTTAGAAATATAAAAGCTTAAAAGTTTGAGCATTAATTCATGCTTAAACATATTCTTTTATAATGAACTTTCTCAGTCTGTATAGTTATTGCAGTTTGATATTTAATAAAATTATTTCAAAATGTATTTATTTGAATTTATGGTTATAACACAGCTACATTTGACCCATACTGCCTACATTTGTTATAATAAGCTAAGGAAAAAATAATGTAGGCTATAGGATACACAAAATTTGAAAAACTAGAAATAAAAATCAGTATATCAAAAACGTTTTTTCTCTAATAAAATTAGAAAGTTTTATTCTAATAAATAATGTCCTTATCCAATAGGATCTATCCTGTTTGAATAAGATAAAGTCAGTCATCTGACATAAAAATAAAATAGCAATAGTAATAATGCTAGAATCTCATGATTATCTACAGATGGTTAATCCACACACTTTGGCATCTAACTCAGCTAGATAAAGGCTATGGTCCTATTTTTCAAGGAACTCAATCTCGCTTTCTTTTTTCCCACTAATAGGCAAAATAACTGTGTTAAGATTAATCACTGGCAAATGTGCTATCAACAAACTATCAACATCGAAGGCAGAATATCTTAGATAATACCCACTAAAAGATATACTAGATGTTAAAACAACTATTCTTCTACTTAATAAAATAGGACTTATTCAGCTAGCAGTTTTACTTGTGTTGTCACCAGACCTGTCAATCTTTCAAAAGATAAGGAAATTCACAGTTCTATAAAATAACGAGGCCAATTCTTATAAGGTAAACAAAAAATTAGCCTCATTATGTTATTATCACAGTCCTATTGTGACTATGGTAAAGAGTTGATGCAAATAGTGTTATAACAAAAAAGGATGAGTTCATGTCCTTTGCACGGACATGGATGAAGTTGGAAACCATCATTCTCAGCAAACTATAGCAAGGACAGAAAACCAAACACCGCATGTTCTCACTCATAGGTGGGAATTGAACAATGAGAACACTTGGACACAGGATGGGGAACATCAGACACCCCGGGGCCTGTCGTGGTGTGGGGGGAGGGGGGAGGGATAGCATTAGGAGACATACCCTAATGTAAATGATGAGTTAATGGGTTCAGCACACCAACATGGCACACGTATACATATGTAACAAATCTGCATGTTGTGCACAAGTACCCTAGAACTTAAAGTATAATAATAATAATAATAATAAACGATACCTATTATTTATGCAATTGTGTAATATCATGCATTCTAGAAGGCAATACTTCTACACACATAATATTTAAATCATTCTGACATTATTTTCTCAAAGTTTTATTTCATTTTAAATTGACACATAATAATTGTGCATATTTATTGGATACATTTTGATATTTTGATACATGTATACACTGTATATGATCAAATCAGGGTACTTAGCTTATCCATCACCTCAAACAATTATCATTTCTTTTTTTTTCCTTGTTCCCACACTACACAGATGTAACAACGATCATTTCTTTGTGATGAGAACATTCAAAATCCTCTTTTCTAGTTACAGTTGACCCTTGAACAACGTGGGGGTTAGGAGCACTGACACCATGTGCAATAGAAAATCCGTGTATAACTTTTGATTCCTCAAATACTTAACTACTAATAGCCTACTATTGACTAGAAGCCTTACTGATAACATAAACAGTTGATTAACACATATTCCATGTTATATGTATTATATACTGTATTATTACAGTAAACTAAGCCAGAGAAAAAAATGTTATTAAGAAAATCATAAGGAAGATAAAGTGTATTTACTATTCATTAAGTGGAAATGGATCATCATAAAGGTCTTCATCCTTGTTGTCTTCATGTTGAGTAGGCTGAGGAGGAGGAAGAGAAGGGGTTGGTCTTGCTGTCTCAGAGATAGCAGAGGTGGAAGAAAATCTGTGTAAAAGTGGACATGCACAGTTCAAACCTGCATTGTTCAAGGTTCAACTGTATATTTACTATAAATACTTAACAGTGTAATCCATTGAAACCTAATCTGTCTCAGTAAAAGAGACCATTACTCACCCAAGTTATACAAGACAGAAACATGGACTTGATCCTTGAGTATTCTCTCTTCCTCACTTGGTGTATCAATTATCACATCCCATCTGTTAGCTCTTCATATTTCTTAAATCCATCAATTGTCTCCATCTCTACTGCTACTGTCATAGTCCAACCACCCTTCATCTTTTACCTTGTCTGTTACCATAGCCTTTTAGGTGGATTATAAGTTTCTATTTTTGCCCTGTCTCAACTTTCACCATTCATTCTCCATGGTGGATCCAGCATGACCTTTCCAAAACATAAATATAATCTTGTTACTTTCTTAAGTAAAAGCTTTTTAATTGTGCTCAGTAACCTACAGGACGAAAATTCTATTTTTTGGCATAAAGCCTTTCCTGGTTGGCCCCTGCCTTCTTTGCCAACCTCATTTTCCATGCCTTCTCTTCCCCTCCATTGTCCTGTATTCTAACCATTTCGAGGTACTTGGAGTTCCACAAACACTACCTACATTTTCACACTTTCCACATTTTACACATGTTCTTTTTTCTGTCTTTATGTCCTCACTTTTCTTTGGCCCCTACTCCCACATACCTGAAAAACTCATACTTGTTCTTCCAAGCTTAGATTAAAAAAACACATTCTTTGTAGAATACTTCACTGATGAAGTCAAGCAGTCACTTGTTTTGTCCACTTGCTTCCACAGCACCTCATATATACTCCCCCCATACTGCATACTACATTGAAGTATAAAAATATGTCAATCCATATTCCCCATTAGTTTTTGAGCTATTTAAGGGCAGAAACTGTGTCATATTCTTTTCTTTATCCCTAGTATTTAGCAGACTGCCTAGTACCTAATAAGGTATAAAAAATCATACATTATTTGACTACTTATAGATGACATTTGGTAAATGAATTACAGATAATATACTAGAAATAAAACATTTATGTGTATTTTAAAAATCACATACAGAAGTTTTAATCTTAAGTGTTTAACCTCACTCTAGTCTACTCTAGATTCTTGCACTCTAAAAGTGGAAAAATCAAAGCTAGAAATACTACAACAGTTTTAGTTAAATGAAAGTTGTGGTTGTGTCTTTAATGGGAGTTAAGTACTTTTAAGATATGCAAATGTCAGGGAATAATGGTACTATATATTCCATATCATTCATTCAACAGATATTGATTACCTAATTGATTCCTGTTACTGTACAAATTGCTAGAGATAAAACATATATGATTATATCACAGTACTCAAACTAACAGTCTAACGGGGAGGAAAAACGATGACAGTACAATGTGTTCAATACTGCAAGAGGGTAACTCACAGGATGCTATGTGAATTCACACATGCCTAACCCAGGAAATATTAAGGAAGGCTTTTCAAATATAAGTAGCAGCTAGCCAGGCGAAGAAGAAGGATAGATAATCCAGGCAATGGCAAGAGTCTGAAAAGCCATTAAAGTGAGTGCAAGTGTGTCTTATTTGAAGAGCTGCCCACTGTATATATTCATGTTTCAACATATCTAGAGCATAGGGGGCACAGTCCAGTCAAATACTTTTTTTATCTTATATTTTAGGTTCAGAGGTACCTGTGAAGGTTTGTTACATAGGTGAACTTGTGTCATGATGGTTTGTTGTACAGATTATTTCATCACTCAGGTACTAAGCCCAGCATTCAATAGTTATCTTTTCTGCTCCTCTCTGTCCTCCCAGCCTCCACCCTTAACTAGACTTCAGTATCTGTTGTTCCCTTCTTTGTGTTCATAGGTTATCATCATTTAGCTCCCACTCATAAGTGAGAACATGTGGTATTTGGCTTTCTGTTCCTGCATTAGTTTGCTAAGAATAATGGCCTTCAGCTCCATCCATGTTCCCGCAAAAGACAAATCTCAATCTTTTTATGACTGCATAGTATTCCATGGTGTATATATGCCACATTTTCTTTATACAATTTGTCATTGGTGGGCATTTAGGTTGATTCTATGTCTTTGCTATTGTGAACAGTGCTGCAATAAACGTTTGTGTCCATGGGTCTTTATGGTAGAATGATTTATATTCCTCTGGGTATATACCCAGAAATGGGACTGGTAGGTCAAATGGTAGTTCTGCTTTTAGCTCTTTGAGGAATAACCATACTGCTTTCCACAATGGTTGAACTAATTTACACTTCTACCAACAGTATATAAGTGTTCCCTTTTCTCTACAACCTTGCCAGCATCTGTTATTTCAAAGACTTTTCTAAGTCATGGTAAGAAATTTTATTCTGAAGACAGTGGCAGGTGGTAGGCAGTTGGAGAGGAGAATTGAAGGATTTTAAAAAGAAGAGTTGCTGTGATCAGATCTGCATTTTAGAAATATCACTGGTTACCTTGTACAAAATGTATGGGAGTGGAGGAAAGAGTTGTCAAGATTGGAGACACAGACACCAGTTACGGTCAAGGTAAGATGTGATCATGGCCTAGTAGTAATAACTTAGTAGTAACAGAGGTGAAAAAAATGTATTTAAAATATAGAACTGACAGGTATGAGAGACTGTGTAAAGGGGTGTCCAGAATAGAGTCTTAGTTCTCTGATTTGGATTACTGGGTGTTTGGTAACACCATTCACTATGTCTGGGCATAATAAAAGGACAGTATTCACAATAGCAAAGACTTGGAACCAACCCAAATGTCCATCAATGATAGACTGGATAAAGAAGATGTGGCACGTATACACCATGGAATACCATGCAGCCATAAAAAAGGATGAGTTCATGTCCTTTGCAGGGACATGGATGAAGCTGGAAACCATCATTCTCAGCAAACTATCACAAGAACAGAAAACCAAACACTTCATGTTCTCACTCGTAAGTGGGAGTTGAACAATGAGAACACATGGACACAGGGAGGGGAACATCACACACTGGGGCCTATCGGGGGGTGGGAGGGTAGGGGACAGATAGCATTAGGAGAAATACCTAATGTAGTTGATGAGTTGATGGGTGCAGCAAACCCCCATGGCATGTGTATACCTATGTAACAAAACTGCACATTCTGCACATGTACCCCAGAACTTAAAGTGTATATATATATACATAAAAAGACAACAGTTTTGACCCTGTTTGGAGAACCTGTGTGTCATAGGATGGAGAAATACAGTAGGTAGGTGGAGACATACAGTAGGTCTGCAGCTTAGGAAAAAGGCCTTAGCTATAAATACTGACCTAGAAGATATCATCATAGAAATGGTAGTTAAAACTATGGGAATAAATAACTCTCAAATCTCTGCTTTTGGCCAAGACTTTTGTTCTGGGCTCTAGACTGAGAATGAGCACATATTTTCAGTGGAGTGGTGGAGGACAGAAAGCAGACAGTGGTAGACTGGGAAGAGAGTGAGTGGTAAAAAAATGGAAGTAGTGTAGTCCACATTTTTAGAAGATTGAGTGTTAAGAGTCTCCAAAATAGTGTTATTCATGGAGAAAATTTATGATCAAACGGTTGATGAGGGGAGGTGGGACTCAAAAAGAAGGACATATTTTGGATTAGAACTGGAAACAAACAATGAAGAATTAATCTGGATAAAAATAGGCTGGGCGCAGTGGCTCACGCCTGTAATCCCAGCACTTTGGGAGGCTGAGGTGGGTGGATCACCTGAGGTCAGGAGTTCAAGACCAGCCTGGCCAACGTGGTGAAACCTCGTCTCTACTGAAAATACAAAAATTAGCTGGGCGTGGTGGAGGGCGCCTGTAATCCCAGCTACTTGGGAGGCTGAGGCAGGAGAATTGCTTGAACCCAGGAGGTGGAGGTTGCAGTGAGCCAAAATTGCCTGGGCGACAAGAGTAAGACTCCGTCTTAAATAATAATAATATTATTAATAATAATAATAGTTTTGTCTATGGGGGTTCAAAACGTTGAGAGCACGTTCAGAACTGCATTTGACAAAAGATCACTGTGAGAACATGTGACAACTGAATTGCAGGTTGAATTAATTCATAAGTGTGTGCATTCTTCAAGGCTGGGGGGAAATCCCAAGGTTTCAGCTCTTAATGGAAGAAACAGAGCACACCAAAACACATTCCTACAAACCCACACCAGTCATGGAGTTGAATGTAACCTCAGGTTATACTGAGCCTGTTGTTGAAATTGAGCAGGATACAAGATCAATACACAAAAATAAATTTTATTTCTATACACTAACAATGAAGAATCCTAAAATGAAATTTAAAAATAGATTCATTTACAATGGTATCAAAATGGATTAACTACTTAGAAATAAATTTAACAAGAAAGCACAAAGCTACAAACTACAAAACATTGAAATAAATTAAGGAAAAAATAAAGTAAAATAAAATTGTCAAAATAAAGTAAAGAAGACCTTAATAAATGAAAAGACATCCCGTGTTTATGGATTAAAAGACAGTATTGTTAAGATGACAATACTCCCCAAATTGACATACAGATACAATATGCAAGCCCTATGAAAATCCCCACTGCATTTTTTTGCAGTACACTGTGATGCTAAAATTCATATGCAAATGCCAGAGTGCCAGAACAGCCAAAACAATCTTGAAAAAGAGGAACAAAAATGGAGGATGCATACATCACTACAAAGGATGTAATCGAGACAGTGAAGTACTTCAAAGCATGAAGTAGGCTAATTTCAAAAAAAGACAGTGAGGTGCTGATATAAGAATAGACATATTGATCAATGGAGTAGAACTGAGAGTTCAAAAATAAACCCTCACATTTATTGTCAAGTGATTTTTTTTTACAAGGGTGCCAATAAAATCCAATGGGAACAAGATTTGTCTTCTCAAAAAAATCATCCTGGGACAACTGGATATCCATATACAAAATAATGAAACTGGACATCTACTTCACACAATATATAAAATTAACTGAAAACAGATCAAAAACCTAAATGTAAGGAGCTAAAACTATACAACTCTTAGAAGAAAACAAGTGCAAATCTTTGTGACCTTGGGATAAGCAATGGTTTCTTAGATATGACACCAAAGGCATAACTGATAAAAGAAAAAATAAGTAGACTGGAAATGATCAAACTTTAAAATTTTGTGTTCAAAGGACATCACCAAGCAAGTAAAAAGAGAGTAAGAGAGTGAGAGAAAATGTTGGTACGTCATATGTCTGCTAAAGGACTTGTATCGAGAATATATTGAAGAGCTCCTACAACTCAAAAGTAAAAGGACAAATAACCCAATTAAATATTTGGCAAAGTATACGAATAGACATTTCTCTCATTTTAATTTTTTTAATTTTAATTTTTAATTTTTCTGGGTACACAGTAGATGTATATATATATGGAGTACATGAGCTATTTTGATACATGCATGCAATGCATAATAATCACATCAATGTAAATGGGGTATACATCACTTCAAGAATTTACCTTTCTTTGTGTTACAAAACAATCCTTTTAGTTATTAATACCCTTTTAGTTATTTTTAAAAGTACAATAAATGATTGTTGGCTGTAGTCACTCTGTTATGCTACCAAATACTAGATCTTCTTCATTCTATCTAATTATATTTTTGAACCCAATACAAATCCCCACTCCTTGCCCCTGCCACTACTCTTCTCAGCCTCTGGTAGCCATCATTCTACTTTATATTACCATGAGTTCAAGTGTTTTAATTTTTAGCTCCCACAAATAAGTGAGAACATGTAAAATCTGGCTTTATGTGCCTGGCTTATTTTACTTAACATAATGTCCTCCGGTTCCATCTGTGTTTTTGTGCATGACTGAATCTCATTCTTTTTAATGGCTAAATAGTATTCCATTGTGCATATGTACTATATTTTTTCTCTATTCTGTTGATAGACATTTAGGTTGCTTCCAAATCTTGGCTATTGTGAATATTGCTGCAATAGACTTGAGAATGCAGACAACTCTTGGGTATCTTGATTTCCTTACTTTTGGGTACATAGCTAGCAGGGGGATGGCTGGATCCTATATTACTTCTATTTTTAGTTTCTTGAGGAATCTCCAAACTGTTCTCCATAGTGGTTGTACTAATTTACGTTCCCACTAACAGTGTAGAGGGTTCCCTTTTCTCCATATCTTCGTCAGCATTTGCCTGTCTTTTGAATTAAAAAGCCATTTTAACTCGGGTGAGATGCTATAACATTGTAGTTATGATATACATTTCTCTGATGGTCAATGATGTTGAGTACCTTTAAATTTTTTTATTTTAATTTTTGTGGGTACATAATAGGTATATATATATATATTTATGGGGCATCAAATGTTTTCATACAGGCATGGAATATATAATAATCACATCATGTAAAAATGGGGTATCCATCCCCTCAAGCATGTATCCTTTGTATTACAAACAATTCACTAATACTCTTTTAGTTATTTTAAAATGTACAATTAAATTATTACTGACTATAATCACCCTGTTGTCCTATCAAATACTAGATCTTATTCATTCTTTTTTTTTTTTTGAGATGGAGTCTTGCTCTGTCACCAGGCTGGAGCGCAGTGACACAATCTCGGTTCACTGCAACCTCCGCCTCCCTGGTTCAAGTGATTCCTCTGCCTCAGCCTCCAAGTAGCTAGGACTATAGGCGCACACCACCATGCCCAGCTAATTTTTTTGTAATTTTTAGTAGAGACGGGGTTTCACCATGTTGGCCAGGATGGTCTCGATCTCCTAACCTCGTGATTAGCCCGCCTGGGCCTCCCAAAGTGCTAGGATTACAGGCTTATTCATTCTTTCTATATTTTTGTACCCATTAACCATCCCTACCTCCCCACACTCCCCCCACTACCCTTAGCAGTGTCTTGTAACCATTCCTCTGCTCTCTGCCTCCATGAGTTCAATTCTTTAGATTTTCAGGTCCCACAAATTAGTAAGAACATATTAAATTTGCTAGCAAGGATGCGGAGAAAAGGGAACCCTCATACACAGTTGGTGGGAACGTAAATTTGTATATCACTACGGAGAACGGTTTGGAAGCTCCTCAAAAAACTAAAAGTAGAGCTACCATATGATCCAGCAATCCCACTGCTGGGTATATCCCCCAAAGAAAGAAAAGCAGTATATGGAAAGGATAGCTGCAGTCCCACATTTATTGTAGCGGTGTTTACAGTAGCCAAGATTTGGAAGCAACGTAAGTGTCCCTCAACAGATGGAGAAAGCAAGTGTGGTACCTATACACAAGGAAGTACGATTTAGCCATAAAAAGAATGAAGTTCTGTCATTTGCAACAACATGGGTGGAACTGGATATCATTATGTTAAGTGAAATAAACCAGGCACAGAAAGACAAACTTCACATGATCTCATTCACTCATGAGAGCTAAAAATTAAAACACTTGAACTCATGGAGATAGAGTGTAGAATAAGGTTGCCAGAGGCTGAGTATAGAATAAGGTTGCCAGAGGCTGTGAAGGGTAGTGGTTGGGGGATTGGACATGATTAATGGGTGTATAATTTAGTTAAACATATTGAATAAGATCTAATATTTGATAGCATAACAGGGTGATTACAGTCAACAATAATTCATTGTATATTTTAAAATAAGTAAGATTATAACTTGAATGTTTGTAACACAAAGAAAGGATAAATGCTTGAGGTGATGGATACCCCATTTACCCTGATGTGATTATTACATGTTGTATGCCTGTATCAAAATATATCACTTACCCCATAAATATATACACCTACTATGTACCTACAGAAATTAAAATTTAAAAATGAATAAGTATAAATGACCAGAAATCCCTCACTTTTGTTTTTCGTGCCTCATTTTTAAAGTAATTCATATGTGTCCTCTCACTTGTTCCTCTCATCATTCTTTAGAGACAAAGACTATTTACTTGTCTGTCTTCCCTTCCCCCGGAACTATAACATCTATGTCTTGTGTATCTCTGTGTCCAGATTCTAAAAAGAAAAAAAAATTGTAAATAAAAAAATAAAAAATAAAAAATAAAAAAAATAAATTAAAAAAAAAAACAAAAGAAAGTACTCAATAAAAAATGACAGTAACATCCCTTTATTGACACACAATGAGCAGATATACCTTGCCAATCACTGGACTGAGCACTTCATACATATTATCTCATTTAGCATTCGTAACAGAAAACTATGAGGCAGACATTGTTATGATTAGTTCCACTTAAAAACTAAGGAACGTAAGGCTCCAATAGGTTAAAAAGTGTGAAGCTGGTACTGAAAACCTGTCAGTATATGTGATCACCCAAGGAGAGCACATGGATATAAATTAAAGGGACTGATGCTAGAAACTTGACCATGATCCCCAGGCTTATTCCACTAAATTTTGTGTTCACTTACTCATCACTAATTCACAAAGGAATTTCTTTAAAATAAGAGGTGATACATGTATAGTAATTATATTTTCTGATCTAAAAATTAGGACGTGGTATAAAAAAGTTTTTTTTAAATCCATTTATTTACATTAAAAGTTTTACACAGGCATAACATATCCAGGTAATACCGTTAGCAATTTATTATATATAATATTATATAATTAAAATTTATTGAAAAAATGTTACATAAAATCAGTGCTGTCCCTATAAAAACTTAAAACATATGGTCTTTATTAGGTGTACTGCCAATGAAGAAATCTGTGAGGAACATGAGTCAGATTCTCTCAGGATTTAAATTCTCTATAGTTGTAAAATGTGCACCTTTAGCAGACGCATTCACTCTTTCTTGTCTACAGTACTTCAGGGTACTATTTAATGGTGTTAAATAGAACTCAAGGAAGATGACTGCATTTTAATGCAGCTTCCAGCACGTTCACATAAATGTATATTCGTGTGTGCCTTTGTGCATGTGTGTGTGCACTCATGCATGTGTGTGGGGGTGACTTAGATCAGAAGTAGGGAAATGTTTTACTTAGAGATTTAAAATACTTAATTTCATTACATTTCTATGCTTCTGGCAATAGAGAATTTAAAGATAGTATAGGGGACTGTTAATTAACAATAATTTTAATTAATAGAGATTCTGGTTCTATTTTGCTGGCTTTTAAGGCCCAATTTTAAGATCGTATCTCGTTGTGGTTTTGATTTGCATTTCTCTGATGGCCAGTGACTGTGAGCATTTTTTCATGTGTTTTTTGGCTGCATAAATGTCTTCTTTTGAGAAGTGTCTGTTCATGTCCTTTGCCCACTTTTTGATGGGGTTGTTTGTTTTTTTCTTGTAAATTTGTTGGAGTTCATTGTAGATTCTGGATATTGTAGATTCTGGTTGCGAAAATTTTCTCCCATTTTGTAGGTTGCCTGTTCACTCTGATGGTAGTTTCTTTTGCTGTGCAGAAGCTCTTGAGTTTAATTAGATCCCATTTGTCAATTTTGGCTTTTGTTGCCATTGCTTTTGGTGTTTTAGACAGGAAGTCCTTGCCCATGCCTATGTCCTGAATGGTATTGCCCAGGTTTTCTTCTAGGGTTTTTATGGTTTTAGGTCTAACGTTTAAGTCTTTAATCCATCTTGAATTAATTTTTGTATAAGGTGTAAGGAAGGGATCCAGTTTCAGCTTTCTACATATGGCTAGCCAGTTTTCCCAGCACCATTTATTAAATAGGGAATCCTTTCCCCATTGCTTGTTTTTCTCAGGTTTGTCAAAGATCAGATAGTTGTAGATATGCCGCGTTATTTCTGAGGGCTCTGTTCTGATCCATTGATCTGTATCTCTGTTTTGGTACCAGTACCATGCCAGTTACAATGGCAATCATTAAAAAGTCAGCAAACAACAGGTGCTGGAGAGGATGTGGAGAAATAGGAACACTTCTACACTGTTGGTGGGACTGTAAACTAGTTCAACCATTGTGGAAGTCAGTGTGGTGATTCCTCAGGGATCTAGAACTAGAAATACCATTTGACCCAGCCATCCCATTACTGGGTATATACCCAAAGAACTATAAATCATGCTGCTATAAAGACACACGCACACATATGTTTATTGCGGCACTATTCACAATAGCAAAGACTTGGAACCAACCCAAATGTCCAACAATGATAGACTGGATTAAGAAAATGTGGCACATATACACCATGGAATACTATGCAGCCATAAAAAATGATGAGTTCATGTCCTTTGTAGGGACATGGATGAAATTGGAAACAATCATTCTCAGTAAACTATGGCAAGAACAAAAAACCAAACACCACATATTCTCACTCATAGGTGGGAACTGAACAATGAGAACACATGGACACAGGAAGGGGAACATCACACTCTCGGGACTGTTGTGGGGTGGGGGGAGGGGGGAGGGATAGCATTAGGAGATATACCTAATGCTAGATGACGAGTTAGTGGGTGCAGCACACCAGCATGGCACATGTATACATATGTAACAGACTTGCACATTGTGCACATGTACCCTAAAACTTAAAGTATGATAATAATAATAATAATAATAATAATAAAAAAGAATACCAGAGAAGAGATAAATGAAAGTAAAAAAAAAAAAAGATTGTATCGTGTGCCATTGTATACCCTGATCTATTGTAAGTTATGCTTTCAATGAGTTATTCTAACTCCATTTATGTATACTTTCTTTTTTGAATTTTAATTTTAGGTTTGGGGTACATGTGAAGGTTTGTTACACAGATAAATATGTGTCACGGGAGTTTGTTGTACATATTATTACATCACCCAGGTATTAAACTCAGTACCCAATAGTTATCTTTTCTGCTCCTCTCCCTCCTTCTACCCTCCCTTCTCAAGTAGATCCCAGTGTCTGCTGCTTCCTTGTGTTCATAAATTTTTATCATTGAACTCCCACTTATAAGTGAGAACATGCGGTATTTGGTTTTCTGTTCCTGTGTTAAGTTTGCTAAGGATGATAGCCTCCAGCTCCATCCATGTTCCACAAAAGAAATGACCTCCTTCTTTTATGGCTGTATAATGTTCCGTGGTGTATATGTACCACATTTTCTTTATCCAGTCTGTCATTGATGGGCATTTAGGTTGATTCCATGTCTTTGCTATTGTGAACAGTGCTGCAATGAACATTTGTGTACATGTGTCTTTATGGTAGAATGCTTTGTATTCCTCTGGCTATACACCCAGTAATGACATTGATGGGTTGAATGGTACTTCTGCTTTCAGCTCGTTGGGGAATCGCCACTACTTTCCACAATGGTTGAACTAATTTGCATTCCCACCACAGTGTATAAGGGTTCCCTTTTCTCCACAACCTCACCAGCATGTTATTTTTTTGACTTTTTAATAATAGCTATTCTGGCTGGTGTGAGATGGTATCTCTTTTAATTTAAGTTCTCTATAGATGCTGGATATTAGACCTTTGTCAGATACATAGTTTGCAAACATTTTCTCCCATTCTGTAGGCTGTTTACTATGTTGATAGTTTATTTTGCTGTGCAGAAGCTTCAAAGTTTAATTATATCCCATTTGCCAATTTTTGCTTTTGTTGCAGTTGCTCTTGGTGTCTTTGAACAGTATTTCTGTCTTTACGTCTTTGGTAGAGTTTTGCTTGGTTATGTGGCTCCCCTGTGTTTCCTCACAGTTGCAGCTCTGTTCCCTCGCCGTGCTCTGAAAGTGTGGGTTCCTCTGCCTCTTGAGTGCTGGCTATAGTTTGTGACTTGGCACTCCAATGCTAGGCACTGAAGCTCTGGGGCAATCTCAGTGTTTATGTTCTTTCCCCAGCTTAGAGGCAGCAGAGAAAGAAATCCTAGTGGGGGTTGTTGCCAAGGGTCCTTCGCTAATTCCTAGAGGCTTCAATCCATAGCGATGCAGGTCAGCAATCACTTAGTGCAGTCAGCCCAAGATGGAGGGTTTGTGCTGTGGGCCCAAGCCAGGCATTCCTTTTCTGGTGATGAGCCATGGAGGGTGTGCAGGGCCTATGGGAGATGGACTGGCCTCCTCTCCTTGGGTCAACTGCAGCTTGTTGGAGGGGTGGATAGGGCACTTAGGGTCTTTGCTCCTTCATTAGTCCAAGGGTGGCAAGGGCAGTTCCACTGTAGAGGCAGTGACCAAGCGGCTGTCAGTTGCCCCTGGGGCCTCTGTCCAGAGAGTTACTGATTTGGTACTGGCTCAGTAGCTCTGGTGGGGGGTGGCTGCAGGTCCAGGCCTGCAGGACCTGCCCAGTGAGGAGATATGGGAACGGGCACCCACGTAACAGTCTGGCCACTTTTCCATAGGGCTGCTGCGGTATGCTTGGGGCCTGTTCCAGTCCCTAGTCACCTCGGATTTTCCAGAACCTGGAGGTGTGTCACCAGTGAAGCCTGCAAAATAGCAAATATGGCAGCCCGTCCTTCCCTGTGGGAGCTTTGTCCCAGGGAGGTATGGACCTGTTGCTGGACCAACGGCACCTTCAGGAAGTGGCTGGAGACCCCAGTTCAGAGGTCCCACCCAGTGAGGAAGAATGGGAAAGGCACCCACTTAAAAAAGCAGTCTGGCCACGTTTTGGTAATGCAGCCATGCTGTGCTAGGGGTCCACTTCAGCCTCCTGTCATCTCACACACTATGAAGGCCAAAGGCTGGAATGGCTAAGTCACCCAAAGAGCAAAGCACTTCGAAGGCCAAAAGCTGGAATGGCTAAGTCATCCAAACAGCAAAGATGGCATCCCACCCCTCTCTCTGGGAGTACCACCTCAGGGAGAATTCAGATCTCTGTCAGCTGGACAGCTCTACTGGGGAAGGCTGGAGACCCCAGTTGGGAGATCCTGCCCGGTGAGGAGGATCAGGACCAGGTACCTGCTTAAAGCAGCAGTCTGGCCACATTTTGGTAGAGCAGCTGTGCTGTGCTGGAGGATCCCTTCTGCCCCGGGTCACCTCAGACTCTCCAAAGCCTGAAGGCTGGAATGGCTAAGGTACCTGAACAGCAAAGATGGCGGCCTGCCCCTTTCCCCCGGAGCTCCTTCTTAGTGAGGTGCAATGCCGCCACTGGTAGCTGGCTGGAATTCCAAGCCAGTGGGTCTTATCTTGTGTAGTGCCGTGGAAGTGAGGCTTGTAGGCTGTTGCTGCTCAACCCCAAGGATTCAGCCTTTTTCCTAGGAGTATGTACAGGAGTGTAACTTTTCACTTTGCCAAAGCTGCAGTTACTTTTGCTGGAATGCCTGAGTATCTAAGTCTTCAAGGCCTTCACGCATGCCCGAGCAGCTGCTCTGCCAGGACTCCATGTAGCTCTGTCTGTCAGACTGAAGACTGAAGGCTCTGGTGGAGTGGGTTCACAAGGAGATCTCCTGACTTAAGGGTTGCAAAGATCTGTGGGAGAAGGGTAGTTTCCCAGGGTCGTTCATTCACTTACTGCTTCCCTCAGCTGGGGAGGATCCCCTGGCTCCCTGTTGCTCCCAGGTGGGTTGTTGTCCTGTCTTGCTTTTCTTCATTCTCTGTGCGTCAAGTTGTTTCTTTGATTAATCCCAATGTGAGTACCTGGATGTTTCAGTTGAAGGTATTATATTTATCACTGCTTCTGTTCCTCTCCATGACAGCCACGCACACTAGTTGCTTCTAGTCAGCCATCTTGGCCACTCCTCCCATTTATATATACTTGCTATACATTTATGGCTTTTTTTTTTAAATCCTGGGTGTGAAACTTTTCATTTCACAAGCCTATCTGGCATGCATTAAAGAACATTGAGAAAGTTAAAAT
Source organism: Pongo abelii (assembly GCF_028885655.2). NCBI lineage: Eukaryota > Metazoa > Chordata > Mammalia > Primates > Hominidae > Pongo > Pongo abelii. The sequence continues at coordinate 90,716,322 of NC_072008.2, forward strand.
TCACTTCACAGCTGATCCAGAAGAGCTCATAGGGTTCTGTGAGTCACTATGTTTTTGGATAAGGCTATTATTTGGAGCAAAGACAGGAAAAGAAACAATTCCTTTCTAACTGTTGGAGTAATCCTAGAGTAGGGGGTTGAAGACTAATTACCTCTTTGACTTTATTTTATTTCCTTGACTCACTGATCCCCTGTGAATACGCACAGGGGTTATGTGACCACTATTCATTCGCCAGATCTTAAATACCCAATGCTTAATTATCTTTAGCTCTGATCAAGAAGTGAGACTAAAGGAAATATGTATGTATTAAATCTTCAAACAAAAAAAATTAATCCAATTTCCTTTTAGAACATTTTCTTCTACCAACCTTGGACTAAAGCTGATAATAGAAGCCAAATTGATTAGTTTGAGTAACAAATTGTATTTCTTGTTCTTATTCTTCTTATGAGGGCACAAAGATAACAAAAGGCAGTTAGCCAGAAGGATGGAAAATTAAAGGATCCTGGATAGTGGATTGGTTCTGATTGAGAGCTCACTTTGCCTTATTTATTGCTCAGATTACTCGTCATCTGTGCTTAGCATTATCTTGGATATTTCAAGAGACCATTAAAGTATAGGGTCACAGCATTGAGATTACAGACTCTATAGGAGAAGGAACCAATGTTATTCCTTTTGGTCTTTAGCATAAAAATGCACTCATCACTGTTCAGTAGATATCATTCATTGATTCATTCAACAAAATTTATTGAATGCCTACTATATGCCTAAAACCATTCTATACATTGGTGAAACAGTGGTATCTCATATTGAGTCTTGTCCTCATAGTATTTACATTCAAGAAGGGAGAGAAGGAAGACAATAAACAAATAAGCAAGTAAATAAAATAATTTCAGATTGTGATAAATTCTATAAATAAAATAAAACAGGATGATATAACAGTGACTTGGGAGTGGATAACATTAAATGGAAAAGTTAGGCAAGACTTTGAAGAGATATTTGAATTGAGAATAAAGGCTGAGGAAAACCCTTCCATATAAAAAGGGAAATAACTTTCTAAACAGAGAGAAGAACTACTACAAAAATCCTTAGGGAAAAATGGGCTTGATGTTTTCAAAGAAAGAAATTCAACATGGCTGAAATGTTGATAAGGTAGATGTGTCATGCTGGGCTTTGTAGGATACAGTAAGATATTTGGTTTTGTTGTCAGTTCAGTGGAAAGTCATACAGGAGCACTGTCTCTATGGTAATAATTCTAAATGTTGTAAAGAGAATGGTTTGGAGGGGGCCATGACTATAAGCAGGAAGAAGAGTCCAGAATCTGATAGAAGTCTAAGAAAGAGATGATGTCTTGAACCACAGTGGTGACAATGGGGATAGAGAGAAGTGGGCTTCGAGGTCTATTTTATAAATAGAACAAACAAAACTTGCTGACTGGCCAAACACGGGGCATGAAGGAAAGACAGAAATCAAGCATGACCATAAATATTTTGGTTTGAGTAACTGGATGGGTAAGGAACATGGGAGGCAGAGCAGGTTTGAGGCTGGTGGTGAGAAAGGATAAAAAATTTTGGTTTTGACATGTTTAACTGGAGATGCCTATCAGAAATCCAAGTGGAAATAGTGAATAGACAGTTGGATATGCAAATACAGATCTCAGGAGACAAGCATGGGCTGAAAAATATAAACTTATCAGGATATGGGTGCTATTTAAAGTCATGTTAATGGACTTACAGCCAGAGTATAGATTCAGAGGAAAAAAGAGCTTAGTAACAAGCCCTTAGGTGCTTCAACATTTAGAGGTCAGGTAGTGAAAGAGTAGCTGGGTTGGTAAAAGGAATTAGGGTAAATCAGAAATAGCAATAAGAGAAAAACCCAGAGAGTGTGGTGGCATACCAGAAAAGAGAAAGAAGAAAGTATTTCAAGAAATACAGAAAGGTCTACTGTATTAAGTGCTACTGAGAGATCAAATCAGAGGAGGACAGAGCAATTACTATTAGATTTGGCAACATGGAGGTGGTTGATAACCTTGACAAAAGCACTTTCAGCAAAGAGGTGGGAACAGAAGCAAGCCTGAAATAAATTGAAAACTGAAAGAGTGGTGAAGGAGTGTTGAAAATTAGGGTAGACAACTTTTTCTGAGATGTTTTATAATGATAGGCAGCAGAAAAATGAGGCAGTGGCTAAGAGAAAATATGGAATTAATGGTTTTTATGGAATTCACATCTATATGTTAATAGAAATGATCCAATAGAAAAGAAGAAAGTGTAAATATAAGACAAAATGCAAATTATTGCATGAGTAAAAGCTCTGGGGAGGCAAGAGGAGGAATCCTGAGAACATTTGGAAGGCCGCGCCTTTTATACAAGCAGAGAAAGTTTATTCACAGCAGAGTGTATTAATACAGATGCAGATAGGTTGGTAAATTTGGTGGTGAGAAGATGAAATAGTTCTCTTCTGATTGTTTCTACTTTATTTGTGAAATAAGAAGTGAGGTTATCTGGGAATAAACAACATGGAGAAGCTGGAGGTTTTAAGAGAGAGAAGATAGTGAAATATTTGTCTCAGAGAGTAGAAAAATAATTAATTAGGGAATTGTAGGATAGGTTGAGCAGTGCTGTTGAACTTCTGGAAATTCTTTATCATAAATTTTAAAGCCTTCAATTCATCTGAGAAACCCAGATCTAGCCTTCCATTGTTCAGTGTACTCCTCGTTCTGAGCATTGCTTCCCTAGATACAGTCTTTATTCTGTAACAATTGGAAAAACTTCATTGGCATTAGGGAGGAGAATGAACAGCGCAACTCCTTTGCCTGTTACTTCAAATACAAAAGACTCCTACTCAGGCTGTTCCACATAGATTAGATGTACCTTCATATCTTCCTGTGCACAATATTTTTGATCTTTGGAATGTCATCAGTGAGTCCCACAAACTTCTCTTCATTTAGTTGCTTTTCCCAGCCTGCAGATGATGTTTTGCAATTTGATCATAAATTTAAATGGGAATCTGCTCACTTTCCTACACTTATGTCCTAATGAGCCCCCTTCACGACTTCATATTTATACCTTGAAATTTGCAAGCTGAACCATGGCTTAATGGTGCATTGGACACATCTGTCCCAGATTCTCACAGCATCCCCCTCACTGTGGCTGTGGAAAAATGGAATCCCTGATTGTGCCTATACAATACCCAAAAGGGTGTGTCAAAGGTTTTTGAAATAAGACATGGAAGTTAAATTTCTTTTGATGAAGAAAGTGGAAGTCACATTGACTATGTTTCTGGAGAACATGGGGAGGCTCAGCTTTGGGTCCACCAATTGTGACTTCATAGTAGGGTGACCAGGACAGTCCCAGTATCTGTCTGTTATTATTAATTTTTTAAATTATACTTTAAGTTCTAGGGTACACGTGCACAATGTGCAGGTTTGATACATAGGTATACATGTGCCATGTTGGTTTGCAGCACCCATCAACTCATCATTTACATTAGGTGTTTCTCCTAATGCTATCCCTCCCCCAGCTCCCCACCCCCTAACAGGCCCCGGTGTGTGATGTTCCCTGCCCTGTGTCCAAGTGATCTCATTGTTCAATTCCCACCTATGAGTGAGAACATGCGGTGTTTGGTTTTCTGTCCTTATGACAGTCTGCTCAGAATGTTGGTTTCCAGCTGCATCTATGTCCCTGCAAAGGACATGAACTCATCCTTTTTTATGGCTGCATAGTATTCCATGGTGTATATGTACCATATTTTCTTAATTCAGTCTGTCACTGATGGACATTTGGGTTGGTTCCAAGTCTTTACTATTGTGAATAGTGCCGCAATAAACATATGTGTGCATGTCTTTGTAGCAGCATGATTTATAATCCTTTGGGTATATACCCAGTAATAGGGTTGCTGGGCCAAACGGTAACTCTAGTTTTAGATCCTTGAGGAATCACCACACTGTCTTCCACAATGGTTGAACTAATTTACACTCCAACAGTGTAAAAGCATTCCTATTTCTCCACATCCTCTCCAGCATATGTTGTTTCCTGACTTTTTAATGATTGCCATTCTAACTGGTGTGAAATGGTATCTCATTGAGGTTTTGACTTGCATTTCTTTGATGACCAGTGATGATGAGCATCTTTTCTTGTGTCTGCTGGCTGCATAGATGTCTTCTTTTGAGAAGAGTCTGTTCATATCCTTTGCCCACTTTTTGACGGGCTTGTTTTTCTCTTGTAAATTTGTTTGAGTTCTTTGTAGATTCTGGATATTAGCCCTTTGTCAGATGGGTAGATTGTAAAATTTTTCTTCCATTCTGTAGGTTGCCTGTTCACTCTGATGGTAATTTCTTTTGCTGTGCAGAAGCTCTTGAGTTTAATTAGATCCCATTTGTCAATTTTGGCTTTTGTTGCCATTGCTTTTGGTGTTTTAGTCATGAAGTCCTTGCCCATGCCTATGTCCTGAATGGTGTTGCCTAGATTATCTTCTAGGGTTTTTATGGTTTCAGGTCTAACATTTAATCCATCTTGAATTAATTTTTGTATAAGGTGTAAGGAAGGGATCCAGTTTCAGCTTTCTGCATATGGCTAGCCAGTTTTCCCAGCACCATTTATTAAAAAGGGAATCCTTTCCCCATTTCTTGTTTTTGTCAGGTTTGTCAAAGATCAGATGGTTGTTGATGTGTGGTGTTATTTCTGTTCCATTGGTCTATCTCTCTGTTTTGGTACCAGTACCATGCTGTTTTGGTTACTGAAGCCTTGTAGTATAGTTTGAAGTCAGGTAGCGTGATGCCTCCAGCTTTGTTCTTTTGGCTTAGGATTGTCTTGGCAATGCAGGCTCTTTTTGGTTCCATATGAACTTTAAAGTAGCTTTTTCCAATTCTGTGAAGAAAGTCATTGGTAGCTTGATGGGGATGGCATTGAATCTATAAATTACCTTGGGCAGTATGACCATTTTCACAATATTGATTCTTCCTATCCATGAGCATGGAATATTCTTTCATTTGTTTGTGTCCTCTTTTATTTCCTTGAGCAGCGGTTTGTAGTTCTCCTTGAAGAGGTCCTTCACATCCCTTGTAAGTTGGATTCCTAGGTATTTTATTCTCTTTGTAGCAATTGTGAATGGGAGTTCACTCATGATTTGGCTGTTTGTCTGTTCTTCATCATTTTTTATTGTGTCTATTTGATTCTTCTCCCTTTTCTTCTTTATTAGTCTTGCTAACGGTCTACCAATTTTGTTGATGTTTTCAAAAAACCAGCTCCTGGATTCATTGGTGTTTTGAAGGTTTTTTTGTGTCTCCATCTCCTTCAGTTCTGCTTGATCTTAGTTATTTCTTGCCATGTGCTAGCTTTTGAATGTGTTTGCTCTTGCTTCTCTAGTTCTTTTAATTGTAATGTTAGGGTGTCAATTTTAGATCTTTCGTGCTTTCTCTTGTGGACATTTAGTGCTATAAATTTCCCTCTACACACTTCTGCCTGTTATTTTAATGTAAACCTTAACAGCTGCCACTGCCACTCTCATAAGTGTTCTGGTTTGGACAAGAGATTATATGGTTACCCTACCTCCAGAGTTTGATATGGTCACCACTTCCAGAGAAACCTGCCTTCACTAACTAGCTACTGTTTTTTTTTCTGTACCCTCATGTGCACATATGAGTGGAGTGCCACACTCTTATAGCCACTACCATCGCCACTCTTTCTGAGACCGGATCTCAAAAATAATCTCACCATTGCCGTTACTCTTTGGCCCTGCCATCTACTTTATAATTTTCTACTCCTTAAGTTTTGCTTAAAACAATTTTCTATATCTACCTAGTTGGATCGAGGACTGGGTTTGGATTAATAAGTTTAAATTCGGTCCAAACTGATAAAAAAAAAAAAAGGAGGCACACAGCCATCCCTCTATATTTGGAGACCCCTACTGCTTCCAAAGGAATCCTCCCTAACACATCCACACTGCTGAAGCTAAAGAGTCTGTGTTTAGCTCCACCAAATCCAAATTTTATATAGGCCTTGTTTCATCCCATCAGATATACTACTCTTTCTTGCCTGATAAGAGAAAGAACCAAAAATGGATAACTGGTATTTGTTAACATAATAAGTTGTGGTTCTTTTGAGAGGGGGACATTTTTGGTTGACCGCATAGCAAAATAACATTCCCCCAAAAAACCGCATTGTGAATTAATGAGTGACCTCACAGTGATAAATTAAGGAAACACAGATTTGCAGTTTTAAGGATGTTGATTATGCAGTAAGACAAAATGCCAGCTGTGTGATTGAATAAAAACAGGTTTTTCTAATGTACTTAGCATATATTAGGAAAGATATACCATCTATGAGGACAAGTGATGAAAGATAGAACTGAAAAAAAAGAACTTTCATGGGACATGTAAAATCATTAAGAGAATTAAATAAGAGAGAATGGCACTGAACTCATTTTGGGTCAATACATGTGGAAACTCAAAAAGAGAAAACCTCAGTAAGAAAAGAGGAAAGGGTAATATCGAGAATATAGAGGGGAAGCTGGCCAGTCTTAAATGTAGGTGACTTCAGAATCAGTTTTGATCTGTGTATTAGTTCCCTATTGCTGCATAACAAATTATCAGACTTGTCAACTTATAGAAACACATATTTATTATCTCACAGTTTCTGTGTGTCTTAGTCCATTTTGTGTTACTATAAAAAACCCTGGGGCTCAGTAATTTATAAAAATGAAAAGTTTATTTGTCTCATGGTTCTGCAGGCTGTACAAGAAACATGGCACCAACATCTATTTCTGGTGAGGACTTTAGGCTGCTTCCACTCATGGTGGAAGGCAAAAAGGAGCTGGCATGTGCAGAGATCACGTAGCAAGAGAGGATACAAGGAGGTTTCCAGGCTCTTTTTTAACAACCAGCTCTCATGAGAACTAATAGAGGAAGAAGTCACTTACTACTGAGAGAGTGGCTCCAAGCCATTCATAAGGAATCCACCACCATGACACACTAGGCCTCATCTCCAAAACTGGGAATCACATTTCAACATGAGATTTGGAAGGGTCAAATATCCAAACTATAGCATTCTACCCCTGAACCCCTAAGTATCATGTCCTTCTCACAAGCAAAATACAATAATTTTATCCCAATAGTTCCCGAAAACTTTAACTTTTCCAGCATCGACTCAGAAATCTAAAGTTCAAAGTTCTATCTGAGACTCAAGGCAATTTACTTACAACTGTGAGCCTGTATAATTAAAAAACAAGTTATTTAACTCCAAGGCACAATGGTGGTACAGGCATTCAGTAAATATTCCCATTCCAAAAGGGAGAAATTGGCCAAAAGAAAGGGGGAATAAGCCCTACACGATTCCAAAACCCAGCAGAGCAGACATCAAATCTTAAAGCTCCAAGATAATCTGCTTTGACTCCATGTCTTGCATCCTGGGCACACTGGTAGGCAGGGTGGGCTCTGAAGACCTCAAGAAGCCCCACTCCCATGGTTCTGCTAGGTGCACCCACGTGGCTGCTCTCATGGGTTGCAGTCCAATGCTTACAGTTTTATGAGGCTGCAGTTGCACACTTCCAGGGGCTCTATAATTCTGGAGTCTGGAAGGTGGTAGCACTGCCCTAGTAGGCACCATTTGTGGGGGCTCCAAACCCTATTGCATTCTGAGCACCTGTGGATATAACACCATATGCATGCCACCAAGGCTTACAGCTTGTGTCCTCTGGAGCAGTAGCTTGAGCAGTACCTGGGGCCTTTGAGCCACAGCTGGAGCCGAAGCAGTGGTGATGTAGGAAGGAACATCCTGAGACAGCACAGGACAGCAGAACCTGGGCCTGGCACCCAAAACCATTCTGTCTTCTTAGGCCTCTGGGCCTGTGATTGGGTCTTTTACCCATAGTCTTGACTATCAGCGCCTGGCTTCCATTTAGTCATGGTAATCTCTTTAGCAAGTGGTAGTTCCACAACATCCTTGGATTCCTCTCCTGAAAACACTCTTTTCTTCTCTATCACATGGCCAGGCTGAAAATTTTCCAGATTTTTACACTCTGCTTCCTTTCTAATCATAAATTTCAACTTTAGGTCATCCCTTTACTCCCAGATAATATTGTAAGTTGTTAAAAGTAGTCATGCCACTCTTGAATGCCTTGCTACTTAGAAATTTCTTTCACCAGATACCCTAGGTCATCACTCTTAAGTTCAGCCTTCCACAAAGCCCTAGCGCATGGACACAATGCAGCCAAGTTCTTTGCTACAGTGTCACACTGAGCTTTCTCCAGTTACCATTAAGTTGCTCATTTCCATTTGAGACCTCATCAGCATGGCCTTTACTGTCTTTATTTCTATCAGCATTTTGCTCACAACCACAACCAATCTCTAAGAAGTTCCAAACTTTCACCTATCTCCCAGTCTTCTTCTGAGTGCTCCAAACTTTTATAACTTCTGCCCATTAGCCAGTTCCCAAGCTGCTTTCACGTTTTCAGGTATCTTTATAGCAATGCCACACCCTTGGTACCAACTTTCTGTCTTGGTCTGTTTTTGTTTTGCTATAAAGGAATACCTAAAGCTAGGTAATATTAAGAAAAGAGGTTTACTTGGCTCATGATTCTGCAGGCTAGATGACCGGGAGTCTGGTGAAAGCCTCAATCTGTTTCCACTAATGGCAGAAAATGAAGGAAAACTGGCATGTACATAAATCACATGGTGAGAAAGGAAGCAAGAGCAGGGAGGTGACAGGCTCTTTTTAACAGCCAGCCCTCATGGGAATTAATGGACTGAGAACTCACTACTGAGAGAATGGCACCAAATCATTCATGAGGCATCTGCCCCCATGACCCAAACACTTCCCACTAGGACCCACCTCCAACACTGGAGATCAAATTTCAACATGAGATTTGGAGGGGTCAGTTATCCAAACTATAGCACCATGAATCAGGAGTCTGAATATGGCTTATCTGGGTCCTCCACTCAGGGTCTTTCAATGCTGTGATCAAGGTGTCAAGCAGACTGCATTCTCATCTGGAGTTTGGGTCCTCTCCCAAGCTCATGCATTTGTTGGGAGAATCCACTTCCATGCAACTATAGAACTTCATTCTCTTTCCTACCCTTTTCCTTGCTAGCTGTCATCTAAAGGTCACTGTCAGCTCTTAGAAGTCACTTGCAGTTGCTACAGGGCCCTCTGATAGACCCTCTCACAACATTGCAGTTTATCTCTTCAAGGCCAGCAGAAGAATGGCTAGTTCCATTCTGCTAGGATGGAGTCCTAAATAACAATGTATTCAAGAGAGTAACTATTGTATTGATATTCCCTATCATTTTCTCCCTATTGGCCAGATGCAAGTCACAGGTTCTTCCTATGCTCCAGAGAAGGGGTTTATGCAATCGATGTAGCTCATTGAGGGCATCATTCAATTTCAATGGGTGTCCACATAATCAACAATTTACCCTTTAAAGAGGACTAAAATTGAATAGCTCGGCTTTTTCCTAGAAGCCTAGGTGAACAGGGGAAAAATGGTGACCCTTGAAGGTTATAGAAAGCCTGGGACAGATAATCTTTTAAAACTGAATGAAACTAATTGAGGAATGTAACCTTTTCATTCATTCAACCAATTCGTTAAACCTACTGGTGCCTAGTATGTGCCAAGACCAGTGGTATTTAAACAATGATGAAAAACGTTACTGTCTTGACCTATGGAACTATACTACAGTGGAGGGAAACATATATTAAACAGCTGAATATGTATATAATTAAAAATTGTGATAAGTACTACAAAATAAAAGCTCAGAGGGTAGTAAGAGAGAATGACAAGGGTGATGCAATCACCTGTGATGCAGTGTGTGTATCAGTATTACCCTTAATTATAGCCACCAAAAGAAAAGCAGTAATGGTACAAGAGGTGGATAAGAGACTCAAAAAAGAAGTGAGTCAGAGCTGTTTTTTGTAGCTATCTCAGTCAAAAAGTAGTGGTAGTAACTTCCAAGAAGTAGGGGCAGGATTGGAGGTGGAAGAGGCAAAATAAGACAAAAAGTTGAAATGACATGGGTATTGATAAGGGAAAGATAGTGTCAAAGACAAGAAACAACGTGCCTAAAGTTCCTTAGGAAAAGCTGTGGAAAAGTTTCATCTCAGTCTCTGCTAACAAATTAAACTTTTCCCCAACAAAGCTCTCACTGTACTTTTTTTTCAAGGATACATGGTAACCAAGCTCAGCATTCTGTTAAAGCACATTGTTAAAGTTGCTCTCACTGAGTGTCCCAGTAATATGTTAGATATCAAATCCAAAAGCCTATTTTAAGACTTCACCTTATCTGATATCTCTATAGACATTTGATACTTAATGTTTCCTGAACACTTCCAGGCTAATACTCTCCTAGTGGTCTGCCTATCTCTCTGACTATAATTCCCCAAACTCCTTCTGAAACATCTTCTAATCTCTAATCAGAGGCAGTGCCTGCCACAAAATGTTGGGCAACAAATATATATATTTTAAACTTTTGAACCATTCTTGTATGAATGGAGAAGATAGCCAGTATAATGTTTTTCAGTAAACATAAAAAATTCTCACCATTATCCTAAGTAAACTAATGCAGGAATATAAAAACAAATACCGCATGTTCTCACTTATAAGTGGGAAGTAAACAATGAGACCGCATGGATACAAGGAGGGGAACAACAGACATTGGGGATCACTTTAGAGTGGAAAGTAGAAGGGAGAAGATAAAAAAAAAAACCCGCCAATTGGGTACTATGCTTATTACCTGGGTGACAAAATAATCTGTACACCAAATCGCTGTAACACACAGTTTACCTATATAACAAACCTTCACATATAACCCTGAACTTAAAATAAAACTTAAAAAAATAAAATCTTCCATTCAGTAAAAAAAAAAAAAATCCTAAAATAAAGGCCTACAGTATTCATACTTTCTCAGATCTGTTTTAAAATGACATTTTTAAATGTTCATGGACCTGTTTCCTTATGGTCCCTGGAATAGAAAAGTAAATTTATGAATGGAGATTTTTAATTGCCAAAAAGTAACATGTTATGCTGGGGAAATTAAGTTTTAGCATGAACCTCTATCATAAAACAATTCTATGCCAAGACGAAACTCTGGTTATGTGACACAAATAATGTTATGATAACATATGTTGTGAAAACAATTAGTCATGTATTTTAAAATGTGTGCATATGATCATAAAAAAAAGACAAATGGAATATTTCATAAAAGCAACAAATTTAATTTTGTGTTAGTACAGTACTAACATTCATAATTGTGCAATACTAGAGTGTGGACCTTGGTACTATAGTATGATAAAAAAAGAAATATTTGCTTTTCTTATGTAAATTTTCTCCTGTAATGTTTGCTTTTTACTTTAGTATGGAAACTGGATTGCCCAATATCTAAACCAGTATAAAGGAACTATTTTACAAGTATTTAATGGTTATTTAAAAGCAGCCAGGAATTATTTTACTAAAATAAGATATTTTCATGTGTCGTTTTAAATCACTACAGATTTCTGAGAGTGATTAAATAGATTTCTAAAATAACTAAACATAAGCATATCTGAATGAGAATAAAAATTTTATTAAATGCCATTTAATTACATTTGATATTTTTCACTTATTTGCAGAGTTTTTCTACACCAGGAGTTCCAAAGTCAAGCTACATTCAAAGAGAGAAACAACACATTGGATACTCAAGTTATGAACAGTCAGAAGAGTCAGAAATTCCTTATAGGATAGAACATGTGCAATTGAAATCTAATATTTTCTGTGGAAAAAAACATATATGTGTACTATATGGCCATCTGATCATTTTAAAAACATACTCAGAATACTTTAATAAAACACTATGAGTATGAATTATCTATGCTCTAAACACTTTACTTCTCTTTCTGCGTTTATGCCATCACTTCTTATCTCTTTATACCTTGAATTTTTCTTTCCTCCCTCTCTCACTCTATGTCTCCTGAACAAAACTTTCATTTCCAATATCTAACTTCACTAACTAAGTAGGGATGGCAGATGTTATCACCAAAATGCAGCATAACACTTGCAAACTGGTTTATGACATGCATCTTTATAAAATGCTCAGTGAAATTCATAAACGATTGATTGAAAATTGGTCAAAGAGAATATTGAGTACTTTATTAGTTACTGGCTAAAGCTAAGGAGTTACACAACAGCATCATATCTAAATAAGGAATTTTATTTGAAATATGTAATTTCATTATGAATAAATTCCATAAAATAAACTAAGAATTGCTAAATGATTTCTGTAAACTGATTGGTGCTACAGAATGATCCCATAACCTGGGCCCCTGACTCCTTCTTTCCTTTCTTCCTTCATTCCTTCTTCTCTTCCTTTATCCCTCCTTTATTTAAAGGGTACCCAGCGTGGAGCAAGATGGTGGAATAGAAGCCTCCACCAATCGCTGCACATTACCCCCAGCAAGGACACCAATTTAACAACAATCTACACAGAAAAAAAACACCCATATAGGAACCAAAATTCAGGTGAGCCCTCATAGTACCTGGTTTTTAACTCCATGTTACTGAAAGAAATACTGAAGAGATAGAAAAAAAAAAAACCACCTTGAATCACTGACACTACCTCTCCCCAACTCCCCAGCAGCAGTGTGGAGTGGAGCATCTCTGGGCATTGGGGAAGGGACAGCACAACAATTGTGAGGCATCAAACTCAGTGCTGTCCTGTTAAAGCAGAAAGGAAAACAGAATAAAACTCAGCTGACACCCACCCACAGAGGGAGCATTTAAACCAGTCCTAGCCAGAGGGGAATCTTGTAACCCAATGGGTGGAACTTGAGTTCCTGCAGACCTTGCCACCCAGGACCAAAGTGCTCTGGATTTCTAAGCAAACTTGATAGGCAGTGTAGGCCACAGGGACTACAACTTTTAAGTCCTAGTGCTGAACTGGGCCCAGAAACAGTGGTCTGAGGGTTCATATGACCTACTGAGACATCAGTGGGAGCAGCTAAGGGAGTGCTGGCATCACCCCTCCCCTAAACTCTCGGCTGTACAGCTTGTGGCTCCAAAAAGAGACCCCTTTCTTCCTCTTGAGGTGAAGAGAGGGAAGAATGTGGAGGACTTTGTTTTGCATTTTGGATACCAGCTCAGCCACAGCAGCATAGGGCACCGATCAGAGTCATAAGGACCCTGTTCCAGGCCCTAGCTCCCAGGCAGCACTTCTGTGTTAAAAAAACAAAACAAAAAAACAAAACAAAACAAAACAAAACAAAACTCTCCTGAATCTAAGATGCATCACAAAGTGTCCTACACGATCTGTCAACTATTGGTCCTGTTCTTCAGTCATCTCTCCTTAATTCCCTGGGGTGTAAAAGAGGAAATTAGGAAAAGAAAAAAGAGAAAAAGAAATTGTTAAGTTCTCACCAGTCACTGTCCCTTCTACTTCCTAAACAGATCTCAAATATGTCCCCTCTCCTACCGTTATCTCTATTCATTCTGACACTATCATCATCTGAAATACCACCACGTTTTCCCTGGACAATTGTAACTGACACCCAATTGGTCCCCCCATATCTTACACTTGCCTCAGTCCAATCGTATTGCCACAGTACAGCTAGGGTAATATTTTAATATACATGCCTAGTCTTGTTATATTTCTCCTTAAACCTCTTCAATAGCTTCCAACTACCTTAGAATAAAATTTCAAGTTCTCACCATGGATCACAAGGCACTCTAAGACCCCAAGATATTGGGTCTCTGTCACTCTGTCTTTCTGTCTCCTTCTATCTATATTTACATCCATATCTACATCTATATCATGTATGTGTTTGTGTGTTACTGTGTAATATTCATAAGAATACTTACTATGATGTAAGCACAAAATACTTTACATGCAATCTTACGCCATCCTCCCATCACTATGAGGTAGGTACTGTTATTTTTCCCATGTACAAATGAGGAAATCGAGACTTTAAGTAGTTTAGTAACTTGTGCAAAGCCCCATAATTAGTGTCAGAGCCCAGGATTCAAACACAATCAGCCTGATTCAAAACTCTGTAACTAGGAACAGCATATTTTTTTCCAATTTCTTCACTTACTTCACTTACCACTCTCCATCTTGCTATGTGCTCTAGTCATACTTGACTTTCGGTTTCTCTTTTAGGGCCTTCCTACATGTCATTCTCTCTGCCTGGATAACCTGATTATAAATAAGTCCTTGGAATTCAGACACTTCTGTGGAAAATGTGGCTATCCCAGAAAAAAACCTCTAAGTTAGGGTGCCCATGAAAGAGTTCCTGGTTGGTTGAAAGTTTTCTGTGAATGTCACATAGTCCAGAATAGAAACAAGCTTCCAGTTGTTGAAAGATTCCTTTATTCATACTGAGAATCATGTAGGGCCAGACCCTGGGTGGTAGGACTTCTGTAGATGTTTAATACAACACAAGACCAGGCTCTAACTGGCTCCTATCAGTCTAAGCAGGAATAGACATTGAGTATTCAGAGTTTTAGCCTCTTGATGCTGAGGCTGGCCTAAGAACAGGGTCTGGGTGGTTAGAGGTTTTGTTTGTATGCACTGAAAACTTCATAAATTGTCAGAGGCTGCTATTGTAAGTGCTAGAGTCAGAGTAGGAGAAGACCGAGGATGGTCAAGGGCATAGTTATATATAGGAGATAATCTAGCACAGTGGTTAACAGCTTAAACAACTCTGTAGTGAGCCTGCCGCATTGAAATTCCATATTCCACACTTCCTAGCTGTGGGACATTGGGCAAGTGACTTATCCTTTATCTCTGTTTCATCTTCTCTAAAGTGAGAATAACAGTCTGTACTCCATAGGGCTGTCATGAGGATTAAATAAGACATGTAAAGCACTTGAGACAGTGCCCAGCAAATAGTGATTAGTCAAGAAATCATAACTATTATCTGCTATAGCCTAGTACAGGAATAAGGCTAAAGTGGACAAAGGTTTCTTCTGTAGGTGCTCTCTGCACTCCAAGGAACAAATCTCATGTTTGAACTTATAGTCTATGTTTGAATATACCTGTCTTACCTGACTTTTCCAAACTTTGCCCAATATATATATATTTGAAATATATATATTTCGGGAAAGAGAGAGAGAGAAAGAATTTATTCTTTCCAATCCTGTCTACTCTGATGTATGCCACCTGGACTGCCTGATCTAACCACCTAAATACAATCAGGTCTGTTTGTTGATTCCTACATCTATCTCATAGTGACAAAGGTAATTTTGATTTTAATTGCTTCCTGCTAAGCTCAAAGATGTGTTTGGTTTGCCTTTCTAACGCTGCCAAGCAACAATCATAAGTCCTTATATCCTTTGCTTCTTACAAGTAGAGGAGAGTGACAAAAGGTAGTAACAAAGATAACAATATGCTAAGATGGTAAGTACTCCCATAAATAGGTTCTTCTCCACTAGGAGAGAATCTTTTTACTGAACTCTTAAAAAATGAAATGTTCCACTTGGTATTACTCTTCTAACTAGAAGTCACTAGTAGCTAAGATTATACGTTTATACACAGTAACTTTTCTTTTAGAATGGCCTTGATATAACTACAATGTTATAATCTTGTACACAAAGTTGTTCAAGCTGTTTTCTGAAGGAATATTCATCCCTTCTGAGATTTTTAACAGTTTCAGAGGAATTTTCCCTCTTTCTTCTACTGCTAAGCTTTTATTTTAATAGATGTTTTCAGCATATTGTATATTTAGTTATGACTGGCCTAGTAGTATGTGTCCAAAATTTGTGCTTTTATATCATCTGTTTGAGATACTGTCCCAGTAAGAATGTTTTGTTAGGAATTATCCCATTTCCTTTATCACAAAGTTTTTGCTACTGACACTTGTAATTTAGAGACTTGGTAGTATTGGGTAAGTGCCTGGCTGTGAATTTCATTAGACTGGAAAAAGGATATGAGTATAGCAGAATTTTTTTTCTCATATGACCTCAAAAAAGATGGTAGTTAAGGCCAAGAGAAGACGGAAGATATGATAGAGCCAAGAAGAAAGATGAAGTCAAGTTTTCAGTTTCTGTCTCTATAGTGAAGGGGTTAGATTAGATGACCTCTTGGTTCCCTTCCAGAAATGATATTGCATCATCCGAATCCTGGATGATGAGCCAAGATAAGAAGCCTAGGTTCAGAAAGTGGGTCAGATCTAGGAGGACAATTAGCAGAGACCAGAAACCCAGGCTTGCTGACTGGGAACAAAAATCCTAGACCAAAGTCAAGGCCACAAAAGGTTGCTATGTAATTATGGGATCCGTGTGATAGGCATAGGGATCAGCAGCAAGAGAGAAGCCTGGTACTGTGCCAAACTCCTTTACAGGCAGGAACTTTCTACAGGTTTCCTGCCCAGAGTAACTCAGAATAGTTTTCAACATGTGTGCAAGGCTTGAACCTATAGAGACAAAAATAGGAGTGACTGTTTGAAGTAATGGACTAGGGGAGCAGGGAAAAAAATACTTCTAGATAATGACCATCAGAGCAATTATTTTTGTCAGGAGTTGAGGAGGAGATCAAAAGGAACACTCCTAGTTCTGATAAGTGGCAAAGGAAGACCTTGAATTCAGATCTGACTCTAATGTCAGTGCTCTCAACTATTGTATTAGTTTCCTGTGGCTGCCATAACAAATTACCACAAATTGGGTTACATAAAACAGCAGCTATTTATTCTCTCACGGCTCTGGAGGCCAGAAGTTTTAAATCAAGGTGTCAGCAGGGTCACGCTCCCTCCAGAGGCTCTAGGGGAAAATCCATTCCTTACCTCTTCCAGCTTCTGATGGCTTTGGTATTTCTTGGCTTGTAGCCACACCACTGAGATCTCTGCCTCCCTTTTCACATCATCTTCTCCTCTATGTGTGTCTATGTCTCCTCTTCTGCCTGTATCTTAACAGATAAGCAAGATCTTTATTTAACTTAATCACATATTTTGTCACATAAGTAATGTTCACAGATCCCAGGAATTAGAGCATGGACATATGTTTTTGAGGACCACCATTCAGCCTACTATTATTCCTATGATAAAATTTTTTTCTATTCAGCTTCTTTCATTCTGAGACATTGACATTTTAGCAGGCACTGTTAATTTCATCACAAATATCCCTTTAATCTTTGCTAACAGAATCCAAATTTTGTTTGAAATATCTAAGGTTGTTCCTTTTTTACAGCCTCCATTGCCACTAGTTCTGGTCAATGAGATTGAAGGGGAAGTGTGATAGTGAGAGGATTTCAGGAAAGTTTTTGCCTTCCTGATAAGACGAGATGGACTTACCCTTTAAGTCCCTGGTCCTTCCACTATATTCAGCAGTTCCACTCCTGAGTATATATCAAAAAAAAAAAAAAAAAAAAAAGAGGAAAACTTACATTCCCACAAAAACCTGCACTGTATACAAATAGAAGATTTCTTTGTAACAGCCAAAAACTGGAAAGGAGACACTTTGCCTTCAACTAGTGAATGAATAAACAAACCATGACACATGTTTCACTGTTCCATACAATGTTTCACTGTTCAACAGTAAAAGGAATGAACTATACATACATGCAACAACCTGAATGGATCCCCAAGGATTATGCTAAGTGAAAAAAAGACAATCCCCAAAGGTTCCATACTGTAACTCCATTTTTATAATACTTTGAAATGACTAAATTTTAGACAAAGAGGACAGATTAGTGGTTGTCAGAGATTGAGTTAGGGAGGTGGGAGAAAAGTAGGTGTGGTTACAAAAGGACAACAAAACGGATCCTTGTAGTGATGAAATTGTTCTGTATCTTGACTGTGGTAGTGGATACATGAACTTACACATATAACATTTTATAGAACAAATACACACACACAACTACAGATAAAACTAGGGAAATTGGAATAACATGGGTGAATTGTGTCAATGTCAATCTTATTGTAATACTGAACTAAAGTTCTACAAGATGTTCCATTGGGGGAAACCGGGTAAATGGTACATGGAATATTTCTGTATCATGTCTTACAATTGCATGTGAATCCACACTATCCCAGTAAAAATTCAATAAAAATTAAATGTCAAGATGATGACATATTTATGGAGTACTAAGGAATACAACAGGAGGAAGTCCCTAAATTTTCCTTAAATATGCAAAGGCAGAAAGACTGCATGGAAGAGACACTTAAGCTAAGTCGTGAAGAATGAATAGAAGCATTCTGGATAGATGGGGGATGGATGGGAGATAAACCAGGAAGAGGGATCAGCAGGCAAAAAGATATAAGAGAACATGGTGTACTGAGGGAACTTCAAGTAATTCAAGTATGGCTGAAGCACAAAGTTCATATGCAAGAAATATCTCTTTTTCTCTGATGTTCTCCTTTAGTAGTACTCAAAAGAGATTTCTGGCATTCAACCCTATGATACACAGGAACCAAAAAGGAATCCAGAGCCCCTTGTGCTCCAGGAATTAGGAGGGAGCTATCCCCTGTTCCCTGGTCTTGATCTTTATATTACACGAATGAAGAACTGGCCTCATAGCTTTCTGCATTCCTTGCAGGACCCCCATCTCTCTCTCCCCCAACCCCCACACTCATAGTCTCACAACCATTACCTGCTTTGATATTACTAGAATTATATAATTATGTCCTTTATCTCTGTTTACTTCAGTCAACTAAAGAAGTCCAGAAATCCCAAATCCCTACACTTTATTCCCCATGCAACTCTGCACATTATTTTTTGACCCTATTTCCCACCCTTCCCCATTTCCTGAAACTCTCCTGCAGTGTCTACTAGAACTTACAGTCCATCACCAGAAAAAATATTTATATCCTCAACCTCTTTTCCAAATATTCCTTTCACCTACTTGCTCTAAGAACTCTAGCTTTCCAATGAAGACACTGCTTCCCTAAAGCCCAAATGGCAACTGCTTTCTTTCCCATATTCCTCAAATCAATGGTCCTAAAGTTGGGTTAGATGTCCTATTTGCACCTCATTACCACTTCCAGGCCATTATCCTTCTGTCTTCCTTAAACGCCACCCAGCTTTGAATTTCAAGTCATTCAGTCATTTAGTTGTTCATTCATAAAGCAATCATGTATTGAACACTCTACTATATGACAGTTATTATTCTAAGGGTTAGGGATACGATGATAAAACTGGACAAAATTCCCTGTCCACATGGAGCTTATATTTTACTGTTCCTTCTTATTGAGTTATACTACTCATTACTTGAGGAGTTTAGATTCTGGCCTAGTGACTGTCATAATACTTGGCGATCAATATATATTAATAAATGTTCAGATTTATTGGGTTCTCATTTCCTTGATCTCCTCTCTTCCAGGGAGCTATCCACCACTTTTCCTCAGCCCCTCTTATATTCATTCCCTGTCTATAATCTCAGTTTTAAACATTCCACTATCTAATCAGCACCTTTCATCTCTTCAGCACACTCCTTTTAGCACCCTGGCTTTTATAATTCTTCAATGTTTACAAGATATGCATTCTTTGGACCCTATCAGCTTTTTACAGTAACTTATCATTCTCATGTCCCGTTTCCCCTCTACCTAATGCAAATTCCATAATCATTCCCTTGTATATGTCCTGAATATTCTTGCCTTTTTCTTGCTTGAGTTCAGCTGCCAAAACCAAAGCCTGCTTAAGGCCAGTCCTTTCCCTACTTTAACCTACCTCCATACAGGTGAAGGTGATTTTTAAAAAGCATACAACCACACTTATTGGTCTTAATTAAATTCTTGACCACGAACCTCATCTGTGCTCTTATTGCTACCTAGCAATCATACTAAATCTCTCTAGTCCAATCATGTTGCCTCTCATTTAGATGTCTATTTCACACCTTCTCTTCCTAAAATCTCTAATATTTCCTATCTCTCTTCATTCTACCTGATACCCTTACTTAATACTTCACCGAGAAAATTAAAGCAATCCAAACAAAACTTTGAACTGCACAAAAGTATAACTTAAAAGAAAAGAGGAAATGCTTCTCTTTTTACAAATATTCCTGCTAATTCCAGAAACACCCAATCAATTAATAGATCTAAACAAAAATTATCAATGGCTGCTAACATCCCAACAAAGGAAACAACGGGACATTATGTGCTTCTTGATAGAAGTATATACCACCATTTATAAAGTATTCTTGCAAACATTATACCCAGATCTCATCAAACCTCTGAATGAGGAATTACAGAGAACAGAAGAACATGTTGAAAGTCACCATGGGGATGCAATCGCAAAATACAGACTGTGGGGGACTCTACAGGACAAATAGTTCAGTTTTATCAAGAAATAAACTGGGTAATGTAGATGAAAAGAGCATCTATAGATTAAAAGTGACATAAGAGACACATCAATCAATCACAACACATGGTCTTTATGTGGGCCACAATTCAAACAAACATTATAAAAAGACAACTGGGGAATTTGGAACACGGTTTGGACATATAATAATATTAAGGAATTATTGTTAATATTTTAGGTATGGTGATGTGGTTATATTTTTTAAAGCACCATCTTTTAGAGGCATATAATAAAATACTTAGAGTTGTAATAATACGATACATGGGATTTACTTCAAAATAATCTGGGGAGGGGAAAGAGTGTAGAGGGGGCTATAGAACAAA
Source organism: Pongo abelii (assembly GCF_028885655.2). NCBI lineage: Eukaryota > Metazoa > Chordata > Mammalia > Primates > Hominidae > Pongo > Pongo abelii. The sequence continues at coordinate 90,736,889 of NC_072008.2, forward strand.
ATATAGGTCATGAACAGATAATTGTTAAAGTTGGGTGATGAGAGCATGAAGGTTCATTAATCTATTAGGTTCATTAATCTATTCTCTCTACTTTCATAAATTTTTGGAACTTCCATAATGATGAACTTCTTAAAGGAGAGATTTTCTACAAGCATCAGAAGATAACTTCCAACTGACCTAACTGCAAGAATGCACACATATCCTGCCTCTGCTCTTGTCCTTATCCATACTCCTAAGTAAGGCAGACTCCTTCATTGTGTACTAGAACACATACCTTCTCCCTATTCAAAGATGTCATTCCAGTAATTCTTTTCTTACCTGCCCTATTAATTTCCCCTTCTCTACTGGACCAGTTCCAATCAGCATAGAAATGTGCTATAATTTCTCACATTTAAAAAAAATGTCTATTGATGTCCCTGTAGCCCCCTCTAGCTATTGCCCAATTTCTCTGCCTCCTTTAGAAGAAAATCCCTCAAAGGAGTTTTCTTGATTTCTAGTTTCCAATTCCATTCATCCCATTCTTTATAGAGCTCATTACAACTAGGCTTTTATACCTACCACTCCACTGAAATTGCTCTTGTAAAGGTCACCAATGACCTCAATGTTGCAAAATCCAATGGTCAATTCTCAGTCCCCATCTTCTTTGAACTATCAGTACATTCCATGCAACTGGTCACTTCTTTAGGCTTCCAAAACATCATACTCTCCTAGTTTTCCTCCTACCTTGTTGGTCTCTTCTTCTCAGTGTTATTTGCTAGTTTATTCTCATTTTTATGATTTCTAACAATTCTCCAGAGTTCAGTCCTTCTCTTCTAAATATACACTCTTTCTTGATGATCTCCAAATTTTGTATTTCTATTCTGGACTTCTCTGCTGAAATCCAACTCAACTTGAATATTTAACAAACATCATGAACTTAGATCCACAGCTGAACTCGCTAAAAATTTGCTCCACTTTTACAGACTTCCCCATTTCAGATGGCAGCAACTCCATCCTTCCTCTTGCTCAGGCTGAAAACTTTGGAGTCATCCTTGACTTTTCTCTTTATCTCTACTCCACATCCAATCTACCAGTGAAATGCTAAATAGAATTTTTCAAGTCACAATGAAAAGGCACTAAACTGAAACAGGAAAGACACTGGATCATTAATCAACTACTCCCAGCAAAGAGAAGTCCAGGACCAGATGCCTTCACTGGTGAATTCTACCAAATATCTAAAAAAAGAATTAACACCAATCCTTCTCATACTTTTAAAAAACAGAAGAGGAGGAAATACTTCCAAATTCATGTTATGAGGCTAGCATTACCCTGATACCAGAGACATACAAAGATATTCCAAGAAAAGAAAACTGAAGAGCAATTAATCCTTGATTAACAAAGAGGCAAAAATTCTCAACAAAATACTAGCAAACCAAATTCAATACCATATTAAAAGTATCATACACCACAACTAAGTGGGATTCATCCCTCATATGCAAGGATGGTTAATATATGCAAATCTCAGAGTGTAATATAACAAATTAACATAAGTATAAAAACCACATTATAATCTCAATAGAAGCAGGAAAAGCATTTGACAGAATTCAACACCCATTCAGAATTTAAAAAAAAAAGTCTCAACAGATCAGTTATAGAAGAAATTTACCTTGAGATAATCTCATATCTAGAAAACTGTAAAGATTCCACAAAACAATTGTTTGAACTAATAAACTGATTCAGTAAAGTTGTGGGATACAGATTTAACATACAAAAACTGTTGTGTTTATATACAGTAACAATGAACTATTAGAAAAGGAAATAATTCCAATTACAATAGCATCTAAAAGAATAAAATACTTGAATACAAACTTAAAGTAGGTGAAAGACTTCTAAACTGAAAACCTCAAAACACTGATGAAAAAATTAAAGACACAAATACATAGAAAGGCATCCTATGTTCATGAGTTGGAAAACTTAATATTGTTAAAATGTTCATACTACCCAAAGAGATCTATGGATTCAATGCAATCCCTATCAAAATCCCAATGACATTTTTTACACAAATAAAAAACACAATCCTAAAATTCATATGGAACCACAAAAAGAACCCAAAAAGCCAAAGCAATCTTGAGAAACAACAAAGCTGGAGGCATCACATTTCCTGATTTCAATATATATTACAAAGCTATAGTAATAAAAACAATATGCACTGGCATAAAATCAGACATATAGACCAATGGAACAGAATAGATATCGCAGAAATAAAATCATGCATATACAACCAATTGATCTTCAATAAGGATGCCAAGAATACACAATGAGAACATGATAATCTCTTCAAGAAGAGGTGTTGGGAAAACTAGATATACACAAGCAAAATAATGAAATTGGTCATTTCTTTATTTTATGTCATACACAAAAATCAACTATAAATGAATTAAAGGTTTAAACATAAGACCTAAAACTGTAAAACGCCTATGAGAAAACATATGAGAAAAGCTTTATGATATTTGTCTTGGCATTTATTTCTTGGATATGAAACAAAAAGCAGAAGCAACAACAAAAACCAAGATAGACAAGTGGGAATACATCAAACTAAAAAGCTTCTACACAGCAAAGGAAACAGTCCACAGAGTGAAATGACAAACTATGGAATGAGAGAAAATATTTCTAAATCTGATAAGGGCTTAATATCCAAAATACATAACAAACTCTTACAAATAAAAAGCAAACAAAACAAAGCAAAAGAACCAAATAACCCAATTAAAAAATAGGCAAAAGAGTTGAATAGACATTTCTCCACAGAGGACATACATATGGCCAATAAATATATGAAATGATGCTCAATATCCTTAGTTATCAGGAAATGCATATCAAAACCACAGTAAGAAGTAACATCACATCTGTTAGAATGGCTATTATTAAAAAATAAAAACACAACAAATGTTGGCAAGTCTTGTACATTGCTGGTGGGAATGTATATTGGTATGGCCATTATGGAAAAAGTATGGAAGTTCCTTTAAAAACTAAAAATAGAGCTACCATATGATGCAGCAACCCCACTTCTGGGTATATATCCAAAAGAATTGAAATAAGGATCTCAAAGAGATACCTGCACTCCCATGTTCACTGAAACATTATTCATAGTAGCCAAGAGATGGAAACAAGCTAAATTTATACCCACAAATGAATGCATAAAGAAAATGTGGTATATGCATACAAAAGAATACTAGTCAACCTTGAATATAAAGGACATCCTGCCACTTGGATTAATATGGATGAAGCTGGAGGACATTATGCTAAAAGGAATAAACTAGTCACAGAAGGACAAATTTTGCATGATTCCACTTAAAGGCAGTATCTAAAATACTCAAACTCAGTGGGAGGTGGAGTAAGATGGCCAAATAGAAGATTCCAGTAATCATCCTCCCTGTGGGAACACCAAATTGAACAACTATCCACACAAAAAAGTACCTTCATTAGAACCAAATAATCAGGTAAGGGATCACAGTACTAGATTTAACTTCATATCACTGAAAGAGGTACTGAAGAAGGTAGGAAAAGCAGTCTTCAATTTCCAATGCCACCACTCCTCCATGCCAGGGCAGTGGCAGAGTGGTGCAAAGAGAGAACCTGTGTGCTTGGGGGAGGCAGAGTGCAAGGACTGTGAGACTTTGCATTAGAACTCAGTGCTCTCCTGCCACAGGGAAAAGCAACATCAGGCAGAACTCAGCTGGTGCCCACAGAGGGAATATTTAGACTAGCTCTAGCCAGAAGGCCATCCCAGTACTTGGAACCTGGGTTCCAGAAAGCCTTGCCACTGCGGGCTAAACTGCTCTGGGAATCTAAATAAACTTGAAAGGCAGTCTAGGCCATAAGAACTGCAATTCCTATGCAAGTACTCCTGCTGTGCTGGGCTCAGAGTTAGTGGACTCGGGGGACATACAACCTAATAAGACACTAGCTGGGGCAGGCAAGGGAGTGCTTGCACCACCACTCCCACAACTCCAGGCACATAGCTCACAGCTCTGAAAGAAACTCCTTTCTTCTGCTTGAAGAGAGGAGAGGAAGAGTAAAGAAGACGTTGTCTTGCAACTTGGATACCAGCTCACCCACAGTAGGAGAGAGCACTGAGCCAAGTTGTGAGGCCCCATTACAAGACCTGGCTCCCAGACAAAAATCTAGACACAGCCTGGGCCAGAACAGAACCCACAAGCTTAAAGGGAAGAACCCAGTCCTGGCAAGATGAATCATCTGCTGAATAAACAGCGCTTGGGTCCTGAATGGTGCCCAGGCAACACTCAGTGTGGGTTTTGGGTGATACTCAGAGATGTGCTGGCTTAAGGTGGCGAGTGCTGGCTTAATCCAGTACATTCCCAGCTGGTGTGGCTATGGAGAGAGGTTCCTTTTGTTTGAGAAAAGAAGAGGAACGTGTAAAGGGGACTTTGCCTTGCAGCATGGCTACCAGTTCAGCCACAGGGAACAAGAGCACCAAGTAAGCTCTTGGGATCCCTGAATCCAGGCCTTGGCTCTTGGATGTCATTTCTAGACTTATATTGGGCTAGAGAAAAGCCCACTATCCTGTGGGGAGAGTCCCAGGCCTGGCAGCATTCACCACAACAGGCTGAATAGCCCTTGGGCCTTGAGTGAACATTGGTGGTGTCTAGGCAGTACTCGCCATGGCTCTGGGATGTTTGTGGCCACAGGAAGCAACTCCTTTGCTTGTGAAAAGAAAAGGGAAGAGTGTAAATGACTTTGACTTGTGGCTTGGGTCCCAGCTCTGCCACACTAGAATAGAGCACCAGGTACATTTCTAAGGTTTCTAACTCCAGGGCCTGGCTTCTGGATGACATCTCTGGACCTGCCTGTGGACAGGGGAAACTTGCCATCCTGAAGGGAAAAACACAAACCTGGCTGGCTTCACAACATCCAGATTGTAGAGCCATAGGGTCTTGAGTAAATATAGGCAGTAATCAGGTAGTGGTTACTGCAGGCCTTAGGTGAGACCCCCTTAACCTATTGGCTTTAGGTTTGGTCCAGCACAGTGTCAGTGGTGGTGGCCACAGGGTTGCTTGTGTCAGCCTTCCCTCAGCTCCAGGCAGCTCAGCACAGAAAGACAGATTCCAATATTTGGGAGAAAGTAAGGGAAGAGAAAAAGAGTCTCTGCCTGGTAATCCAGAGAATTCTTCCAGATCTTAACCAAGACAACCAAGTCAGTAGAACCACAGTGTTAGTGGTCTTGGGGTGTCTCCTAATGAAGATATGGCTGCAGTGAACAAAAACTTAGAACACTGAAGTCCCTTCAAACACCCAGAAAGCCTTGCCAAGAAGAAAGGCTCCAAACAAGCCCAGACTGTGAAGATTACAAGAAATACTTAACTCTTCAGTGTCCACACACCAATGAACATTCACAAACATCCACCTAGGAAAACATGACCTCACCAAACAAACTAAATAAGGCACGAGTGACCAATCCCAGAGTGACAGAGGTATGTGACCTTTCAGACAGATAATTCAAAATAGCTGTATTGAAGAAACCCAAAGAAATTCAAGATAACACAAAGAAGGAATTCAGAATCCTATCAGATAAATTTAACAAAGAGGTTGAAATAATCAAAAAGAACAAAGCAGAAACTCTGGAATCCAAAAATGTGATGGACATACAGAAGAATGCATCAGTCTCTTAACTGCATAATTGATCAAACAGAAAAAAAGAATTATTGAGCTTTGAGATAGATTATTTGAAAATACACGGTGAGAAGAGACAAAAATAAAAAGAATAAAATGAATAAAACATGCATACAAGATCTAGAAAATAGCCTCAGTAAGGGCAAATCTAAGAATTATTGGTCTTAAAGAGGAAGTAGAGAGATAGAGATCAGGATAGACAGCTTGTTCAAAGGGATAATAACAGAGAATGTCCCAAACCTAGAGAAAGATGTCAATATTCAAGCACAAGGAGGTTATAAAACACCAAGCAAATGTAACCTAAATGAGACTACCTTAAGATATCTAATAAACAAATTTCCAAAGGTCACAGATAAAGAAAGGATACTAAACACAGCAAGATAAAAGAAATGAACATGCAAAAACACTCTAATACGTCTGGCAGAAGGCTTTTCAGTGGAAACTTTACAGGCCAGGAGAGAGTGGCATGACATATTTAAAGTGCTGAAGGAAAAAAAAAAACTTTTACCCTGGAATAGCATACCCAGTGATATTATACTTTGAACATGAAAGAAAAATAAAGACTTTCCAGACCAACAAAAGCTGAGGGATTTCAGCAATGCCAGGTCTGTCCTACAAGAAATGCTAAAAGGAGTTCATCAGTCTGAAAGAAAAGAGTGTTAATGCATAATAAGAAATCACCTGAAGGTACAAAATTCACTGGTAGTGGTAAATACACAGAAAAGCACAGAATATCATAGCACTGTAATTATGAATGTGTAAACTACTCATATCTTAAATAGAAAGACTAAAAGATAAATTGATCAAAAATAATAACTACAACTTTTCAACACATAAGACAGTACATTACGACATAAATAGAAATGACAAAAAGTTAAAATGGGGACACAAAGCTAAAGTGTAGTTTTCATTAGTTTTCTTTTTGCTTATTAGTTTGTTTACGCAATTAGTATTAGGCTGCCTTCAGTTTAAAGTAATGGATTACAAGATATTCTTTGTAAGCCTCATGTTAACCTCAAATCAAAAAACATACTACAGATTTACAAAAAATAAAAAGCAAGAAACTAAATCATGCTACCAGAGGAAATCACTTCCACTACAAGGAATACAGGAAGGGAGGAAAGAAGGACGATAAGACCACAAAACAACCAGAAAACAAAAAACAAAATGGCAAGAGTAAATCCTTACATATCAATAATGACACTGAATGTAAATGGACTTAACTCTCTAATCAAAAGACATAGAATGGCTGAATGGATTTAAAAAAACAATAACAAGACACAACAATCTGCTGCTTATAAGAATCACACTTCACCCATAAGGACACATATAGACTGAAAATAAAGGGATGAAAAAATATGTTCCATGCAAATAGAAACCGAAAAAGAGCAAGAGTAAGTATACTTATTTGAGACAAAATAGATTTTAAGACAAAAACTATAAAAAGAATTATAATTATAATTAAGAATTAAGAACTTTTCTTAATGATAAAAGTGTCAATTCAGAAAGAGGTTATAACAATTATATGTGCAACCAACACTAGAGCACCCAGATACCTAAAGCAAATATTATTATTGCTAAGAGAGAGATACATCCCAATAAAATAATAGATGGAGACCTCCCATTTTATCATGAGACAGATCATCCACACAAAAAATCAACAAAGAAACATTATACTTAATCTGCACTATAGACCAAATGAACTTAATAGATATTTACAGAACACTTCATTCAAAAGCTACAGAAGACACATTCTTCTCTTTAGCACATGAATTATTCTCCAAGATAGGACAATATAAGTCTTAAAAATTCAAAAACAATCAAATTACATCAAGTATCTTTTCTGACCACAATAGAATAAAACTAGAAATTAATTACAAGAAGAATTTTGGAAACTATACGAACACACAGAAATGAAACAACATGCTTCTGAATGATCAGTGGGGCAATGAAGAAATGAAGAAGGAAACTGAAAAATTTATTGAAACAAATGAAAATGGAAACACAATATACCAAAATCTGTGAGATATAGCCAAAGCAGTACTAAAAGGAAATTGTATAGCTATAAGCACCTACATCAAAAAAGTAGAAAAACTTTAAATAAACAACCTAATGATGCATCTTAAAGAACTACTAAAGCAAAAACAAACCAAACCCGAAAATAGTAGAAAAAATAACAATAAAGATCAGAGCAGAAATAAATGAAATTTAAACAAAAATACAATAAAAAGATTGATGAAGTAAAAAGTTGGTTTTTAAAACAGATTTTAAAAATAGACCAACTTTTAGCCAGACTAATCAAGATAAAAAGAGAGAAGACACAAATAAATAAAATTAGAGATGAAAAAGACATTACTACTAATTCCACAGAAATTAAAGGAATCATTAGAGACTACTATGGGCAACTATATACCAATAAACTGGAAAACCTAGAAGAAATTGATAAATTCCTACACGTGTACAACCTACGAAGATTGAACCATGAAGAAATTCAAAAGCTGAACAAACCAATAACAAGTAACGAGACTCAAGCTGTAATAAAGTCTCCAGTAACAAAAATCCTGGGACCCGATGGCTTCACTGCTGAACTTTACCAAACATTTAAAGAATTAATACCAATCCTATTCAAGCAATTCTGAAAAATAGAGGAAGAGGAGGGAATGAATACTTCTGAACTCATTCTACGAAACCAGTATTACCATGATGCAAAAACCAAAGACATATCAAAAAAGTAAGGGTACAAGTTAATAAGTTAATATTCCTAATGAAAATTGATGCAAAAATCCTCAAAATTCTAGTAAACTGAATTCAACAACACATTAAAAATATTATTCGTCATGAACCAAGTGAGGTTATCCCAGAATGTAATTATGGTTCAACATATAAAAATCAATCGATGTGATACATCATACTAACAGAATGTAGGACAAAAAACATATGATCATTTCAATTGATGCTGAACAGGCATTTGATGAAGTTCAACAATCCTTCATGATGAAAACCCTCAAAAAAGTGGTAATAGAAGGAATGTACCACAACACAGTAAAAGTCACACACGACAGACTCACAGCTAGTATCATAATGAATGGGGAAATACTGAAAGCCTTTCCTTTAAGATGTGGAACATGACAAGGATGCCCACTTTCATGAGTATCATTCAACATAGTACTGGAAGTCCTATTTAGACCAATAAGACAAAAGAAATAAAGGGCATCTGAATTTAAAAGGAAGAAGTCAAATTATCCTTGTTTGCAGATGCTATGATCTTATATTTGGAAAACTATGAGAACTGGTAAACAAATTCAGTAACATTACGGGATACGAAATCAGTAGCATTTCTATATGCCAAAGTGAACAATCTGAAAAAGAAATTTTTAAAAATCGCATTTAAAATATCCACACATAAAATTAAGTACCTAGGAATAAATGAACTAAATTAAAGGTCTATATAATTAAAACTATAAAACACTGATGAAATAGATTGAATAGGACAAAACAATGAAAAGATAATCCATGTTTGTTAGGATTGCTACAAGCAGCAATCCTAAAATTTATACAGAACCACAAAAGATGCAGAATAGCTAAAGCTATCTTAAGCAAAAAGAACAAAACTGGAGGAATCACATTACCTGACTTCAAATTATACTACAGAGCTATAGTAAACAAAACAGCATAGTAAACAAAGCATTTTGGCATTAAAATAGACACATAAATTAATGGAACGAATAGAGAACCAATTCTGAATGAATATCCAGAAACAAATCCACACGCCTACACTGAATTCATTTTCAACAAAGGTGCCAAGAACATACGCTGGGGTAAAGACAGTCTCTTTAATAAATGGTGCTGGGAAAACTGGATTTGTATATGCAGAGAATGAAACTAGATCCCTATTCATCACCATATACAAAAAGCAAATCCAAATAAATTAAGAACTCAAATATAAGACTTCAAGCTAATAAACTACTAATAGAAAACATTGGGGGAAACTCTCCAGTACATTTATCTGGGCAAAGGTTTCTTAAGTAATACCCCAGAAGCACAGGACCAAAGAAAAAATGGACAAATAGGATCATATCAAGTTAAACAGCTTATGCACAGCAAAGGAAATAATCAATAAAGTGTACAGACAATTCACAAAATGGGAGAATATATTTGCAAACTACCCATCTGACAAGGGATTAATAACCAGAATATATACGGAGCTCAAACAATAGGAAAAAAATCTAGTAATTCAATTTAAAAATGGGTCAAATATCTGAGTAGACATTTCTCAATAGAAGGCATACAAATTGCAAACAGGTGTATAAAAACATGCTCAACATAACTGACAATCAGAGAAATGCAAATCAAAACTATAGTGAGATATTATCTCACCCCAGAAAAATGGATTTTATCCAAAAGACAGGCAATAACAAATGCTGGTGAGTATGTGGAGGAAACAGAACTCTTGTACACTGTTGGTGGGAATGCAAATTAGTACAACCACCATAAAGAACACTTTGGAGGTTCCTCAAAAAACTAAAAGTAGAGCTACCATATAATCTAGCAATCTCACTGCTATATATATACCCCAAATAAAGGAATTCGGTATATTGAAGAGGTATCTGCATTCCCATGTTTGCTGCAGTACTGCTCACAATAGCCAAGATCTGGAAGCAACCTAAGTGTCCATCAACAAATGAACAGATAAAGAAAATGTGGTACATATACACAATGGAGTACTACTCAGCCATAGAAAAGAATGGCATCCTGTCATTTGCAACAACATGGATGGAACTGGAGGTCATTATGTTAAGTGAAATAAGCCAGGCACAGAAACAAACTTTGCATGCTCTCACTTATTTGTTGGAGCTAAAAATTAAAATAATTGAACTCATGGAAATAGAGACCAGAATGATGGTTACTAGAGTCTGGGACAGGTAGTGGGAGGTTGGGGGAAGTGGGGATAGTGAATGGGTACAAAAAATATAGTTCAATAGAATGAAAAAGAGCTGGTGTCTGGTAGCATAGCAGTGTGACTACAGTCAACAATAACTTATTGCACATTTAGAAATAACTAAAAGAATATAATTGGATTGTCACACAAAGAAATGACAAATGCTTGAGATGAGAGATACTCCATTTTCCCTGAGATGTGTTTATTACATATTGTATGCCTGTATTAAACTATCTCCTGTATCCCACAAATATATACATCTACTATGTACTCATAAATATTAAATACAAAAAAATACAATAAAATTGTCAAACTCATAGAATGAAAGAGTAAAGTGGTGATTCTTAGGGGCTGGGGGACTGGGAAATGTGCAGTTGTTTTTAATTTGTATAAAGTTTCAGTAGTCAAGATGATTAATATCTACAAATATGCTGTACAATATTGTGGCTTTAGTTAACAATACTGCATTGTACAACTAGATATTTGTTGAAAGGGTTGATCTCACGTTGTGTTCTTACCACAATTAATAAAATAAAATAAAATGAAATGAAATAAAATAAAATAAAATAAGCTGAGTGAACCCTAAAGAGGATAAACATAAAAAAGTCCAAGCCCAGACATATTATATTCAAACTGCTTATAACTAAATACAGAGAAAAATTTGAAACTGCAATTTTAAAAATGCCATTTACAATAGCTCCTAAAACTGAAAATGTTTGGTACAAACCTAACAAAGCATGTGCAGAATGTATATACTGAAAATGACAAAACACTGATGAAACAAATCCAAGAAGACCTAAATAAATGGACATACTGTGTTCATGAACAGAAGAGTCATTATAGTAATGATGTCAATTCTCCCTCAAAGAGATCTATAGATTAACACAATATCAACCTAAATCCCAGCAGAAATTTGTATAGATATAGACATGCTAATATTCAAATTTACATGTAAAGACACAAGAACTAGAATAGCTCATTACATTTTGACAAAGAAAAACAAAGTTAGAGGAATCACACTACTTAATTTTAAAAGTTACTATAAAGCTAGAGTAATCAAGTCAGAGCAGTGTTTGTAAAGGGATAGATACACAAATCAATGGAATCTAACAAATAGGACAGATATGCACCTACATGAATATGGCCATTTGATATTTTTACAAAGATACACAGGCAATTCAGTGGAGAAAAGGTTGTCTTTTGAACAAATATTGCTGGAACCTTTGAAAATGAATCTTAACCTGAATTTCACACCTTATATAAAGACCAACTCAAAATAATTAATATATGTAAACGTAAAAACTAAAACATTAAACTTTTAGGGAAAAAAAAAAACCTTAAAACTGACACCAAAGCACAACACATGCAAGAAAAAAAAATGACAAATTTGACTTCATCAAATTTGAAAACTTTTTTCTGCCCAAGGCACTGTAAAGTGAATGAAAAGACCCAGTAATGATGTACAGAAAATATTTTCAAATCACGTATCTGATAAAGGACTAGTATCCAGAAAATGTATTTTTTTTTTAAACTCTGAAAACTCAATAGTAAGGAAACAACCACATTAAAAGATGGGCAAAGAACTTAAACGGATGCTTCATCAAAGAAGTTATGGCAAATAAGGACACAAACAGGTGTTAATTATTAGCTATTAGACAAATTATTAGCTGTCAGACAATGAGATATCACTATACAACTATCTGATCAGCTGAAATAAAGAATAATGACAATACCAAATGTTGTCAATGATAAAATTATTACAGGGTTCAGGTGATGACGGCCTGAACTCCTTAATAAACTTTTTCATCTCATGTTTCACCCACTGATGATCCTTGCCTGGATCTGTTACATCATTGGAGGTTGTAAAATAGTGATTTTCTACATTTATTTCTGGAATTTTTTCTACATTTACCAACTGTATTTCTTGCAAAAAGAACTTTCTCTTATCAAACTAGGGCTTTCTTGTTGTTCTGAAAGTTTGTACAAAAAAAGCAGAATAAAATACTGATTTTTTTTTCTTTTGACTGCTAATTGTCAGAATAAGGAGTCGATGTTCTATTTACCTTAAATGGTATTCAACGAGGTTTCATTCTTTGGTAGTAGGGGGATCCCTCTCTATCGGTATCATTAATCAACTCATGCATTTTTATATAGTCAATGTGTTTTCATCATTCAAAGTTACTATTATTGTTTGACGCTCCTGTGTACTTTTTTTTTTTTTGTATTTTTGATAGAGACGGGGTTTCACCGTGTTAGCCAGGATGGTCTCGATCTCCTGACCTCGTGATCCGCCCACCTCGGCCTCCCAAAGTGCTGGGATTACAGGCGTGAGCCACCACACCTGGCCTCCTGTGTACTTTTGACATTAGACTTTGATGGTACCCCTGCTCTCTGACACAGTATGTCACAATCTCATCTTATTTGTTTTTTTATCTCAAACTTGGAATTAGCTATTCCCCCCAAGGAGTCCTGGTACCTTTTACGTGGGATAGTATTTACAGACTTTTTGTGTGTCATTTTGTATTTTTTATTAGACTATTTTAAAGGAAAAATTGTACTCTCAATGTTCATTTAAATTATGGAAGTTTTATTATAATGTTACTTAAATATGAACAACAGTAGAGCCATATATATATGAATGCTTTGTTTAGGTACACATGGACATAAAGATGAGAACAGACACTGAGGACTACTGGAGAGGAGAGAGAAGGAGGGCGGGCAAGTGCTAAAAAACTACCTGTTAGGTACTATGTTCACTACCTGAGGGATGGGATCATTCATACACCAAACTTCAGCATCACGCAATATACCCAGGTGACAAGCCCCCATATGTATCTCCTGAATATAAAACAAAAGTTGAAATTTTAAAATAAAATAGAAAAAAATGAATGCTTTGGGCTTATGATGCCTATATAATTATAAAACCACACAATAAACAACAAAACCAATAATTTAACAGCATGAATTTCATGTTATGCATTATATTGTTTTGCTGAAATTAAATTGCAGCTCACAACATGAACATGACTCCGTATTGGCATATTGAATGTGGTTTGCCTTATTGTACACTATAGGCTGACTCGCTTCCCCCACCACTCTATTCTAACTACCAAGAAATTGTATTATGTATAGTGAACCTGATAGAACCACGTAATTTAAAAACAAAGTATGACACCTTCACTTCAAATCAGCTCAAAACAATTAAAATACTACTATCTGTTGTCAATGTGCTGTAAATACAAATGTGAGTGTTGATAATGTATGACAGTATTTAGTTATAAGGAGGTTTTCTAGATAACCCAGAATATCCTCATGTTAATTTACTTTAGATTATCTCCTTGGGAGTTGCCCAGGTTACAGTGAAAGCAGGGTATGAGTTTTCCTAGATGAGGCTGAGATTGAAGATAATATAGTTGACGACAAACTGTGAGTCCAGAGGCAGAAGGGACAGCAATTTTTAAATGTACCATAGCAAAACACTATTAGTTGGCCAGGATTACCAAGGCTAGTAGAGGGAGTGAAGTGAACCACCTACACAACAAAGAAGCTACAAATTACAAAGTTTATAGCACCTAATTAACATTATTGGTCTTGAGACTAATATGAAACTTCAAAAATGTTAACACATGCATATAAAAACAATACTATTTTCCAAAATAGCATAAACAGCCAGCTCTAACAGTTTTTTTTTTCCCATTTATTAGTCAGTTTCTTCCTTTAAATAAGTATTGGCCAAATATCTAAAGGACATATGTTGGATGGTCTCCCCATTGTTCCCCAGCCGGGATTACCAAAACTCTCTTTTTGTACTTGTCTGGGTGTTATCCTTGACTTCTAGTGGAAACTGATAGCAATGTTTAAGCAGGCGAGTAAAATAATCAGTTTTGTTTGTTTTGTTATGCAAGTGAATTCAGTGATGATGTAGACTCTACACTGTAAAAGATACCAAGTGGAGCAGAGAAATAAGTCAGAAGACTATTACTACTGTCTCATTGGTGAGGGCCTCAACTGAAGTGAAAATGGAATGGGGAGAATCGACTTGATATATTTTTCTGATTTTGTCATTTTTGATTTGGGAATTTGGTGAGTAAATGGACACAGAGGAACTAGTTAGCAAGGTGTTGCAATAATCCAGTTAAGAAGACATGTGAACCTGAACAAGGTAATGATATTAGGTAAAAGGGGGATTAATTCCACGGATATTAAAGAGGAAGAATTCTCAGGATATTTTCATTGACTAGATGTTTGGATAAAGAGGGAAGAGCAAGGATGGCCTTCAGGTTTTAAAAATTATCTCCCACAGTGTACCATTCACAAAGGTGATTGATGTAAAAACCCCACATCTTTCTCAGCTTTCTTCTTTGAGTGTCCTGTTGGAATTGCCATGGGACAAGACCATTAGTAGTATTTGCCAGGCTATCCAACACAGAAAAATATCATGTATGAGGACACACTCATAAAAACATCTTTCTTCTTCTAGAATGGAAAATAAAAGCTTAAGTAAATGAAACCTACAGAGGTGGGCAAACTATGGCCCACAAGCCAAATCTGGACTGCTGCCTGTTATTCTATGGCCTATGACTAAGATGATTTTTACATTTTTAATTGTAGAAAAAATTCAAAGAAGAATAATTTTTCACTGAGCATTAAGATGAAATAAAATTCAAATGTCAGCGTTCATAAATAAAGTTCTACTGGAACACAGCCATGCTCACTTATCTCTCCCTGGAACTCAAAAGTAAGGAAAACAAATATTTTACCATCATTACACATGCACATACACATACATACCACATGTGCGCACACGAGCATGCTCCTTCTCTGTGCCCACTGTGTACGGGCTTTGCAGAAATTGCATTTCTTGCAGAGAAACTTTGAACCTCATACTGGAAGGTAATTTACCAATCTCTTATCTATCTATTTATCATACTTCACGTTTTAGTAATAACTGAATTTCACCCTTTTCAAGCTTGGAAATTGTATCTCCTCATTCTGCTGAACGTGTCTATGGCCACTTTGGGGCTACAATGGCAGAGCAGAGTAGTTGTGACAGAGACGCTATAGCCCTCAAAAAATATTTTGCTTACTACTATTTATTTACAAAAATAAAATATTTACTATCCGGCCCTTTATAGGGAAAGTTTGCCGACTCCTGGTCTACTATGAGCCAGGTACTGTGCTAGGACTTTCACATCTTCTATAATTTTATCAAAAACTTTAGTGGTATATTAGGTTATAGAGACCTGAAGAATGTATCTAGAATCGAGAATAATAACATGCTTTATTTGTAAATATTCAAATGATTTGCAAAGATAAAGAGTTACTTTCTTTAGGAACCTATCCTTTCCCTGCTTAAACACTGTTATTGATTCCAAATGCTTATAGAATTAAAGCTAAAATAGGCAAAACATAAGACCCTTTGCTTACGCAATCTAGTCCCCACCTACCTTTCATCACATCTCATCACTGTTTTCCCCATCCGTCACCCAACGAATTTCTCACTGTCCTCCCACTTTTTGCAGACAGAAGCTGAAAGTGACACATTCATGAGATATTTAGTGTCCACTTCATTGAGGTCCCTTGTTCATCTTTTCCTTTCTATACCTTTCTTCACTCTCCTTCACTTTCTTCATCGAATTGTCTACCATTACAAAATAGAAAAGAAATGAAGGGAGGGAGGAAGGGAAACTGCAACACACACAGGTTTTATTGGGGTGAGGCATACCTCTTATCACTCTGGTCAGTCTAATTTGTCAAATCCTCGAGGGTAGGGACGATACATTTTTTTTTTTTTAACGTCGTCCAACATCTATTAGAGGTTCAGTCATTGATTATCCCCCTCCCTTTCTTCGTTTCCCTTGGGAAACCTGGAAAACAGAAAATCTTCCCACAGAAACTCCTCAGGGGCGCGCCGAGATCTGGGCTTGCGCACTTGGACTTGGCCGGCGCTCAGCCCCCGCCGCAAGCCGGCGGGGTCTCGCACTAACCTAGCGCGGGCGCCTCGATCTCCCGCGCGCGCGCGTGCGCGAGACCCCCCTTTGGCCCTCTACCCTGCAGCAAGGGTAGCGTGACGTAATGCAACCTCAGCATGTCAGCAGCAATATAAAGGAGAACGAGGCGGCGCGCCTCCCAGACGCAGAGTAGATTGTGATTGGCTCGGGCTGCGGAACCTCGGAAACCCGAATGTGAGGACCTTAAGGGATCCACAGCTGCCGCCCCCCGCAGCCATCCAGAGCGCGGTCACAGTCCGACTGGCGGCACGGAGGCGGCGGCGGCGGCGGCAGCGGCGGCGGCAGCTGTAGCTGCAGCAGCAGGTAAGGAGACTCCTGACGAGAAACTAGAGGGACGTGGATCCACCGCGTTCAGTGTCTCTTGTCTGAGGGGAGGAGAGGCTCACACCCAGCGTGTAGCGTAGGGCGAAGGGAACAATGGAAGTGGCGTCCAGTCCCTGAGCTTTCCTCCCGCCTCGGGCGGAGTTTTCCTCTTCAGCCGCAGCCGCAGCCGTGGGCTGGAGGAATTGAGGGAAGTAAGGATTTTCCCCTTTAGCCAACCTCCTCTTTCCCTAGGCCAGAGCCCCAGGGAGCTAGAGCCGTCGTTGAGACCGTCGGTGGTTTAGGGTGACGGGAAAATGGCGGAAAACAAAACGGTGAAGTGAAGAATGCAGCGTCCCCCTGGCATTTTCTCTCAGCTATCCCTCCACCCCATATTCCTTTCACTGGCGCCCCAGTCGCCTCGCCCCCGCCCCCTGACCGAGCTAATAGTAACCTTTGGAATGCGCGAGGGATGGCGGCGTGTGCGAGGAAGTGGCACCGAATCGGCATTTTAGGGGATTGGGAGCCGTCAGAGCCTGGGAGTTGGGGGGAGGGGGGGGGCGTGTGCGACAACTGTCGCCTACACTAAAACACCACCATTTTGGTTCCCAACCGTCTCCCACGTAGCGGGGCAGAGGAAGCTGGAGGAGGCTGAGGGGCTGGGCAGCACGGCGTGGGTAGCAGCGGTGGCGACCGCTGCACCAAGTGAGAGGAGGGAGGAGGGGAAAGGGTATTCTTGTCTCATCGGTCTCTTCCTTTCTACTGCGAAGGTTCTCTTGTTAGGTTTAAGATCTAGTCAGATGGGTAATACCTCAGAGGGCACGTGTGTGCATTCTGCTCGAAATGATTGAAACTTGGCATGGTCGTGGGAAAGGGAGACTTATGCGGGAAGAGGGCTGCGTCCAAAGCTGCAATACTGTTACTTGCCAGGGCTCCTTTGTCTCCCATCTCTGCAAATACTACTTTCGCATTCTCTTGTTCTGCCGCCTTACCATTTCTCATCTATCCGTCACCCTATTGACATCACTAAGAAGCTAGGTCCTGAATGAGCTATGTTAGAAGAGACAGATTTTGTTTTTGTGATTTCTACTCCCCATGCATTAATGGAAAGATGTTTACTTGAAACGTACTTGGTGGGTTATCTCCATTCAATAAGGATATGAGATACACTCTAGAGAAGACCAAGAAGCCTAGCTATCTGTAATGGTTATTAAATGCTTAACACACTGCTGTTTTCATACCTCATTTATTATTGATTTTATTGAAACTTCCTATGTGGGGAAAGATACTCCGGTTTATTTTTTTGGTATTCACATAGTGTAATACTTTTATAATAGTTGCACTATGTGTTGTAATTTTTACACTTCATTGAGTGCTAGTGCAGACTTTTCAGTATGGATTTGGCAAGGATAAAGCTTGCCCTTGATTCTTTCACTTTCTAAAATAAGGTGTTGTTTGTGATTTCTAAGATGTGCTTTAGAGAAGATTTTGGTTTAATCAAGTGGTAGCATTCTAAGTATAATAATGTTGCTAACGTAGTCAGTAGTTGTTTTTGTTGGAATCCGTTGGGTTGCTTTTAAGATTACTACAGATTTAAGCATATGAACCCTTCCCAGCCTCACTATGCAAGTTCAGGTATAAAGAAAAATATTAAGTTGTGTAAGAAACTTAGTTTAAAATATTTTAAAGTATCTGATTTTGAATGTATTTTTATAATAGGTAAAGAGAGCGTTTTCCCAAAGAAAATAACATAGCACAGAAGGAAAAATAAAAAGAAATTACTGCAGATTTTACTTTATGTAAGAAAATCTACAATTTCTTCGAGACACTCATATAAAGGTGATTAACAAATTACTTATTGTTTTATCTTATTTAACAGTTAAATAAAATTAAGTTTTTAAAAACATTTTAAGACATTTGTAGTTGTTCTATTAGTTATGTGGTAAAGAAAGTAATTACTCTAATTAAAATCCAAATAGTACACTGTTTTAAATGTTAAGATCAAGTCCCTTTCAGATTTATTTTGTTAACACACAGGTAGTTTATTGTGAACTCTCTTGGCCTTGGACCTCATTTTGCATAATAGCAAAGCAGAAAACAATGTGGCATTTGAAAAAAGATACACAACTAAGAATTTCTAAAAATGTGAAGTTTTGCTCATACATAAAGTAATTCTGTCTGAATCGTTTGTTATACAGAAATGTCACCTACTTCTGTAGCATATTTATGTATACACCTAAACTAGTGATAGGGGTTCCTCTGAGACTCTCCTGCCTCCTGAATACCAATTTAGCCATCACTCTTTATTTAAGAATATATCAAGTTGTATTACGTGTCACCTTCTGAAACTTTCATTAAGGATGCAGCTTTATCTGTTGTGCAATATGGTACAATTTATTAAGCACTCCTATGTGAAAAGGAGATAAATGCCTTATAAAATTGACAGGTTTTTGTTGATTTACTTACAATCTTATGTTTGAAGAGAAAATGCACATATATACGTCTAAGAAATATATTGAGTGACAGCATCTGACTTTATGTTCCATACTATCAAATGATCGTAAATATAGGATAAGTCATTTGAAATGAAATAGATTGAGCCCTTGTTTTCAAAACCACCATGAAGCTAGCATAATTTTATTAATCACTAATAAAAAGTCAGTTGTACAATTACAAGTAAATGATATGCCGAGATAAATAATTTGTTAAATGTTTGTATGTGATCGATCTTATTTTTACCATATTTAGGAATCAGTCATGTTTCATGAGTCCTCAAAACTGACACAAGAGAATGTAGTAGAGTGAGGCCAGAAGTCCTTACTGGTTCAAAGAACTCCGGGGAAACTGGGATAGAACATTTTACATTATAAGTAGAACCCTGGGAGCCAGAGGTGAATACGAGTTTATCTGCAGAGCTCCGCTGCAGGGCTGATCTGGGTCTGGAAGAAATGGATGAGAGCCAGTGGATGAAATTCACTAATACTAGACATCTGAGTCCTCTAGTAATGTATAAATATCCTAACTATTGTTTGTTGTCATCTTGTTCTTCTTTTATAACCTATGTTTTAACTGGAACTTTAGCACTGCAGTTTTGTTGTTTTGCTTTCTTCTACCACTTCCCTATGGCTCATCAGCTTGACTGTGCCTTTGTCTCCATTATTTTTGGTTTACTTCCACTTGGCACTTCTTTTATTTATGGTTGTCACATAAAGCATCTAACCATGGTTTTTCTTTGTTTTGCTTTCTTTTGTAATGAGCTTTCCACACTTGGTTGAAAGGCATATTGTCAATTGCATTTTTTTCTCAAAACAACTAACTTTGGAGTAAATGTATTAAAACTATTTTAAAAGCCATTTCTTTTGCAGATATTGGTGAATGAACTTTGCTAAGTATGGATTCAGGTGGTGGAAGTCTTGGATTGCACACGCCAGACTCTAGAATGGCCCATACCATGATTATGCAAGATTTTGGTAAAGCATTTTCTTTGTTGTATTTTTCTCTTTTTTAAAAGTAAGGAGATAATAAAAATCAAAAATAAGTTGAGGAAGGGGAGAATTACAATGAAAACTTGTTCTTTTACTAGGAAAATATATTTGTAGAGCTTATTCTCATAAAGCTGTGTGTCAGTGGTCTACTTAACATCACTCTTACAATTTAGGGGAAGGTTGTGTTAGGGACACTTGAAATATAGTGGTAATATGTTACTGGAAATGAAAAACTCAATTTACATAAATAACTGCATAATTATATCACATTCTGTTCTGATAGTATATATCAGCTCTCATGTGTAGGAAATGTTAAACTGGCTTTCTAAAACATTTTAAGTTGCATTGTTAATAAAGTTGGAAAAAGAAGTGCTTACATCAACTAAAAAAATAAGATGTTTATATAGTGATATGCAAAATCATGCACTAGCTGATTATTATTGTGATGCTATTTCCTCAGAAAGTTGTTACCATTAGAATACATTTTTCTCTTTTTTTTTTTTTTTTTTTTAAAAAAGAGGCCGGGCTTGGTGGCTCATGCCTGTAATCCCAGCACTTTGGGAGGCAAAGGCGGGTGGATCACGAGGTCAAGAGATTGAGATCATTCTGGCCAGCATGGTGAAACCCCGTCTCTACTAAAAGTACAAAAAATTAGCCGAGCGTGGTGGAGCACGCCTGTAGTCCCAGCTACTCAGGAGGCTGAGGCAGGAGAATCGCTTGAGCCCATGAGGCGGAGGTTCCAGTGAGCTGAGCTGAGATGGTGCCACTGCACTCCAGCCTGGTGACAGAATGAGACTCAGTCTCAAAAAAAAAAAAAAAAAAAAAAAAAAAAAGACTCCTTACTCTTGTGGCCAGGTTGTTTGTAAGTAGCCTCTTAACAGTAGTCATTTTGATGAGGATGCCAAGACTCCATTGACATTCAACAAATAAACTGAATTTGGCCAGGGATGATCTGAATTACAGAGGAGATAGAGCTATTTGAAGTATAAAAGGCAGGGGTGAGATCAAAAGAGTTGAAGATAAGATTGGAGTGAAAGCAGAAAAGACAAATGGTGAACTGCGATAAAAGAACAGGAAACGAGGTAATAAGGAATTGTTGAAGCTGAAATTAGTGATGAGGGAATAGAACTGTGATACTTTGCTAAGTTAAGAAAATGCTACTATTGTTCGTTGATAATATGGTTGAATGTATCATTTGGTACCCTGTAGTAAATCCCACAGTAACGGAAGTCAGTAAAGCCGTATTCTAGTCATGGCAGTGCTGTTAACTAGCTGTGTAAACTTGGATAAATTACTGAATTCCCTTTTATAATGATTGCACGAGATAACATTTAAGGTCCTCTCCAGTTAAATAATTCTTTGACATTTCTTTCTGATGAATAAAGTTGAGTAGTCCAATATTGGATGTGAGTTAATTGATGAAATATAAAGAAATCATGGATGTATTCTTCTGAAAGCTAAGTGAATTGTGTTGACTACAGATGATTTAGAAATGACTTTGGGTGAAAAAAACTCATCAATAAATTCTAGAGGAAGGATAATAGGGCCAAAGAGTAAGAGATTAAAGATATTCCCATGAATTCTTTAGTAGAGAGTTGATAGTTTTTAGAATAATGGAACACTGGAATTTCAGTGTGGTAAATAAATTTTGGTTGAAATGTCAACTTTAATTTTTTACCTTTTAAAATAAGATATTTTTTTAAATGGAAGTATTATAGTAGTTTCTCCATTTAATACAAAATATTACCTCTCCTACAGCATTTGATAAAGTGCCAAAACTCACTTCATTCCTGAAGAGGTTGGCTATTAGCTAGTAAAGTGTGATTCCTTTCAAAAGATGAAAAAAAGATCTGATTGGTGCTGGTGAATATTTACATAATGTTCCTTTTAATCTTCCTTTCCATTGTTTATCCTCAATGTCTTTAGAATTAATTACTCCTTTATTACATCTACTACTTTTTTTCTTTAAGTTGTTAGGGGAATAGAATATGCATATTGAAATATTTAACATGTATGTTTTTTCTTCTTTACTTTTTATTCAGATACATTCACATACCATTCCATTCATCCATTTTTATAAAGTATACAATTCAATGGTTTTTAGCATATTCACAAAATTGTATAACCATCACTAGTACCTAGTTTTAGAACATTTTCGTATCCTAAAAAAAGACACCTCATACCCATTAGCAGTCATTCCCCATTCTGCCTCTCTCCACCAGCCCTAGGCAGCCACTAATCTTTCTGTCTGTGGATTTAATTATTCTGAACATTTTATATAAGTGGAATCATATATGGTCGTTGTGTCTGGCTTCTTTCACTTAGCATGTTCTTAAGTGTCATCCATGTTATAGCATGTATCAGTACATACTTCATTCGTTTTCACTGCCAGTGATATTCCATTGTATGAGTACACCACATTTGGTTTATTTGTTTATCAGTTGATAGACATTTGGGTTGTTGAAATATTTTTAATCCACTAGAAATATTTTGTGTTTGACAAAATAAGCTTTGCATTTTAGATTGGAGTATGAGTGCCTTTGGAGGCGTGTGACAGTATGCCAAGGCATACCTGAAACCACAGAATAAATAGCACAGCCTCTTGGAATTTTTTTTTTCATCTGAATTGAGGAGAATATATATACACACATATACCTATACACAATTATAGCTGCATAAATATGTAGAAAGTAAGATTTTCATTCACTATCCCCTCCCTTTTTAGAAATAATAAAATTGAAAGGTTTGCGAACTACTTCTAATTTTTAATTAGTATTTTCATATTATCATTTAAAGCCCTCTCTAAAATGAATTTAATAGAGTAAACTGATTTATATCAGAAAAATGTTTAAAGGCACTTTTTGTTGTTTTTGTTGTTATATACCTGTTTATGATTTAACTGGTAGTATTTTGAGTTAGTGGTTTTTTCAAATGATGCATTCTTTTTAAATTTCATTTTTATGCTCTCTTAAATCAAGGTATATAACTCAATGGCAACTAAATTACTTTTGCATTTTTGGTGAGACTGTTTTTCTGAATTTGCTATTAGATCAAGAATAACTAATATGGGTAATGCTCACTCATTTGTGCTTAGGGATAATGTTGACCTGAAATATGTTAAGTTTCCATTTGTCCTTGGTAAATTCTGAACTCTTAAAAGGCAGTAACTCACTCTATTTTTGATATGTGGTTCCCAGCACAATTTCATTTATAGGCATTTTCATTTTTTGTATGATATTTTGTGAAATGCAAAGGTTGTCAAACAGACCTAAACCTAAAAAGACCTTTATTGGGGGACTTTAGGAAATTTTAGCCCTGATAACTTAGATTTCTTCTGAAAGCAGCCCCCCCATGCTTATTTTACCTACCTGTTAAAATTTCTAAATTCTAAAATTTCATTAGAAATTAGGTACATTCTCTTTAAATTCTGTTAGCGTCAAAACTTAGATATTTGCAGCCCCATAAATTATTGACATTTGTGAAACTTAGAGTTTAACATACACAGAGCTAACCAAATAGAAACACCGTGGCACAAAATCTCCAAATTCTGTAAGGTTCTTGGTTGATACAATACAGAAAATCTGAAACATTAATTTAATGCATAATTCATTGGACCAATTTATTTTGAAGAATATTTGAGACTTAGAAATCTACAACTTTGTTCAATAACCTTGCTGGTGTCTCAGTATAATAGCTGTCCTTGAAGTATGAGATTGAATTTAATAGTTGTTTAAGATTTTAATGCTACAAAAAGTCTGTGTTGTTTTAGGATATAAATAGCAAAACACCCTTAGATAGTGGCCCAAGACAGACCTGACACGTAACAGATTTTATGCTGTCATTCTGGTGATGTTCCAAGTATTCATATTTAAATGGAATAACTTTAATAAAATGGGAAATACTTGAAATCAGGACATGTTTCTTACTGTTGCCTGATTATTTAATTTTATACTTTTTAAATGATTTTTTCTTATTGTTTATAATTTTCTAAGCTAGTAAGATAAATTATTAATGCAATTTAATGCTGTTTACTAAATGATTTAAAATTTAAATGAGCGACCACATGATAGGCCATTTTACTGTTTATCTCAAGCTGTTCCTCTAGCTGTGCCTCACTTAGTTAATCTTACGCATCTCTTTAAAAAACAGTATCTAGGGTAAATATACTCTAATCTCTTCCCAGGCAAGTAGAAAAAAGGCAGTCTGGAGTCAAACAATGAGTTCAGTTTCCAGCTAGGACCTTGTGGCAACCTTATATAACATCTGTAAACCATAGTTCCTCCTTATTTAAAATGAGGATAATCGCACTCACCTTATACAGTTGTTCTGAGGATTAAATGAGATGATACTTGTATTAGCAGGTTGCTTGTTGGATAGTTAGTGCTCAATAAATATAGCTAATCTATAGCTAAGTGACTTTGTTTAGAAAGTCAGTAGAATCTAACAGATGAACTGATAAGAAGAACAAGCAAAATTTGATAAGAGATATCTTGGATCTTGGTCTAAGTAATCTGCTGGTACCCTGTGAGGGACTTAATCAATTCTTGGTCTAGGATCCTTGAGAGCATTTGGTTCAGGGTAAACAAACATATTTGGATTTATTTATTTAGTTTTTTAGATCTGATCTATTTTGACTTGTAAGTTCCTGCTAGAGGCTAGGTGAACTAGCACTGTTCCTTCAGTCTGTCTTCTTAGAATCCACCCAACCAGGTTGATCTGAACCCAGGTCCCCACTAGCATTACTCTACCCTTCTTTCCTTCCCTGTGGTCTACTTTCAGGGACCAGACTAATCTTCAGCAGTGTTCTAAAATAAATGGAATTTCCCATATTTTAAATCTTTGGTTTGTGAAAAGATTTTTGTGAATTAGTAATTTAATTGTTTAGATATATAGAATTCCAGTACAGTTAATTTTACAGGATTAATATTTTAATTTTTTCCTTGCTAAAAAACCACATTTCCAGTCTGATTAAATGCTAAATTTGAACCGCCACCTCCTCCCCATTTCTGAAATGCCCAGTGGAGTAACAACTGAATTAAAAATACTTGTTTTATACATACTCCCTTTGTGTACCAGACTTCCAGGATTGTGGCTGTGTCCTTTTGGGGTAATTTAGTGGTTTAGGTGAGAGTTTGAGACGGTGAGAAGGATTTAAAAGGGTTGAAAGGAAAGTATCCCAAAAACGCTGTTGAAAGCTCGGCTTTCCCTTTTCACCTTGTTCTTTGATGTGTTAGTGTATTGATGGTGTCCATTGGTCTCTATCCTAACTTGGTAACTAACTTCCATAATGAATTGATTAAAAATAATGAACACTATATGACAAATAACACTCTTTCAGGTACTACTTTATAGAAAGTGATCAAAAGGTTTTGTACTGGATGATTTCTTGTGGATAATTTATTATAACCAGATCCACAAACCCTCTTAATTTGTTTTTGTACCACCTCAGGGAGCAGAACTTAGCAGAATTCCTCATGAAGGGATTTTACACTCGTACAATATTTACAGGGCAGGTAGGAGTTGGTGTTTACCATGCTGCTCAAGAAAAACATTAAAGCTTTATTCCTACAGATTTACTATTATCAAACCAAATGTTAGTCTAAGATGAGTAGAGAGTTTTTCCCCCTAAATCAGGTGTTGAAAGATGCCTTCCAATTTTGGATATAGTAATTATTATAAGTTAAAGAAGTTCAGACACTTTCATGTTTGTGATGCATATTTTATAATAGAATATTTTATTAACTCACTTAACATATTAGTATCCTTTTACGTTTTTGTGCCTTTTTAATTTTTTGAAACAATTATAGACTCACAAGCAATAGAGCAAAGGAGTACATACAGTCCATGTACCCTTTACTTACCTTCCTGTAATGGTGTCATCTTACATAACTGTAGTACAGTACAAAAACCAGGAAATTGACATTCACGCATTACTGTTAACTAGACTACAGACCTAATTCAGTTTTCACCATTTTTAACATACATTCGTGTGTATGTGAGTGTATATATTCTATGCAGTTTTATCCCACATATAGATTTGTGTAAATACCACCACAATGAAGATGCAGTTATTCTATCACTGTATATATGCTATCCCTGTGTGTTCACAGACACACACATACGCACACACACACACAGACACCCTTGGCAACCAATAATCTGTTCTCCATCTCTGTAGCTTTATTGTTTTGAGATAATAGAAATTATTCCATTTATACATTATACAGTATCATAACCTTTGGTGATTGTCTTTTTTTCCCTCAGCAAAATTTTCTGGAGGAAATTCAGGTTGTCGAATATATCAACAGTGTGTTCATTTTTATTGCCGGGTAGTATTCCATAGTAGGGATGTGCCAGAGTTGGTGGAACCAACATTCACCTGCTAAAGGACATTTGGGTTGTGTCTAATTTTTTGCTACTATGAGTAATAGCTACTATGAGCTGTTAGGAATATTTCTGTACAGTTTTTGGTATAAACATATATTTTCATTTTTCTGGGGAAAAATGCCCGAGATTGCAATGGTTGGATTGTATAGTAAGTGCATATTTAGTTTTGTAAGAAATTGCCAAACTACAGGTGGATCATGAGGTCAGGAGATTGAGACCATCCTGGCTAACACGGTGAAATCCCATCTCTACTAAAAATACAAAAAATTAGCCGGACGCGGTGGCGGGCGCCTGTAGTCCCAGCTACTCAGGAGGCTGAGGCAGGAGAATGACGTGAACCCGGGAGGTGGAGTTTGCAGTGAGCCGACATCACGCCACTGCACTCTAGCCTGGGCGACAGAGCGAGACTCCGTCTCAAAAAAAAGAAAAAAGAAATCGCCAAACTATTTTCGAGAGTGGCTGCTACTATTTTACGTTTGCACCAATAACATTTGAGAAATCCAGTTTCTCCACATCCTCACCAGCCTGTGGTGCTATCACTGTTTTTTATGTTAACTGTTTCAATTGGAATGTAGTGATATCTCATTATGGCTTTTATGTTTTACTTGAAAATAAAGTATATTATTTAAAGGTCTTCATGTAGATTTTACTAACATTGTTTTCACCCAGCTCTAACCCAATTCCTGGTTGTTGGTGATTTTAATTGCAGTTAAATTGTCAATGATTTTAAAAAATGATTTATTTGGCCAAGATTACTTAATATTTAAGAAATATTTATAGCATTTGATTTATTAAATACAGTACTCTAAATTAATAAAATAACTTTACCTTTTTTGGATAATTGTTTGTATTATAGTGGCTGGAATGGCTGGTACTGCACATATCGATGGAGACCATATTGTTGTTTCAGTTCCTGAAGCTGTATTAGTTTCTGATGTTGTCACAGATGATGGGATAACTCTTGATCATGGCCTTGCAGCTGAAGTTGTCCATGGACCTGATATCATCACAGAGACTGATGTAGTAACAGAAGGTGTGATTGTTCCTGAAGCGGTACTTGAAGCTGATGTTGCCATTGAAGAGGATTTAGAGGAAGATGATGGTGATCACATCTTGACTTCTGAACTAATTACAGAAACCGTTAGGGTACCAGAGCAGGTTTTCGTGGCTGACCTTGTTACTGGTCCTAATGGACACTTAGAACATGTGGTCCAAGATTGTGTTTCAGGGGTCGACTCCCCCACAATGGTATCAGAGGAGGTTCTTGTAACTAATTCAGATACAGAAACTGTGATTCAAGCAGCTGGAGGTGTTCCTGGTTCTACAGTTACTATAAAAACCGAAGATGATGATGATGATGATGATGTCAAGAGCACTTCTGAAGACTACTTAATGATATCTTGTAAGTGAAACATAAAGTCCATAATTACTCAGGAGATTGATTTATATAATCTGGAAAAGTTTTCTGGGATGAGGGATGTATTCAATAAAAGTTATAGGGGAATCTTTTTGAAAAATAATTTTTTGAAGCAGTGTCATTAAGATGCTGTTTTGAGTTTACTGATGTTTTTAATTTATTCAATGAAAATTCATACCTGAAATGAAGTAAAATAATGCAGTTTATTAGTATTTTAAAATAGAGGTATAGATTTGGCAACAACAAGAACATTAACTGATACAAAATTTTAATGATAAATATATATATTTCAACATGGGAACTTTCTTATGTAGCCACTGCTTTTTTTTTAATGACAGGCACTGGAATTGTCAATTAAGTTTTTCTTAGGAACTTAAGCAGAATGTGTTAAGAAATGTTGTATTGATTTTTAAATTAAATACTTGAAAAGTAAATCATAAACTTAGATAATGTCCTGCAGTTCTCCCTGTGTTTATATTGCATTTGCTGAAATATGTGCGTGTATATTCTATGCAAAGCTATTTAACATGTTTATTTTAGACTGCTTTGCAAGATTGCTAAAACATTCTGTCTGAAGCGGGAAGATAGAAATATTTTGTTCTCTATCGCTTCTCGGCCTTTTGGCTAAGATCATGTGTAGAAATATTTTGTTCTCATTTTAAATGATGGGTTTATGAGAGCAGCAACAAAAATAAAAAATATCTTGATAAGTTATTGATGGAGCTTAAAGAAGTAGGTATATTAGTTATTAAATTTGAAGGGATCATGCTACAAGCAGTTAAGATTAGACAAATTTTTTTGACTTTTCCAGGGAAGATTTTTATTCTTTTTAAAATACAGAAATGGTTGACTGGGAAGTGTATCGCCAGGTAGAGTGTGTGTGTGTGTGTATAAAGTGATCGTATGTATATGTGTATTAGTGAATTTAAAACTGAAAATAAACTAAATTTATTTAATTTGTGAATTTAATTCTGAAGTTTAGCATGTTAACTTTTTTCTTCTATAAGCACTTTTGAAGGTGAATTTTTACATTGTTTTTAAGAAAATAATGTAAGCCACTAAAAGACTGCAAATATTGTTACCTATTTTTAAATAGATATAGATTACTAAGGCAACTCCATATTTACATCTTAACGTGGCATTTTTTAAAAGATTATAGTATGGTTATCATGTAAAATGATGTGGCAAAAGTTTGTAGTCTATACTAAAATTCAGTATGTCTTCAAAAGAGTATTCATTAATTTAAACTGTTTGATGTTAAAGTAGTGCAAAATTTAGATGTCATGTATTGTGAATAGTCATACCTTGTGTTCTATGATTTAATTCTGCAAAAGTTTTTTTAAAAAGTTTCTGGAATATTCTAAGTTAGAATAATTATTTTGATAACTACCTCATATATCAAATACAAGGACTCCTTTGAAGAATATAATTTTATTTTTTGTTCATTTGTTTGGTTTCAACTTTTATTTTAGGATTTGTATGGGTATGAATGATCCCATCTCCCAGGTACTGAGCATAGTACCCAACAGTTAGTTTTTCGGTCCTCGTCCCACTCCCTCCCTCCCACCTCTAGTAATCCTCAATGTCTGTTGTTGCCATCTTTATGTCCATGAGGACCCCATGTTTAGACCCCACTTATAAGTGAGAACATGCAGTATTTGGTTTTCTGTTCTTGCATTAATTTGCTTAGAATAATGACCCACAGCAGCATCCATATTACTACAAAGGACGTGATTTCTTCTTTTCTTATGGCTGTGTAGTATTCTGTGGTGTATATGTACCACATTTCCTTTATCCAGTCCACTGTTGATGGGCACCTAGGTTGATTCCCTGTCTTTGCTATTGTAAATAATGCTGTGATGAACACACAAGTGCATGTGTCTTCATGGTAGAATGATTTGTTTTCCATTGGATGTATACCCAGAGTGGGACTGCTGAGTTGAATGGTAGTTCTGTTTTAAATTCTCTGATAAATTTCCAAACTGCTTTCCACAGTGGCTGAACTAATTTACATCCCACCAACAGTGTTTAAGTGTCCCTTTTTCTCCACAGCCTCACCAACATCTGTTGTTTTTTTGACATTTTAGTAGTGGCCATTCTGACCATAATAAAAAAATAGTAGATGTTGGCATGGATGCAGTGAAAAGGGAACACTTTTACACTGTTGGTGGGAATGTAAACTAGTACAACCACTATGGAAAACAGTGTGGAGATCCCCCTTAAGGAACTAAAAGTAGATCTACTGTTTGATCCAGCAATCCCACTACTAGGTATCTACCCAGAGGAAAATAAGTCATTATACAAAAAAGATACTTTCACATGCATGTTCATAGCAGCACAATTTGCAATTGCATAAAAATATGGAACCAACCCAAATGCCCATCAATCAACGAGTGGATAAAGAAAATGTGGTATACTATGGAATACTACTCAGCCATAAAAAGGAATGATATAATGGCATTGCAGCAACCTAGATGGAATTGGAGACTGTTATTCTAAGTGAAGTAACTCAGGAACAGAAAACCAAATATCATATGTTTTTTCTCATATATGGGAGCTAAGCTATGAGGATGCAAAGCATAAGAATGATACATTAGACTTTCGGGACTCGGGAGAAAGGGTTGTGAGTGGTGAAGGATACAAGAGTAAACATTGGGTACAGTGTACGCTGCTCGGGATATGAGTGCACTAAAATCTCATAAATCACCACTAAAGAACTTATTCATGTAACCAAACACCACCTATTCCCCAAAAAGCTATTGAAATAAAAACATTTTAAAAAATAGCTTCGTCAGTATGAACAAGCAAAATAATAATAATAATAATAATAATAATAATAATAATAGTCATTCTCACTGGTGCAAGGTGATGTCTCATTGTGGTTTTGATTTGCATTTCTCTGATGATTAGTGATGTGGAACATTTTTTCCTATGTTTGTTGACCACTTGTATGTTTTCTTTTGGGAAGTGTCTATTCATGCCTTTTCCCCGTTTTTATTGGAGTTACTTGTTTTCTGCTTGCTGATTTGTTTAAGTTCTTTGTAGATTCTGGATATTAGACCTCTGTCAGATGCATAGTTTGTGAATACTTTTCTCCCATTCTGTAGGTTGTCTTTTTACTCCATTGATAGTTTCTGTTGCTGTGCAGAAGCTCTTTAGTTTAATTAGTTCCGACTTGTCAATTTTTGCTTTTGTTGCAATTGGTTTTAGGGACTTAGTCATAAATTCTTTCCCAAGGCCAATGTCCAGAATAGTGTTTACTAGGTTTTCTTCTAGGATTCTTATGGCTAGAGGTTTTATCTTTAAACTTTGGTCCATCTTGGCTAAATTTTGTATGCTGAAACATAGCGGTCCAGTTTCATTCTTCTGGATATGGCTTCCCAGTTCTCCCAGCACCATTTATTGAATAGGGGGTCCTTTCCCATTGCTTACTTTTGTTGATTTTGCCAAAGATTAGATGGTTGTAGTTATGTGGCTTTGTTTCTGGGTTCTCTTTTCTGTTCCTTTGGTCTATGTGTTTGTTTTTGTACTAGTAACATGCTGTTTATGTTACTGTAGCCTTGTAGTGTAGTTTTAAGTTGGGTAATTGATGCCTCTGGCTTTGTTCTTTTTGCTTAGGGTTATTTTGGCTATTTCTTTCTTGATTCCGTATGAATTTTAGTGTAGTTTTTTCCAACTCTGTGAAAATGACGTTAGTAGTTTGATAGGAATAGCATTGAATCTGTAGATTGCTTTGGGCAGTATGTCCATTTTAATGATATTGATTCTTCCAATCCTTGAGCATGGAATGTTTTTCCATTTGTTTGTGTCATCTGTGATTTCATTTATTAGTGTTTTATAGTACTCCTTGTAGAGGTTTTTCACCTCCTTGGTTAAATATATTCCTGGGTATATTTTTGAGGCTGTTGTACATGTAATTGCATTCTTGATTTGGCTCTCAGCTTGGATGTTGTTGGTGTGTAGAAATGCTACTGATTTTTGTACATTGATTTTGTATCCTGAAGCCTTAATAAAATTGTTTATCGGTTCTAATAGCCTTTGGCAGAGTCCTTAGGGTTTTCTAAGTATAGAATCGTATCATCAGCAAGAGAGATAGTTTGACTTATTTTACTGTTTGGATGTCTTTTATTTCTTTCTCTTGCCTGATTGCTCTGGTTAGGATTTCCAGTGCTATGCTGAATAGGAGTGATGAGAGTAGGCATCCTTGTCTTATTCCAGTTCTCAAAAAGAATGCTTCCAGTTTTTGCTCATTCAGTTCGATATTGGCTGTGGGTTTGTCATAAATGGCTGTTATTATTTTGAGATATGTTCCTTTGATGCCTAGTTTCTTGAGGGTTTTTATCATGAAGGGTGAATACATTTTGATTTTATCAAAAGCTTTTCCCATATCTACTGCAATGATCACATGGTTTTTGCTTGTAATTCTGTTTATGTGGTGAATCACATTTATTGATATGCATATGTTGAACCAACCTTTCATCCTTGGAATGAAACCTAGTTGATCATGGTGTTTTAACTTTTTGATGTGCTGTTGAATTTAGTTTACTAGTATTTTCTTGAGGATTCTTGCTTAAGGAACATAATTTTGTATAAAGCAAAATATCTTGTTAACATCATGATGGGAGATCTCATTCAAACCTCCCTAATTTCAGGGGTAAAAAAAGTTAACACCTTTATAATTTTAAAAACTATAATGGCTTTTTTGACACATAATTTACACATCCTTTCATTTACCCATTTGAAGTGTGCAAATAAGTGGTTTTTCATATATTCACAGGGTTGTACAACCATTACCACAATCAATTTTAGAACTTTTTCATCACCACAAAAAGAAACCCTATACCCTTTAGCTGTTACCCTCCCACTCCATCCACTCTGAGGCAACCATGCCTCTATAGATTTGCCTATCCTGGATATTTCATATAAATGGAGTTATACAATATGTGGCATTTTATGTCTGGCTTTTTTTACTTCACATAATGTTTTCAAGGGTCATTCATGTCATAGCATGTATCAGTACATTTGACCCTTGAGCAATGCAGGGGTTAGGGGTGCTGAACCCCGCCCCCCTGCCAACATACACACAGTTGAAAAGCCATATGTAAGTTTCAGCTTACCAAAAACATAACTACTAACAGCCTACTGTTGACCAGAAGTCTTACCAATAACAGTCAATTAACATGTTTTGTATGTTATATGTATCATATTCTGTATTCTTAACAATAAAGTAAACTGGAGGAAAGAAAATGTTAAAATCATAAGGAAAATAAAATATATTTACTATTCATTAAGTGGAAGTGGGTCATCATAAAGGTCCTCATCCTTATTGTCCTCACATTGAGTAGGCTGAAGGAGAGGAAGAAGGGTTGGTCATGCTGTCTCAGAGGTAGCAGAGCAGAAGAAAATTCATGAATAAGCGGACCTGCACAATTCAAACCTATGTTATTCAAGGGTCAACTGTACTTCATTCAGTATTACTAATAACATTCCATTATATGGGTGTTATCACATTTTGTTTATCCATTCATCCATCAGTTAATGGACATTTAGGTTGTTTCCACTTTTTGGCTATTATGAATAATGCTCCATGAACATTTATGTACAAGTTTTTATGTGGGTGTATATTTTTAGTTTTCTTGGGTATATACATGGGAGTGGCATACCTCTGAAATCTAAAGGTGACTATCTTGTTGTTCACTTTTTCACTCTATTGTGAAATACAGGTTCTTTGTATATTGGCTAATCCCATCACTGT
Organism: Pongo abelii; assembly: GCF_028885655.2. Lineage (NCBI taxonomy): Eukaryota > Metazoa > Chordata > Mammalia > Primates > Hominidae > Pongo > Pongo abelii. The sequence continues at coordinate 90,770,850 of NC_072008.2, forward strand.
GGTATATCAGTATACTGTATAGTTTTTATACCATACTCACCATATGATTTTGGTAGATGTAAGTAACATGCAACAGGTAAAATAAAAAGCCTACCTAACTTTTAAAAAGGAATGTCATATTGTACATTTTACTAAAATGAAATTTTAATTAAATTGTGTGAGTGGGCCATAAAATAATATTGAATGTTACCAAACTTTGCAGTGTTGGCAAACAATGCACTTCACTTTCTTATATTATATTTAGTGCCAGAAGAATTCTGTGGTGGGTATTTTCTTACTTATTGCTGGATTGAGAAACAACACTATTGGACTTGAATATCGCATACCTTACAACAAGCAAAAAAGTTAAGCTTGAATTTAAGGTATTTTGAGTATTATCTGCATTAAGAAGGGCCTTTGGGGATTTATTTCTAAAGTCAGTTGATTGCCTATTAAGTCTTTGTTAATTTCGTACTTTTCATAACAAAGGATATAGAATAAATATTGGTCAAGTTGATGGTTTACCTCTTAAAACTGCGTGCCAACATCTTTAATAATTTTATCATCTTCTGTGAACTTAAAATACAGAATAAGTTCAGTTAGTACATTTCAAAATTGCCATTCTGAGGAATCTAAGTAAAAATTAATGGATGCATTAAACTTAAAAGTATGAACCTTAGGAAAAGGCAGAAATGGAATCAGAGAGAATAGTATTAGTAATTTCATACTTATTGCTAAAATTATGGTACAAAACTATTAAGAAGTGGTGAAAAAAATGTGACTTTCATTTCATGAACTTTAATTTTGTGAATTATAGTTTTAACTCAGCTTATCCCAGAAGGAACTGTGATCGCTTTAAACTATTCATGTATAATAAAGTAGAATTTATAAAATGAGAGTATTTTTATTATTTTATTAATTTACCATAAGTTATTTCAGCCTAAAAGTTTGTATTTTTGGACACTTTTTGAAGTTTTTTTATATTCTGTTTTTAATTAATGAGAATATAGTTTTTTTCTGAAAACTTATAATTTTTTCTATGTCATTTTTATTCAACATTATAAGAGAAGCTATTAAGCCAGTAATATCAAATACTTAATCATTTTTTATTTTAATTTGTACCATTGTAAAAAATGTTGCCAAAAGTTTAGTAATATAATTAGGAGCTGTGATGGAATGAAAATATGTAGACTTTATTTTGATCATTTGGATGCTATCTTTCATAGACAGTAAGCTATTAAAATTTGTAAATAGGATAGAATCATTTATATTTAATCACAAAGTTAAAGTAGCTCTGCAATGTAAAAATAATTTTTGATATGTGTTGTTTTCCACTATTTTGAAAGGCCTAAGGAATATTTTTCAAGTTGTATGTATCAAGTTTGAAACTGAAGTAAGGAAAATCTAGACTTTGACCCATTTAGATCTTGCTAAAATTGTTTTTAGGAGTGCTGAATTAATAGCTTTTTAATGCCATTTTATTCTGTTTTTAATGGTTCTAGAATTGTTAGATGTATGTAGGGGCTTCAAAATTTGATGTTTCATATTTAGTACTGTGACATATATATAATAAGGAGCAGATTTTCAATTTAGATTACATTTGTGTTTTTATAGGAACAGCATTAAAAGAAAAAATTATAGGCATATAATATTTAGGAGGAATATATTGTTTGAATATTATTTATGGTCAGAGGAAAGAGTTTATTAATCTATTCATTGCATAGTTCATGCATAGTATTCATGTGAACTTAAATGTTATCCTAAAAGACTATACAGTGGAGAATCAAAAATTTTAAGTATATTTAAAATGTAAGCAATAGGTCCAAATACTGTTGCCTTATCTTTATATATGATTTTCTTTTGATAAGGAAAAAGAGGGGGAAATACCCATTTATTTCCCTTACATATAATTTTGAAATAAAGCATACATTGCATAATCTAGATATATACAAAATTCATGGCTTGAAGTTGTCTTCCATTGACCCTGCAGAAATTAGAGTATTTACTAAGATTTTATTTCCATGATTTATGAAAACCCGTTTTTATAGTCATTTAGGTGTTCTCTGTGTTTTTTTTTTTTAATCCTAGATCTTGTATGCTAATTTGTTTTAGAAACAACCACTATTTAATTTGGGAACTGTTGTTTATGTGAACTCATTTTATGAGTAATATATGTTTTATGTTCTTAATTTTTCTGTTATTAAATTTGGTGTTAGGATTTACCTTAAAATGTTGAAAGTGATAGAATTTGAAGCCATTTTAATTAAAGCTATATGGTTAAGTATTTTGTATCTATTAATTTAAATCTGTAAATAGATTTTTATATAATTACGATTATGTAATATAACTGATCTTGTATACTGTTTTTCCATGAACCTTTATGCTTTTTTAAATTTTAAAAATAATTTTATTGTTATAGATTTATGTTGCACATGTACAGGTTTATTACATGGATGTAATATTGTGTAGTGGTGGGGTTTGGGCTTCTAGTGTACCTGTCACCTGAATAGTGAACATTGTATCCAATAGATAAATTTTCAGCCCTCATAATCTCCTCTCCCCCTACCTTTTTGAAGTCCCCAATGTCTATTATTCATGAATCATAATACTTTTCATGGCTTCATAATAGGTTATTAAGTGAATACAGTGGGTAGGTGGTTAACATTATTTCACGTTACACTTCAGCTTAACACCCACTAAATAGTGGTAATTTTTCTTGTTTTGTTTTTTGGTTTTTGTCAATGGTATTTTTTGACTGAAATAATTTTCTGTTTATATTTTATAGTGGATGATGTTGGAGAGAAATTAGAGCATATGGGGAATACACCATTAAAAATTGGCAGTGATGGTTCACAAGAAGATGCTAAAGAGGATGGGTTTGGTTCTGAAGTAATAAAAGTGTATATATTTAAAGCGGAGGCCGAAGATGATGTTGAAATAGGTACAAACACTAATTTTAATTTATTCCTCCAATAGGAGTTATAATTTATTATATTTTCTGGGGACTAGTCTAAAAATGTTCTCAAAGCATGGGGTTTTTTTTTAATACGTTTTCTTTGAGAATAATCTACTTTTAAAAATTGTATATGAATATAAAGCAGGAATGCAGAATATGTCATTCTTTGATTCTTTCAAGCATGAGTAGAATACTGCAGCAGAAAATATCAAAACAAATGATTGGAGAGGATTTGGTTTAGATTAAGAAACTATAATGAGTTTTTACGAGCATGGATTCTAGAGGCAGGCTGCTTGAGTTTTAAATAGGTCCTGTCACTTAGCTGAGTGACCTTTGATAAGTTACTTAACCCCCTTCTGTCTATTTCCTCATCCATAAAATTCTCATAATAATAACAGCTGCCTATAGGGCTGTTGTGAAGGTTAAAGGGGTAAATATGTATAAAAAACTTATATACTGCTTGGCATATAAGCTTGATGTAAGGATTAACAATTGTCATTTCTCAGTGATAGCTGAAAATTTAAAGTATAATTTATATGAAAATGTTCTTGGCACTTTGAAATTTATTTTGGAATTTATTTTTTTTTTCTAAAGGGAACTATTTCTGTATATTCTCCTTATTGATTTAGGTGATTATTCCATGATACTTCTCTATTTTAATATGTGTTTTAATTTTTAAGGTGGAACAGAAATTGTCACAGAGAGTGAGTACACCAGTGGACATTCAGTAGCTGGAGTGCTTGACCAGAGCCGAATGCAGCGGGAGAAGATGGTTTACATGGCAGTTAAAGATTCTTCTCAAGAAGAAGATGATATCAGTAAGAAAATAAGGGCACTGTAGTGACTTATCAGTAGCCATCATGCATTATTTTTAAAAAATCTCAGAGATGCAAGCACTGTATAGGAACAAAGTTCAATAAAATAAGCCTGACCCCTTGACCCTTTGCTGTAAATAATTTAAAAGTGAAGGGTCCTTTTGACCATTCATTTGTACATGTATTGTTCAAATAACCAAACATTAAATAATATATCTTAGTATACTATACTAGAAATACAGAGATGAGCAACATACAGCTCCTGACATCAGTGAAGCTCAAAAATATGTAATTACTGAGTACCTACTTTCTGTGTGTTACTGAATATGTTGCAAGATATTATCTCGTTTAATTCTTACAACTCATATCTGAGGTAGGTGGTATTTTTCCTGTCTTATGGAAGGAAAAAAAAAGATTCAGGGAAAATAATTTATCCAAGATCATTCCAGTATTAAGTGTGAAGGGCAGGATTTTAATGGTTATCTAACTCCACTGCCAATGTTCTTTCCACATGGCAGTGGGCACTGTTGGCTTCTCTCTGGATTTAGCAATTGAAGGGCTGATGGTTTGTTCTGTCACTAAGGGGTTATCTTATGTAAGTATTCTTCCAAGCCAAGCTGTCAGGAGTTTGATTTCCTATGCTGTTGATGGTCTCTAAGCAGTTGCTGCTTAAGGTTTTGTGGGGCTAAGTACCACAGGACGATCAAACCTCCTCAGGTTTCCTTTCCTGCCATACGGCAGGTTTCCTTATGAAGTCATTTTGCTCTCTGCCTACTTTCTCCTCACCTCAGTATAGGAATGCAGCCCTTTCGTAAGGCTATTCCTGTCTTCTTACTATGCTGAGAAAAACACAATGTTGCCTTGCCCTAGAAGGGTAAGAGCCTCCATTTCACTGCATTAACTTGACAATATTGGGCTTTACCTGTGCTGCACTCTGATACCTACTCCAAGTTTCCTTCCCTAGAAGTTGTAGGGTGCTGAATTCCACCCCCAAACAGCTGAAAATATAAAAACAAATGAGTGGAGAAGATTCTGATGGATAGGAAAAGAGTTTAATCAAATAATTTCTATTTGGTCTCTAAATTCTTTATTTTTTTATTCATTGGTAAGGAAAGGGGCACAGTAGGAAATGGGAGATTGAAGTTTAAGTTAACTTATGCCAGAATTCTATGGGAATGTGGGAAACTTAGACCAGTGTCTCTTTTTGGTTAATAGAGAGAAGACAAACTTGGGAGACGAGGGATACTTTTTTCCCATGTTTTTCCCCACATTTCTTCTGTAGTCATCCAGGATCCCAGTATGTGAATCAAAGGAAAAGCAAAAATTCAAGACAATTTTCTATTTAACAAGTTAAATGTAAACAGATTATTTTATATAAAGTATATTGTGGCTCTCTAGGTTTAAATATTTTTTTTTCTTACCACAATATTGTTTTGTTAAATGAAGCTCATTTAATGCTTTCCCTCCTCAGTAGAATCTCTTAAAGTCTGGCCTATTGAAGAGTGTCCACATATTCTTGATCACTAACATTATATACATATATAATTTTTATTTTTATTTTTATTTTTTTTCAATTAGTATTTTTGATGGTTTTTATTATATGTATAGTACTGCATTTCATTTATAATACAGTATATGAGATAGTATGGACCACTTTCTAGTATTATTTCTATGAGAAATATTTTCTGAGTCCCAAAAGACTGTCAGCCAAATAAATGTATAATGCCTGATAGAATGTAAGATCATTCAGTGTATTTCAAGCGCACATGTTTTTATAAAATTTTTAAAAGCCATTTCTATAGAACTTGGTTCTAAGAGGAGAATAAGAATTTTGGTAAATGATTGTCTCCTAGTGGCACTAGCCTCCAAAAGTGCCTAATAAAAATTGAAATTAAATTTATAAATTTTTAAATTAACCAAACTGAAATTTGAAAGTTGAAAGATTTACATTGTTTGGAATTTTTACCCACTTATTAAATATTTGGGGTTATAAACAAGCAATTATTTCTAAAATTTAGGTTGCGCTGAAATAGCAGATGAAGTTTACATGGAAGTCATTGTAGGGGAAGAGGAAGGAACTTCTCTCCCTGAGATTCAGCTTGAGGACTCTGATGTTAATAAAACAGTTGTCCCTGTTGTCTGGGCTGCGGCATATGGTAGGATACTGGCATTTTTTCACCTGATAAGTACATAATATGTATTTACTCAGCCTTTAGGCCATTAAATAAGCTGTGTGAATGCCACCATGAATTGGCTAATATAATAAAATGTTTTACACTGTGGACTGATTCATCTCTAGTTACTTTAGATGATTTTTCTACCACATACCTTGTACTATTTAAAATGAACCTTGCTTAATGCATTATGTTTTTCAGTATGATCTATTTTAAATCCTACCTGTATAAGTGAGTGCCATAAAAAATTTTATTTTTCTAAAATAGGAATATCCTTTGAAAATCGATCCTTCCTCTTTTGGAAAAACTTATTTCATTTATTAACTCTACAGATGATAAGGTTTTGGGGTTTTGAAAAAGAAACAGAAACCCAGGTATGCTCTTTTAGAAAGCATATAATGAAAGGTAAATTTATCAACTTATTTTTTCCCTTTCAGTCTTATTTTATTTCATTCCTATGTAACGTACAAGATGGTCCAGGTATACTCTTTACTTTGAAAAATTTTGATGTTCAAATGCATTAATTTATCTAAACTTGGTTCTTCCAAAGGTTCATTCATTCAACAGTCATTTATTGAGCATCTTCAAAGTTGGGGGTACACTGCAGAAATATCTACCCAGTTTTCATTTAAAAAGTAAAATTGTTCTAGATGTTAACAATTCCAAGGATGCTGAACAGCAGCCCTTATTTTCAGTTTGTGACATTATCTAACCTATAGGAGTGGAAGAACACAACAATTTTTTTAACCCAAGGAATGGTGGGCAAAGTAAGATTTTGTAGATTAAGATGTGATCCACTAGTAGTCATTATAATTAGCACATCGGTTTGTAATTGGTCTTTTTTTTTTTTTTTTTTTTTTTTTAGGAGATGAAAGAAGAGTTTCCCGAAGGTATGAAGATTGTCAAGCATCAGGTGAGAGAGCATTGTATATGAGATGTGAGTTAAAGGTCTGGCTTTATATACTGCTTGGTAAGTAACAAGTTTGTGTCTACAGACACATTTGTTGGACTCTTACTTGCTTAGTCATACCTAATCTAGTTAGTTAGATAGGAGTTTGCCTCTTTGAGGAATTAATTTATATGTGGACATAATGTGTGTTAATCTGTAAATGCAGTTCCATTTAGATTTCCCTCAAACTTTAAGCATCAGGCAGTTTATCAAATGGACCATAACAGGTTGCTATGGAAAAAATGAAATAGAAATTATTTGGACAGAAAAGTAAAAATTATTCATGATATCAACCCCTTGTTAATGTTCTTTTTGGGGCAGAACTGTTTTCTTAATTTCTATGGCAACCGGTGCATTTATATATAACTGTTATATAAAACCCATGTGTCAGCTTAATTTTTTTTAGTTTTAATACACTCTATATGGTGTTATTCTCTAGTTGATCTTCTTGTTAAGTTTTCTTAAGCAAGGAGATATTTTCTTATGATAACGTGTCATTGTTCTGTTTCTACCCTTGGGAAGTATTTGACTCTCTAAACTTAAGTGTTGATTTTGAGAAATTGACGAGAAGTATAGATCACAGCATATAAGTTAACCTGACAGTTTTGTAGGTCTACATTTTTTAGCTAAATTGCGTAAAACCACAACGGATTTTTGATAACTAGGATTTTATTAAGTACTTTTTAATGTATGCACTGATCACACTGAAATTGCAATAAATTGCCTACCATATGTTAACCCGTAAAATCAATCTTAATATGTAGTACTCTTTATATCGAGTACACTATTCTGAAGCATATCTACAAGAGATCTGTTTTGTTTTTTATGCGTTACACTTAGTCACCATAACTATAATGGTTCACTAATATGTCTACATTTCTTTTTCAATTAATTTCATCAGCCTTCATTGGTAAAAAAAAAATTGGTCTGATGCCAAGATTTTGTTTCTAATTCAGTTTCTTTTCTTTCTTTTTTTTTCTTTTTCTTTTTTTTTTCAAGAGACAGGGTCTTGCTCTGTTACCCAGACTGGTGTGCAGTAGCACAATCATAGCTCACTGCAACCTTGGACTCCTGGGCTCAAGCAATCCTCCCATCTCAGGCTCCTGAGTAGCTGGGACTACAGGTGCATGCCACCATGCCTGGCCAGTTTGTTTTTTGTAGAGACAGGATCTTATTATGTTGCCTAGGGTGGACTGAAACTCCTGACCTCAAGCAATCCTCCTGCCTCAGCCTCCCAAAGTGCTGGGATTACAGGTGTGGGCCATCATGCCCACCCCAAATCCAGTTTCTTATATTACATTCATCTTATCAGTTTATTCCAGATAAAATTGAGATATTTTAAATTTAATTGATGATCAAATTGAGATATTTTAAAGTTAATTTCCTATTCATGATAACCTATTCAAAATATTTACACATGTCTTTACTTGTGAGTGAGAGAGAACAAGAGTGAGAGAGAGAAAGAGAATCATAAGATGGATATCTTTGTGAAGTTTACTACCACAGTGGTAACTTGGTGTCATGTCATCTGTAGTAACTCATCCAACAGAACCAAAAAAGTATAAATGTATGTGATTTAATGATGTTTCAATTTTTTTTTCCAGGAAATACTTTGGACTCAGCATTAGAAAGCAGAAGTAGTACAGCAGCACAGTACCTTCAAATTTGTGACGGCATTAATACAAATAAAGTACTTAAACAAAAAGCCAAGAAGAGGAGAAGGGGAGAAACCAGGCAGTGGCAAACAGGTAAATACTTTGCTTTATGAATATTATAATTATTTGAGATGTGGAAGTATTTTTTTGTCACCAAAGAAAAATATCTGTGGTTTACACAGCAATTCTACTCTCCATGTACCTGTTTGTGTATACTATAGATATTTGTTTTTTTTTTTCACATTGTGTGACTGGTACTTAATAAAACTATGCTTGTTTGCTGTTTATTCCAAAGATACTTTTACAGAGAATTTTCAGGTTGGCTTAACAATAAAGGGTACCTGTTTTTGGTATTCAAAGTATATATGATATTGCATTTTGGCATGTGAGTGTTTCGTAGTAGAGTGCTTCTCATTACTTTTTAGTGAGCTACTTTGCCATTAATTGCTTTTATTATGTATTTTTTATATTACAGGATTTTATTCAACTAGTATAGTTTTCACATAGTGAATGCCAACTAGTTTTGGCACCTTTGTTATAAAATCCTTTAAAACAGTCTGACCAAATGTCACAACTTTCTCTTTTCTTTATCTAGCTGTTATAATAGGTCCTGATGGACAGCCCCTCACAGTGTACCCTTGCCATATTTGCACAAAAAAGTTTAAATCCAGGGGATTCTTAAAAAGACACATGAAGAATCATCCTGATCATTTAATGAGAAAAAAATATCAGTGTACAGATTGTGACTTTACAACTAACAAGAAAGTGAGTTTCCATAACCACTTAGAAAGCCATAAGCTTATAAACAAAGTCGACAAAACCCATGAATTTACAGAATACACACGAAGATACAGAGAGGCTAGTCCACTGAGTTCCAATAAACTTATTTTAAGAGACAAGGAGCCGAAGATGCACAAGTGCAAATACTGTGACTATGAAACTGCAGAACAAGGACTGTTAAACAGGCATTTGTTGGCCGTTCACAGCAAGAATTTTCCTCATGTTTGTGTTGAGTGTGGGAAGGGTTTTCGACATCCTTCTGAACTCAAGAAACATATGAGAACCCATACTGGTGAGAAGCCATATCAGTGTCAGTATTGTATTTTCAGGTGTGCAGATCAATCAAATCTGAAAACTCACATTAAGTCTAAACATGGTAACAATTTGCCATATAAATGTGAGCATTGTCCCCAAGCATTTGGTGATGAGAGGGAGCTTCAACGCCATCTGGATTTGTTTCAAGGACATAAGACACACCAGTGTCCTCATTGTGACCATAAGAGCACCAATTCAAGTGACCTTAAGCGGCACATCATATCTGTCCATACTAAGGATTTTCCTCACAAATGTGAGGTCTGTGATAAAGGTTTTCATCGTCCTTCTGAGCTCAAAAAGCATAGTGATATCCATAAGGGTAGGAAGATTCATCAGTGTAGGCACTGTGACTTTAAAACATCCGATCCATTTATTCTTAGTGGCCATATCCTTTCAGTTCATACTAAAGATCAGCCATTGAAATGTAAAAGGTGCAAGAGAGGATTCAGACAACAAAATGAGCTCAAAAAACATATGAAGACCCATACTGGAAGGAAGATTTACCAATGTGAGTATTGTGAATACAGCACTACAGATGCATCTGGCTTTAAACGACATGTGATATCAATACATACAAAAGACTATCCACACAGGTGTGAATTCTGCAAGAAGGGATTCCGAAGACCATCAGAAAAAAATCAGCATATTATGAGGCACCACAAAGAGGCTCTTATGTAATATGATCAATATAAAGAAAGAAGCTATTTAGGAGATATGATATGCTACTTGGGAGAAAACTCTCACTAACTGTCTCACCGGGTTTCAAAGCTTGATACTAAACCATGACTTTACATTCTTTGTATTAAAGATCTTAAAATATTTGAATTCACGGAGGATCCCATAGCCCTTTGAAAATTACTTAAAGAATTTAAGAAGCACTATAGAACGGTCACAGAAAAACTTCTTAAGTATCTGTGTAATAGTATTATATGCATATTTAAACTACAGAGAGGAAAAGCAAAGACAAATACTTCATTTGGCTGATTATGTTAGATAACAAATGTTTCTGAAAAGAGAATACATAATTGAGTTTAGCGATGCTTTGCTATAGCAAGCAAACCCACTTTTATGCAATTTTAGAAATGGGGCGGGGAAACAAAATGTGGTCATTCATCAGTCACTTGGTCATTGAGCCTTTTATATTGTACCTGGAAATTAAATTCCAGAAATGACAAAAGTTTTGTGTATTCATTAAAAGAAAACTAACTGGAAAACAGGTTAGATTAATTCAGTACTATTAAAAAAGAATTCAGAGCTGTTAATATTTTATCACAGGATAGGATACTTAAAATATAGCATTCTGTGCTGAGGTCTAAGGTGAAGTCTATAAAGATTAAAGTTCCCTTTTTTCTGATGTTCAAGTTGATTGTTGTTCAGTATGGCATATATGACAAAAGTATATTTGAGTCAAATGTGGCTTTCTAAAATGGATGCAACATTAGCGTTGCAAACAAAATCAGCACTATATTTCTTAATGATCTAAAGATTAAATTGAGAGAACACAGTTTTCTTAAATATTATAATGTCTAGAGTTTTTTTAGGACAGTCTTAGCAAGTATGATTGTTCTAGTCTTACTTGCTCTAATGTTTAAAGGTGCAATTTTATGCCATTATTGAAATTGATTTTTAAAATCTATATACCATATTATTAACATGCATTTTCAATATGAGGCAGTGTTTATGCAGTATTTAATAGAGCAATCTGCTGCCAATAGAGTTTGGAGGTGGATATTTAGTTTACAGTGTATAAACTTAAAATATGCATCCCTTTAACAACGCTTTGTGTTAGCATGCTGCAAATCAAAATGGCACTTAATATTAAAAGCTGGTTTAGGGAAATTTTATGAAAATCCTGTTCATAAATGTAATGCATATGATATGTACTTTTAAGTTTTAGTTGCTTCATGTTTACATTCAGCTGTTCAACATAATTAAAATGTAATTTTACTTCATGCTATATTGTGGCTTTGTGTTTCAAATAATGTTCACCTTTCTGTTTTTGCACCAGATAAGAATCAGTTCCTTGAGAATAAATTTTTTATCTTTCTTAACTTCAGAATATTAAATTTGGAATATCTACTAAAATGGTGTGTTATGTGGCTGTAAATGATGTACACGCTGTAAAATAAGATCGCTACTGTTATGTGGGATTATTATTTCTAAATGTTACTCATTGAAATGAGCATACAATAAAAAGCATTTATTGCACTTCATGGTTTTATGAGTTTATTTAAAGTTGCAATATTTTTTATTAAAAGACTTTTCACTTCAGAGTTACTTAGGCAGATTGGTCCTTTCTTTAATGTCTTGTTGAATTTTGTTCATTAACAACAACATGAACTAGGAATTTAAACAGTTATGATAACTATGTAATGCATATTTCTTAAGAATATATGTTATTTGCTAAAATCATAATGAAATACTATAAATAAAAGTGTCCATTTTAAGATCTTAGACTTCATATTAGAGAGAAAACTAAAAGTTCTTAACTTGCTTAAATGACACAATCCTGAGCAGTGAATACATCTAATTATGTTTCCAATATACATTCAAAAGGAAAAGTATTGTTGTGTGTATTTGGCAAAGATTTCTGCAAATGAGCATAAAAATAACTTTCTATGTTCAAACCAGTGAGCATTTCATAGAATTCTATATATATGGCACTGTTAGTTAAGACTCTTTGTCAGTTGAATTATTAATTATTAATTAATCACTAGCAGAAAAGGAAAATATCAGCCTCACATGTTAGACCAGTGCTTCTTAAATTTAAAGTCTGTAGAGCTCACCTAGGGGACTTGCTGAAATGCATATTCTGATTCAATAGATTTGTGGTGGGGCCTACAATTCTGCATTCCTATTAAGTTCCCATGTGTTGCTACCATATGAGTAATAAGGTGGTAGACAAAAGCACCTGCTGTAATTCTGCCACATGTTAATTACTTTGCTTAAACAGATAGTTGTGGGTGAGTGGACAGAGGGAATTCTTACTGAGGACATGACATTAGAGCTGAGATATGAGTGGCAAGAAGGAGCCAGCCATATGAAGATCTTGTGGAAGAGCAAGGCAGAGAAACCTGCAGATGCAAACAACCTGAGATGCAACAAGCTTTGGCTGGACAATGGTTAGCAAGGGGGAGTGATAAGAGACGGTTGCAGTGATCCGAGATCGCGCCATCGCACTCCAGCCTGGGTGACAAGAGTGAAACTCCGTTTCAAAAAAAAAAAAAAAGAGAGATGAGACCTATGAGAAGTTTGAAACGGGAAGTCCTTGGGAAAAGTTAAGGAAAACAGTACTGTTATATGTTTTAAAAATCACTCTGGAGGCTCTAAGAAATGTAGAGGAGCTGAACGATGCAGCCATGTTAAGTGGTTATTCTAGTTGTCATGGTTACAGTGGAGCTGGAGAAAAGTATATGGATTTTCTTCTACTTGTATATTGGGCTTAGAAAATGCCAGCCCAGGTAGAGCAGACATGAATTTAGCCCATGTTACAAACAAAATATTGTCTTTAAAATACAGATTTTCCTGGCATAAGGCTTTCCTACATACCAGGACAGATTCCACCTAGAATGTAGGTCTATAAGTCAAAGTACCTTCACAAGACAAAGAAAAAATTGGGAATTACTGAAAAATGATTTTTCCAGAACAGTTCAGGGTCATATGTGTAGATGGATTTATCCAATTGTCACTTTTAAATTGCTTATGCCATGATGGAGAAGATAGTATTTGGGAACTCTTACACAGATAGGGCTCTTAAGTTCAACTGCTCATGTCTCTTACATGACAACCACAAGTTTAGTTTGAACCTTGAACTTCCCTTAAAGATATATATCCCTTTAATTGCAGAAAACCATGTACAAAAATAGAAAAATATAATGAACCTCTACATAGCCATCACCCAGCTTCAACAATTACTACTTTATGGCCAATCTTGTTTCATTTGTATTCTTCCTCACTTATCCCTTCATCCACTTACACCTGATTAGCTTATTTTGATGCTTCCCTCCCCCACTGGTTTAATTTGTAGCAAATCCCAGACATGTTTGCAACAATTTTTGAAGGGTATAGCACAACTCTTGACATGCCTACTTCCAAGGGGGAAATGACTCGTCCTCTATGAAGGCAGAGGAACAAAATAATCATCTCATTTAACTCTTTCAACTTCCCCTTGTGAGAACCAAGAAAAAGCTGACTAGGCTTGGAATTCTGTACAGTACAATTTTTTTGAACTAATAAGGCTTTAGAGAAGCTGCAGGACTAGATTAGAACCTTAGAATATAATTGGTTTGAGACCATTCCCAATCTCCCAGCTTTGTTCAGCTCCACCCTGTCTTTCCAAAAGAATTATAGCTTGTAAATTTGGAACTGATTGAGAAAGATCTCTCAGAGTCTTGGATCCTGGATAAGAACTGGATATTGTTATGAGGGGTCTTTAGATTCCTAAAGATCCTGCAGAAGAAATTGGCCAATTTGTAACTTCAAGGGTATAGCACTAGATGTCCCAAACTAAAAATGTGTCGCTTGCCTGTTTCAGTTATGCCTTTCTCTTTGAGCATTACTCCAAAGGGAACTCTCCTCCATTTTAAAATCTGGACCAATTGACAATATTGACACTATCTCATTTAACCTATAATGTAAGTCCTAGTCACTCCCATCTGATTCCAAAACCCTCTTATCCTAGATTCCAGCACCATTCACCCATCATGACATGGCTGGCTCATCAGACCCTTTCAGGGAACTAGAACAAAAAGTCTATATTTTCTCCCATTTAAAGAATTCATCTGTCTTATTGGATCTTGGCACATATGAATTATAAGTATTCAACACTGTTAGCAAACAAACTACAGAATCAAAGCATTACATTGGAAGCACTGTTCCTTAACATAAAGGATCTCTGGAACATATACTTCAATTTGAAAAAGAATTTTTTTAATGTGGTAGGATGGGAAACCAAACATAAAGGCTATGAACTTAACAACATCTCATTGTCTGTGTCAGGCCAGTCTAAGATTACCAAGACTGCCTAACTATCTAATTTTCTCATAAAACAATTCTGAGGTATGTCTTCTTCAGGACTAAATATTGTTAAATGTTTTATTAAGAAAGATGCACTTGTTTATTACTTCCTTTATTTAAATGTTTTCTATGTACTATTTCATATGTCCTAAGTTGTGAATGAAATACTTTGTATTTTTTTAACTGGACAAAAAGTACTATGGAAATCCAGTCAATTTAGTTTTGGCATGTGGTGGGGAAGATGTACCTCATAAGGAAACCTTTTCACAACATATTATTTACTTTCAAAAGAATTATTTTCAAAAGAAACATGTCATCTTTGTAGATTGCAATATGGGAAAGGTGTGATGATGGCTTTTTGTTAAGGTGATCTAAATTGGGTAGTGAGATGGAAAGTTTTTTAAAGCTTTATTTTGTTCCTTTTGTACTGTCTATGTTAAGAAGAGTAAGGCAGCAAAAGCACCATTACAAGGATGGGAAGAATGCTTTATGGAACAAGTGAGTTATGGAACTTAGAAATCTAAGTTTGAAAGCAAAGAAATTCTAATTTAAAGAAGAAACTTGCTTCAACTGGAGGTTGAACTATGTTAAAGTAGTCCACATAAGGAAGTTTTCTGCTTTTGTTTGGTTTTTAATGAGAGTGATGCTTGTTAGCTCCAACATAAACATTCACATGATGATAATTTCCTGACAAAAATATACAGCTAAGCTGAAAATCCTTCTGCATATTTCCTACTTGGACTTTAACACAAACCATGTAAATACTTCACATATTTTATTTAGACACATAAACAGATTACTTTGCATGTCATTGCGCAGTCTCCATTTTATGTGACAAATCTAAAGTGAAAACATACTGGAATAGAAATTAGATAAATAGGCACTCCTCACCTGACAACTTTGAAGTTTTCAGAGATAAGCAGTGTGAAACTTATGAGAGGGAAATATATCACTACTACCTCTATTGATCTTAATCACAAATTGGAAAAGAAATATATATATTTAAATATTTAAATATATTTAAATATATATATTTATATCATCACATTTTGTATTACAATTTAAAAAATTGTTAAGTATGATAAGGACGTTGTTATGACCCCAATTCACTATCCATGGATCAAGTGAACCAATAAAGTGCCGACTTCTTACTTTTTAAAATCTTTGTGGATATATAATAGGTGTACATATTTATGAGGTACATGAGATATTTTGATACAGGCATGCAATGTGAAATAATCACATCATGGAGAATTGGGTATCCATCCACTCAAGTATTTATTTGCGTTACAAACAATCCAATTATACTCTTAGTTATTTGTACAATTAAGCTATTATTGACTATACTCACCCGGTTGTGCTATCAAATACTAGGTCTTATTCATACTTTCTAACTACATAGTTTTTGTACACATTAAGCATCCCCAGTTCCCCTCACACACCCCTTTTCCCAGCCACTGGTAACCATCCTTCTACTCTCTATATCCATGAGTTCAATTGTTCTGACTTTTAGATCCCGCAAATAATTGAGAACATGCAATGTTTGTTTCTGGCTTATGTCACTTAATATAGTGACCTCTAGTTCCATCCATGACTCCCTAACTGCCCCCGAATTTTTGACACTATTATTTTTAAGTATTTTGGAAAACTCACACCTGTTCTCATTTTTAAACCTTAATAATAACAGTTTCCTACTAAGCTAATAAAACTTCCCCTTATATTATTTGTAGTGTGTGCATAGCATAGTACACTTTTGTTACAGTTATATATATGAATAGTTAGCAGAGGAGAAACTCCTCTGTTGTTCCTACACCAAGGGAAAAAATGTAAGGACTGTATAGCTCATGAAGAATATTAACATTTTTCTATCACAAAATATTGATAAAATTGGAATTGTATCAATTCATGTTATGGAGCTTAACATTTTAGCCAAAATATTAAGATAATATAAATAAGGCTTTTAGCTTCATATCAAGACCTATTTGAACACTTCTAGAAAAGAACATTAAAAGTTTTTTCCTCATTTATGGTTTGATTTAGTGTAGTGCCTCAACTGTTCTTAATGGTGTCTTAGTATAATGCATAATTATTAGAATATAATTGTAAGGCATTACAGAATTTTATGTGGATACTTGCAAAGATATTTCAGTGCAAAACTTCAAATTATATACCCAAATATGTTTGTTGCCTTAATCTATACTTGGACAAAGGCAACATTTTAATTTTTCCTAAGTCTTAACTTTAGCCAGATGGGTTGAAATTTAAAATTTTCATCCTCATCTTGCATTGAAAAAATACTTGTGTTCACTTATGTTCACTTTGTAAGGTCATTAAAGCCCAATTGCTAAATCAACTTCTAAGTATACTAAATACTCTGCTACAAAATATTTCTCCCAAGTAGGATAAATCTATCAAGTATTTATTGTTGCTATTTTTATTCCCTAAGTCTTTATATCTATGTAATATTTCAATGATATGTTTGCATACCACTATGAAAAAACTTACCTTCCTTCCACCTACTACTACCATATTGTGTTATATGTTTTTCAAGAAGTAGGTAGGCTCATTTGGGGAAGGTATGCTTTGAAAGAACAGATTTGCCAAGGGACTAATATGTACTTAGAACCAGAATAGCATACTGTATAATTTAGTGGACTTAGTTATTTCAAAAGATATTATTCCACTTCCCTGCTAAATGAAATTAATCATCACCTTTGACTTAGCTATATCTTCAAGAGGTGAAAATAGCGTGTAATAAAGCATATCTTTTAGCCATCAGGCCTAGTGTGAAAAGCAAATACAGACTGCATATATTATATACTAGCTGTTATTTTTTGCTTCAATTGTGTTTTATCTCTTTTGTTAAAAAAACATGATTTCATCTTGTAACTGAACTGCACATATAATATCAGAGAAAATCTTCTAATGGCATAACTTGTAAAATCTCTACCCCAACAAATTAGTTCGATATCTAGGAGGTACCCTATCTGAAACATAATGAGTTATGTTCTACAGTGTCTGCAATCAAACTTTAAACAATCAGGTCCCTCTTTCAGTTAGTATGTTGTTATACTGAATACATGAGTGTTATGGAAAAGATTTAAGTCTCATAAATGGCTGAAGAAATTATCATCTACAGAACTAATTCATTCCATTAGATTTCTTGGGTAGCAGCATGGTTCCAAATTCTGATTGGCCTTTAGTGATGGAAAAATAACAAAGTACTAATGCAGAGACACACACACACACAAAAATCGCCTTTGAATTGTAATACTTTAAAGTGGATCCATTCATGGCTAGAAAAGAAGAAAAAAGGTTATCTTACAACCGGTTCATAATTAAAGTCATTGTTACTGTATGCAAAGTTATGGAAAATTATTTAAATTGGTTTGTATAAAACCAAAGGACATGTATTGCACTTCTGTGGCACTCTTATATATATATATATTCAATGAAACAATGATTTGTCTTTCTTACTTTAGTCATGGTATGTTTCAAATGACTTTAAGCAAGAGTGAAGGACAATTAAGTAGATTTCCTTCTTAGTAATATTTAGAGTTTAAATATGTCCAATCATCTCTTAATAAATATGGATTTTCATCTGTGAATGCATTTAAATATATTCTGACCTTGCTATCAGTATCTATAGATTCTTCAAATACCAATTTTGATTTTTACTGCTGCACATTTTTAATGCAGAGAATAGTGGCTACTATTCTGTAGAAACTTTATTTGGCAGGTCTTCATATTGCCACCTCTGGGATACATGTGGTTAGGGTTAGTAGCAGCAATTGCTTCTCAGTTCTAACTTTGGGCATCAAATTATCTTTGAGTGGCCAATTTTAAATTCTATGGGTTGATAATTAGTAGTAAGTAATTTTCAGCTAACTAATGACCTAACAAAAACAACATTTCAGAGTTTAAATGCAGTTATTTTTACTTTGGGATTACTAAACATTGGTTGTTTTCATTGATGATAACAACCATACTTAAAAGATTGATGGCTGTATTGTAGTTAAAGAAGAGCTTCAGCGCTAAAGAAACTTTTTGAATTTTTTTTTGTTGACTCAAATATTTGAGCTTGTTCAACCAAAAGATGTTTCTAAAAGTTATTTAACAGATGTTTAGATGTTTAATTTTATTAACTATACATCTGAAGCGTAATTTTTAAATATTTTTCAAAAGGTTCTGCAGAATACTGGATTGATATTTGTATATTTGTCTATTGCTCACCACGGTACACTTAAGCATTTTAAGGCTTTTATTGAAGTATAATAAACATGTAGAAAAAAATGGAAATATTATATAAGTATTCAAATAAATGAATTTTCCCAAACTGAACACGCATATGCAACCATCTCCCAGACAAAGAAACAGAACATTATTAAGACCCTGAATCTCTCCTTATGCTTCCTTTTAATCAGTATCCACCCCACAAGGATAACCATTTCTTTATTTAATAGCCATAGATTTAGTTTTGCCTACTTTTATACCTCAGTAGTTTGACAGGTAGATAATTTTATCATAAGAAGTCAAAGGCTGTCATTTTCACAATGTTTTAAGTCAGATATGTATGATTTGAGAACTAGGATCCTCAAACATTTCTCTGTTCATTTCACCAGAAGGACATCACACATTCCTATGATCCCTACCAGTGGCTTACTATTAGAATCTCTTGCACCAGTATAGGAGTATATAATTAGGAAAAAAACCCAAGAGCATTCTGTTAGCAGAGTTTTTCAACCTCAACACTATTTATTAGGGGCTGGATAATTCTTTGTTATGGGAGACTGTCCTGCACATCGTGGTATGTTCAGAAGCATCCTAGTTCTCTAACCACTAGATGCCAATAATACCCACCCCTCTGGTTGTGAAAACCAAAAATGTCTCTAGACATTGCTAAATGTCCCGTAAGGTACAAAATTGCTGCTGTAGACAGCAACTATGCTAGGGAATATATAGTTGGTCCTTGGTATTCATGGGTTCCCCACCAATGATGGGTTGAAAATATTCAGGAAAAAAATCATTTCTGTACTGAACATGTACAGACTTTTTTTTTTACTGTTATTACCTCCTAAACAAGACAGTATAACACGTACTTAGAATTTACATTGAATTAGGTATTGTAAGCCAGAAATGACTTAAAGTATACAGTAAGATATGCATAGGTTATATGCAAATATTATGCCGATAAGGGACTTGAGCATCTACAGATTTTGATATCTATAGGGGATCCTGGAACCAATCTCTCATGGATATTGAGTGACAACTATATATCACCTGTTTGATGATCATTACTTTAAAAGTTAATAGAGCAATATGTAAAAGTTTTAGGGAAGTAGCTCTCAGTCCCTTATAAGAAGGTTTCAATAATCAGTCCCCTTAGCAATGGATTGGACCGCTTAGAAAGATGCCAAGGTCCGTGTCACCTGGCCATCTTGGAGGATGTTGTAGAAGGTAGAGTAAATATTGGAGTATATGATGTTTAAAGTACTCTTCAGCAACCTCACTATAACTGTGGGATTTAAAGCTGGAGGATGTTACAATCTAGTGAGGAAGCTAGAAACATCTCTTCTTTCTAAATCCTAATATATAATATATATATGTAAAATCCACAGGAATAAGTACCACATGCAAGATTGCAAGACAAATTCTATTGAAACATGCCTCTTCTCCGTTTTCCAGTTGCCTTCATAATTGTCTATGATATTTGCTACCTGCTTTAGAAAAAGGGAAACTGTTTTGGAAAATTTGAATGGAACCCATTCAATAACTACTGAGCTAGGCAAGAAAATAAATAAAATTAGCATATCACTAATGTTAATCTTCTCCTTTTGAGGGGCAAAAATTATATTTATATTATAGCTTAAATAATCAATTATATTGCCACATGTATGAATCTTTCCAAAATTTCTTAATTCCCACTATATATCAATAATGGAAACAGAAAATCTCAAAATAAAAAATACTCAAAGTTTTTAGTTCATTTGATATTTTACCTCAGTTTTAAAAGGCTGTACATATATAGTCAAAATAGGGCTAAAAATGCCCAAGTGAACTTACACAAGTGTATTTGTCTTCTGTTTTCTCAATCACAATAGTCTGTGTTTCACTACCTGGTGGTATATATTCGTAGTCATCATACAGGAGGCCTAGGATTGGATATTGTGTCCTGTACCTGTAGACAAGAAAAGAGTTAATTTACAGGCTGCATGAGAAAATAACTTTCATTCCTTTTTAGTCACTCCTAGTTTGATTGCCCTAATTAAGCCAATTCGGCTCTGAATGACTTTTTAACTGTTACTGAAAAAACAAAAAAATAAAAAACCCTATTTCAATGGACAAAGATGTACAACTATTATTTTCAAGAAAATAAAATAGAGGGACTTCTGTTTCTGGCCATGATGGACCACTGGCAGCACAGGACAGTGACCCCAGAAAAGGGAAGCAAATGATATGGGCCCTACAAGTGCCTAGCTCACGGCCTGGAGAGATTTTCTTGGTCACGGGATAAGGAAAAGGAAGCTAAACAGATCCCAGCAGTCTCACCAAGATGAGGTCATAAAGTTTAGAGTAAATATAGGCAAAGGCACCCAGAGTTTGTGGGGCAGAGTATCAGACAGAAGAGAGCTACATAGATAGAGAGAGGTCAGGACAGCTGTAGAGGTTTTCCCAAGAGTCTTTGGGTGAGTACTGATCAGTGTGCCTGTATGTGAAGAAGCTACCAAGACTTAGGAAATAATGACTAGAAAGGAGCAGGCTGGCAATTTTTGGAGTTCTCATAGGGATGGTAATGTTTTGTGTTCCACTAACCAAACCAGAGTGAAAAGCTCTCCTGATATAGAGGCCATCAGATAGATACCACAGAATATTGCCTTAGTAGTGGGATAAAATTAGCCTCAAAGTACAGGTTATTCTCAAAGAGTTTAAAAGCAAGGCTTGAATGTATTAAATTGTTTCCAAATAATTTCATCTCAGAACAAAACTCCAAATATTTTGTCATACCCTAGCAAAAATCTAAAACTCAGCAATATAAAATCACAATTCATGGCATTCACTGAAAAATGAATAGTCATGCAATGGACGATATGACTAATAATGAAGAGAAATATAAATTAGTAGAAACAGACCAAGAGACAATACTGATAAAAAAATTAGTAGGCAAATGTGCATCTATTACAAACATACAAAATATACAAGGTATATTCAAGAAGTTAGAGGAAAGCATGAACACAGTGAGGAGAGAAATAGAGAATATAAAAAAGATCCACATTGGACTACTAAAGATTAAAAAAATTAGATGGAATTAACAGCAGATTAGGCACTGCATTAAAAAAAGACCAACAAATTAACAGCAGATTAGGCACTGCATTAAAAAAAGACCAATAAATTTGAATACATCAAGATAAATAATCTAAAATAAAACATAAAAGAAACGGAAAAAAATGAATGCAGCATGAAATAACTGTGGAAAATATCAAATGTCCTTATATGTATAATTAAAGTCCTGCAGGATTGGTGGCAGAAAAAAATAATTGAAGACATAATGACCAAATTATTTCCAAGTGTGATGTAAAGCTATAAACACACGTATCCAAGAAGCTCAGTGAACGCGAAAAAAAGAAACATTAAGAAAACTACAGAGAGGCACATCATTGTCAAATTGCTGAAAACCAGTGAAAGAGAATCTTAAACACAGCCTCAGAGAAGAAAGGACATTATTGAAAGAACAAAAATCATACGATTAACAAAAAACTTCTCAGTCACAATGAAAGTCAGAAGACAGAAGAGCAATATTGTTAAAAGTACTTTTTAAAAAAAAAATGTAAAAAAATCTCCTTAAGCTGATAAGCAACTTCAGCAAAGTCTCAGGATACAAAATCAATGTGCAAAAATCACAAGCATTCCTATACACCAATAACAGACAAACAGAGAGCCAAATCACGAGTGAACTCCCACTCACAATTGCTTCAAAGAGAATAAAATACCTAGGAATCCAACTTACAAGGGATGTGAAGGACCTCTTCCAGAACTACAAACAACTGCTCAAGTAAATAAAAGAGGACACAAACAAGTGGAAGAACAGTCCATGCTGATGGGTAGGAAGAATCAATATCGTGAAAATGGCCATACTGCCCAGGGTAATTTATAGATTCAATGCCATCCCCGTCAAGCTACCAATGACTTTTTTCACAGAATTGGAAAAAACTACTTTAAAGTTCATATGGAACCAAAAAAGAGCCCACATTGCCAAGAAAAACCCAGCCAAAAGAAAAAAGCTGGAGGCATCACGCTACCTGACTTCAAACTATACTACAATGCTACAGTAACCAAAACAGCATGGTACTGGTACCAAAACAGAAATATAGATCAATGGAACAGAACAGAGCCCTCAGAAATAATACCACACATCTACAATCACCTGATCTTTGACAAACCTGACAAAAACAAGAAATGGGGAAAGGATTCCCTTTTTAATAAATGGTGCTGGGATAACTGGCTAGCCATATGTAGAAAGCTGAAACTGGATCCCTTCCTTACACCTTATATAAAATTAATTCAAGATGGATTAAAGACTTAAATGTTAGACCTAAAACCATAAAAACCCTAGAAGAAAACCTAGGCAATACCATTCAGGACATAGGCATGGGCAAAGACTTCATGACTAAAACACCAAAAGCAATGGCAACAAAAGCCAAAATTGACAAATGGGATCTAATTAAACTCAAGAGCTTCTGCACAGCAAAAGAAACTACCATCAGAGTGAACGGGCAACCTACAGAATGGGAGAACATTTTTACAATCTACCCATCTGACAAAGGGCTAATATCCAGAATCTACAAAGAACTCAAACAAATTTACAAGAAAAAATCAAACATCCCCATCAAAAAGTGGGCAAAGGATATGAACAGACACTTCTCAAAAGAAGACATTTATGCAGCCAACAGACACATGAAAAAAATGCTCATCATCACTGGCCATCAGAGAAATGCAAATTAAAACCACAATGATCTCAGGCCACTTAGAATGGCGATCATTAAAAAGTCAGGAAACAGCATGTGCTGGAGAAGATGTGGAGAAATAGGAACACTTTTACACTGTTGGTAGGACTGTAAACTAGTTCAGCCATTGTGGAAGGTAGTGTGGTGATTCCTCAAGGATCTAGAACTAGAAATACCATTTGACCCAGCCATCCCATTACTGGGTATATACCCAAAGGATTATAAATCATGCTGCTATAAAGACACATGCATACGTATGTTTATTGTGGCACTATTCACAATAGCAAAGACTTGGAACCAACCCAAATGTCCATCAATGATAGACTGGATTAAGAAAATGTGGCACATATGCACCATGGAATAACTATGCAGCCATAAAAAAGGATGAGTTCATGTCCTTTGTAGGGACATGGATGAAGCTGGAAACCATCATTCTCAGCAAACTATTGCAAGGTCAGAAAACCAAACACCACATGTTCTCACTCATAGGTGGGAATTGAACAATGAGAACACTTGGACACAGGTTGGGGAACATCACACACTGGGGCCTGTTGTGGGGTGGGGGGAGGGGGAAGAGATAGCATTAGGAGATATACCTAATACAAATGATGAGTTAATGGGTGCAGCACACCAACATGGCACATGTATACATATGTAACAATCCTGCACATTGTGCACACGTACCCTAGAAGTTAAAGTATAATAAAAACTTTTTAAAAATGACCAGCTTACTCTCCTATACACAACAAAAATATTTTTGAATAACGAAGAATTGATAAAGACTGTTTTCAGACTTAAAAGGCCAAAAGAAGTCTTCACCACAAAAGAAGCATGATAAAAAATGTTAAAAGAAGTTTTTAAGGCAAAGGGAAAATGATACAAGATAGAAATTTGAATTTGATCAAAGTAATACATAGCACCAGAAAAGATAAATTTGTAGGTAAATTTACGTTGTTTTTCTTATTGTTAACATTTCTTTAAAAGATAGTTGGCTGTTGAAAACAAAAATAATAATGTATTTAGGGGCTAATAATATATGTAAAAGAAGTATATATGATAAAAATAGTAAAAGTCATATTAGTCATATGAAGGGGAAATGGAAGTTGATTATTACAGAGTTGTTATGCTACATGTGATGGGATATAATATTATTGGAAGTAGGCAGTGATCACTTAAAGAAGAATATTATGAACCCTACAGCAATCAAAAGAAAGAAGTATACCTAATAAGCTAATAAAAGAGGTTAAATGAAACATGAAGAAATAATTCATCCAAAAGAAAAGAGGAAAAGAGAAAGAAAGAAAATGTGAGGTAACTAGAAAACAAATAGCAAGATAGTACCTTTAAATCTATCCATATAGATATGTATGGCCTAAACACTCCAATTAAAAAACAAAGATTGTTAAATTAGATAAAAACTCAAGACCCAACTACATATGCTATTTACAAAAACCATACAATCCTTAACACTTTAAATACAAACAAACTAATAGAGTAAAAGGATGGAAACATATGTACCATGCAATTTCTAATCAAAAGAAAGTTGGAGTAGTTATATAAATATCAGATGAAGTAGCCTTCAGAATAAGAAGCATTAGTGCAGATAAAGGGTGATTTTATAATGATAAAGGTGTCAATTCATCAACAAAATGTAGCAGTCCTAAATGTTCATTCATCAATAAAACATAACAATCCTAAATGTTTATGTACCCTCCCAGCAGAAATTCAAAATATATGAAGCAAATACTGATAGAACTGAAAAGAGAAATAAACAAATCCACAATCAGAGTTGGAGATTTTGGCATGCCTTTCAAGGTAATTGATATAAGTAGAAAGAAATTAGTAAATATATAGATGAAATCCCCAAATATGTGGAAACCAAAAAATTTAAATCTAAAAAACCTGTAGATCCAAGTACAAATTAAAAGGGAAATTAGAAAATATTTTGAACTGAATGCAAATGAAAATATAACTTATCAAAATTGTGGGATGCAGGTAAAATAGTGCTTAAGTAGAAATTTACAGCATTCAAATTTTACATTACGAAAGAAGAATGGTCTAAAATCAATGACCTATGTTTCCATGTTTTGAAACTGGAAAAGAAACAGAAAAGTAAGTGGAAAATAACATAAGAAAAAACAAAGATAGGAGAAGAAATTAGTGAAATAGGAAAGAGAGAAACAGTATAGGAAAATCAATTAAATTGAAAGTTGGTTCTTCAAGTATATCACTAAAATTGACACAACTCTAGTCAGACTGGTTAGCAAAGAAAGAGAACATACAGTTTACCAATATCAAGAAAGAAAGAAGGGATATCCCTATAGGTCCTACAGTCTTTGAAAGAATAATAAAGAAATATTATGGCAATTTTATGCCAAAAACTTGGCAATTTAGATGAAATGCACAAATTCCTCAAGAGACAGAAACTACAAAAGCTCACTCAAGAAGCAATAGATAATCTGAATAAGTGTGGGTCAATTTTTAAAATTGAATTTACAATTAGATGCTTTCACACAAAGTCAACTCCAGTCCAGGATGACTTTACTAGTTAACTCTACCAAAAAATTAACAAATAAATAATATCAATCTTACATAAACTCTTCCAAAATATAAAATAGTAGGGCATACTTCTCAACTCGTTCTATGAGGTCAGCATTACTCTGGTGACAAAGCAGTCAGAGGCATCATGAGAAAAGAAATGTATAGGCTAATATCACTAGTAGAATACAGGTGTCAGATCCTTAACAAAATTTTAGCAAATTGGATCTAGCAATATATAAAAAGGATACTACATTAATCCAGCATAATTTATCCCAGTAACAAAAGTTTGGTTTAATATTCAAAAATCAACAATTCATCATTTTAACAGATCAAACAATAAAAACTTATGTTCGGGTTTGGGATTTTAAGAATGGAGAAGTAAGGATTTTGACAGACACTCTCTACGATAAAACAATGATTCAATGATTTCACTGGTGAAAATTACATATTTTTAAAAAATTAATCATTTTAAGTCTCTGGAACTCATTTAAGGGAGGACAGCAAATAGAAAAATATTCAAGAAAATCTACTAAATCTTGTTAAGAACATTGAAAGTCTATGATATTTGAGCCATGACCTGCTTCATCCAACTACCTCCTGCCCCTCAGCTCCTGTTTCGGGCAAGAGTGGTTGAGAAGTCGTACTCTCTTCCTCTACCCTGTCCCCGACTTGTAGAATGGAAACTCTATACCAGACATTGCAGGCTGAAAATATTGGGTTCCTGATCAACTCCATCCAACATACTCCTTGGTCAGAGATTCTACAATGAGAGGAGCAAGCCAAGGAGACCATAGACTGCCACCTCCCCTCAATGCCCACTGACAGAACAGAGATTGTCACTGGAAAAAGTGGGTACCTGCCCCAGTTCTGGTGCAGTGGCACAGGGATTCTTCCCAGGTTGAAAGGCAGTGATATGGTTTGGCTGCCTCTCCACCAAAATCTCAACTTGAATTGTATCTCCCAGAATTCCCGTGTGTTGTGGGAGAGACCCAGGGGGAGGTAATCAAATCATGGGGGCGGGTCTTTCCCATGCTTTTCTCTTGATATTGAGTAAACCTCATGAAATCTTATGGGTTTATCAGGGGTTTCCATTTTTGCATCTTTCT
Source organism: Pongo abelii (assembly GCF_028885655.2). Lineage (NCBI taxonomy): Eukaryota > Metazoa > Chordata > Mammalia > Primates > Hominidae > Pongo > Pongo abelii. The sequence continues at coordinate 90,798,138 of NC_072008.2, forward strand.
CATTTTCTCTTGCCACCGCCATGTTAAGAAGTGCCTTTCACCTCTCGCCATAATTCTGAGGCCTCCCCAGCTATGAGGAACTGTTAAGTTCAATTAAACCTCTTTTTGTTCTCAGTTTCAGATATGTGTTCATCAGCAGCATGAAAACGAACTAATACAGGCAGTCTATAAGTACAAATGCTATGCAGCTCTGTGTGATGGGACTGACTTCATTTGGAAGAGATAATGTAAAAATCCACATCTAAGAATGTTGCTGAAAATAACGGTGGACTTGGTGGAGAGCAATTAAGAGGAGGCTGGAGGCTCTAGAATACAAGCAAAATGGCAGAACAGCCTGAAGATAAATAGGGAAAGAGATGGCTAAAAAGAGTCCTCCCGGGACTCTTTTATGGGAGTCAAGAAAGCTATGCACATGTGCTAGGCCGCAACCACTCAGGCGCATGTAGAACAGAAAGTGGGGGAAGAAATGAAAGCATATCACAAGCTGGACAGACCATCAACACAGGTCACATGACTCACTGGCGCAAGGGGCTTAAATGTAACCTCTAACAAATTGTTGAACAAAAAGTTGCTCTGGTCCAGGGGCAATTCCTAGGAAACCAAGCTAAAAATAAAATCAGGTTCGTACATGGCAGTCTGGACAACCACGTGCATGCCCAAGGCTGCACGCTCTCATGTGCAATCACGGAGGGAGCTTCCAATACACTAGTCTCTGGCTGAATGTGGGTCAAAAAAATGCAAATATCCTGAACTGCAATGGCAGCTCCCAAGCCACACATATATCCAATAGTGTAAAAATATAACTGGGTAAGGTGTCATAAGCACAACTTTTTACCACTAGTTGGCTTATTCAAGCCCGGGGGCATTCCCTGGGTAGTTCAGTCAGAAGGGAAAAAACAAACAAACAAAAAAACTAAAACCAAAACAAACAAACAAAAAACCAAGAGAAAAAAATCTGAACAGGGACAACATTAGAAGATAAACAATTTGGAGAAAACAAAAGACTTTGAAGAATTAGTTTAGAGAAAGTACTAAGTACATAATCACGCAAACAACCCCTAGCAAGAGGTGGGGGTATGGGAACAGGGATCAGTATCCAGAGTTGCTACAGCATATTATTCAAAATGTCTAATTTTCGACAGAAAATTATAAAACTTGCAAATAAAGAAGAAATGCTGACACATAAAGGGAGGGAGGAAAGCAGGCAATATAAAATAATTTTTGTATTTTATTTATTTTTCAACTTATATTTCAGAATAAGGCAGTACAAGCGCAGGTTTGTTACAAAGGTTTACATGATGCTGAGGTTTGTGGTATGAATGATCCTATCACCCAAGTAGTGAATATGGTACCCATAGTTTTTCAGCCCTTGCCTGCCGCCATCTCTCCACCCTTCAATAGTCCCCAGTGTCTACTGTTCCAATCTTTATGCTCATGAGTATCCCATGTTTAGCTCCCACATTTAAGTGAGAAAATGCACTATCTGGTTTTCTGCTTCTGTTCGTTTTATATAGGATAATAGCCTCCAGCTACATCCATTTTGCTTCAAAAGACATGATTTTTTTTTATGGCTGCGCAGTATTACATGGTGTATATGTACCACATTTTCTTTTTCCAGTCCAACACTGATGGGCACCTGGGTTGATTCCATGTTTTTGCTATTTTGAAATAACACTGCAATGAACATGCAGGTGCATGTGTCTTTGGGTAGAATGATTTTTTTTTTACTTTGGGTGTATACCCAGAAATGAGAATGCTGGGTCAAATGGTAAACTCGTAGTTCTTTGAGGAATCTCCAAACCGCTTTCCACAGTGGCTGAACTAATTTACATTCCTACCAACAGTGCGTAAGCATTCCCTTTGATCTGCACCCTCACCAGCATCTGTTGTTTATTGACTTTTTAATAATAGCCATTCTAACTGGTGTGAAATGGTTATCTCATTGTGGTTTTAATTTTCATTTCTCTGATCACTAGTGATGATGAGCATTTTATTCATGTTTGGTGGTTGCTTGTATGTCTTCATTTGAGAAGTGTATGTTCATATCCATTGCCCACTTTTTAATGATTTTTTTGCTTGTTGATTTAAGTTCCTTACAGATTCTGCATATTAGAACTTTGTCAGATACAGAGTTTGTGCATATTTTCTCCTATTTTGTAGGTTGTCTGTTTACTCCCTTGATATTTTCTCTCGCTCAGCAGAAGCTCTTTGGTTTAATTAGATACCATTTGTCAGTTTTCGCTTTTGTTGCCGTTGCTTTTGACATCTTCATCATTAAATCTTTGTCCATGCCTATGTCCTGAATGGTAATGCCTAGATTGTCTTCCAGGAATTTTATAGTTTTGGAGTTTACATTTAAGTCTTTAGTTCATCTTTAGTTTATTTTTGCATATAGTGTAAGGAGGGGTCCAGTTTCAATCTTCTGCATATGGCTAGCCAGTTATCCTGGCACCATTTATTGAATAGGGAATTCTTTCCCCATTACTTGTTTTTGAAAGCTTGGTCAAAGATCAGATAGTTATAGGTGTGTGGCCTTATTTCTGGGTTCTCTATTCTGTTCCATTGGTCTATGTGTCTGTTTTTGTACAAGTACCATGCTGTTTTGGTTAGTGTAGCCCTGTAGTATAAATTAAAGTTAAGTAGTGTGATGCCCCCAAGCTTTGTTCTTTTTGCTTTGTATTGCCTTAGCTATACAGCTCTTTTTTCATTCCATATGATTTTGAAAAGTTTTTTTGTAGTTCTGTGAAGAATGTCAAAGATAGTTAAGTGGAAATAGCATTGAATCTGTAAATTGCTTTGTGCAGTATGGTCATTTTAACAATATCGATTCTTCCTATCCATAAGCATGGAATCATTTTCCATTTCTTTGTGTCATCTCTGATTTTTTTTTTTTGAACAATGTTTTGTAGTTCTACTTGTAGAAATCTTTCACCTCCCTAATTAGCTGTATTCCTTTTTGTGGCAATTGTGAATAGGAGGTCATTTCTGATTTGGCTCTCTGCTTGACTTTTGTTGGTGGATAGGAATGCTAGTGATTTTTGCACATTGATTTTGTATCCTGAGACTTTGCTGAAGTTGTTTATCAGCTTAAGAAACTTTTGGACTGAGATTGTGGAGTTTTCTAGATATAGGATCATGTCATCTGCAAACAGGGATAGTTTGACTTCCTCTCTTCCTATTTGGATGCCTTTATTTCTTTCTCTTGCCTGATTGCCCTGTTCAGTACTTGAATGTTCAACATTCAATACTATGTTCAGTAGGAGTGGTGAGAGAGGGCATCCTTTTCTTGTGCTGGTTTTCAATGGGAATGCTTCCAGCTTTTGCCCATTCAGTATGATGTTGGCTGTGGGTTTTTCACACATGGCTCTTATCATTTTGAGGTATGTTCCTTCCATACCTAGTTTATTGAGAGATTTTGACATAAATGGGTGTTGAATTTTATGGAAAGCCTTTTGTGCATCTATTGAGATAATCATGTGTTTTTTTGTCTTTAGTTGTGTTTATGTGATAAATCACAGTTATTAATTTGTATATGTCTAACCAACCTTGCATTCCAGGGATGAAGCCTACTTGATTGTGGTGGATAAGCTTTTTGATGAGCTGCTGGATTTGGTTTGCCAGTATTTGTTGAGGATTTTTGCATTGATGTTCATCAAGGGTATTGACCTGAAGTTTTCATTTTTTGTTGTATCTCTGCCAGGTTTTGATATCAGGATGATGCTGGCCTCATAGAATGAGCTAGGGAGGAGTCCCTCTTCCTCTATCTTGTGGAATAGTTTCAGCAGGAATGGTCCCAGCTCTTCTTTGTACATTTGGTAGAATTCAGCTGCGAATCTGCCTAGTCCTGGCCTTTTTGTTGTTGTTGTTTGGCAGGCTATTTATTACTGCCTCAATTTCAAAACTCATTATTAGTCTGTTAAAGGATTAAATTTCTTCCTGGTTCACTCTTGGGAGGGTGTATGTGTCCAGGAATTAATCCTGGACACAGCAAAGGAAACTGTCAACAGAGTAAACAGACAACCTACAGAATGGGCAAAATGTTTTTGCAAACTGTGCATCTGACAGAGGTCTAATATCCAGCTTCTGTAAGGAACTTAACAAGTTTACAAGAAAAAAAAAACAAACAACCCCGTAAAAAAAAAAAAAAGTCAGCAAAGGACATGAATAGATACTTTTCAAAAGAAGACATATATGTGACCAACAAGCATATGATAAAAAGCTCAACATCACTGATCATTAGAGAAATGCAAATCAAAACAACAATGAGATACCGTCTCACACCAGATTGACTATTATTAAAAAACCAAAAATGACAGATGCTGGTGAGGTTGTGGAGTAAAATGAACACTTATACACTGTTGGAGGTGTGTAAATTAGTTCAGCCATTATGAAAGTGTGGCAATTCCTCAAAGACCTAAAGACAGAGATACCATTCAACACAGCAATCTCATTACTGGGTATATACCTAAAGCAAAATAAATCATTCAATTGTAAAGATGCATGCATGTGTATGTTCGCTGCAGCACTATTCACAATAGCAGACATGGAATCAACCTAATGCCCATCAATGATAGGCTGGATAAAGAAAACATGGTACATGTACACCATGGAATACTATGCACCCATAAAAAGAACAAGATCATATCCTTTTCAGGGACATGCATGGAGCTGGAGGCCATTATTCTTAGCAAACTAACACAGGACCAGAAAATCAAATACTGCATGTTCTCACTTAGAAGTGGGAGCTAAATGATGAGAACACATGGACATGTAGAGAGGAGCAACACACACTTGGCCTTTTAGAAGGTGGAAGGTGGGAGGAGGGAGAGGATCAGGAAGAATAACTAATGGATACTAAGCTTAGTACATGGGTTACAAAATAATCTGTACAACAAACCTCTGTGACTCGTTTACCTATGTAACATATCTGCACTTGCACCACTGAACATAAAATAAAAGTTAAAGAAGAAAAAACAGGCCAGGCATGGTGGCTCATGCCTGTAATCCCAGCACTTTGGGAGGCCAAGAGGCAGATCACTTGAGGTCAGGAGTTCAAGACCAGCCTGGCCAACATGGTGAAACCCTGTCTGTACTAAAAATACAAAAAATTAGCCGGGAGTGGTGGTGCATGCCTGTAATCCCAGCTACACTGGAGGCTGAGGCAGGAGAAATCGCTTGAATCTGGGAATCAGTGGCTGCAGTGATCCAGGATCATGCCACTGCACTCCAGTCTGGGTGACAGAGCAAGACTCTGTCAAAAAAAAAAAAAAAAAAAAATGAAGAAGAAGAAGAAGAAGGAGAAGGAGACAGAGAAGGAGGAGGAGAGGAACATTTAAAAAGAATTAAAGAAAATGCTACTGAATTTTTACATTAGTTTTGTATTCTGAAACTTTACTGAAGTCATTTACTAGGTCTAGGAGGCTTTTGGTGGAGTCTTTAGTCTTTTCTAAGTATAGAATCCTATCAGCAAGGAGAGACAGTTTGACTTCTTTTCTTAATTGGATGCCTTTTATTTCTTGTTCTTGTCTGATTGCTCTGTCTAGGACTTCCCATACTATGTTGAATGGGAGGGTTAGAGAGAACATCTTTGTCTTGTTCCAGTTCTGAAGAAGAATGTTTCCAGCTTTTGTGTGTTCAGTATGCTATTGGCTGTGGGTTTCTCATAGATGGCTATTATTATTTTGAGGTATGTTTCTTTGATGCCTAGTTTCTTGAGGATTTTTATCATGAAGGGATGTTGGACTTTATTGATAGCTATTTCTGCATCACTTAAGATAATCACATGTTCTTTTGTTTTCAATTCTGCTTATGTGGTGAATCACATTTATTGATTTGCATAAGTTGAACCAACCTGGAATCCCAGGAATAAAGCCTACTTGAATGTGGTGAATTAACTTTTTGTTGTACTGCTGGATTGAGCTTGCAAGTATTTTGTTGATGATTTTTGTGTTTATGTTCGTCATGGTTATTGGCATGAAATTTTCTTTTTTCATTGTGTTTATGCCAGATTTTGGTATCAGGATAATGCTGGCTTCACAGAATGAGTTAAAGAGGACTCCTTCCTCCTCTATTTTTGGAATAGCTATGGTAGGATTGATAGCAATTCTTCCTTGTATGTCTGGTAGTATTTACCTGTGAATCCTTCTGATCCAGGGCTTTTGTTGTTGTTGTTTCGTAGGAGTTTTTTAATTACTAATTCAATTTTAGAATTCATTATTTGTCAGTTCAAGTTTTCACTTTCTTCCTGGTTCAATCTTGGAAGGGTATGTGTTTTTATGAATTTATCCATTTCCTCTATATTTTCCAATTTGTGTTATAGAGGTTTTCATAATAGTCTGAGGACCTTTTGTATTTCTGTGGGATTGGTTGTAAAGCCATCTTTTTTATTTCTGATTATGCTTAGTTGAAACTTATCTTTTTCTTTGTTAATCTAGCTAGTGTTCAATTTGTCTTTTTTATTCTTTTGAAATACCAACTTTTGGTTTCATTGATCTTTGGTATGAACTTTGCATCTCAATTTCGTTCAGTTTTTTTCTAATTTTAGTTATTTATTTTCATCTGCTATCTTTGGATTTGGTTTGTTCTTGTTTTTCTAGTTCCGTTAGGTGCAATATTAGATTGTTAACTTGAGATCTTTCTAACTTTTGTTGTAGGTGTTGAGTGATGTAAACTTCCTCTTAACACTGCTTTGGATGCATCCCAAATATTTTGATATGTTATTTCTCTATTTTCATTAATTTCAAAGAAATTATTTTTTATTTCTTTCTTGATTTTGTTGTTCACCCAAAAGTCATTTGGGAGCAAGTTGTTTAATTTCCATGTAATTGTGCAGTTTTGAGATATCTTCTTGGTATTGATTTCTATTTTCATTGCACTGTGGTCTGAGCATATGCTTGGTATAATTTTGATTTTTTAAAATTTATTGAGGCTTACTTTATGGTCAAGCATATGCTCAATATTAGAATATGTTCTGTGTGCAGCGAAAGTGTGTTTTGTGGTTGTTGGGTGGATGATTCTGTAGATGTCTATTAGGTCCAGTTGGTTGAGTGTCAAATTTAAGCCCCAAATTCCTTTGTCAGTTTCCTGCCTCAGTGATCTCTCTTATGCTGTCAGTGGGGTGTTGCAGTCTCCCATTGTTATTTTGTGGTTGCCTAAGTCTTTTCATAGGTCCAAAAGAACTTCTTTTACAAATCTGTTTGTATGCAGATGTTATGCTCCAATGTTGGATGCATACATATTTAGGACAGTTAAGTCTTCTTGTTAAATTGAACCCATTATCATTATGTAATGCCTTTCTTTGTCTTTCTTGATTGTTGTGGGTTTAAACTGTTTTATATGATATGAGAAGAGTAACCCCTACTCTTTTTTTGTTTGCCATTTGCATGATAGATCTTTCTCTATCCCTTTACTTTGAGTCTGTGGGTGTCACTGCCTGGGAGATGGGTCTCTTGAAGACAGCAGACAGTTGCCTCTTGTCTTTTTATTGAACTTACCACTCTATGTCTTTTAAGTGGGGCATTTTGACTTTTTTACATTCAAGGTTAGTATTGATACGTAAGATTTTGATCATGTCATCTTGTTGTTAGCCGTTTGTTGTGTAGCTTTGGTTGTGTAGTTGCTTCATAGTGTCTGTGGGATATGTGCTTAAGTGTGTTTTCATGGTAGAAGATTTAATTATTTCATTTCCATGTTTATCATTTCCGTAAGAACCTCTTGTATAGCTGGTTTAGTGATAATAAATTCCCTTAGTGTTTGCTTGCTTTGGAAGTTTATTTCTTCTTTGCTTATGAAGCATAGTTTGGTGGGATATGAAATTCTTGGTTGGAATTTATTTTCTTTAAGAATGCTGAATATAGAACCACAATCTTTTCTGGCTTGTAAGTTTTCTGATGAGAGGTCTTCTTCTAGCCTGATGGGGTTTCCTTTGTAAGTGACTAGAGCCTTCTCTCTTGTTGCCTTTAACAATTTTTTCTTTCACATTGACCTTCGTGAATCTGATGACTATGTGTCTTGGGAATGTTTGTCTTGTATAGTATCTCACAGAGGTTCTCTATATTTCTTGAATTTGCATGTCAACCACTCTAATGAGATTGAGGAAATTTTCATGGACCATATCCTCAAATATGTTTTCCAAGTTATTTCTTCTCTCTCCTGTCAGGAATATCAATTAGTTTTAGATTAGTCTTGTTACATAATCCCATATTTCTCAGAGGTTTTGTCACAATTTAATTTTTTTTATTTTTGTCTAAGTTGATTATAAGATTCTGTCTTCAAGCTCCAAGATTCTTTCTTTGGCTTGGTCTATTCTGTTGTTAATGCTTCAAAATGTATTAGGTAATTTTTGTAGTAATTTTTTCAATTCCAGAAGTTCCATTTGGTTCTTTCTTAAAGTGGCTATTTTGTCTTCTTTCTACTTTTGGATAGTTTTACTGGATACCTTGGGTTGGGTTTCAACTTTTACCTGTATCTTGATCAGCTTCCTTGCCATCCAGATTCTGAACTTTATGGCTTTCATTTAAGTCATTTCAATTTGGTTAAGAACCATTGCAGAAGAGTTGCCTTGTTTGAAGATAAAGGGAAACTCTGACTTTTTGAATTGCCAGAGTTCTAGCACTGATTCTTTCTCATCTGAGCAGGCATGTGCTCCTTTGTGTTTTGGATTTGCTGTAATTCCTATGAGGATTTTTGTGTTGATATTCTTTATTTCCCTTTAGGGTTTAACTGTGATGCAAGTTGAGTATAGTTAATTAGCTTTGTTTCTAGGTGCTTCCAGAGGGCCAAGGCTCTGTATGGGATCTTTATTTGTGGCTAGATTCTTACCTTGGGTTTCACCGGCAATGTGTATTGGCAGAATACTTTTGGTATTGTAATTTGGGCAGTGATCGAGTAGATGAGTAATGGTTGGCAGAGAGTCTTACTCTGCTCTGTGGTTCTTTTATATTTCTGCACATTTGCAGTGGTACTCTGTGGGGACCAGGGGAGAGAGATGACACCCTAGCCAGGTCCATTCCCAGGCCTTAGGGTAGCCCCCCTTGATCACTGGCACTGCATCCACATTTCATTTGTTAGATGTTCTAGGCCATGGGGCTCTCTCAGGCAGAGATTGTGTCTAGCAGACAGGCCTCACCCTTCCTGGACAGGCCCTGGAGACAGAGGTGTGCCCTGCTTCTGCACTGGCCTATGAACTCACACCTAACACTCAGTGTATTGAGACTGGGGGCTCCTCCCCAGATTGAGTTCTGGCAAAAATCTCAACTCAGAACTCCTGAGTGTGTGCTGCAAACTTGGGGCATCGGAACCATGCCTGTGGCTTTGTCCTCTACCTCCTTGGGATCAGGCACCTGTTGTGCTGGGAGAGCTGAAGTGTTCCCAGGCTGTGGGGAAAGCACTCCAGCAGGGCCACTGGCAAGACTGTCAGGCCAGTCAGTGGAGGCTGTGCTGTGTGAACACAGTTGCAGAATCAGCAGGCAAGAGCCTTGTAGGGATTGTGGACAGGAAGACATGCAGAACAGATGTGTTCAGAGACCCTTGGGGGAATGGGTGCCTATGGCCACATTTTGTTGCAGCTGCTCCACATGTAAAACCCCCTGGGGTCCATGCAGGCTAGAGCTCTGTCTTTGTCTATTCTTTGGGCAGATCCTCCTGACAATTGAAATGACTGCAAGAGTCCTGAGATCTCTTGTAGCTAGGATGCCAGAGGTACATGGTGAGAGTGGTTTGCCCTGCTGTCACTTCACTCACCCGTTCCTTAGGAGGTGTTCAGGACCAGGAACTAATCCTGGTGCTGGGCACACCAATGCAGTTTTCCCAGCTTTCTCCCTATTCAGCCTTAGTATCTGTGTTACCTATCAAATCTCAGTGTTTTCTCTCCAAAGATCTGTTTGAAGTACAAACAGATAGTGGAGTATTTGCTGGTTTGTTTATTGGATATTTTGGTCTTTTGTGGTGGGAGAAGTGCTTCCTGAATGTGTCTACTTGGCCATCTTTTCTCTCCCTCCAGAAACTACTTTTAAAGAGGACCAGATGGTGTATTTAGAAGATAAAGACTTCAAAGAAGCTATAATAAATATGTTTATAGGGCTGGGCTCAGTGGCTCATGCCTGTAACCCCAACACTTTGAGACGTCATCATGGGATGATTGCTTGAGACCAGGAATTTGAGGCCAGCCTGGGCAACATAGTGAGAATACAAAGAACTAAAAAAAAAACATGCTTAAGGAAGTAATGGAAGACAATGTCAGTGAAAATATATAACAACCTCCAGAAATGCTCTATGCCATAAAAGAAAAAGGAAATCTGGCCAAAAAAAAATCAAAATTAACTTTATCAGAACTCTCAAAATTAATAAACTTTTACAGCCATCAGAGAGCATTTATTTAGGAAAAAAAGTTAAATCAGCAAGCTTTGTGGCATTTGAAATTGTTCTATTCTCATCTCTGTCTCTCCAACTATGTAATAGAATTTTAAAACAATCTTTTTTTTTTGAGACGGAGTCTTGCTCAGTCACCCAGGCTGTAGTGCAGTGGCGCAATCTCGGCTCACTGCAAGCTCCAACTCCTGTTTTCACACCATTCTCCTGCCTCAGCCTCCCGAGTAGCTGGGACTACAGGTGCCCGCCACCATGCCTGGCTAATTTTTTTTTGTATTTTTAGTAGAGACGGGGTTTCACCATGTTAGCCAGGATGGTCTCAATTTCCTGACCTCGTGATCCACCCACCTCGGCCTCCCAAAATGCTGGGATTACAGGCATGAGCCACCGTGCCTGGCCCTTAAAACAATCTTGGTAAAACCCAGGAGCCTGGCAGCCACTAGAAGACAAAACAAGGTTAGAGCTCCTTCAAAGTCACATTGTCGTTATTATAATTGTCATTGTTTGATTTGAATGTTGATTCTGTGGAAAACTCCACTTGCAAGGATGCCTTTTAAAACTTGACTTGTAACTCAACCAATTTGCAAATCCTTTTTCCTGGGAACATTTGTCGAAAATAATGTGTGGAAATTGTTTAATATCACAACTACCTGAGGTGGCTATAATAGTTCAGGCAGACAAGAAATTGACCAAAAATGATAAAAGGAAAAACTGAGGAATAAATTGTCCATAGTGGGCTTCGAAAAGTTGTTATATGTTCCTGGGAATCTAGAAAGCCACAAGCATGTGTAGGGCTTTGTATATGCCCAAGGATGTATGCATGTGAAGGAAAGACCTGAGAAAACCCTGAGCCCTTAGTACTGGCTAACCTTAAAACTCTGTGTAAGCAGGAACTGGGAGCTAAGGATGAGCTATAAATTGCCTACCAGAACATTGAAGAGGTGTCCAAACACAGACAAAGAGCCTCTCAGTGAAAACTAGGAGACTTACTAGTTTCATGTTTGTAACGAAACCTCTGTTTAAATGTTAACTGACCACTAAGATAAATGAGCAGAGACTTCAGTGACCACATATGAAAAGAATACAGACTTTATAGAATTAAATCAGAAAAGCCACTAAACAAAAGACAATAACATCAACAGCAAACAATAGCAACAATGAACACCTTGGCAAGAGGGAGTATCTAATTTCCAGAGTTACCACATTATATTATTTTCAATGTCACGTTTTCAATAAAACATTATAAGACATGCAAAGAAACAAGAAAATATTGCCTATCATGGAAAAAATCACTTGAAACTGTCCATTAAGAAGCCAGATGTTGCATTTACATAGCCTTTAAATTGGCTATTTTAAGTATGCTCAAAGAACTAAAGAACTAAAGGAAAGGATGAGAGTTGTGCTTTATGGAATAAAAAACATTATTAAAGAAAGAGAAATTACTTTTAAGAGAAACTACAGTAATTCTGAGGTAAAAAAGATAATAACTAGATTTAAATTTCTCAACAGCCGATGTATGCAAACGGAAGAAAGAATCAACAAATTGCAAAGAAGGTCCGTTGAGTTTATCTAGTCTGAGGAACAGAAAGAAAAAAGAATGAAGAAAAATGAACAGAGCCTCAGATAACTGTGAGATACCATAAACAGAACATTCTGTTCTGTTTATGGGGACTCCACAAGGAGAGGGAGGAAAGTGGCAGGAATAATAGCTGAAGAAATGTCTGAAAACTTCCCAGATTTGATTAAAAATATCAATCTGCACATCAAAGAAGCTCAGCAAATGCCAAATAGTGAAAAATAAGAGATCCAAACCTTGACACATAATAATCAAACTGTCAAGGGCCATAGAAAAAAAGAATCTTGAAAGCAGTAAAAAAGAAACATATCAGGGGGATCCTCAATTAAAAATTATCAACTGATTTCTCATCAGAAATTATAGAGGCCAGAAGGCAATGGGATGACATATTCCAAGTAACAAAAAAACACTGTCAACTGAGAATTATTTTATCCAGCAAAACCATTCTTCAAAAATGAAGGAAAACAATATATTCCCATGCAAGCAAAAACTCAAAGAATTTGTCACTACAAAACCTGTTCTACAAGAAATGCTAAAGGGAGTCCTACAAGAAATACTAAAGGAGTCCTTCAGGCTGAAATTTAAGGACTGTATACAGCATCCCAAATCCATTTGAAGAAATAAAGATCACCAGTAAAGGTAACTATACAGGTAAATATTAATTAAATTTCTGGGGGAAACCTAAGGGGAAAAACTCAGAAAATATAGTAAAAGTAACTAAAATGGAATTAAAATGTTACTGTAGAAAATATTTTACACAGAAGAAGGCAGGAATGGAGGAACAGAAGAACAAAAAACATAAGACATAGAAACAAATAGCAAAATAGCTAATGTAAATTCTAACTTATAAATTACATTAAATGTAAGTGCATTAAATATTCCAACTAAAAGCAGAGACTGGCAGAATGTATAAAAAGATACAACTATGTGTGGTTTACAAGAGTCACAATTTAGAATCAAATACACAAATAGGTCAAAAATGAAAGGACAGAAAAAGATATTTCATACAATTGGTAACCAGAAGACAGTTTATATTAATATAAGACAAAATACATATGAATGTAAAAATTTATGATCTTGGGTTAGTCAACAGTTTCTTGTATATAATACCAAAAGCACAAGCAAGAAAAAATATAGATGAATTAGATTTTTTTCTATATTAAATACTTATGCTGCATATTGTACTCTCAAGATAGTGAAAAGACAACCCATGGAATTGATGAAAATATTTGCAAATCTTGTCTCTGATAAGGGACTTGTGAACATGTGAAAATCTCTTGCAATTCAACTATAAAAAGACAACCCACTTAAAAAATGGAAAAAAAATTGGATGGACATTTCTTCAAACAAGATATATAAATGGCCAATAAGCACATAAAAATTGCTTAAAAACATTAGTTATTAGGGAAATACAAATCAAAACTCCAATTGGATACCACTTTCCACCACCTAGGATGGCCATAATCCAAGAGATGAACAATAACAAATGGCAATGAGGATGGGGAGAAAGTGGAACCCTCATACACTACTAGGAATGCATGATGGTGCTTTTGCTTTAGAACACAGTATGGCAATTCCTTAAGCATAGAGTTATCATGTGACCTATCAATTCCACTCCTAGGTATATACTCAAAATAAATGAATACATGTACCTTACACACTTGTACATACATGTTCACAGCAGCGTTATTCACAATAGCCAAAAATTGAAAACAACCCAAATGTCCAACTGATTAATCAATAAATAAAATGTATATCCATACAACTGGATATTATTTAGCAACCAAAAGGAATGAAGTCTTGACTCATGCCAAATCATGCTTGCATCCTGCAAACATTATACAAAATGAAAAATTCAGACACAAAAGACTACATATTGTATTATTTCATTTATATGAAATATCCAAAATAGACTTCTGCTGAAGCTATTCATAATTACTCTATATTTGGTTTTGCTAAATGGCTGGAATGTAATTTGTGGTCATATTGCTACCATGAGGGTAGACCTTACCTGATTAAGATGTCTACACAGGAAAGAGCAGAGCCAAGATATACAGAAAGACATATTTATAAAGGCATATTTTGAACACACAAATCCATCTGGATACCAAGTAACCCCATTTAAGTGAATTTAAAAAGTCCCAGTTTACATTGGGTCTCTTGTCACATGAAACAGAAAGAGTCCTAACTAATGTGGTTGGTTAAAAAAACAATTATTTGTTTTTCACTTCCAAGGTAATTAATATATTGTAAATTCAGGAAAGATGTGCTTCAGGATTTTTTTGACCACAATAGTGATGTCTTTTTGTGAATATTCATTCTTCAGTAGAATAATTGGCCAGCAGAAAACACCAAACTCTGTCTAGCTTGTATATACCAATTAAACATGATATAACTTGGATTATATCATCATAATTTTTATATTCAAATTTCATTTAAAAATACATTACTTTTTAGTGGTAATAGTAGTCCTTCCACCAGTGGAGGGTTGGTTATGAGAGGAATATATTTCTTGCCGCAACTTTGAGAGTTCCTTACAAATAAAAGATAATATAATCATTTGATGGAAAGTAGAAACATGAGATAATAAATATATTTAATCATTTAGAAGGGTTACTAACAATGATTACACCCCCTCTCTTTTACCCCTTTTTAGCCTTGAGGTAATAATGTTCTAATCCCACTTGTTGAATATCACCTAGTGTTGCTTCACAGTACCTAATAAGTTATATTATATGCCTGTGCAGGAACCTGCAACTGATACAGGATATCTAAATTTGGAGGATAACTTAAGATTGAATGGGCGTGGTTCTCAAGATGAGGATGTGAAAGTTTTTGCTCTGAAAAGCCTGAAAAGTATATCCATAGAAGAAAAGTATTGAAACTTCAATATATAAGCAGATATAGTTTCTTAACAGAGAGTTTATCAATGAATGTTACTACAAGCACCATTTGCTCCATAACAGCAATACAATATTACCCATAATTTTTGACAATTCCTTCAGTACCTATTGAATGCCAGGTCGTGGGCTACATGCTACAGATACAAGGAGGAATATAACACATGCTTTAATGAAGCAGCTCATAATGTAGTAAGGAGGTCACAGTCTACTGAGAATTTCACTGCTAATGAAATATAAAATCAATGTCTTAAAAATATTAAATGTATAACAGCACTTATTTTTTGCTTCAATTCTAACTTTCATTTGAATTGTTTCTCCTGAAATATGTATATTCTACTTCCTCACTTGCACCTACATTTTATTTTGTGAAATAAAGTGACTCTTGGATATGTGTCCTTTTCTAGTCCATGGGAAGTATTTATCCTACAGTACTACAGTACTAAGTTGTATTACTTTTCTCCATCCCCACCCCTTCCTTTTATACCTCTGACTGACGCTTTATAAGGGAATCCTTCTCTTCCAGCAAGCTTGTCAGTTCATGAAGCTTAAATTGGAAGTCACTACAACTTCCTTCTCTCTTTGAAACATCTTTATGGTACTGGTTTAATTGGGACTAAGGATTTAAAAAGAAATAAATATTATTATAATCTTCATATAGAAAATGTGTAACTGAGTTCCAGGGAGGTTAAGTGACACAAACTCACACAGTTAGTTATGAAATGAAAGTAAAATACCAATAGTCATAAACGTTCGAAGAATTTCATGAGTATGTAATGTGAAATGAAATGCCAATTACAAATTTCTCCTTTTTTTAAGGTGTCTTTGCTATGTAGGACTAAACATTATCTACGTAACAGTCTTAGGCCACAAGATTTAAAGTAAAGCTAAGAAAACAGGCACTTCAGAGTCCTTGAAATAATAATTAAGGAAATTGCAATACCAAATTACTACTATTATATTCTGATTTTCAGTTCACAAAATATTCCTCCTGCATGAATTATCTCAGTTCTCACAGCAGTCCCATGAAATAAGCATTATTATAATCTTCATTTACAAAACAGATAATGGGCTCCAGAGAGGTTAAATGACACAGTGACGCAGTAACATAGCTGCAACTCCAAAGCAGGTCTTCTGACTACGAATCTTGTCAATTTCCCTCTTTACCTCATATGTGTGTAGCTTAGATAGAAGTGCTATTAGTAATGTTGGGATGGAAAAGAAATCAGTGGAGGAAATCTGCTAGAAATATTGGTAGGTTTTTAAAACAAATTATATTTTGTTTCATTTTGATTTTTGGTAAAAATTATACAGTGATGTTTGGAGAGACAAATTTGTGGTTATTTTGTTTATTAAAATATTTAAGTATATTTTACTACATTTAGGAATCAGTAAAATAAGGGTTAGATTAAGTAAATTCAACCTAGAATTACAAGATAAGGCAATATATACTTACAAATATCACCTTAATTTTGATGTCAACTATAGGTACATAAAACTTAACACTGTTTTCCTCCTCATGCTTGGCAAAGTCCTTGCTCTTCATCATCCCTCGAAATTAAGTGAGAATTTTTACAAATCTAACTGTGGCTCTGTTGAGTAATCTCATATATTGCTTTTGCCTACATAAGCATGCTTTAGGCAAGATCATGAAGAGTCCTCCACCTATCCCAAAAAATAAATTAATAAAAACCAAAACCAAAACACTGAAATGAATATCTTCTTTTACTTTCCTAGAAGAAATTGAGCTAAATTAGAAAATCATTTAACAGTTATATTTTAGATACAGTAATGTATTTAAAACAAATGAATACATGACATATTTCTAAAACTCTAACTTCAGCTAATTTTTTCTGGTAGCTTTAAACTTGAAGCCATCATTATCTTGCTAGAAAGTTTGTGCTGACCTGTGTATTTATGCAATGTAGGATCAACATACCCTCAGTCTGCAGATCTCTCTATCTTTCTCCATTCTCAAGTTTTTTACCATCTCCGTGTAGTGGTTGCCAATCTCATCCATTTTAGCCTGCAGCATTGGGCCTGTGCAAGTCTCAGAAACCTACAGAAGGCAAAATAACTATCTGTAATTGGATTGTTTTGAAGAAAATACATGTTATGTTACAAGGATTGTTATTAGATGAAAACCACATGATTAAGACATCGAAATAATGAAAGTGATTTTCAGGAACTGCATTATAAAGCTCAAATGTCAGTGATTAAGATCTAACAGTATGTGAGGGAAAGCAGTCCATATATTTTCTAAATGCTAGGATTACAATGATGTAACTAAGGTAATACTGTATATTTAAAAGGAAGTTTTAATACCTGCATTCTAAGGTTTTGATTCTCTTGCTCTAAATTACGTTTACAATATTCCAGTTCTTTTAGTCTGTATTCCATGTCTGATAGTGTATGTCGAAGAGAGAGATTGTTTTCTTCCAATGCCTGGCATTTTGAACTTGAGTCTTGAAGTCCTTGCTGTAAAGAAGAGACAAGTACATAAGACAAATGCATTTTGTTTTTGGTGAGGGAGTGTTCTTTTTATTGATTCATTAAATTGAATCAAGTAAATATTTTCCTATGCCCAGTTTTCTTATACTCTTGGTCTTAGATGGTACATTAAGTCACCCATGTAAGATATTATAGTGTTGCCTCTAGTCTCACTTGTCTATTTTGTGAGAGAGGGAATCATGACTAGATGAATTTATAATGTCTCAATTTAACAATCAGACTCTTGCTACTCTGTGACAATACTGTACCCTGCTTTCTAGTAGGCACAGAAATGACCATATGCCTGATTATTTACATGACAACTAGTAACTGAGCAAGAATTTGGGACAGCCATAGGAGTAAAGATCAGGAAGAGGGTAATCCTTAGAGACTACTTACAATTTCCTAGGAATTCTCTCTGCTCAGACAACCAGAGAATTCATCTAGAGTTTTTTCAGTCATTTATTTATTGCACAAACATGTGTTAAGGTCTACAACAGCTTTTTTCATTGACATGTTAGTAGATTAAATAAATGCATGAACCTAGATTTTTAGTATTTATACAATTCTGGTCACCCAACGAGACAAATAATTGTGTCCCATATGTACTTTATATCTAAAATAGATAAGATTGTCTGTTTTTCTGAGAGGGCTTTCAGCCATTGGAAATACCCAAAGTCACTCAAGTCTCATATGAACAAATTTTTCCATCATATTTTAATTCTGTCTTGATTATATCTCATAACTCCAATGTGCCAGTAATTGTGCATATGAAAAGCTATCAATCTAGATTAACACCAATAAAAGCATCAATTTACCTGCTGCTGGTGATTATTTGCTCTCACTGATGCCAAGAGTTCTTCGTACTCTTTTAATTGAGTTTCTTTGAATGATAAATCTTTCTCAAGTCTCATCTTGTCATTTTCCAGTGACTAGAAGCATAAATTATTTGTTATGATTCAGAATTACAAAAACTTAACAGTCACATAATACAAAGACTTGTTTACCTTGAAAGATTTAAATAAGCACTTGTTTCATTTGTACTTGCTTAATAAAGCAGAATTCTTAAAAGTTAAGACAATACGGGATAGGAAATGATTGAAACTTCTAAAACCTTCATTGAAAGAGACATTTTGATGGACTAACTATACATGAAATGAAGCACAACCTTCTGAAATGTTTTAATGTTTTCCTCCAATCTACAAAGAGTCCTTGTTAATCCCAGCAAGTGGTAAATTTTTAAATTAGAGTCTAAATATGTTCATCATAACCCAGAAACAACAAAACTACTCCAAAGTCCTCAAGGCATTATTCAACATGTGGAAAGCATTCTGAATGTATCTAGCTGATGGCACCAAGAACACCAATTAAAATAGAAAATGGAAAAAAATTAATTTTCTAGAGAAAAATGTTTTCAAGTTATTATATTTGAATGGAAATTCAGAGTATGCTTTATAATTATGAAAAAGGGGGAATTTACCTCCAATGAGTCAGATTATTTTAACTTTGCAGACTACTCTCTGGCTTTAAGCATTAAATTGCCTTAGTGGTAAACTAAATGATAAGTGCACATCCAACATTCTTTCATTTATACTTTGGATACTTCTTTTCTTCTCTCTCAATGCCAATTAACTGTTTGAAGAAAATAATTTCGCTTTGTCTGAATAAGCATAATATTGTGCTATATTAAATTTTAAAAACATGTACTGGACATCTTTATTTCTGTATTAGGAAGCTAGGAACTAGAAAGGCTTTGGAAAAAATCAAAATAAATCTTACTGTCAAGTCATTTTGAAGATGTCCAAGCTCCTCCCGTATGTTGCTAAATGTGGACAGCACTAGTCGGAGTGACTTATCAGACATACCCCTCATCTGCAGGAAGAAAGGATTAATGGTTTAGTTTTATTAACATTTGAAAATAGGCAATATAAGTGAAAGTTATCTTTTTTTTGTTCCTACTAGCAAACTTATTAATAATTTTACTTTGATATGGCAAATTAGAAAGGTGATATAAGGCATTTTGTCAATAGTGTGTTTAAGTAATCCAGATAATATTCCTGAAGATAGCATAGCTAGTATTTATAACAAATATTTATTATTTTTTCCATGACAAAGTATCATCTTTGTCACAAAGTGGAATTCTATCAGCAAAATTTAATTTTTACATTATTCTTTATTTAAAAGATTAGAAGAGATGAGACAGTCAATCATCAAATAATAAAATGAATCTCCCTAAGTGTATTGCCAACTGCCTGAATTTTGCCTGAGGTGAGAAGAATATAATTATAATTAAGTTTAACTTTAAAGTATAGAGCGATCTCAATTTTTTTTTTTTTTTTTTTTTTTTACCAGAGTCTCACTCTGTCGCCTAGGCTGGAGTGTAGTGGCATGATCTCAGTTCACTGCAATCTCTGCCCTCTGGGTTTAAGCAATTCTTCCACCTCAGCCTCCCAAGTAGCTGGGACTACAGGCATGCACCAACACACCTGGTGAATTTTTGTATTCTGAGTAGAGAACGGATTTCACTGTGTTGGCCAGGCTGGTCTCGAACTCCTGACCTCAAGTGATCCACCAGCCTTGACCTCCTAAAGTGCTGGGATTACAGATGTGAGCCACTGCACCTGGCTTATCTCAAATTTTAAAGAGAGGGGAAACTCTTTTACTAGATTATTCTTATTTCTTTAAAGAAAAATGGTTTAAAAAAACAGACAACTTCAGCTTCTGGGAAGACAGAGTAAAAATACTTTCCACAACCAATCAGACGTTGTTTAAGGTGTAACTTTGTAACTTCAGCCTCTGATTGGTCACTTTCTGCAACCAATCTGACTGATAACGGGCCACTACTTCATTTACATAGAGTGTACCCCAAGTTACCAATGGGAAACCTCTAGAGGGCATTTAAACCACATAAAATTCTCTAACTGTGCACTTGAGCCAATTGCTCACCCCACTCCCACCCTGTGGAGTGTGCTTTCATTTTCAATAAATCTCTACTTTTGTTGCTTCACAAAAAAAAAAAAGAAAGAAAAAAGAAAAAAAATACTTTTCCCTAGCCTTCCTGTTAATTGCAGCTAAAAACCCTGGACATTGTATATAAAACAAATATAAAAAGACTCAAATTGGTGAAAAGAGAAATGATTGGTTAGGAATCTTGGGACCTGAGAAATGACACAGCAGTGAGTTCCTGGATTTTCTTTTTGCTTCATATATTAGATCAGTGTTGGGGAAGCTGGTGATCTAGTTACATCAATGGACAACAAAAGTCCTGAGAAAAGACTTCTCTCTCTAGCCAAAGGACCATGAAAGGGTCAGCCTAGGAGGACAGAAAACTTTTAGATAGTAACCACTCTATCTTAGCCAAACACCACAGAAGAAACTGCAACTCTACTTCCACATGGACCATCAAAGGCCAAGAAGAGAGCTTAGACTGCCCCCTTGTCAGGCTCTAGGGAGGAACACAACACCATTCACTGGGGTGGTGTCAGAAAAGACAGAGTGAAGAATGGTGCTTTCATTCCTACTGGCCAAAAATGAAATTCCATGCACTGTGATGTCAGTTGAGACTGTGAAGGGAGCTTGGGCTTTCACCCTATTGCATCAAGAGAAGCTGAGTGGGGGAACCTCAACTTCCACCACCAGCTGGCAGTAATAGGTAGTGCACACACTTTCTCTGATATTTGAATATTTGAATGAGACCCAAAGAGTCACAACATAAAAATGGCCAGGTCTCACATCCAAGTACTAGCCAGGCTCAATCCTGTTTAGCTTCTGAGATCAAACAAGATCAGGCATGTTCAGGGTCAATTGAAAATCACTCATAATTCCAAGAACAACAAAAGTCTCAACTCAATAAGAAAAAACACTTAATTGATGACATCAAGATAATAGAAATGTTAGAATTATCTGATAAAGTGTATAAAACAACCATCATAAATACTTCAACAAGAAGTTGCAAGGAGACTGTAAAAACACATTGTCTCAATGACAAAATAGAAAGTCTCAGCAAATAAATAGAAGACATAAAGAATACCTAAATGGAAATTTTAGAACTGAAAAGGACAGTAACAAGACAAAGAAACAAAAACCAAACCAAAACAACAAAACTCTCAAGGAGTGGGCTAAAAAGCAGAATGGAGAGAACAGAGGAAAGAATTAATGAACTTAAAGATAGAATAAAATAAAGTATATAATCTGAATATCAGAAACAAATAGATTAGAAAAATTAAACAGAGCTTAAGGGTCTGTGGGTGTACACCACATATCTAGCTTTCATATTCAGAGTCCTGGAAGGAGAGGAGAAAGAGGATGGAGCTGAAAAAATATTCAAAAAAATTATGGCTGAGAAGTTTCCTAAATTAGTAAAACCTGGTAACATACATATTCAAGAAGCTGAGCATATCCCAAATAGTATAAACCCAAAGAAATCCATTACCAGACAAATCAGAGTCAAACTTCTTAAAACTAAAGACAAACTAAAAATTTTCAAAGCAGCAAGAAAAACATTAATTATTGGGAATAACAATTAAAATGACAACAGATTTCTCATTACAAATCATGAAGCCCAGAAGGAACTAGGATACTATTTTTTAAGTACTAAAAGAAAATAATTGTCAACTGTAAATTCTATACGCAGTGAAATTATCCTTTAGGAATGGAGGGAAATTCACGTTTTCAGATGAGGGAAAATGAAAATAATTTGTCACTAGCAGACCTACCCTTAAAGAATAGCTAAAAGAAGTTGTCTAAAGAGAAGAAAATGATAAAAGAAAAAATTTGGAATATTAAGAAGGAAGATATAGCATGGTAAGCAAAAATATGGTAAATACAATAAGTTTTCCTTCTTTTCTAGAGTTTTCTTTTTTTATTATACTTTAAGTTCTGGAATACATGTGCAGAACGTGCAGGTTTGTTACATAGGTATACACGTGCCATGGGGGTTTCCTGCACCCTTCAACCTGTCATCTACATTAGGTATTTCTCCTAATGCTATCCCTCCCCTAACCCCCCACCCCCTGACAGGTCCCAGTGTGTGATGTTCCCATGTGTTCTCACTGTTCAACTCCCACTTATGAGTGAGAACATGAGGTGTTTGGTTTTCTGTTTCTGCGTCAGTTTGCTGAGAATGATGGTTTTCAGCTTCATCCATGTCCCTGCAAAGGACATGAACTCATCCTTTTTAATGGCTGCATAGTATTCCATGGTGCATATGTCCCACATTTTCTTTATCTAGTCTATCATTGATGGGCAATTTGGGTTGATTCCAAGTCTTTGCTATTGTGAATAGTGCTGCAATAAACATACGTGTGCATGTGTCTTTATAGTAGAATGATTTATAATCTTTGGGTATATACCCAGTAATGGGATTGCTGAGTCAAATGGTATTTCTAGTTCTAGATCCTTGAGGAAGCGCCACACTGGTTGAACTAATTTACACTCCCACCAATAATCTAAAAGCGTTCCTATTTCTCCACATCCACTCCAGCATCTGTTTTTTCCTGACTTTTTGATGATCGCCATTTTAACTCACATGAGATGGTATCTCATTGTGGTTTTGATTTGCATTTCTCTAATGACCAGTGATGATGAGCATTTTTTCATGTTTGTTGGCTGCATTAATGTCTTATTTTGAGAAATGTCTGTTCATACCCTTTGGCCACTTTTTGATGGGGTGGGTTGTTTGATTCTTGTAAATTTGTTTAAATTCTTTGCAGATTCTGGGTATTAGCCCTTTGTCAGATGGATAGATTGCAGATATTTTCTCCCATTCTGTAGGGTGCCTGTTCACTCTGATGATAGTTTCTTTTGCTGTGCAGAAGCTCTTTAGTTTAATTAGATCCCATTTGTCAATTTTTGCTTTTGTTGCCGTTGCTTTTGGTGTTTTAGTCATGAAGTCTTCCCCATGCCTATGTCCTGAATGGTACTGCCTAGGTTTTCTTCTAGAGTTCTTATGGTTTTAGGTCTTACCTTTAAGTCTTTAATCCATCCTGAGTTAATTTTTGTATAAAGTGTAAGGAAGGGGTCCAGTTTCAGTTCTCAGCATACGGCTAGCCAGTTTCCCCAGCATTATTTATTAAATAGGGAATCCTTTCCCCATTGCTTGTTTTTGTCAGGTTTGTCAAAGATCCAATAGTTGTAAATGTGTGGCATTATTTCTGAGGTCTCTGTTCTGTTCCATTGGTCTATCTCTCTGTTTTGGTACCGGTACCATGCTGTTTTCGTTACTGAAACCTTGTAGTATAGTTTGAAGTCAGGTAGCATGATGCCTCCAGCTTTGTTCTTTTGGCTTAGGATTGTCTTGGATATATGGGCTCTTTTTTTGGTTCCATATGTAATTTAAAGTATTTTTTCTAATTCTGTGAAGAAAGTCAATGGTAGCTTGATGGGGTTAGCATTGAATCTATAAATTATTTTCAGTTGTATGGCCATTTTCACGATATTGATTCTTCCTATCCATAACAATGGAATGTTTCTCCATTTGTTTGTGTCCTCTCTTATTTCCTTGAGCAGTGGTTTGTAGCTCTCCTTGAAGAAGTCCTTCACATCACTTATAAGTTACATTCCTAGGTATTTTATTCTCTTTGTAGAAATTGTGAATGTGAGTTCACTCAAGATTTGGCCCTCTGTTTGTCTATTATTGGTGTGTAGGAATGTTTGTGATTTTTGCACATTGATTTTGTATCTTGAGACTTTGCTGAAGTTGCTTATCAGCTTAAGGAGATTTTGGGTTGAGACGATGGGGTTTTCTAAATATACAATCATGTCATCTGCAAACAGAGACAATTTGACTTCCTCTCTTGCTGTTTGAATCCCCTTTATTTCTTTCACTTGCCTTGTTGCCCTGGCCAGAACTTCCAATACTATGTTGAATAGGAGTAGTGAGAGAGGGCATCCTTGTCTTGTGCCGGTTTTCAAAGACAATGCTTCCAGCTTTTGTCCATTCAGTATGATATTGGCTGTTGGTTTGTCATAAATAGCTCTTATTATTTTGAGATACATCCCATCAATACCTAGTTTATTGAGAGTTTTTAGCATGAAGCGGTGTTGAATTTTATCAAAGGTCTTTTCTGCCTCTATTGAGATAATCATGTGGTTTTTGTCATTGGTTCTGTTTATGTAATGGATTATGTTTATTGATTTGCATATGTTGAATCAGCCTTGCATTCCAGCGATGAAGCTGATTTGATCATGGTGGATAAGCTTTTTGATATGCTGCTGGATTCAGTTTCCCTGTATTTTATTGAGGATTTTTGCATCGATGTTCATCAGGGATATTGGCCTGAAATTTTCCTTTTTTGTTCTGTCTCTGCCGGGTTTTGGTATCAGGATGATGCTGGCCTCATAAAACGAGTTAGAGGGGAGTCTCTCTTTTACTATTGTTTGGAATAGTTTCAGAAGGAATGTTACCAGCTCCTCTTTGTACCCCTGGTAGAATTTGGCTGTGAATCCATCTGGTCCTGGGCTTTTTCTTTTTCTTTTCCTTTTGTTTTTTTGGTTGGTAGGCTATTAATTACTGCCTCAATTTCAGAACTTGTTATTGGTCTTTTCAAGGATTCAACTTCTTCCTGGTTTAGCCTTGGGAGGGTGTATGTTTCTAGGATTTTTTCCATTTCTTCTAGTTTTTCTGGTTTATTTGCGTAGATGTGTTTATAGTATTCTCTGATGGTAGTTTGTATTTCTGTGGGATCAGTGGTTATATCCCCTTTATCATTTTTTATTGTGTCTATTTGATTTTTCTCTCTTTTCTTCTTTATCAATCTGGCTAGTGGTAGGGAAGAGGGTGGAATGGAGAAGAGGAAGGCAAAAAATATGAGATAGAGTCAGATTGTACTAAAGTGCTGAGGAGTGAATAAGGGCATTCTACAGAAGGGAATAATATTTCAAGAATGTTTTCCCAAATGCTAGTCATTCAATATAATTTTTGGTGATCTCACTAAACTGAAATATAACCCTTGTCTAACCAAAGAATCCTCAACTCTTAGGAAAGATGATTTTAATTTGGGACTTTCTGTTCTTAATTAAGGGAAGCAACCTAGGAAGCTGTTTGTTAGTGTTGATTTCACACATCCACTCTTGACCCCATCTCACCTGCAGAATGTAGCGTATTTGCTGTTTTGTAAACTCTGATAATCCTTTAGGAATCAATGATTCAATGTCTTCCGACTGTAAGAAAAAAAGGCTTATCCATGGAACAGATACATATCAATCTTAAGATCAGCAATCCACAGACTTTTGTGTAATGGGACATATTTTAGGAATATTAAAAGACTAATTCACTTTTTGAGAAACAGTTTCTATGAGTTTAATTTCTAGCCTTATCAGTTCTTATTTTAAAAAAACAATTATATTACAAACAGTATAAAAATAATCCTGAATTCCATGCATTTTAGGGAAAACCTTTGGGCAACCAATGAGAAGTTCCATTTCTATTTTTAAAAAGATGAAATTAAAAGCAAAATGGTCTATTAAATTCCTTTACACACTTTATTCATTGTATATTTTTAAAAACTGGAAGTTTTGTTGGGTGATAGATATGACATTCTAGAAGCTGATTTTTGAAATAATGAAAACTTTGGGAAATAAAAATTAAAGGAGTTACAGGTTTTACTGAGAATTTACATAGAGCTGTGGTGACTTTTGGAAGATTATGATGTTGCCACCACAACACTGAAACAGCTTCAACTAATTTTAAGTGAGGAGCTGAAGTGAAGTATTTCTCAAAGGCAATTTAGGAATTACTGCATAATTGTAATGAATGCAGTATACCAGTACACTGGAAAAAACGATTAAAAACACAAAAAAGGAATTGTGCTTTTTATTGCATTGAAATAGGTTTTTCTCTCTTTGATTACTCTATTAAAAGCAATTAAGATAATATGCATATGTAATAGATTAATACTTGAAAATATTTTTACTTTAACTTGCTGACTGGCATGGCACATATAAGGTTTTGAAGCATATTAAAACTAAATTTGTTATTTAATTAATTATATAGATTTCAGTTTTCTAAAGCAGAGAATATGTGGTCAGTGAAACATCTCTTGTACCCCATAAATAAATACACCTACTATGTACACACAAAAATTAAAAATGGAACATTTCAAATAAACATTGCAAAAAGCATAGACAAATTAAATCATAAAGTGACAGCTGATAACAATTTTTTTGTGAATAATTACTAGCTTTATAGCTATTATAAATATGTAGTGTTTATATAATTTTAAAGGCAAAATGGCCATAAATTTTTTCACTTACCTGCATTTTCAGTCTAGTAAGGTACTTAACTGAAAGAATATTATTATTGCAAATATCAGAATCGACTTTGTTATTATACTATATTCGATTTTCAACTATCTTTGCACTTACCTCATCTGTAGACTCAAAGTCCTGTTTGCTGCAACAACAAAAAAAAGATAGACAACTTTAGGAAAATATATTCACTGATCATATATAAATGCTAGTTTTCTATTAATTTTATCTTACTTTTTGAAATATAAGAGGACTTATTCAATTTATAAGCACAAGTGAAAATGTTAAAACTAAAATGGCACTTTTACTTAGTTTGACTAAATATTTTTTCTGGAATTAGCGGATCTATTAAAAAATAGATCTGAATAACAAAATAATAAAATATGCAGAAGTGGTTAGTACCATCCGTTAGCACCAGTTTAATTGTGGCTGGATTAGAAGTCCTCAGTGCTTGGCAATAAATGCTTCTTGGGTGAATAAACAACAAAAATAGCTTTTTTTTTCCACCTATTTTTTCCACTCTATTTCCACCTTCATTTTCTCCTTGTATGTTTCAGTGCTGATTCCATCTTCTCTCCACAGTGTTTTCAAGGTCTTCATACCCTCTTTAACAAAATCAAAGCTTGCAAGACAAGCCTGAATAACTCATTTAATCTATACTAGAGTATATTTGGTAATGACTGGCTTGAAGGATATTTGAATCTTTACATAGGGACAAAGCATTAAGCAAAATGATCAAAATTCTAGTGGGGTAAGAATTTCCAGCATCATAATGAGGATTTGGTCACAGGGGTCGAAAGACCCTTTGTGGAGCCGTGATAGGTAGGAAAATGCTGAAGGAGAATTGTTACTGGTTATACCAGACTGGCACTTACTCCTTTGGGAATGTTGAAAACTGGAAAGGATACATTGATAGTCTTGTCTGGGGCAAGACATAGGCCTTCATTTTTGCCAACTTGTTCCCGCTCCACTTGATGGAAGAATTAGGCCCAAAATATATATGGTAAACATACTTCTCAAACAAACAAATGAAGAAAAAACAGTAAACATGGGTTCTGACAGCAAGACAGAATATTTATTTCATTTAAAGTAATTAACTTGACTTTATCATGAAAACATTCCAAGATTGATTTGTCTATTCATTTTTTTTAACTTTTATTTTAGGTTGAGGGGTACCTGTACAGGTTTGTTATATAGGTAAATTGCATTTTGTGGTGGTTTGGTGTACAAATGATTTCATCAATGAGGTAATAAGCACAGTAACCAATAGGTAGTTTTTTGATCCTCATCCTCCTCCCACCCTCCACTCTCAAGTAGGTCCCAGTGTCTGTTGTTCCCTTCTTTGTGTCTATATGTACTCAATGTTTAGCTCCCACTTATAAGTAATAACATGCAGTATTTGGCTTTCTGTTCCTACATTAGTTTGCTAAGAATAATAGCCTCCAGCTCTGTCTATGTCCCTGCAAAGAACATGATCTCATTCTTTTATATGGCTATATACTATTCCATGGTGTAGATGTACCACATTTCCTTTATCCAGTCTATCATCAGTGGGCATTTAGGTTGATTCCATGTCGTTGCTATTGTGAATAGTGCTGCGATGAACATAGGTGTGCAAGTGTCTGTATGGTAGAATGATTTATATTCCTTTGGGTATTGTTGAAAACAGTTTGGCAATTAGTCCAAGAACTTAAAACAGAATCAGCATTTGATTCAATGGAATTGCTGGGTCAAATGCTGATTCTATTTTAAGTTCTTGGACAAATTGGCCAAACTGTTTTTCAAAATGGCTGAACTAGTTTAGATTCCCACCACCAGTGCATAAGCATTACCTTTTCTCCACAACCATACCAGAATCTGTCATTTTTTTGACTTTTTAATAACAACCATTCTGACTGGTGTGAGAAGGTATTTCATTGTGGTTTTGATTTGCATTTCTCTAATGTTCAGTGATGTTGAGATTTTTTCATATGCTTGTCAGCCACATGTATGTCTTCTTTTGAAAAGTGTCTGTTCATGTCATTTGCCCACTTTTTAATGAGGTTGTTTGTTTTTTGCTTGTAAATTGTCAAAAAGAAGTGTGGCAATTTTTCAAAGACCTAAAGACAGAGATACCATTTGACCCAGCAATCCCATTACTGTGTATATACCCAGAAGAATATAAATAATTCTACTGTAAAGACACATGCTTGTGTAAGTTCATTGCAGCACTATTCACAATAGCAAAGACATGGAATCAACCTAAATGCCCAGCAGTGATAGACTGGATAAAGAAAATGTGGTACATATACACCATGGAATACTACGTACCCATAAAAAACAACAAGATCATGCCCTTTGCAGGGACATGGATGGGAGCTGGAGGCCGTGATTCTTAGCAAACTAACACAGGAACAGAAAACCAAAGACTGCATGTTCTCACTTATAAGTGGGAGCTAAATGATGAGAACATATGGACACATAGAGGGGGAACAACACATACTGGGGCCTATTAAAAGGTAGAGGGTGGGAGGAGGAAGAGGATCAGAAAAAAAAACTAATGGGTACTAAGCTTAATACCTGGGTGATGAAATAATCTGTACAACAAACCCTCATGACACAAGTTTACCTGTGTAACAAGCCTGTACTTGTACTCCTGAACTTTAAAAAAATGTTTAAATTCCTTATAGATTCTGGATATTAGACCTGTGTTGGATGTATAGTTTGCAAATATTTTCTTCTCTTATTCTGTAGATTGTCTTTTAAGTCGGTTAAGTCTGTTGATAGTTTATTTTGCTGTGCAGAAGGTCTTTAGTTCAATTAGGTCCCATTTGTCCATTTTTGTTTTTGTTGTCATTGCTTTTGGCATCTTTGTCATGAAGTCTTTGTCAGGTCTTATGTCTAGAATGATATTTCCTAGGTTATCTTCCAGAGTTTTTATAGATTTTGGTTTCAGGTTTAAGACTTTAATCCAACTTGAGTTAATTTTTGTATATCGTATAAGGAGAGTTCCACTTTCAATATTCTGCATATGGCTAACCAGTTATCCCAGCACCATCTATTGAATAGGGAATCCTTTCCCCATTGCTTAGTTTTGTAGATTTTGTCAAAGGTCAGATAGTTGTAGGTGTTTGGCATTATTTCTGGGATCTCTATTCTGTTCCATGGGTCTATGTGTCTGTTTTTGTAGAAATACCATGCTGTTTTGGTTATTGTTGCCTTGTAGTAGAGTTTTAAGTTGGGTAATTTGATGCCTTCAACTTTGTTCTTTTTGCTTAGGATTGTCTTGCTATTCCAGTCTTTTATGGTTCCATATGAATTTCAAAATAGTTTTCTTTAATTCTGTGAAGAATGACATTGCTAGTTTGATAGGAATAGCATTGAATCTGTAAACGGCTTTGGGCAGTATTGCCATTTTGATAATACTGATTATTCCCATCCATTAGCATGGGATGTTTTTCCATTTGTTGGCGTCGTCTCTGATTTCTTTGAGCAGTGTTTTCTAATTCGTATTGTAGAGGTCTTTTACTTCCTGGGTTAGCTGTATTCCTAAGTATTTTACTCTTTTTGTGGCAATTGTGAATGGGATTGTGTTTCTGATTTGGCTCTCAGCTTGGATATTGTTGGTGTATCGAAATGTAACTGATTTTTGTACATTGATTTCATATCCTAAAACTTTGTTTAAGTGGTGTATCAAATCAAGGAGCTTTTGGGCAGAGACTATGGAGTTTTCTAGGTATAGAATCATACTGTCTGCAAACAGGGATAGTTTGACTTCCTTTCTTCCTGCTTGAATGCCCTTTCTTTCTTTCTCTTCCCTGACAGCTCTGGCTGGGACTTCCAGTGCTATGTTGCATAGAAGTGGTGAGAGAGAACATTCTTATCTTGTTCTGGTTTCAGAAGAATGCTTCTATCTTTTGCCCATTTAGTATGATGTTGCCCAAGGGCTTGTTAGAGATGGCTCTTATTATTCTGAAGTATGTTTCTCCAATTCCTAGTTTCTTGAGAGTTTTTAACATAAAGCAATCTTACATTTCATCAAAAAACCTTTTCCGTATCTATTGAGTGATCATGTGGTTTTTGTTTTCAGTTCTGTACATGTAGTAAGTAGCATTTATTGATTTGCATATGTTAAACCAATCTTGCCTCCCAGAAATAAAGCCTACTTGACTGTGGTGTGGATTAGCTTTTTGATGTGCTGCTTAATTTGGTTTGCTAGTATTTTATTGGGGATTTTTGCATCAATGTTCATCAAGCATATTGGCCTTAAGTTTTATTTTTTGTTGTGTCCATGCCAGGTTTTGGTATCAGGATGATGCTGGTCTTATAGAATGAGTTAGAAAGGAGTACCTCTTTCTTATTTTTTCAGAAGAGTTTCAGCAGAAATGATACCAACTCTTCCTTATACATTTGGTAGAATTTCATTGTGAATCCATCTGGTTTTGGGCTTTTTCTATTTGCTAGGCTCTTTATTACTGACTCAGTTTCAGAACTCATTATTGGTCTGTTCAGGGATTCAGTCTCTTCCTGGTTCAATCTTCAGAAGTTGTATGTTTTCAGGAATGTATTTCTTTTAGGTTTTCTAGCTTGTGTGCATAAGGGTGTTTGTAATAATCTCTGAGGGATTTTTGTATTTCTATCCCCTTTTCATTTCTGATTTCATTTATTTGTATCTTCTCACTTTTCCTCTTTATTAGTCTAGCTAAAGGTCTATCTTTCTCATTCATTCTTTCAAAGAACCAGCTTCTGGATTCATTGCTCTTTTGTATGGTTTTTTTATGTCTCAATTTCCTTCAGTTCAGCTTGAACTTGGTTATTTCTTGTCTTCTACTGTCTTTGGGGTTAGTTTTCTCTTGTTTCTATAGTTCCTCTACATGTGGTTTTGGGTTGTTAATTTGAGATCTTTCTAACTTTTTGATATGGGAGGTTAGTACTATAAACTTCTCTTATAACATTGCTTTGTCTATATCCTAGAGATTCTGATATGTTGTATCTTTGTTATCATTCGTTTCAAAGAATTTCTTGATTTCTGGCTTAATTTCATTATTTACCCAGAAGTCATTCAGGAGCAGGTTGTTTCATTTCCATTTAATTATATGGTTTTGAGTGATTCTCTTAGCATCAATTTCTATTTTTATTGCACTGTGGTTCAAGAGTATAGTTCTTGTTATTTCATGTTTTTGTATTTGCTGATGATTGTTTTATGCTCAATTTTTGGGTCAATTTTGGAATATGTGCCATGTGCAGATGAGAAGAATGTATAGTCTGTTGTTTTGAGGTGGAGAGTTTTGTAGCTATCTATTAGGTCCATTTTGTCAAGTGTTGATTTAAGGTTCCAAATATCTTTGTTAGTGTTCTGTCTTGCTGATATGTCTAATACTGTCAGTGGAGTGTAACAGTCTCCCACTGTTATAGTGTTGTTATCTAAATCTCTTCATAGCTCTCTATGAACTTTCTTTATGTATCTTGGTGTGCCTGTGTTGGGTGCATATGTATGTAGGATTGTTAGGTCTTGAATTGAGCCCTTTACCATTATGTAATGCCCTTCGTCTTATTTGATTTTTGTTAGTTTAAAATCTGTTTTTTTTCTGAAATTAGGGTTGCAACCCCTGCTTTTTTCTGTTTTCCATTTGCTTGGTCGATTTTTCTCCATCTCTTTACTTTGAGCCTATGGGTGTCATTTTATGTCACATGAGTCTCTTGAAGATAGGATACCTTTGAGTTTTGCTTCTTTATCCAACTTGCCACCCTGTGCCTTTTTATTGGAGTATTTAGCTCATTTGTATTCAAGGTTGGTATTGATCCTGTCATCATGTTGTTAGCTGAGTATTATGTAGACTTGTTGATGTGGTTGCTTTATAGTATCACTGGCCTATGTACTTAAGTGTGTTTTTATGGTGTTTAATAAAGGTCTTCCTTTCCATATTTAGCAATTCTTTCAGGACTTCTTGTAAGGTATTTTTGGTGGTACCAAATTCCCTAAGCATTTGCTTCTCTGAAAAGGATCTTATTTCTCCTTTGCTTGTAAAGCTTAGTTTGGCCAGATGTGAAATTCTTGGTTGAAAATTATTTTCTTTAAGAGTGCTGAACACAGGCCCCTATTCTCTTTTGGCCTGTAGGATTTCTGACAGGTCTGCTGCTGGCCCAATGAGATTTCCTTTGTAGGTGACCTGCCCTTTCTGTCTAGTTGCCTTTTACATTTTTTCTTTCATTTCGAGAATCTGATGACAATGTGTCTTGCGTGGTCTTCTTGTGTAGTATTTTGCAGAGGTTCTCTGCATTTCCTGAATTTTAATATTGGCTTCTCTAGCGAGGTTGGGGCAATTTTCATGGACGAGATCCTGAAATATGTTTTCCAAGTTGCTTCATTTTTCTGTCTCTCAGGCATGCCCGGGAGTCATAGATTGGGTCTCTTTACATAATCCCTTATTTCTCACATGTTTTGTTCATCCTTCTTTATTGTTTGTTCTTTTTCTCTGAGTTATTTTGGTGAGCCAGTCTTCAAGCTCTGAGATTTTTTGCCCACCTTTGTCAATTCTGCTGTTAAAACTTGCAATTACATTATGAAATTCTTACAGCGTGTTTTTCAGCTCTATTAAATCAGTTTGGTTCTTTCTTATAATAGCCATTTTGTCTATCAGCTCCTGCATTGTTTTATTGTAATCCTTAAATTCCTTGGATTGGGTTTCAACTTTCTCCTCCATGTCGATGATCTTTGTTCCTATCCGTATTCTGAATTCTATTTCTGTCATTTCAGCCATCTCATCCTGGTTAGGAACCATTGCTGGGGCACTAGTGCAATCCTTTTGAGGTAGAAAGGCACTCTGGCTTTTTGAGTTGCCCAGAGTTCTTGCACTGGTTATCTCTAATCTTTGTGGGCTGATGTTCCTTCAGTCTTTGAAGTTGCTGACCTTTGGTTGGTTGTTTTTTTTCTTTTATCCTGTTTGGTGTCCTTGGAGGTTTGGTTGTAGTATAAGGTGAGTACAGTCGACTGGCTTCGTTTCTGGAGGATTTTAGGGGGCCAAGACTCAGCTAAGGACTCCTGGAAATGCATGCTCTAATTCCGGGGAGTCATATTGGGCCAGGCTTTGATATGTGGCCCCTGAATGTTAGGAACTTGCCACACTGGAGAGGCTGAATTCTTCCTGGACCGCTGGTCACAACACTCCTACGGGTGGTGCCAGCCACCATACTCCGTAGAGTGGTGGCAGTGTGATCCACCCTCGTTTGCACATGCCAACAGCAGTGGCAGTATTGTGGGGTGCACATTCATTGGCTGCAACATGGAGATTGCAGGTGCAGGCGTGCCGGCCTCTGTGGTGGTGTTCACAGTGGCAGCGGTGGCAGCATGGTGGTGGGGGGGGAGGCATCAGGCTCCGCCAGTGTCCCTGCATGCGTTTGCCCGGCAGTGGTGTTAGCAAAGGGGTGGGGCACTGGTAGCACTGGACTGTGCGTGCCCTTTATGTGCGCATTCACACAGGCGGCAGCTACTGCTGGGGGTGGGGGCGGGTCCACTGCTCTCCCCACATATTTTCACACAGGCAGCAGTGTCAGTGCAAGTGCGGGGCGCTGGTGGGTGTTGGACTAGTGGTCTCTGAGCCGGCGAATGCTCTGATGACAATGGCGGCATAGCAGGGGATTGGGGGGGCGGGATGCACGGACGCTGGCAGCTGTGGCACAGGAAGATGCATGCGCACATTCACGCTAGCGGGAAAGGGGAGGCAAGGCCCGTCTGCACACACGCACTGTCAAAACGATGTGGCGGATTAGGGGTGGCCATGAGAGAGTGCGTGCAAGCAAAGTGGCACGAGGGAGGCTGTTATGGGGAGGACACGGGCAGACTGCTGCATGCCCACGGGGGCTGCTTCACCTCCCACTTGAGCTCTTCACTGATCAAGTACTGTCTGCCAGTGGAGGAGGTATAATGAGGGCCCCCAGGAGGCACCCCACCTGGGCATCTGAGGCTGCACTACAAGCAGGCAGAGCCAGTCTGGGGCCGCGGGAGAAGGCAGTAGACTGAGGGGTGTTCTGGCCTCTTCTCATGAGCAAGGCTACCCTGCAACGTTTAGGTCCAACAGTTTCCCTAGGGCTAAAGTGTCCTAGGGATGGGCATCTTTGGCCATGCTCCACCACAGAGGCTCCCACACCAACCCTCTGGGCTCCGCACTGACTGGAGTTCTGCCCCTACCACTTCTCTAAGCATCTCTCCCTGCCAACTCACATGTTCATGGGAGTTGTGGAGTCTCCTGCTGGCAGGTTTCCAGAGGCCCACGGCAAGTGCAGGTTGCTCCTTACCTGCTCAACTCACTCCTTCCCGAGGAGTTGTTGGGGCCTAGAAAGGAGCCCCAGTGTGTGGTAGCCCCTTTCAGGGTTCCCAGATTCTTCCCTCTTCAGCCCCCATAATATTTATTTTAAAGTAAAA
Source organism: Pongo abelii (assembly GCF_028885655.2). NCBI lineage: Eukaryota > Metazoa > Chordata > Mammalia > Primates > Hominidae > Pongo > Pongo abelii. Next base: position 90,833,119 of record NC_072008.2, read on the forward strand.
TAGTTGTAGTGTGTTAACTCCTACCACTACCTTCTTTGTAATTGCTTATGAGTAATATATTGCCTACAGAGACAAATGGGTCACTTGCTGTGCAAAACCTATTACACACACTTATAAAACTATATGAACTAGTGAGCAGAAAGAGAACTGAAGGTTCCCTTTTCCAAGGCATGAGTACATATGTGCAATTGTCTGCATGTACCTGTGTGGTATTTCCTGTGTTGCCCAAAATAGAATTTATAGGGAGGCCCTAGCAAAAGTAGAAATATCTTCTTGTTTTTTAATGCTTTACTAAAGTAACTACATGTATAGATGCAAAGCTAAAGCAAGTTAAAAATTGTGAATCACAATGCAGTTTTTGTAGCTTTGCATTACTCTTAACTGGAATTATGATAGTATTAATAGAGCTTTTGCATTTAAAAGATACTAATCCTTACTTCTCCCAATTCAAATGCCAACCTGGTATACATGTCCCTAGTCACTTTTCTTTCTATAAATAAGAAAACAAAACAAAGAAACAAAACAAGGAACAATAAATAGCACTTAATATCAGAATTTTAAAAAGTAACCAGAATGGTTTCATGTGACAAACTTCCTTAATTTTTACCTTGCAGCCCACTAATTGCTGAATTGCATTTTGGAAAAATATGAAAAGTGGATACAAAAGGGGAGGGAGAGATGGAGAACGTGGAAGCAAAGAGAGCAGATTAGGGAGGTGGAAAGGTCAGTGTGAAGTATATCTCTATTCAACACTGGAAGATGGTGGCTAGAACTACATTGGGCAGAAAAAGGAACAGAGTGACACTGCCTGTATACAATATCTTTTTTATTTATTTATTTATTTATTTTTTGAGACGGAGTCTGGCTCTGTCGCCCAGACTGGAGTGCAGTGGCGCGATCTCGGCTCACTGCAAGCTCCACCTCCCGGGTTCACGCCATTCTCCTGCCTCAGCCTCCTGAGTAGCTGGGACTACGGGCGCCCGCCACTACGCCCGGCTAATTTTTTGTATTTTTAGTAGAGACGGGGTTTCACCATGTTAGCCAGGATGGTCTCGATCTCCTGATCTCGTGATCTGCCCGCCTTGGCCTCTCAAAGTGCTGGGATTACAGGCGTGAGCCACTACAAAATCTTAAACAATTTGCCTGATATTACACATCTAGTGTTGCAAGGTTAAGTGATTTTCCTAAGGAAAATTGGTTCCCAGAGTGTGGGTTCTAGTCCCAGATTTTGCCACTTTTGCAACCTTAGCTTAGTGGTTCTCAAACTTGATCATGTATCAGAATCCTCTGAAGAGCGTGTTGCTGAGCCCTCCCCACAGAATTTCTAATTCTTTAGGTCTATTTCTAAATGTTCACATGATGCGGATGCCACTTGTAACTACATGTCTTGACTCATTTATTGCTTTAACAAACGAATAAGTATTTTTACTTTCCTGATACTATACATTTAGTATGTAAAAAAAAAAAAAAAAAAAACAAAAAAAAAACTGTGACATGAACCCAGGATATGAACTCTGGATCTAGAATAAGGGTACTTAAGACTATGTCCTATATACTTCTGAATTTTACAATGTGATACTTTGATAGAAATATTCACAGGGCATGGTTAATGCACCGAAGTAGAGCACCTAGGACAAACTGAAGATTTAGGGAAGGCTTTGCAGAAAAGTTCATAGATTATAGATAAAGGAGTACTCAAAAATGTCTGAATCCATCTCAGGCACTTAGTAGCTGTGTGATCTTCATAACTTATTTTCTTTGGGTCTTCATCTGAAATTTTGTAAGGTTATCATGCAAATTAGGTAATATAGATAATGCCTGGCGCATGGTGGTTGCTTAACATATAGCTGATTATTACATTAAGGGAAATATTTTAAAATAATGAACATGTGTAAAGAGATGAAATAGTTGTTTGGGTAATGGGAAACAGGGAGACTTGTTTGTGTAATGGGTAATGGAGATGGTGTTGATTAGGATAAAACTATGATGAAGGCCAAGTTGAAGATAGAAATCATGCATTTATAATGGCACCAGTTCAAATAAATGGCTCTGCTTTTCTCTAGCAGTGATCAGCCGCATGGACATAACAGTAATGAAGGCATTTGTTCATTCAGCAATTATCTATTGAGCACCACAGTAAACCAGCCACCACACTATACACCAAGGACATCAGGGTAAATAAAGCAGCCCTCACGGAGCCCTCTGCATTCTAAAGATAGTGGGTGTTGGATGAAGGAGGTGGTGGGTTTTTTTTTTTCTTTTTTTAAAAAAGAATAAGGCAGAGAGTTAGAGTAATCCAGAGTTGGGGTTTTGCTAAGTGGGAAGGGCAGTTCAATAAGGAGGCAAAGCAGTTGAGGGTGACAGTAAGATAATGGTTGTAGTCATTAATATGAAAGCAAGAAAAATCAAGTGGGAGGGAGCTAATACATGGAGAAAAGACAAGATGTACAAGAAATTAAAAGAGAATACATTACAGACACCAAAATATTGACATGGAAAAATATATACTATATATATTTGAGTGAGAAAACGTACAAAATAGTATATATGGTGTCATCCCATTTACTTTAACCTATATATTATATAAAATTATATATTATTTAAAATCTAAGAATTAGAAGAATCTAGTTAGTGAAAAGTCTGAATTAGAAAATATTCTATTGACTTTCCTTTATCTTCCAAATTATTTTGAATTTGTGGAGCTTTCCTAGATTTTGCCTGACAGATGGCCACAGATATGCTGTAACTATATAGTAGAAGGCACCTTTTGGGGTGTAGCTTATAGAATTCATTTCATGACAAAATATGGTCTCATCCACACATGAACAGTTGACAAATTTTTAATGAATATCTATTTAAATCTGTATAATTTTATATTGTGTTATATAAAGTTATGTTTATGTTTATATCTATTGATATATTTTTAATTTAATATAATAGATAATATAATATACAAAGTTTATATATAATATATGACATATCAAATATATTTTAAACTCTGGCCTACATATGTTGAAATCACATAAGTGGAAGACAAACAGTGGTGTGTTGGCAGTAGGACGGTACCTAATATCATCAGTGTAATATCTTAAAACAAGTTATAGTATGCCATGCATTTTTGAGCTCCTTGCCCAAGATGTTGCTTGTGCCATGAAAGTACATCACAAAGGAAGGTACATGGAATTCTTTACTAATCCTAAAAGGGCTTGTGTTTTTTGTTTTTTGTCTGATGATTTTCATAATATACATTAACTCTTAAAATGAGACATTTGCTCATATCCGCCCTGTTACCTGGGGGGAGGGAGGAGGGATAGCATTAGGAGATATACCTAATGTAAATGACGAGTTAATGGATGCAGCACACCAACATGGCGCATGTATACATATGTAAGAAACCTGCACGTTGTGCACATGTACCCTAGAACTTAAAGTATAATAAAAAAAAAAATAGAAAGTACTAGAGTTTTTGCTGTAAACCTAAAACTGAAGTCTATTTTTAAAGTACTAGAATGTTTTAAAATGTTTGATAGCTACAACATCAAGGCAAATAATATGTTTACAGTACCTTCCTCCAATTCTCTGCAAGTGTTCTAATAAGCAGTGATATAGATCCGTATTCTTACGGCTCAGATCAGCAAGCAACTCTCCAAAATATCTGGGGTCCAATTTTTCAGGGCCATCATCCTGAATTATCACCTGAAGCAAACATCAATCACAATTGTAAGCAATATTAAGTTTTTCTAAGTTCATAGATATTTTTATGTGAAGCGAAAGAAAGATAACCTATTAAAGTCATCACATAAGTCAAGCCATTTTTTTCAGGGATACATTTTTTAATGTGGGAGAAATTTAAAGAAAAATCAACATTGCAATGGCAATTTCAACTTCATTTCACTCGATTCTAAGTGTTCGAATGAAAGCGAAACTTGAATAGCATAAACATTCTTGAATATAGGCACTTAAATAAAACAGCAAAATGAGTAAATTAAATCACATGGCTTATTCATATGTCTCCTGTGGAAAAACAAAATGTGAATTATATTTTTTATTAATTTTTAAAATTAAAAAATTAATTGAAACATAGTAAAAGTACATATTTATGAGTTTTAGTGTGCTACTTCAATACCTACATACAATCTGTAATAATCAAATCAGGATAATAGCATATCCATCACCTCAAACAATAATCATTTCTTCATGGTGAGAACATTTAAAATCCTCTCTGCTAGATATTTGAAAATATAGAGTAAATTTCTGTTAGCTATAGTCTCCCTACAGTGTTATAGAACACTGGAACTTATTTTTTCTACGTAGTGGTAGTTTTGGATTTGTTAACCAATCTCTTCCTATACTTTCTTCCCCCTCCTTTCTAAGCCTCTTGCTACCACTATTCTACTTTCTACTTGCATGACATCAATATATTTATATATTTAGCTCCCCCATATAAGTGAGAACATGTGATATTTATCTTTCTGTGCTCTGCTTATTTCAGTTTACATAATGTCCTCCAGGCTTATCAATGTTGCCTCAAATGACAGGATTTTATTCCTTTTTATGGCTGAATATACTCCATTGTGTACATTGTGTATACACATACCATATTTTCTTTATCCACTTATCCATTGATGGACGCTTAGGTTGATTTCATATCTTGGATATTGTTAATAGTGCTGCAATCAACATGGGAGTGTAGATATATCTGCGCCATACTGATTTTTGAATTATACTGACTATAGAAGAATTACTTCCAGTTGGACTCACATATTCTAAGTGAAAGTCAGCCTGATTTGTTAGTATATCTTAAAGGTAGATAAACCTACTCAATTCAATGTGTTTTAACGTATTTCTTGTTTGACTTCCCCCGTTTACTATTTAAAGCCAATATTTAGTCAATCTCACATGGGAAAGAGTAGCTCAGGGCCAACTGTAGAGAGCTCATAGACTTCAGAGACATTTGAAATCCTAGACGCAAATTACTATGAACAGTGTCCTAAATAAGACACATTCTATTGGCTTCCTATTCTTGGGTATCAATCTTTTCAATATTATTGGGCACTGTGGCTCCCATCCCCAAAATGCACTGTCTGGAGGATAATAACTTAGGTTACACTCCATACTACTTTCAACATTGCATGTAAAACCAAGTGCCCTAAAAACACATTTATTCTTAAGCATATAGATGGTAAATGGGTTTGAATTTGACTACTGATACTTCCTTTTCAACCTCTCCTCTGAATGCAGACCTTAAAAAACTGTACATTCTAAGGCAAATGGAATAATTGCAAAGTAAGCAAAGATAAGTTTTCATAATTACATCTGTGACACAAAAATCAGTTTATAAAATACTGGTCAGTTAAAAAAAGTGAGACACACAAAAAAGTGCAGTATCATCACATTTTTGTTCAGTCTAGATGAATATACCACAATGTTAGTTATCTTGTCCATGTACCCTTTGGAGTTGCTTTCCTGAGTAAATAATGATTATTTCTTAAAAAGAATAAATTCTCATATGTGAAGGCATGAGTAGATGGGTAAACCTGTAAAGTCAATATCATCACATAGTATGTCTAAATATCATAGAATTAACAAGTAGTGTATATTTAGAGATGTAGATAACATGAAAATAGATATAGATTCATATGTCTATATCTACATATTCCATATAAAACCTTTAAATACTTACATAAACATAAATTTATTTTTTTCCCAGTACATTCTCTCCTTCAGCCATAGTAGATTTCACTCTTTGGGGCACACACCATACATTCCTGCCTCTAGGATTTTACTCACATTGTTTTCTGCTTAAATACCCTCTGTCCTTCTTGTTGTGTATCCAAATCTTACCCATCCTTTGAAACTCATCTCAAAATCTACCATATCCATGAAAACTAAAACTATGCCAGCCAACAAGCTAATTGAATTCAGCTCTTTGTGCTCAATTATTATGAATTGTTTTATTTTATTATACAGATGTAAGTCTTGTTTTCTCAGCACCCTCTTGTTACCACAAAAGAAATAAACAAGAATGAGTCATACTTTTTGATATATTTGATAGTATCTAATACAATACTGATTAAATACTCTACAGCTGCTCACTAAAACTTGTTGCATTGAAAGAAATCATCTACCTGATTAGAACTGCCCCCAAGTGCTAGTAATTCTGGGAAGAATTTTTTTACAGGTTTCTCTCTTAAAGCCTCCAACAACAACAACAACAACAACAAACGGTTAACAAAGTCAGCAAAAGTATAGGCAGCCCTTCCTTAGGAATATCATGGTGATCCCTTGAGCCTTCCTTACTAGGAAGAGTCAGTATCATCACACAGTCTAATTGGAGCAACTAAACTGAACTCCTTGTAGAGTTGGAGGCTGGTATTTGAGTTCTACGTAGACTTCTGGATAATGTCCATCAGATTCTCAGTGATTGATTCCTCTCAGGAAATGAAAGTCAAAAGCAGGTAAGTCGTTATTCAGAATTATGTCACATTTAAAGAGTCAATGTGTTTAGGAAAATCATAAGATAGGGACCAAACCAGCCCTTTTGGAATCCATAATCCATCTGGGTTCAAATTTGGGAGGGGAGAGGACTGAGGGAATTAAAATTCTCATCTATTGTTAAGTCAGGACTATTGCTCAAGACCAAGGTGAAATTTCCTAACCATAAACTGTGTTGTGCTAGTTAGCAATATTTTCCATTACTAAATCACAGCTCTTTGGAGCTTCTTAATTTTAATGGAACTATTTGTGGGTGTGTTTTGACATAGCTTTTAGAGTTGGCTCAAAGCTATCTTTTTTGTTGCCTTGAGAAAGCCAAGATAGAAGTCGTTCCAAGGATACATGAGTGCCTTGGGCCAGAATAATGGTAGCAGTAATGGATAGAAGTTTTCTCCCTGTTACAATACTGACTTGAAATATGGCTGCACCTCATATATACTCATCTGCCTGATGAATGAGAGCTATCTCAAATGTTAATCTTGGATAATTAATTTAGTTGTTTATCTATAATCAAGGAAGGAATACAGGCTGTGCTGAAGAATATAAACATATACGGATATACAAAACATGATAGTTTTCTAAAAAATTACAAAAATTGTTAGATTCGTGAGCATGCATCAATGAAGTACGTTTAATCAGATCACTATTTGACTATAATAATTGCCAAACAGTCTAATTTCTTGTCTCTAATTATAGATGAGAAGCCCATGATGATAATTGCTCCAGCAAACTCAAGGCAAAGCAACAATGCTTAAGTGTGCAACCAGAGGCAAATTAGTGTCCATTTTCCAGAAAAATCTGTAGAAAGGAAGTAATGTCAAAAAGAAGTCATTTCTAAAGAGAAATTACAGACCTCACCTCACTACTGCCTTGGGAGTTCTTGACCTGGTTCCAATTTGGGGTGCTGTTTCATATTTGTGGTCTATGAGTAGTAGGTGGACTTTTCTTGCTAGCCTCTACACTTTATAAACTTTCATATTCAAAGGCAACACACTTAACCAACCATATTTACATAGTTCAGTGGTAGTGATTATAAGGCACAATCAATAGTTGCTGATTTCAGCTGAGCTATCTATATTCTCTTGCCTGGTTTCCCTTCAGCTTAAGAACAAACATTTGTGAGAATGCTTCTCAGGGGTAGGGATAGTTTGTAGTCAAGGAACAAATGACAATCCAGTAGAACAGTCTTGGCTTAATTAAATTTATTCCTACCAGGTAACTGGCTTAAATGTGTGCATGTTTCACCTATTTAGAAGGGTTGTTTAGAGATTATAAAGCGCTTAAGATGCCATGTTATATAAATACAATTATATCTAAGTAACTAAACTCCTAAAAGGTCATGAAAATATTAAGTAATAAGATCTGCTGTATTAAGATCCAACTGGGTAGTAAGTTTTGAACTGTTGCATGGCAATGGAAAACCTCACTATTAGTAAAAGGTTATAATATATAGATTATACATATCTGTCCAGCAAAAATTATAAGGATGTGGTGACAGTTTTGGATGTATAAGATTACTACTTGATTTTGCTCCGCTTTGGAACATTTAATATCTGTTAGACTGATTCAAACATAGTTAATCCAGTGGGCATTAATCCCTGACAAAATTAAATGCATTTGAGATACAATGTCATTTGGCTAATGAGGTAAAAATAAATAATTGGTCTCTCCCTATTTTATACCAGGAGTAGCAATTCTAACAAGCGAAAAAGTAAAAGAATTTTAGGTTCTGAAAATCCTCACTATTATTTTAATCTATATAGATATTTTAATAAAGAAATGATGCTACCTAGTGCATATTAGATTATCTTTTATATTTTTTCTTTTTCTTTAATTTTTAATTTTTGTGTGTATATAGTAGATGTACATATTTATGGGATATATGAGATATTTTCATACAGGCATACAATATGTAATAATCACATCAGGGTAAATGGGGTATCCATCACCTTAAGTAGTTATGCTTTCTCTGTGTTACAAACAATTCATAATGCTCTTTTAGTCATTTTTAAATGTACAATTAAATTATTGTTGATTATAGTTACACTGTTTTTCTATCAAATACTAGGTCTTATTCTTTCTAATTCTTTATTGTGCCCATTAACAATCCCTAATACTCTCTCACCCCCGCCCCACTACCCTTCTCAACCTCTGGTAACCAAACTCTACTCTCTATCTCCATGAGTTCTAATGTTTTATATTTTAGTTTCCACAAATAAGTGAAAACATGTGATATTTGTTTTTCTGTGCCTGGCTTATTTCACTTAACATAATGTCCTCCTTTTCCACCCATGTTATTGTAACTGACAGGATATCATTCTTTTTATGGCTGAATAGTACTTCATTGTGTATATGTACCAAATTTTCTTTATCCATTAGACTGTTGGATAAAGAAAATTTTTAGATTCCTTCCAAATGTTGGTTATTTCCTTTCTTTTATGTATCTACCCAGCAGTGGAATTGCTGGATCATATGGTAGCTCTATTTTTAGTTTTTTGAGGAACCTCCAAACTGTTCTCCATAGTAGTTGCACTAATTTACATTCCCACAAACAGTGTACTATGGTTCCCTTTTCTCCACATACTCACCAGCATGTGTTATTGCCTGTCTTTTAGATAAAATCCATTTTAACTGGGGTGAGACAATCTCTCACTGTAGTTTTGATTTGCATTTCTCTGATGATCAATGATGTTGAGCACATTTTTACACCTCCCGTTTGCCATTTGTACACCTTCTATTGAGAAATCTCTACTCAGATATTTGGCCCATTTTAAAAAATTAAATTATTAGATTTTTTTCCTATTGTTTGAGCTCCTCATATATTCTGGTTATTACCTCCTTGTCAGATGGGTAGTATGCAAATATTTTCTTTCACTCTGTGGGTTGTCTCTTCACAAGTTAAAAGCTGTACAGAAGATTTTAACTTGATGTAATCCCATTTGTTCATTTTTGCTTCGGTTGTTGGTGCTTCTGGGTTATTACTCAAGAAATCTTTGCCCAGTCCAATGTCCTGGATAGTTTCCTCAATGTTTTCTTGTAGTAGTTTCATAGTTTGAGGTATTAGATTTATGTCTTTAGTCCATTTTGATTTTATTCTTGTATATGGTGAGAGATAGAGGTTTAATTTCATCCTTTGCATATGGATACCCAGTTTTCCCAGCACAGTTTGTGGAAAAGACTGTCCTTTTCCCAATGCGTGTTCATGGCACCTTGGTTGAAAATGAGTTCACTATAGATACATGAATTTGTTTCTGGGTTCTCTATTCTATTCCATTCATCTATGTGTCTGTTTTATGCCATTACCAGGCTATTTTACCAGGTTACTGTAGCTCTGCAGTATAATTTGAAGTCAGTTGAGTTCTGCCCAATTTTGGCAACACTGAGTTCCAATGCAAAGTCCCACACTCACCTTGCTCTCCCTCCCTCAAGCACACAGATTCTCTCTCCCTGCCACACAGCCTCTGTCAGGTTATGAGGGATGGGTGGCATCAGCAATTCAAGACTGTTTTTCCTACCCTTATCAGTGCCTCTTTCAGTGATACGAAGTTATATTCAGGTACTGTGATCACTCACCTAATTTTTGGTTCTTATGAAGATGCTTTTTTTTGTATGTAGCTAGTTGTTAATTTTGGTGTTCCTGCAGGGAGGACAATCGGTGGAAGCTTCTCTTTGTCCACCTTGCCCCACCTCCTGGTTCATATTAGATTTTCAACACATGTTGTCGCTGAATTGAATGTACTGTACAATAGCCACAATTCTAAAATGAAGACTTCTTTAACTATAACAGTTCTGTACTTGAAATAAAGAACTAATTTAACTTTCTATGTGAAAAAACATAGATAGCAAAGTGTTGCAATGAAAAAAGAATTGAATTTGAGAACAAATGTGGAGCTTCCATTTCCCATTTGTGAGTTAAATAATTGCTTAACTTCTCTGTGCCTGCATTTCTCAACTGTATTATGTAGGCAATTTAGTACTTATTTTATAAAATTGCAGAAGGCATCAAATAAAATTAAATGGGGGGGGAAGTGCTCAGTAAATTGTTAAACAATTGTGCAAATAATTTTCTTTAATTTAAGGCATGTGTACAGTTTGCTACTGAAATGACAGAAGAAATGAAAGACAATTGCCTCATTTTCTATAAGACTCTCAGCTGCCTGGGAGTAGAGATACTGTTGTTTTTTAAGTTCTAGTGCTTAGCATGGTGTCTGAATATAATAAGTCCTAAGTAAACATTTGTTGAATAAAAATATTTTTACCACCATAAAAATAATAATAATGCTGATTCTGCATCAACTCATCTTGTTCACCAAAAGAAATATTAAGGGCATCCCTTTTAAAGCCTAATCTTTCAAGGTAAGTAAGTAGTGAGAAAGTTGATTATAATAAAGGATAAAATTGGAGCTACATATTAAGCAGAACAGAGGGAAAAGCATTGGTTGTAAACCAATTTAAAAGCATTGGTTGTAAACCAATTTAACAAATCACACTGAAATGGATTTAGTGAAACTTATTCAAAGCTCTTCTCACTTCCTTTTGGTGTGTGAGTGTGTGTTTCCAGTTTGCCATTCTTCTTTTCCAAACCAATTAAAAACAATGTAGGTGGTTTGGGTTGTAATTTTATAATGAGTATAAGTGACTGAATAATAACATTTGTAACAGCGTAAATTATTCTTTCTCATGGGAAAATAAAATGTATGATATTTTCTTGTACTACAAAGTGAGTATCAAGAATTTGCAAACCTTTTTCTCATAAACAATGGGAATTCTGCAACAAGAGCTCTAACGAGAGCTATAGATCAAATGCTAAGAGTTCCAAGAAGAAAACCTAACTTTCAGCTGTGTGAGAGAGGTTGTATGAAGAAAGAATCATCAAACTATGACAACTGATTAGGTGTGGAGTGGCAAAGTAGACAGAACAGTAAAAAAATGATGTTAAATATTAAGACTAGTAAATAAAGCACTGGATATATCATTATTAGATGAGAGAGAGTGAAAAACTGATATGATTCATTTGAGATGACTGTGGGACAGTCAAATAGAGATGTCAGGTAGGCAATTAAAAATGATGCATTGGAGCTGAGAAAGTTTTGGGTATTGTCCATACGAAAGTAGTAGCAAAAGTCAAGATTTCATATCATGTTGTCAAGGGATAGAGGGTAGAGAAAAAAGAAGGGGGGCTGTATTAGTCTGTTCTCATGCTGTTGATAAAGACATACTTGAGAATGGACAATTTATAAAAGGAAGAGATTTAATGGACTTACAGTTCCACATGGCTTGGGAGGCCTCACAATCATGGTGGGAGATAAGGAAGACCAAGCCATGTCTTACATGGATGGCAGCAGGCAAAAAGAGAGAGCTTGTGCAGGGAAACTCCCTCTTATAAAACCATCAGATCTCATGAGACTTACTCACTATCACAAGAATAGCACGGGAAAGACCTGTCCCCATGATACAGTTACCTCCCACTGGGTCCCTCCCACAACACATGATCATTCAAGATGAGATTTTGGTGGGTACTCAGCCAAACTATATCAGGGGCCAAGAACGGGTCCTTGGAGAAGGGTCCAGATGAAAGAAGGAAGAAGTGCCTGAGAAGAAGTCATAGAAGCTGCAGTACAGTATAATGGAAAGAAAGATATCAAGACTAGAATAGATTAGCAGTGCTAAATGCAGTAGAACTGAAACAAAATGAGGGTCAAGAAAAGTAAGTGGGATTGGGCAACTTGGAGGTCAATAAAAGCAGTTTCGGGAACATAGTGAAGCTAGAATCTGGTTTGCAATGTTGAGGAATGTGTGAGTAGTGAGAATATAGCATCTGAGAGTATGCCTCCCTCTTTTGGAAATTTTTCAGATGAAGGGAACAAAAGAGATGAGATCATAAGTCAATAGAATGGTAGGGTCACAAAGGGAGTCACCCTGATCACAAAGTTAGAGTCTTAATTCTTGAAGATCAAAGGAATCAGAAGTTTGCTGAAGGTATAGAAAATTTTTTTCAGTAAAGTGGGGCATTGAAGGAATTCATGTGGTGAACCAAAATCGTGGTCCCTGGGCCAGTAAAGGCAGGGAACTTGAAAATGCAGATTATCAGGCCCCAGCAATCTCTCCTTAAATAATTCTTCCAATTGATTCTGGTGCCCACTAAAGTTTGAGTTCCACCATCCATTGTTAGTAGAAGGCAAGGCTACCTGCAGAGAGGGAGACATCAGCAGTGAGACTTGGAGTATGAGCAGGGTGGGACGGATAAGAATCAGACATTGAAGACTGGTAATGAGTTGATTAGAATCAATTAAAAAGGCTGTTTAACAATGGTGGGAGTCCAGAAAGACCAAGACAATCTGTACTAGACTAAATTGGTTTAGTCTGAAGACTTTCTCTAGTATATAAAGAAGTCAAAATCTAGGGGCACAGAAGGTGGATGGCAGTCTACACAAAGCAAAGGATCAGCAAAGTGATGCCAATAAAAGGAGAAGGGCTTCTAGCAAGATCATTGCTGAACTGGCTGACAATGGAAACCAGTGTGGCTTAGAATTGAGGGCTAGAGAGTTTGGTGAAGGTGACGTTAAACAGAAATGAGAGAGTAAGAGATAAAATAAGAATGTGATGGCAAGAGAAAGAGACATTCAGAATCCCAGGTTAAACAGTTTCAAGTGAAGATATAAATTCAAGTACTGGCCAAAGGCTATGTGAACTGAAGATGTAGAAATGAAGAAATTGAGAGCGAGGAAGAACCATGAAGACAGTGTGGGAAAGGGTACTGATGTGGGTGGTGAAGTTCTTATAGATGATTCTAGATTCAGTAGGAAGTGAAGAGTGTAAGTTGGCTGATGAAACTGCTGAAGGACAGGGAGAGTGACCAAAATGTCAGTAAAGAGTGATAATTCAAACCAAGGCTGGTGGTGTATACGGATTACAGAGTTCCAAGGAGAGTAGAAAGCTGATAAGGGATAATTGATCAATAGGAACCAGAAGATTTGTGTATTGAGAAAAGAATTAACAATAGATACACAAAAACCAAGCAAATGAAAAAAAATAGAGAATTATTAACACCAGCAAAAAGTTGTGCGAAGAAAAGAAGCAAAATAACACACAATTTGGTTCATCAGTAAATGATATTTTATAGCAACAATAATATAAACACTGAACACTGATTTACCAAAAATAAATGGAGATTTAACTATATTGGGATGATGGAAGGGATGAAAACAGTTGGATGAGAGATTAAGAGAATTAAACCTTTGTGTGTCAGAATTATCAACAGATAATATGTAATACTGATAAATCAAGACATAGCAGCATAAGTATATCCATACTATAAGTTTATGCTTACTAAAAATACATGCATGCCATTTAGCTTTATATATAGCTATTTGGCTAAATGCAAGTAAATATCACAAGACGAAGCTAACAATTGAAAATGATTGCCTCTGGGGATCAGCTCTGGGTGGTGAAGAGGGTAGGGACAGGGAGTTGCTGTTTGTTATATGCCTTTTACTACTATTTGGCCTTTTAAACTATGTACATATATTACTTTAACTAAAAAAAACTAATTTATAAAAAAGCAAATAAGTAACAATGTGTTAAAAATAAAGTTGAGTTTGCCATAAAACAATAGTTCTAAAAGGTTTCATAGTAAGAGGTTGCAGAGGTTGCAGAAGACAGATAAGGTAGTGTTGGGAAAAGATAGGCCCCAAATGGACACTAATTAAATTTGTGGAAGCAGCAGCAGGGGATACCAGTTTACATAAAAGGCACTCATTTTCAATAATGGGATTGAAGAGGGCAATAAACATGGAGAGGAACTTGAGCCACCTGTTAATGAGCGAGGGGATAGACAGAACTGCTGAGTTTATTGAACTAACCAGCCCCGAAATTCTATCATTGGTGAATGACATGTTAAATAAACATTATAGCGAGCTTCGCAGAGACCTGCCAGAAAAAGCACCTGACGCTAAGATCTGATTTTTTTTGTCAATTCATTAAAGGCATCACATCACAAATTGGAGTATTTTTCATTGGCAATAGCACTATCCAGGTGATCAGGACTGTTCCCTTTACATCTTCCCATGACTACAAAAGACTTCCCTGAATCCTTAAGCCAAGTGGAAGAGAGTTGCACACACACTATATACACTTATTTGAATATTTCTTACAAATGCCACCTATATGACAACTTGTAAAATGAGTTCAGCTGAGCTGTTCCCTGTCATCAACAGGTGTAAAATTATCTGTTCCTTGCTAATGACAGGAAAATGATCACAGCATGTTATCCTTAATTTCTTCAGGGAAGTATATGTAACGTGTAATATTTTGAATTTGAAATCAAAAGGGTGATATTAGTAGGGAGGACCATGGAAAAATGTACATAAATTAATTTTATAAAAATATTTTAAAGCCAGGGTTTTAGATATCTGATTTTGAAAAATATTTTTAATGCCTTTCACTTTGGGGAAAGTACTTTAAAGGTGATCTAGTTTCATCTAAAAATAGTCTTACAATGAAACTAATTTCTTACATTGGTGATTTGAAACATTTGCGACCCAGAGTTGGGGCAAGAAGATCAATAATCAAACATTAATTTCAGCATCTGCTATGTAATTGACACTAAGATAGGTGCTTTGCGTATTTTATCTTATTTAATCCTCTTGTAGGATATATTGTACATTAAAGTATGATTCTTCCCCTTTTAGAGATGTAGAAACTGAGGTTCAGTCCAGCTAAGTCTATTGCTGAAGGTCATACAGCTCAGCAGGATCAGGTTTTATAAATTCAGATAATTAAATTGAATGCCTGTGTTCTATTCCTCTTTACCACACTCCTTCCAAATTACAGTTTAACTCTAAACACAAACTGTGAAAATGGGTCCTACTTTAGTTTTAAAAGAGCCTAATCTACGTCTGCACATCACTCTTTAAAGATACTCTTCTACCCACATATCACTACAGGGGACATGTAAACACCAAGGTGCCTAGGTGGGAGAACTCCCTCCTTTGTCCATGTGATCCGCACAAGCAGGTTACCCTGTCATCACTCTGAGCAGGAATGGACCCAATCCAATGTAATCTATACAAGTGAAATTACTAACTCTAAGCTTGCAATAGACTGGTGCTTCCAAGGGCCTATTCTATTTTCAGCAGCACTTCAACTTTATCCTTATAAAATATTGAAAAAGCTGGGGTTGGGGGGCTGGGGAGGGATAGCATTGGGAGAAATACCTAATGTAGATGACAGGTTGATGAGTGCAGCAAACCGTCATGGCACATGTATACCTATGTAAACAAACCTGCACGTTCTGTACATGTATCCGAGAACTTAAAGTATAATAAAAAAAGAGATTATCTAAAATGGAAAAAAAGCAGAATTTAATAAAATTAAAGAAAAAAATCCTCCAGCCTTTACAGAAGCTACATAGAAATCTCAAACTACAGTATGAATAATAAAAAAGTGATACATTAGTTACCCAACTCTGCCCCTTTACTGAGTAGACAACATATAATCTAGTCAAATGTATTATTAGATGTACTAAGCTGGGGAAAGAATATCATAACATTACTGTTGCCACTGGACAAAACTCTTAATCCTGTCATACAGTTCCCATCTCTGATAATTGTCCCTCCTACCATTTCTATTGTCATTATTCTACTTTGTTTTACACCTAGACTATGGAAATAGCATCAAATAATCTTTTATTTGCAGTTTTCTCCACTGATTTTTTTCAAGTTGTAGACTTTGTAGTTTATAAAAAATTTCCAGCATATATTTTTATTTCGTATTTAATGGATGAGGATGTTGCTGAGAGATTTTGTATTACTAAGAACACATAGCTTGAGAGGAACAGAGTTAGGACAAGAACCCATGTCTCCATAAACTGAAACTAGTCTGCTTTCTGTCACCAATACCTTCCCTGTGGCAGACTCTTCTTAACCAAGTGCTTTCTTTATGTTTATACTATTGCTCAAGGACTCTGCACATAAGTGACCCAAATTCAAGGAGGAACTATCAATGGGCTCTGGAGTCAGCCTACATATGTATAAATCTTGGCTCTACCGCATGCTGGCTGTATGAGCCTTTGCAAATAATTTAAACTCTTTGAAACTCGGTTACCTTATATGAGCAATAAGGACAACAATAGCACCTTCCTAATCTGATCATTGTAAGAGGAAAATTAATCAATATGCTAGCCATATCTATTGGTATTTTCCTACTCGGCAACCTTCACTCACCCTCCATTGCCTACTAAAGAAAGCCCAAAGTTTTTAAATTAACACTTAAGAATCTCATGACCTGGCCTTAATGTATCATATTAACACTACACCATAATACTCCTTGTCACATGTCTTTCATGCCATACAAATCAAACCCCTAACTTTTTCTGAAAGCCAGAATTTACTTTCCCAAATCTATAACTTTGTTTGTGTGATTCTCTCTTCCTAGGATATTATTTCCATGCAATATCACAATACCATATATGGAAATTCTGCCCATTTTTCTAAGCCCAGGTTAATTACTTCCTCAACATAGCCTTCCTTGATCTCTCAGCCAAAATTAATTTCTTCAGTCTTTTGTTCCCAAAGTGTGTTGTTTTTTCCTCTTTTATGACTGAAAACACTTTGGTTTGTATTATGCTTTTTTATGTGCCTGCCACTTTCCCCTATTAGAGGAAACTAATGCAAAGCAAAGTTAAGGATTAGGTTGAACTGTATAAAATTGTTGCTATTATACCAGTTTCAACCTACAAAAATGACAATTTCAAATGATCTAATCTAATAAAATGGCTCTTTTATGATTATATCTAATGCACTTAAGGTAAATATTCAATACCTTCTGGACTGTATTCTATGAGTTATTCTAGAGGCCAATGTTTCTGTGCAGATATACAGAAGAAAGACAATTTTAGGCTTTTTTTTAAATTAGAAAATTTAAAAAAATGCAGAGATAAGGGTCTCACCATGTTGCCCAGGCTTGTCTTGAACTGCTGGCTTCAAGAGATCCTCCAGCCTTGGCCTACCAAAGTGCTGAGAATGCAGATGTGAGTCACCGAACCTGGCTCTAGGCTTTTCTTAGATTGAAAAACCATGGATTTTAAATCTTTTGTAGTTCTTTTTGATTAATGTGGCCAAAATGTGTATTTCAAAATTTCAGTTCTTAGAAATAATCTCACGTGTATTTAATATAAAATAATCAAATTCTTATGTGGGCTGGCTCTTTCTTTATTTTTTTCTTGTTTTCTTTTGTCTTTTAGTAAGAGGTGCCTATGAAAGAGGTCAATTGGAGATCTAGAAAAATACAAGTGATGGTTGATTCCCCGTTGTTCCAGTTATTAATGTTAGTTTTACCAACATACAAGAAAATCTTTTTTCCTTCAACACTTGTATAGCAGATGTTTAAAAGATTCCAAAGTTTTCATAACATAAATTAATTACCAAGAATTGTATTACATGAGATTTCTCCTTAGCAACTAAGTTCTAGTTTCTATTTTGTCAATGTGATACATAATAAAATCTATACATATTTTGACTTGATTCTCAAGTCAAATAATATATTCTCAAAGAAGACATGCAGAAAGTATGTATATATTCTCAAAGAAGACATACAGGAAGTAAATACCAGTTTGTGAAATGTGACCATTAAAATCATCTTAGATAATATAACTTCCAATTTATTGTTCATTTAAATACCATACCTCGTGAAAATATTTAACATTGCACAACTGTTGGGCCCATTTTAGAACTGAAGATCAGCTACAAATTAGGTATTCATTAACCAGTTCATGACTAACCTCATAGATTTAATGACTTAATGGACCTAAATTGTTTTGTCTTCTGAGAGAAGATGGGAAGATTTGTTCTAAAAATGCTATGACAAGGCACAAATACCAGTGATATAACTTCTCAGTATTTTGACGAAAATTTAACGGGAGCACCTGCATAGTGGTATGAGAAGAGTTCAAGAACGTTATTTCAGTTTGTTAAGGAATCAGCTGATTGATCTTACCTGCTCATGAATCTGGCTTGATCCACTATGGCACAGTTCATTTCCAATATGTGTAGAAATTGGATCATTTCCTGTGATGGCTTGGATTTGCTGGCTAGAATCAGGTTGTTGCCAGTGTGCAGAGTGGATGACCTGGGGCTGTTGGACAATGTGATGATGGCATTGAGCCTGAGGATGGCACCCCTAAGACACATACACATGCCAAAAACAGTCACTTAGGATAAACATTACTAATCAAGAAAAACAACGGAAACCATTTTTTTAAGCTCAATGTTTTCTTTCACTATAATTCAAACCCTAGGATTTATAGATTTAACTAGCGATATTTTTTAATTTTTTTTCATTGGGAAAATTTGTATTGAATTTTGTTTTTATTTGATCAGGTTGTCATGACCATCCAAAAACTTACGTAGATTGGCCAAGGCATTGCATGTTCTAATTAAATTAATATTCCAGCTATACTTAACACTAAAACCATAATGAATATTAATATTAATATTACTTTGATGATTCAGTAGGCACTTCAGAATCTAATTACATAAAACACTATAATACCGAAGATATAGGTAAATTTAAAATAAAAAAATAATATAGTGATTTTCAATGTCAGGAAGCATATTAGAATCACAGTGGCTGAGGAGCAAAGTTCTTATCCTTATGAAACTTAAGGATAAATTTCTTAAAAAGATAAAAAAAAAACAGTGACTGAAACTTCAGACCTAGAAAACATAGATTCTAACTCTGATTTTATCACTAACTCTAATCTTGAGAAACTGTATATGCAACCTTTATGAGCCTCCGTTTTCCCATTTATAAAAGTGAAGATGGTACATATTCCATAGGGGTGCTATGAGGAGTAAATAAGCTAATGTCTGTAAGTTGATTACTACAAAGTAGGTGAGTAACAAACATTATTATTATGATCACATCATCAGCATTGTCATAGTCATAATCAACTTTATCATCATTTACCCTACTAATTTTGCAGATGGAAAAAAAAACTCTGAGGTCTAGAAAAGTAAGATAATTTGCTCATAGTAACGCAGCTAATTAATGACAAACTTGGGACTGGAACTCATGATTTCCAGCTTAGACTTCTTTTAGGATATTAGGCTGAATTTGCAATGACTTCAAGATATCCTGGAATTTGTTGTTTTTAAACTAAATCATTGTTATCTGCTTATTTGTCATGGCTTTTGCCTGGTAAGTATAGAGCACAGACTAAGAAAAGATATCCAGTTATTTTAGTTTGGGGGATTTCAGGCATACTTGAATTTGCTTTCTTATCTTGTGATTATTCTACTTCGATAAGAGACATCTGGAAGCCTGTTTTCAAAAGAAACATACTGTATTTTGAATCACAGTGCTACATGTATGCACATACAATTAATTTTGAAAGTAAAAATGCAATGCACTATATCCTTTTGACTATGGAAAGTTGGCCTATATTAATACAGTAAAACACTTCATATTTTACATTTTTATATGAAACAATTTTCAAGCTGTATTAAATGGAAAAAAGTACAAAAGAATGAAATAGTATACTCTTTCTGCTGTAACATGTTTAAAAGTGACATATACATTTACAAACATATGTAACTGCTTTGATATGCATAGACCAAAATAGTTTTAAGAGTAGCTGCTTCTGGGAAGAGAAACTGGGGACAAAAGTGTCTGGATAAGGAGGTTTATTTGTCACTGTATACCTTTTAATGCTCTTTTTATTCCTTTCAATGTTTTTTATACTTTAAAATTTTTCCATGTATAAAAATTACCTTTTCTTGTATACAAAAAATATTTTGAAAAATGAAATATATATAAATAAACACGTTTTACAAATAGAAGTTGCCTTGGTAGATATAAAGATAATAAAGGTCGTAGAATAAGTTCCTGCTATCATTTTCTCTAGACTCTTTTCAAATATCACATTTTGTACATATACTAGCGCTAAAATCTTTATAGTTTAGGAATTTTGGGGGTGAATGTATGTTACATTATTATTATCTTTTATGTTACAAAATATCTTCATATACTGGAATGAGGTAAAATTACACTGATAGTCTGAGATGACTATCACTCATTGGAGAGCTTGTAGGCTATTGAAATAGAACCTCTCCTGAAGGAATAAAACAAAACAAAACAGTATGTTCCTCACAAAGCAAGTTAGGAAACTCTTGGAAGCACACATCACTAGAGGGCAATAAAGAAATCAAAACCTGTTTCTTAAAAATCTCCCTTTGCTAATGTATCAGTTGTCTCTTGAATAGAACACTGACATCTGGGGTGCCTTGCAGTCTACCTGAGCCCATTTGGCCTGTGAACCATTTACTGGTACCACTGAGGTCTTAGCAGGTTTTCAGTTTTCAATTCTTACACTAAAGTTCTGTTTCTAAAGCAAAATGTTCATATATTCATCATATTTTTAAAATATATAATAAGCTGAATTTTTAAAGTACAGAAAGATCAAACATTTCTGATTTGTCATATTGTTTTTCCTTTTTGATAGAGTAAAAAGAATTATGTGAGTACAAATCATATGAATTGGATAGTTATCTTGCACCTGGCACCACTTTACCACCCTTCCACTACAAAGATCTCTTTTTTCTTGAACATTTCTCATCTCCTAAGAGCTAGTCCTATTTGATTTGGTCACATGTGACGGTAAACAGGTTCATCCAGACTCTGGCTTTACTCAGATTGTCCTAGTTTATCTCCATCACTGAGGAAACTAGTAGGACAATGCAATTGCAGCTTGCTCTATCTGCATGGTTCCTTTTACACTGGGCAGCTTTTGTATCGGTTCCCAAACTCCCAAATTGTTTAAGAAATTAATAAAAAAAAGTGGGCATAAACAAGTAAATATTCGAGTTAACAGTAAATAGCAGCAGTATTCTCTTAAAGGAGCTAGTCTTTAGTTGTTCCAGCTGTACAGCAACAGTGTACAAGATATTCAATCTTTTACTCTAGAGTCCAAGAATTAGAAACACTATTTGTTCTCTTTAAAACAAGAAGCTCGAAGCAGCATGAAATGATTTGCCTCTAACATTCCTTACTATTTAAAACGTGTCAAACTTATTTTTGTAGCCCAGTTGGATAAAGGACAGATGTTATAATTTGATTTCTTATAAAGGAAAACACCCCTTGAAGAATAGGTACATTTCATGAAATTTTTTCTGCTTGGTATCATAATGTCCATAAATATTCTGCTGCTCCTCTGTAAGGTAAGTGTTCAATACATACCATAGCAAACCCTTCAGACTATATCCAGCTTTCCAAGAAAACCAAAATGTTAAAGATTTGCATGTTATTCTTATACATCAATAACAGACAAACAGAGAGCCAAATCATGAGTGAACTCCCATTCACAATTGCTTCAAAGAGAATAAAATACCTAGGAATCCAACTTACAAGGGATGTGAAAGACCTCTTCAAGGAGAACTACAAACCACTGCTCAAGGAAATAAAAGAGGATACAAACAAATGGAAGAACATTCCATGCTCATGGGTAGGAAGAATCAATATCATGAAAATGGCCATCCTTCCCAAGGTAATTTACAGATTCAATGCCATCCCCATCAAGCTACCAATGACTTTCTTCACAGAATTGGAAAAAATTACTTTAAAGTTCATATGGAACCAAAAAAGAGCCCGCATCACCAAGTCAATCCTAAGCCAAAAGAACAAAGCTGGAGGCATCACACTACCTGACTTCAAACTATACTACAAGGCTACAGTAACCAAAACAGCATGGTACTGGTACCAAAACAGAGATATAGATCAATGGAACAGAACAGAGCCGTCAGAAATAATGCCACATATCTACAACTATCTGATCTTTGACAAACCTGACAAAAACAAGAAATGGGGAAAGGATTCCCTATTTAATAAATGGTGCTGGGAAAACTGGCTAGCCATATGTAGAAAGCTGAAACTGGATCCCTTCCTTACACCTTATACAAAAATCAATTCAAGATGGATTAAAGACTTAAATGTTAGACCTAAAACCATAAAAACCCTAGAAGAAAACCTAGGCATTACCATTCAGGACATAGGCATGGGCAAGGACTTCATGTCTAAAACACCAAAAGCAATGGCAACAAAAGCCAAAATTGACAAATGGGATCTAATTAAACTAAAGAGCTTCTGCACAGCAAAGGAAACTACCATCAGAGTGAACAGGCAACCTACAAAATGGGAGAAGATTTTCGCAACCTACTCATCTGACAAAGGGCTAATATCCAGAATCTACAATGAACTCCAACAAATTTACAAGAAAAAAACAAACAACCCCATCAAAAAGTGGGCAAAGGACATGAACAGACACTTCTCAAAAGAAGACATTTATGCAGCCAAAAAACACATGAAAAAATGCTCACCATCACTGGCCATCAGAGAAATGCAAATCAAAACCACAATGAGATACCATCTCACACCAGTTAGAATGGCAATCATTAAAAAGTCAGGAAACAACAGGTGCTGGAGAGGATGTGGAGAAATAGGAACACTTTTACACTGTTGGTGGGACTGTAAACTAGTTCAACCCTTGTGGAAGTCAGTGTGGCGATTCCTCAGGGATCTAGAACTAGAAATTCCATTCGACCCAGCCATCCCATTACTGGGTATATACCCAAAGGACTATAAATCATGCTGCTATAAAGACACATGCACACGTATGTTTATTGCCGCATTATTCACAATAGCAAAGACTTGGAACCAACCCAAATGTCCAACAATGATACACTGGATTAAGAAAATGTGGCACATATACACCATGGAATACTATGCAGCCATAAAAAATGATGAGTTCACGTCCTTTGTAGGGACATGGATGAAATTGGAAATCATCATTCTCAGTAAACTATCGCAAGAACAAAAAACCAAACACCGCATATTCTCACTCATAGGTGGGAATTGAACAATGAGAACACATGGACACAGGAAGGGGAACATCACACTTCAGGGACTGTTGTGGGGTGGGGGGAGGGGGGAGGGATAGCATTGGGAGATATACCTAATGCTAGATGACAAGTTGGTGGGTGCAGCGCACCAGCATGGCACATGTATACATATGTAACTTACCTGCACATTGCGCACATGTACCATAAAACCTAAAGTATAATAATGATGATAATAATAATAATAATAATAAAAGAAAAAAAAAAAAAAAGATTTGCATGTTTATGATTCTGAAAGTTTGCTTCATTTTAACTGGACACGAATAAGTAATAATGCATTAGTTCCTATGAATCTGGTAACAAATGTCCACAAGTGCTCATAAAAAATAAAATGAGTTCTTATGCCAAAAAGTTCAAAAAGGAAAAGCTAGAATTTTTTAGTCAGTTTGATTTGCATATGAAAATGATTTTGTTATCGCAACTGATTTGATAGTGTTTAACTGCCTATTATGGGTCGAATTGTACCCTCTCATACCCAAGATATGGTGAATTCCTAACCCCAGTAACTCAGAATGTGACCCTATTTAGAGATAGAGTCTTTATAGAGATAATCAAGTCATTAGGATGGCCCTAATAAAATATGACTGGTGTCCTTATAAAAACGCAAATTTGGACACAGAAACAAACATGCACAGAGGGAAGATGATGTGAAGACACCCAGGAAAGTTACCATATGAAGACGAAGTATTGGAGTGATGCATCTACAAGCAAAGGAATGTCTGAGGCTACCAAAAGCCAGGAGACAGGATTGAAAGAGTTCCTTCTCTGGCAGCTTCAGAGAGAACACAGCCCTGCCAACACAGTAATTTCAGACTTCTGGCCTCCAGAACTGTGAGACAATAAATTTCTCTTGTTTTAAACCATACAGTCTGTGGTACTTTGTTGCAGCAGCCCTAAGAAACTAATACACTGCCCTAGTTCAAGAATGTCCAACAGACAAGTCCTGGACATTGGGCTGGACATGCTTGTATGAACTGAGAAGAGCAATATGAAACATCTGTTGGTTATAGTAACAACTCTGCATGAAGGACTTGTGGTCTGTCGATTTGAGCTTAACAGAATTTTTTAAATGTGCTAGAAGCTTTAGTTTTCTAGATCTTTTACAGTATATGGTATTTCACATATCTGTTCGTATGTATTGTATATTTCAAATTCATTCTATATTAAAAGAATTAGAACAAAATTATAATGTTTTAAATTATGATTTTTGTTGGACCAGTTTAAAGGAAAACATATGAGGCATTAGGATATCTTTATTAAGTTCAGATTCTGCCATTAATTTTCAATGTGACTTCACATATCCTGGTTTCAATTTTCTTTCAGTAAAATGAGGACAATAATACTTCACATGAAAAATGGGTATGAAAGTATTAATGATGGTATGAAGGGCTGTAGATATCATAGCATATTATAAGTCATGGTGGTCTTGCCTTGCACTTCAGAGTTGAATGTCACTTGAGCTCTATTAAAATACTCACAATTCAAAATTATACACTTAAAAACAAGTTTTAAAACAAATATTACTTACCTGATCAGTATTTAGCTTCTCCACTTTTCTTATTGTTTTTTCATAAATAACGTTGTTTCCTGGGAAGAAATGGCTTCCTCTTAGGAATTGAGACAGTGGTTCCTAAAATGATAGTAAATTATATGTTTTGTTTTGAAAGTTATCTTTTCAGAGTAACCTTAAATTAGGCAAATATCCAGTGTCGAATAGGCTGTGAAGTACTGGCTGACCTTAGGAAGAGAGTGGAATGACATCCCAATAATGTTGGTAGATGCAAGGAAATAATAATAAAGGTAGTTCCCTTTATCAAAAAGAACAATCTGGATTTCTCCTATTACATTTTACTAAGCCTAATAACGTCTTTTGTGGAGATTGGTGGAGAGTGAGAAAGATAATTTTCTCTCTGTTCCTAAAGCAAGATATGATGAGTTTCCTTTGAGGTAGGCAAGCATGAGGTCAATCTCATTTAAATTGGGTTCACTGGAAGATTTCTTTCTATGCAAAAATATTGTTGGAGAAATGCAAAATAAACATATTTCAGCACGACTAGGCCACAAAGTAGGTAGAACTATATTAAAGATTTTTTTTCTGCAACTCAATTTGAGTGCCCTTGAATTGTACAATTCTTAATTGTAATTATAATCAAGGCTAAGACTCTCAGAACAACATATGTTTAGAATATTAAGAGCAGAGTAGAGGCTTTAAGAGCCACTTTATCTCCACATATTCAACTAAATTGCTGTAAGATTAGCTGAGTGCCTAGAAGATGTCAGCCCATGAAATATAGGCTGGTGACATGTCTAAAATCTGAAAGAAACTGGGGAAGAGCTAATAAGAATCAGACCAGGAGTCTAAAATAAATGTCATGTGTACCATATTCTTTTCCCTTCCTTTGGTTTTCATTTGAAGTCTACTTGGGTAGGGAGATCTGCCGTTGTTTTGTTTGTTGTTTTTCTACAAAACAAAATTTTCATTCATTTATTTTGTGATATAGGGGAATACTATAGAAGACCATATAGGCAAGCCTGTTACCGGTTAATGTATTTAAGAACATTTCAAAATCAACAAAACGTACTAGGATTTTTGTAGTCTGCTATTGTAAATATCCATAGAGCAGCTGGACCAAAACACTGATTGTTTAAAAGGCAAGATGCTCTTGAATCAAAAGTTATATACTTATTGTATTCGAGTTTGAGCAAAAGGTGTTTCAACCAAATGTTCCTTGGGGACTTTGGTAAAACAAATATATAAGTGACCAAATCTGACTAGGTGATGAAGTATTAAATCTAAAGCTGGATATATTTAGAAAGACTTCCCTAGAAGCTATTTTGTGTTAGTTTGTTTTCGCAAAAGAGCCCCTATGGTAGTTATGTGCAAACATGGAACACATGCTTAAGTGCTTGCTATGCACAGTATACTTTGCTACATGCTTTGAGGCATGAAAATATAAGTCTGACTTATTTTATTACCAGGAGCATTTAATATTGATCAGGATTCATCAAACTATGGTAGATAGCCTGTTTTTATTCTGTTCTCAAGCTAAAAATGGTAGTTAGATTTTAAAGGACTATAAATAAAAAACAAAGGCCAAGGTCCTATGTGGCCAGCAAAACCTAAAATATTTGTTATCTGTTTCTTTACAGAAAAATTATGCCAATCCCTGATCTAGATAATATATAAACATAAACATATATGCAAAGCAGAAAGAGACAAATGCCTTTACACGTACAGAGAAAGAACTTATGGGATGGAGTTCAGAGGAAAAAAACTGAGTTCCATCTGGCGGTGCTCTAGTAGAGTACCTGGATTAGGTGGCATTTGAAAGAAAGTTAAAGTGGTCTTTGGATATGAGAAAATTGAAGAAAATGGTATTCCAAGTGAAGGAAACAAGACAATTAAAGTCACCAAGTTTGGAAAAGTGTAAGTTATATGTATGGGACATACTTAGCAGATTGAGCTTGGTTCTTCAAGCAGTGAGAAGTCTTTACGTGCTTTTAAACAGGGGTATGAGGTGAAATTTACTTCAGGGAGATTAATTACAGGAAGAGTACAGATGAGGAGACTGGCAAGATTATCCCAATAATCAAAGACAGTACTGTTCAAAGATGACTCTGAGATCTTGAACCTGAGGAGTCTACTACATGGTACCAAAAATGAAAATGTTGAGACATTTTACGTGCTCCTAATAACAATCTAGGTCTGATTATGTTTTTACTCCCCAGAACACTCAGCAAACTACACAGTGCATAGTAATCCCTTTAACATGTCTCAAATGATTGCAAATAGCTCCCAAAGAGACTCTTTTACAAAAAAATGTCTGGGTAAACACTCAGATGTAGACTTTCAACACATAGGTGAAAACACAGGTCTGGAACTAAGTGGGGAGCGCAAGGCTACAGATCTATTACATATATCAAGACCACCTGCTCACTAGTGCTAGATTAAACTAGCAATTGCTGAATAGTCAAATGAAGAGCAAATACAGAACTAGACATGTCTCAAGAGGTCTTAGAAGACAAAATATTGTAATTTAAAGGAAGACTAATTTTCAAGAAGCAGTAGGAAATCAAAGGTAAAAATGTTTCAGAGTGGCCAACATATGAGAATTATAAAGTAGATTGGATTTGGGTTACTACAAATCCATTGGGTTTGACTACTAAAATGAGTGGAAGAAAGTATAATGGGAAAAAAATTATGGAGTCATAAAACCTATATTTCAGTTCTTCCTTCTCCTATGTGCTGCAGAAAATCAGGAAGGCCATTAACCTTAATGGAGGCTCAGTTTTCTTAGCATAGGGAGGGTAATGCAGAATATCAAGTAAGATCCTGTGTTTTAAAGTACCCTTAATCTATAATTTTAATGTACAAATGACATTTGTTTTAAATAATATTGTAATATAATATTTAAAATCCATACTGTGTTTTAAATAATATTGATAATTCCATTATAACTTTTCTAGAATATCAAATATAAAAATACACACAAGTAGGCTTACTGAGGGCAGGGACTTTGACTATCTTGAGTATCACATAGTGAATGAACTGATGATTGAGTGAGAAGGAATGATATGAACCTTCATCTTAGGAATGTAATCATCCTCTAAGAGAGGAAAACAAATTTAGCAAAAGCATGAAATTTTTTTTCTGTGAAATGAAGTTCACTATAAATGATGAACAGTCATTCCCTGTTTGCAGATGACAAGATTGTAGAAAACCCCATCATCTCAGCCCAAAATATCCTTAAGCTGATAAGCAACTTCAGCAAAGTCTCAGGATACAAAATCAATGTGCAAAAATCACAAGCATTCTTATACACCAATAACAGACAAACAGAGAGCCAAATCATGAGTGAACTCCCATTCACAATTGCTTCAAAGAGAATAAAATACCTAGGAATCCAACTTACAAGGGATGTGAAGGACCTCTTCAAGGAGAACTACAAACCACTGCTCAACGAAATAAAAGAGGACACAAACAAATGGAAGAACAGTCCATGATCATGGATAGGAAGAATCAATATCGTGAAAATGGCCATACTGCCCAAGGTAGTTTATAGATTCAATGCCATCCCCATCAAGCTACCAATGACTTTCTTCACAGAATTGGAAAAAACTACTTTAAAGTTCATATGGAACCAAAAAAGAGCCCACATTGCCAAGAGAATCCTAAGCCAAAAGAACAAGGCTGGAGGCATCACACTACCTGACTTCAAACTATACTACAAGGCTACAGTAACCAAAACAGCATGGTACTGGTACCAAAACAGAGATATAGATCAATGGAACAGAACAGAGCCCTCAGAAATAATACCACACATCTACAAACACCTGATCTTTGACAAACCTGTCAAAAACAAGAAATGGGGAAAGGATTCCCTATTTAATAAATGGTGCTGGGAAAACTGGCTAGCCATATGTAGAAAGCTGAAACTGGATCCCTTCCTTACACCTTATACAAAAATTAATTCAAGATGGATTAAAGACTTAAATGTTAGACCTAAAACCATAAAAACCCTAGAAGAAAACCTAGGCAATACCATTCAGGACATAGGCATGGGCAAGGACTTCATGTCGAAAACACCAAAAGCAATGGCAACAAAAGCCAAAATTGACAAATGGGATCTAATTAAACTCAAGAGCTTCTGCACAGCAAAAGAAACTACCATCAGAGTGAACAGGCAACCTACAGAATGGGAGAAAATTTTTGCAATCTACTCATCTGACAAAGGGCTAATATCCAGAATCTACAAAGAACTCAGACAAATTTACAAGAAAAAACCAAACAACCCCATCAAAAAGTGGACGATGGACATGAACAGACACTTCTCAAAAGAAGACATTTATGTAGCCAACAGACACATGAAAAATGTTCATCATCACTGGCCATCAGAGAAATGCAAATCAAAACCACAATGAGATACCATCTCACACCAGTTAGAATGGCGATCATTAAAAAGTCAGGAAACAACAGGTGCTGGAGAGGATGTGGAGAAATAGGAACACTTCTACACTGTTGGTGGGACTGTAAACTAGTTCAACCATTGTGGAAGTCAGTGTGGCGATTCCTCAGGGATCTAGAACTAGAAATTCCATTTGACCCAGCCATCCCATTACTGGGTATATACCCAAAGGACTATAAATCATGCTGCTATAAAGACACATGCACACGTATGTTTATTGTGGCACTATTCACAATAGCAAAGGCTTGGAACCAACCCAAATGTCCATCAATTATAGACTGGATTAAGAAAATGTGGCACATATACACCGTAGAATACTATGCAGCCATAAAAAAAAAAGATGAATTCATGTCCTTTGTAGGGACATGGATGAAGCTGGAAACCATCATTCTCAGCAAACTATTGCAAGGACAGAAAACCAAACACCACATGTTCTCACTCATAGGTGGGAATTGAACAATGAGAATGCTTGGACACAAGAAGGGGAACATCACACACTGGGGCCTGTTGTGGGGTGGAGGGAGTTGGGGGAGATATACCTAATGTTAAATGACGAGTTAATGGGTGCAGCACACCAACATGGCACATGTATACATATGTAACAAACCTGCACATTGTGCACATGTACCCTAGAACTTAAAGTATAATAAAAAAAAAAAGAAAAAAAGATTGTCTAGGCACTAACGATGTTGATTCTCTCTTGAATATTTTGGCCATATTACTTGAAATGACTTACTGAAAAAAAACCCTCCAAATTTAGGGGACTATTATTTTCCCCAAATCTGTAAGAAAGTAAATCAAAAATTGATATAAATAAACAATTCTGTCAAAATAAGTCAACAAAATAAATTTAATCAGGGGTTTTAGATGTCTCAACAAATGAGCTGCTAGACAATTCTATTATTTTGGCACCTTCTTTTTCTCAACCTGTCCATTTGAATTGGTGCTGGATCCACCCTAAAAATTAATAGGTGTTTTCAAAGTGGCAGATCTTATAATTTTAATTGTAACAGCTAGAACCTCTGGTAGTAATTCTCACATCTAGCAAAGTATATAATCCCCAACATCTGCTTTACTGTTCCCAGGCCCCAAAACCTTGGTGAAAAAAACTTTTTTAAAAAAGATTTGCTGATTTGGCTCATTACAATTTGAAGATATCCAACTTCAAGTAGACCCTTCAAACTTTGTGGTTATATTTGTATTCATCAAATTCTTTATAACGTTGCTTACAAATATTTTCATTTTCCTTAACTCCTGTGCTTATACTCCCTCTTTCTCCTCCTATTTACAGAGAAAACCAAGATAATCTATCCAGTGAGATCTCTCTATTTTCCTGCACATCTCAAAAGTCTCTCTTTTTTGCTCCTTCCATCCACTTAAGGAAAAAGATGCATTCTCTCTCTCTCTCTTTGTTTTTCCCGAAGTCATTTCTTCATCTGTACCTGGAATCCCATTCCTTCTTATCTCTTCCAGAATATTATCCCATTTGTCTCCTTTCTCTGTTGCATCTTTAGCCTTCCTTATTACTGGTTCTTTCTATCTGCAAGTTTCCCAGGTTCACAAGATTCTCATTTCTCCTTTAGCGACCATCCATCTCTCCTTCCTTTGACCAATACCCTTCCAGAAGAGTAATCTTCACTCATTTTTTTCAATTCATCTCATCTTCTCACCCATTAACTTCTTGCATCTGTATTTTGCCTCTTATATAAGTATACCAAAACTGCTCTATCAATGTCACTATCACTTTCTTAATGGTCAAACCCTGTTCTCTAACCTCATCTTCTTAGGCCTTTTGGTCATTTGAGACGGTTGACCACCCCATGTTTGCATTTGCTTCAGTTATGGTGTGTTCACATCCCTCTCTGAAAACCCCTCTGTCTGTGAAAGTGGCTCCTTCCTTCTGTTCACTTGAAGTAGACATTTCTCAAGGTTCTGACCCAATCTTCTCCATTACCTCTTAGTGATCTCACTCATTCCCACAGCTTCAATGATACCTTTAAGAGGAATGATTCCCACATCTCTGTTAAATGTGACCTTTCTTTGAGTCATTTTTTTAACTGCCTGTTAGGTATCTTTCTGTTTCTATGCACCTAAAATGCTACTGGTTCAAATAAAACTCAAAATTTCACCCTTTTCTAAACCTACTTCTCCTCCCACTCACTTTTCAATCACTTTAAGTGGGTCACCTTACTCTCAGTGTCTCAAGCTAAAAAGCTTAGGGTCATGTTGACTTTTCTCCATATCCAGTAACTCATCAAATCTTGTTAAAGCTACCATCTAAAATAGCTGTCAGAAAAGATAGAGAGTGATGAATTAGCGTCAGAAGACCTGAGCAAGTTACACTTATTCAAACTTTCATTTCCTTAGTAGTAAAACAATGCTAATATCAAGGTTAATCATACTAATACCTTAAATACCACAATAAATCCTTCCCTGATTTCCCCCAAACAAATGTATTATCTCCGACATCTGAACTCCAATAATAATTTATCTGTAGTCCTTTCATGGCATCTATCCTACATCTCACCATGTATTCTACATAGCTATTTGTGGACCTGTCTTATCTCTTTCCCTGAGAAGAGCTGTATGCTCCTTTAATTTGGGAAACATGCCTTATTTCCCTGTTTCTGTTGAGAGACTGTATAGTGTCTTCCCCATAGCAGGAGCTTCACAACTGGAAAATTAATGAAATTGATTAGTTGATTGGAACAAATGTATTTCCTTCATTTCTGGATCAAATGTTAACCAGAATGCATAAATCCTTAGATTAAATGATAACAAATGGAGAATAAGGAAGATCAGGAACAACAAAAAAATAAAAAGGCTTAACAGAGATAGAAAAAAATAATAATGAAACAAGTGGATTGAGATTATTTTAATTACAGGAAAAAGAAAGAAAGATTAGACAAGCTGGGAGGTGAAAGAGGATGAAATTGCTATTTAGAAGGCTCAGCTTATTATAAATATTGTAATTAAACTAGAATCTTCTCCTGAGGGGATTTAAAAGAGCAAACAAAAAAGGAATCTACTTAGATAAATAAAATGGGGGGTATAGCTAAACAGGATTTTCAAGCTGCTTTGTAAAACAAGTTAGATTACTTTTCGTTTACAAAAGCATCATGAAACTTGAAATTTGTTTCATTCTTCAATAATGGAAAGAGTTAAATGATTTAAAATGACCATTTTCTTCAACCCTCTGCTGGGACTTTGTCCTGAGAGAAAAATCAATATGGCTGTGTCCAACTACAAGTTGAACAAGTTTGTAGTTGAACACAGCCATATTGATGAGGTCTTACAGGGGTAGGCTCAGTTTCTCCAATATGTTAGGTATTTGCATATATACTTCTAATTTCTCTGTTTTTGTAACTACATGTGGGTAAGGGGGTGCATAAGTATTAGATACTAATTCACTTCCATCACCAATTGTCCTTCATTTGCAAATATTTCACTCCCAGCTCTGCATTGTTCAATTTCAGTTCCAATTTTGCTCCTTCGTAATTGAATGGTTTTGCACTAGCTAAGAACTTAAATTGAAGAAGGTTGGGACCTTGTTTTGTTTACTGCTTTATCCTCCAGTTCTTAGGGCAATTTCTGGAACATAATAGGCAATCAATAAATATTTATTGAGTAAATGACTGAATTTCTCTGTGCTTCCGTTTTTTTCACCTTTTTAGGATTAACCAGGATATAATATTGAAACTGCCTAGCATGGAGTATATACCCAATAGTTATTAATTCTTTCTTTTCCCTATTAACTAAAGAATAAGGATTCATCCAAAGTCATGTAAGAATTGCTGGCAAAGTGGATTGGAATCCAAATGATAGGACATTTTAAATCTCTCTGCATATATCCTAGGCAAGCATAGCAATTCTCATACTATGAAAATAATGGGTTATCTAGAACTAACTCTGAAAGCCAGGCGTATCAAGCGCAATATGCATCCAAATATGCATATCCCCCAGATTATGCGTAAAATGAAAGAAAAAGGGAGAGGGAAAGGAAGAACAGGAATGTGTAAAGTGACTGGCCAAGTAACAGAAAAAGACACACTCTCCTCTCCCAGGCCTTTCGCATCTCCCCCTCCATACCTCCCCTTCCCTACCTCCATCCTTTTCCAGATTTATTGCGTAAATATTTGATTCTGCAAAAGGAGTAACAGGCAACTGATTTAGCTGTAATAACATGCCTTTTCAATATTTACATGGATATATGAAAACTCAAGCAAATGTCCAAAACAATCACTCCTCAACTCAGAGCCTCAGGTTCATACCGACACACATGTACAACTAGCAGCCTGCTTAGCTAAGGAGCCATGAGAAGATTATTTTTAATAAATAAGTAAATGAAGAAGAAAGGGTTTAGATACAGTAGAAGCTTAGTATATCTTCCCCACTCACCTAGAATTATAGCAAGCAGGACCCTAATCTAACCCTTTCCTTTCCACAGCTGAAGCAAATAGTTTATTTTATCTTAAAAGGGAAGGGCAGGATGGTTTCCCATCATGGCAGAGAAATAAAGAGCAAAGCAAAGAATTGTTGTAGTCCTATCTGGATCATACTGTTGCCAATTGTGAAACTGATGTCCTTACAAACTCATAGAGCCTCCTGTTGTAGCTAAAGAAGGGGTATGTGTGCATGAATGCAAATGCATATGTTGAGGACGGCTTATTATGGTGGAACCTTAGTTTGTGAAATGTAAGGATTTATATCTCAGTAAAAAAATAATAATGTAATCTTCTAAAAAACTCATTGCTGGGTACAAAAGTTCACACACCACAGGCAATAAAGGCATAGGGACACTTTTTAACTTTTGACCTTTAATTTTCATCTTCCTAGTCCATATCTCCATGGCAAAGGTAAATAGCCTGAAAACTCCAACCCCGGTGCAGCAGTTGACAGAGCTTTTATGTGAAGCTTGTAAAAGAACTTTGTCCCTTTTTTCTTTCGTTCCAAGTGCATAAAAGTCTTTTGTAGCATAAGGGTGGGGCTATAGAAGAGGAAAATCTTTACAACCCAAGAATTTCCAACCTGCTTGGAAGTATTGCATCTCTGCGTCAGAATATATAGACGCATGGTTGTCTGGCATTAAAGATGGCATTTATTGATACTGATAATCAGCAATTTACTTTGTAACTGTAAGAAAGTCCAACAATCTGATCTTAAGGATCTGGTAACTGATTAAGTCTTTTTGTTTAAGCAATTAACTTTTAAAGAATTACATGTTGGGAAAAGTTTGTGTCTTACCTGTTCAGGATTTTGTACTACATATTTCCTAATAGTGGTCTGTGGATATGTAGTAACTTTTACTGTTGGAGAATGAAGTTCCTGTGAAGAAAAGACAAAAGCTGGATATAATCATAATTATTTAATGAGCTTGGAGCTATCAATAATAATAGGGAACAATTTCCAGGGTTAAATTTTTAGTTATTTGCATGAATGATAATGTATGATTTTATGATTTAGTTAATTTTAATTTCAGAAACATGTATAAAACATGTGTTCTGTGCCCAACATTTTACTGGGTACTTGTATTATACTCATTTCATGGTATTTCATCCACATTCCAAACTATATTTGACAAGCATTTTAAAATGCTTCTTTCATTATAAATGATTACAAGAAAATAATACCTCAATAGTGATGAATTAAACCTCTGGTTTGGAAAAGACATGTTAAAAAAAATGAAAAGAGACACAAAGAGAAAAACGTGTATGTGTGTGTAGTTAAACATATAAATCTTCAGTGTGCTGGAAAGAGAGGACCATAGATATCATTGTAAAATGTTGATGGGAAAAGAGTTTTTTTCGGGGGTTCATGTAGATTTATTTATTATTTTTAACTTTTATTATAGGTTGAGGAGAACATATGCAGGTTTGTTATATAGGTAATTTCATGTCACAGGGGTTTGTTATACAGATTATTTCATCACCCAGGGACTAAGCCTAGTACCCAGTAATTATTTTTACTAATCCTCTCCCTCCCCCCACCCTCCATCCTCAAGTGTGGGCCAGTGTGTATTGTTCCCCTTTTTGTGTCCATCATTTCTCATTATTTAGCTCCCACTTATAAGTGAGAACATGCGGTATTTGGTTTTCTGTTCCTGTGTAAGTTTGTTAAGTTTAATGGCCTACAGCTCCATCCATGTTCCCACAGAAGACATGATCTCATTCTATTTTATGGCTACCTAGTATTCCATGGTATATATATATATATATACCACATTTTCTTTATCCAATCTGTCATTAATGGGCATAGTGATTTCATATCTTTGCCTTTGTGAACAATGCTGCAATGAACATTCATGTACATGTGTCTTTATGGTAGAATGATTTATATTCCTTAGGATATATACCCAGTAATGGGATTGCTGGGTTGTATACCTGGTAAGGGGATTGCTGGTAAAAGGGTAGTTCTATTTTTGGCCCTTTGAGGAATTGCCACGCTGCTTTTCACAATGGTTGAGCTAATTTACACTCCCACCAACAATGTATAAGCTTTCCCTTTTCTCCACAGCCTCACCAGCATCTGTTAGGTTTTATTTTCTTCTGACTTTTTAATAATAGTCATTCTGACTGTTACGAGGTGGAATCTCATTGTGGTTTTGACTTGCATTTCTCTAATGATCAGTGATATTGAGTTTCTTTTCATATGCTTGTGGTTACATGTATGGCTTCTTTTGAGAAGTGTCTGTTCATGTCCTTTGCCCACTTTTTAATCAGGTTGTTTGTTTTTCTCTTGTAAATTTGTGCAAGTTCCTTATAGATGCTGGATATCAGACTTGTCAAATGTGCAGCTGACAAATATTTTATCCCATTCTGTAGGTTGTCGTTTCACTCTGTTGATAGTTTCCTTTAATGTGCAGAAGCTCTTTAGTTAAGTTAGATTTTATTTGTCAATTTTGCTTTTGTTGGGATTACTTTTGACATTTTGTTTCTATGTCCAGAATGGTATTGCTTAGGTTGTCTTCCAGGGTTTTTAGAGTTTGGGGTTTTACATTTAAGACTGTAATCAATCAATCTTGAGGTGATTTTTGTATATGGTATAAGGAAGGGGTCCAGTTTCAATCTTCTGCATGTGGCTAGCCAGTTATCCCAGCTCCATTTATTGAATAGGGAGTCCTTTCCCCATTGCTTGTTTTTGACAGCTTGGTCAAAGATCTGATAGTTGTAGGTGTGTGGCCTTATTTCTGCGCTCTCTATTCTGTTCCATTGGTCTACGTGTCTGTTCTTCTACCAGTACCATGCTGTTTTGTTTACTGTAGCTCTGCAGTAGTTTGAAGTTGGGTAGCGTGATGTCTCCAGCTTTGTTCTGTTTGCTTAGGATTGCCTTGGCTATTTGGCCTCTTTTTCTCATTCCATATGAATTTTAAAATAGTTTTATTTCTAGTTCTGTGAAGAATATCCTTGGTAGTTTAATAGGAATAGCATTGAATCTATAAATTGCTTTGGGCAGCATGGCGATTTTAACAATATTGATTCTTCCTATCCATGAGCATGGAATGTTTCTCCATATTTGTGTCATCTCTGATTTCTTTGAGCAGTGTTTTGTAATTCTCATTGTAGAGATCTTTCACCTCACTAGTTAGCTGTATCCCTAGGTATTTTGTGTGTGTGTGTGTGTGTGTATGTGTGTATGTGTGTGTGGCAATTGTGAAAGGGATTGCATTCCTGATTTTGCTCTCGGCATAATTGTTGTCCGTGTATAAGAATGTTAGTGATTTTGCATATTGATTTGGTATCCTGAAATTTGGCTGAAGTTGTTGATCAGCTTAAAGTAGTTTTTGGCCAAGACTATGGGAGTTTCTAGATATAGAATCATGTCAACTGCAAACAGGGATAGTTTGATTTCCTCTGTTTCTATTTTAAAGTTCTTTATTTCTTTCTCTTACCTGTTTGCTCTGACCAGGACTCCCAGTACTATGTTGAATAGGAGTGGGGAGAGAGGGCATCCTTGTCTTATGCTGGTTTTCAAGGGGAATGCTTCCAGCTTTTTCCCTTTCACTGTGATGTTGGCTATAGGTTTGTCACATATGGCTCTTATTATTTTAAAGTATGTTCCTTCAATACGTAGTTTATTGAGACTTTTTAACATGAAGCAATGTTAATTTTATCAAAAGCCTTTCTGCATTTATTGAGATAATCATGTGGTTTTGTCTTTATTTCTGTTTATGTGATGCATAGCA
Source organism: Pongo abelii (assembly GCF_028885655.2). Taxonomy (NCBI): domain Eukaryota; kingdom Metazoa; phylum Chordata; class Mammalia; order Primates; family Hominidae; genus Pongo; species Pongo abelii. Next base: position 90,870,711 of record NC_072008.2, read on the forward strand.
TTTATTGATTTGTGAATGTTGAAACAGTGTTGCATCCCAGAAGTGAAACCTATCTAACAGTGGTGGATTGGTTTTTTGATGTGCTGCTGGATTAAGTTTGCAAGTATTTGGTGGAAGATTTTTGCATCAATGCTCATCAAGGATATTGGCCTGAAGCTTTCTCTTTTTTTTGTTGTGTCTCTGCCAGATTTTGGTATCAGGATGATACTGGCCTCATAAAATGATTTGGGGAGGAGTCCCACCTCTTCAATTTTTTGTAGTACTTTCAATATGAATGGTACCATCTCTCCTTTGTACATCTGGTAGAATTTGGCTGTGAATCCATCTGGTCCTGGGCTTTTTTTGGTTGTTAGGCTATTTATTACTGATTCAATTTTGGAGCTCATTATTGGTCTGCTCAGAGATTCAATTTTTTTCCTGCTTCAGTCTTGGGAGGAAAAATGTGTCCAGGAATTCATCCATCTGTACTAGGTTTTTCAGTTTCTATGCATAGAGGTGTTTGTAGCAGTTTCTAATGGTTATTTTTATTTCTCTGAGGTCAGTGGTAACATCCCCTTTGTCATTTCTAAGTGTGTTTATTTGGATCTTCTCTCTTTTCTTCTTTATTAGTCTTTCCAGCAGCATATCTGCCTTATTAATTTTTTTGAGAAAACGAACTCCTGGATTTGTTGATCTTTTGAAATTTTTTTGCATCTCAATTTCCTTTAGTTCAGCAATGATTTGGTTATTTCTTGTCTTCTGCTAGCTTTGGGGTGGGTTTGCTCTTCATTTTCTAATTCTTTCTGTTGTGATGTTAGGTTGTTAATTTGAGATCTTTCTAACTTCTAGTTGTGGGTGTTTAATGCTATAAATTTTCCCTCTTAACACTGCCTTAGCTGCATCCCAGAGATTCTGGTATGTTGTATCTTTGTTCTCATTAGTTTCAAAGAACTTCTTGATTTCTGCCTTATTGTCATTATTTACCCAAAAGTCACTCAAGAGCATGTTGTTTAATTTCCATGTAATTGCATGGTTTTCAGCGATTTTTAAAACTTTGACTTCTATTTTTATTGTGCTTTGGTCCAAGAAGGTGTTTGGTATGATTTCAGTTCTCTTGCATTTCCTGAGGATTGTTTTATATCTGACTGTTTGGTGGATTTTAGAGTGTGTGCTACGTGATGATGAGAAGAATGTATATTATGTTGTTTTGGGGAGGAGAGTTCCGTAGAGGTCTATCTGATATATTTGGTCAAATCTTGAATTCAGGACCTGAGTATCTTTGTTAATTTTCTGTCTTGATGATCTGTCTGATCCTTTCAGTGGAGTGTTGATATCTCCCACTATTATCGCATGGGAGTCTACATCTCTTTGTAGGTCTCTAAGAACTTGCTTTACGAATCTTGGTACTCCTGTGATGGGTGCATATATATTTAGGATAGTTAAGTCTTCCTGTTAAATTGAAATCTTTACTATTATGTAATGCCCTTCTTTGTCTTCTTTTTAATCTTTCTTAAAGTCTGTTTTGTCTGAAATTAGAATTGCAACCCATGCTTTTTTATTTTTTTTTTCATTTTCTTGGTAGATTTTTCTCCATCCCTTTATTTTTAGCCTATGGGTGTCATTGTATGTGAGCTGGGTCTCTTGAAGACAGCATTTTTTAGGGGGAGTCTTGGTTCTTCATCCAGCTTGCCATTCTGTGCCTTTTAACTGAGGCATTTAGTCCATTTACATTCAAGGTTGGTATTGAAATGTGTGCATTTGATTCTGTTATTATTTTGTTAACTGGTTATTATGCCGGCTTGTTTGTGTGGCTGCTTTATAATGTAACTGATCTGTGCACTTAAGTATGTTTTTCTATTGACTGGTAATGATCTTTACTTTCCATGTTTAGTGCTCCTTTCAAGATCTCTTGTAAGGCAGGTCTGATGGTAACAAACTCCCTTAGCATTTGCTTATCTGAAAATAATCTTATTTCTGCTTTGCATAAGAAGCTTAGTTTGGCTGGATATGAAACCCTTGTTTGATGATTTTTTTCTTTAATAATGTTGAATATAGGCCTCTACTCTCTCCTGGCTTGTAGGGTTTCTGCTGAGAGGTCCACTGTTAGCCTGATGGGGTTTCCTTTGTAAGTGACCTGCCCTTTCTCTCTAGCTGCTGTTAACATTCTTTCTTTCATTTCAACCTTGGAAAATCTGCTGTTTATGTGTCTTGAGGATGATCTTCTTGTGTAGAATCTTGCATGGTTCTCTGTATTTTCTAAATTTGACTGTTGGCCTCTCTAGCAAGGCTAGGGACGTTTTCATGGACCATATACTCAAATGTGTTTTCCAAGATTTTGCTTTCTCCCTGTCCCTTTCAGAGTTGCCAGTAATTCATAGATTTAGCTTGTTTACATAATCCCATATTCCTCAGAGATTTTGTTCATTCCTTTTCATTCTTCTTTTTCTTTATTTTTGTCTGACTGTCTTATTTCAGAGAGCCAGTCTTCAGTTCCTGAGATTCTTTCCTTGGCTTGATGTATTCTTCTTTTAATACTTGTGATTGCATTGTGAAATTCTTCTAGTGTGTTTTTTCAGCTCTATCAGATCAGTTAGGTTCTTTTTTTTTTTTTTTTTTTTACTAGCTATTCCACATATTGGCTTTTGTATCATTTTATTGTGATTATTAGTTTTCTCAGATTGGGTTTTGCCATTCTCCTAAATCTCAATGATCTTTATTTCTATCCATATTCTGAATTCTATTTCTGTTATTTCAGCCAGTTCAGCCTGGTTAAGAACCCTTGTTGGAGAACAAGTGTGATCATTTGGAGGACATAAGCCACTCTGGCCTTTTGAGTTGCAAGAGTTCTTGCATTGGTTCTTTCTTATCTCTGTGTGTGGGTGTTCCTTTAACTGCAGTGTAGGTTGACTACAGTCAATAGACTTCTTCTTTGGATGTCTTCACAGGGCTGAGGTTTTGTGCAGGGTCTAAATAGCTGACTTCTTGTCTTTGGTTTCACAGGGGGTTATGTTAGTGAGGTATTGCTGTTGAAGCTTTGGGTTGTCATCCAATAGGTGGCGCTTAGGCATGGTGGTCTGTTGGTAGGCTCCTGCTCTGTCCGGTTGCTCCTCTGTTATTTCCTCACAGTTGCAGCTATGCTCCCTCTCAATGCCCTGAAAGTGTGGGCTCCTCTCCCACTTGAGTGCTGGCTATAGACTGTGGCTTGGCACTCCAGGGATGTCCATTACAGCTCTATGGCGATATCAGTGTTTGTTTTCTTCTCAACTTGGAGGCAGCAGAGAGGACCTTAGCAGTGGTTGTGGCCAAAGGTCTTTTACTTGTCTCCTTGGGGCTCCACCCAGGGAGATACAGGTCAGCAGTCACTCAGTGCTATCAGCCCGGGATGGGGGTTCTGTGCTGTAGGCCTAAGTCGGGGGTTCCCTGCCTGGTAATGAGCAGGTGAGTGGTTCCATGGCAGGGAAAAGAGTTAATATCATCCATATAAAGAGAGTTCTTATATACCAATGAGAACAAAATCACACTTACAGAAAAATGAGCAAATGACATGAACAATTTATAAAAAATAAAAGCAAATGGTTAATAAACTTAACAAAAAGTGTTCAGCCAAACTAGGAATGAAACATAGCAGAAGAATGCCATATTTTTACTGGAAAATTTAAAAAATAATGCTGATGAAGGTTCAGTAGGGCAGGTATTCTCTTATGGAGAGGGGAAAGATTGAATAATCATCCATAGGCTGGAATATGTAGCCATTAAATAATGATCTTGGATAATACAAATTTATATTAAAAGCTCATAATATCATATAAGTGAGAAAATGAGGATATAAAACTGTATATGTGGTATAAACTCAATTTTGTATTTGAATGGAAGAAAACACAACAAAATATAAAGAGTAGTAATCTCTAGGTGGGGGAAGGAATCATGAGTGATTTTTGTTTTTGCTTCTTTATATTCTTTTATAGTTCTAACATTTTCTACAACAAACACATATTTTCATTATCAGAAATAATATGTACAGTAAACCCAATTTTAAAGCCCTTAATTATGAAAAATAAAATAGTTAATACAATTTTTTGACTGGATTTGAGTGTAGTCAACACCCCTGTGATTTAAGTGAATCAATCTCACTTCACTGGTCCTGTAGGGCTGCATTTCTAAGTCAATTATAACCTTTATCCCACTGTCCAGTGGTTTGTTATGTATGTGGCCCATGCTAGTCTGTGAGCTCCTTGAAAATAGTGATTGTGTCTAATTTATCTTTGTGCAATATGTGGCACATACTTGGTGTTCAGCAAATGTAAGCTGAGTAAGTGCATTACTCTAATTGACCTAACTCTAATCTAGACCAAACTGAGAAGTGGTAGGGAAACTTTTCTTTGATAATCTTCTTATTTTTCTGCATAATATCATATTTTCCCTGCTGTGCTCAAGGACTAAAGACCAGTTTTTGTTCATTTGTCTCCTCACTGTCCAAGTTCACATCCTGACCCCGCATCTGGGTCAGATTGTTTCCTTAAAACAGCATCTCCCGCCTTCCTACACTCTAAATCCCATAACCCCTTTACTCCTCTTTCGTGTAACAACAAACTTAGTGTGCTTTATATTTTGCTTTCTTCGAATTTACTTTTTGATACATGGCAATTACTTAATGAAACACATATTTCAATATGCTGTTTATTATTATAGCTACCTTTTGGATACACAACGCCTAGATTGAAGAATAATCCTAAAAGTGGGATTATTAGGCCATAAAGGCTAAGGAAATAGATCCTTGTGTGTCTTTCAAATCATACACCTATAAGAAGAGTTAGTTATGACTCTATAACTTATTCTCTCTGAATATGAACTCATAATACTATCACTCATAAAGCCAAGTCTTCAATCAATCTGAGATCTCGTTATTTCACCCATACTCACTTGGCTAAATTAAACTGCACTCAAACTAAAAGCAGTTAGATTGAATAGGCAATGAAACAGAAGAGTCTGATTCACAGCACTTGTTTCACATTACTTTTATGGGCTGAGGTGATTCTCATATATGAGAATCCTCTTTCATATTTTATGATCCTCACATGGTGTGAATGTGTAAACTCTTATGAGGGTCTAAAGATTGCTTACATACATGAAGACTTCCATATAAAAAAGAGGAACAAATCTAATGTAATTCACAACTTCTTTTACCTGTTCAGTATTTTGGGTTATATGTAGAGTACTTGGGGCACATGTAGATATTTTTAAAGTTGGAGAATGGAGTTCCTGTTAAGAGAAACAAAAGGGAGTTCAGAAATTATTTGAAAGTCTTAAGTTCCCATGGTATTTTTTCGTTATTTTTATAATAATGCGGTTAGTCAGAAATAAGAGCATTATTTAGTGCTTTCTTAGATAATGTCCATCTTTCCAAAGAACTAAATTACTTTGTTGTCTTCTCACATAACCCAAAGATAAAAGAGTTTCTAGAGTGCTTTCATAGCAATACATTCTACTTGTACTGTTAGGTTGCATTCTTTTTGTTTCCGCTTCAAGAACTCTGCATTCATATACACCCCAATGTTATTATATGCTTGCAATTAACAAGATATAATATTTTATCAAACAAAACTTTTCTTTCAGTATTTGTTTTATTTCTTTTTTAAAATTCTTATACATTTAAGGGGTACAAGTGCAGTTTTGTTACATGGATATTTTGCATAGTGGTGAAGTCTGGGCTTTTAGAGTAACCATCAGCCAAACAGTGTACATTGTACTCATTAAATAATTTCTCATCAAATGACATAAAATTTAATAATTATCAAACCAAGAGATAGACACCCCATTCTTCATGATGTGCTTATTTCACATTGCATGCCTGTATCAAAACATCTTATGCACCCCATAAATATATACATTTACTATGTGCCCAAAATTTTAAAAATAAAATAAAACTTAGAAAAAATAATTCTCAAACCAATATAAGAAACTCCCTTTGAAAACTCAACTAAGAGTAATTTTAAGAGTAAATTTTAAAATACCTTTGAAGAAGGTAGTTTGAAGAGTAAATTTAAGAGTAAATTTCAAACTACCTTTGAAAACGCAACTAAGAGTAATTAATTTTAAATCAATTCAAGCTAACTCTTAATTATGCTTTGTCTATTCTGCTTCTAGTCTAATTTCAAAGAGTAGGCTCTGTTGTTAAAATAACCTGTAAAAGTGAAAGAATATAATCTTTTAAAATGGTCCAATAAAATGATCAATCTATCCATCACGCTGGCATTGTTTACATATTTCCTCAAAACCAACAAAACTGCAATCACTTCATTAGTGTGCAAAGAATTGATGGCATTACTCAATCTCCCCATACCTTACCATAATTTACAATCAATTGGCACAACTCCAGTATATTTTCCTACAAAGGTATAAATATTTTTTCTTTAGAACAAGGGAACTATTAAAAATCAGAATCATTAATTTACAAGGGAAACACTGACAGACTCATACAGAACTATAGCTGTAATGTAGGTGTTACGTGTGTTCTTAAAACAGGACTATGCATTTACTCAAACTGCCAAATGTTCTGAATTCTTTCTTGTTGTTGTTGTTGTTGTTGAACTTGTAACATTTTCATCCTCCGCCACCCTATATATCAACAGCAATACTGCAGGCTCAGTATTTCTAGGAATCTTTTGCATATGTTCTCAGATTTTCTGCTAATAATTGAGAAGACTTGCTCAGACAAATGCAGAGAATTACAGTTTATAGACAAAACAGGTACACATTATCCAGTTTAGGAAAATGGTTATAAATACAACCATGTGCAGGCAGGTTTGGCCCACAGACCCAAGAGGAGCAGATTCAAGAAGACAAGAAAAAAGAGGCGTGCTCTTTAGTTATGGAGTAACACATGAACACATTCTTAATATAAACATTTATATAGATAAGGTTAAAGACCTTCTCTTGACCATCTTCCCTCCACTCACTTACCTAGAAGTGACTATTGTTGTCAGTTAAGGTGTCTTTACATAAATACCTATGTATAAATAGTAATATGATTGCTTTTATTGTTCTACAACTTAAACCAAATAGTGTCTCTTGTATTATGTACTAGATACATATTTTAACTCACTATTTTCAATTAATAGTATTCCAAAATGCTTGTTTTATAGCTTGTTTTTATGTTTTCCTACCAATTAACATTTATATTATTTCCAGGTTTCCACTGTGCTGCAATGAGCATCCTTGTACAACATGTTTCTTTAGAATCCCACACAGAATTGGGATTGCTGGGGCATGGAGTATGTGTGTTATTCATTTGAACAGATACTGCCCAATTAATTTCCCAAATTTGACTATGATAATTATACATCCACCAGCAGTGAGTGAAGGTATTCATGACTAGAGGATGTTTGGTCTGTTTAGGCTGGGGCTAATAATATTATACTAGTATCATTCTGAGAAGACAGCTATGCACATGGCTAGTATCTGATAGCTGTTGTAGAAATGATAGCTCTGTCCTTCTTGTAACCAATTCAATATGATGGCATTAGCAAATGAAACATAGCAAACCTTACTAGCCAACTGGACTAGCTTTTAAGATACAAAAGAGTACTAAGAAGTTTTATAAATCTGCAGAAATTTAAACAAATAGGAATACACACACATCACACATCACAGATAAAGACATTTATTTATGCTAGTATAAGCAGTATTACTTTATTCAGATGTTAAGATAATAGACATTTAAATGGCAAACAGTTGTATTTGAGCAAAGACTAGTCTTGCCCTAAAATGAAGGCATTCTTTAATCTTCTTATATGTGGAAAGCTGGAACATTAATTCCATAGATTATAATGTACTCAATTATTTTTAGCCCTACTTCAGCCTTCATTATTAGAATTGATCATCTAGACAAATGTGGCTTTCCCACGCAACCCTCATGGAAACATTAGAGAACAAATGTAATAGGTTCAAAAATTACAACATTAAAATGTAGCTTAATATGAGTCAAACATATTTAGACATATGGTGTTGACCAGCATGAATTTAAATTGCATCAGTATGGATTTAGGCTGATCATAAGGGGGAAAACCTCTCTGAAAATAGGTTTATTAATTCCAGAAAGACTTGCTAAAGAAAACCCCTTTTCCCTGGAAGTCTACAAAATTAGGTAAGATGGTGTGAGTAAATGTCCAAAATGAACAAAATCTTGATGTTGAAAGGTACTTTCAATGGCATCAAGATCTAGGCAAGATTGCAGCAAGTCATCCCATAAATAGCCATTGACCATTCCATAGAAAGTGATCCAAAATATTTTTGAACGAATGAATGAAAGGAGATCTTAGTTTTAAAAGCACTCCAGGAATAACAATCCAAATCTCCCTCTTAATAATCTGTATCAGTCAGTGTTTAATTTTGTTACTCATCTGTATATAGCTTACCTAAATCCTTCATGTTGAAACTATTAAATTCAATGAACAGTCATGTTTTTTGTTTTTATGCCTTTTGTGCCACAGCCCCACATTCCTGATGACCAAATAATTGAAGGCGATAATGGGGTGGTGGTGGCTATCATGACATAGTGGAAAAAGTGCTAGACTTGGAGTCAGGAGCCCTGGATTTTATTCCCATTTATATTACTAGCCACTTTTGTAATACTGGTCAACTCATGTTCTCTCTCTGAGATTTGTTTCCTTATGTGAGAAATGAGAAATGGGATATGGGTGTGGGCGAGTGTGGATTAGAGGATCTTTAAGTTCGTTTCTATTTCTGACATTCTGTGAATATAAGAGACCATTCCCAACTTATTTTTCCATACAAACAAAACAATTTCAAATTTTTTAAACTTGTCAGTATTGTTTTCCTTTTGATGATGATTATAATGATAACTAACACCTATTAATAGCTTTCTATGCCAAACATGTTACATAGCTCATTCTCTTTAACACGCAAAATAACCCCATAAAGAAGATACTATTATGACCCCATTACATACACAAGTAAAGTTAGACAGAGGTGGGATAGGTAACCAGATGGAGATTACACAGCTAATGCTAAGGTGCTGGAATTCCAACTCAGCATGACTCCAGAACTCATGCTCTTAATCACTATATTTTGCCACTTTTATTGTTGCCTCATTATGTTTTCTGTTTTTCAAGTTGTGTAACCTAATTATATGGTTAAGTTTGACTAGTCCTTATAACAGAAGGTCAAATACTGGGACTTTTAAAATTATTCACTGTCAAAAGCAACTTTGGAGGCCTGAAAATAAGACACCCACCCACAAGTGGCTGTGTGAGAGAACAGCCTTGATTAGATAATTTAAGCTTCCATAAACTCAATAGAATTTGTAAAACGTGTGATATATTTACAGAGTGTACTCACAAGCCTCTAAAACTCAATAAACCATTGAATTTTTGTTTAATACTCATATCATCTAATCTCTTCAATTTTGCAGGAAGACCTTACTTTTTCTGATAAAATATTCAGCATTTTGTTTAGTCACTTATTCCTGTGGGTCAGACTTGCTATATACACAAACATTATACTTTATTGGCAACTTTAAGTAGAGTCTGATGAAAAAGAATTTGGGGCCGGGCGCAGTGGCTCACGCCTGTAATCCCAGCACTTTGGGAGGCCGAGGCGGGTGGATCACGAGGTCAGGAGATCGAGACCATCCTGGCTAACATGGTGAAAACCCGTCTCTACTAAAAATACAAAAAAATTAGCTGGGTGTGGTGGCGGGCGACTGTATTCCCAGCTACTCGGGAGGCTGAGGCAGGAGAATGGCGTGAACCCGGGAGGCGGAGCTTGCAGTGAGCCGAGATCTCGCCACTGCACTCCAGGCTGGGCGACAGAGCGAGACTCCGTCCCAAAAAAAAAAAAAAAAAAAAAAAGAATTTGGTTTATAATTATGTGGGCTTGGTTCTAACATATACAGGTCCTTTTTTTTCCTGCACTGCTTCAAGTAATGATTTTCAATTTTGGGAAAGTTATAACAGCTCTCTTCCTCGTATTCTTTCTTTACTTTTTATGAAGTACATAGGGCATTACCAATTTTAAGACCAGAGTAGATTAAAATCAGTCTGTTTTGGGGATAATTTCGTTACATCACTTGAGATAATTGTCCATACCTTTGTACACACTAAATCTGAGCTAGGAAACTCTGGTTTCCCTAGAGAATTCATTATTCACAAAAGTATATCTTATTTCCAATTATTTGTTAAAAAAGCTGTTTTCAGGGGAACATCACACACTGGGGCCTGTCAGAAGGTGGGGGCCTAGGGGACGGATAACATTAGGAGAAATACCTAATGTAGGTGACAGGTTGATGGGTGCAGCAAACCACCATTGCCCTTGTATACCTATGTAACAAAACTGCCCTTTCTGCACATGTACCCCAGAACTTAAAGTATATATACATGAATATATTTTATTTATATTTATATATATTATATTATATATACTTTATGTTTGTTTATATATATACATATATATTTGTATATATATACACATATATATACATACATATATACACATATATATATACATATATATATACTTTAAGTTATATATATACTTTAAGTTCGGGGTAAATGTGCAGAAAGGGCAGTTTTATATATAAGCTGTTTTCAGAGTTAAATCAGATGATGTGCAAATGGCCTAAATGTCTCAGTTATTTACTTTAGTGAGAATGCTTTTGAGTAGCTCATTGCAGTAGAGAAAGAAGGGAAGGCAGAAGCTCAAAAGGTGTCATTCTCCTTTGATAAAAGGAAAACCTTAAAAACTTAATATATACCCTGAATTCTAGGATTATTTCAGAGCAAGACCTCGAAAACTAGAGGGAAAACTATTTTTGTCCTCTAATGTATTTTTGATATTTTCCATTCTGATAATGGAACATTAGAATGGGAAAATATACAGTAAGGGTAATCATCAAATGTTTTGTTGAAATAAAAAATGTGAACTAATTTAAACTGAAATCATGAATATCTAAAGTTAATTAAGGGAGATAGCTGATGTAATGAAAATATCAGGAGCTGGTTTCTAAACTCAGGGCATTCACTAACCAGCTGCACTAAATAGACAAGTTATTTTGAGCTATTCGAGTCTCAATTTCCTTATTTGTTTAACAGGTAAATAATACACAATGAATATTGTCTTTATTTGTACATTGTACAATTTGTACAATAAACATAATAATGCTTGTTTTATCTAATTTTTGAGGTTCTAGTAAGTTGTTTACTAGGTAATCATATACATGGAAGAGTTGTGAAAAACAAAAAACCCATGTATTAATATGAAATATTATTTTCACTGGATTGATTATATATGTGACTAAGTTACTAACTTGCAATTTCTTCACTACTTATTGTGTAGTGACATTGAAAGAGATACAAATGATGAGTAGAATATAAACTCTATGCTCTCATGGTTATAATCATGTAGGGGATAAACACTATGAGTACAAATAGGAATTAAGTAGACTATCATAAGACCTATAAGAAGTTCACCAGGTGAGTTTTGAGGGCTAAGAGATAACTTCAACCTGGGGCAATCAGAGGATCAGAAGGTTACACTTGAGGAAACGCTTGAAAAATTTGTATAATTTCAGGATGTCTAGATTGGTGAGGGTGAGGAGCAGGAGCAGTTCAGTTGTAAGAGCAACGGAGTGAAAGACATAGCTGTGGAAAATTGGGGACTTTATTTAGAGAACAATCATTTACACTTAGCTAAAACATAGGACACCGGAAGTAGAGTTCCAGGAAGTTCCATAGGAGCCCTATCATGGAGGGTCTTGAAAGTCAGACTAAGCAATTTATAGATACTTAGTGTCATTGAAGGTTTTTGCAGCAGAGGAGTGATATGGGATGTGTATAGGGAATTTAAGCAACTTTTCTAGAGAACATATTCTTAGGTGTAATTAAAGTTGTGGAGATTTTAAAATGAATATTCCTAGGGATTCCAACTAGACTGCTTCATAGTTCTATTCTGCCAAAGTTCACCTCATGATTGCATATTTATTTACAGCTCTTCCTGAGACATTCCACATAGACCTGTTTGGGCATTTTCTTCATACAGTTTTCTCTGCAATTCGTCTCTAGACTGCAAAATCTGAACCTCTTCAGTCAAGACCTGTTGGCTTCATTTTCCTGTTGATAGCTCTGGTCAAAGAGCTCAAAAGCCTGGTGTAAGACATACAAGAGAGACTGAAGGTAATGAGAATTAAATCATAGAGAATATTACATACGTAGTGCAGGCTTTGTTTCTAAATATTTGGAAACTTGTTAACATGAAAGTATCACTCTTTTATGTTGTCTAATTTGAATTTTCAAACTTTACATAGAGACTAATATACAGTATAATATTCCATGAAGGAAAACCATGCAAGGTTTGTGTATGCTCCTGTTACTCCCAATGACTATGAGAATCACTGAAGATAATAATAGTGAATTACAAATACTCTAGGCTGAACAGTTTCAAAAGAAGCAATATCTTTAAACACCACCTGACATTTATGCTGACAGAATTTGCCAAGGCAAACCTCCATTTGAATAAATTCCCTGAATAGTATGGGAGATGTTTTTGTTAGGATCTTTCAAAGCCATGTAACATAGTTAAACACCTGTCTCAGGTTATTGTTGAGATGTTATACTGAACTTATATAGCAAGAAACACGTTATTTATAATAATCTCTCTTTAGATGAAATAAACACTTCTTTTATTTAGGATAAAATCTGTGTTTCTGTTGTCATACAAAGAAAGCAACCGAATGTATAATAGAACTACTTCCTGTTCCTCCTTCTCTCCAACCCAAATCCCTCATTTAAGAGGTCCATATTGGGTTCTTTCTCTTCTTTTTTTGAAGAAAACTAGGAGATAGAGAAAAATAAAATATACAGTCTTTTTGCAGTGCATGCTTTCTGTCTTTAAAAATTATGAGTATATATACTTTATTGAAAATCAAAAAGGGACCTCTACTGGGATAGCTCCTGGTGTGAAGAAAAAGTTGGCTGAAATATATTTACTAATAAAAGTTTTAACTTTTAAATAGGGCTTAAGAGCATGGCAAATTCCCCATTTGTTTTGTCATGAACTGTTAAGAAAATAAACTTGAAAGGACAGTTTCCCTCTCTTCCACTTGCCACCCTCACATCTTGCCACACACACACCGTGACAGCTTATGAGTGCCTTTGACTGAAAACAGGCCCAGCAATTTATCAGACCTCCCTTAAACAAGATACAATTGCCATGGGCATTTTCACTCAGCAATTAGCTGCACTCTCCAATTTCTATAGCTTCATTTAATTGTAAGCACAAAAGAGGAGACCAAAGCTGAAAATGCAACCCCTTTATCCTATGACCTCATTCTTTTTTCAGGCAGCGTACTTCCTTGAACAATCATTCACTTTAGTGACTACGCCCTTGAACAACAATTTATCAAAGCAGCACACCCCTCCCCACAGAACGGGAAACTTCTCTGATAGTGTATAGAAATCCTGGAAGAGTAGAAGAGTTATCCACAATCTTTGCAACCAAAGAAAAAGCACAAAAAAATCATATAAACAATGGTAAGCCCCAGCTGAATAATTGTTGAGAACAGAGGTCATTCGTAAACACACATTTTCCCCCAGGCTGCTCTCTAGAGTTTGTTTGCAAGTTTCAAATTCAAAAGAATGGCAACCCTTATAACATATACACTAAAATAATCCTTCTCTCACAAAAGCATGTTTTACTTGATAAAATGCTGATGGTCACAACACAAAATAATCCTTTAAAATGAAATATAGATAGACACATAGGACACCTACAGACCAGGCTCTGTATGTCTGTCCTAAAAATGAACTCTCTCTGGACAGGTTAATGGTATTTATCCAGAAAATCACAGTGTTTGCTAAAAAATAGGCACTTAATAAACATGTATTCAGTGAATGACTGGTATTTAAAAATATTTTATTTTAATCCATTTTTTCTCTCTCACAACAGAGCTGCTCTGTATACGTGAAAAATATCTTGAACTTCATGAAAACCTTAATTAGTGGAAGGAAAGAATGTTAGCACAATGAGTAATTCATATCAATGTTGCTCATTTAAGGCATTTCATTTTGAGTTAATGATGGTAGGTTAACAGCTAAGCTTTGTAAAAGATTGAACTAAGAATTTTTGTTTTACTTTAAGCTTCTAGAACTCTATTTATTTGCAAGACCACATTCAGTTCTAAAATGCATCTGAGACCTTGATTATATCTGTGTTTGACTATACGTGTTCATGCAGATAAACCCAGTAATTTTAATTCTACAATTAATTTAGAAAATTTCACCAGCAACTGGTTTCTACACTTAATTTTCTCTGAGAAACACTCTATCAATCAAACAAAATAATAACCAAAAAACATAAAATATATGTTTAATTAAAGAAACAAAGTAACATTATATATCTAGAGAAATTTAAAATATATTTATATCCATAAACACCATTTTAGTGCACAAGAGGTTAAGAGAATAAAAGCATGTACTCAAAAGCTAGAAATGGAAAATAAAGTGCTACAAAAAACATTTGATTAAATCGAAAATGCCTACTACATGACCTAAAATTATGATTCAGGAACAAAAGCAGAGTAGCATCAATTTTGGTTTCTCAAAGGCAACATATTTTACTACTGGTAATATTTATTTTAAAATCTCATGAATTCCCTGAATGTCTTCCAAGAATGAAAAGGCAAAAAACAAAACAAAACAAAACAAAAACAAAGTAAAAGTTTAACTGAATTCATGATGATCAACCATTGATTGTAAGACCAATTTTTCTTGCTGTCATAGTCATAAACTCTGGTATTAGACTAATTGCTACACATCAACTCATCTGAAACATGGTTTATTAAGGATAGACTTTATTGAAACATAAAGTGAATTAAGGGTTTTTGAGTAATATGTACTGCTTGCTCATGCCTGTCATGGTACATTATACATACCATCACATTATACTCATTTCATTAGCATAAAGGTAATTTCAGATCAAATCTGGTTCCTACTTTACATGATGCCACAATGCCATTCCATCAATAAACAGGGAGAAAGGAAAATAAAATAGAAGAGTTTCCTCGTCATATTCTTTGTGGCAGCTATCTAAAAGCTGTCTTGCCAAGTTCTCCTTTAGTGGATTTGTGAATGCCCTTTGATATCCAACTCAGTTTGAAAATTTATAGTCAAATATTCTTTCTTCTTGTTTCACTAAGGAATTAATACTTCTTTTTTCCCTTTACCACATAGCTTAACTTTCACCTTTCTCATTTTCTAACAGCACTTACTTTTCGTCCTTTTCCATCATAAATAACTTCAGACTTCACAGAGCCCTCCATTCTAATCTTTTATCCCAGTTTCTGCAGCTGCACTTTCTACCCCTGGGTTGTTTATAAACTCCTCTATGGCGAGCTACATTTTAGGATGGAGATAGTCCATTTTTAAGGATCACTTTGGCAAACGCCAGGTAAAATAAGGAAAATCTTGTAAAAAGCTCAACCAACTTGATCCTGAGTTATTAAAAGGGGAAGCTGAACCAAGGAGTAAATAATAAAAGATACTCCTAAAAATTGTTCGGTAGCCAATATTTATAATTTGTCAAATTTCAGCTTTTAAATATCTATTTACCTTTCTTTTACTAGCAAGTTGACAAAAAAGGGGTCTAAATATGTTTAAATAGCTATGGCAGATAGGATGATTTTAGGATTCCTAAGATAATAGTAATTGTTTTTAACCTTCACATTATTGTTTTTGAGCTACAATAAAACAAAGGTGTCATTCATTTTGTTCTGCATTAGCATGTCAATATGAATATTGGAATGCACATTTGCATTATTTTTATCACTCATGCAAACTAGTATTTATGACCTTTATATTTTTCTTCTCCTTGACCTCAGTATAAGTGGAGTTTTTCTCAACCAGTTGAGAAATGTTATTTTATATTCTACTTAAATTTGTGGGTTTTGGAAAAACAATATGTATTATTCCTAATTGGTAATAATAATGTAACATAGCATCATATCCCAATGACTGCTTTTTGAGATTTTTGTATCTTAAAAACATAATTTCAGTTTGGACAGAATTTTCCAGAAAGCTTAAAACATGCAAATTTAATGTAAAAGGAGTCAGAGGATAAAAATACACATAAAGCTGTTAATTTTATATAGTCTTGCAGTGTTACCTTGTATTTATTGGGAAGGTTATTAACACAGGTATTGGTGCTAAGAATAACTCTTAAGAAACAAACGTATTTCATTTTATGGGATGTCTTAGAGTTCCATCTTTTGTAGCTTTCATGTAACAATTGCTTACATCTTGCCTTCCTCAATCCTATATCCACTCTTTCAGTACTCTTTCTACAAGTATTCCATAACTTATTCACCTAGGCTGTACAATAAAAAGTGTGTCATTCTTGGAAGATGAAACACATATGACAATTCAGACATCTGCACCTCTCACTTATCCTGGAGCAGCTATACTATTTGCTGAGCACAAATAATTGCTTATCACTCAGACATGCCACAATACCTTTATCACCATATTTGATACCAAAAAAAAAAAAACCCGTTTGCTTCTGATATGAAGTGAATAAGTAGGAACTTGTTCTAATAAAAATATACTGTACTCAAGTTGAGAACTGCTTTGCAGTAGGGGCAAAGGGATTCCTTGAATCAGATCTTTCAGTCAGATCAAACAGAAAATGAGCCTTCCTATACTATGGTTAGATTATGAAAATCAGTGAAACCCGGAAACAAACAACCACAGACACTAGTAAGTGAAATAACAGCCAAGAGATGAATTTGGGTGACTGTCCAAGGCATATATAACTGCAATCCACCAAAAGATATCCTGTGGAATAGAGGCAAAGAAGCAGAAAGGAAGAGAAATCAGGTTGAAGATTGCCCTTCTCCACTAGTCTGGCATAGCTTTCTTTGTTGTACCTGAGAATGGTCGCTCCAAACCAAATTTTGGTAGGAGGAGGTGGTTTTGAGAGGGGAGAGCACTTCCCGTGAGTTGAAGGGGTCCAAGGCCTGCACCACCTTGTTCATGGGTCCACTGTAGGTCCTCACTCGCTCATACACTACATTTTTTTCTGGAGGCTGCTGGGCTTGGCTTGACTGATGGTAGCAGTGATAATGCTGGGGCTGGCACTGCAGCACCTCTGGGAGCTGTGTTCCACAGCTGCTGCTGCTCGTCTCACTCCAATAGCTCGAGCTCATCTTCTTCCAGTGGTCAGCAAGGGACCTCCCAGATGTTCTACCTAAGGAACAAACAGAGAAATATAATGGAAAAAAACGGCAGGCAAGCAGGCAGGCAGGCAGGCAGACAGACACACGGCACACGTGTGGAAATCACTTATCAAAAACTTCTGCCAATAGTGGTGCCGAGAAGAGAAGAAAGCTACCTGAGCAGCAGCAAGAGCAGGTCTGGCAGCTACAGAGGAAGCAGCAAAATATTTGAGCTCAAATGGAAAATGGAGCCACCCTGTGACATTGCTCCAGGAAATGGTACTGACACGCCCTTAGGGGCGGATTCACTTAGCAGGTTTACATGCCAGTAGAGGCCCTGCCTTGCCACGGAGATAGCTACAAGGCTGCCCAGCAGGTAAAGGAGTCTGTGAAGAGCAGAAATGCAGAATGTCAGGGATGAAGCCAGAGTTTCCAAGCACATGGGCTTAAAAATTCACAAAGACATGAAAATGCAAAAAACTTGCTAGAGAAAAAAAGTCACACATGTTATATGAAAGTGTCTTTTTATGGTTCTTACGTTTAGCAAAGGTAGTTACCAGCATAAGTATTATTATTCCAGATTCCCAGGCCAAAATAATGAGTATTAGTCTAGGAATACACCAATTTTCACAGATAAATTTGCATTCTTTGCAAAACCCATCTGATAATTGCAGTTAAGGAAGATTACTAAGGGGTCTCTTTCTAGCGACTTTGCCTAATACATGAACTTGTTTATCTTACTCAAAGCCTCGTATTCTTTTCTATCATTTGTTGAAGGAAATTTGTCTAAATGATTGAATTGCTGTATAGAAAGGTGGATGGTCAAGAAAAACCTAAAGATTCCACAAATGCTTTGCATTTTGGCATTCACATCTGTTGTTTTTCATTTATGCAAGGGAATTTCTCCTGCCCTTATATGTGCCCTAGGAAGCACTGAGTTTGATTGACTTTTTAATATCTAGTTATTAAGGGAGCTGCAAGTCCTGAGAGGTGCCTTAACTGACATAATGAGATTTAAATGTGTTTACGACTTACATTTATTACTGCTTGAAATTTTGATCATAATGCCTACTTACCCTCAGATTTTGCTGTGCAATATACTTCAGCACCACTTAAATCCAGAATACTCTCATTCAAAGTGACTTTAGTAAAAAGTATCTTCCTAATGTGTATATGTGCAATAGGACCTAGCATACTACCACCATTCTAGAGAGAAAGAGAATGTTATCCAGGAAGCTAGCAGTGTTTTTTTCTGCCCAGTGAACAAAGTGTTATTATTTACTATTCACTATGTGTCAGATATTGTTCAAAGGGTTTTATGTAGATTATAATTATTTCATCATTGAAGTGACTTTATGAGGTTTATAGGTGAGAAACTGAGACACAGACATGGAGAGTTTGAAAAACTTTCCAAAGTTAAATAACCTGTAAATGGTGGGCCTGGCATTTTAACATATGGAGATTCATGTTAGAGTCTAAGCTCTTATCTGGTATATTATACAGCTAGATAAATTCTCAAATTGTTCCATTTTACAGCTAGATAAATTCTCAAATTGTTCTGTATCCTGCCATCTAATAAATCTTCTAGATGTCAACATCAAAAAACACTTCAGAAATGCTAGCCATGAGTGACTTTAAAGGAATCTTTAGATTTTCTTTTATGGCTGAGGGGTGTGCAAAAAGCTGAAAATTACCCTTAAAAACTTTTAAATTAGTTATTACATATTTACATTTATATTTGTGTGCTGAGTGCAGACCTGTCAAATCTGATCCTTGCTCATTTTAATGATATTCCTCAATAATCAATTAAAATTTTATTAGAAATCTGTGACATGTTAAACAGCCTGATAAAATATCAGATCAATAACTTACTAATATCATTAGCAGTATCACTTTGAATAAACTTTATGTGTGAACAGAGAATAGGTGTTAAGTGGGATCATCCAGTCAGCTTTGATTCATGATAAAATATAAATTAAACACACACACACACACACACACACACACAAACACACATTCATGTGAGCACACACAGAATACTGTAAATATCTGCTGCAGCCAAGAAGTGATCTATTAAATAAAGCAAGAGATTGAGATGAAGAAAAAAATTTCCTTTATCCATAAACTGGTGACCATACCTGCCCTTCACATATCTTGGAATATATAGTGTTTTGAGCCAGCTTCCTTAATACAGTTTGGCAACAATTTGTGTGTAAAGCTGATACCTTCACCCAATATCTGAGCCTCATTCATCACTATTCTCCATCTCTGGGTATGAGGGACAGAGAGCTTGAAGCTTAGGCATAGTATATTAGAAATGAGATTAAGCACTATCTGGCAGGCAAATCACATCTAACTATGAAGCAGGTGTTGACTACAATTGTTCACTTCGGAAAGGCTTATTAATCATTGTCATCAAAATTTCTACTTCTCTGACAACTCACTTTTGCATCACATGATCGGTTTCTCCAATTGGTTTTTCTCCTTTATGAGGATGATGTTCATACCAACACATTTTCGATTAAGAAATAAATATAAATATGTCTTTCTAGATAGTAATAACACTTGCCCTATTTTACACTTGAAAATCCAAGGGATTGACATTCTGTATTCTGCATCCTTCATGATTATACCACCCTTCTAACATTAGTGAATGGAGTAGTAAGAGTTGATTCCTTATTCTTAACTCCAGATTTTTTCAGATAATCTTTAATTAAATTTCCAACAGTTCTTTTGTTTCACACAGTAATGGAGATATTTTATGCTTACTACTGAAAAAGCCTCATTTACCATGACAGATTTGGGGACACAATTGGTAACCCTTTAGAAGTTAATTCAGTTCTAACAGACTTAAGGAAATCTTTATTGCTTTTGATTACAAAAATGATTCATTTTCAAAAATTCAAATGAGTAAATACATGAACAAAGTAGAAAATTAAACTCATCATACTGATAATAGGAGTAAGGGATAGAGCAAGGAACAGAAATGTCTGCTGCACACTTTAATGGTAATTTTTTAAAAAACAATGATTTACATTTTGACTGAGTTGTCTTGAAGGCCATCTGAAAAAGTCCTGATTTGACCTACTGAGGCTGTTGGAAAAACACAGTTGCTCCTATATTCTCACAATACAGAACACTTCTGCGATCCCAGGTGTGTGAGGGTTATTTCCCTACCCAACTAGTAAGTGATCAGTTCTACAGTGGACACCAGCTGTGTGTCCTCTAATTCAATCCTGACACTATCTACTTGGAGATAGCATTAAAACTCACAGGTTGAGGACTTTCAGTCCCACAAGACTGTCCCCAACTTCAGACACCAGTCGCAAGCCCCAGGTTTTTGTACCTGTGCTCCTGACCAACCAGCTATCAATCAGAGTTCATATGACTCCCCTCCTTGGATTTAATTAATTTGCCAGAGCGCTCACAGAACTCAGGGAAATACATACTTACATTTACTGGTTTATTATAAAGGATATTACAAACGATTCAAATGAACACTGAATGGAACAGATGTATAGGGCAAGGCACAGAGCCTCCATGTCCTCTCGTTATGCTCCATTCTCTAACAACCTCCACATGTTCAGCCATCAGGAAGCTCTCTTTGAACCTAGTTCTTTTGGAGTTTACGGAAGCTTCATTATATAGGCATGATTGATTAAATCATTAGTCATAGGCTATCAGTTTCAACTTCTCTCCCCTAAAGAAAGGTGGGGCTTAAAGTCCCAACCCTCTAATCCTGTCTTGGTCTTTCCAGTGACCAGCTGCCCTCCTGAAGCTACCTAGGGGATGCCAACCCTCAGTCAATTTATTTGCATATGAAAATATATTTATCACTTTGGAAATTTCAAATATTTTAAGAGTTGTACTCCAGAAAACAAGGAAGAAGACCAAATATCTATTTCACAATATCACACCTACTTCATAAAATTGTTATTAGAATCAAATGTGAAAGTGTTTGCTGATTGTAATATACTACCCAGGCATATGATTTTAAAATATGTTATTCACAGATAATGTGTTATAATTTTTGTCAAATAGTAGGCTTTGAAAAGAAAATATGAATGCCAGAGGAGGCTACAGGCCTGGTTTATAAAAAGCTTAGCTACCTGAAACTGTTAAGGTAAAACAAATCAGTAATTAATTTATCAAAAATGATATATATATAACTATCTTAAAATATTAAATAATAAAGGTAATTATAAACCTATCATCAAATATATTTCATCAGCATCAGTAGTTTTCATGTGTATAACTAATCCTGCACTCCACCTTCTATTTTATGGGGATGATGCTCAAGTCTATCTCTAGTCCAGCCTCACCCCCGGGGCTAATGATATAATGGCAAAAGATAGAGAGTTAAAGCAAAGTTACTCAAGTCTTTTTACTTCTGCATTCTCTATGATCAAGGAGAAGTACGTACACACTGGAAAGGATCAATAACCATTGGTCCATTCAGAGGAAACTGAAGCCCCAAAGTAGATGAGATGACTGTATGAAATCACTTACATTTTACTAAATGAGTCCAACTCATTTGATTCTGCAGAACTACATTCCAGCCTTCTGACAAAGTTGAGCTTGTTTAACTGCTGTTGAGAAACTTTAGACTGGGAAATGTTTCAGATTATAATATATGAAAAAATATCTGTCTTGATTTGGAAAAAAATGAATGGCGGAGTTTACAAAGTGAGTAAGTCTGACATCAATGCAAGTCAAAATTCTATATCAGACTATAAAGTGTACGATGATACATACACCAAGAATAGAGATGGGTGATCCCCGAAAAACTTTTGGTATCTCTGCTTCATGGTCTCTGAATATCTACCCTTAAAGTCAATTTTACCAGTGGCACAGTTTTGTTCAGAACTAACTGATCCCAGTGTTCCAAAAACCATAGTAGATAAAATTATATTTGGATTCTAGACAAAATAAATAAATCCTCAGTGTGATTTGAATGAAGTGGAACCAATCCTCTATGATCCTGGAAAATCCCCAGGGATGACTGACCTCTCCTGTAAAAAAGATTAATTTAAAGCAGCATTTCTCAAAGCGTGTCCTGAATAACACCAGTTCTACAAGGTCCTATACCTGGGAAAAAATGTTTGTGATCAAATGAGTTTAAGAAATATTTGGAAATACTTGTTTAAATATAATTTGAGAATTTTTTTATTGCTATAATACTTCTATCCTTTCCTAAGCTGATGTGCACCATGATCTTCTAAATGGATCAGTGGTATGCAGTGTTTTTCAAGTTTTGTTGGTGATAAAATATATTTTGTGTGTCATATTTTGTGTTTTTCTGATTTTTTTTCTTTTTTATTATTTTTTTCTTCTGCACGTTTTTGGCTAGACTCATATAGTAAGAATTCATATCTAGTTTGTAATTCTACTTATATAATAAAAACATACCAAAGACCATTTGATCAGCCACATTACTATACTAGTGATACTCAAGTGAGATCCTTGAACCTCATCGGGAAAACTTTTAGAATTGCAAATTCTGAGGCCCCACCCCAGACCTACTGTGTAAGAAATTCTGGTGGTGAGGACCAAGGATCTGTTTTAAAAAGCTCTCCTGGTGATTCTGATGTACACTAAGGTTTGGATATCCCTGAATTATACAAATATATTGGAGGCAGGCTTCGACAAAAGAGGATGATGGTAGTGGCACGAAGATGAGACTTCCTATTAGGTAAGAAATTGTAAGCAGCTCAAGAATAGGTGACTAGAAGTCTGCATGCAAGTAGAAGTGAGCTATGACCCTGGATAAGAGTCAACATGTTCTACATATAGGGAGAAGTTAAAATGGGCGTGAACTATAGTGTAGTACATTAATTATAGCTACATAAGGTATTCTGGCAATAAAAATAAAAGAGGATAATATTAGAGTATACCAGAAAGCTGTACACTACAGTGTTAATTAATGTAGTTTTGCAGTCAGATAGGCCTGGATTTACATTCTGGTTCTACCATGAACTAGCTGTGTGGCCTAACAAACTATGTTACTTTCCTGACCTTCTGTTGCTTTTCCATGAAATGGACAACAGCCCCTAGCAAAGAATTTGGTGTGTCCATTAGATAAAATGCATGTGAAGTGTTTAGCATGGTGTGTGGTACCTAGTAGCTGAACAACAAATGGAAATTCTTAACATTATGCTCTAGATCTGACTTGAAGGAAAGGAAGAAAGGGCTTGCCATGATTTTGCAGATAGAAATATGTCTGTAGCAGAGCATATCACATAAGAAGGCCTTACTTGTGAAAAGGGAAAACAAACAGAGGTAGGGAAATGACCAATGGCATAGTCACAGAAAAGGCTCAATCAATTTACCAAAAAGGAAAAGGTAGAATGAAGCTTGAGTGAAAAGCAAAGCAGTCATTTATAATTTAATATGCTTAGCTATGATGGAAGACATTAGTTGGAGGCAAAGTCCTGTGATATCTCTTCTAGGTGTCTGTTTTGTAATGTACAAAAATTGTAAAGAGTAACTTAAATGTAATTCATTGATTTAGAATATATGTACAAAAGTACTCTAAGCAAGCAAGAAGAAAGGAAGTAATAAAAATAAGAACTGAAATAATTGAGATTGAGAACAGAAAAGTGATAGAGAAAATAAATAAAACCAAAAGATGGTTCTTTTAAAAAAATTAGTAAAATTGATAATCCTCTGACAAGATAGACCAAAAAAGAGAGAAAATACATATAACCAAATCATGAATGAAAGAAGGACTCCAGAGACATTAAAATGATAATGGAGTATCTTATAAACAATTTTATGCACACACATCCTACAACTTAGATGAAAAGGACCCATTCCATTTTCATTAGGAAATGAACCAATTCATAGTGAGAAATAGACGAACTACCACAGCTCACCCAAGAAGAAATAGATAAACTTAATAACCGTATATAAATAGAAGAGATTGAATTCACAGTTATAAACTTTCCAAGAAGAAAAATGCTGAATTCCACCAAATATTTAAGGAAAAACAATACATTTTCTTTTTAAAATGTGTATAAATTTAAGAGGTACAGGTGCAGTTTTGTTACATGGATATATTGCATAGTGGTGAAATCTGGGCTTTTAGTGTAATCATCACCCAAAGAATGTACATTGTATCCATTAAGTAATTTCTCATCCCTTACCTCCCTCCTACTCTCCCACCCTTCCAAGTCCCCAATGTCTATGTCCATGTGTATACATTATTTAGTTCCATTTATAAGTGGAAAACATGGGGCATTTGACTTTCTGCTTCTTTGTTGTTCACTATAGAACTCTCCATCCAAAAACAATGGAATACACATTCTTCTCATTGCCACATAGGGCACCCTCTAAAACTGATCACATAATCCGAAGTAAAACACTCCTCAGTAAATGCAAATTAACTGAAATCATAACAAACAATCTCTTGAACCACTGCACAATCAAATTAGAAATCAAGACTAAGAAATTCACTCAAAACCTTACAATTACATGGAACTTGAATAACCTTCTTCTGAATTACTTTTGGGTAAATAATGAAATTAAGGCAGAAATCAAGGAGATATTTGAAACTAATGAGAGGAAGCATACAACATGGCAGAATTTCTAGGACACATCTAAGGCAGTGATAAGTGGAAAATTTATAGCCCTAAATGCACACATCAAAATTTAGAAAGATCTCGAGTTAACAACCTAACATCACAACTAAAAGTACTAGAGAACCAAGGCCAAACAAATCCCAATGCTAGCAGAAGACAAGAAATAACCAAAACCAGAGTTGAACTGAAGGAGATTGAGAAACAAAAAAGCATTAAAAAGATCAACGAATCCAGGAGCTGGATTTTTTTTTTTTAAATTAATAGATCGCTAGCTAGACTAATAAAGAAGAAAAGAAAGAAGATATTCAGATAAACACAATGAGAAATGACAAGGGAGATATTATCGCAGATGCCACAGAATAAAAATAACCGTCAGAGAATATTATAAACAACAACCACTATGCACATAAACTAGAAAATCTAGAATAAATGGATTATTTCCTGGACACATTTACCTTCCCAAGACTAAAGCAGGAAGAAATTGAATCCCTGAACAGACCAATAAAGAACTTTGAAATTGAGTTAGTAATAAATAGACTACAACCAAAAAACGCCCATGACCAAATGGATTCACAGCTGATTTCTACCAGTTGTACAAAGAAGAGCTGGTAATATTCCAGCTGAAACTATATCAAAAATATTTCTAACTCATTCTATGAGGCCAACGTCATCCTCATACCAAAACCTGGCAGAGACACAACAAGGAAAGAAAACTTCAGGCCAATATCCTAGGTGAACATTGATGCAAAAATATTCAACACAATACTGGCAAACCAAAAACAACAGCACACCAAAAACCTTATTCATCATAATCAAATAGGATTTATCCCTGGAATACAAGTTTGGTTCAACATAAGCAAATCAATAAATGTGATTCATCAGGTAAACAGAACTGAAGACAAAAACCACATGATTATCTCAAGAGCTGCAGAAAAGGCTTTTGATAGAATTCAACACTTTTTCATGTTGAAAACTCTTAATAAATTAGGTATTGAAGGAACATACTTGAAAATAATAAGAGCTGTCTATGACAAGCCCACAGCCAGAATTATGCAGAATGGGCAAGAGCTGAAAGCATTTTCCTTGAAAACTGGCATAAGACAAGGATGCCCTGTCTCACCACTCCTATTCAACACAGTTTGGGAAGTTCTGGACAGGGCAATCAGGCAAGAGAAAGAAATAAAGAGCATTCAAATACTACAGGGGAAGTCAAACCATCTTTGTTTGGGGATAGCATAACCTTAAATCTAGAAAACCTCATAGTCTCAGCCCAAAAGTTCCTTAAGCTGATAAACAACTTCAGCAAAGTCTCAGGATACAAAATCAATGTGCAAAAATCACTAACATTTCTATACACCAACAACAGTCAAGTCAAGAGCCAAATCAGGAACACAATCCTATTCATAATTGACACACACACACACACAAAACCCTAGGGATACAGCTAACCAGGGAGGTGAAAAATCTCTACAAGTAGAACTACAAAGCACTGCTCAAAGAAATCAGAGATGACATGAAGAAATGGAAAAACATTCCATACTCATGGTTAGGAAGAACCAATATTGTTAAAATGGCCATACTGCCAAAAGCAATTTATAGATTCAATGCTATTCCCATTAAACTATCATTGACATTCCTCACAGAACTAAAAAAAACTATTTTAACATTCATATGAAACAAAAAATGAGCTGAATAGCCAAGGAAATCATAAGCAAAAAGAACAAAACTTGGAGGCATCACACTACTAGACTTCAGCCTATACTACAAGGCTACACTAACCAAAACAGCATGGTACTTGTACAACAACAGACACAAAGACTAATGGAACAGAACAGAGAGCCCAGAAATAAGGCCGCACACCTATAACTACCTGATATTTGACCAAGTTTTCAAAAGCAATCAATGGGGAAAGGACTTCCTATTGAATAAATCGTGCTGGGATAACTGGCTAGCCATATGCATAAGATTGAAACTGGAGCACTCCTTATGCTATATGCAAAACTCAACTCAAGATGGATTAAAGGCTTATATGTAAAACACAAAAGTATAAAAATCTTTGGAGACAACCTAGGCCATACCATTGTGAACACAGGAATGGGCAAAAATTTAATGAGGAAGATGCCAAACGCAATTGCAACAAAAACAAAAATTGGCAAAGCGGATCTAATTAAGCTAAAGAGCTTCTGCACAGCAAGGGAAACTATCAACAGAGTGAACAGGCAACCTACAGAATGGGAGAAAATTTTTTCAAACTATGCATTCAACAAAAATCTAATATGCAGCATCTATAAGGAAATTAAACAAATTTCAAAAGAAAAGCCATTAAAAAGTGGGCAAAGAACATGAACAGACCCTTTTCAAAAGAAGACATACAGGCAGATAAAAAGCATATGAAAAATGCTTATATTACTGATCATCAGAGAAATGCAAATCAAAATCATAGTGAGATAACATCTCAGTCAGGATGGCTATTATTAACACATTATTGGAACGCTAAGCATGTGGGAGTTATTTATATCCAACTGCTCAAGTCATCGCCAAGGTCTGACTGCAAAAATTCAAAAAATTGCAACCTCAGGCATAAATGGGTTAAAAAGTTAAAAAATAACAGATGCTGGTGAGGTTGTGGAGAAAAAGGAACACTTATTGACTGTTGGTGGGAGTGTAAATTAGTTCAGCCATTGTGGAAGACACTGTGGCAATTCCTCAAAGACCTAGAGGCAGAAATACCATTCGACTCAGCAATCCCATTACTAAGTATATAGCCAATGGAATATAAATCATTCTATTGTAGACACATGTACACATATGTTTATCACAACACTATTCACAATATCAAAGACGTGTAATCAACCTAAATGCCCATCAGTGGTAGACTGAATGAAGAAAACGTGATACACATACACCATGAAATATTATGTAGCCATAAAAAAGAATGAGATCATGTTCTTTGTAGGAACATGGATGGAGCTGGAAGCCATTGTCCTTAGCAAACTAACTCAGGAACAGAAAACCAAATACCACATGTTTTCACTTATAAGTGGCAGCTAAATGACGAGAACACATAGACGGGAACAAAACACATGGGGGTCTATCAGAGGGTGGAGGGTGGGAGGAGGTAGAGGATCAGGAAAAATAACTAATGAGTACTAGGTTTAATATCCTGGTGATGAAATAATCTGTACAACAAACGCCATGACACTAGTTTACTTATATAACAAACCGGCACATGTACTTAAAATAAAAGTTTTAAACTGATCTTGAACTTAAAAGCTTTTAAAAAGTAAGATAGATACACAATTTAAAAAAAAATTTAAAACAGCAGATGGATGGTTAAAGAAAATATGCTAAATATTCACAATGGAGTACTATTCAGTCAGAGAAAAGAATGAAATTCTATCATTCACAACAATATGGAAGGAACTGGAGGAATTTATGTTAAGTGAAATGAGCCAGGCACTAAAAAACAAGTATAGTATGCTCTCACTCATATATGGAAGCTAATAAAATTGATCTCACGGAGATAGTGAACAGAATGGTGGTTACCAGAGACTGGGAATGTTAGGGGATCGGAGAATAACAAAGGGTTGGTTAATGGATCCATACATATAGTTAGATAGAAGGAATAAGTTCTAGTGTATGATAGAACAATAGGGTGACTATAGTTAGCAATAATTTATTGTATATTTCAAAATAGCCAGAAGAGATTTGGAAAGTTCCCAACAAAAAGACATGATAAATGTTTGAGGTGATGCATATCCCAATTACCCAGATTTGATAATTACACATTGTATGCTTGTGTCAAACTATTACATCTTCAGGGAAAGAGAAAAGCAATATAGCAAACTTGTAGAAGAACAAAATAGAGCTCTAAAAAAAACAAATGAAATTAAAAGTTTAGTGGATGACTTTAATAGCAGATTGGACACAGCTCAAGAGGGAACTAATAATCTAGGGTATATACAAGAAAATATTGCTCAGAACACATCAGAAAGAGACACAAATATGAAAAATATGGACAAAAGATTAAGTAATATGGTGGACAATGTAAGACATTTTAATCAACTTCTACTCTGAGTCCCAGAAGGAGAAGAGAGAATGGAATAGGAGTAATATTAAAAAGATGACTTAGCGTTCTCCAAAGCTGATTTAAGGCATGAATCTACTGCCTCAAAACACCTAGTGAATTTCATAGAAAAAAATAAATACTGAGACATAAAGTGAAAGTGAAGAAAACCTAAGAGATAGAACAATTAAAATCACTCAAAGACAGAACCACATAAAAGATCAACAGTTAGAATGACAGCTGACTTCTGTACAGCCACATAACAAAAGGAAAATGTCAGATACCTTTTCGATGTGCTCAGAGAAAAAAACTGTCAACCTGAAGTTTTATTCCCAGTGAAAATGCCTTTCGTGAATGAAAGATACTTGGTTTAATTGCTTACTGATGTGTAAAAAATTGCCTCAAAATTTTAGGACTTAAAATACCAATCATTTTATTATCTCTCACAGTTTCTGTAAGATGAACTGGGAGTATTTCTGTGTTGAGATTTCTCATGCAGTTGCAGAGTGGCTGGAACTGGAACAACGAGAGGTGGGAGCAGGTCAGAGCTGGCTCTGCATCTCTCTTCATGAAGTGTCAGGACCTCTACATGGGATTTTTTCACATAGGCCAGATTGTGCTTATTTATAGCAAAGAAGTTTCAGGGAAGTCAGACTGCTTCCCTAATGGCTGAGAGCTTCAAGAGTGAGAGTTATAGGGAACAAAATAAAGCTTCACCAAATTTTATCACTTAGCCTCAGAAATCACATAATATCACTTCTACCATATTCCTTAGGTCTGTAAATTTAAGTTAAAACTGCCTCCTTACGTATGTTAAGTTTGGCGTAAAGACTTCTCCATAGAATGAACTATAACCTAACTGGATATGTAAACAGACTATAACCTGATCTTGTAGCCAATCACATGCAGCCAACTATTAAAACCCTGTTCAAACAAGGCAAATGCCAAGATGTAACCAGTCCAGCTGTTTCTATACCTTATTTCTATTTCTGTATATCACTTTCCTTTTTCTGTTCATAAATATTGTCTGACCATGTGGCAGCCCCAGAGTCACTCTGAACCTATTGCAGTTCTGCGGGCTGCCTGAGTCATAAATTGTTCTTTGCTCCATTAAACTATTAAATTTAATTTGTCTAAAGTTTTTATTTTAATAGGTCACATAAAAGCCATCCAATGTTAAGGGGGAAGAAAAGTAGACTTTAATCTATGGGAAGAGTATCAAAATCACACTTTAACAGCAGAACGTGGGATGAGACATATTGTTACATCCATCTTTGAAAAATACAATCTGTGTAGCCGCATTTTCAGACAAAAACAGGTCATTGTCAACTAATAATAAACCATAATCTAAAGGAGGTGATGCCTGATGCAAGGAAAGAAGAGCAAATCAAGTAGGTATTTGAAGTTAATTTAAATGAACATTATATAAAGTAATGATAATGTCTAGCAGAGTTAATGAGTAATATATAAATATAATTAAATGCACGACAATAGTAATATATATTTCAGAAGGCAGAAATGAGTTCTCAAATATCTTACTGTCTAGGATAAGGGTAAATGTATCTATTAATTTTAAATTTTGACAAGTTGCCTGTGAATGCTGCAATTTCAAGAATAACCACAAAATGAATAGAAACACAGTAGTAGAGTGAAATAAGCTAGTAGAGGGAAAAATGAAGTCATAAAAATAATCTCAACACAAAGAATGAAATAAAATGAGATAAAACATAGAACAGTTAGAACATGTAAAAATTATAAAATAAGATGGTGGATTTAACCACAAAATATGGCAGTAATCATATTAAATGCAAATGTATTGAAATGTAGTTAAAAAGACAGTTTTTCCAAAAGAATTTTTTTTAAATCCAAGAGTATGCTGTTTACAAAAGAATTATATTAAACATGAGGATAGAGAAAGGTTACAAATACAAATCAGAAGAAAGCTGAAGTAATTATATTAATATAAGACAAAATTGATTTTTAAGATAAAAAGCATTGCTAGAGACCCAGTGATCACATGATGATAAAACTTCACAAAGTAGATAGACAATTTTAAATTTATATGCATTTAATACTGTTTAAAATTATGTAAAGCAAAAATTGATTAAGGCAAAATGGCATGGTCAAATACAAACTCATAGTGCAAGATACTTAAAACATCTCTCTGAATAACAGATACAGGAGGAAGAAATCAGCACAGACATAGATTATTTGAACAACACAATTAATAAACATGATGTCTTAACCTATTTTGTGTTACTATAAAATACTACATGAGGCCAGGTAGTTTATAAAGAAAAGAGATTTAGCTCACAGTTCTGTGGGCTGTACAAGAAGCATGGTGGAGAAAGTCAAAGGAGAAGTGGGCACCTGCAAGGAGAGGGACAAATGAGGAACATCCTGGTTTTATAACAACGCACTCCCATGGGAACTAAGCTGTTTCCACAAGAGTCAATCCAGCCTCCAGTTTCGTGAGAAAAAGAACTCACTACTTCTAGAACAGCACCAAGCCACTCATAAGGAATCTGCCCCATAACCCAAACACCTCCCAGTAGGCCTCACATTCTAACACTGTCACAATGATAATCAAATTTTAACATGAGCTTTGATGGGGACAAACAAATCATATCCAAACCCTAGCACCTGCTTAGTGCACATATTCAGAATACCACACTCCTAAAAGGCAGTAGATACATTATTTTAAAGGACATACATAATTTTAAAAATTTACTGTATATTGGGTCATAAAGAAAATAGCAATTATTTTTAAAAATTGAAATAATTTAGATTCTGTCCCGTGGCTAACATATGATTAGAAATCAGTGCAAAAAAGATGAATAAATGTCCACGTATACCTGGAAATCAAGAAAAACACTGATAAATAATCTTTGAATCAAAACAATCATATTAGGAAATAAAAAATTTGACCCAAATGATAACAAAATAAGTCTCTTCACAGCACAACTTATTGGTTTGCACTTAAAAGTATTACTCAGAGGGATTATTTTTCAAATCAGAAAGATTGAAATAGAATTTCTGTATAGTAAAACACACGTGTTGTGGTGTGTACTTATATGGAACTTGACAAAGGCATTGACTTGCGCATCTGCCACTACAGTTATGATGCTGAAGTGTACCACCACTCCAAAGATTCCCCATGTTGCCACTTTATAATCACTACTCCTCTCACTTTTAACCACTAAACTGTTTATATCTCTACAGTTTAGTCTCTTCCAAAATGTCATATGCATAAAATGACACATTATGTAGCTTTTTGAGTTTTGAGTCTGGCTTCTTTTATTTAGTAAAGTTCATTTAAAGTTCATTTATGTTGTTGCATATGAATATAAATAAATTCAATCCTTTTCACTGCTGAGTAGGATTCCACTTTACAGTTGAAGGGCATCTGGGCCATTTCCAAATTTTGCCAATTATGAATTAAGCTACAATAAATATTTGAATGCAAGCTTTTGAGTAAACATGTTTTTATTCCTCCAGTATAAATATCTGGAAGTGTGTTTGATGGGCTACATGGTAGGTATGTGCTTAATTTTTTTTTTTTTTTTTTTTCTGAGATGGAGTCTCGTTCTTGTCACCTAGGCTGGAGTGCAGTGGCACCATCTCAGCTCACTGCAACCTCTGTCTCCTGGGTTCAAGCGATTCTCCTGTCTCAGCCTCCTGAGTAGCTGGGATTGCAGGCACCTGCCACCACACCCAGCTAAGTTTTTGTACTTTTAATAGAGATGGGATTTCACCATATTGGCCAGGCTGGTCTCTAACTCCTGACATCAGGTGATCTGCTCCACTGGGCTTCCCAAAGTGCTGGGATTACAGGCGTGAGCCACCGTGCCCGGCTGTATTTAACTTTTTAAAATGCTGCCAAACTGTTTTCCAAAGTGGCTATACTCACAGTTAGCATTTCCACTGGCAATAATAGAGAGTTCCAGTTGCTCCTCTGCTGGCCAGCATTCGGTAGTGTCAGGTTTTTATTGCTATTTATTTATACCCTAATAGGTGTTTAATGTTATCTCATTGTGGTTTAATTTGAATTTCCCTAAAGAATCATGATGCTGAGCGTCTTTCATATGCTTACTTTCCATCCATTTTTCTTCTTTGGTGAACTATCTGTTGAAATCCTTTTTTTTTCTTTTTTTAATTATTGAGGCTTGAGGATTTTTTAAAAATGTTTTCTGGATATGTCTTTTATGAGATGTACATTTTGCAAATATTTCCCCCCATCATTGGCTTGTATTTTCACTTTCTTAACAATGACTTTTGACCAGGCACAGTGGCTCACGTCTGTAATCCCAGCACTTTGGGAGGCCGAGGTCGGTGGATTATCTGAGGTCAGGGGATCGAGATCATCCTGGCCAACATGGTGAAACCCCGTCTCTACTAAAAATACAAAAATTAGCCGGGCGTGGTGGCAGGAACCTGTAATCCCAGCTACTCGTGAGGCTGAGGCAGGAGAATCGCTTGAACCCGGGAGGCGGAGGTTGCAGTGAGCTGAGATCGTGGCATTGCACTCCAGCCTGGGAGACAAGAGCCAGACTTCATCTCAAAAAAAAAAAAAAAATAACAAAAACAAACAAACAAACAAAAAAATGACTTTCAAAGTACAGAAGATTTTAATTTTAACAAAGACCAATTTATTCTTTTCTTTTTTATATATTGTGCTTTTGGTGTCATGTATATATATATATATATATATATATAAATAATATTTGTCTAACCCAATGTTGTAAGAATTTTATGTTTTCTTCTAATTAATTTTGTAGTTTTTAGTTCTATGTGTAGGTCCATAATCAATGATGAATTCATTTACTGTAACTTGTAAGAGGTCCATGTCAAGATTCTTTTTTTTTCTTTTTTCTTTTTTTGCACGTGGAAGTACAGTTGTCCTAGAATATTTGCAGAAAATTCCATTCTTTTCCGTTTAATTGCTTTTTCACCACTTTTGAATTCCAATTGACTGTGTATGTGTGTGCCTATTTCTGGGCTCTCAATTCTATTTTATCGTTCTGTATCCAATAGATATAGAACACGCTTTTCCAATAGAACACTGTCTTGATTACTGTAGCTTTATAGTAAATGTTCAAATCAGATAGTCTGAAGTAGAGATAAATTAACTTTAAACATAAATGATAGGAAAGAAGAATGGCTGAAAGTCAATGACTGCCTTTCTAGCTGTCAGAAAAAGAACAGCATTAAAAACAAAGAAAGGTAACAAAGAATAAAAATTACTGAAATAGAAAACAAAGTTCAGTAGAGAAGATCAACAATGCCAAAATTGAAAAGAGTAGAGCAAATAGTAACCAAGTAAAACAGCGTGAAGCCACAGATGTATCATATCACAAAAGAAAAACCCAAAATGAATATGTATATATTGCATCAATATGAAGATAATTCATATTAAAAATAATTATTTTACATTATAAAAATAATATTTTAATAAAAAATATGAACTTGAAGAATAAATAACAAGTTTTTAATACATTAAACTTAACTTTTTATATTTATATTTTTAATTTTGTGGGTAGAAGTAAGTGTATATATTTATGGGGTGTATGAGATGTTTTTGATACAGGCATGCAAAGTGAAATAAGCATATCATGAAGAATGAGGTATCCATACCCTCAAGAATTTATTTTTTGAGTTGCAAACAATCCAATTACACTCTTTTAGTTATTTTAAAATGTGCAATTAAGTTATTATTGCCAGGCACGGTGGCTGACATCTGTAATCCCAGCACTTTAGGAGGCGAAGGCAGGTGAATCACTTGATTTCAGGAGCTTGAGACCAGCCTGGCCAGCATGGTGAAACCCAATCTCTACCAAAAAGTACAAAAATTAGCCAGGTTGAGGCAGGAGAATTGCTTAAACCCAGGAGGCAGAGGTTGCAGTGAGCCGAGATTGCACCACTGCACTCCAGCCTGGGTGACAGAGTAAGAACTTGTTTCAGAAAAAAAAAAAAAAAAGTTATTATTGACTATAGTCACCCTGGTGTGCTGCCAAACACAGCATTCTTTCTACTTGTTTTTGTAAACATTAACCAGCCCCACCGCTCCTCTACCCCCTCCTATAACTATATGCCATTTTAACTGGGGTGAGATGATATCTCATTGTAGTTGTGATTTACCTTTCTCTGAAAATCAGTGATGTTGAGCACATATGCCTGTTACATATGCCTGTTTGCAATTTTTATGCCTTCTTTTGAGAAATGTCTACTCAGAATGTTTGGTCCATTTTTTGATGGGATTATTACATTTTTTCCTATAGAGTTGTTTGAGTTCCTTATATATTCTTATTATTAATTCCTTGTCAGATGGATAGCTTCAAAATGTTTTCTTCCATTCTCTGGGTTGTTTCTTCACTTTGTTGATTGTACCCTTTGCTGTGCGGAAGCTTTTTAACTTGATATGATCCCATGTGTCCATTTTTGCTTTGGTTGCCTGTGCTTGTGGGGTATTGCCTAAGAAATTTTTGCCCAGACCAATGTCCTGGAGACATTTTCCGATGTTTTCTTATAGTAGTTTCATAGTTTGAGGTTTGGACTTAACTCTTTAATCCATTTTGATTTGATTTTTTTATATGGTGAGAGATAGTGGTCTAGTTTATTTCTTGCCTGTGGATATTCCGTTTTCCCAGCACTATTTATTCAAGAGACTGTCTTTTCCCCAGTGTATGTTCTTGGCAGCTTTGTTGAAAGTAAGTTCACTGTGGGTGTGTGGACTTGTTTCTCGCTGCTCTATTCAGCTCCTTTGGTGTATGTGCCTGTTTTTATGCCAGTATCATGTTGTTTTGGTTATTATAGCTATGTAATATAATTTTACATTAGGTAACGTGATTCCTCCAGTTTTGTTCTTTTTGCTCAGGATAGCTTAGGCTATCCTGGGTCTTTCATGGTTCCATATAAATTTTAGGATTCTTTGTCTATTTCTGTGAAGAATGTCATTGGTATTTTGACAGAAATTGCTTTGAATCTGAAGATTGCTTTGGGTAGTAAGGACATTTTAACAATATTGATTCTTACAATTCATCAACATGGAATTTTTTAAATTTATTGGTGTTCTCATCGATTTCTTTCACCAGTGTTGCATAATTTTTATTATAAAGAATTTTCACTTATTTAGTTAAGTCGAATCCCAGGTATTTAATTTTAGGTGTGGGTATTGTAAATGGAATTACTTTTTAAATTTCTTTTTCAGTTTGTTCACAGTTGGCATGTAGAAATGCAACTGAATTTTGCCAGGCACATTGGCTCCCACCTGTAATCTCAGCACTTTGGGAGGCTGAGGTGGGCGGATCATTTGAGGCCAGGAGTCTGAGATCAGCCTGGCCAACATGGTGAAACCCTGTCTCTACCCAAAATACAAAAATTAGCCAGACTTGGTGGCACACACCTGTAATCCCAGCTACTAGGGTGGCTGAGGTAGGAGAATCACTTGAACTGAGGAGGCGGAAGTTGCAGTGAGCTGAGATAGTGCCACTGCACTCCATCCTGGGTGACAGAGTGAGACTCTGTCTCAAAAAAAAAAAAAAAAAAAAAAAAGAAAAAGAAAAAGAAATGCAACTGAATTTTATATGTTGGTTTTCTATTCTACAACTTTACTGAATTCGTTTACCCATTCTAATAGTTTTCTTGTGAAGTCTTAATGTTTTTCCAAATATAAGATCATAGCATCTGCAAACAAGGATAATTTGACTTCTTCCTCCCCAATCTGGATGCCCGTTATATCTTTCTCTTGTCTGATTGCTCTAGCTAGGACCTCCAGTACTACGTTGAATAACAGTAGTGACAGTGGGCATTCTTATCTTGTTTCCAATCTCAGAGGAAAGGCTTTCAGTTATTTCCCATTCAGTATGATACTAGCTGTTGGTCTGTCACATATGGCTTTTGTTATGTTGAGGTAGGTTCCTTCTATTCTTGGTTTTTAAGGGTTTTCATCTTAAAGGGATGTTGAATTTATCAAATACATTTTCAGTATCAATTGAAATGATCATATGATTTTTATCTTTCATTCTGTTGATATGATGTATCACATTGATTGACTGCATATGTTGAACCATCCTGGCATCCCTGGTATAAATCCCACTTGGTCAAGATGAATTATCTTTGTAATGTATTGTTGAATTCTGTTTGCTAGTATTTTGTTGAAAAATTTTACATCACTATTCATCAGAGATATTGGTCTGTGGTTTTCTTTTCTTTCTTTCTTTTTTTTATGTGTCTTTGTCTGGTTTTTAGTATCAGGGTAATACTGGCCTCATAGAATGTGTTTGAAAATATTTCTTCCTTCTCTATTTTTTGGAATAGTTTGAGTAGGATTGACATTAGTTCTTTAAATGCTTATTAGAATTCAGCAGTGTAGACTTCAGGTCCTGGGCTTTCCTTTACTGGGGGGGGGGAGGATTTTTTATTACGGTGTTGATATCATTACTTGTTATTGGTCTGTTCAGGTTTCGGACTTCTTCCTGATTAAATCTTGGTAGCTTGCATGTGTGAAGGAATTTGCTCATTTCTTCCAGATTTTCCAATTTATTGGCATACAGTTGCTTATAGTAGCCACTAATGATCCTTTGAATTTCTGCAGTATCTGCTGCAATGTCTCTTTTTTCATTTCTGGTTTTATTTATTTGTAACTTTTCTGATTTTTTCTTAGTGTGGCCAAAGGTTTGTCTATTTTATCTTTTCAAAAACCAAACTTTTTGTTTCATTGATTATTTTGTATATTTTTTCTTTGTTTTAATTTATCTTATTTCTGCTCTGATCCTTATTATTTCTTTTCTTCTACTAATTTTGGCTTTGATTTTCCCTTGCTCTTCTAGTTCCTTAAGATGCATCATTAGATTATTTATTTGAAGTTTTTCCTCTTTATGATGTAGACACTTATAGCTATAATCTTCTCTCTTCATACTGCTTTGGCTGTACCCAATGGGTTATAATATGTTGTGTTTTCATTATCATTTGTGTCAAGAAATGTTTCAATTTCCTTCTGAATTTCTTCACTGACACACCAGTCATTCAGGAGTATGTTGTTTAATTTGCATGTGTTTGTATAGTTTCCAAATTTCCTCTTGTTATTGACTTATAGTTTTATTCCATTGTGGCCAGAGAAGATGCTTGATATCATTTTAATATTTTTGAATGCTTTAATAGTTGTTTTGTGGCCTAACATATGATCTATCCTTGAGAATAATTCATGTGCTGCGGAAAATAATGTGCATTCTGCAGCTCGTTGATAAAATGTTCTGTAATTATCTGTTAGAGCCATTTGGTCTCTCGTGCAGATTAAGCCTGATGTTTCTTTGATCATTTTCTGTCTGAAAGATCTGTCTGAAAGACCTGCTCAGTGCTGAAAGCGGGTGTTGAAGTCTCCAGCTATTATTGTGTTGGGGCCTTTCTCTCTCTTTAGCTCTGTCTTTTTTATATCTGGGTGTTACGGCATTGGGTGCATATATATTTAAAATTGTTATAGCCTCTTGATGAATTGACCCCTTTATCATTATAGAGTGAACTTATAGAGTCTCTTGTAGTTTTTGTCTTGAAATCTACTTGTCTGATATAAGTATAGTGACTTCTGCTCTTTCATGATTTCTGTTGGCTTGAAATATCTTTTTTCATCCCTTTATTTTCAGTCTATGGGTGTCTTTATAGGTGAAGTGTGTTTCTTATATGCAACAGATAAATGGGTCCTGTCCTTTCATGCATTCAGCCAGTTTGTATCTTGATTGGAGAGTTTATTCAATTTACATTAAATGTTATTGTTGATAAGTCAGCACTTACTCCTATCATTTTGCTATTTGTTTTCTAGTTGTTTTGTGGTCTTCTCTTCCTTATTTCTTTTCTTCCTGTTTTCCTCTAGTGAAGGTGATTTTCTCTGGTGTATGATTTAGTTTCTTGCTTTTATTTTTTATGTAGCATGTTTTTTGGTTTAAGGTTACCATCAGGATTGCAAATACTATCTTATAACCTGTTATTTTAACTGGTAAATAACTTAACACTGTTTGCATAAACAAACAAACAAGAAGAAAACTAATGTAAATTCTACACCTTAACTTCATCCCCTTGCTTTTTAACTTTTTGTTGTCTCTATTTCTATCTTATTTTATGGATTATGTCTTGAAAAGTTGTTGTAGTTATTATTTTCCATTGGTTTAATTTTTAGTCTTTCTACTTGGGATAAGAGTAGTTTACACACCACAGACACAGTGCTATAATATTCTGTGTTTTTCTGTGTACTTACTATTACCAGTGAGTTTTTTTTTACCTGTAGGCAATTATTTATTGCTCATTAACATCCTTTTCTTTCAGACTGAAGGACTCCATTTAGCATTTCTTCTAGGACAGGTCTGCTGCTAATGAAATCCCTCAGCTTTTGTTTTTCTGGAAAAGTCTTTATTTCTCCATATTTGAAAGATATTTTCACTGGATGCACTATCCTAGTGTAAAAGTTTTTTTTTTTTCTTTAGTACTTTAAATATGTCATACCACTCACTCCAGGCTTATAAAGTTTGCACAGAAAAGTCTGCTGCCTGACATATGGAAGCTCCATTGTATGTTATTTGTTTCTTTTCTCCTACTGCATTTAAGATCCTTTTTCTATCCTTGAACTTTGGGAGTCTGATAATTAAATGCCTTGAGCCTTTTTTGGATTAAATCTCCTTGATGTTCTATAACCTTCTTGTACTTGGATATTTATATCTTTCTCTAGATTTGGGAAGTTCTCTATTATTATCCCTTTGAATAAACTTTCTACCCTTTTCTCTTTCTCTACCTCCTCTTTAAGGTCAATAACCTTAGATTTGCTCTTTTAAGGTTATATTTTTGATCCCGTAGGCATGCTTCATTGCTTTTTATTTTTTTGTAGAGAAAACTCAGGTTATTTATTTATTTATATATTTTCATTATTATACTTGAAGTTCTGGGACACATGTGCAGAACATGTAGGTTTGTTACATGGGTATACACATGCCATAGTGGTTTGCTACACCCATCAACCCGTCATGTACATTATGTATTTCTCCTAATGTTATACCTCTCCTAGCACCCCACTGCCTGACAGGCCCTGGTTTGTGATGTTCCCCTCCCTGTGTCCATGTGTTCTCATTGTTCAACTCCCACTTATGAGTGAGAATATGCGAAGTTCGGTTTTCTGTTCCTGTGTTAGTTTGCTGAGAATGATGGTTTCCAGCTTCATCCATGTCCCTGCAAAGGACATGAACTCATCCTTTTTTATGGCTACATAGTATTCCATGGTGTATATGTGCCACATTTTCTTTATCCAGTCTATCATTGATGGGCATTTGGGTTGGTTCCAAGTCTTTGCTACTGTGAATAGTGCCACAGTAAAGACACGTGTGCATGCGTCTTTATAGTAGCATGATTTACAATCCTTTGGGTGTATACCCACTAATGGGATTGCTGGGTCTAATGGTATTTCTTGTTCTAGATCCTTGAGGAATCGCCACACTGTCTTCCACAATGGTTGAACTAGTTTACACGCTCACCAACAGTGTAAAAGCACTCCTATTTCTCCACATTCTCTCTAGCATCTATTGTTTCCTGACTTTTTAATGATCACCATTCTAATTGGCATGAGATGGTATCTCATTGTGGTTTTGATTTGCATTTCTCTGATGATCAGTGACATTGAGCTTTTTGTCATGTGTTTGTTGGCCGCATAAATGTCTTTTTTTGAGAAGTGTCTATTCATATCCTTTGCCCACTTTTTCATGGAGTTGTTTGTTTTTTTCTTGTAAATGTGTTTAAGTTCTTTGTAGATTCTGGGTATTAGCCCTTTGTCAGATGGATAAATTGCAAAAATTTTCTCCCATTCTGTAGGATGCCTGTTCACTCTGAAGATACTTTCTTTTGCTGTGCAGAAGCTCTTTAGTTTAATTAGATCCCATTTGTCAATTTTTGCTTTTGTTGCTATTGCTTTTGATGTTTTCATCATGAAGACTTTCCCCATGCCTATGTCCTGAATGGTATTGCCTAGGTTTTCTTCTAGGGTTTTTATGGTTTTAAGTCTTATGTTTAAGTCTTTAATCCATCTTAAGTTAATTTTTGTGTAAGGTATAAGGAAGGGGTCCAGTTTCAGTTTTCTGCATATGGCTAGCCAGTTTTCCCAACACCATTTATTAAATAGGGAATCCTCTCCCTGTTGTTTGTTTTTGTCAGGTTTGTCAAAGACCAAATGGTTGTAGAAGTGTGGTGTTATTTCTGAGGCCTCTGTTCTGTTGCATTGGTCTCATATCTGTTTTGGTACCAGTACCATGCTGTTTTGGTTACTGTAGCCTTATAGTATTGCTTAAAGTCAGGTAGTGTGATCCCTCCAGCTTTGTTCTTTTTGCTTAGGATTGTCTTGGTTAAATGGCCTCTTTTTTGATTTCATATGAAATTTAAAGTAGTTTTCTTTTTTTCTGTGAAGAAAGTCAATGGTAGTTTGATGGGGTTAGCATTGAATCTATAAATTACTTGGGACGGTACGACTGTTTTCACGATACTGGTTCTTCCTATTCATGAGCATGGAATGTTTTTCCATTTGTTTGTGTCCTCTCTTATTTCCTTGAGCAGCAGTTTGTAGCACTCCTTGAAGAGGTCCTTCACATCCCTTGTAAGTTGTATTCCTAGGTATTTTATTTTCTTTGTAGCAATTGTGAATGGGAGTTTACTCATGATTTGGCTCTCTGTCTATTATTGGTGTATAGGAATGCTTGTGGTTTTGCACATTGATTTTGTATCCTGAGACTTTGCTGAAGTTGCTTATCAGCTTAAGGAGATTTTGGGCTGAGACAATGGGGTTTTCTAAATATACTATCATATCATCTGCAAACAGATAATTTGACTTCCTCTTTTCCTAATTGAATACCCTTTGTTTTTGTTTTTTGTTTTGTTTTGTTTGTTTTTGTTTGTTTTTGACAGAGTCTCACTCTGTTGCCCAGGCTGGAGTGCAGTGGCACAATCTCGGCTCACTGTAAGCTCCGCCTCCTGGGTTCATGCCGTTCTCCTGCCTCAGCCTCCCGAATAGCTGGAAATACAGGCGCCTGCCACCATGGCTGGCTACTTTTTTGAATTTTTAGTAGAGACAGGGTTTCATGTGTTAGCCAGGATGGTCTTGATCTCCTGACCTCATGATACGCCTGCCTCAGCCTCCCAAAGTGCTGGGATTACAGGCGTGAGCCACCACGCCCAGCTGAATACCCTTTATTTCTTTCTCTTGCGTGATTGCCCTTGCCAGACCTTCCAATACTATGTTGAATGGGAGTGGTGAGAGAGGGCATCCTTGTCATGTGCCGGTTTTCAAACAGAATGCTTCCAGCTTTTGCCCATTCAGTATGATATTGGCTGTGGGTTTGTCATAAATAGCTCTTATTATTTTGAGATACTTTCCATCAATACCTAGTTTATTGAGAGTTTTTAGCATGAAGGGGTGTTGAATTTTATCAAAGTCCTTTTCTGCATCTATTGAGACAATCATGTGGTTTTTGTCATTGGTTCTATTTATGTGATGGATTATATTTTGTGATTTGTGTATGTTGAACCAGCCTTGCATCCCAGGGATGAAGCTGACTTGATCATGGTGGATAAGCTTTTTGATGTGCTGCTGGATTCAGTTTGCCAGTATTTTATTGAAGATTTTCACATCAATGTTTATCAGGGATATTGGCCTGAAATTTTCTTTTTTTGTTGTGTCTCTGCCAGGTTTTTGGTATTAGGATGATGGTGGCCTCATAAAATGAGTTCAGGAGGAGTCCCTCTTTTTCTAATGTTTGGAATAGTTTCAGAAGAAATGGTACCAGCTCCTCTTTGTACCTCTGGTATAATTCGGCTGTGAATCCATCTGGTCCTGGGCTTTTTTTAGTTGGTACGCTATTAATTACTGCCTCAATTTCAGAACTTGTTATAGGTCTATTCAGAGATTCAACTTCTTCCTGATTTAGTCTTGGGAGGGTGTATGTGTCCAGGAATTTATCCATTTCTTCTAGATTTTCTAGTTTATTTGCGTAGACGTGTTTATAGTATTCTCTTATGGTAATTTGTATTTCTGTGGGATCAGTGGTGATATCACCTTTATCATTTTGTATTGTGTCTGTTTGATTCTTCGCTCTTTTCTTCTTTATTAGTAAGGCTAGCAGTCTATCTATTTTGTTGATCTTAAAAAAATATAGCTCCAGTATTCATTGATTTTTTGAAGAGTTTTTCATGTTTCTATCTCCTTCAGTTCTGCTCTGATCTTAGTTATTTCTTGTCTTCTGCTAGCTTTTGAATTTGTTTGCTCTTGCTTCTCTAGTTCTTTTAATTGTGATGTTAGGGAGTCCATTTTAGATATTTCCTGCTTTCTCTTGTGGGCATTTAGTGCTATAAATTTCCCTCTAAACACTGCTTTAGCTGTGTCCAAGAGATTCTGGTACGTTGTGTCTTTGTCAACTTAATGAAATAAAGTATGAAGACAAGATTAGAGAAAAAAGAATAAAAAGAAAGGAACAAAGCCTCCAAGAAATATGGGACTATGTGAAAAGACCAAAGCTACATTTGATTGGTGTACCTGAAAGTAATGGGGATAATGGAACCAAGTTGGAAAACACTCTTCAGGATATTATCCAGGAGAATTTCCCCAACATAGCAAGACAGGCCAACATTCAAATTCAGGAAATACAGAGAACTCCACAAAGATACTCCTCAAGATGGGCAACCCCAAGACACGTAATCGTCAGACTCACCAAGGTTGAAATGAAGGAAAAAATGTTAAGGGCAGCCAGAGAGAAAGGTTGGGTTATCCACAAAGGGAAGCCCATCAGACTAATAGTGTATCTCTCTGCATAAAACCTACAAGCCAAAAGAGAGTTGGGGCCAATATTCAACATTCTTAAGGAATTTTCAACCCAGAATTTCATATCCAGCCAAACTAAGCTTCATAAGCGAAGGAGAAATAAAATCCTTTACAGACAAGCAAATGCTGAGAGATTTTGTCACAACCAGGCCTGTCTTACAAGAGCTCCTGGAGGAAGCACTAAACATGGAAAGGAACAACCAGTACCAGCCACTGCAAAAACATACAAAATTGTAAAGACCATCAACACTATGAAGAAACTGCATCAACTAATGGGCAAAATAACCAGCTAGCATCATAATGACAGGATCAAATTCACACATAACAATATTAAACTTAAAAGTAAATGGGCTAAATGCCCAATTAAAAGATGCAGACTGGCAAATTGGATAAAGAGTCAAGACCCATCAGTATGCTGTATTCAGGAGACCCATCTCACGTGCAAAGAAACACATAGGCTCAAAATAAAGGGATGGAGGAAGATTTACCAAGCAAATGGAAATAAAAAAAAAGCAGGGGTTGCAATGTTAGTCTCTGATAAAACAGACTTTAAACCAACAAAGAAAAAAAAGAAAAAGGGAATTACATAATGCTAAAATGATTAATGCAACAAGAAGAGCTAACTATCTGAAATATATTTTCACTCAATACAGGAGCACCCAGATTCATAAAGCAAGTTCTTAAAGACCTGCAAAGACACTTAGATTCCCACACAATAATAGTGGGA
Organism: Pongo abelii; assembly: GCF_028885655.2. Taxonomy (NCBI): domain Eukaryota; kingdom Metazoa; phylum Chordata; class Mammalia; order Primates; family Hominidae; genus Pongo; species Pongo abelii. The sequence continues at coordinate 90,915,120 of NC_072008.2, forward strand.
GACTTTAACACGCCAATGCCAATATTAGACAGATCAATGAGACAGAAAATTAACAAGGATATTCAGGACTTAAACTCAGCTCTGAACCAAGCAGACCTAATAGACGTCTACAGAACTCTCTCCACACCAAATCAACAGAATATACATTCTTCTCATCACCACATCACACTTATTCTAAAATCGACCACATAATTGGAAGTAAAACACTCCTCAGCAAATGCAAAAGAACAGAAATAATAACAAACAGTCTCTCAGACCACAGCGCAATCAAATTAGAACTCAGGATTAAGGAACTCACTCAAAACCGCACAACTACATGGAAACTGAACAACCTGCTCCTGAGTGACTACTGGGTAAATAATGAAATCAAGGCAGAAATTAATAAGTTGTTTGAAACCAATGAGAAAATAGCTTTTTATTTTTTTGTCTCCTCTGACCATGTGGTTTCAAATAGCCTGTCTTCAAGCTCATTAATTCTTTCTTCTGCTTGATCAATTCTGCTATTAAAGGATTCTGATGCATTCTTCAGTATGACAGTTGCATTTTTCATCTCCAGAATTTTTGCTTGATTCTATTTAATTATTTCAATTTCTTTGCTAAATTTATTTGATAGAATTCTGAATTCTTTCTCTGTGTTATCTTGAATGTCTTTGAGTTTCCTCAACACAGCTAATTTGAATTCTCTGTCTGAAAGGTCACATATCTTTGTTTCACCAGGATTGGTCCCTAGTGCCTTGGTTAGCTCATTTGGTGAGGTCATGTTTTCCTGGATGATGTTGATGCTAGTAGATGTTCATCTGTGTCTGGGCATTGAAGAGTTAGATATTCATAGTAGTCTTCATTGTCTGGACTTATTTGTAGCAGTCCTTCTTGGGAAGGCTTTCTAGATATTAGAACAGACATAGGTGTTGTGATCTAAGCTGTATCTGCTTCAGGGAGCATCCCAAGCCCAGTAATGCTGTGGTTCTTGCAGCCTCGTACAAGTACCACCTTGATGGTCTTGGACCAGATCTGAGAGAATTCCCTGGATTAACAGGCAGAGAATCTTGTTCTCTTCCCTTACTTTCTTCCAAACAGAGAATCTCTCTCTGTTCTGAGACACCTAAAGCTGGGAGAAGAGTATCCACAAGCACCCCTGTAGATACCACCACTTTGACTCTACTAGATGAGAACTGAAGCCAGCACGGCACTACCTGTTGCCCAAGGCCTGCCCTAACCACTCTCTGGCTACTGCCTACATTCACTCAAGGCCCTGCAGCTCTACAGTCAGCAGGTGGCAAAGCCAGCCAGTCCTATGTCCTTCCCTTCAGGATGGCGAGGTCCTTAGGCCCCGGGTGGGTCCAAAGTTGTCATCCAGGATTCAGGGCTAGAGTTAAGAACCTTAGAAGTCTACCTGGTGTTCTATTGTACTGCAGCTGAGCTGGCACTCAAACCACAAGATGCAGTCCTTCCCATTCTTTCCTCTCCTTTCTGAATGTAGAGGAGCCTTGCCCCATGTCCACCGCCACCCTAGGCCACAAGGCATACAGCCAAACTACCGCCAATGTTCCCTTAAGGTCCAAGCACTAAGTGAGCTTGTGGTGAATGCTGCCTGGCCTGGGAGTCAGCTTTCATGGCAGTGGTCTCCTCTCTGGCCCAGGGCAGGTCCAGAAATGACATCCAAGAGCCAAGTCCTCGAATTGAGGACCTCAAGAACCTGCTTGGTGCTCTACCCTGCTGTGGCTGAGCTGGTACCTAAGGTGCAGGACAAAGTCCCCTTTACATTTCCCTCCACCTTTTTTCAAGCAGAAGGAGTCTTCCCCATAGCCACCATAGTTAGGAATGTGCTGAGTCTCACCTGAGACCAGCAAATCTTAGCATCTCACCCAAGGCTTTTAACGTAGCACCTGGATTTTGTTGCTGGTTATTCAGGGCCCAAGAGCTGTTCAGTTAGCAGGCGATGAATGCTGCCAGGACAGGCTCCTTTCCTTCAAGGCACTAGGTTCCTTTCTGGCCCAGTGTGTGTCTAAAAATGTAATCTGGGAACTAGGGCCTAAAATGGGGGCCTCATGACTCCGACCTCTGTCCTAGCCTACTGTGGCTGAGCTGATATCCAAGATGCAAGACAAAGTCTTCTCCACTCTTCCCTCTCCTGCCCTCAAGCAGAAGGAAGGGGTCTCTTTTGGAGCTGCTAGCTATGCAGCCTGGAGTTAGGGGAGGGGTGGTGCCAGCAGCCCCTTGTCTGCCCCAGCTGGTGCCTCAATACGTCACATGCCCTCCCCCTACCCAGTCCACTGTGTCTGGGCCCAGTTCAGCACTAGGACTCACCTAAGAGTTTCAGTCCTTATGGCCTAGACTGCCTTTCAAGTTTACTTGGAGACCAAAAGCACTTTGAGCATTGGTAGCAAGGTTTGAGGAAACTCAAGTTTGGAACCCTGGGATCAGTGATTCCCCTCTGGCTAGGGCTAGTTTAAATGTTCCCTCCATAGGCAGGTGTCAGCTGAGTTCGATCCAGTTTTTCTTTTTGCTCTAACAGAACAGCACTGAGTTCAATGCCTCACAATTGCTGTGTTCTCGCTTCCTCAGTGCCCAGAAATGCTCTCTGCACCATGCCACCACTGCCAGGTGCTGGGGAAGGGTCGCGTCAGTGATTCAAGACTGTTCTTTTTCTATTTTTCCAGTGCCTCTTTCAGGGATATGAAGTTACAACGAGGTACTATGAGTGCTCGCCTGATTTTTGGTACTTGTGAAGGTGTTTTTTCTGTGTAGATAGTTAGTAACTTGATGCCCTTGCAGGAGGGATGATTGATAGAGCCTTCTATTCTGCCATCTTGATCCACCCCCTTCAACAACTTCTACTGACTTAAGAAAAAATGGAAAATTTGACCTTTAAAAAATTTGATTCTGAATTTTTTTATACAATATTATAACCACAAAAAAAATTTCAGGTCACAATAGTTTCAATAGCAAGTTCTACCAGACATCAAAAAAGAAATAATTTAAATAATATGGAAGTTTTTTTTTTTTTTTAGAAAATAGGAAGAGCATATCTTTTCAGCCACTTGTTTTAAGAGAGTAACATTACATAATTTAAAAATCTGAAAAAGACAGTATGGCAAAAAAATCTTATAGGCCAAGTTCATACTTCCATATAGATAAAAAATCCTAAGTCAAAAATCAGAAATCTAAATTAAACATTTTTTTTTGAGACAGCATCTCACTCTCACCCAGGCTGGAGTGCAGTGGTGCGATCCCGGCTCACTGCAGCCTCGACCCCCTGGGCTCAAGCGATCCTTCCAGCACAGCCCCCCAAGTAGCTGGGACTATAGGTGCACACCAACACGTCAGGCTAATTTTTTGTGTTTTTGGTAGAGACAGGGTTTTGCCATGTTGCCCAGGCTCATCTCAAACTCCTGAACTCAAAGATTACAGGCGTGAGCCACCATGCTTGGTCTAAATTAAACATAAATTAAACAGTTATAACAACATAATGCTTTATGACCAACTTTGATTAATCCCAGGAATGCAAGATTAATTTAACATTTTAAAAAGCAAGAAGTATAATTAATACATTGATCGATTCAAGCAGGATTTTGCAAACTGCAACTCATTGACCAAATCCAACCCATTATTTATTTTTACAAAATTGTACTGAAACACAGCCACACCCTTTAAATAATTTTTAATTGAAATATAATAACTAAACCTATTTATGGAGCACAATGTGATGTTTCAATACATGTATACATTGTGCAATGATCAAATCAGGGTAATTAGTATATCCATCACCTCAAACATTGTGCAATGATCCAATCAGGGTAATTAGTATATTCATCACCTGAAACATTTATCATTTATTTGTGATGAGAACATTTAAAATCCTCTCTTCTGGTTATTTCTAAATATACAATACATTACTCCGTATAGTCATTTTAGACTATAGTCACCCTATTGTGCAATAGGACACCAGAATGTATTCCTCTAAATGTAACTTATACCCCAGAACCAATAATCTTCATTGTCCCCTCCCTTTTACCCTCCCCATTCTCTGGTAAGCACTGCTGCTATACTTTCTACTTCTAAAAGATCAGCTTGTTTAGATTCCACATATGAGTGAGATCAGAGATCAGGTGTTATTTATATTTCTCTGCCTGGCTTATTTCACTTAATATAATGTCCTCCAGGATTATCAATGTTGTCAAAATGACAGAATACCTTTTTTTTTTTTTGCCTGAATAGTATTCCGTTCTGTATATATACCATATTTTCTTTATCTATTGATCCATTGATGGACATGAAGTTGATCCTGTATCTTGACTAGTGTGAACAATGCTGCAATTAACATGATAGTGCAGATATCAACACACTGATTCCATTTTTTAAAAATATATACCCAATAATGAGAATGATGGATCATGTGGTAAACCTATTTTTTTCACAGCACCTCAACATTTTTATTGGCTATTTAAAAAAATATTGTGGGTACATAATAGGTGTATATGTTTATAGGGTATATGAGATATTTTGATACAAGCATACAATGTATAATAACCATATTTCAAGGTACATGGGGTATCCATCACTTCAGGCATTTATCTTTTCTTTGTGTTACAAACAATCTAATTATACTCTTCTAATTTTTTTTACAATGGATGATAAATTATTGTTGATTGTAGTCACCCTGTTGTACCAGATCTTATTCATTCTAACAATATTTTTCCACCCATTAACAATCCCTATTTCCTCAACCCCCCGACTATTTTCAGCCTCAGGTAAACATCCTTCTACTCACAATCTCCATAAGATTTGTAGTTTTAATTTTCAGTTCCCACAAATAAGTGAAAACATGCAAAATTTGTCTTCCTTTGCCTGAATTATTTCATTTAACAAAATGTCCTCCAGTTCCATCTATGTTGTTTCGAATAAAGGGGTCTAATTATTTCTATGACTTCATAGTACTTCAGTATGTATATGTACCACATTTTCTTTATACATTCATCTGTGGTGGACACGTAGGTTGCTTCCAAATCTTGGCTATTGTGAGCAGTGCTGCAATAAACATGGAAGTGCAGATATCACTTCTATATACTGATTCCCTTTCTTCCAGATATAAATCTATCAATTTGATTACTCGTTCATGTGGTAGTTACATATGTAGTTTTGTGAAGAACCCCTAAACATTGTCCAAGGAGTTGTACTAATTTACATTGCCACCAAGAGTGTATGAGGGCTCCCTTATCCTTGCTGGCATTTGTTACTACCTGTCTTTTGGATATAAGCCATTCTGACTGGGGTGGGATAACAGCTCATTGTAGTTTTGATTTGCATTTCTCTGGTGGTTAATAATGTTGAACACCTTTTCTTTTTCTTCTTTTTAGAAATGTCTATTAAGAACTATTGCCCATTTTTAAATCGGATTATTAGATTTATTCCTATTAAGTTGTTTGAGCTTCTTATATATTCTGGCTAGTAATCACTTGTCATATGGATAGTTTGCAAATATTTTCTCCCATCCTGTGAGTTACAACTTCACATTGTAGATTGTTTCCTTTGCTATGCAGAAGCTTTCTAACTTGATATAATTTCATTTGTCCATTTTGCTTTGATTGCCTGTGCTTCTGGGGTATTATTCAAGAAATATTTTCCCATGTCAATGCCCTGGAGAGTTCTCTCAATATTTTATTTTAGGAATATCACAGTTTGAAGTTTTAGATTTAAGTATTTAGTCCATTTTTATTTGACTTTTTTATGGCTAGAGATAGGGGTCAAGTTTTATTCTTCTGCATATGGATATTCAGTTTCCTAGAACCATTTATTAAAGAGACTTTCCCCAATATATGTTCCTGGCACTTTTCTCAATAATGAGTTTACTGTAGATGTGTGGATTTATTTCTGGGTTCTCTATTCTATTCCTTTGGTCTATGTGTCTGTTTTTGTGCCAAGAGCATGCTGTTTTGGTTACTATGGCTCCATAGTATAATTTGAAGTCAGGTAATGTGATTCCTCTGATTTTATTCTGTTTGCTCAGGATAGCTTTGGTGATTATATGTCTTCTGTGGTTCCATATAAATTTTAGATTTTTTTTTATTTCTGTGAAGACTGTCATTTGTATCATTTTGACAGAGATTACATTGACTCTGTAGATTGCTTTAAGTAGTATGGACATTTTAGCAATATTGATTCTTCAATATTGTTGAATATCTTCCCATTCTTTGTGTCCTCTTCTATTTCTTACATCAATGTTCTATAGTTTTCATTGTAGAGATCTTTCGGTTCTTTGGTTAAGTTAATACCTTGGTATTTTATTTTCTTTGTAGCTATTGTGAGTGGGATTACTTTCTCGATTTCCTTTTCAGATTGTTTACTGTTGGCATATAGAGATAGCACTGACTTTTGTATGTTGATTTTGTATCCTGCCACATTACTGAATTTGTCAGTTCTAATCATTTTTAGTGGAGTCCTTAGGGTTTTTTTTTTTTTTTTCAAATATAAGAGTATCTGCAAACAAGGATAATTTGACTTCTTGCTTTCCAATTTGGATGTATTTTCTTTCTCTTGTCTGATTGCTCTCGTTTAGACTTTCAGTATGATTTTCAATGACAGTAGTAAAATGGGGCATACATGTTATGTTCCAGATCTTAGAGGAAAATCTTCCATTTTTTCCCATTGAATATGATACTAGCTGTGGGGCTGTTACATATGGATTTAAGTGTGTTGAGGTATGTTCTTTCTGTACCCAGTTTCTTTGAGGGTTTTTATTATAAAGAGATGTTGAATTTTATCAAATTCTTTATCAGCATCAATTATAATAATCACATGGCTTTTGTCTTTCTTTCTGTTGAAATGATATATCACATTGATTCATTTGCATATGTTTGACCATCCCTATGTCCCTGGCATAAATCTTACTAGGTCATGATAAATTATCTCCCTAATATGTTGTTGAATCTGGTTTGCCAGTATTTTGTTGGGGAATTTTGCATTAATATTCTTCAGGGATTTTTGACATATAATTTTGTTTTGTTTTTTAATGAGTCTTTGTTTTTTTGGTATCAGCATAATACTGGCCTCATAGAATGAATTTGGAAGTATGCCCTCCTCTATTTTTTGGAATAGTTTGAGTAGGATTGGTATCAGTTCTTCTTTAAATGTTTGGTAAAATTCAGTAGTGAACCCATCAGGTCCTGGACTTTTCATTGGTGGGATACTTTTTTTTAATTACTTTCATTTCATTACTTGCTATTTCTCTGGTCAGGTTTTTGATTTCTTCATGGTTCAATCTTGGTAAAGTGTATGTTTCTAAAAGTTTACTTCTTCTAGGCATTTTAATTTTTTGGCATAATTGCTCATAGTAGCCTTTAATGGTCCTTTGAATTTCTTTGGTATCCGTTGTAAAGTGCCCTTTTTCATTTCTGATTATATTTATTTCGGTCTTCTGTTTCTTTTGTAGTTAGTCTGGCTAAAGATTTGTAGCTTTTGTTTATCATTTCAAAAACCCAACTTTTCATTTTGTTGGTCTTTCATATTGTTTTATTTCTTTCTATTTCATTTACTTTTGTTCTGATCTTTATTATTTGTTTTCTTCTACTAATTTGGGGTTTGGTTTTCTCTTGCTTTTCTAGTTTCTTAAGAGGTATCATTAGGTAGTTATTTCAAGTTTTCCCATTTTTTTGGTGTAGGTACTTATTGCTATGAATGTTCCTCTTAGTAATCCTTTTCTGTATCCCATAGGTTTTGGTTTGTTGTGTTTTCATTTTCAAAGGTTTCAAGAAATTTTTAAATTTCTTTCTTAGTTTCTTCATTGCCTCACTGGTCATTTGGGAGCATACTGTTTTATATCTGTGTGTTTGTATAGTTTCCAGTATTCCTCTTTTTATTGATTTCTAGATTTATTTCATTATGATTAGATAAGATACCTGCTATAAGTACAATTTTTTGAATTTTTAATTATTATTATACTTTAAGTTCTAGGGTACATGTGCATAATCTGCAGGTTTGTTACATATATATACATGTGCCATGTTGGTTTGCTGCAACCATCAACTTGTCATTTAAATTAGGTATTTCTCCCAACACTATCCCTCCCCTAGCACCCCACCCCCAATAGGTCCCAGTGTGGGATGTTCCCCTCCCTGTGTCCATGTGTTCTCATTGTTCAACTCCCACTTATGAGTGAGAATATGCGGTGTTTGGTTTTCTGTCCTTGTGATAGTTTGCTGAGAATGATGGTTTCCAGCTTCATTCATGTCCCTGCAAAGGACATAAACTCATCCTTTTTTATGGCTGCATAGTATTCCATGATGTATATGTGCCACATTTTCTTAATCCAGTCTATTATGGATGGACATTTGGGTTGGTTCCAAGTCTTTGCTATTGTCAATAGTGCTGCAATAAATATACATGTGCATGTGTCTTTATAGTAGCATGATTTATAATCCTTTGGGTATATACCCAGTAATGGGATGGGTGGGTCAAGTGGTATTTCTAGTTCTAGATCCTTGAGGAATCACCACACTGTCTTCCACAATGGTTGAATTAATTTACACTCCCACCAACAATGTAAAAGCATTCTTATTTCTCCACATCCTCTCCAGCATCTATTGTTTCCTGACTTTTTAATGATCGCCATTCTAACTGGCATGAAATGGTATCTTATTGTGGTTTTGATTTGCATTTCTCTGATGACCAGCGATGATGAGCATTTTTGCATATGTCTGTTGGCTGCATAAATGTCTTCTTTTGAGAAGTGTCTGTTCACATCCTTTGCCCACTTTTTGATGGGGTTGTTTGTTTTTTTCTTGTAAATTTGTTTAAGTTCTTTGTAGATTCTGAATATTAGCCCTTTGTCAGATGAGTAGATTGCAAAAATTTTCTTCCATTCTGTAGGTTGCCTTTTCACTCTGATGATAGTTTCTTTTGTTGTGCAGAAGTTCTTTAGTTTAATTAGGTCCCATTTGTCAATTTTGGCTTTTGTTGCCATTGTTTTTGGTGTTTTAGACATGAAGTCTTTGCCCATGCCTATGTCCTGCATGGTATTGCCTAGGTTTTCTTCTAGGGTTTTTATGGTTTTAGGTCTTACATTTAAGTCTTTAGTCCATCTTGAATGAATTTTTGTGTAAGGTGTAAGGAATTTTTAAAGACCTTCTTTGGGCCTAACATATGGTCAATCTTTGAGAATGATCCGTATGTTGAGCATGTGTGTTCTGTAAATATCTATTAGGTTCACTTGGTCCATAGTGCAGAGTAAATATGATATTTCTTTCTTAATTTTTTTGTCTGTTGATCTGCCCCACGTTAAAAGTGGAACATTGAATTCTCCTGCTATTATCTTTTGGGTCTATCTCTCTCTTTAGCTGTAATATTTGCTTAATATAATTGGTTGCTACAATGTTGAGTGCATTTACATTTACAATTGTTATATCCTCTCCCTGAAGTGATCCCTTTGTCATTATATAATGACCTTTTTTGTCCCTTTTCATAACTTTTATCTTAAAATCTATTTTGTTTGTTATAAGGTTAGCTACTCCACTTTTTTTTTTTGCTTTCCATTGGCATGAGATATCTTTTCCCTTTTTAAAATTTCAGTCTATTTGTGTCTTTATAGTTGAAGTGTGTTTCTTGCAGGACACAGATCATTAGTTTTGTTTTTTATTTATTCAGCTATTGCATGTCTTTTGATTGTAGAGCATAGTCCATTTACATTTAATCTCACCATTGATAAGGACTTACTCTTGCCATTTTGTTGTTTTATTTTTTTTGTCATCTTCTCTTTCTTCTTTTCTGTCTTCCTTTCAATGAAGGTGATATTTTCTCATTAAATGTTTTAATTTCTTGCTTTTTTGTGTGTGTATATGTTGTCTGATTTATTATTTTGGATTACCATGAGGCTTGCAAATAATATCTTATAAACCATTATTTTAAACAATTTAACACTGATTGCATAAACAAAATTAAAAACAAACTAAGATAAAACTAATAAAACTCTAGGTTTTTTTCTTCCCATTTTTAACCAATTGTTGTTTCTATTTATATCTTATTATATCATTTATGTCTTGAAAGGTTGTAGTTATTATTATTTGTCAGTTCATCTTTTAGTCTTTCTACTAAAGGTATGAGTAGTTTGCCCACCACAATTACAGTGTTCTGTAATTTTCTTTGTAGTTTCTATTACCAATAAATTTTGTACCATCAAATAATTTTGTTTTTGCTTTTTAGTGTCATTTTCTTTTAGATTGAAAAACTCCCTTCAGCATTTCTCGTGGGACAGATTTCATATTGATGAACTCCCTCAGCATTTGTTTCTCTGGGAAAATATTTCTCCTTTATGTTTGATGCATACTTTTGCTGGCTATACTATTCTAGGATAGAAGTTAAATTCCTTCAGCCCTTTAAATATGTCATGTCATTCTCTCCTGGACTTTCAGGTTTCCACTGAAAAGTCTGCTGCCAGACTTATTGGAGCTCCAATGTATTTTTTCTCTGATCTCTCTACTTCCTCTTTAAGGCCAATAACTCTTATATTTGCCATTTTGAGGTCATTTTCTACATCGTGTAGCCATGCCTCATTCTTTTATCTTTTGTCTCCTCTGTGTAGTTTCAAATAGACTGTGTTCAAGCTCACTAATTCTTTCTTCTCCCAGATCAATTCTGCTTTTAAGAGACTAATGCATTCTTTAGGTATGTCAGTTACATTTTTCAGCTCCAGAATTTCTGCTTTATTCTTTTTAATCATTTCAATCTCTTTGTTAAATTTAGCTAGTAAGGTTCTAAATTCCTTCTATGTGCTATTTTGAATTTAGAATGTGCTCCCTCAAAACAGCTATTTTGAATTATCTGTCTAAAATATCAGATATCTCTGGTTCCCTAGGATTGGTTTCTGATGCTTTATTTAGCTTGTTTGGTGAGGTCATTTTCCCGGATGGTCTGAATGGTTGCGGACATGCAACAGTTTCTGAGAATTGAAGTGTTAGCTATATATTGTAGTCTTCGCATTCTGGGCATTTGCAACCTTCCTTCTTGTGAAGGTTTTCTAGGTATTCAAAGGAACTTGGGTGATATGATTTAAGTCTGTGGTCACTGCAACCATATCTGCATTAGGGGGCACCCCAAGCCCAGTAAAGCGGTGGCTCCTGCAGACTCACAGAATTACCATCTTGGTGGTCTTGTGTCAGATTCTGAAGGGCTCTCTGGATTACCAGGCAGAGACTCTTGTTCTCTCTCCTGACTTTTCCCCATACTAACTGTGTGCATGTGTGTGTGTGTGTGTGTGTGTGTGTGTGTGTGTGTGCTGGTATTTAGGGAGGAATGAAATAAGTACCCTCATAGCCTCCACCAGTGAGACTGTGCTGGATCAGACCCAAAGCCAGCAGCACAACACTGGGTTGCACCCAAGGCCCTGCTGTTCACTGTCTGGCTACTACCTATATTCATTCAAGGCCCAAGGGCTCTACAACCATCAGGTGGTGAATTTAGCCAGACTTGTTTTCTTCCCTTCAGGGTGGTGAGTTCTCCCCAGTCCCAGGCTGGTCCAGAGATGCCATCCAGGAGCCAGTTTCTGAAGTTGGGTACCTTAGGAATCTACCTGGTGCTCAATTCTCCTACAGCTGAGCTGACATCTTGGCCACAAAACAAAATATTTCCCACTCATCCCTCCCTGTCCTCGAGCAGAAGAGTCTCACCTTGTGGCTACCACTGGCCCCAGGCATTTGGTGAATACTGCCTGGCTACCACCAGTTTTCACTCTAGGCCCAAGGGCTCTTCAGTCAGCTTGCAGTGAATGCTGCCAGGCCTGGATTTCTCCCTTCAGGGAAGTAGGTTTCCCTCTGGCTCCAAGCAGTTCCAGAAATGCCACCAAGGAACCAAGGCAGCCTGGAATCAGGGACCCCAGGAACCTGCTTGGTGCTCTAGCCCACTGTTGCCAAACTGATACCCAAACTGCAAGACAAAGTCCCCTCTACTCTTCCCTCTCGTTTACTCAAACAGAAGAAGTGACTCCTCATAGCCACCAGAGCTGAGAATGTGCTCAGTCACCCCTATAGTCAGGATGGCTCTGAATCTCACTCGAGGCCAAAAATGAGTGTTGCCTGTCTATCACTGCTGATTATTTAGTACAGAAGGGCTCTTTAGTCAGAGATAATAAATCCTGCCAGGACTAAGTTCTTCCCTTCAAGGCAGTGTTTTCCTTTCTGGCCCAGAGTTTGTCTACAAATTTTGCCCAGGAGCTGTGGCCTGAAGTGGGGGTCTCAGAACTCAGCCTGGTGTGCTGTTCTATTGAGGCTGAAGTGGCATCCACTTTGCAAGACAAAGTATTCTTTACTCTCCCTTCTCTTCTCTTCAAGCAGAAGGAAGGAGTTTCTCCTGGAGTTGTGAGCTGTGATGCCTGGGGTTGGAGAAGGGATAACATAAGCAGCCTCGTAGCAACCCTGGCTGGTGTCTCACAAGGTTGTATGCACCCCAAGTCCACTGGCTCCAAGCCCAGTATAGCACCAGGACTTACCCAGAAATTGCAGTCCTTGTGGCCTAGACTGCCTTTCTAGTTTATTTAGGAACCCAGAGCAGTTTAGCCTGCAGTAGTGGGGCTTGCTGGAACTCAGATTCCAAGTATTTGATGGATGATTTACCTCTGGCTAGGGATAGTATAAATGTTTCCTCCATGGACTCCAGTTGAGTTCTGCCTGATGTTGCTTTCTGCTGTAACAGGGTACCACTGAGTTTCAATGCAAAGTCTCAAAATTACTATACTGTCCTTCCTACAAGTACACACATTCTCTCTCCTCTCCAGGTGGCTGCTGTCAGGATATGGAGGAGAGGTGATGTGATTAATAACTCTTTCTTAACCTGTCCAGGGTCTCTTTCCTTAGGTACTATGATTACTCACCTGATTTTTTATTCTTATGAAGGCTTTTTTGTGTAAATAGTTGTTCCATTTGGTGTTCCTGTTGCAGGGGGGAATCTCTGGAGGTTTCTATTTGGTCATCTTGCCCTGCCTCCTCAGTAGTTCTATTTTTAATTTTTTGAGAAACCTCCAGGCTCTTTTCCAGAATGGCTATACTAATTTACATTCCCTCCAGGAGAGTGTAAGCGTACATTTTTCTCTGCATTGTCACCAATATTTGTTATATTTTGTCATTCTAATAATAGCCATTCTAACTGAAATGAGGTGATATTTCATTGCCTATTTCATTTACATTTACCTGATGATTAGGAAAGTTGAGCATTTTTTTATAGACCCGGTGGCCATATGTTTGTGTTATTTTGAAAAATACCTATTAAGGTATTTTGCCCATTTTAAAAACAATCTTTTGTTTCTTGTGTGTATCTATTTTTTGCTATTGAGTTGCATTCTTTATATATTATGAATATTGACCCCTTGTCAGATGTATAGTTTGCAATTATTTTCCTCCATTCTGGAGATTTTCTCCACTGTTGATCCTTTCTTTTGATGTGCATACATTTTCTAGTTTAATGAAATCCCACTTGCCTATTTTTGCTTTTGTGCTCTTACCTTCTTGCTCAGTCCAATGCCATGAAGCATTTCCCCTATATTCTTCTAGTAGCATCATAGTTTAGTTCTTACCTCTAAGTCTTTAATCCATTTTGAGTTGATTTTTGTATATGGTAAAAGATAGGGGTCTAACCTCATTCTTCTATGTGAGGATATACAGTTTTCTTTCAGCCCCAGTTGTTGAAGTGCTCGTTCTCTCCCCTGGTGTGTGTTCTTGGCCCCTTCATGGAAAATCACTTGGCTGTAGATGTATTTACTTCTGTGTTCTCAATTCTTTTTCTTGGTTTATGTGACCGTTTTTATGCCAGTACTATGCCTTTTTTGTTACCAGAGAAATGTAGTATATTTTGAAGTCAAGTAGTGTGATGCCTCCAGCTTTTTCTTATTGCTTAAGATTGATTTGGCTATTCGGAGTCTTTTGTAGGTCCATATGATTTTAAGGATTTTTTGTTGCATATCTGTGAAGAAAGCCATTGGTATTTTGATAGGTATTGCCTTGAATCTGTAGATTACTTTGAGTAGTATGAACATTTTAACAATAACAATTCTTCCAATCCATGGACAAAGGATATCTTTCCATTTATTTGTGTCCTTTTCAATTTCTTTTATTAATATTTTCAAGTTTTTATAGTTTTTAGTGTAGAGATTTTTCACTTCCTTAAACTTATTCCAACTTGTCTTATGTTTTCACAGCTATTGAAAATGGGGTTGTTTCCTATATTTTTTTCATACAGTTCACTACTAATATATAGAAACACTATTAATTTATGTTGATTTTGTGTCTTGGAACTGTGCTACATTTGTATACTAGTTCCAAGGGTTCTTCTGGTGACGTCTTTAGGGATTTCTAAATATGAGATTATATCACCCACAAACAGGGACAATTTGACATCCTCCTTTCCAATTTGGATGCCTTTTCTTTCTTTCTCTTGCCTAATTTCTCTGGCAGGAATTTTCAGTATGATGTTGAACAGAAGTTGTGAAAATGGGTATCCTTGTCTTGTTCCAGATCTTAGGGAGAAAGCATTCAGCCTTTTTTCTATCTAATATAATGTTAGCTGTGGGTTTTTCATATACAGTATTGGGTTAGGGTATATTTCTTCTATGCCTAATTTGTTGAGAGTCTTTATCATGAAGTGATGTCACATTTTGTCAAATGCTTTTTTTTTTGCGTTTTTGAAATTATCATATGTTTTTGTCCTTTTTTCTCTTAATGTAAATTATCACATTTATTGATATGCATATGTTGAACCATTCTTGCATCTCTGGGATGAATCCCACTTGATCATAACAAATGTTCTTTTTAATGTACTGTTGAATTTGGTTTGCTAGGATTTTGTTGAGGAATTTTGTATCAATGTTCATCAAGGATATTGGTCTATGGTTTTCTTTTGTGTGTGTGTCCTTGTCTGGTTCCGGTATTATGCTGTTTATTAGAGGGTATTGCTATAAACTTCCCTCTTAGAAGTAATTTTTGTGTATACCATAGGTTTTGGTATGTTGTTTTTGTTTTCATTTCCAGAAATTTTAAAATTTCTCTTTTTATTTCCTTATTGACCCATTGCTTATTCAGGAGCAAGTTTTTAATTTCTATGTATTGAAGTTCCTTCTTTTACTGATGTCTAGTTTTATAGCATTGTGTTCAGAAAAGATACTTGATATAATCTCTATCATCTTCTTAAATTAGGTAAGACTTGTAAGCTAGCATGTGATCTATACTGCAAAATGTTCTATATGCAGTTGGGGAGAATGTGTATTCCGCAGCTGTTTGATGGAATGTTTTGTAAAGGTCTGTTAGATCAATTTGGTCTAGAGTACAGTTTATTTTTTACTTTGTTTTATTTTTTTTTTTTTTAGAGTGCAGTGTAAATCTGACATTCCTTTGTTGATTTTCTGTCTGTATGATATGTCCATTGCTGAAAGTGGGGTGTTGAAGCCCCCAGCTATTATTGTATTGCAGCCAATCTCTCCCTTTTGATCAAAAGCATTTGCCTTATGTAGTTAAGGTCTTCAGTTTTGGGTACATATATATTTATAATTGTTATATTCTCTCGTTGAATTGACTTCTTTATTATTATATAATGATATAAAGACTTTCATCTCTTTTTACAGTTTTTGACTTAAAGTCCATTTTATCTAGTGTAAGTATAGCTTCATTAGTTCTCTTTTGGCTTCTATTTCCATGGAATATCTTTGTCCATCCTTTTACTTTCAATCTCTTTGTGTCCAGTAACATGAGTCTTTTGTAGACAATATATAGTTGCATGTTTTGTTTTTTTTAGTCCATTCAGCCACTCTATGTCTTTAGATTGCATTATTGAGTCCATTTACATAAAAAATAATTATTAATAGGTAATGACTTACTACTGCCATTTTGTTCATTGTTTTCTAGTTATTTTGTTGATTCTTTCTTCCTTTTTTTCTTTTTTTTCTGTCTCCTTTATGACTAGATATTCTTCATTGGTATGCTTTGATACCCTACTTTTTGTCTTTTGTGTATCTATTATAGATTTTTGCTTTGTGTTTACCTTGAAACAGCTGATATTTGCATAAAATATCTTATAGTTACAACAAGCTATATAAGGCTGATAACAAATGAACAGTGATGGTATTTAAAAAACTCTACACTTTTATTCCATCCTTCTCAGTTTTATGATACTGATATCAGCATTTACATCTTTTCATATTATGTATTTTTAATGAATTATTGTAGCTATTGTTTTAATAATTTTGTTTTTAATCTTCATATAGGATATATATATATATATATGATTTACACACCAACATTACAGTATTAGAGTATTCTGAATTTAACTGTGTACTTACTTGTACTAGTGAGTTTTATACTTTCATGTGCTTTTGTGTTACCAATTCGGATATTTTTCTTTCAGTTTGAAGGACTTTCTTTAGCATTTCTTGGAGGTCAGATCTACTGGTGATGAACTTCCACAGCTTTTGTTTACCCAGTAGTCTTTATCCCTCCTTCATTTCTGAGGGATAGCTTTGCTGAGTAAAATATTATTTGTTCACAGTCTTTTTTTTTTCTTTAGGATTTTGAATATGTCATCTCACTCTCTCCTGGACTGTAAGGTTTCTACTGAGAAAATTTATGCTAGCCTTATTAAATATCCTTTATATGTGATCTGCTTTTTTTCTACTGCTCCTTTCAGAATCCTCTTTTTGTCTTTGAATTTTTACAGCTTGGTTATAATATGCCTTGTAGTTTTGTTTGGATTAATCCTCATTGAAGACTTTTGACTTTCCTATATCTGGATATTTGTATTTTCTCCCAGATTTGGAATGTTTTCAGCTTGCTATGGTAATGGCTACAGTGTTTAGGGTATGGGTAGGTTCAGTGAAGCTAAAGAGCCCAGGACTAGGTGGCAGCACTTGTGAGACAGCTGTGGTTTGGGGATTGGGGAAGATGTTCAGGGTTGGAAGAGGTAGAGGTTTCTTTCTTGAAACAGCTCAACAGCAGCTTCTTCTTGTGAGGGTGGGAGTGGTGTATAGCTGTGTCTCCGTCTCTGGATTTCTCCAAGTAAAATGGCTGTTGGTTATTTCAGAGGCAAAGGATGCCAGTGTCCACTGCAGAGCAGGATGCTGAGGACCACAGTGTTTCCTGCTGCATGTATGATACAGATAGCCTCTACCTTTCTTCTTTGTTCATAACCAATTCCTGGCATCTCAAGTATGCCAATCTTGCCAGCAATCATTTCTATGTGGATATTCTCCATTCTTTTGATCCACTGTCATTACAGATTATTTATTTGGCTTTTGAGCAGTTTCAGGGTTATTTTGGTTTGTGGATAGCTGTCTATATTTGTTTTCTTGTTGGGGAAATGAAGGCGGTATCTTCTCTGCCATCTTGGTGACTTCCTTCCAACTCAGACTTCTGTGATTTTCTTTTGCAAAATTATTTTAAAATAATACCTGATAAAAGTTTGATGGTTTATTGAGGATGAGACCTTTGTCATATTCTACTTCTGTATCTGTCCCCCTTAGGACTCCCTAGCAGAGTACTGGTAGGTAGGATAGTTAAATCCAAGTGTTGGAAAGGGACCTAGACATTACCTCATTTTATGTTGCCATGTTCATGAGGTTTTCAAAAGTTTGATACTTTGCAAATGTCATTGAATGAGTTTTTGGTTGACTATTTAAGCTATTTAACTATCTCCTAAATTGAGAAGCTAGTGATTAGATTTTCAAATATCCCCACATGATGTGGCTGTAACTGTGTTTCTCATTCCCTACCTTCTTCCCTCCCTCTTTTCTTCCTTCTTTTCTTTCTATTTCAATATTCACATATTAAACTACATACTTGCATAAAAGCTCAAACTTTAGTGTTTAATGTAAAAACCGAAATCTTCTTCCTGACTCCCTCTGCATAGGTAAATAATGTTAGCAGTTATCTGAGTACTCCCCTACATGTTTTTCTATCTTTTTCTATCTATCTATCTATCTATCTATCTATCTATCTATCTATCTATCTATCTACCTACCTACCTATCTATCATCTGTCTATCATCTTTCTATTTTTACATAAACACACATATACAAATATTCTAAAATGTGTTTTCACCACCAAACAATTCACCATGAGCAAATTTTAAATCAGCATATTGAAATTTCAATATATTGAGGCATTTAAATCAATCTCCACATCAATAAACTTTTAGAACCTTTCCCCCTATTTAAAGCAATGTTGCAACATATTTGCTAGTTATGGCTACATTTTTAATGTCTGTTATTATACTAAACATTTAAAACATAAAATTATATGCATGCAAGCCCTTGAAAACAGTATTGAAAATGGTTCTGAGGGATGCTTACAAAAAAGCATAAAGCCTAAAAATATTTACTGGGTACTATTAAGACTCATGAATAAGGTTTTGTTTAAAATAGAAATATGAAAGAATAAAAGTAAAACTAAGTAAGTTAGTATCATTCAAAACAGGTATTACTGAACAGAAAATGACCCAGTTACTAAAGGACAAACTGCACCGTGAAACTATAGTGTGGAGTATTCAAATTGCATGGAAGTAATAAACAGTCTGCAATTTACTGATAAAAGCTAGGATAAATAATTATAACAGTATAATATAAATATAAAGGAGGAGATAAGAATACTGAAAAAATTTGCCAACATATCCAAAGAAAATAGATTAACCATGTTTTTGTACTTTTATAACAATAGTTAATATTCATCAAATGGCAATGTGCCCAGCATTTTCCAAAAGAAAATGTAATGCTGGGTACAATTATGTTGTAGAGACCAATTGTCTTAAAATATCCTTTTCAAAAACAACAACAACCACTATAATGGAAGGTTGCCTTGATGATATAAGTGGACTGGAAACTCCTTGAAGGTAGCAGCTATGTCTAATTACATTTCCAGTTTCCAGAGGTATGGCTGGAAATAGGTCCTTTTTTTCTACCAATGAATGGAGATTTACCAAGAACATATTGACACACAAGATATAGTTAAACTACAAGCAATTTTAAATGGTTGCCTTCTATTCTCTCTAGACCCAATAAAGGAAGAAAGGGAAGAATCTGTAGTTCGGTTAAGGTTTATAGTCCTGCATAAATGTCTTCTTTCAAGAAGTGTCTGTTCATGTCCTTTGCCCACTTTTTGATGGGGTTGTTAGTTTTTTTCTTGTAAATTTGTTTGAGTTCTTTGCAGATTCTAGATATTAGCCCTTTGTCAGATGAGTAGGTTGCGAAAATTTTCTCCCATTATGTAGGTTGCCTGTTCACTCTGATGGTAGTTTCTTTTGCTGTGCAGAAGCTCTGTAGTTTAATTAGATCCCATTTGTCAATTTTGGCTTTTGTTGTCATTGCTTTTGGTGTTTTAGACATGAAGCCCTTGCCCATGCCTATGTCCTGAATGGTAATGCCTAGGTTTTCTTCTAGGGTTTTTATGGTTTTAGGTCTAACATGTAAGTCTTTAATCCATCTTGAATTGATTTTTGTATAACGTGTACGGAAGGGATCCAGTTTCAGCTTTCTACATATGGCTAGCCAGTTTTCCATGAAAAAATGCTCACCATCACTGGCCATCAGAGAAATGCAAATCAAAACCACAATGAGATACCATCTCACACCAGTTAGAATGGCAATCATTAAAAAGTCAGGAAACAACAGGTGCTGGAGAGGATGTGGAGAAATAGGAACACTTCTACACTGTTGGTGGGACTGTAAACTAGTTCAACCATTGTGGAAGTCAGTGTGGTGATTCCTCAGGGATCTAGAACGAGAAATACCATTTGACCCAGCCATCCCATTACTGGGTATATACCCAAAGGACTATAAATCATGCTGCTATAAAGACACATGCACACGTATGTTTATTGCGGCACTATTCACAATAGCAAAGACTTGGAACCAACCCAAATGTCCAACAATGATAGACTGGATTAAGAAAATGTGGCACATATACACCATGGAATACTATGCAGCCATAAAAAATGATGAGTTCACGTCCTTTGTAGGGACATGGATGAAATTGGAAATCATCATTCTCAGTAAACTATCGCAAGAACAAAAAACCAAACACTGCATGTTCTCACTCATAGGTGGGAATTGAACAATGAGAACACATGGACACAGGAAGGGGAACATCACACTTTGGGGACTGTTGTGGGATGGGGGCAGGGGGGAGGGATAGCATTGGGAGATATACCTAATGCTAGATGACGAGTTAGTGGGTGCAGTGCACCAGCATGGCACATGTATACATATGTAACTAACCTGCACATTGTGCACATGTACCCTAAAACTTAAAGTATAATAATAATAATAATAATAATAATAATAAAAGGTTTATAGTCCTTACCACTCCAGATTGGATATAGGACGTCTTATATGAAAAACAATGGTGGAGGGATTTTTCTTTTTTCTGATAGCTGACAGTTTCCAAGGTGATTGAGCCCTTTCATATCCAGCTGGGAGAGAAATAGAACCTCCACTAGGGATATATAGCAGCCATACTAGATTCATTAGCTATTGCCCCAAGTTGACATAAAGCCATAAAAATTGAGCCCTTATGTTTACAGGGTCACTGGGGGAAGTCTTGACTATTAGTGACTTTTAATGAGAGTGCCCAGGCAATAAGAGGCTAGGCTGCCAGAGTAAAATTACTTACTAACGTCTTAAGCCATATAGCTAGAAGTCAAGCACAAAGTTTGATCTCAAACTTAACGTCAGTGCTTAAATTCAAACTTCTGTATTTAAAACAAGTTGCCTTAGTGAGCTTTATATCTAAGGACCATACCTTAAATTAACTCATGGAAGAGTCTGATGACTAAATAAAGAAAATGACATTATGAAGTAACATTTACTTCAGGAAGCACAGGGCCCATAAAAGAAGTCTCAGGGATACCTTACTAAGATGTAATTCAAAACTGTTAGCTGCCTTCTCATATCAAGCAAACCATGGAACACATGAGAGACCAGTGGAGATTCAACTTTCTTATCTTATTCCACTCTTAAGGGAAGTATTTAATTTGTATATCCTGGATCCAATAATTGGAGATATGATCCAAGAGAATGGGAAGGAAATCAACATTCTTTGAAGGACTTACTGTGTGTTAAACTAGCCCTTTTCTAGCCAGGAAAAATATATTACCACTTTTTAAAATCTGCATGAATCCCGTTTTCACATGATCCTGAATTATTTCTCATAAGAACCTTAAATTGATCTCTCTACTTTTAAGTTCTAAATTCATTTATTCTTCACTCTTACCCCCTTACCCTCATTCTTCCCAACCATCCATTGTACCAAAACCAAATTAATCTTCTGAAACACTGTGTTTCTTTGGCTAGGCCTCTATTCCAAACACTTTAGTGTCTCACCAATCTTTTGTGTAATTAAGTCTGACCTTCTTAGCCTTACTTTCAAGTTCTTTGTACTTTGAAATCTATCTCCATCTTTACCCCCATATACCCACTTTACCTCAAAGTGAGGTAGTTGGCCTTCTCCACATGCACCCATACCCATTGAACTTTCCACCCTGTGGATGCCTTATTAGGGCCATTGAATGTTATTTAAAAATCTCATTACTTATTTCTAACATAGAATAATAATTAACCCTATCTCTTTTAAAGAGATTACCTGCTAATCAAATAAGAATATAGTGTTATTTTATTATGTATTTTATAAAAACATTGAAGCTTCGTTTTTTATAAAAGAAAAAAACTCATTTCTTCTTTTGGTTTCATAGCGTTAATAACACCAAAACGCTGACATCCTCCAACTTTATATCTCCAGCCTATCCTTTCTTCTGAGTTCAAGATTTACATTTCTACTGCCTCCTTAGCATCTTCACTTGGATCTAATAAGTATCTCAAACTGAACACAACCAAAACAAGATTTTGAGTTTCCCGTAAAAAATTTTATACATGCCCTAGTGTTCTATAACTCAGGAAATTCTACTGCCTTCATTACAATTGCTCAGGGCAGATTGTCCAGTCATTTATAACTTTACTCTTTCCTTCACAGCCCACATACATCCATTGGCAAGTCCCGTCAGCAATTTGTTAAAAAGATACTTTGAATTTATTTAATTTTCTCTATTTCCAACTCTATTGTCTTTGTTTAAGCACTATCATTTTTCATCTGAACCACCACAAAAATCTCCTAGTGTCTCAGTGTGTTATGAACTGAATTGTGTTCCCCCAAAATTCATACGTTGAAATTCTAATGCCCAGTATCTCAAAACATGACTGAATTTGGAGATAGGGTCTTTAAAGAGGTAAATTAAAATGAGGTCATTAGGGTAGGTTAATGACTAATATTCTCATAAGAAGAGGAGATAAGGACACACACACAGAGGGAGTATCGTGATGACACAGGGAAAAGGTAGTCATCTACAAACCAAGGAGAAACTTCTCAGAAGAAACCATTTTTGCCAAAATCTTAATCTCAGCTTCTAGCTTCCAGAATTTTGAGAAAATAACTTTATGTTGTTTAAACCACCCATTTTGTGGCACTTTGTTACAGCAGGCCTAGCAAACTAATACACTATATTTTATATTGCTGTGTAACAAATTACCACAAAATTAGCATCTTAATGCAACACCCATTTATTAGTTCACAGGTCTGTAAGTCAGAAGTCTGGCATGGTGTGACTGGATTCTATGCTCAGGATATCACTCTGCTCAGGGTATCACAAAGGGAGAAATTTAATTGTCAGCTGGACTGAGTTCTAGGAACCTCCAAACCTCAGAAAATCAATTTTCAAGCTGATTGTTGTTGTAAGCAGAATTCAGTTCCTTGCAGTTGTAAGAATGAGGTCCCAGTTACCTTGCTGGCTGTCCACTAGAAATGCTCTCAGACCCTAGAGGCCACCTACTTTTCTTGCTCTGTGCTCTCTCCATCTTCAGGCAAGCAATGGTGCCTAACCTATGTGCCTGATGCTTTGAATCTCTCTCTTTGGCTACCAGTAAGAGAAAACTCTTACTGTTAAAGAACTCACTTGATTAGATCATCTTCACCTATATAATCTCTTTATTTAAAGTCAACTGATATGGGACCTTAATACATCTGCAAAATCCCTTCACAAAATTAACTAGGTTTGTGTTTGATTGAATAATTGAGAAGAGGTGCATCTACACCAGAGTTCTGGTGGTCCCAGCAAACTTAGGGGAGCATCTTAGAATTCTGTCTAGCACATACTGCTTTTTTCTTGCTTTTGTATGATCCATTCAGTGCATTTGTCCCCTAAGATTTTTTTAAAATGTAAATCATGTATTGCTCCCTTGCTTAAAACACTCAAACAGTTTTCTATTGCACTGGGAATAAAATTGACCTTTCCCTCAACTGGGCATGGATTTTTCTGTTAGTAAATCAACTCAGATGGAATTCCTTGATTTGAATTTGTAACAACTGCTTGAAATTGAGATGGATGCTTCTTTAGAATCATCCACTGTCACACCCTGTATCCACCAAACTGAATCTCATTTTTATCTATGATTTGCATATTAGTGACTCCTAAATTTATATCTATAGCCCCAACCTCCCTTCTGATTTCCAATCTAATATATTTGTCAGCTTGACATGCCTAGTTAGATGTCTAATAGGCACCTCTAATTGAAAACATTTAAAACAGAGCTCTTATTTCCACATACCTTGGTATAGTTTGGATGTTTTCCCTGCACAAATCTCATGTTTAATTGTAATCTCCAGTGTTGGAGGTGGGGCCTTGTGGGAGGTGATTGGTTCATGGGGGCAGATTCTTAATTAGTGGTTTAGTACCATCCCCTTGTCCTTGTGAAAATGAGTGAGTTCTCATGAGATCTGGTCATTTAAACATGTGTGTCATCTCCCCCAGCTCTCTTTTGCTCCTGATTTCACCATGTGAAGTTCCTGTTCCTGTTTTCCTTTCCACCATGTGTAAAAGTTCTCTGAGGCCTCCCTAGAAGCAGATGCCATCATGCTTCCTGTACAGTCTGCAGAACCACAAGCCAATTAATTCTTTTCTAAATTACCCAGTCTCAGGTATTTCTTTATAGCAATGCAAGAACAGCCTAATACAGAGAATTGGTACTGAGAGATGTAGCATTGCTGTAAAAATACCTGAAAATGTGGAAGCAGCTTTGGAACTGGGTAATGAGAAGAGGTTGGAAGAGTTTGGAAGGCTCATAACAAGATAGGAAGATGAGGGAAAGTTTAGAACTTTTTAGAGATAGTTAAATGGTTGTGACCAAAATGCTGATAGTGATATGAACAGTGAAGATGAGGTCTCAGGTGGAAATAAGGAACTTATTGGAAACTGGAGGAAATGTCATGTGTGCTATGCCTTAGCAAAGAGCTTGGCTGAATTGTGTCAGTGTCCTAGGGATATGTGAAAGTTTGAAGTTGAGAGTGATGATATAGAGTATCTGGCAGAAGAAATTTCTATGCAGCAAAGTGTTCAAGATGTGGTTGCTTCTAACAGCCTATGCTTGGATGTGGGAACAAAGAAATGACTTAAAGTTGGAACTTATATTTAAATGGGAAGCAGAGCATAAAAGTTTGGAAAATTTGCAGCCTGACCATGTGGCAGAGAAAGAAAAAGCTTTTTTTGGGAGAGAAGCTCAAGCAGGCTATTGAACAACCACTTGTTACAGATATTTGCATAACAAGAAGAATCCAAGTGCTGATAAATAAGATAATGGGAAAAATGCCTCAAAGGCATTTCAGAGACCTTCATGAAAGTTTCTCCCATTACAGGCCCCAAGGCTTAGTAGGAGAGAAGAATAGTTTTGTGGGCCAGATTCAGGGCCCTGCTGCCCTGTGCAACCTCGGTACACTGCTCCCCACATCCAGGTCACTCTGGCTCCAGCCTCAGCTCAGAAGGCTCTATATACAGCTTGGGCGGCTGCTTCAGAGGGTGCAAGCTGTAAGACTTTGCAGATAGCACGTGATATTAAGCCTGTGGGTGAACAGAGTGCAAGAGTTGAGGCATGAGATCCTCTGCCTAGATTTCAGAGGATGTATGGAAAAACCTGAGTGCTCAGGCAGAAGCCAGCTGGAGGGACAGAGCCCTCATGGAGAACCTCTACTAGGGGAGCTCAAAGGAAAAATGTGAGGTTGGAACTGCCACACAAGAGTTCCCACTGGGACACTGCCTAGTGGAACTGTGAGAGACAGTCACCATCCTCCAGACCCCAAAATGGTAAATCCATCAACATCCTGCACCCTGCACCTGGAAAAAATGCAGGCAGTCAATGCTAGCCTGTGAGAGCAGCTGCAGAGGCTGAACCCTGCAAGGCCACAGACAGAGCTGCACAAGGTCTTGAGAGTCCGTTCCTCACACCAGTATTCCCTGGATGTGGGGCATGGAGTCAAAGAAGATTATTTTGGACATTTAATATATAATGACTGCCCTTCTTAGTTTCAGACTTGCATGGAGCCTGTAGCTCTTTTCTTTTAGCTGATTTCTCCTTTTTGAAATAGGAATTTTTATACACTGCTGGTACTCCCACTGTATCTTGTGAGCAAATAACTTGTTTTGATTTTATAAGCTTATAAGCAGAAGGAAATCATCTCCAGGTGAGACTGGGGACTTGGGACTTTTGCGTTAATGCTGAAATGTGATGAGACTTTGGGGGACTATTTTGAAGGCAGTATTATATTTTGCAATGGGAGAACATGAGATTTGATGGAGGCTGGGGCAGAATAATATAGTTTGGATGTTGTCCCTGCCCAAATCTCAAGTTGTAATATAATCCCTAGTGTTGGAGGTGGAGCCTGGTTGGAGGTGATTGGATCATAGGAGCAGTTTCTCCTGAATGGTTTAGTGCCATATCCTTGTGCTTGCAATAATGAGTGAGTTCTCATGAGATCTGGGTCATTTAAAGGTGTGTGGCACCTCCCCCAACTCTCTCTTGCTCCCAATTTTGCCATGTGAAGTGCCTACTGTCTTTGCCTTCTGCCATGAGTAAAGGTCACTGAATCCTCCCCAGAAACTTAAGCCACAATGCTGCCTGTACAGCCTGCAGAACTGTAAGCCAACTAAAATTCTTTTCATATAAATTACCCACTCTCTGATATTTTTTATAGCAAGGCAAGAATGCTTAATACACACCTCAGTAAAAGAATCTGTACTTCCCCAACAATATAAAGGCTTCTTTTTTAAATTTCCAACTTGTATTTTGAGTTCGTGGATACATGCACAGGATGTGCAGGTTTGTTTAATAAAGTAATTGATTAATTTTCTGTCTTTTCTTCATTAGTCCAGATAGTAGTCTATCAATTTTATTAATTTATTTTTTAAAAAGCTCCTGGATTCACTGATTTTTTTGAAGGGTTTTTCATGTCTCCGTTTTCTTCAGCTCAGCTCTGATTTTGGTTATTTCTTGTCTTCTGCTAGCTTTGGGGTTTGTTTGCTCTTGATTCTCTAGTTCTTTTAGTTGGGATGTTAGGTTGTTAACTTGAGATCTTTCTAGCTTTTTCATCTGGGCATTTAATGCTATAAATCTCCCTCTCAACACTGCATTAGTTGCATCCCACAGATTCTGATACATTGTATTTTTGTTCTCATTAGTTTCAAAGAACTTCTTGATTTCTGCCTTAATTTTGTTATTTACCCAAAAGTCATTCAGGAGCAGATTGTTCTATTTCCATGTAGTACTATGATGTTGAGTAAATTTATTAATATTGTGCTCTAATTTGATTGCACTGTGGTCTGAGTGACTGTTGATTACAATTTTAGTTCTGTGTTTGCTGAGGATTGTGTTACTTCTGATTATGTGATCAATTATAAAGTAAGTGCCATGTGCTGATGAGAAGAATGTATATTTTTTTGTTTTTGGGTGGAGAGTTCTGTACATATGTATCAGGTCCACTTGATCCAGAGCTGAGTTCAGGTCCTGAATATCTTTGTTAAATTTCTGTCTCAATGATCTGCCAAATGTCATCAGTGAGGTGTTCAAGTCTCCCACTATTATTGCATGTGAGTCCAAGTCTCTTTGAAGGTTTCTAAGAACTTGCTTTATGAATCTGGGTACTCCTGTACTGGGTGAATGTATATTTAGGACAGTTAGCTCTTCTTGTTGAATTGAAGCCTTTACCATTATGTAATGCCCTTCTTTGTCTTTTTTTTTTTTTTTTTTTTTTAATCTTTGTTGGTTTAAAGTCTGTTTTGTCAGAAAGTAGCATTGAAACCCCTGGGTTTTTTTTTTTTTCTGCTTTTCATTTGTTTGGTAAATTTTCCTCCATCCCTTTATTTTGAGCCTATTCATATCTTTGCATGTGAGATGAGTCTCTTAAAGACAGCATACCAATGGGTCTTGGTTCTTTATCCAGCTTGCCACTCTATTTCTTTTAATTAGGCCATTTAGCGCATTTACCTTTAAGGTTAGTATTGTTATGTGTTAATTTGATCCTGTCTTCATGATACTAGCTGGTTATTATGTGGACTTGTTTATGTAGTTTCTTTATAGTGTCACTGGTCTGTGTACTTCACTGTGTTTTTCTAGTGGCTGTTAACCATTTTTTCCTTTCTTTATTTAGGGTGTCCTTTTGGAGCTCTTGTATGGCAGGACTGGTGGTAACAAATTCCCTCCGTATTTGCTTGTTTTAAAAGGATCTTTTTTCTCCTTCACTTATGAAGCTTAGTTTGTTTGGACATGAAATTCTAGGTTGGAAATTCTTTCCTTTAAGGATGTTGAATATGACCTATCAATCTCTTCTGGCTTGTAAGGCTTTTGTGGAGAGTTGCGCTGTTAGTCTGGTGGGCTTCCCTATGTAGATTTCCTGGCCTTTCTTTCTAGCTGTATTTAACATTTTTTCTTTCATGCCCACCTTGGAGCATCTGATGATCATGTGTCTTGTGGATGATCATCTCAGGGAGTATCTTACTGGCGTTCTCTGCATTTCCTGAAATTGAATGTTGACCTATCTATGTTGGGACCGTTCTCCTGGATGATATCCTGAAATATGTTTTCCAAATCGGTTCCCTTCTCCCCATCTCTTTCAGGTACCACAATCAGTCATAGATTCAGTCTCTTTACATAATTCCAAATTTCTCAGACTTTTTTTTCATTCCTTTTCATTATTTTTCCTGTATTCTTGTCTGCCTCTCTTATTTCAGAAGACAGTTTTCAAGCTTTAAAATTCTTTGCTTGGTCTGTTCTGCTTTTAACACTCGTGATTACATTGTGTAGTTCTGGTAGTGTGTTTTTTAGCTTTATCAGGTCAGTTATGTTGCTCTTTATATTGGCTATTTTGTCTGTCAGCTCCAGCATTGTTTTACCCTGATTCTTAGCTTCTTTACACTGGGTTACAACATGCTCCTTTAGCTCAGTGAAGTTCATTTTCATCCATGTTCTGAAGCCTACTTCTGTCACTTCAGCCATCTCAGCCTCCGCTGAGTTCTGTACCCTTGCTTGAGCAGTGTTGCAGTCATTTGGAGGAAAGTGGACACTCAGGCTTTTTAAGTTTTCAGCATTTTTGCACTGATTCTTTCTCATCTTTTTGTGCTTATCTACCTTGGATCTTCGAGGTTGCTGACCTTTGGATCAGTTTTGTTGTTGTTGTTGTTTGTTTGTTTATTTGTTTATTTTAATAGTCTGGCCAGTCTTCCATAGGGCTGCTGTGGTTTGCTGGGGTTCCACTCCAGACAATTTTTGCCTTGGTTTTTCCAGTATCTAGAGGTATCACCAATAAAGGCTGTGAAACAGCAAAGATGGCAGCCTTCTTCTTCCTCTGGAAGCTGTGTCTCAGGAGCTACTTACTTGTTTCCAGCTCAAATGCACCCATAGGAGATGGCTGGAGGCCTTGGTTTGGAGGTCTCACCCAGTCAGGCAGAATGGGATCAGGGATTCACTTAAAGAAGCAGTCTGGCTGCTTTTTGGTAGAGCAGCTATGCTGTGTGGAGGATTCCTTCAACCCCTGATCAGTTTGGGCTCTCCAAAGCCCACAGGCTGGACCAGCCAAGATGCCCAAGTAGCCAAGTGCTGACCCATTCCCCAACCCAGAGGATATCCCACACTTCATCTCAGGGATAAATTGGAACTCTGAAAGTCATAATACATGGGTGGGGCTTGCTGGAGAACCCAGCTGGAAGGACTCACCCAGCAAGGAGGAATGGATCTGGGTCCCATTTAAAGAAGCAGTCTGGCCATGCCTCAACAAAACAGCCATGTCATGCTGGGGAACTGCCTCTGTCTCAGTTGGTTTGGACTCTCCAAAGCCCATAGACTGGAATGCTGAGTCATCCAAACAGCAAAGATGGCAGCCTGCCCCTCCCCTTGGGCACTCAGTCCCAGGAAGTCAGAACTCTGTAGAATATGAGTAGGGGTAGCCAGAAGCCTTGGTTCAGAGGACCTACCCTGTGAGGAGGAGTGGATTGGGATCCCCCTTAAGAAGCAGTCTGTCCACATTCTGGCAAAGCAGCTGTGCTGCTCCCAGGTGATCCTTCCTCATCCAGACCATTTGGACTCTCCAAAGCCCACAGGCTGGAATGGCTAAGTCAACCAAACATCAGAGATGGCAGCCTACCTCTCCTTCTAAGGGCTCCATCCCATCTCAGGCAGGCTCCACCCTGTTGCTGATGTCTGGCTGGAATTCCAAACCAGTGGGTCTTATCTTGTAAGGTGCCATGGAAGTGGGGCCCACAGACTGATGCTGTTCAGCCCCATGGATTAAGCACCCTTCCTATGGATATATATGGACCTCCCACCTTGCCTGAGTTGCAGTCACCTTTGTCAGGGATTCTGAGGTTGGAGCATGTAAAACTTATGGGTGTCTGTGCATGCCTGAGCAGCTGGTCTACTGACGTTCCACACGGCTCTGTGTGGTGGACCCAAGGCCCTGGTGGCATGGGCTTATAAGGGGATCTCTTGATATGGGGTCACAAAGATCCATGGGAGAAGCATGGCTTCCTGGGTCACACATTCACTCACCACTTCCTTTGGCTGGGAGTGGGGGCTCCCTTGGTTACATGTCACTCCAGGGTGGGTCGTTCTCCCCTGCCTTTTCTTCATTCTCATAGGTTGTTTCCCTGATCAGTCCCAATGCAAGTACCTGGATTTTTCAGTTGAAGTTGCTGTATTCACTCACGTATTTCTTTCCAGTGTGTGAGTGCCATGGACCACAGCTGCATCTAACTGGCCATCTTGGCCCCATCCTGTTGCACTACACATGCTTCTATCTTCAATACAGTTGCCCAAGGTACAAATTTAAGTCATTTTTTTATTCCTCTTTCTTTCATAGTCCAAGACAATCATCAAGTCTTGTCAGCAATATCTATGAATTGTATCCTGCATGCATTCACTTCCCTTTTTCTCTGCTTCCACTGGTCTTGTCCAAGGCACCAACTTTTATCTAGATTAGTGCAACATCCCTTTAACTGGTTTCCCTGATTCCACTCTTGTCCCTGTAAAACCTAATCTCTATACAGCCAAAGGGATTTTTTAAATAAATTAAACCATTTCCTCTTCATGTAAAATTATTCAATGGGTTCCCATTTTACCGATAATAAAATTTAAACTACTTGCCACATCCCCCACAATCTGTTTCCTCTCTGCCTACTTTTCTAATGTTCTAGCCACATTGGCCAAATTTGTTCTCATCTCAGGGTTCTTGCATTTGTTGTTTTTTCAGGCTAGATCTTCTCATGCCTCTCTCTTTCTTAACATTTAGGTCTCAGCTGAAATGTCCCCTTGATCTTCACATGTAAAGTAGCCACCTCAACCCCACCCCCAGTCCCATCCTCAGTCACTTTCTGTATTAGTTTGTCTTCACACTGCTGATAAAGACACACCTGAGACTGGGAAGAAAAAGAGGTTTAATTGAACTTACAGTTCCACATGACTGGGGGGGGTGGGCCTCAGAATCATGGCAGGTGGCAAAAGTCAATCCTTACATGGCAGCGGCAAGAGAAAATGAGGAAGAACAAAAGTGGAAACCCCTGATAAACCCATCATATTTCGTGAGACTTATTCACTATCATGAAAATAGCATGGGAAAGACTGGCACCCATGGTTCAATTACCTCCACCTGAGTCCCTCCCACAATATGTGGCAATTATGGGAGATATAATTCAAGTTGAGATCTGGGTGGGGACATAGCCAGACCATATAATTCTGCCCCAGCCCCTCCAAATCTCATGCCTTCACATTTCAAAACCAATTATGCCTTTCCAACAGTACCCCAAAGTCTTAACTCATTTCAGCATTAACCTAAAAGTCTGCAATCTGAAGTCTCATCTAAGACAAAGCAAGTCCCTTCTGCCTATGAGCCTGTAAAACCAAAAGAAAGCAAGTTACTTCCTAGATACAGTGGGGTACAGGTATGGGGTAAATACAGCCATTCCAAGTGGGATAAATTGGCCAAGAAAAAGGGATTAAAGGGCCCATGCAAGTTCAAAATTCATCGAGGTAGTCAAATTTTAAAGCTCCAAAATGATCTCCTTTCATGCCAAGTCTTACATCCAGGTCATGCTGATGCAAAAGATAGGTTCCCATGATCTTGGACAGCTCTGCCCCTTTGGCTTTGCAGGGTACAGCTTCCCTCCAGGCTGCTTTCATGGGCTGGCACTGAGTGTCTGTGGCTTTTCCTGGTGCACGGTGCAAGCTGTCAGTGGATCTACCATTCTAGGGTCTGGAGGATGGTGTACCTTTTCTCACAGCTCCACTAGGCAGTGCCCCAGTAGAGACTCTGTGTGGGGGCTCTGACCCCACATTTCCTTTCTGCACTTCCTTAGAAGACGTTCTCCATGAGGGCACTGCCCTTGCAGCAAACTTTTGCCTGGGCATCCAGGCATTTCCATATAACTTCTGAAATCTAGGTAGAGGTTCCCAAACCTCAATTCTTGACTTCTGTGCACCCACAGGCTCAACACCACATGGAAGCTGCCAAGGCTTGGGGCTTCCACCCTCTGAAGCCACAGCCCAAGCTGTACATTGGCCCCTTTCAGCCATGGCTGGAGCAGCTGGAACACAGGGCACCAAGTTCCTAGGCTACACACAGAATGGGGACCCTAGGCCTGGCCCACGAGGTTACTTTATCCTCCTGGGCCTCCAGGCCTGTGATGGGAGGGGCTGCCATGAAGGTCTCTGACATGGCCTGGAGACATTTTCTCCACAGTCTTGGGGATTAAAATTAAGCTCCTTGCTACTAATGCTAATTTCTGCAGGCAGCTTGAATTTCTCCCCAGAAAATGGGGTTTTCTTTTCTATTGCATAATCAGGCTGCAAATTTTCCAAACTTTTATGCTCTGCTTCCCTTATAAAACTGAATGCCTGTAACAGCACCCAAGTCACCTCTTGAATGCTTTGCTGCTTAGAAATTTTTTCTGCCAGAAACCCTAAATCATCTCTCTCAAGTTTGAGTTTCCACAAATCTCTAGGGCAAGGCCAAAATTCTGCCAGTCTCTTTGCTAAAACATAAAAAGAGTCAACTTTGCTCCAGTTCCCAACAAGTTCCTCATCTCCATCTGAGACCATCTTAGCCTGGATTTCACTGTCCATATCACTTTCAGCATTTTAGGCAAAGCCATTCAACAAGTCTCCAGGAAGTTCCAAATTTTCCTACATTTTCTTGTCTTCTTCTGAGCCCTTCAAACTGTTCCAATCTCTTCCTGTTTCCCAGTTCCAAAGTTGCTTCCACATTTTGGGGTATCTTTTCAGCAATGCCCCACTCTACAGGTACAAATTTACTGTATCAGTCCGTTTTCATGCTTTTGATAAAGACATACCCAAGACTGGGAAGAAAAAGAGGTTTAATTGAACTTACAGTTCCACATGGCTGGGGAGGCCTCAGAATCATGGTGGGAGGCAAAAGGCACTTCTTACATGGCGGTGGCAAGAGAAAATGAGGAGGAAGCAAAAGCAGAAATCCCTGATAAACTCATCAGATCTTGTGAGACTTATTCACTATCACAAGAAGAGCACAGGAAAGACCGGCCCATATGATTCAATTACCTCCCTCTGAATCCCTCCTACAACATGTGGGAATTGTGGGAGATACAATTCAAGCTGAGATTTGGGTGGGGACACAGCCAACCCATATCACTCTCTATTATATTACTCTGTATCATTTCTTTGGTATTATTTATGGCTATTTGAAATGATCTTATCTACTTGTTTCATGTCTTTCTCCTCCCACTAAATTTATAAGCTCTATGAGAAGAAGAACTTTGGCTGTCTGGTTCACTGAAGTGTTTCCAGCACTTGAAACAGTGCAGGGCACACAGTAATCACTCAACAAATGTTTGTTTGCTGAAAAAATAAATGAATGATGATTTGAGAGGCAATTTATATCTTCACATTCCTGGGACTTGGTGATTTGGACTGTGTCCCTCTCTAAAGGCCGCTAGTCATTTTGCCCTGATTCTTCCTCCAGTCTCGTCTCCACCTTGGACTAGTGTCAAGTTCCATCAGTCTTTGCGCCTTCCCTCCTCCAGAATGAGAACTTCTGACACGCCAAAATGGTCAGGGCTGACACTTTTTATGGCATAGGCTTTTTATGAGCTTGGTTAAGTGGCTACATTAACCCAAACCAATAAGCCATTTATTATCAGTGCATTGGATAAGATAAGTCTGATGGCAGTTCCTGTTCTCAAACAGAAGTTTCAATGAAGGGGGCATTTTACTGTGGTGTTAAATATATACACATATTTTTTCAGCCAAAATGGTTTCTTTCTATTGATAAAGTAGAAATCCAGGACCGTTACTGAAAAAAAGACAGGGCAGTGAGATTATTTTAGTACCACAACCACAATTTTCTAGTAACTAGAAGCTATTGCAGACACAGCTGTCTCAGTAGAATCACTGGTAACCTTATTTACCATCTTTTTGCTTTCAGGTAAGGACCAAAAGAGAAAAGCTCTGTGTTTAGTTAAATGTCATAAATGCTGTCATTTAAGAGCAATACATCTGGGGCTTCCACCTGCCCATAAGCACAGGTTTCCATCACCTATCCCCATTTTAATAATCACCCATCTTAATGGCTGGAAAAGCACTAAATTCTACATAGCAGTTCTAATCATGCACTGAAATATAAATTTTTCCTTTATAGAGCTGATATGGATGATTTAATTATTTAATGAAAGCACATCAAATAGTGTATAATGTCCTGAAATTTTGAGGCTATTATCTCACCTATAGCTTGACTAGGAGTTAATATTTTTAGCAGGGAAGAATAATTAGGGAATTCATAACATTAATTATAGCTTGTAGTTTCATCATTTAAAAAGTCATTAGCTTAAGACTGTAAAGAAATGATGATTTTAAAATATCTTATTCAGAACCACTAACAGAGAAGTAAATATCAAGGTCATGTAAGTAGCAATTAACTGTTTGCTTACTATTGTTTTTATTTTGCAGTAAAAATGACTATTTTCCTTTTGGTGTACAGTTCTATAAATTTTAACTCATGTATATTTGTGTAACTACCACAACAATCACAATACAGAACTTTTTCATCACTCCCAATAACTTCATTGTATTATCTCTTTATAGTCACACTCTCCCCCAACTCCAAACCCTGACAACCACTAATTTGTTTTATGTTCTCATAGTTTTATTTTTTCAAGAATGTTATATAAATAAAATCATACAATATGTAATCTTTTGAGACTTACTTCTTTCATGCAAGATTGTGTTTTTAAGATTTACCTAAGTTGTTCTTTCTTTTTATTGTTGTACAGATCATTGTATGAATGGACCATAGTTTGTACAGCCATTTACTCATTGCAGTACCTCAGGACTGTTTCCAGTTTCTGATGATTATAAGCAGACCTGTTATAAACATTTTTGTACAGGTATTTATGTAAACGTTAGTTTACATTTCTCCAGAGTAAATACCCAGGATTATCTCAATTTAGGCCTACCATTTTATTACTCATTTTTTGTATCATCCATTTTTTTTCTCTGTCTGTTTCTCTGTTCTTGCAATGTTTTGGGTGATTTTGAGTAATTCTTGTTTTTTATTTTATTTTATCTATTATGATTCTGACTATATCTCTTTGTATTTTTTTGGTATTTACTTTAGGAATTTAAAAGTACTTATTTCGTAGTCTACTTAGAATTAATATTTTACTACTTAAAGTGGAATGTAGAAATCTTACCATCATGCAGATCCTTTATACTTTCCCCTTTTTGTTCTATATATATATTACATAAATATCCATCAACAACCCCATCAGAAAAATATTATACTCTTTATTTTAAACAGTCAAGCATATTTTAAAGAACTCAAAGGAGAAGAATATATTGTATTTACTCATCTTTACTTTTTACATTGTTCTTTCTATATGATGCTCTCAGTTTCTTTGTTTTATTATTTCTTTTCTGTTTCAAGAACTTGCTTTAGCCATTCTTTTAGACCAGGTGTGCTGGCTATGAATTCCCATAGTGTTTCTTCATCTGAGAATATCTTTATTTTACTGTCATTTCTGAATGACATTTTAGTTGGATAGAAAATCATGGGTTGACAGCTCTTTTCTTTTATTTCAGAACTTGAAAAATATTTATGCCACTTCTTTTTGGCCTCCATGGCTTTTAATGAGAAATCTACAGTCATTTAAATATTCCCCGACTATGCATAATGTATAATTTTTCTCTGACAGCTTTCTAGGTATCAGCAGTTTTATTGTGATATCTGGGCATAGATTTCTTCGGGTTTATGTTGTCTGAAGTTTGTTTAAGTTTTTGAATTTGTGGATTAATGTCTTTCATCAAACTTAGTAAATTGTCAGCCATTATTTCTTCAGGTGTTTTTTTCAGCACACACTCTTTTTCCACCATGTATTTTATAAGCCATATTATTACCATTTCAAGAGCAATTGATTGTTTTCCCCACATGCTGTGGTTGCATGTTATGATCACCTGGGGAACTTTTAAAAACTATTAATACCCAGAAATTACTCCCAACGATTCTTGTTCAATCAGTCTGGAAGGAGATCAGATGTTCATACATTATGTAAAAATAGTTTTATTGAGGCATACTTTACATAATAAAATTAACTTATTTGAATTGTACAATTTAGTAGTTTTTAATAAATTTACAGAGTTGTACAGCTATCACCAGTATCTAATTTTAGAACACTTCCATTAACTCCTCAAAAACCTCTTATCCATTTGCATTCATTTCCTATTTCTACTCACAGCCTCAGACAATGATCATTCTACCTTTCTCTATACATTTTCTTTTTATTGAGGTGTAATTCTCATAACATAGAGTTTACTCATTTAAAGTATACAACTAAGTGACTTTTATTATATTCATGGAGTTGTGCAACCATCATAACTATCAAATTCCAGAACATTTTTATCACCCTAAAAAAAACCCCTTACCTGTTTGTAGTCACTCTTCATTGCTTCCCCAGTCCCTGGCAACCACTAATCTACTTTCTGCATCTATGGATTTGCCTACTTGGACATTTCATACCAGTGGAATCTGACAAGCCTTTTGTGTTTGGCTTCTTTCACTTGCCATATTTTTGAGGTTTACCACATTGTAGTTTATATGAATACTTCATTCCTTTTTATGGTTTAAAAATAATCCATTGCATGTATGTAACAACATTTTGTTTATCCATTCATCAACTGATGAAAAATTGGGTTGTTTCCACTTGGGGGCTATTATGTATAATGCTACTATAAACATTTGTATATGCATTTTTGTGTGAACATTTGTGTTTTTATTGTTCTTGAGTAGGGTCTTAGGGATGAAATTTCTGAATTATATAGTAATTCTACATTTACATTTTTGAGGAGCCACCAAACTGCCTTCCAAAGTGGCTGCACCATTTTACATTCCCACCAGCAGTGTATGAGGGTTCCAATTTCCCAAAATTCTTGTCAACACTTATTATTTTCTGTTTCTTTTTCTTATTTTATTTTTGTATTATAGCCATTCTAATGGGTGTGAAGTAGTATCTCACTGTGGTTTTGATTCACAATTCTCTATTGACTAGTGATGTTGAGCATCTTTTATCATAGCTATTTAAAGTTTCAGAAATCTGTCTTCTGTGCAACTAGAAGTCAAGAATCACTTATTTAGAAAATGTGGTTCCAGGATCTTAGGAAAAGCACTGTGAGCTGCTGCGTCCCTCAACTGTAGTTTATTTAGACCAGAGCCAAGGATCATCATGTATGATAATAACTGGATGAGTTGGGGCTGATAGATGCCTCCATAGACTAAGGATACCTGACAGATAAGGGGAAAAATGTGACTCCTTGACTTGCACTCTTTCAGAATGTTGACTTAATGGTGGAGGCACTGACTTTGAGAAAAGTGAAAGTCAAGGTGTTCAAACTTGGTTTGGAAACCAGGTGAAGATAATGTGTGAAAAATGATTCTAAGTGCAATAATGTGGGTGCCAGTGAAGGCCGTGTAATGGTAGTAACTTCTGATCATTTCCTGGAAAACTATGATAAATTCCTAGAGCAAAGTGTCCTGTAACTCATCAAGAGGTAAATAAAATGAAAGAGCAGCACCCAACCCATGTTCTTAAGTTATACTAGAAACAGAAAGCATGAGGTGCTTCTGCTTCATGGCCCTGTAATAGAGCAGATAAGAGGAGGAAGTTTTTTCCCTCACTTCAGTGTCATGACTGTTGAAATAATATCTTGGTTATCCATCTAAATGAGCCATAAGGAACAGTGTAAATGTATCAATAATCAGAAGAGGTGATTTAATGAGGGGTATTATAGAAGCGTCAAATGGCCAAGAAGCTGAGGTAGAGGTGGTAGACAGAATGGTGGGTATCAGCTGTAGAAATGGGCACTTGTGATTTGTGAGTACATGTAAAACACCTCAGAGTCTCCCTTAAGCCAGAAATAAGATACTTTCAACACTAGATTTTTAGTGAATTAGTCAGACTACTTTGTTACAAAGTCACACAAGCTTACTCCAATGTAAGCAATAGCAGTTAGGTTATCCTAAGCTTACTCTAACCGAAGTAATAGTGGTTAGGTTATCCTATTGCAGTTCATTCAGGCAAGGCAAATAGCCCGCCAATCAGTAAGACCCATTTTCCTTCTCTTTTCTTCTTTTCCCTTCCCTTCTTTTCTCGAATATACTGAGGTCAGTTTAAATTTGTTTTTAACTGATGGCCTTTATCTTCCTGTTGCCTATTGGGTCAATTTTAATTTGTCTTTGCCTGATGATCTATGTTCTTCTGGTGCCTGTTAGGTAATTCTTAACCATACACATTACTCCAGACTACCTGCCTCTCCAAATCCTGGCTTTAACTAACATTTGTTCTAATTTTGAATGACCTCTTCTGGACCATTCTTCAAGACTGTCCACTGTTACAATTTTTAAAGAAGATATTGATAATATACTTCAGGGACATCATGAATAAAATTGGCTTTTGTGTGCTAACCTGGAAATCAAGTCACTATTTATGCCATTGTTCTTATGAGGATGCACTGCTAATTCTAAAAACTGAGTAATAAGGGATGTTTTAGAACAATACTGTTCTAGGTTGAGATTTTCCAATATGGAAAATACAAGAGTAAACAATAAAAATAAATCTGATGTAGGTTGGGCGTGGTGGCTCACTCCTATAATCCCAGCACTTTGGGAGGCCGAGGTGGGCCAATCACAAGGTCAGGAGTCTGAGACCAGCCTGACCAACATGGTGAAACCCCATCTCTACAAAAATACAAAAATTAGCCTGGTGTGGTGGCACGTGCCTGTAATCTCAGCTACTGAAGAGGCTGAGGTGGCAGAATTGCTTGAACCCGGGAGGCGGAGGTTACAGTGAGCTGAGATTGCACCACTGCACTCCAGCCTGGGTGACAGAGACAGACACCATCTCAAAAAAAAAAAAAAAACTGATGTAAATATTGCTGATGACCATGTGTCTGTCCAAGAAAATCAGAGACAACATTTTCAAATACAAAGGACAAACTTTCAGATAAAAATTTTTCTTTCTTTAGTTGATTTTAGTCCATCAGGATAAAAGTATACTTGGGTTGGTCTATGACATATTTGAAGTGAATAGGTATATTCTTGTGTATGTTTGGATTGGTTTAATCATTTCCATCCTGTTTTTCATGTTCTCTTTACAAAAAATCATGAGACTATGCATCCTGTCTCATGATTGGTTGTGATTCATTTTTTGAATTCTTTGTTGACTCTTATTTTATTTTGTAGCCAAAGACATGCACCCCACTCTGAAGGAGCCTTACTTTTTACCCATTAGGAGATTGAGAACTTCGGACTATCCAAGAAATGGAGACAGTGTTTAATACTATGTTTAATAATTTAATAAATAATATGGAAGAGAGAGTCCGTGGTGAAATTACTCAACAGAAGAGGAAAGAGGTCCCAGGTGATTTCTTCAGTGACACACAGCTAGTTAGTAGCAGAGACATTGCTAAAAACTGTGACATCTTGAACCTTAATTAAGGTTTTCTTACACAATACATTGCCTCTGTTCTTCCATATTTGTGAGAGATACTTAACCTCTATCTGGGTGGTGTATTGAGAGGCTGATGGAGAAATCTTCAAAAAACTATCCCAAGGCTGAGAACATAGAAAAGTATGAATGAGTTTCATCATAACTAAGTTCAAATAAATGAATTTTCAGAAAAATTAACCAAAGTCTACAATGTTAGATATAATCCTGATAAATAACTAAGAACTCATTATAGAGATGGACATAATCAAGAAAGGTATTAGACATTTTGTTCTAGATATGTACATTATGGTTTTGTGTTAGAAGATGTTAATATTTTGCACTTTTTTCTAATACACTTCTTGATTATGGGTGTCTAAGTTCCATCACTCTATCTCAAGGAAAATAGAAATGTTCAGAAAAAGTTATGGGAAAAATAAAATAAAATAATCTAAAAAATAGATACTTCCATAGAAAAGTTTTCCAGCCTACGAAAATATGAAGTGTGAAGACCTAACAAAAATATTTATTATATTTTATGAGTTTAAAGTTTAGGTGAATATATTCTGTTAGAACTGGAAACTTGAAAGATGTAGCTTTAGGATTCTTTTGCCAGAGATTTAATGCATTAAATAAATTATTTGTTAGCCCCATGTTACCTGTCATTGTTGCATTCTCCTAAGAGACCTTGGCACATGCATCAGAGACTTAAAAAGTAGACAGTCTTAAAGAACCACCATAATAATGAAAAGAGTAAAAGGAGATGTACAGATGTCATTTGGAGGGTCAGAAAGAGTGACAGACTTCCCTGATCTTCACATCAAACGCCTTCCCCAGGTTAGCACAATACATGATATGTGAGTAAAAACTTTATCATGAGAAATATGCATTGTGTGGCTAAAACGATTAGGCTTATTGATGACTGAAAAAGATTCTCTCCTTGACCAAACTCTAGCCAGGGTCTTCTGAGTCTTTTCTTTACAAGGGCTTAACTTTAGTCTATAAAGACTTGAATAAAACACTAACATTGTTGTCAAGTCAAGGCCAAAGTCGTAGGATGTCTCCCCACCCATAAAGTGCCTGCCTGAGAAAACTGAAGATTGCCCCCAAAATTTACTGTTTGTCCTAGCCAACAACTGAGGGTAAGGCCTCTGTTTCCCAGTCTCTGTGAGAGGATAGAATCCTGACTTCCATCATGGCCAGCTAGCAGACACAGCTGGCCTAATTACATTTATACTGATTAACCCATCGTAACTCTTCACCTTCTCGACTCTGCTGAGCCCCCTTTTACACTCCCTCACTATTCCCTCATTCTCCCTTTAAAATACTCAGTCACCTCTGTACAAATGGCAGTTGAGTTCAGTTCTCACTGAACTCTTTTCCCATTTGTAATAGTTATTACTGATTTTCTTTCTCAAGAGGGGATATGGAAAACAAAACAAAACAAAACGACAACTATCCTTACTACTTTAACTGATGTCCAGCTTTGTTTATCTTTGACATTACACAGATGCTACAGTGCTCTGTTTGTGTCATTTATCTTATTAAAAATGTGAGTTTCACATTCTCACCAAACAAAGAGAGGTGTGATTTACATTAAATAGCTGCTTTCAGGTACTTTTGATAAATTCATCACATTTTCAACAGTCACAAAACTTTTACTTTGGGAAATTTAGCAGGTGTGTGTGGTGTATGCTCCTCTCTCTCCCTCTTTGCTTATGGTAAGAGCAATAAAATCTTATAAAAGCTGTCTTCCTCTTCTACTTTCTTGGTTATTTCAGTGGCAATGCAGGAAGAGGTTAATCAGGTGGCCTGGGGCTATTTTTCTGTTAAGTGCCTTTAAATCTCCAGAGTCGGGAGGGAGGATCCAAGAGGGAAGAAAGTGAGGCTCTATAGTCAGAGCTGCCTTTAAGTTCTAAAGATTTTAGGAAGGGCAGTAGAAGGAATTTTACTGACCAGCACAGCTAATCAGGGCAGGAAAACTGTGAGGGCTGGAACCAGAATCTCTGTCCAGGAATAGATAGTGCATTTGACAGAGCTGTAGCCAGTGATGCATTTCTTAGGAGCTGAAAGGAAGAAACCAGAGACAGGGTAGCAATCTGCCAGCAGACATATGGGAAAGCAAGTATCTTTAACCCACCCTCTCTCCCTAATGTCTTTTGGTACTTTTTCTAAAGGAAAGGAAGGAGAGTTGGAGAATCTTAAAGCTGGAGTAAGAGCTCTTCCAG
Organism: Pongo abelii; assembly: GCF_028885655.2. Classification (NCBI taxonomy): domain Eukaryota; kingdom Metazoa; phylum Chordata; class Mammalia; order Primates; family Hominidae; genus Pongo; species Pongo abelii. The sequence goes on from NC_072008.2 coordinate 90,956,672, forward strand.
GCATCTTCCATGCTCATACTTTTACTGATAAAAAGTATCAATTGTTATCTTTTTCCCCTTAATTTCTAAAATAATGCATGCTCACTGAAGAAAACCAGGAGAACGTAAGAAAATAAAGAGGTAACATAAATCACCCATAATCTCACTACTTGAAGAAAAATATCATTTCAGTCTCTCTTTTATGCTTGTGTATAGAGACTTATGAACAACTGGTATCATTTCTACAGACTGTCTTATTATTTGCTTTTTTGACTAGCAATGTTTCATAAATATTCCAATGCCAATATGTATTACACTTCAAGAAGATTTTAACAGCCATTTAATACACCTGTATCATACTTTAATCAGCATGCTTTATTGTTAAACATTTCATAAATATATCTTTGATAAATATTTTTGTAAAGAAGTCTTTCTGTATTTCATAATTATGCTCTTAGAAAAAATTAATTGAAGTAGGTCAGTTGGCAGGTATTATTATTTTGAAAATATTTTTATTTGCATTTTGGAAGTGTACAGAATTGCACATCTACCAGCAGTGTATAAGTGTGCCTGGTGCCTCACAGCACTTCCACCAGGAAAAAGAAACATAGGGCTGGGCGCGGTGGCTCACGCCTATAATCCCAGCACTTTGGGAGGCCAAGGTGGGAGGATCACGAGGCCAGGGGTTCGAAACCAGCCTGGCCAATATGGTGAAACCCTGTCTCTACTAAAAAAATACAAAAATTAGCCGGGGGTTGTGGCGCGTGCCTGTAGTGCCAGCTACTCAGGAGGCTGAGGCAGGAGAATTGCTTGAACCGGGAGGCAGAGGTTGCCGTGAGCCGAGATCCCACCACTGCACTCCAGCCTGGGCAACAGAGCGAGACTCAAAAAAAAAAAAAAAGAAAGAAAAAGAAACATAGATGTTCGTTTTTGAGGAGAATATATAGAGTAATTGAACTGGACATTACTCTGTCAGGTGTAAGTACTACTAATAATAGCTACCATTTGTTAAATGTGTTTTATATAAAGTGTATCACTTCCTCTTAACTTTAAAAAATAATTCTAAAGGAGAAAACAGATTAATAAAATACTAATATGCACAGATGTGTAGCGAAAAACATATATAGTAATCTATATATTACTGCTAATTACATGAGTTCATTAGGATAAGTGGCCTAAGATGAAAATTGAGTTTGGGGATTAATGCAGGAAAAGTTTCCTGTGTAAGTAATAGTCATTATTACTATCATCTTTACTTAAGCAGCTACAAGGCACATGGCATTGAATTAAGCACTTCATGTATTTTTCTTAGTGGAAAAGGAAATAAATGACTAGCTATTAATTTTTCTTCATGATGGCAGTTGCTGTATTTAGGTACCTCTGAAAGAATTCAATTCTAAAGATAGTATTTTTCTAGCCTTCCCCTTATTCCTAGTGCCCTATCTTTAGCATGATTTTATTAGCTTCTAAAAATCATTGCAAAGGCAATTATTTTGAAAGAGGTCAAGACCTATTTGATTCATTTCAGCACTCACACACAGATTAAAGGCACAAATGTAATCAAATGTTGTGCTTAGTCAGAAAGGGCTTGAAATAAATCTATTCTAAAAAATGAAATTCAACCTCACAGATGGATGAAAAGTGTTTTATATTTTAATTAGTGTTTCTGTTTGGTTTGAAAAAGGAAACTGGCTGGAGGCTATTTTGGAATGTCTTGTCTGTAACAGTAGCATAGATGGAATACAATGACTGCCCACAAGGATATTGAAAAATTGAACACTGAGACATTATCTTTGACTCAGATACTATTAAAGTTAACACTAAAGGTCATTTAATTTCTTCTGCATGTCTAGGCATTTTCTTATTTCCCTAAATTCTGAACTAAGACACAATGTGTCTTCAAAGTTTACAATAGTTCCTGGAGCATAGCTCACCAAATTTCAAGAAACTGGCACCTTCTTTAACTATTCAAAAGATTCCCTAACACATACCTTGCATACAAAATAGCAAATAAATCTTTTAGTAAGCAACTAGCTGAGACACTAATTTTCAGGCTGAATTTCTAAGTGTATGAACTGGCTTTGCCCTACCAAATACTTTATTAGAAATTTGTTTTCAACCATTATGTTCTACCACATTAAGGAAAATTTCCAGACAAAACTTTAGTAATTAGATGGCGATTTGCCACACCCAGGCATGTTCTCAGCCAGTTTTTTCTAGGTTCCTGCAAACAGACACACGTCAGATGTTTATCTCATATAGATACAACCATAATTATGTGTTTTCTAAAAGGTCATGCCAAGTTTCTCTTTTTAAAGATTATCAGATCTCAGGTCTTAGCAAAGAAATCTTATGAAAGTAGAGCCTTAGATGGGAGGAGATAAAGCTGACTTTGTACGTAAGTAGTACAGCGAGCTCTCAAATATTCACATTCATGGAAAAAATGATGTAGATTACAAAAAGAGCTTCCCTCAATTAGGGCAAATAACCTGGCATAAGACAATTTTAAGAAACGGTGAGAAGAGTAAACCTTAGCCAATTGGATGCGGGACCCTGCATCTGAGACCAAAAGGTGATGGGGTTCCTGGAAGTCAGAAAACAAGTAGTAGTAGTAGTAGTGTGTGTGTATTAGAAGGATTAAGATACCATGGTTTCAGTTTTCACTGGTAGTTTTAGGCCAAATGGAATAGAACTATCTGCTATCCAGCTTTGGGACCACTTTCTCACTATATACTTCTTTATGTTCTCAGCATTAATTCTTATGTTGCATTTATTAATCCCATTACATTCTTGATTGATTGCAACTCTTTTACCTTTGAATTAAGTAAAAAAATTTTTCAAATACAGGACATTATTTGCCACTTTAGAATTTGGAAAGGAAGATAATAGAGAAAAGAGAGACTAATATTATCTCTATGGAAACTGAATGCCCAAGAATTAACTTCTGTTTTTTTCTCAATTCTTGTAAAATTTTACCTCCATTGTCCCCAAATTCATCATTTTGATTCTGAAATGTCCAATTAATTCTTTTTTACTTTTAATTCATTAATTGCTCTTAAGTTTAGGCTCCTTCTAGTCTCCATTCATCATCAACTGTAAGATATTTAACTTCATTATGCCTCACCTCTTTTTTCTTGCTTGCTTTTGAGATGTTTTATGATATTTTATTGGACTTACCTCATATAACTTTGGTTGCTTATTTTTCACTTTGGTGACTTCTTTCCTCTCCGAAACTTCTATCTCCTATAAACATAGCACATTTTGATTTACAGTTGTTTACAGAATCTAATTTGTTTAATGTGTTTATGTGATTAGGTGACATTAGTCTTATGCTATCTTGATTGTAAATATAAGTGAGAAATGATGACAATAAGTCTCAATACCAAAAAGAGCTGTTATATTGAGAATATCCTTGTTTAGAATACATTTTTGTTCAGGTAATTGCCAATGACATATTTATTTGTCTTTCACAGTAACAAACAAGACAGGACAGAAAAGAAACTGAGGATCAATACCAAAAATGAAACCATGTTATTGAAGTGAAGACAGAAGCAAAGCCCAAGATAGGAGAAATGATAGCAATATATCACTAAGTCTCTTTCTGCAGCTACAGCTCTCCAACTCAGACAAATTAAAACTAAGGGACTTGAAAGAATTTGCTGATTGAGTTGTGGAACCACTGTCAGTAACTTTAAGCAAATTATGAAAGTCTGTAAAGATGTCAAAAAATTGGCGAAGTGGATTTCAGAAGTTGTAGGCAGGTAAGATTTAACCTCAATGCTTCTAAAAAATCAAGAATGTAATATTGTAAATGGTTTGTGTATACTTAGAAGAGATCTGGGAGGCAGCAAAGGCCTGTTGGAAACAACTCATACCAAAGGAGTCTCATTTCCATTCTGGATGGGGTAACTCGGTAGGTAGAAAAAGGAATGCTCCAGATATTACATCTCGACAAGTCATTTGACAAAGTGTCTCATAATATCTGAGTCAATAGGATGGGAAATGAGAGCTGAATACCAGAATTAGGTGGAATGAACAACAGAACCCAAACAGTGTTAATTTATGTTACTCTGGAAAGAGTTATTGAATGTTGCGCTATAGAGCTCTGTTCATGATCCTGTTCTCTTTTGCAATTTTATTATTTCTTTAGATGAAGATACAGAAGGCAAGTTTATCATATATGTAAAAGGAAAAAGTTGGGAAAGGCAGTTAACATTCTGAATGATTAACTCAAAATTGTAAAAGATGTTGAATATTTATTTAGAACAAAATAGAATTTTACAAAAATGCTAGAAAAATGGTGGGAACTTTTGTAAGAGCAGAGTTAAAAAAATAGACTAAGCATCCCCACCCAGAAAAAAGAAGAAAAATAAAAATGGCGTGCAATGGATATGAAGAAACTTAATAGGTGCACATGTCAAGTTCTGTATTTAGTTTTGAAAATCAGAGACCTGAGAGGAAAGCTTGATAGCACTTCATAGGGAAACAATCTACGAATTTTACTGATGAGAAGCAGCCTTTGAATCAACTAATAAAACAAAATGAAACAAAACAAAAAAGCTAATGCAATCTTAGGTGGCACTAGTAAAAGCCTAGTATCCAGATCTGTAAAATCAGGGTAATAATAATAATAATACCTTCCTCATAAGATTTTTGCAAGTATTAAATGAGAAAATTCCTGTAAAACACTTAGGAGTGGTTTAAGTGTATGCATTCAATGAATTTGTTACTATTACTAAAAAGATATATGATAGTCCTACTTTACTTGTGCAAAATCACATCTAGAAGAGTATGTCCATGTGGGGGATAATGAGGAGGGTAGAAATATCAGAACAAATGTGAGGACTAGAGAAAACTTGGATGGAGAAGATAAGATAATGGCAGTCTTCCAAAATATTAAGGGCTTGTAAAGAAGAATTAGATTTACCCTTCATGACTCTAAGCATTACCAATAGGAGAAATAAGCAAAATGCACAAAGAGACTCATTTTAGATCTATGAGAACAAATTTCCTAATAATCAGAGTTATTCAAAATTGAAATGTTCAGGAAGTGGTGAGTTTTTGTCACTTGTGGTGTTTGGACACTGGCCTGGCAGGAAACTCCATAAAGGGCATTCTTGCATGGGATGTATCTATGCATGAATCCATTTATTAATATTGTTATGAAACAATTAGTTAAGAGAAACCTACCATAGGTCAACACTCTGATAAACTCTAGTGGACATCTAAGGTTCTTTCCAACTCAGTGACTGCATGATTTTGAAGAAACGGGTATAAGCTGTTCCTGACATGGGATTTTTCGATTTCATAATGGTGCAAAAGCAATATGCATTCAGTAGAAATGGTACTTAGAATTTTGAATTCTGGCCTTTTTCCAGACTAGCAACATGAAGTAGGATATTCCTGTGATGCTGGGCAGTGGCGGCCAGCCACAGCTCCCAATCAGTCACTCAATCATGAGAGTAAACAACCGATCTGTAGGCTAATGTAAGCTTTCTTGACATGTTTAACATAGTCTAGGTTTGATAGTTTAGGTGTATTAAATGCATTGACTTTCAATATTTTCAACTTACACTGGGTTTACTGAGATGTAACCTTATTAAAAATCAAGGAATAACTGTATCTTCAGCTTCTAGAGAAGATTGCTAAGCGCCATATAGAGGTTAATTTTCTTAGAACCTACCTCTGCTCCTTAGTCATAATAGCTCCTACATTGCTTACTGCAAAAGTAAACACCTGCTATACTATTCCATGCTCTGCCCTAGACACCAATGCCTCATGAATCACATCAAATACAAGTCTTTACCATTTGAGCAGCATGACTTTATTTATTTATTTTTCCTCAACTCAGCTGCAATGCTAGAGGGGCTGTCCACAGCTTCCAGTTCGGGCTTTGCTGCCACTGTGTGATGCTTCATGTTGAAGTGGCATTTTCTTTTCAATGTAAACATTTTTAGAAACACTGTGAGGGGATTTCAGTGTAACAAATGTACCAGAATAGCTATGTCTAGTCTGCTGGGTGAAATCCTTTTTTGAAATAATGCTGGAACAAAGAAATTCATTCCCTGTAAAGGGGGAGCTAGTTAGAAAATCATATAAACAGTATTCACACCCTGTGTTCCAGGCGAGGTGCTCTCCCTGCTGCTGTCAGCAACATTTGCTGCCAAGTCCACTAACTACTTTACCCTGACCTTCAGTGGATAAACAATATAATCTTCCATGCTGCATCTCATTAGCATCTGCTAGTCAAGAAAAGCATGTCTGTTTCATAATTACATCACGAAAGCATCTTGCTGTACTAGAACAGCAAAGCATTTGAATTAGAAAATGCACTTGTCCAAGATTTCCAAGCCAGTATAGAAGAATTACAATTGCCATCATTTTACTTGTTATGTATGTCTGGTATAGAACATGGTTTGACGGTAGAGTGGGAAGAGAAGGTATAAACTGGTCACAGTCTTCCATATTTATTTTAATGTTTTACACTCATCTTGATTTTGACAAATGTATTATTTTTAAAATTTCTAACTTACCCTTTAAAAAAGAACATACACCAACATTTTAACTACTTTCCTTGGGAACAAAAAGTTGTCCCTTGCCCTAGTTGAATGACAATTTGCAAGTCTGTCCTAATAAATTTATCAAACTGGTTATACATTCATATCCATTTAGCAATATCTATAATGTCACCATTTCTAAAAGAGGCAGCAGTGTGAAAAGGTTATCAATTTATTTTTAAAATTATTTTTATTTTTAATTTTTGTGGGTACATGGTGTATATATTTATTGGGTACATGAGATGTTTTGATACAGGCATGCAATGTGAAATAATCACATCATGGAGAATGAAGTATCCATCTTCTCAAACGTTTGTACTTTGTGTTACAAACAATCCAATTATACTCTTTTAGTTATTGAAAGGGTAGTTGGGGGCAGGGGGTGGGGATGGTTAATGGGTACAAAAAATAGATATAACTTATAGTCAAGGTTATCAATTTAGAAGAACTTAAGTCAACAAAGCAGAACTTCCTAATATAAAATCAAATGAGATGGCTTAACATTGCCCCTTATTCTGTCATTTGTATGAAGGTCTAGATAATGCCATCATTCTGTTTTAGGGGAAATATTAGGACGATATAATGGAGCTGTCTTTGGTGGGGGAGTGGAATGACTGGCATAATTTTGCCACCTGGAGTGAATGGTAAACAAACAGAAGGGAAAATAGTCACAGCTACTTAGAACTTCATGGCCAACAGGGATGAGAAAGATCAATGATTAAAAGGTTATAAAGTTGCATAGAACATGAGCAGAAGCATGTACTTTCTATCCATAGGAACTGTAGGATTAGCCAGTGAGTTTTAAAATGGTGGTGGATGAAATTTTTTCAAATGGGCCTTGATTCGAAACATTTAAAAAATGGGAACACTCACTTAAAAATGGGTGAAATACTTAAAATAATTCACAAAAATACATATAGCTAGAGTCTGGAAAAATTCATATGCACTAGAACTTAGAGGTAAAAACTGAATAAAAAATGGGATATTGTTTATCACCTATGAACTTAATAAAAATGACAAAGAATGATAATACTTAGTATTGGTGATTGTGGTGACAAATGGGCATCCTAATTCACTGCTGGCATATATATTTTCTGAAGAGCAAGCTGAAGGTCAATATACCAACATGCTAACTGACTTTTCTGAGAGGTGAAACTGTAAGTGATTTTACTTTATTTATTTACATTTCCTGCAGCCCCCAAATAATTTTTTTAATTTTTAATTTTTGTGAGTACACAATAGGTGTGCATATTTATGAGGCACATGAGATATTTTGATACAGGTATATAACACATAATAATCATATCAGGGTAAATGGAGGTATCCATCACCTCAAGCAATTATCATGACTGTGTTACAAATATTCAGATAGTACTGTTTTAGTTATATTTAAATGTACAATAAATTATTGTTTACTGTAATCACCTTGTTGTGCTTTCAAATACTAGATTGTATTCATTCTATCTAACTATATTTTTGTACCCATTAACCATTCCCACTTTCTCTCCCCCCGAGTACCCTTCTCAGCCTCTGGTAACCATCACTCTACTATCTACCTCCATGACTACAATTGATAAAAAACGCTCAAAAAATTGGCTACAGAAGAAACATATGTCAACTTAATAAAAGGCCATACATGATAGATAAGCAGCTAGTATCATAATGAATGGGAAGAAAATTCAATCTTTCCTTTAAGATCTGGAAAACAAGAGAGATGCTCACTTTCACCACTGTTATTCAACGTAGAACTGGAAGTCTTAGCTAGAGCAATCAGACAAGAGAAAGAAATGAAGGGCATCTAAGTCTGAAAGGAAAAAGTCAAATTATCCCTGTTTGCAGATACTATGATCTTATATTTGGAAAAACCTGAAGACTCCACAAACAACAACAACCAAAAACTATTAGAACTGATAAACAAATTCAGTAAAGTTCCAGGATTAAAAAAAAAAAAAACATACAAAAATCAGTAGCATTTCTATATGCCAACACTGAACATCCTGAAAAAGAAATTTTAAAAGTAATCACATTTACAATAATTATAGATAAAATCAAGTACCTAAGAATTAACCAAAGAAGTGAAAGATCTCTATAATGAAAACTGTTAAATACTGATGAAAAAATTTGAAGAGGACACCAAAAAATGGAAAAATAACAAAACTGGAGAAATTATATTACCTGACTTTGAATTATACTACAGAGTTACAATAACCAAAACAGCATAGAACTGGCATAAAAACAGAAACATAGACCAATGGAACAGAATAGAGAACCCAGAAACAAATGCACACACCTATAGTGAATTCAATTTTGACTAAGGTGCCAATAACATATACTGGGGAAAAGACAGTCTCTTCAATAAACAGTGCTGGCAAAACTGGATATCCATGTGCAGAAGAGCCTAGACCCCATCCCTAACCACATACAAAAATCAAAACCAAAAGAATTAAAGACTTAAATGGAAGATTTCAAACTACAATACTACTAAAAGAGAACTTTGGGCAAACTCTCCAGGACATTGGACTGGGCAAAGGTTTCATGAGTAATACTTCACAAGCACAGGCAACCAAAGCAAAAATGGACAAATGGGATCACATCAAGTTAAAAAGCATCTGCATAGCAAAGGATACAATCAACAAAGTGCAGAAACAACTCACAGAATAGGAGAAAATATTTGCAAACTACCCATCTGACAAGGAATTAATAACAAGACTATAAAAGGAGCTCAAACAACTCTACAAGAAAAAAATCTAAAAATCCAATCAAAAAATGGGCCAAACATCTGAGGAGACATTTCCCGAAAGAAGCCATAAAATTTGCAAACAGGTGTATGTAACAAGCATATGTGCTCAACATCTTTGATTAGCAGAGAAATGCAAATCAGAACTACAATGAGATATTATCTCATCCCAGTTAAAACAGCTTATATAAAAAAGACAGGCAATGACAAATTCTGGTGAGGATGTGGCAAAAAGGAAACCCTTGTACGCTCTTGGTGGGAATGTAAATTAGTACAACCACTATGATGAACAATTTCAGGTTCCTCAATAAACTAAAAATAGAGCTACCACATGACCCAGCAATCCCCCTGCTGGTTTTATACCTGAAAGAAAGGACATTAGTGTATTGAGGAGATATCTGCACTCCCATGTTTGTTATAGCAATGTTCACAATAGCCAAGAATTGGAAGCCACATAAGTGCCCATCAGCAGATGAACACATAAAGAAAATATGGTACTTATACACAACAGAGTGCTACTCAGCCATAAAAAAGAATGAGATCCTGTTATTTGCAACAGCATGAGTGGAACTGGAGGTCATTATGCTAAGCTAAATAAGCCTAGCACAGAAAAACAAACATAACATGTTCTCACTTATTTGTGGGATCTAACATTCAAAGCAATTGAACTTATGGAAATAGATGTAGAAAGATGGTTACCAGAGGCTGGGAAGGTTAATGGAGCAGTAGGGTGAGATGTGTATGGTTAATGGGTACCAAAAATAGAATGAATGAATAAAGCCTAGTACTTGATAGTACAACAGGATGACTGTAGTCAATAATAATTTAATTGTACATTTAAAAATATCTGAAAGAGTATAATTGAATTATTTGTAACACAATTGGTAGATGCTTGAGGAGATGGATACCTTATTTTACATGATATGATTATTAAGCATTACATGTTTATGTCAAAACATCTCACATATCCTATAAATATGTATACCTACTATGTGCCCACAGAAATTAAAATACAAAAATTTCAAAAGTCACTTTGACTGGGGTGAGATAATATCTCATTGTAGTTATGATTTGCATTGAGCACCCTTACATCTGCCTGTTTGCCATTTGCATGCCTTCTTTTGAGAAAAATCTACTCGGGTGTTTGGCTCATTTTATTAGACTATAGAGTTGTTTGAGCTCCTTATATATTCTGCTTATTAATCTCTTGTCAGATACATACTTTGCAAACATTTTCTCCTGTTCTGTGAGTTGACTCTTCACTTTGTTGATTGATTTCTTTGCTGTGCAGGAGCTTACTAAGTTGATGTGATTCCATTTGTCCATTGTTGCTTTGCTTGCCTGTGCTTAGGGTATTGCTCAGAAATTTTTTCCTAGACAAACATCCTGGAGAGTTTCCCCAATGTTCTGTTTTAAAGTTTCATAGTTAGAGGAATTAGATTGAAGTCTTTAATCCATTTCAATTTGGTTTTTGTATAAGTGGAGACATAGGGGTCTAGTTTCATTCTTCTGCATATGGATATCCAGTTTTCCCAGTACTATTTATTGAAGAGACTGTCCTTTCCCCAGTGTATTTTCTTGGCACCTGATATGGTTTGGCTCTGTCCCCACCAAAATCTCATCTTGAATTCCCACGTGTTGTCAGAGGGACCCAGTGAGAGGTAATTGAATCATGGGAACAGGTCTTTCCCATGCTGTTCTCATGATAGTGAATAAGTCTCATGAGATCTGATGGTTTTAAAAATGGGAGTTTCCCTGCACAAGCTCTCTCTCTTTTTGCCAGCTGCTATCCATGTAAGATGTTACCTGGACTCCTTGCCTTCTGCCATGATTGTGAGGCCTCCACAGCCATGTGGAACTGTAGGTCCATTAAACCCCTTTCTTTTGTTAATTGCTCAGTCTCAGGTATGTCTTTATCTGCAGCATGAATACAGACTAATACAGCACTTTTCTTAATAATGAGTTTACTGTATATGTATGGATTTATTTCTGGGTTTTCTATTATGTTCCATTGGTCTATGTGTCTGTTTTTATGTGAGGACCATGCTATTTTGTTAATATAGCTTCATGGTATAATTTGAAGTCAGGTAATGTGATTCCTCCAGTTTTGTTCTTTTTGCTTAAGATAGCTTTGGCTATTATGAATCTTTTGTGGTTCTATATACATTTTAAGATTGTGTTTTCTATTTCTGTAAAGAATGTCATTGGTGTTTTGATAGGGATTACATTGAATCTGTAGATTGCTTTGAGTAGTAAGAACATTTTTACAATATTAAATCTTCAGTCCATAAACATAAAATATGTTTTTGTTCCTTGTGTCCTCTTCAATTTCTTGAATCAATGTTTTATCGTTTTCATTATAGAGACCTTTCACTTCTTTGGTTAAGTTAATTCCTATGTATTTTATTTTATTTGCAGCTACGGTGAATTGGATTACTCTTTTGATCCCTTTTAAGACTTTTGTATGTTAATTTTGTATCCTGCCACTTGACTGAATTTGCTTATCAGTTCGAATAGTTTTTGGTGGAATCTTTAGGTTTTTCCAAATATAAGATCACAGCATCTGCAAACAAGGATAATTTGACTTCTTCTCAATTTGGATGCTCTTTGCATCTTTCTCTTGTCTGATGGCTCTGGCTAGGATGTCCAGTACTAGGTTGAATAACAGTGGTGTAAGTGGGCATCTTTGTCTTGTTCCAGGTCTTAGATGAAAGGCTTTCCATTTTTCCCCATTCAGTTATGATACTAACTATGGGTCTGTTGTATACAGCTTTTATTGTGTTTAGATACATTCCTTCTCTACCCAGTTTTTTGAAAGTTTTTGTCATGAAAGGATGTTGAATTTTATCAAATGCTTTTTTTGTATCAAATGAAATGATTATTATGGTTTTTGCCCTTCCTTCTGTTGATATAATGTATCACATCAATTGATTTGTATATGTTGTACTGTCCTTGCATCCCTGGGATAAATCCCACTTGGTCATGATGAGTCATCTTTTTAATTTATTGTTCAATTGGTTTGCCAGTATTTCGTTGAAAATTTTTGCATTAATGTTCATCAGGTTTATTGGTCTGTAATTGTCTTTTGTTGATGTGCCTTTTTATGGTTTTTGTATCAGGGTAATACTGGCCTCATAGAATGAGTTTTGAAGTATTTTCTACTCCTCTATTTTTCAGAATAGTTTGAATAGGATTGGTATTAATTCTTCTTTAAAGTTTGGTAAAATTTGGTAGTTAAATCACTAAGTCCTGTGCTTTTCTTTGCTTGGCGATTTTTCATTATGACTTTGATCATGTTACTTGCTATTACTCTAGTCAGGTTTTGGATTTCTTCATGGTTCAATCTTGGTAGGTTATTTGTGTTTAGGAATTTATCCATTTCTTCTAGGTTTTCCAATGTATTTGTATGTAATTGCTCATAGTTGCCTCTAATAATCCTTTGAATTTCTGTGGTATCAGTTATAACATCTCTTTTTTTTCTGATTTTATTTATTTGAGTCTTTTCTCTTTTGTTTGGTAGTTTTTCTGGCTAAAGCTTTGTAGATTTTATCTTTTCAAAAAACTTCATTTCATTGATCTTTTGTATTGTTTTCTTCATTACAATTTCATTTGTTTCTTTTTAAAACTTTCATCTCTTTCTAATCTCACCTTTATCGTTACTTTTCTTCTACTAATTTTGCGGGATTTTTGCTCTTGCTTTTCTCATTCTTAAAGATGCATTGTTAGGTTGTTTATTTGAATTTTTTCCACTTTTTTGATGTAGACACTTATAGCTATATACTTTCCTCTTACTGCTGTTTCTGTTGTATCACATAGGTTTTGGTACATTTTGTTTCTGTTATCATTTGTTTCAAGACATTTTTCAATTTCTCTCTTAATTTCTTCTTTGGCCCACTGGTCATTCAAGAGCATATTGCTTAATTTCCATGTGCTTGAATAGTTTTCAAACTTTCTCTTGTTATTGATTTCTAATTTTATCTATTCTTGAGAATGAGACATGTGCCGAGGAGAAAAAATGTGTATTCTGCAACCCTTGGATGAAAAGTACAAAATCTAGTAATCCAATAAAAAATGAGCAAATCTGAATAGGCATTTCTCAAAGGAAGGCATGAAAGTGGCAAAGAGGTATATGAAAAGGTGCTCAACATCATTGATTATCAGAGAAATGCAAATCAAAACTACAATGAGATATTACCTCACCCCAGCTAAAATGACTTTTATTTAAAAGACAGGTAATAACAAATGCTGATAAGGATGTGGAGAAAAGGGAACCCTCATACACAGCTGGTAGGAATGTAAATTAAAATAGTCACTGTAAAGAAGAGCATGGAGGTTCCCTAAATAACTAAAATAGAACTATCATTTAATCCAGCAATCCCACTGCTAAGTATATAACCAAAAGAAAGGAAACCAGTATATCAAAGAGTTATCTGCACTCCCATGTTTATTGCAGCATTATTCACAGTAGTCAAGATTTGGAAGCAACCTACATGTCCATCAACAAATTAATGGATAAAGAAAGTGGTTCATATACACTATGCAGCACTATTCAGCCATAAAAAGGAATGGTATTCTGTCATTTGCAACAAAATAGATGGAACTTGAGGCCACTATGTTAAGTAAAATAAGACAGGCACAGAAAAACAAACTTCTCATATCCTCACTTATTTGTAGGAGTTAAAAATTGAAGCAGTTCATGTCCTTCGCCCACTTTTTGATGGGGTTGTTTGTTTTTTTCTTGTAAATTTGTTGGAGTTCATTGTAGATTCTGGATATTAGCCCTTTGTCAGATGAGTAAGTTGCGAAAATTTTCTCCCATTTTGTAGGTTGCCTGTTCACTCTGATGGTAGTTTCCTTTGCTGTGCAGAAGCTCTTTAGTTTAATTAGATCCCATTTGTCAATTTTGGCTTTTGTTGCCATTGCTTTTGGTGATTTAGACATGAAGACTAGTTCAACCCTTGTGGAAGTCAGTGTGGCGATTCCTCAGGGATCTAGAACTAGAAATTCCATTTGACCCAGCCATCCCATTACTGGGTATATACCCAAAGGACTATAAATCATGCTGCTATAAAGACACATGCACACGTATGTTTATTGCAGCATTATTCACAATAGCAAAGACTTGGAACCAACCCAAATGTCCAACAATGATAGACTGGATTAAGAAAATGTGGCACATATACACCATGGAATACTATGCAGCCATAAAAAATGATGAGTTCATGTCCTTTGTAGGGACATGGATGAAATTGGAAATCATCATTCTCAGTAAATTATTGCAAGAACAAAAAACCAAACACCGCATATTCTCACTCATAGGTGGGAGTTGAACAATGAGAACACATGGACACAGGAAGGGGAACATCACACTTCGGAGACTGTTGTGGGGTGGGGGGAGGGGGGAGGGATAGCATTGGGAGATATACCTAATGCTAGGTGGCGAGTTGGTGGGTGCAGCGCACCAGCATGGCACATGTATACATTTGTAACTTACCTGCACATTATGCACATGTACCATAGAGCCTAAAGTATAATAATAATAATAATAATAATAATAATAAAGAAAAAAAATTAAAGCAGTTGATTTCATGGAGGTAGAGAGTACAATGATGGTTACCAGAGGCTGGGAAAGGTAATGGAGGGGGTGTGAATGGGAAGTGGAGATGGTTAATGGGCACAAAAATATAGTTAGATAGGATGAATACAACTTGGTATTTGATAGCATATCAGGGTGGCTACAGTCAACAATAATTTATTGTGCATTTCAAAATAACTAAAAGAGTATAATTGGATTGTTTGTAACACAAAGAAATTATAAATACTAGAGGTAATAGATATTCCACTTACCCTGATGTGATTATTAGGCATTATATCCTTGTATCAAAATAACTCATGTACTCCATAAATATATTCAGCTACTATGAAAACCCATAAAAATAAAAAAGAGAAAAGAGAAAAAGGGTGAGTTCTGATAATAAGAAATACCTTCTGAATGCACCAATATGTTATATTCTTTCTTCCCAGGTTTTCTGGACTAAAAGTTTGGGTTTAGTGCCTTTTATTATTTTATGTATTAAGTGTTATTTACCTAACTAGATGAAAACTTTTTGTGGGTAGCACTGTTGTGTCTGTATCAGTCATAGCCTTAAAGCAATATGTAGTACAAATTTACACCCAATGAATATTAATTGTACTTTAAACAGCCAAATTAATCTTCTTTCTCCCAAATCCAGTGCCCTACCCCTCCCCACCTGTGAACCTGGCAATACAGTCAGTACCACTACATTATCTTATTCACTCAGTCTTAAAATTTTGGAGGTCCACTGAATTTTCTCTTTCATTTACTTCCAATATCTAATCACTGAGCCATTTAGACTCTTTGCAGTGTTTCATTATCCTTTTCAAATTCATAGTAATCATCATATTGAGAGCCCTAGCACTTCACTTGTGGACTACTCCAATTGCTTCCTAAATCTTCTTTGTGCGTATAAATCTATATGATACTACACTCCCACACCAATCTTCCTAAAGCAACATTTTACACGAGACACTACCTTGCTCAAAAAGCATTCAAGGAACTCTCTTTAACCAGGGGATAAAGTAAAAATTTCCCACTTTAGCATTTATAGTAATCTAGAACATAGCTCCAACCTATATGCCCTTATCTCCCTGTCTTCTCTAATAACAACAAAAAGAGCATTTATTTAGTGCTTATAGTGGGTCAGACACACACACACACACACATATATACACACACATATACATATATGTACATATACATATACATATACATATACATACACATACATATCCATATTTCCCTCAACCATACATACAATTCCCCTCAACAATCCTATGTGTTATGAGATAGTTACCAATATTATCCCATTTTACTGGTAAGGAAGCTCAAGATGACACTGTGAGAAAGTGATAGAATGTTTCACTCTTACTAGATGTTTCTATTCCCAGTCCCCTGAGCATAACTCATGCATTCCTATCTTAGCATCTTTGCTCATTCTACTTCTTCCACCCAAAATGACCACCCCTTCTCTCTAACAAAACTTTGTGGGTCTTTTAGAATCAAGGTCAAACTTTCTATGACCATGCCAGCACTAACTACTACTTTCTTCTTCATAGTCCTTTTTCATTCACTGTCCCATTGCACTTGTTCTTAACCCATTTGGCACTTACTGTAGACTACCCTGTGTTGTTATTTATTTGTGTGTCTGTTTTTTATTCTTTCTGTCACCTTAACTAGATTGGAGCTCCTTGAGGGCTAGAACCATGTCATATACTTTGATTTGCCCAGTACCTAGCACAGTGCCTGAGAAGAGTAGATCCTTAGTAAATGTTTATTGGTAATAATCATTAATTTATTCATTGAATATATACCAAACTTCACATGCAAACAGGAAATAAATATGCAAAGATAAATAGAATATTGTTTCCCCCACCTCAGGATCTCACATTTACAAGTTGCAAGTGATGCAATTTGTGCTATATCTATGAGATGTTGTGGTAGTACAGAAGAGGAGGTGCTCATCTTTGACTAGAGAGATAGGAGAAAGTTTCATCTAGTTTTCACATTTGAGTTTAGTCTTGAAACATAAATTCATCAGGTACACAAAAGATTTCCAAAAAGGAGAAATATCATATACAGAGGTGCTGAGGTGAAAAAAAATCATTACACATTCTTGAACTGCAAATAGTTGAACATGACTAGAGTGCAGGGTATGTAGAAGTAGATAAGGAGGTGAACCTTGAAATATGAGGACCACATTATCAAGGGCCTTGTACAATAGACAAAGGAAGTATGGTATTTATTTAGTAGCTAAACACTAAAATTTGACCATTCAGTTTGGCAATTGGAAAATCCACTCTGACCCTAGCAAAATAAATTTCAGTGAAGTGATAAAACAGAAGTCAAATCAAAGGGGGTTGAAGTGTAACTGGATAATAAGAGGCAATGGTGAATTTAAACTACCCTTTCCTCAAATGGCTATAGGAAAAGTGAGACATTATATGGTAGATAAAGAGGATAAAGGATTGATGGGGAAAGATTTTTGGAAAACTTGAGGTAGGCAATACATGATGGAGACTGGACTCTAAAGAGATGGGAGAATATCATGTACAGAGCATATACAAAGAGATTATTTAGAAATGAACAGGAAGAGTGAGCAAGAAGATGGAAAACAGGGAAAATTTGTATGGATATCTTAGTCTGTTTTGTTTTGATATGACAGAATATCTGAAGCTGGGTAATTATTTTTAAAAAAGCAGACTTATTTGGCTCATAATTCTGGTGACAGAAAAATCCAACAGCAGGGCACTTGCATTTGGTTGGCTTCTGGTGAGGGCTTTCATGATGCATCATAACATGGCAGAAGGTCAAAGGGGAAGCAGGCACATGTGAAGGGGCAAAACACAAGGGACATCCTTGCTTTATAACAATCCGCTTTTGTTGGAAGTAATCCATTTCTCCTGAGAACTAATCCAGTCTCTTAAGAATGAAAACACTACCTCAAGAATGGCACCAAGCCACTCATAAGGGTAGAGCTCCCATGAGCCAAACATCTGCCATTAGGCCCCACCTCTTAAAGGTTCCACCTCACAACATTACTGCTCTGGTGATTAAGGATCTAACATGAGTTTTTGTGGGGACACTCGAACCATAGCAATGGATATGGATAAGTTTATAAGTATGCAGTTATATGTTTAGGAATTCCAATTTGATGATTTGTGAAGTAGCAGGTGAGATAGTTTGCTGAGACTGAGGGCATGGGAGTCTCTAGGTGACGTGAAGAGAGAGAAAGAGGGAAGGATTGATCTGGTGGAGAGATACTATATGATGATGGTGGATGATACAATCTGGGCTGACTGATAAATGAAGGAAAGAAAAAGGGATCTGGTTACTTGATAGAAAAGCAAGTGGGGGTCAAAAGACTGAGATGTCAATAAGGTGAAATATTAGTGCAGCAGAAGGAAGGCAAAAAGAAAACTGAAAGGATTAGAGGCTATTATAGTCAGAGAGTGGAATAATAAAGTTTAAAATTTCATTAGTCAAGCATTCTCAGGCCAAAAATGAGTTCATGGTTTGATCAGTAGATGGGGACATAATGAAGAAAGTTGGAAAATATGATACCTGGAAATCTAAGTAGATACAAGACAATTGTCAGTTCTACCTTTAAATTGTATCTCAAATCAGACCATTTATCATCAGTTTTTCTACAGCCACTTAGTCTAAGCCACTATTAGCTTTTACACTAGCCTCCTAATTGATCTTTCAGATTCTACTCATGCCCACTCCCTCCTACCCCAGGCACCTTCTCACACATTGGCCAGTATGTATATTAGATCAGATCATGTTCCTTCCCTCCTTTGCTCAAAAAGCTTCCCTCTTTGTTGGCTTCCTTAAAGTCCTTATGTAATTTGACCTCAACTTTTTGAGCCATTTTACCCAACTCTTTTCCTGTTCTCATTGTTCTTCAGCCACACCAGGCTCCCTGGTATTCCAAGAGCACACCAAGGTTGCCTTAGGCTTTAGGGCCCTTGGACTTTGGACTTGTTCCCTCTGCCTATAATGTAACCCCACCACCAATGCTACAGATCTCTAACTTCATTCAAGTTGATATTAAAATTTCATTCATGTCTATGGTAAAATTTCTTCTTTCCTTAACTATCCTACTTAAAAATGTAAGCCTCTGCCCTTCTCTACATCAACTTCCTGCATTGTTTTTCTTATAATTCTTTCACTAACAGAGATATTTTATATGTGTTTATTTTTTCTATTTTCCCTGCTCTACCTTCCACCTGGAATTTAAGCTCCATGGGAATAATGCCTTTGTCGGCCTTGTCTTGTGTTTTATCTTATAGCATCTAGAAAAAATTCTGACACAAAGCAGTACTCAAGACAAGTGCTAGAATACAAGTGCTAAGCTCTACTAAAAGTGCTGGAGCTACAAACACAAATAAGGTATGGTCCCTGCTATAAGCAGCAGAAACTGTCAGACTGAGGATCCAAGAGGAACACAGAGCCAAGTACACTGCCTAGAGAATGACAGAAAATGAAGTAAACAGTGGAAGCTTAACTGTGTAAGTCTTTCTTTTGCTCCCTTTTCTGGCCTGACAACATTTTTAAAGTCTGCGATTCTGGTTTCTCAAAGATCACCCTAAACAGATCTTTGAAAACATGTAAAATTCAGGGCCATGGACTGGACAGTTGCCTTGCCATTCAATAATAGCAACAGGTAAAGGAAACACAGATGGGCAATCAGATGATAAGAGTATTTCAAAATATTAGAAAATAATAACAAAAAATGCCTATGAGTTTGTACTTTATTTAAATATCACCTTTCCTTAAACAGTTAAAGCTGTAAAAAATGCTCTTCAAACTTACATAAAATAATCTTTTTACAAGATTTCTTTAATCCTTCCAGTAGAATGACTTAACCTTTCAAAGGTCTTTGCCCTAAGGAGTATATCTGCATTCTTAGTGTTCTTTTATCTGCATTCATTTCCCAAGCAAAAGAAACAAACAAAATCCCAAAGAACCCTAGAGTTAATTGCACATGTTTGCAGTCATCTGCAAGTTTTCTATTTTCATTAACTTTTTTTTCTCTCAGGTTTTGCTTAAGACTTTTGAGCCTTATTATTTAAGATAGTAATTAAAGACTAAGCCATGGCTACTGAGCTAATAATTGTCAAAGAAATAATTCACTGGTACCTAATGTTATTCCAGAATTTCTCAAGCTTTTAACCTTAATACCAACCACTTACCACCATCTTTCTAAGGAAAAAAAAGCCCCTGGTGCAGAGATGCTGTGACATCCTTCCCAACCTCAGTTTCTTAAAATGCATCTGTTACCCTCTGGTATCTGTAGCTAAATCCCAAGATATTTTCATTTCAACACATGAGAGTACTTTCTGGTGAACTTTACTTTTTATTTTTGTAATTTGTGCTAGTGATATCTTTGGGTAAGTTCATAATTGTCTAAACTGTGACATGAGTGAGGAAGAACGGAGGCCAAGTTACTGGAGTAAATTTTCTTCCCCTAGGAAACTAGTTAGTTAAGTTTCAGCTGAAGCCACTCTTAAGCACAACTGTGGAACAGCACTTAAAGTAAAGCATGCGCAGTAAAGGCAGAATGACAAAACAAAACAAAAATACCAAATGTACTGCTCACTTACTTCCTTGTTATGACCTTAAAAACATGACAGTGTGAATATTTAAGTTAAATCTACACTGTACAACCCTAGTTTTAAGGTATTTATCAAAAGGAAAAAGAATCATGTCTCTTCATTAGTCCTAGTTTCCCAGCTTCTTCAGGAAATGCTGTATAAGCCCCACATTATCTTCAACTAAATCTTCATTTTCTTACCCTCCTTGGGTATTTTGTCTGTATGTTAATTTATATTAATTTATAGTCACTGTACAAACCTCTACATTTGTAAATATTGCTAAGTTTGTTCTGCAGATATATGTTGTGTAAATTCCATTACAACTTTTTTTTGTTTGTTTGTTTTGTTTTGTTTTGCTTTTGAGACAGAGTCTCTCTCTGTCACTCACCCAGGCTGGAGTGCAGTGGTATAGTATCGGCTCACTGCAAACTCTTCCTCTCGGGTTCAAGCGATTCTCCTGCCTCAGCCTCCTGAGTAGCTGGGATTACAGGCGTGCACCACCATGCCCAGCTAATTTTTGTACTTTTAGTAGAAACAGGGTTTCACCAATGTCGACCAGGCTGGTCTCGAAATCCTGACCTCATGTGATCCACCCACCTCATCCTCCCAAAGTGCTGGGATCATAGGCATGAGAAACCACGCCCGGCCCCATTATAGGTTTCTCAATGGGCATTCAACAATACCAACAATAATAATATCATTATATAATTATTAATAATAATAAAAATATAATAATATATTTTAGTACATGCTTCATGGTTCTTAATCTAGTGTTTATCACAAAGTGGTTGCTTAATACATATTCTGACCTCACTTCCTGTCTCCTAGACTCATATATACAACTGTCAACTTGAAAGTTCTGCGTGGACAGAGCTCATGCCTAATATGTGCAAAATAGAACTTTTGATCCTCCCTGTCCCAAACAGACTCCTCCCCCAGTTCTTCTCATCTCAATATATGTCACTACCATTCACTAAATTGATAGTGCCAAAAGCCAAGGAGACATTTTTGACCCTTCTCTTTCGACAACACCTGTCAGTTTTACCTTCAAAGTTTATCTGAAATCAAAACACTTTCTCATATTCTCCATTACTATATCCACGTAGTCCAAGCCACTATCAATTCTTGTCTAGACTTGTCTTGACACTTTCAGTATCACCAAACTGGCACCATACTTGTAGTTTTGACTCCCTACATTTTATCCTCCACACAGCAACTAAATTGATCTTTGAAAAACACACACCATATCATGCCACTCTCCTTCAAATACTCCAATGGATTCTCATTGCCCTGAGAACAAAATCCAAATTCATTTACTATGGTTTCTAAGACTTTACATTATTCAGGCTCTGTATTCCCCACTCCACTCACTCTTCTCTAGCCATAGTGGCATTCTTACTATTCCAAGAACATAAAAACTCTGACTCACTTCTTTATACTCACTTTCCTTTACGTAGTGATGCTGCCTCCTCAGACTTTTGCCTGCATTGCTCTCTTTCTTCTTTCAGACTTCTGCTCAATTATTACCTCTTAAGAAAGGCCTTCCCTGACCACTATTTTTATTTTTTTTGTTTTTACTTTTAATTATGAGAAACTTCAAATGCATACAAAATAGAGAGAATATTATGTTGACCCTATATGTATTTAACACTCAGCCTAAACAATTATCAGCTGATTGCCAATTTCGTTTCATCTGTATCCTCATCTATTCCTCACCCATATCTAACCTCCTGAATTGTTTTGAAGTAAATCTCAGACAGCATATCATTTCATCTGTAAATATATTAGTATGTATTTAAAAGTAAAAATAAATCTTTAAAAATAGCCAAAATAGGCCGGGCACGGTGGCTCACGCCTGTAATCTCAGCACTTTGGGAGGCCGAGGCGGGCAGATTACCTGAGGTCAGGGGTTCGAGACCAGCCTGGCCAACACTGTGAAACCCTGTCTCTACTAAAAATACAAAAATTAGCCAGGCATGATAGCGGGCACCTGTAGTCCTAGCTACTCAGGAGACTGAGGCAGGAGAATTGCTTGAGCCTGGGAGGCGGAGGTTGCAGTGAGCCAAGATCATGCCATTGCACTCTAGCCTGGCCAACAGAGAGAGACTCTATCTAAAAAAAACCACACACACAAACAAACAAACAAACAAAATCCAAAATAGCTTTATCACACCTAAAAGATTAACAATGATTCCTTATTTTTATCAAATATTTACTAAGTATTCACATTTCCCTTACTGTCTCATACATATTGACTTTTGAAAACAATTTTTCTTCTAATCAGGATGCAAATAAGGCAATGAATTGCAATTGACTGATATATCTCTTAAGTCTCTTAATCTATACATTACCCCCTTTCATTATTTTTATGTCCTAGCACTTTATTTGTTGAAGAAAGTGGATTGTTTGCACTGTGGTATTTTCAATCATCTGGGTTTTGCTGGTTCCATCACTGAGGTGTCATTTAACACATTCCCTATATTTCCAGTAAATAGATTGTTACATACAAAGACTTGATTGGGTTTAGATTTTATATTTTGTAAGACTATTACATGAGTTTTGCCATGTTCTTCCATTAAGACATACACGATGTCACACTGTCTAGCTAACTCTCTCTCTCCCTCCCTGTCTATCTCTCTCTCTATTTTTCTGGAAAGCAGCCAATGATTATTTACTGGATGCATTATGGGGTTACCATGATGGCTACCTAATCTTAAATAGAAACTTCACAGCATTCTCCATCACTCACAATTCCCCTAGCCTTTATTTTATTCATAGCAGTTCTAATTATCTGATAGAATATTATATCTATTTGTCTACTTGCTTATTATAAACTTCTGCCACAAGAATGTGAACTCCATGTAGGCAGAGGAGTTATTTTTGTTCTTTGTATCCAGCACCTAAAACAGCTTCCAGTGCATAATAAGTATTCAATAAATATGTACTGAATTGATTTGGATAAATGTCATTTATTGAAAAGGGAAAAAGAATGTATATGTCCAACATAGTAATAAGAGTCCTAGGAATGAAAACACTACATGAAAAATATGATTTTCAAGACCACAAGAATCAAAATTGAAACATTAGCAGAAATGTTCCTTCACATACTTGTTAATAAGACAATGCCAAGATGAAAGACCTACAGAGATGTACACACACAAATACTGCCCTAATTATTTTAAAAATCATTTTAAAATAAATTTACCGTTTTATTTTTATTTATACAAATAGCTCATGCCCATTATAGAAAAGTTGAAAAATACAAGTAAGAAAACATTCGTCACATTCTAACAGATCACTTTCTCTCTCTCTTTTTCTCTGTTTGAATAACATATTTTCTTAAAAATGGAATTGTAGCATATATACTGTTGTGTAGGTTGCTTTTTTAAAATAATACAACATATTTTTAGCAATCTCATATCAAAATATGATATATCCTTCTACAATATTAATTTTAAGAAAGCACCTTAATTTATTTAACCAGTACCCTATTTTTGAACATTTATGTTGTTTTCCCATTTTCTTTTTCTAATGCAATTTTTATTTATTTATTTATTTATTTTTTATTATACTTTAAGTTTTAGGGTACATGTGCACAACGTGCAGG
This sequence comes from Pongo abelii, assembly GCF_028885655.2. Taxonomy (NCBI): domain Eukaryota; kingdom Metazoa; phylum Chordata; class Mammalia; order Primates; family Hominidae; genus Pongo; species Pongo abelii. The sequence goes on from NC_072008.2 coordinate 90,980,730, forward strand.
TTAGTTATATATGTATACACGTGCCATGTTGGTGTGCTGCACCCATTAACTCATCATTTAATATTAGGTATATCTCCTAATGCTGTCCCTCCCCACTCCCCCCACCCCACGACAGGCCCCGGTGTGTGATGTCCCCCTTCCTGTGTCCAAGTGTTCTCATTGTTCAATTCCCACATGTGAATGAGAACATGCAGTGTTTGGTTTTTTATCCTTGCCCATTTTCATTATTATAAGTCATCTTCCGATTAATATTTTCAGTTAAATCTTTGTATATATTCTTTAATTTATAAATGAACTTGAAAAAAACAACTTCATTGAGATATAATCACATACCATACAATTTGCCTTTTTGACACATACAATTCAGTAGTTTTGCTATATTACTTATTGATTTTTTAAGATTGTGGTAAAATATACCATAAAATTTGCTGTTTTAACCATTTTAAAGAGTATGATTTAGTTACATTAATTACATTCACAATGTTGTATAGCCATCAGTACTATCTATTTTCAACATTTTATAACCCCAAACAGGAACTCAGTAAACTTTAAGCAATAATTTCCCATCACACTCTTCCCTCAGCCCTTGGTAATCTCTAATCTACTTTCTGCCTCTCTGAATTTCTCTATTTTAGAAATTTCATATAAGTGAAGTCATACAATATTTGTCCTTTTGTGATTGGTTTTTTAATTTGGCATATTGTTTTCAAGGTTCGCCCATTTATAGCTAGCATGTGCCAGAACTTCATTACTTTTATGGCTGAGTAATATTCCTTTGTGTATACATACCACATTTTGTTTATTCAGTCATCTTTTTTTAACTTTTAAGTTCAGGGGTACAAGTGCAGGTTTGCCACATAGGTAAACTTGTGTCATGGTGGTTTGTTGTACAGATTGTGTCATCACCCAGGTATTAAGCCTAGTATCCATTAGTTGTTTTTCCTGATCCACTCCCTCCTCCAACCTTCCACCCTCCAAAAGACCCCAGTGTGTGTTGTTCCCCTCTATGTGTCCCTGTGTTCTCATCGTTTTGCTCCCACCTATACATGAGAATATGCAGTATTTGGTTTTCTGCTCTTGCATTAGTTTGCTAAGAATAATGGCCTCCAGCTCCATCTATGTCCCTGAAAAGGACATGCTCTTGTTCTTTTTTATGGCTGCATAGTATTTCATAGTGTGTATGTACCACATTTCTTTACCTAGTCTACCACTGATGGGCATTTAAGTTGATTCCATGTCTTTGCTATTGTGAATGGTGCTGCAATGAACATATGCATGCATGTGTATTTATGATAGAATGATTTATATTCCTTTGGGTATATACCCAGTAATGGGATTGCTGGGTCAAATATTTCTCTCTTTAGGTCTTTGAGGAATCACCACACTGTCTTGCACAATGGTTGAACTAATTTACACTCGCACCAACAGTGTATAAGCATTCCTTTTTCACCACAACTTTGCCAGCATCTGTTATTTTCTGTCTCTTTAATAGTAGCCATTCTGACTGGTGTTAGATGGAATCTCATTGCGATTTTGATTTGCATTTCTCTGATGATCAGTGATGTTGAGGTATTTTTCCTATGCTTGTTGGCTGCATGTATGTCTTCTTTTGAAAAACCTCTGTTCATGTCCTTTATCCACTTTTTATGTAGTCGTGTGTTCTTTTCTTATAAATTTAAGTTCCTTATAGATGCTGGATATTAGACCTTTGTAGAATGCATAGTTTACAAAAATTTTCTCTAATTCTGTAGTTTGTTTGTTCACTCTGTTGATAGTTTCTTTTGCTGTGCAGAAGCTCTTTAGCTGAACTAGATCCCATTTGCCAATTTTTGCTTTTGTTGCAATTGCTTTTGGTGTCTTCATCATGAAATCTTTGCCTGTGCCTATGTCCTGAATGGTATTGCCTAGGCTGTCTTCTAGGGTTTTTATAGTTTTGGGATTTACATTTTAAGTCTTTAATTAATTTTGAATTAATTATTTTACATAATGTAAGGAAGTAGTCCATTTTCAATCTTATGCATATGGCTAGCCAATTAACCCAGCACCATTTATTGACTAGGGAATCCTTTTCCCATTGCTTGTTTTTGTCAGGTTTGATGAAGATCAGATAGTGGTAGGTGTGCATTCTTATTTCTAGGTTCTCAATTCTGTTCCATTGGTCCATGTGTCTGTTCTTCTACTGGTACCATGTTGTTTTGGTTACTGTAGCCCTGTAGTATGTTTTGAAGTCAGTAGTGTGATGCCTCCAGCTTTGATCTTTTCACTTAGGATTGCCTTGGACATTCGGGCTCTGTTTGATTCCATATAAATTTTACTTCTCAAAAGAAGACATTTATGCAGCCAAAAAACACATGAAAAAATGCTCACCATCACTGGCCATCAGAGAAATGCAAATCAAAACCACAATGAGATACCATCTCACACCAGTTAGAATGGCAATCATTCAAAAGTCAGGAAACAACAGGTGCTGGAGAGAATGCGGAGAAATAGGAACATTTTTACACTGTTGGTGGGACTGTAAACTAGTTCAACCATTGTGGAAGTCAGTGTGGCGATTCCTCAGGGATCTAGAACTAGAAATACCATTTGACCCAGCCATCCCATTACTGGGTATATACCCAAAGGACTATATATCATGCTGCTATAAAGACACATGCACACATATGTTTATTGCGGCACTATTCACAATAGCAAAGACTTGGAACCAACCCAAATGTCCAACAATGATAGACTGGATTAAGAAAATGTGGCACATATACACCGTGGAATACTATGCAGCCATAAAAAATGATGAGTTCATGTCCTTTGAAGGGACATGGATGAAACTGGAAATCATCATTCTCAGTAAACTATCGCAAGGACAAAAAACCAAGCACCGCATGTTCTCACTCACAGATGGGAGTTGAACAATGAGAACACATGGACACAGGAAGGGGAACATCACACTCTGGGGACTGTTGTGGGGTGGGGGGAAGGGGGAGGGATAGCATTAGGAGATATACCTAATGCTAAATGACGAGTGAAGGGGTGCAGCACACCAGCATGGCACATGTATACATATGTAACTAACCTGCACATTGTGCACATGTACCCTAAAAGTTAAAGTATAATAATAATAATAATAAAAAGAGAAAAAAATAAAATGAAACAAAGAAAACTTTAAAAAAATAGTTTTTTCTAATTCTGTGGAGAATGTCAATGGAAGTTTGATGGCAATAGCATTGAATCTATGAATTGCTTTGGGCAGTATGGCCATTCTAACTATGTTGAATCTTCCTTTCTATGAGCATGGAATGTTTTTCCATTTGTCTGTGTCATCTGTGATTTCTTTCAGCAGTGGTATGTAGTTTCTCTTGCAGAGATCTTTCACCTCCCTAATTAACAGTATTCCTAGATATTTTATTCTTTTTGTGGCAACTGTGGATGGGAGTTCGTTTGTAATTTGGTGCTCGGTTTGACTGTTGTTGGTGTATAGGAATGCTAGCAATTTTTGCACATTGATTTTGTATCCTGAGACTTTGCTGAACTTACTTATCAGCTTAAGAAGCTTTTGGGCTGAGACGATGCGGTTTTTTACATAAAAGATTATGTCATCTACAACCAGGGATAGTTTGAATTCCTCTCTTTCTATTTGGATGCCTTTATTTATTTCTCTTGCCTGATTACCCTGGCAAGAACTTCCAATTCTATGCTGAATAGGAGGGATGAGAGAGGGCATCCTTGTAATGTGCCAGTTTTCAAGGGAAATGCTTCCAGCTTCTGACCATTCAGTATGATATTGGCTGTGGGTTTATCATACATGGCTCTTATTATTTTGAGGTATGTTACATCAATACGTAGTTTATTGAGAGTTTTTAACATGAAGGGATGTTGATTTCTATCAGAAGCCTTTTCTACATCTATTCAGATAATCATGTGGTTTTTGTCTTTAGTTCTGGTTATGTGTTAAATCACATTTATTGATTTGTATACATTGAATCAACCTTACATCCCAAAGATGAAGCCTACTTGATAATGGGGGATAAGCTTTTCAATGTGTTGCCGGATTAAGTTTTCCAGTATTTTGTTGAGAATTTTTGCGTCGATATTCATCAAGAATATCAGCCTGAAGTTTTATTTTATTTTTATTTTTTTGTATCTCTGCCCAGTTTTGGTATCAGTATGATGCTGGCCTCATAGAATGAGTTAGGGAGGAGTCCCTCCTTTTCAATTTTGTGGAATAGTTTCAGTAGGGATGGTATCAGCTCCTTTTTGTACACCTAGTAGAATTCAGCAGTGAATTCATCTGGTATGAGGCTTTATTGATTGGCAGGCTATTTATTATTGCCTCAATTTCAGAACATTTTATTGGTCTGTTCAGGGATTAAATTTCTTCCTGGTTCAGTTTTGGGAGGGTGTATGTGTCCAGGAATTAATTCTTTTATTCTAGATTTTCTAGTGTATGTGCAAAAAGATGTTTATAATTTTCTCTGGTGGTTGTTTGTATTTTTGTGGGGTCAGTGGTAATATCTCCTTTATTGTTACTTAGTGTATTTGTTTGAATTGATCTCTTTTCCTCTTTACTAATCTAGCTAGTTGTCAATCTATTTTATTATTTTTTCCAAAAAAAAAAAAAAACCCAGCTCCTGGATTCATTGGCCTTTTGAATGTTTTTTCTTGTCTCTATTTCCTTCAGCTTAGCTCCAATTTGGGTTATTTCTTGTCTTCTACTAGCTTTAAAGTTTGTTTGCTCTTGGTTGTCCAGTTCTTTAGTTGTGATGTTAGGTTGTTAACTTGAGATCTTTCTAACTTTTTGATGTGGTCATTTAGTTTTATAAATTCCTCTCTTAATTCTGCCTTAGCTGTGTCCCAGAGATTCTGGTACGTTGTATCTTTGTTCTCATTAGTTTCAAATAACTTCTTGATTTCTGCATTAATTTCATTATTTACCCAAGTCATTCCGGAGAAGGTTGTTCATTTTCCATGTAATAGTATGGTTTTGTGTGAAATTATTAATCTTGAGTTTTATTTGATTGCACTCTTGTCTGAGAAACTGTTATGATTTCAGTTGCTTTGCATTTGCTAAGGATTGTTTTACTTCCGATTATGTGATCAGTTTTAGAGTACGTGCCATGTGGTAATAAGAAGAATGTATATTCTGGTGTTTTGGGGTGGAGAGTTCTGTAGATATCTATCTGTTCCATTTGATACCATGCTGAATATCTTTGTTAATTTTCAGGTTCTGAATATCTTCGTTAATTTTCTTTCTCAATGATTTGTCTAATATTATCAGTGGGTTGTTAAAGTCTCCCACTATTATTGTGTGGGAGTCTAAGTCTCTTTGAAAATCTCTAAAATCTTTCTTTATGAATCTGGTTGTTCCTGTGTTGAGTAACTATATATTTAAGATAGTTAGATCTTCTTGCTGAATTGAACACTTTACCATTATGTAATGCCCTTCTTCGTCTTTTTTGATTTTTATTTGTTTAAAGTCTGTTTTTTCAGAAACTAGGATTGCAATCTCTGCTTTTTTGTTGTTGTTTTGTTTTCCATTTGCTTGGTAGATTTTCCTTCAACCCTTTATTTTGAGCCTATGGACCATTGCAGGTGAGGTGGGCATCTTGAAGACAGCATATCAATGGGTCTTGGTAATTTATTCAATTTACCACTCTTTCTTTTAAATGGGGGTATTTAGCACATTTACCTTTAAGGTTAGTATTGATATGTGTGGATTTGATCCTGTCATCATGATGTTAGCTGATAATTTTGCAGAACTGTTTATGTGGTTGCTTTATAGTGTCACTGGTCTGTGTACTTCAGTGTGTTTTTGTAGTTGCTGTTAACAGTCTTTTCTTTCCATATTAAGTGTTTTCTTTAGGAGCTCTTGTTAGGAAGGTCTGGTGGAAATGAACTCCCTTGGCATTTGCCAGTCTGAAAATGATGTTATTTCTTCTTTGATGAAACTTAGTTTTGGCCACATATGAAATTCTGGGTTGGAATTTCTTTTCTTTTCTTTTTTTTTTTTTTTTTAAAGAATGTTGAATGTTGGCTTCAAATCTCTTATGGCTTGCAAGGTTTCTGCTAAGAGGTCCACTCTTAGTCTGATGGGCTTCCCTTTGTAAATGACCTGACCTTTCTTTCCAGCTGCCTTAACATTTTTTCTTTCATTTTGACCTTAGAAAATCTGATGATTACATTTCTTGGAGATGATCTTCTCATGGAGGACCTTACTGGGGCTCTCTGCATTTTCTGAATTTGAATGTTGGCCTGCTATCTAGGTTGGGCAAGTTCTCATGTATGATATCCTGAAACATGTTTTCCAAATTGATTCCATTCTCCCCATCTCTTTCAGGTACCCCAACCAGTCATAGATTTGGTCTCTTGACATAATCCCATGTTTTCTGGAGTTTTTGTTCACTCCTTTTTATTCTTTTTTCTCTATTCTTGTCTACCTGTCTTATTTTAGAAAGACAGTATTCAAGCTCTGAGATTCTTTCCTCTGCTTGGTCTATTCTGCTATTATACTTGTGATTGCATTATGAAATTCTTGTAGTTGTTTTTTTTTTCAGTTCTATCAGGTCAGTTACATTCTTCTTTATACTGGCTATTTTGTCTGTCAGATCCTGCAATGTTTTATCATTATTTTTAGCTTCCTTGCATTGGGTTGCAATGTGCTCCTTTAGCTCAGTGAAGTTTATTTTTATCCACATTCTGAATTCTACTTCTCTCATTTCAGCCATCTCAGCCTCAGCTCAGTTCCAAACCCATGCTAGAGACGTGATGCAATCATTTAGAGGCAAGAGGGCACTCTGGCTTTTTGAATTTTCTGTGCTCTTGTGCTGATTCATTCTCATCTTTTTGGGCATATTTACCTTCAATCTTTAAGGTTGCTGACCCTTGAATGTTTGGATTTTTTTTTTCTTAGTCTGGCTACTCTTCCATAGGGCTGGTACAGTTTGCTGGGGGTCCACTCCAGTACCTAGTCACCTCAGATTTTCCAGTACCTGGAGGTATTCCCAGTAAAGGCTGTGAAAAAGCAAATATGGCAGCCTGCCTGTCTCTCTGGGAGCTCTGTCCCAGGGAAGTATGGACCTGTTGCCAGCCTGAATGCAGGAGGTGGCTAGAGACCCTGGTTGGAAGGTCTCACCCATTCAGGAGGAATGGTATTGGGGACCTGCTTAAAAAAGCAGTCTGGTCACAATTTTGTACAGCACTGTACTTATGCTGGGGTATTTTTTCTGTCCCTGGTTGGGTTGGGCTCTCCACAAGGTGGAGGCTGGAACAGCTAAGTTGCCCAAATGGCAATGATTCTTGTCCACCCCTTCTTCTGGGAGCTCTGACCCAGGAAGTTCTCAAATCTCTGTCAGCCAGAAAACACTGGTGGGTATGGCTGGAGGCCCTGGTTGGGAGGTTCTGCCCAGTGAGGGGCCATGGATCAGGGACCCACTTAAAGAAGCTATCTGGCCACATTTTTGTAGAGCAGGTGAGCTATGCTGGGGGATCCCCTCTGCCTCCTATTGATTTGGACTCTCCAAAGCCCACAGGCTGGAATGATTGAGTCACCCAAACGGCAAAGATGGAGGCTCATCCCATGCCCCAGGAACTCCATCCCAGGCAGGTGCAACACTGTTGGTGGTGGATGGCTGGAATTCCAAGCCAGTGGGTCTTATCCTGTGAGGCACTGTGGAAGTGGGGCCCGCAGGCCATCATTGTTCATCTCTTGGATTCAGCCTCTTTTCTAGGGGTATGTATGGAGGTGTCACCTCCCGCTTTGCCGGAGTTGCAGTTACTTTTGCCAGGAAGCCCAGAGCTGAAGTATGTAAACCTCCTAAATCTCCACGTGTGCCTGAGTAGCAGCTCTACTAAAACTCCACATAGCTCTGTGTGTCAGACTGAAGGCCCTGGTGGGAGGGGTTAATGAGGGAATCTCCTGACCCAAGGGTTGCAAAAGTCAATGGGAAAAGCATGGTTTCCCAAGGTCACACATTCACTCACCACTTCCCTGGGTGGGGGAGGCCCCCTTGGCTTCATGTCACTCCCTGGTGGGCCATTATTTTGCCTTGCTTTTCTCCATTTTCTTTGGGTTAAATTGTTTCCTTGATTAGTCCCAATGCAAGTAACTGAATGTTTCAGTTGAAGGTTCTGTATTTACTCACCCCTTTCATTCCTCTCTATGAGAGCCACGCACCACAGCTGCTTCTAGTCAGCCATCTTTGGAGAACTCCCCCTTGTACATATTCTTAATCATCCTCCTAGACCAAAGGTTGGCAAAATTATTCTGTAGATGGCCAGATAATAAATATTTAAGGCTTTGAAGGACGTACAGTCTCTGTAACAACTACTCAGCTCAGCTGTTAAAATGTAAAAGCAGCCACAATGTGTAAATGAATTAGCATGGCTGTATTACAATAACATTTATTTACAAAACAGGAAGAGGGTAGGATCTAGCATGCGGGCCATAGCTTGCTGACCCCTGCCCTCTAATAAATTCCTAGAAAGCTAATTGATAAGGTAAGACATATATGTGTTTAAGGATTTTGATATATATTACATCATAGGCATTCAGAAAAAAGGTACCCATTTACACTCTTTCTGGTGATGAATGCGATCACCTGTTTTCCCATGTCATAATAATTTTTAAAGAGATAGGATGATAGGACCACAAGACCCAAGGAAAACTATCCCCCCCCAACTTAAAAAAATTAGACCACTACAATCTGAGCCTGGGATCTTGTAACAGTTTTCCTTATGAAGAGTCAAAATTGCCTATCTAGAATTGTGGTGAAAGTATCATTATTAAACATAAAGTGTTATCAATAGTGTTTGTGGTATCTGACATGCCCAAGCCAGCCACGGAAACATCTTAAGCAGTCATTTAGAGCTGACCCCCTAAGGTTGGCAGTTGGTGCTAAAGAAAAGATTTTGGGGAGTGTCAGAGCTATGGTAAATATAAATGCCTCCTCTGCCAATGCGCACACACATACATGGAGGCTCATTCCTGTAATCCCAGCACTTTGGGAGGCCAAGGCATGTGGATCACCTGAGGTCAGGAGTTCGAGAGCAGCCTGGCCAACATGGTGAAACCCCGCCTCTACTAAAAATACAAAAATCAGTCGGGCATGGTGGCAGGCACCTGTAATCCCAGCTACTCGGGAGGCTGAGGCTGGAGAATCGCTTGAACCCGGGAGGTGGAGGTTATAATGACTGGAGATTGTGCCATTGCACTCCAGTCTGGGCAACAAGAGCAGAACTCCATCTCAAAAAATAAACAAACAAAAAACAACAACAAACAGAAAACAGCAGCTGACACTTCAGAGCATGGGAAGGTGTTCTGCCCTGGGATTTTAAATAGCCAGTGTAAAGAAAGTTACACACAGCTGCATGTCCACAGATATTTCCCACTGGGTTTAGAGGCTGGTGTCATTCTGAGTCCCACATTCATTTGTCTTTTCAGCCTAGTGACTTCAGGCTTTCTCTCTCACTAAACAAAACTCTGGAGTGTGGTGGAGAGATGTTAGGAGAGATGCAGAGACATGTGGTGACAGAGGGAAACTGAGGAAGAGTCAAAGAGACAGAAAGAAAAAGTGATGGAAGAGAGAGAGAGTTTGGAAAATTGTCTGAAGACTTTGACATCAGAACTCTCAAAAAAAATGGATAAACTTTATACCATACGGAATGCTGAGAGAGAAAAATAAAGGGCATAAGAAGGATTTCTGAGGAACAATTGGCTGGTTTATATTCCTGTGCATCCCTCACTCTGAGTCTTATACGCAGACCAGATTAATGCATTACTGTTTCCCAAAATCACAGTAATAGCAGAGTCGCTTAATAGTTTTGTAACTCTTGGTAAGTTTACTTAGTCTTCTTGAGCTTTAGCTTACTTATCTGTAAAATAAGGATATTACCATTTACCAGGTATGTTAGCATATTGACTAGCACATAACATTTGTTCAATAAGTGGTAACTGCTATCAGCTACATTACCACCACCATCATCACTAAGATATCTGGAGTACCTCCCCCGTCCACTACGACAGCCATCCTGTCCTTAAAACCACAATTGCCTTCCAACACGAAGTAAAAAGTAGATTAGATGAGAGTTGTCCAGGGCCAGTCTCCTACAGAACAGGTCTCAAGTATTTGTTAATTTGTATCCTAAGATATTTTTCTCACTACATTCATTGGCTATTGTGGTTCATATTTGTGAATGTGTTTGTGGGTGTGTGTGTATGTGTGGGTTGGTTTTGTGGGCTTTTTAATCAAGAGCCTCTATGAACTGAAGGTCATCATTTACTGAGGTGATGATATTATTTACTGAGGTGATAATATTATTTTACTCTGCACAGGAGTTGTCTGTTTTGCAAATTCATTTATTCAGAATATAAGTCCTGCTCACAATAGAAGTAATCTTTCAGTTCTTGATATTGCATTGTTTAATCTAGCCATTTACAAAGAGAGAGAGAGAAAAGAGAAAACTGGAAATTAAACCACAGTAAGCAAGTGAAGCAAACAAACGCTTGCAAATCATGGAATGTTAGAGTCTGAAGAAGCCATCGTGATTATCTAAAAACATCTAGTTATAGCAGAGAAATGTTGAGGTCCACAGACAAATGAAGAGTAAGGTCTTAAAAATCAAATACAGGGCTTCAAATTTGGGGTTTCTGATGTTTAATATTATGCTTTTCTTTCCTGCTTAAAGATATGAAACAGGCCGGGCAAGGTGGCTCAAGCCTGTAATCCCAGCACTTTGGGAGGCCGAGGCGGGCGGATCACAAGGTCAGGAGATTGAGACCATCCTGGCTAACACTGTGAAACCTCGTCTCTACTAAACATACAAAAAATTAGCCGGGCGTGGTGGCGGGTGCCTGTAGTCCAAGCTACTCAGAATGCCGTGAACCCGGGAGGCGGAGCTTGCAGTGAGCCAAGATCGCGCCACTGTACTCCAGCCTAGGCGACAGAGCGAGACTCCGTCTCAAAAAAAAAAAAAAAAAAGAAAAAAGAAAAAAGAAAAAGAAAAAAAAAAAAGATATGAAACAGAACACTAACAAGAGCTCGGCAAAGGGAGTATTCATTGAGAGCACTTAGGCTCACTCCACACTGCAGAACAAATAAGCAGAAGAGAGCACTATGAGAAAACAGAAGGGAAAATAGGAGTGGAGATAGGGTGCATTCATACTCTGCATTGTCAGCAACTGGCTTTGGTTTGTTTAGTTTGAGGATTGGGGGAGGAGCAGAAGCTTATATACTTACGGTTAACTCTTTGATCTCTGCCAAAACTTATTAAGTTCTGGAGTTAAACTTGAACATGAGTAAGTGAACTTCTAATGTAAATTAAACCAATTCTATTGACCTTTGACTATTATCAGTTTCAGATTTAATGTGTGTCTGCTAAAGTTGGAAAAATAGGTGCTAAGTATGGACTAAAAAGATTCTTCCCCTTTCATTATCACTGGGCTATGTAATAGTATGAAAGCCGTTGTGGGGAGTGGTGTGTGTGTGTGTGTGTGTGTGCGTGCGTAATAGACTTAGTAAACAAATTACAGTCCCTGACATAGTCTGAGGATAGTTTGTTTGATCTTACATGAGTGTTGAGTATTTTATTGAGAGGTACTGAAAAATACAATTTTGCAAAAAGCTCAGACTTTGGTTGCTTGTTTGCTTTTCCTTCCTTTTCTGATAGAATGAGCTCTAATGGTTGATTAGAGAGCTGATAAACCGTGATGATATAAAAGTTATGGCTATTTTGCAAGAAACAAGCTAAAAAACAGAGGAGAAATTCTGTGGGTAAGGTGAGGAGGAAAATGTCCTTTTAACTTATTGGAGTTTTGCTAGTCACGACATGATGGCATTATTGGGAGATTGGAGAAATACAGAGGAATATGTTCACTTGATCTGAGGCAAAATATGGGATTTGGGGAAATGAATTTTTTACACAAAAATAAGCTGAGTTTCATCCTATTATTTTTGTGGTTTGAGTGGAGACAGGGTGCTGAGAAATAGTTGGATCTTCCAATTCCTTGATGGACCTGTAGTTTACAGTGAATGCAGACTTTTTTCAAGTCTCATTTTATAGTTATTAATATTTACGTTTACTACTATGGCAACTTACCAGCTTTGCCTATGTTTGATATTATTTGGTATAATTTTTTAAAAATAAATTTACCATGTATATTTAAGGTATACAACGTGATGTTATTGGATATATATAGATAGTCTAAAGGTTACCATAGTGAAACAAATTATTTAATGTAATTTATCCCAAGTCTCTATTCTTTAAAAAAGTTGTTTCAAGCCTTCGGAAGTTTATTACTATTGAATACTGAAAACATTCCCTTCAAAAGGAACATAAGTCATTAAAAAGTTACACATAAAATGAGTGACTCAACACTTGACAACTTTATTATAATTACAACATTTTATAGCTCTATTTACATTATTAATGGCACAATAGGAACCACAAAGTACAAAAGACTTAGTCTGGTTATACATGTTACACTCAATTAACAATTTGCAAATTAAGGCTAATACTTCATGTTCTGAGTCTTATTTTTCTCATTGAGATCATTTTTCTGTTATAGTTACAAAAATAATGTGGCTTTGGAAGAACCCAATACGTGGACAGATTCTGAGTCAATAACAATGTCATTTAAAACAACTACAATCAGAAGTGGCCTTCTTTCTTTGTGTAAGTTTTATTGCTAATAAACAGTCTAGAAGTTATAATATGTGAAAAAGTAAAAGAATTGAAAAAAGGAATCTGATAACACTGACAAACTAATGGAAACCACAGTAACTTGAAAAATCTGCAAATTGAGATAAATATTCAATAGATTATTATAAAACTGCATTGAATTAAGTACTTTCCCCAAGATATTTAAAATTTTCATTAAGGCTGGTAATTGAAATTTGCATTGCCCAGAGGAAAAGAAAAATGATTATATTGTCTACCCTCATCTGTAATCAAATTTTTGGCAATTATGGAAGGCATGGAATTAGGGCAATTTTAAATGTCACCAGATTCAAACATTTTTACCGCCCAGTGTTTCATCTTTTTCCCCCAAATGGAAAGTAATATCAATTAGCCCAACACAACTAATACAGGCTTAAATTATGAATTTATCCTTATAAATATTGAAATATAACAGTTAACACCCTCTTGATTAAAGCTGAGAAATTTGATTGAATCTGAAAAACTATGTAGTATGGGTTGAATACTAGGTAGACGGGATTCCAATATTTTCTGTGTTCCATCACTAACCCACCTGTTGAGTTGTCTACCCTATTTCAACTTGCATTTATCTGTCAGAATTACTATAATGTATTTTATTGCATAGTAATTGTGGCATGAGGATGGGGACTTGGGGAAGCAAAATAATTCTAATTATATAATAGCCATGTGTGAGATCTATACTATGAATATAAAGGGTTCTTTAGTTTTATATGGTGAGGTCTCTGGCAGAACTAAAGGGTTGCAGAGGGCAAATACGAATCATGTCAGTAGCTACATCCTTAGGAAAATGGTAGGGAGAAAACAGGCTTAAGTATCTCCCAAGTGGTACCAGGAAGGTTGAGGAATGTTCTAATAGCTCAAAAAGGCTGATGAATACTCAGGCACCATCTATAATAGAAAGTATGAATGACTCAAGAAATTTTATTTCAGTGACATCCTCACTGAGAATATAGCCTCTCTAGTAGCTTGCCACCACCTAAGAACTGCTCCTTTGATTTACAGCATTACTTTTTCTGGAAGTCACTTGTGACAAGTCATTATTCCCTCGATATATTCACAGTGGTTCTCAAACAGGGCTACGCATTAGACACATCTGGGAAATGTGTTTATAGTACAGACTTGTAGACCTTATTCTAAGAGCTTCTGATTCAGTATGTCTCCTCTGAGGCCCTGGAATCTACGTACTTGCCACACTATTCAGGTGATTTGATGCTGCAGATTAGTATTTAAGAATCATTTCATTAGTAGCCATTAATAATAACTGGTGATTGATTTCATTTTTCTCATTTACTAAGGTCTACAGGAATAAGAGAAAGAAAAGGTTAAGGATTTCTTTGACGGAAAGACGGAAAGAGGTTCAGAGCTGAGCGTTACCTTGGGAAGAAAACACAATTCAGAAGAACAAACAGTGAGAAGGCTGCAAAAAGATATGGGCTACCTGAGGAAAAAAGTTTTCCAAAAGGAAATGAGAAGGCTATGAATTGTAACACAAAAGTTATTTGTGTCATAATTTTGTGCAGATAGATCTCAAGTATTCTCAACCACCAAGCGGTGGACCGCCACATCCAGGGTTTCTTGCCTAGACCTCATTAGGAAATAAGATGCAGTGGAGAAAACAAGGACATTAGGGGTGTGTCTACATCAAGCATTGTGAAACACTTAATTATGGTTATTTTCTGTGATCATGAGAATTCCAGGTGACACTCCTGTCAACCCATTAAAATTTATGTTGTGACATTTAGAATATCTTAGCTATGACCTTTTTCCCAGGATCATTTCTCCCCATCTCTTCCCAAAATATCCAAAACTAATTATAAAAGGCCCTAACACACTTTTTTAAAGATTTGGAGTCTTCATTGGATTCTCCCACACCGATCATGGGTTTTTCATATTGAAATATAAACCTGGCCTAATTGCCAAAGATATTTAATGTGAATATCTGAAAAATATTGAATGGTGGCAACAATTGGGAACGTTGGGAATGTGTCTAATCATAACACTTTAATGTAAGCCCAGGTATAGGCATCAGAAAACACCAGCCAATTTACCTACTGCTTCATTTTCTGTGCTAAGTTGCTTGATTTTAGCACTTCCATCTTATAGGATCTTACTTTGTTTCAGAAGGAGTCTCTGTTTTGTAGAGAAAAGTTATGGGTTGAAGCTGTGCTGACTCTCTTATGAATCTCTGGTCTCTGAAAACAGAAATGACAGAGATCACAGAGAAGAGGATGATATAAAAGCTAACAAAACTGATTGCTTACAATACTTTAGGCTCTGTGCTGTGATTTTGAAACACGGTGTCTCATTCCATCCTCAAAACAATTATGTGAGGTAGGTAATGTAATTATTTGCATTTTACAGATAAGGAAACTGAGGATAAGCCAGGCTAAATTAATTTTACAAGGTCACACAGTTTTAAGTGACAGAACTCGAACTCGAGCAAAGATCCATCTGAAGCTTGAAACAATATACTGAAAGAGTAGATCTCATAAGACAAAATAATTCAATTAAATTTTAGGACTTGGATATGGTACTGCTATAAGTGGACCACAAAGAGGTCATCTCCTAAAGCATACTAGCTACACCTAGTTATGTAAAACCCAACCTAGACTAACCAAACAGATGCTGAGTATGGCTGACAGTCATGATCCAGCTCTTCAGAGCACTACATAATGAAGTCGCAACCTCCTTCAGGAGCTTTTTTCCTTCCCTTACATGTTCCTATATTATATTTTTAAAGATACCTCATTCTAGGACTTTGCCTATTCCATATGTTCCCACCCATTAAGGATAAAAATCTGCCCATGAAAAAGTTAAGGAGTAAAACAAAAGAAATCTCAAATTCTTACACTAAAATTTCCAAATCAACAATATGTAATTTTCATTAAGCTAAGGACCTATTTACACTTCGTTTATCAGGTTGGTGCAAAAGTAATCCGGGTTTTTGCTATTATTTTTAAAAGCGTTATTAAGCATATTCTGCTTATATTCCTATTGCCAATTTTAATTATTGACTTGTACTAATCTCTCCTTGATTTCCTTTGAATCACTAATATTTATCAGGAAATGTTCAAGTGTTATTAAATTTGCACACATGACTAACTTTGTAATATTTTTATTTCTTACATATAGCAGAATGTCATAATTAATCTACAAGGTAATATTTATGTTAGTAAATGGTTACTTATCACAATAGATATACAGTAGTAAACCATGTAATTAATATTGCTGACAATACTTTCTGGTAGTTCTCTTGTCTTTTAGCTCTGACAGAATACATACTTATTAATAAAAACAGACAAAATTCTCCCAAACAAAGTTGAGCTCATTATGAAGGAGTTCTTAGACCTGATTAATCTAGTGATTCTGAGTCATCCATTTAGGGATAAATTATCACTATCATCATCATTGTGTAGGATAATTCCAGAAAAGTTTTTGATGAATGGTGCTCTATCAGTGTGGGCAAGTTCTTCAAACACCTTCTAATGCCTACCTGATGGATGCAATGAGTAGAGCCATGCAAGGCCACAGAAGAGCTGGGTTTTATTTTCTCTTTCTCTACTTATTCTGATAAAAGGCCTGGGTCAAATTTTGTCTTTTTGAAATAATTGCAACATGGAGTCTATATTCCACTGAAAGCAATGTGATTTAAATCATTTTTGTGTTTTCCTTTTCTTTACTAATTTTGATAAAAGACTTAATTTGGAACATTGAATTTTATTATAAAAGGATTATTTGGGGCTTTTGTTGAAATCAAATGGGCACCTTCATCATAGTTCTTGGTTTTATTTTGTTCTTCTATCATGGTGACAGCAAGTATATTTTTTAAACCTGTCTATGCATGGCCTGATAAACACTCATTAGTAGGTGCCTGATAAACACTAATTGAATGAATAGATAAATAACCTAATCAATATTCAGAGGAAAAAATAAGTTTCGTGGACGTACCACTCCCTATAAATGGGCTGGTTTAGTTGGTCCATGTTGGTGTCCTGGGTCTTTTTTTTAATGCATCCTAGATGATCTCATATATTCTCATGATTCTAATAACTACCTCTGCTAATGATTCTCAGATTTTTATCACTACCCCAGTTATTTCTCCGCGGTTCCAGATGAAATATCTAGTTGCTTACTGAATATTTGTATCTGGATGTTTCTCAGCCATTTCTAGTACAACACATCTGTATCTGAACTCATCACTATCCTCACTCTCAAATCTGTTCTGTGTTCCATGTCTCAACAAATGGCATCACCACCACCTCTCCAACTGCCCAATTCAAAATCTGAGTGTCATCTTTGAGTCTTCCTTCTCATCTACATTAAATCAGCTGCTGAATCAAATTGATTCTCTCTTCTTAGTAAGTCCTTATTAATTTTTTTTCATACCCATTGCCACCATCTTGGATCAAATTGCCATTATTTCTTATTTGGACTACTACATAATCTATTAACAGGTCACCTTTGTTACAGTTTTGCCCTCCCCAAATTTATTCTCCACTTTGTAGCTAAATACAAGCATTCAGCCAAAAAGCATTTTTATCATACAACAATCTATAGACCAGTTCATATTCATTTTCAAAATTTAAGCTTTCATTTTTTTGTGGGGGGGAGGTGGATCAGATAAGCATAATTTTCTTGTTTATTCCATACTTCACATATCCTAGTACTTATCACATTCTACCATAATTATAGATATGCTGGTCTGGAAACTTCCATAAATTGTGTTTCACATCTCAGTCAGTACTTGACACATAATAAGTACTCAATAATTACTTGCTAGATGAAAGAGAAAGAGAGAAAGAAAGAAAAAGAAAGAGAGAGAGAGAAAGAGAGAAAGAAAGAAAGAGAGAAAGAAAGAAAGAAAGAGAAAGAAAAAGAAAGGTTAGAAAAAGTTAAATCCATCCATCCATCCAATTATTCTAGTTTAATGAGACCTGAGAGACAAAGCAGTAGAGTCCTTAAAAGGCATGTAATCAAGTAGGTGATTATTGAGAGTGTGTGCTTTATTTGAATCAATCAATTTGAGAAGAAGCAGGTGAATTATGAATGCCTTTAGGAGAGGTATATGTATGTGCTTTTTGTTCTAAATTGATGAGTGGCACTGGGATGAGGCATGGGTATTCTGGAGAAAAGAACAGCTTTTGTTGGGGACATAGGTTTATTCATTGTTGTTCTTGTTTTTGTTGTGTTTTGGATTTTATTCTTTTTTCGTGTCAGACAATAGCTGCAAGGTCTTAGTATATTGCAAGCAACGATGTGCTATGTGAGATGTACCACGATAGTCATTCTTCTGGTATGCAGAGAGGAGTGTGCCTGCTCTTTTTCTCCCTCCGGCAAAGTCTAGGGAGTCTTAGTTGCATTCCTCACTCTCTTAATAAAGGATGTCATTATGTTGATTGGTTTTGAAGTCTACTGAATGATTGATGTAGGCTATGATGATCTATATTTATAGTCTGTTCTATTATTTTACATGACTATTCTGTGATTGGAATTCCTGGCACAATATTAGTTTACATTTATGCAAACTAAATATATAGAGTAAGTTTTCTAAGCTAGGGGCCCTGATGATTGTATTAAACATGATTAAAGATTATATCCAAGAGCTTGACAAGAAAAGCCTATAATATGTCATGATATCTTTCATGAGCAGGACATAAACAAAGTGAGAAGCAGAAGGGAGGTAAATGCATGTTTTAACTCTTTCATTTCGTGAAAGCAAATAAGACAGAGTTGCTCATTATCTTATTTTTAAAAAGAGAAGTTAGAATCCTGTAGTTTTGCTGCAATAAGAATGGTCTTTTTTGTTGTTATTTCTGACCACATCATGTTCCTTGGAAAGAACAACTGAAAATAATCAACTTGCAGCCACAAGTTGGCTTTGTGCCCCAACTACGCTTGAAGTGAAGACTTCACACAAAACCATGTACAATTCATCAGGCTAAAAAAAGGCAGATCCTATGTGTCTAAAAATAATTCAAGCAAAGAAAACCAATCAATATAAATAAGTAGGTCAAAAATAAAAACAATAGGAACTTGGCATCTTGATTACTCTGATAGTACAGATTTCTTCACCTTTTCTTTAACGTCAGGTAACGTAACTAGAAAGTGTTTTTCTTAAATTTTTGTTTGAAAACATTTCCGATTTCCTTTCCGACTGGTGGTGGTTGTCATCAAATTCTAAATTATTTAAATGCCAATTGTCAAACTCAAAAATATATTTTTTAGTTCTTTTTGTTCTCTAAAGTGTGAATAATCTGAGGGAAAGGACTTAGAAAAGGGAAGGTTGTTTAATGAAGAAAGTGTGTGTGTGTGTGTGTGTTTGTGTGTGTGTGTAAGAGAGAAAGTGAGAGAAAGAGAGAGAAGGAGAATGAGTTTGGTGGGGGAGCTGAGTTTAACTTCACTTATTCCTTGCAAAAATTCCTACCTACTCCTTTTCCCTGAAATATGTCAATTTAAAAAAAAATCACAAAGCTAGAAAATTTCTTTTTAACTAACTTTTTTTTAAAGTTACACAAATAATGTATGAACACATTCTTATTATAGAAATTTAAATAATACATAAATATAGACAAAGATGACAGGTCCATTAGACATGCCCATCCATACCCAATCCACACCCTAGAAGTTGCTGTTTAATGTGTATCTTTCACATCCATTTTAGGAAACATTTTTTATTAAATAATCTGAAAAAATAACAAACTCCCAAAAAGCAGGGAAAATGTTTACATTTTTAAAATTTTTACACAGAACTTTGTACAGTGCAACCTCATTGTAACACTTTTTGTTTCATTTTACAGATGAATTTTGCACAAGACCCGTTTATCTTAGTTTCTTAGGTAAAAAGTAGCAACAAGACAGCTCTAGAAGGCTGTTTCAGTCATTAAACCATCTCGTTTGGATCCAGAACAGTAGGATATTAAAGTTTTCAGCATACATTATTCTGCATGAAGTGGGCACAATACATATTTTATATTGATGCCAGAAGTATATTCTTCTCAGTAAATCGACTCAGGCACAGTATAGAAGAGTAATTATCTAATGAGTTTAATCAATGTCATTACTAAAGTTGGCACACTAATTAAAATTTTTAATCCCTCATTTGCTGAGCTTTTGGTATGAGGAATTTATAAAACTGCCTCAAGTCTCTAATATTCATATATGTGTAGCATATGTGTTCATGATAGCAAAATTTCCTAAAGAATCAATTAATAAACGTGTGTTTACTAAGCATGTGCTACTTCATGAGCTAAACATTGTGGAGGATACAAAAGAATGATGTATTCACATTCTCTTGTCTTCAGTGAGTCTGGCTGGTAAGATGATACACAAATACATGAAATAAGAGAATAACAAAACTGAGTACAGAGTATTAATGTGAAAGAGTTAGGAAAGGGGTACCTCGAAGATGACTTCACAGAGGTAGTGGTACATGAACTAGGTCTCAAAATTAGGTAGAATTTAATTAGCTTATGAGAAATGTTAAGAGCAAGGCTCCTGGAATCAAACTACCTAGATTATCAATTCCGGCTTCAAAACTTTCTGGCCATGTGATCTGAGAAGGTACTTATTATTGTTGCTTTAGTTATCTCATCTGTAAAACGAATATGCTATTAATACTATTTACCTCATAAAATATTGGTGAGTATAAATTGAGATAATACCTGTAAAGCATTTAGAACAGTACCAGGTATATGCTACTATGATCAATAACTCTTAGCTACTACTATTTAGATTATCACTGCAATGAAAAGAAATTTTTAAATGACCAATCTCTGTGTAGCATTGCATTATATAGAAATATTTCTTTTTAATTCTCTTCAAGGCTCTCATTTAGAATATTTATTCAGTAATTTGAAATTGTACCTTTTATTTTTTTACTCTGTATTCTTCTGTATAATTTGGATTTTTGTTTTTACATTCAATCCATTTTTTTATACAGATTGATGCAGGTATAATTTACATACCATAAATTTGCCCATTTTAAATACATGATTTCATGAGTTTTAGTACATTTATTTTGTTCAGTTATCATTGCAATCCAACTCTAAAACATTTCTATCACCCCAAAAGAAGCTTCATAACCACTTACAGTTAGAACTTAATGTACATGTTTTATTTGTTTTTAATTTTTTAAGTTTCAATAGAGAAAAAATATAATGAAAGAGGATACGGCAGCAAACCTAAGAGTCAACTAATAAATAATTACTGCTTCCTTTCCAAAACATGCTACAACTGAAAATTATACCTTCAGACATATCCTGCTGTGTCAAATCATGCTGTTTTGGTATTACATTCGCCCCTACCTTTTAAAATACGCTTGGGTAAGTTGCTCTAAAATATTTTCAGCCCATTGGCCCCTTTGATGGGGCAAAGATTTCAGGGACCACCTATATCATCTGCTCCTGCCTTTCTGCAAAAAACCCAAACAAGTCTCCCTAGAATTTGGGAAAGTCCCACGTTTGAAGAGATGCCAATGAGGTTATGTCTAGATTTGTATTAAAAGCATAAATTTTGAATGCGTGATGGGAACAAAAGAATAGACATTGTTATGTTATTTTCATTAATGATATAAGAGAGCCTGTGGGCCACCTGGACCCATGTGGACCATTACTTGTGAACCAAAGTTCTGTGTCAGAGTTATCATAGAACTATGACATACTGAAATGGTCACATGGGCATGGTCAGGCAAACCTAGGCTTGAATTCTAACTCAGCCACTTAGTAGCTGCATGACCTTAGGCAAATAACTTTTCACAGCCTCAGCTTCCCTCTCTGAAAATAAAGAAATAATATCTACCTTGTTGGGTTATTGAAAGTACTTCTAAGAATGTGTGTGTAAATCACTTAACACTTAGTAGAAAATAAAAATTATTTTCTTCCCTCTGCCTCCCTCTCTCTATTCCTTTCTCCCTTTCTTCATTTCCTCCTCCTTTTCTTCCCTTCTCTCCCTTTCACTCTAGCATTTGTATTCATTCTAATTAGCTCTGAAGAAAGCTGGTAAAATATCCCTTTTAGGGAATCTATACACAATAAATTCATTTCTGAACACAAAGAGTCACAAGAATGCAATTATAACATTCAAGCTAGCTCATTCCCTAGCCAGAACTTTTCTCAACATCTCCTGCCATCGCTTTTTTCCCTTAGGTATACCTGAGCTTTGATGATTCAAATCAAGTCTCGTGTAATAACAGGTTCTTTGTAGTCGCATTCTTCCATGTGTTCTGGGGTTTTCCAACCACTCCCTCTCAATTTCCCATTATTTCATATTGAATTATATTTTGTTTATCAGTTTTTACAAGGTGCTCTTTGCAATACCTTATTGGGTAAGTGTAGCTCATTTGATATTTGATTACTTAATAGCTCTTCTCTGAGTTAAGGGTTTTGAACACGGAGAATAATTAAAACCTCTATTTTATTATGCGCATGATAGCAGCAAAAATGTTAATAGAAGAATGCTTCGTTGAGTTTGTTTCTCACACTTTATTGTGTGGTAGTAAATGTGATTTAGCATAAACCCACATTGTTCCTGGAGCTGTGCCTACAGAAACTGCTCTAGTAATGTGTTTGCATGACACATAATTAAGTGCATGTTGTAACTTGTTCCTAACTATTATACATGTCAGTTTGAACAATGTGCAATACTCAAGCATAAAATTAAGACCTATGCCTTCATTTTGTCTGTCAAATCTCCCTGATTTTAAGAGTAGGGGTGACCCTCAAGTCATAAAACAGCAAAAGTCAACATAAAACACAAAAGTCAAAAATGCCTGGGAAATACTAGATAAAACAAACAGATGAGATTGTTAGTTAATTTTGCCACTACTTTGTTACCTGAAAAATCAGATTCACTTCTTGTCAAGCCATAGCAAATAGAGTTTTCTTATTAAAATGGGAATGCCTTGCCTTGAAATATGAGCTCCTTTACTTGGCAAGTGCCCTCACTTATTCAGACAACTACAATTTATTGCAGGAGAGCCACAGAGAATGAATAACATAAAGCAACAACTATCTATCTCCTGGAACCTTTAATTCCAGAAGTGGAATTAAAGGCACAGCTGGAATAGAGGGACCAAGTGGAGGCAGAGAGTAATAGAAAAGAGAGGTACAGTGTGAAGGCAAATCATGTAGGGCATGTGACCATTTGAAAGACTTCAGTTTTTGCTTTGAAAGATATGGGAAGTCACTGGAGAGTTGTGAGAAGGTTAATGACATGATCAGATTTATATTGTACAGCGATTACTCTGGCTGCTGTGTTCACAATACACTATAGAAGGGATTAGGACAGAAGCAAGGATACCAATTAGGAAGGTATTATAATATTACAGGCAAGAGATTACGGAGGATTGAGCCAGAGGAGGTGGTGAGAATTGGCCTTAATCTGGACACATTTCAAAAGGGATAGGGAAAGTAGTAGGATAATAAAGGTTTTATATTACAAGCCCCTAGAAGGTTAATACCAGTTTACTTAACTGTCCTTATTTCCCACACAATCCAGAATTGTAAGATAATAAATGTATATGAGACTTATGAAGATAATGATATATTCCTTTTCTGAAACCATTATTCTCTCAAACCTCCCACCTACCCCTCTTTAATTAGTTTCTTAGATAAAAATGTACTTAGACTGGTTTTACATGACTAATCAGATCAATTGTGTTGTGGGTCAATCACTACATAGCCAGGTGGAAAACAAGTAACCAGTCCTAATCTGTCCTTTTAAAAAAATTGCAAAGATAGAGTCTCACTATGTTGCCTAGGCCAGTCTCAAACCTCTGGCCTCAAGTAATCCACCTGCTTTGGCTTCTCAAAGAACTGGAATTACAGGCATGAGCCACTGTGCTTGTCCCTTAATCTGTCTAATGACTGAAAAAAGCCTGATGTGAATGACAATTTAATAGAATTTTGAAGCTCAAAGCTGTCTTGGAGATCACTTAGTTTAGATATTCCCAACCTTTTCACATAGAGAAGCCCTTTTTAAAATTGCAAAATGTAGTTCTCCCAAGGTAAAGGTACCACTTTTAGTAGCTGTTGATTGAGAAAATACATAACAAACAGCAACAACAAATTCAGCATTGGTTTTAAATGAATATGTATTTTTTATTAATCTTAATGACATTTACACACATAGATGTGCAGTGTAT
The DNA here is from genome assembly GCF_028885655.2 of Pongo abelii. Classification (NCBI taxonomy): domain Eukaryota; kingdom Metazoa; phylum Chordata; class Mammalia; order Primates; family Hominidae; genus Pongo; species Pongo abelii. Next base: position 91,004,578 of record NC_072008.2, read on the forward strand.
ATTATTTATGTACTCAACAGACTGTGTCTCATGAACATGTAAATTAATGTACTCTTTGCAATATATTTGGGCCCTTCCTTTGAGGTAGGGATATAACCCCAAATAACCTTTGGTTCTTGGATTTGAACCACTGAGTTTCAATCCTTACTTTCCAAATCCCATGCCCAATTTGCAGGTGAAAAAAAAATAGATTCAAAGAAGCTAAGTGATTTGAGCAAGTCAGTATCAGTACTGGGAAAGGAAGGCAGAGCTATGGGATAGAGGACAAAGTCTTAGACTTAGTGTCAGGATACTTGAGCTTGCAGCATAGGTCTCAAGCTAGTCTCTTCTCTTTGAGCTTTGGTTTCTTTATACATAAGGGGAAGATAATGAAACGAATCTTATATAATTATGGTGAGGACTAAGAGATTATGCACACAAATGCTTTGTTTTTATTGATCCTGATATAGAATGGAAAGGTTTTACCATTATTAGAACCTGACTCCTAGTTCAGAACATCCCATGAATTATTTTCATCCTTTTTATGACAACATTTGACCATGTTATTTTCATGATTCTGATGCTAAAATCAGGTGAAAGACACAGCATCAATTTGCTCAACACAAGATAACAATAGCCCAAGCCACTATTCAAAATACAGGAATGAATGAGTGTCATAAAGGAAACATTGTCTCAGTTAAAGGCCACATTTGTATTTTATTGTTTTCTCTGCTTTTCTATGTTTCTGAATTCAAGAAGATTCTATTGTGTTTCTCTCATAATCTGAATGGTTCTTCTTGGGAGTTTACGGTAGTTTCTTTTACAAATTGGTTATTAAATTATATGAGCTTTAGAATCAAGCTAGTAGTTCAATGGAGTCCTTAGAAATCCAGTATTGTGGGCATCTCTACTGATAAATAACTTACGGTAAAAGCAACTTCAAGCAGGTTCTTCTCCAGTGATGGTTACTTGGCATGATATTATATTAATAGCCATTGCTATTAGAATATATGAGCCAAATCACCATATCATTTCCCTGCTTTTTTTCTAAAGTGAATTTAAAACATTTCTGTAATTTAGAGCAGATAATATGAAATATAGACACTTTTTTTTAGTCATCCTCTCAAAATAGGCACATCAAGTCTTCCTAGCTATTACATTCAACTGTGCAAACAGATTTTAAATGCATGCGTATGAAATCTAATGACTTGCTGGTGGATGTGAATATTGAAAGGAATTAAAGTGGGAATTAATGGCCCAATCGTTTAAAATTATTCCTTAGGTGTGTTTACAGACTGTGATGCACATACACATGTATGGCTTTGTAACAAGTGAATTGAGTCATTAAATGCTGTCATAGCACTCAAAAGCTATTCTCTGACCTATGAGCAAGAAGTTTGAAGAAGGAGCATGTGGGGAGTAGTTTAGAGAACACGCTGAGTGAGCACAGGGTTGGACAAAAGTAGCTAAGGAACTTATAGGGGACAACTTCTGTTGCTTATAACTTGACTGCTGTTCCAACATTTTATTCTGATAGAGGACGAGGGCTATGCATATTCTTTTGAGATTTTTGCTAAATTAAAGATTAGTGAGTGTGGAGAATGAAGCTCCCTGGAATATGTGTTCCTAAGAGACAGCAATCTTTCCTTGGGCATGCCTTGACATTAACTATTAAGCAATCAACCCTTTGACTTTCATCTCATATTTCTTACGCTATCCATAAGCTGAAATGAGAAGATTCTTTGGACCACTGTGTGTGTGTGGTGGAGCGGAGTGATGTAGAAGGGGGGATTTTTACAGCAATTTCCCTGAAAAGTTAGTCTAAACTACAGTAGATAGTTCTTAGATGATTTCTGATTGGCCTGTATTTCCTGATATCTACCACAAAGTGTCCATACAATGTGTTATTGAAAATGTCATTGTTAGAGCATCATTTCTTTAATTTCGCTTTAAAGGGGAAATTTTCTAAGATGAGATAGCATTTTAAATTGTTGATTGCCATTTATACTTTGGTATTTTAGGTACTGGAGCCTGAAGAGACATTGATATCTAGAAGAACAAAAGGCAAAATGGCATTAAAGTTAGAGATTCTCCTTTACAATTTTATTCTGCAATATGTTGTAATTTGACATTATTTCTCCTTTGCCTGCTGCCATAGACCTGTAATTAAATAGCCATCTCATAGAGCCATCGTGGAAATAAATGAGATAATGCATGTAAACCACCAAGCACAGAACTTGGCAAATAGTAAGTTCTCAGTAAATGTTAGCTGTAGAAATCCCCTAGCCATTTACAAACCAATGGCGACTGTGAGTTAACTGTCTGTGCCTAATGAAGTTGAGAGAAAGAGAAAAATAACACTTACTCTATGCATTAATAGGGCGCATTTTCGAAAGACCTTTGCAGCACTTTATATTTAATTATTAAGGCATCATGTTAGGTAGGTAAGAGGAATTTCACTTTTAAGCTACTAAAATAAACTAGGCGTGTTTTTTTTTCTTTTAAAGGTCATAGAAAAAATCATTGACAAAGTCTGCAGGTACTCAAGTCTTGTAACTGTAATTCAAATGATCTATTATCTATGCTAAGCTACTTTACTGAGGCTTAAATACGGAAGATATATGGACTTCTACTTCGTGTCAATTTTATGAAAATAAACAGGACATTATAATACAACCAGACAAATGATTTTATGGACTGTTAGTATGAAAGTAATAGCAATAATAAATAGACTGGATTGACAGTCAAATCTAAGGAATATAATTTTATTATTTTTATTTTTTATTTTTTTGAGACGGAGTCTCACTCTGTCGCCCAGGCTGGAGTGCAGTGGCGCGATCTCAGCTCACTGCAAGCTCCGCCTCCCGGGTTCACGCCATCCTCCTGCCTCCGCCTCCCAAGTAGATGGGACTAAAGTTGCCCGCCACCACGCCCGGCTGTTTTTTTGTATTTTTTTAGTAGAGACGGGGTTTCACCGTGTTGGTCAGGATAGTCTCGATCTCCTGACCCCGTCATCCGCCCATTTCTGCCTCCCAAAGTGCTGGGATTACAGGCGTGAGCCACGGCTCCAGGCCAGAATATAATTTTAAAAGGCAAAAATAAAAATAACACATTACCACTGTATCAAGGATTTGATGCAATCAAACACTGAAGTTGGGAATACTGCACAGTAAAGGAGAATGGGTATTAATCTTTTGGTTACCTGTGACTGTCACTAGAAATGCCTGATTTTGTAGGAACCCTTATCTTGTTTTTTTTTTTTTTTTTTTTCAAGCATCATTACGCATAAATACCATGTAGCCTGATTTAACACAGTGGTCTCAGAAAGAGGACTTTCTGTTTCCCAACCATGATGTTTTACCATGGACGAACTGGACATAATGCCAAGTTACTATCTCACTGTAGTAATGTCAGGTGATCTCAGCATTGGAAAGGTCACTACGACCAATCACTATATGGAGATTGGGCTTTTCAGAGTTATATGTTAACTTTAAAAAATATTTTCCCCCAGTTTTAGTTATAGAGGAATGTGCAACACTAGATGGAAATTTTAGTAATGTTTTCCAAAGGTCAAATGTTCTAAATAATACTGCTAATGTTCGGGTAAGGACTTTGTGCAGACCAGTTGTTATGGATTTAGGACTGTAATGATAGCATCAAATCAGATAGTTAGTTAATTCATGTTCCTAGACACTTGCCAATTACTACTCTTGAAAAAAAGAAGTATTTACTAAGCAAAGGGTCACTCTTTGAACCAGAATGCTTCCTATACAGGGAAACCCAATGAATTATCAATGTATTGGATCACATCATTCACTCACCATTTCACCGAAGTCTTTTAGACATTGAGACCCACTCCCAGCTCAGTTTTTACCAACTGATGCATTTTGTTCTTTTCCGAACATATTCATAATAGTTATAAAGTGCTATTTTTTTATTTTAATTTGTCACTGTCATCTTTCTTTAAGGCACCTTTTTTGAGACCACAAAGTTAACAATCCTAATTAAGGGTGAATAAAATGACTGATGAATTCCTGTGTTTGTTTTTAGCCTACTCAGTGAATCAAAAGTGTCATTTCAAAATAAATATATGGGTTATACTCACAAAGAGATACCGTATATGCATATATCCTGAAAAAGGAGACACAATTAAAATGCCTTTTTCAAATCAAACCCCATCCTAGGTTTTAGCTAATTTTAACTGAAATGTTTTCCAGATGCCTAGATGTAGTAATTGAGCAAAGTGCTTAAGATTTGATATTTTGTTGAAGAGCTAGTTCAGAAGGAAAAAATCTTTTTAGTTAGTGACATTATATTCTACATGCCTATTGCTTGATCAGATTACTCTAACAAGGGCTTAAGGTAGTACTATAATAAAACAATATTACTACATCAGCTACAAACTTTCAAAACACAATAAAAGTATACATTATTTTATAGTCCTCAAATTCAAAACCTGTATTGATTCATGTGGATGTTGGACTAAAATTTTTATGAAGAAAGGATTTGCCTGGAAAAACAGATGAACAGAATATGAATTTCAAATTCATTTTTACTGTTTTCAAGAAATCATTTGTTCACATTTAATTTAAAATACTTGACTGTCCCAGCCTGGCGTGGTGGCTCATGCCTGTAATCCCAGCACTTTGGGAGGATAAGGCGGGCGGATCACGAGGTCAGGAGATCGAGACCACCCTGGCTAACATGGCGAAACCCCGTCTTTACTAAAAATACAAAAAAAAAAAAAAAAAAATTAGCCAGGCGTGGTGGCACACGCCTATACTCTCAGTTACTCGGGAGGCAGAGGCAGGAGAATCGCTTGAACCCGTGAGGAGGCGGAGGTTGCAGTGAGCCGAGATTGCGCCACTGCACTCCAGCCTGGGCGACAGAGTGAGTCAAAAAACAAACAAACAAACAAACAAACAAAAACTTGACTGTCCCTCCCTACTCCCCTAGAACTTTATGTTATTTAAACTATCACTTTTATTTTGTTGTCTTTTTATTTTGTTGTGAAAACACTGTTTTCACAAATGTCTTCCTACTAGATTGTGAGCTCTTTCTCAACAGATATCTGCTCTTTGTTTTTATCTTTTATTTTAAATTTTTAGTTAAAAATTATTGTGTGCTCACAATGTGCCAGACACAATCCTAAATGTTTTTACATTTATCATCTCATTTTTAAGCCTAACAAAAATTCTATCCAGTAGATATTTTCAAGCTCTTTATTTTGCAGATAGGGAAATTGAAGTTTGAAGAAGTTACATGAAGAGCTGGTTTGAATCCTCAGCAGTGTGACCCTGGTGCCAAAGGGTCACATACCAAAACTTTTATCCATGCTAACTTTCCCATGCTTTGCAGCCTCTCTTAATTGTTTGGGTACCACTTAGAGAAAAGGATGAGTTGAGAGAAAGTACAGCCTATTACAGCAGCACTCAGATAACAGCCACCCAAGTTTACAGTAGGGGTCTTGTGTAGCCAAAAAGAATCTTATCCTCATTTAACAGGTATTGATTCATCTTAATTCGCTTGCAAACAGCTGCAGGTAGAGGAAACAAGAAGCATAAATAACTTAGATGGACAGAACAAAGTCTTAGGATTAAAGTTGTTAGGATGCTAACAGAAACATAAGGGGAATGAAGAGGACAATTTCCATTTCTGTTGCCCTCGAATACAGGAGGTAATAGGGACAGCTTTACCATTAACATCTTCTAATCTTAGGCATGCAAGTGGATAGATTGTTTAGCAAGAGGTTGCTAGGCAGAGGTTCTCTAGGTCTCATTTTTGTTTTTAAAATCTTATATTTTATAATGTATTTTTTCTTGCAATGTGCTTTATCGCACATTAGTTCATTTAACTTAATTGAATAAATAAATGAGAACATTTTATAATTAGCACAAATATTGTATGTGTGAATGCTTTTAACATTCTTGAATATTTTGTGTTCTTAATATGCATAATTAAGATTGCGAGGGGTAAAATTTTCTCTGTTAATTTTGTTTTTTTCTCTTATACTGTAATTAAAGGTCAATGTAAAAGATCATAGATTCTACATATGTGGGACTTGAGGTTCTCTGTATTTCTTGTCTCGATGTTTTCAAGTGTCTGGTGCTTTCGTTTAGCTTACTTCACTAAATAAGACTAAATATTGAATTATTTCACCTTATTCTTCCCATTTAAATGAATAAATATTTTTTTAAATGAAAATATTTCTGCTTTAGAAACTTTGATATTCATAGTAGGTTAAGGGATTAATGTCTTGCTTTTAAAAATATACAATTTTACTCTTTCCATGATAAAATATCACTTGTGGGGAAGATAATATTTCTCTTTAATTATAAATCTTTACTGTTTCACAATATAAAATATAAATGAACATTTACATATAAATGTGCTTCTTTCTTAGTTTATAAAAACTCAGCATACTAGGAGGTGAACAGAAAATAAAGACTCGTTTCTATTCACCTCTACTTTATTCACATAAATGACTAAATGTGGAAGAACTGGAGACAGACTGCTCTGAGCAGTTCACTAGTAATGAACTGTGCAACTGGACAAATTATTCTTTCTGTGCCTCAATTTACTCATCTGCAATAACAGGCTGACAACGTTCAGGACCTCAGAACCAATGTTTGGGTAAATGCTAAGTAATTTTTAGTCCTTCTCTCCCCATCTTTTCTTAGGGCTCAAAGCTTTGGTTATTGATTTAAAATAGAATTACATAAGCAAAGCAAAATTTGTAACAGTTAATAAAAAGATATACTCCAATTTTGCAGCCTAATTTTATTGCTTTCATTTCTAGTTTAAGAAAAAAGTTTTGTTTTAGATTTGCCTTGACTGGCCTCAAGTACATTCATTCTCTCTCTCTTTAAGGAATTCTCACTAGAAAGCACTTATCCTTATAATTATATAATTGCATTAGTGGGTTCTTTTGTAGCAAGGCTCTTTAGAACTTCCCATAATTATAGCATATACCTATTAATTATATAATCTTCTTTTAGAACCAATATTGATAGAAAATGCCTTTGACATCTTTTACGTAAGAAACATATTTTTTGAACTTACTCATAGTTATACAACCCTTTGGAACTCACTCTCCGAACCTCAGTTACCCTATTTGTTAAATGAGAAAATTTGAATTAGACTAGACTCTTTAATTATTTTTTCAACTTCTAAACTTCTAAAATTTAATCATTCCATCAACTAATACACATCTGAGAGCCCACTGGAAGCAAGGAATTTTTCTGGTTGCTATACATACATTTTTTCAAGATTTACTATCTACATTTTACTTAAAGTTGTGGGAATCAAGCTTTTCAGCAAACCTGTTTAAAAACTGTCAGTACCATCTTAATCAAAATATTATCTGAGATTTAATAAAGAACTCTACTCATTCCCTCTCACCACCAGACATTCAAAATAAGCCCAGTCTTAAATAAAGAGAAAAATTTCCTAGCTCCTCTTAGACTAGATTATTTTCAGAAGGAACACTCAGTTTTTCCTTTGATATATTTTAGTTAGAGTAACTAATTCTTTTCAACTTGTGCTGTTTTGCTATTTTGAAGAACCAAATATTTCATTTTGTTTCTTGTAATTTACCAACTGTTGGAAAAGAGGGGCAATTTTTGTTTCTACAGACACTCATCATCAAGTTCTAAACGTGCTTAAGGGCATCCTCAAATCAGATAGCAGAATGACTAATCTGAAGGCATTACTCCCCTGTTGTTTAATCAGTAAACTGTTTCCATAGGGGCTTACCCTTCCCCCTCACCAGATCTAATGTTGACCTATGAGAAAGATGGGGTAAAAGGACAGAGATGAAGGAAAGAAAATAGGAGGAAGAGAGGAAAGTTTATCATTCAAATATGGGTGTAAAAGTATGTGTGTGTGTGTGTGTGTGTGTGTGTGTGTGTAGGGCATAAATCTGGAGTGACACTAGCTTTTCCCTAGTAATTGCTGGTTGCTGGAGGAAGGGGCTAGACATGCTGTTTAACTAAAAAACTAGGAATAGGTTTTCCTTCACCATTAATCCTTTCACTCACATCTGCAATAGCAAGGGGTTTAAATGAGCCAAACTGGTGTGGAAATTCTACATAGAATTATATTGCAATGCAGTGTTTCATATAAATTGAATAAAGCAGTATACCTGAGACTGTCCTTGGCCTCAGTGCCCATTCTCAGGTCAGAAACACCCTCTGAGGCTTTATAAAATGTGGAGGCAAATAGAGCCCTATTAATTTGACATTTCAAGAATTAGAACCATCTCAAGCACTCAAAAAAAAAAATAAATAAATTGATCAGAGCCTGCTAGATCTGAAAGGGACCGTAGAGAACATTCATTCCATCTCTGCTGTTATATAGTGGACAGACATCAACAGAAGTTGAGTGGGTTGCCCAGGTTCACCCAGCTGATTAGTAGCAATGCCAGGACTTGAAACCAGCTTTCTTGGCTCCCATTTAGTGGTCTTTCTACCATTGGCTGCCTCATTGGCTTCTTCATTGCTATTCAGTTTTGAGGTTTGAAGTGTCTCCTAAAATTTATTTTCCTATATTTTTTTCTCAACTCCCCTTTCTGTTTATGAAAGCTACACAAAAAGTTATTTGACCTTTAACTCCTAGGTGCTCACTATGTCAATAGAGTTTTCAAATTTTAAATTAGATAATGTCAGTAAAGTCTAGGAGAATGTCTGTATAATTATAGTAGAAGGTGTTATTATAATAATTTGTGGAGAGGCAGCAACATGATTACTTGTTCATGTTATTAAACTCATGATCAAAGTTCACATAAAGAAACAAATTTTGTAGATAAGACTGATTCCAACTAAATTCATTTTACTCTAACTGTCCCTGCAAACAATCCCTCCAAAACACAAGTGGTATTTTTTCTTTCATCTTGCCTCAGCATTTAGTGCTGTGTTAAAACTGCTTGAGGAATGTGAAGACCAAATTAACTGCACACACCCATAATATAAATACAACATTAGGAACCAAGATGAAAAATAACTCACATAAAAACTTGGATTTTATCAAGCATCCTCAAAATAACCACAGGCCCTTCCCAGATGGTCCTACTTAATGGCGAAAATTTTCTATTTATAGCATCTACTTCTCTCTTAGGATATTTCAAACCATTCAGAATGAGATTTTTTAATTGTAAGTAAATGAAGTAGCTGAAGTTTAATTACCAAACAAGGAGGTGTTTTGTGGGTAGATGCTTGGCGGATAAAGGATTATCTTGTTGCAATAGAACCATTGATGCAGCTTTCACTCCAGTCACTCAGAGTTATAAATTATGTGGCAGAAATATTCAAGATTTAGGGGTGCAATTAATCATATTAAGTTGGTGCCCCCACATTGATGCTGACATTTAACGAGTATGATTCATATAAAAATATACTACATGATTTTTTTGATTAAGGAGAAAGTCCATGGAATATTTCATTTTCCAATAAAAACATCTATGGATACTACAACGATACACCTGATGAAATGACTCAAATATAAATATTGACTACATCTGTGTCTGCTCCTTTCTCTCTTCCCTCTCCTCTCAGCCTCCTCTCTAAAGCCATTCTAGATGACAGCCACCATGGCTGAAAATGTAAATCCTTAGATTACTTAGACAAGTGAGATAAGTTATCACTTGAAATTTGTTTGAAGAAGTACTAGACAATGGAATCAAGAGCATTAAAATGATCTGGTTAATATCTGGTCTAATAAGTCAGCTTCTCTGTTTAACCAACTTTTCTCACACTCGGGTTACTGTGTATACCACATTGTTAATTGGATTGGGGGACCCTGTGAAGAAACACATATTTCATAATTGCTGGTTCTCTCTCGTAAAACTGCACATTCCCTGGATTTTGTATTTACAGGCATTTTGTTGCAATTGCATTTTCATCTTAATTAAGAAAAACCAGCAAACTGAGTTCTGCCACAAGAAGAGAAGGGGAGGAGAACTTTTGTGTTATAGGGGATATAATAATGTAATGAAAACTCAGAGAACAATGGATTCTAGGCTTTGAAATCATTTCTTCCAGTCTTTTGAACACATTGCCTGCTCACTTCATCTGAAATACTCGACCACTTTATTTATCTGGGCTTCACATGTAAGCTTATAAGTCATTATCCTTAAAATGCCTTTTCTGGGTGGATTAAATTCTCCTCTTGCATGCTTCAATAGTGTCCTAAGCTGAAACCTATTATAACATTTATCACACTGCATTGTAACAGTGTTGAGTTTTTATTATCATGATGTTCCCAAAACCTAGCATAGGGACTCACACAGAGATGGAGCACACAATAAGTTGGCTGCAAAAACAAATAAATGAATAAACAAATAAACAAATAGATGAATGAATTAATGGAATGTGCCCAGACCTTTGAGAAAGCTTATCCCCTTATCTTGTGCTTTTTCCCCAGGAAAAATCAATGGATAATCATTTCATTGATGTGCTCCAAGCCATTTTTATTTGCAAAACAATTCATTGAGCAAAAACTTGGGAAGTGCTAACAATTTTTCAAATCATCTTGCTTCTGTGTGGTTATCCTGTACTCACCATGCCTTAAAGAATTAACCCAAACTCAGTAGTTTGGAGGATTTTGGCTTTAAAATTGGCTGCTAAGTTTAACTGTGTAATATATATATATATATATATATATATATATATATTTTGTACAGGCAAAGAGTGACAGCTGTCTACTATTGAAATCAACTATTCCACTGATTAGCAAAACCATTTTGCTCTACAGGATACAAAAAGGCATTTCGTTTCTCCTGGGCCAGCATACTTGAAGTAGCATAACTGATGATAAAGATGGGATACAATTTTAAGTAGACCTACTTGCAAATAAGTCAGTTACATTTCTTTTCCAATTATCATCAGTGTTGACAAGGTTGATTTCAAGAAGTCCAACAATGATAGACTGGATTAAGAAAATGTGGCACACATACACCATGGAATACTATGCAGCCATAAAAAATGATGAGTTCATGTCGTTTGTACGGACATGGATGAAATTGGAAATCATCATTCTCAGTAAACTATCGCAAGAACAAAAAACCAAACACCGCATATTCTCACTTATAGGTGGGAATTGAACAATGAGAACACATGGACACAGGAAGGGGAACATCACACTCTGGGGACTGTTGTGGGGTGGGGGGAGGGGGAGGGATAGCATTGGGAGATATACCTAATGCTATGACGAGTTAGTGGGTGCAGCGCACCAGCATGGCACACGTATACATATGTAACTAACCTGCACATTGTGCACATGTACCCTAAAACCTAAAGTATAATAATAAATAAATAAATAAATAAATAAATAAGAAAAAAAAATTAATGACTCATGAATGTCCTAGAGACTAGATTATGCTGCGATTTGCCAATCTGAGCAATGTAATGTATACAAATTTAAAACTGGTTTAGTTGGGTGTGTCTCACATTCATAAAAACTTAGTGTTACTCACCTGATGAGCAATGAAATTAAGATGTTTAGTTTGAATGTCCTGTGATGGGAACTGGCCTGGGAGTTAGGTTTTAGTAAGGCATCTTCATTGAAAATAACAAGCTTCTTCTTTTACCCATAATAACTTAAATTTTGTTTGAATATAGAAGTGAAAATATATATATTTAGAGAAAAGGATAAAGAGGGAGAGAGAGAAGAAAACTGTGAATGTGACTTCTTATGAAATATCTCAAGATTTATAAAAATTCAAACTTTACCACTTCATCTAACCAAAAAATAATAGACAAGATCCACTATAACATTTTATTGAATTCGTGACTTTCTACTTATGGCATTGTTAAATCAGAACACAAAGGGGGACTTAGGTCAGGGCATTATACATCAAATCACCAAGCTAAAATATTTTAACACCTGAACCCAATGGCACAGATTCAAAATCCTAATTTATAAATAATGTGTAATACCTCAGAGAGAAAAAATAGCATAATGAGTTAAGTGAACAACTTTTAATATAGAATACACTGGTATAGTCTACAATTCTGTAAGGTTTAATTAGAGGTATTAAATTGCTGTAAGAAAAGGTAAATTCTTTCACAGAATTTAGATGTCTTCATTAAGGAGATTAAAATAATGATTTCTAAAATCTCGTGATGTGTATTTAATTTTAGGCTTTATCTGCCTAGAAAATAATATGTGGAGGAAATCCAGAGAATAATAAATGTTCTCTCTGGCAAATTTCATATATACACATACATGTATATACACATATAAATGTATGTATGTATGTGTGTGTATATATATATATAGAGAGAGAGAGAGAATCTTGAAACAATACAGCTCTTTTAAATTTGATTGTTCCTAACATAATTGATATGTGTGCACACCTACAGAAATGCATCTTGACATTTCCAGTAAACCAGGCATGAAAAATGTAATACTGTGGTCTTTCTTCAATGCTAAGCAGGGTGTGCTGACCCACAAAAATTACAATCTTGGGACAAACCATTCTGAAATGTTTTCATGTGTGGGCTTTCCTTATCTTTTTTGGTAATGTTTCTAGAGTCAGTTAAGGGTTCATGGTAGGTGTTTTATTGACTGATTCAGTAACTCTATTTGGACTGTTTCTAGTTTGGCCCCAGTAGAAGGGAATAGTTTGGTCTTAAGTAATCTGTCTATGTAAATATCAGAAAATCCTCATGGATCATAAATGATTAGATACTTCATATTTCTCTCAATTGTCTGCTCATACCAAGCACTGCCTAAAAGTTGTTGACTGAAGCTCCTCATTCATACAAGTAAATATTGATCAAAATCCAGTTTTTGTTTGCCAAAAAAAATGCAATTTAGAAACTTTCAAAATAGATCCCCTTGTTTTCTTCTGGGAGGCCAAATAAAAACATTTTAAATAAATGAATAGATGAATAAATGGAATGGAGGAAGAAAGACTGGTCCCCTCAAATAAGATGTATGTCAGAGACAGCTGGTAGACTTGTGTCAGGATATCTCGTCACATCTTTCATTTTAAGTATTAAGAGTGTACAGTAAATATCTATGAAATTCAAGAGGGCAGTGAGAGATGTGTATAAAATTAACATGAAATTCTACTTTTTATAATTCCACCTACCTGAATATTTACCCTAAGTGATACTTCAAAACTGGAGGAAAGAGACTTGGTCATTATGGGAGATGCTGTAAAATACCATATAGATATTTCATAGCACAATAAAAAAAAAAACTTATCAGTAATAACAACAACGTAATGGCAGAGCCAGCTCCACCTTAGCCGAAACCAACCCTAACCAGTTGGGGAGGTTCAAGAGAATGATCTCTGTTACAAAAGTTTATTTCAGTGTTATTTCTGCTGCTACTTATTTTCTGCTATAATTAGGGGAACCTCCCTGTTCCTCCCCATTTACACTCTTGTAATAGCCAACTGCAATTCTATTTCAAACTCCCTTATCTTTGTTAATCCTTTATAATAGGGCACTTTTTCTGGCATTGGGATAAAGAGATAGAAAGAGTCTAGTCAAATAAAATAAAAAATAAAGGCTGAAAAACTTAACATAAAACATCCATTTCAAACACTACACATAAAATATGTTCCACAGTAGGATATTTGTTCTACATAATCTCAGAGAACATAACACGACATGTATTCAGGAACATGGATGTTGCAAAACTTCAGCAGTCTGTGCTGTACTTGAGAGCCCTAAAAACATTTTAGGGAGTATGGAAAAAAATATTTCTAGGGTCTGGAGGGACACCTCTTTGTAAAATTCTATTGGAGACTTGATTTAGACTTACTTAGATGTTTCAGATTTAAATATCTGGACTGAGCAATGTAGATGGAAATCAATAGCTATATTTAGAAAGTCACAAGTTCTTACAGTGTTATGCATTACTGAGTACTCCTCTCACCCTTCCCACCTGTCATTACAAAGAAGGTTTGTAATTGTTTTAGTGGGGAGTCAGCTCCAAGTTTTCTGATGTTACTATTAATATTTGGAACACTATAGCTTTGGGAGTCCCGATTCTCACTGAATAAAAGGATGGCTTTGAGGTCCTTTAGAATTACTCTTAGGTTTTGGGAGAAGATGGTAAAATAACTGGGAGATTCAATAAGGAAAACATTGACTTATTCAAATAGACATGTTGGTGCTTATTAGCAAAGCATACTAATTTATTGGCTGAATTTTTTAATGTTTCTTTTGTATTTTGCAATGGATAGAAACAGATCCACTGAAGAGATCAAAACTATACATGTGCTTTAATTTTCCACTTGTTTTCATTTGTTCCTTACCAAAATATTTATTGAACACTTACTATATACATAGCACTCTGGTGAATGTTGTGATTCTCTGTGTTTACTGAGATTATGTTCTAGTAAGAGAGATAAAACTAGTTCAAACATAAATACACTACACACAGTATGAGATAACTACCCTAAAATAGTACTAACAAAAGCCACAAAATGAGAGATGATTTTTGTCCAAATATAGTCAGATAGGGTTTATAAGTGTTTGATCTAGGTATTAAAGGGTAAGCAGGATTGCAACAGAAGGGGAAAGAACAACACTTTCCAGAGAGAGGAAATGGCATGAACAAAGTTGTAAAGAAAGAAAAAAATATCAGGAATGAATCAGGAGAAGATAAGTGGAACAGTTTAGCTTAGAGCATGTACTAAAGTACAGAGAAATAAATCTGGAAAGTATGTCAGGACTATACAGAGAAGCAGCAGCTTTGTAGTGGACATTTATTGTTTAGGGCTATCCAGCATACATTCATTCCCTCTTTTGGAAATTCTAGAGATGAATAAACTTTTCTCTCACATGGATAGTCTTGATAAGCATCTAATTAAAGTATTCTGCTCTCTCTAAGGGATGGACATGTGATCCAAGCTAGGTCATTTCAATGTTCTCCTGGACTTTGGGTTTTGAGCAGAGAGAAATAATGAGGAAAATAATTTCTTGATTTATCCATTTTCTCCTTCTACTTGGATCACCAGATCTCTCCTAGTTCTCTCCTAGTTTATGTTCTTTTTAAGTGTGGCTCTCTTCAGCTGGTCCTTCAATTCTGTGAGCTACCTTGTGTTCTTCCAATAATATTTTATTATTTTTTCTTTTCTTTTTTGAGTTTTCAGTTAGCCAGGTGGTTTTGTTGCTTACACCAAAGAACCTGATTAAACCTTCAATGCAAGCCTGTTTTACATTGATAAAATTTTGAAGAAAAAGTTAAGGAGAAGAATAATGTTGTCAAGTTAGTGAACTAGAAAAGTATTCTGGAAACACTGTGTTAAATGGATTGGAAGCAGAGAGACTGAAGTGAGGGGGACCCCTTAGGGGGCTGTTGTAGGAGTTTTAGAACCGGGAATTGAGGACATGGGCTATGGTGGTGGCAGTAACAATGAGAAGTAAGAGACGTATAAGAGACATTTTTAAGAAAAAAGAAGTAAAAAGTCTTAGAAACTGACTTGGTGTTGACTTTGGAGGAGATTTTTTTAAAAGTCAGAGATCTCTCAGAGATTTCAAAACTAAAGGATAGGGAGATGAATGAGAAATCTATATGAGAGACTGAGGAAAAACAACTAAAGAAATATGATAAGAATCAGGGTTTTGCAACAGCACATGAGACAATGGAGGAGAGATTGACTACTTGTAGAGGATAATCAAAAGTGTCAGAAGTTGTGGGAAAAACCTAGAAATCAGGAAAGAAAAGAAAAAGTTCTCATAATCCTTCAGTTTAGCTGAAATCTCAGAAGAAGAACAGTTTTCACTGTTGACTGGAAGAAAAAGCCATTGAATATAGCATTATTTGTGACCCTCTAGAAGAATGGTTCTTAAACAATTTTTGTTCCATGGGTCCTTCTAGCAGTCTTGTGAGGCCTACAGACTCTTTCTCATAATGATGTGTTTAAACGTATTAAACAAAACATAAAGGAGCTTTAAAAGAAACCAATTTTGGAGAATTTCAGTTATCAAACTATTTTAAACTTGGTCAAATAGTAAAGCATATGCCATTTATTGATGTATTGAATAATAAGACAATACATTTATTTATTTTCTACTGCTAAAACATCTCTGATTTTTAATTGTATTTATTTCCATCATTCATTAGTTTTTGATAATGATGATGACGATGAAAGTGACAAGAAAGATTATGACTAACATTTGTTTTTCCTAATTTTTACTTTTTGTGGATACATAGTAGATGCATATTTTTGTGAGGTATAAGAGATATATTGATCCAGGCATACAAGGAATCACAGTCACGTCAGGGTAAATGGGGGTATCCATCATCTCAAGCATTTATTCTTTCTTTCTGTTACAAGCAGTACAACTATACTCTTACTTATTACAAAATGTGCAATAAATTATTGTTGACTCTAGTTACCTGTGGTTGTATTGAATACTAGATATTATTCATTCTTTCTCACTATTTTTTGTACCCACTAACTATGTCCCCTTAAAACTCCCACTACCCTTCTCACCTTCTGATCACCATCCTTTTACTCTCTGTCTCCATGAGTTCAATTGTTTTATATTTAGCTCCCACAAATAAGTGAGAGCATGTGATGTTTGTCTTTCTGTGCCTGGCTTATATCATTTAACATAATGACCACCAGTTCTATCCATGTTGTTGCAAATGACAGGATCTCATTCTTTTTTATGGCTGAATAGCATCCCATTGTGTATATGTACCACATTTCTTTACACATTCATTTGTTGATGCACACTTAGGTTGCTTCCAAATCTTGACTGTGAATAATGCTGCAATAAACATGGAAGTTCATATATACTTTCAATTTGCTGATTTCATTTCTTTTGGGTGTATACTTAGCAGTGGTATTACTGGATCATATAGTAGCTCTATTTTCAGTTTTCTGAGGAATCTCCAAACTGATTTTCATAGTGGTTGTGTTAATTTACATTCCCATTAACAGTGTACAAGCTTTCCTCATATGGTTTACCTTTGTGTCCCCACCAAAATCTCATCTCGAATTGTAATACCCATAATCCCCATGCGCCTGGGGAAGGGTCTGGTGGGAGGTGATTGGATCATGGGGGCAGTTTCCCCCATGCTGTTCTTGTGATAGTGAGTGAGCTCTCACGAGATCTGATGGTTTTACAAGTGTTTGGCAGTTCCTCCTTCATGCACTCTCTCTCTCCTGCCATCTTGTGAAGAAGGTGACTGCTTCCCCTTCTGTCATGATTTTAAGTTTCTCTATTGAGGCCTCCCCAGCCACGTGGAGCTGTGAGTCAATTAGGTCTCCTTTGTTTTATAAGTTACTCAGTTCTGAGTAGTATTTTTATAGCAGTGTGAAAACAGACTAATACAGTTCCCTTACCTCCACATCCTCACCAGCATTTGTTATTGCCTGACTTTTGGATAAAAGCAATTTTAACTGGGGTGAGATGATATCTTATTGTAGTTTTGATTTGCATTTCTCTGATGGTCAATGATATTGAGTATCTTTTAATACATCTGTTTGCCATTTGTATGTCTTCTTTTGAGAAATGTCTATTCAGATATCTTGCCCATTTTTAATCAAATTATTAAATGCATTATTAAATTTATTCCTACAGATCCCTTTGAGCCCTTATATATTATGCATATTAATTCCTTATCAGATGGATAAGGGATATCAGAGAAAAATATTTTCTTCTATTCTGTTGGTTTTCTCTTCACTTTGCTGATTGTCTCCTTTGCTGTGCAGAAGCTTTTTAACTTGATGTGATCCCATCTGTTGAATTTTGCTTTGGTTGCCTGTGCTTGTGTGGTATAACTCAAGAAATCTTTGCTCAGTGCAATGTCCTGGAGAGTTCCCCTAATGTACTCTTTTAGTAGTTTCATACTTTAAGTCTTAGATTTAAGTCTTTAATGCACTTTGAACTGATATAGCAAGACATAGGGGTCTGGTGTCATTCTTCTGCATACGGATATCCAGTTTTTCCAGCACCATTTGTTGACGAGACAATTCTTTCTGCAATGCAGTTTCTTGGCAGCTTTGTTGAAAATGAATTCACTGTAGAAGTGTGGATCTTTTTTCTGGGTTCTTCTGTTCCATTCATCTATCTGTCTATTTTTACAGCAGGACCATCCTGTTTCGATTACTATACCTTTGTAGTATAATTTGTAGTCAGATAATGTGATTTCTCCAGTTTTGTACATTTGCTCAGGACAGCTTTGGCTATTCTGGGTCTTCTGTGGTTCCATATAAATTTTAGGATTGTGTTTTCTATTTCTGTGAAGAATGTCATTGGCATTTTCATAGGGATTTCATTGAATTTGTAGATTAGTTTGGGTAGTATGGACATTTTAAGAATATTGGTTCTACAATCCACAATCATGAAGTATCTTTCCACTTTTTGTGTCCTCTTTAATTTTTTCATAAGTGTTTTATTCTTTTTATTGTAGAACTCTTTCACTTCCTTGGTTAAGTTCACTCTTAGGTATTTTATTTGTAGCTACTGTAAATAGGATTACTTCTTTGATTTCTTTTTTCAGGTTGTTCACTGTTGATGGTATATACAAATGCTATCGATTTTCGAATGTAGATTTTTTTATTCTGCCACTTTACTGAATTTATCAGTTCAAATAGTTTTTGGTGGAGTCTTTAGGTTTTTTCAAATACAAGATCACAGCATCTGCAAACAAGAATACTTTGACTTCCTCCTTCCCAATTTAAATGCCCTTTATGTCTTTCTCTTGTTTGATTGCTCTAGCTAGAACTTCCAGTACTGTGTTGAATAACAGTGGTGAAAATGAGCATTCTTGTCATGTTGCAGATCTCAGAGGAAAGGCTTTCAATTTTTCCCCATTCATTATGATACTGGTAATTGATCTGTCATATGTGGCTTTTATTATGTTAAGGTATGTTCCTTTTGTCCCAGGTTTTTTGAGGGTTTTTAACATTAAGGGATGTTGAATTTTATCTAATGCTTTTTCAGCTTCAACCAAAATGATGGTTATTGTTTTTGTCCTTCATTCTGTTGATAAGATGTACCACACTGATTGATTTGCATATGTTGAACTATCTTTGTACCCCTGGGATGAATTTCACTTGGTGGTAGTGAATGATCTTTTTAATGTGTTGTTGAATTTGATTTGCTAGTATTTTGTTGAGGGTTTTTGCATCAATGTTCATCAGGGATATTGGCCTGTAGTTTTCCTTTCTTGATGTGTCTTTGTCTGGTTTTGGTATCAGGGTAATACTGTGCCCATAGAATAAATTCGGAAGTTTGCCCTACTCCCTATTTTTCAAAATAGTTTGGGTAGGATTGGTATTAGTTACTTTTTAAATGTTTGGTAAAATTCAGCAGTGAACCCATCAGATTCCAGGCTTTTCTTTGCTGACAGAGTATTTATTACAGCTTCCATCTCATTATTTGTTATTGGTGTGTTCAGGTTTTGTATTTCTTCATTGTTCAATCTTAGTAGGCTGTGTGTGTCTAGGAATTTATCAATTTTTTAGGCTTTCTAGTTTATTGGCATATCATTGCTCATACTATCTGCTAATGATACTTTGAATTTCTGTGGTATCAATTATAATGTCTCCTTTTTCATCTCTGACTTTATTTATTTGGGTCTTCTCTCATTTTTCATATTTAGTCTGGCTAAAGGTTTGTCCATTCTGTTTATGTTTTCAAAAACAAACTTTTCATTTTGTTGATCTTTTGTATTGATTTCTTCATTTCAATTTCATGTATTTCTCTTCTGATCTTGATTATTCTTTTTTCTACTAATTTTGAGTTTCGTTTGCTCTTCCTTTTCTATTTCTTTAAGATGCACCATTTGGTTGTTTATTTAAAATTTGTTTAACATTATGATGTACCCACTTATTGCTATAAACTTTCCTCTTAGTAGCCCTTTGGCTCTACTCTATATGTTTTAGAATGTGACATTTCCATTATCATTTGTTCAAGGAATATTGTAATTTCCTTCTTAGTTCCTTCATTGGCCCACTTGTCATTCAGGGGCATCATGTTTTACTTTCATGTGTTCATGTAGTTTACAAAATTACCCTTGTTATTTTTTAAAACCTTTTGTAATTATATTTCAGGTTATTTTAATTTTTAACTTTTGTGGGTACAACAGAAGGTATATATATTTATGTGGTACATGAGATGTTTTAATACAGGAATGCTATGGATTTTTACTTTTATTTCATTGTGGTCAGAAATGATACTTGATGTTATTTTAATTTTTTCAATTTTTTGAAATGAAAATGAAAATGTTTTGTAGCCTAACAGATGAACTATCCTTGAGAAAGATCCATGTGCTGAGGAGAATGTGTATTCTACAGCCGTTGGATAAAATGTTCTGTAAATATCTATTAGGTCCATTTGGTCCATAGTACAGATTAAGTCCAATGTTTCCTTTTTGATTTTTTTCTCTGGATGACCTGTATAAAGCTGAAAGTGAAGTGTTGAAATCTCCAGCTATTGTTGTATAGGGGTTTATTACTCTCTTAAGCTCTAATACTATTTGCTTTATATATTTGGGTGCTTCAGTGTTGGGTACATTTATATTTACAATTTTTATATCCTCTTGCTGGCTGAATGGAGCCTTTTAGCATTATAAGATGATCTTCTTTGTCTTTTTTAAAGTTTTCATCTCAAAATCTATTTTTTCTGATATAGGCATAGCTATTCCTGCTATTTTCTGGTTTTCATTTGCATGGTATATCTTTTTACATCTCTTTATTTTCAGTCTATGCGTGTCTGTATAGGTGAAGTGTGTTTTTGGTAGGCAACAGATCTGAGTCTTGTCTTTTTATGCATTCAGCCACTCAATTTCTTTTTATTAGAGAGGTTAGTCCATTGAAATTTCAACTTCATTGTTGATAAGTTATTACACATTCCTTCCATTTTATTATTTGTTTTCTGGCTATTTGTAGTCTTCTCTTGTTTTTTTTCTCCTTCTTTCCAGTCTTCCTTTTTGTGAAGGTGATTTTCTCTGATGGTATATTTTAATTTCTTCCTTATTATTTTTGTGTAACTGTTGTAGGTTTTTTGAGGTTACCATGAAGCTTGGAAATAATATCTTATAACCCATTATTATAAACTGATGACAACTTAACACTGATTGCATAAACAAACTAACAAGCAAGCAAAGGAAAAACTACACTTTAACTTCATCCCCTCACTTTTTAACTTTTTGCTCTTTCTATTTATATCTTATTGTACTACCTATGTCTTAAAAAGCAGTTGTAATTATTTTTGATGGGTTCATCTTTTAGTCTTTTTATTGAAGGTATGAGTAGTTTACACACCACAATTACAGTGTTCTGTAATTTTCTGTGTACTTACTATTACCAGTGAGTTTTGTACCTTCAGATGATTTCTTCTTGCTCATTAACACCCCTTTCTTTCAGAATGAAGAACTCCCTTTAGTATTTCTTGTAGGATATGTCTGGTGTTGATGAAATCCCTCCGCTTCTGTTTGCCTGGAAAAATCTTTATTTCTCCTTCATGTTTGAAGGATATTTTCACCAGATTTACTATTCTAGAGTAAAAGGATTTTTCCCCCCTTTGAGCACTTTAAGCACCTCGTGCCACTCTCTCCTGGCCTATAAGGTTTCCACTGAAAAGTCTGCTGCTAAACATATTGGAGCTCCATTGTATGTTGTTTCTTTCTTCTTGCTGTCTTGCTCCTTCTAGGATTCTTTGTTTATCTTTAACTTTGGGGAGTTTGATTATTAAATGTCTTGATGTTATCTTCTTGAGGTTAAATATGCTTGGCATTCCATAACCTTCTTGTACTTGGATGTTGATATCATTCTCTAGGTTTGGAAAGTTTTCTGTTATTATCCCTTTGAATAAGCTTTCTACCCCTATCTTTTTCTCTGCCTTCTCGTTAAAGCCAATAACTCTTAGATTTTCTTCTTAGGGGCTGTTTTCTAGATCTGGTAGGTATGCGTCATTTGTTTTTATTCTTTCTTTTGTCTCCTTCAACTGTGTATTTTTAAATATCCTTTATTCAAGTTCAGTAATTCTTTTGCTTGGTCACTTCTGCAATTAAGAGACTCTGATGCATTCTTCAGCATGTCAGTTACATTTCTCAACTTCAGAATTTCTGCGTGATTCTTTTTAATTATTTCAATCTCTTTGTTAAATTTATCTAACAGGATTCTTAATTCCTTCTGTGTTATTTTGAATTTCATTGAGTGTCCTTAAAACAGCTGTTTTGAATTATCTGTCTGAATGATCACATATCTTTTTCTCCAGGATTGGTCCCTGGTGCTTTGTTCAGTTCATTTGGTGAGGTCAAGTTTTCCTGGATGGTCTAGAGGCTTGCAGGTGTTCATCAGTGTGTGGGCATCGAAGAGTTAAGTATTTCTTGAAATCTTCACAGTCTAGGTTGGTTTGTACCTGTCCTTCTTAGGGAGGCTTTCCAGGTATTTGAAGAGACTTGAGTATTGTGATCTAAGTCTTCGGTCACTGCAGCCATATCTGCATTACAGGGCATCCCAAGCCCAGTAATGCTGTGGCTCTTGAATACTCATAGAGCTACTGCCTTGGTGGTCTTGGGTAAGATCCGGAAAAATTCCCCGCATTATCAGGCAGAGACTCATTTTCTTCCCTTTCTTTTAAATGAATGGAGTGACTCTTTCTGTACCGAGCTGCCTGTAGCTAGGGGAAGTGTGACACAAGCACCCCTGTGATCACTACCACTGGGAATGTGCTGGGTCAGACCCGAAGTCAACACATTAGTGGGTCCTACCCAAGGCCCACAGTAACCACTCACTGGCTACCACCTATATTCACTTAAGGCCCTGTAACTTCTACAGTTAGCAGGTGGTGAGGCCAGAAAGGCTTGTGTCTTTCCTTTCAGGGTGGCCAGTTTCTGCTTTCCCCTGGCAGGTTCAGAGATGCTGTCCCGGAGCCAGGGCCTGAAGTCAAAAACCTTAGGAATCTACCTGGTGTTCTATTTTACTGTGGTTGAGCTGGCACCCCAGCCACAAGTCAAAGTTCTTCCCACTCTTTCCTCCCATTTTCATAAGCAGAGCAGTCGCTTCCTGTGGTCACCATCTCCCCAGGCCTGTGGCAAATACTGCCTAGTTATCACCAATGTTTCCTTAAGGCGCAAGGGCTCTTCAGTCATTTTGTGGTGAATGCTGCCAGGCCTGGGACTCTCCCTTCAGGACTGTGGGCTCCCATCTGGCCCAGCGTGGGTCCCTAAATGCCATTTAAGAGTCAAGCCCTGGAATCCTGGACCCCGAGGACCCTCTTCATACTGTTCCCCATTGTGGCTGTGCTGGTAGCCAAGCTGCAGGACAAAGTCTCCTTTATATTTTCCTTTGCTTTTATCAAGAAGAAAGAGTCTCTCCCTGTATCTATAGCCACTACAGCTGGGAATGTGCTGGGTTATACCTGAATCCGGCATGTCTCTGATTCTCATCCAAGGCCCATGGCAACTACTTCCTTGGTACTCCTACTGATTATTCAGGGACCAAGGGCTTTTTAATCAGTAGGTAATAAATCCTGCTAGGACTAGGTCTTTCTTTTCAAGGCAGCAGGTTCCCTTCTGGCCCAGAGTGTGTCTAGATATGCCATCCAGGTGCTAGGGCCTGGAAAGGGGACCTCATGACTTTGCCCAGTGCTCCACCTTACTGTGGCTGATCTGGCATTCTGGTGACAAGATAAAGTTCTCAGTACTATTTCCTCTCTTCTGCTCAAGCAGAAGGAAGGATTCTCTCTTGTAGCTATGAGCTGAACTTCCTGGGGTTGGGGCAGGGGTGGTGGTGCAAGCACTCTCTTGGCCACCCCAGCTAGTGTCCCACTAGGTGACAAGTCCATTGAACCAAACACCATACCAGGACTTGCCCACTAATTGCTGTTCTTATGACCTAGACTGCCTTTCTAGTTTATTTAGGACCCCAGAGCACTTTAGCCTGCATTGATGGGGCTTGCCAGAACTCAGACTCCAACCACTGAAATGGGTGAATCCCCATTGGCTAGGGCTGCTCTAAATGTTCCATCCATGGGTGCCAGCTGAGTTCTGCATGGTGTTGCTTTCTACTGTGATAGGACATCACTGAATTTCAATGCAAAGTCCTCTAGTCAGTGCATTCTCCCCACCTCAAACACACAGATTGTCTCTGCATGCCATGAGGCCACTGCTGGAGGATGGGGGAGGCATGGCTTCAGCAATTGAAGTCTTTCTTTCCTAATTTCTTCAGTGCCTCTTTTGTTGATATGAAGTTAAAATTAGGTACTGTAATCATACACTTGATTTTTGCTTTTCATGAAGATGCTCTTTTGCATGGACAGTTGTTTAATTTGGTGTTCTTGTTGGGAGGATAATCTGTGAAGTGAAGACTTCTATTCAGCCATTTTGCTACACCCCCAAGGGCTATCAACAATACATGTAAAAGATAGTCAATTTAAATGGCCAGATGATTGAGGTAGAAAATCAGTAAGAAAACACTGGACTTAACCTACACTCTAGAACAAATGTACCTAGCAGGCATATGTAGAACAACCCATCTAACAGCTAAAGAATACACATTTTTTAACTGGACATGGAACATTCTGCAGGATAGATAATATGTTAGACCACAACACAAGTCTTAACAAATTTAATAAGATTTAAATCATATTAAGTATATTTTATGACCACAATGGTATAAAACTAGAAATCAATAACAGAAGGTGCTTCAGAAAATACATAAAAACATGAAAATTAAGCAACATGCTCAGAAACAACCAGTTAGTCAATGAAGAAATTTAAAAGGACATTTAAAAATGTCTTGAGACAAAGATGGAAACAGAACATACTAAACTTATGGGATACAGCAAAAGCAGTTTTAAAAACAGTCTATAGCAATAATACTTACATTATAAAAGAAGAAAGATCTCAAATAACCTAACATTGTACCTCAAGGAATCAGAAAAGTAGGAACAAACTAAGCCCCAAATTAGTAGAAGGAAGGAAATAATAAAAATCAAAGTAGTAATAAGTAAAATAGGGACCAGAAAAATAATAGAAAAGATCAATGAAATTAAGAGATGATTTTTTGAAAAGATAAGAAAAATCAACAAATTTTTACCTAGATGAAGAAAGAGAGAAAACTCAAATAAATAATAAAACCAGAAATGAAAGAAGAGACATTACAAATGATATGACACAAATATAAAAAGTCATAAGAGGGTATTATGAAAAATTACATACCAAAAAAATGAATAACCTATTAGAAATGGATAAATTCCTGGGCACATAAAATTATGAATATTAAATTATGAAAAAATAGAATATTTGAATGGACCTATAATGAATAAGAAAATTGAACCAGTAATAATAAGTCATGTATCAAAGAAAAGCCCAGTGTCTGATGGCTTCACTGCTGAATTCTATCAAATATTTAAAAAAGAACTTATATCAATTTGTTTCAAACTGTTACAAAAAATGGAAGAGGACAGAATACTTCCAAACTTGTTTTATAAGACTACCATTGCCCTGATATGAAAGCCAAACAGGACAGTACAAAAAGAAAAGAAAAGAAAGCAAAGCAAAGAAACCCAAACAAAGAAAACTACAGAGCAATACCCCTGATAAAAATAGAGGCAAAAATCCTCAACAAAACACTAGCAAGCAAAATTCAACAGCACATTAAAGAGATCATTCACCATGATCCAGTGATATTCCTCCCTGGGATGAAAAGATGGCTCCACATGTGCAAACCAACAAATACAATACATCACATTAATAGAATAAAGGACAAAAACCATATGCTCATTGCAATTGATGCAGAAAAAGCATTTGACA
Source organism: Pongo abelii (assembly GCF_028885655.2). Taxonomy (NCBI): domain Eukaryota; kingdom Metazoa; phylum Chordata; class Mammalia; order Primates; family Hominidae; genus Pongo; species Pongo abelii. Next base: position 91,030,294 of record NC_072008.2, read on the forward strand.
AAATTCAACATCCTTTCATAATAGAAACCTGCAAAAATTAAATATAAATGTTTTGCAACAAAATAAAGGCCATGTGTGACAAACCTACAGCTAACATCATACCTAATGGGAACAGTTCAAAGCTTTTTCTTTAAGATCCAGAATAAGAAAAGGATACTCACTCTTGCCATGTCTATGCAACAGAGTATTGGAAGTCCAAGCCAGAGCTATTAAGCAAGACAAAGAAATAAAGGACATCCAAATTGGAACGGAAGAAGTTAAATTACAGGTGACATGATCTTATATATAGAAAACTCTGAAGAATTCACCAAAAAGCTGTTAGAACTAATAAAAGGATTCCAGTTGCAAGATACAAAATCAACATACAAAAATCAGTAACATTTCTATACACTGATAATAAACTACGTCAAAAAGAAATCAATAAAACAATCCCATTTATAATATCTATGAAAACATACTTAGGAAGAAACTTAACCAAGGAAGTGAAACATCTCTACACTGAAAACTATAAAACATTGACGAAAGAAATTGAAGACACTAATAAATGGAAAGATATCCCACATTCATGGATTAGAGGAGTCAATATTGTTAAAATGTCCATACTATCCAAGCAATCTACAAATTTGATGCAATCGCTATGAAAATATGAAGGATATTCTTCATAGAAATAAAACATCCTAAACTTCATATGGAACCACAAAAGACCCTGAATACCCACAGCAATCTTGAACAAAAAAAACAAGAGTTGTCGCACTACATTACTTCAAAATATGCTACAAAGCTATAGTAACAAAAACAGCATGATACTGGCATAGGAACAGACACAGAGACCACTGGAGCAGAATAGAGAACTCAGAAATAAATCTACATATTTACAGCCAACTGATTTTCCACAAAAGTGTCAAGAACACACACTGGGGAAAGAACAGTCTCTTTAATAAATGCTGTTGGAACAACTGGATATCCACATGTAGGAGAATGAAACTAGACCCTTATCTTATCTCATGTACAAACGTTAACTCAAAATGGATTAAATTCTAAAATATAAAAGCCAAAATTATAAAACTTCTAGAAGAAAACATAGGAGAAAAACTATACGACATTAGTCATGTTAATGATTTTTTGGATATAACACCGAAAGCAAAGGAAATAAAAACAAAAATAAACACGTTAAACTACATCAAACTAAAAAGCTCTACAAGGCCAAGAAACCAATTAATAAAGTAGAAAGACAATCTATAGAATAGGAGAATATATTTGCAAACTATCCCTCTGATAAGGAGTTAATATACAAATTATATAAAGAACTTAAAGAATTCACTAGCAAGAAAACAATCCAGTTTTAAAATGGGAAAAGGACCTGAATAGATATTTCTCAAAAGAAGACATGCAAATTCCAAGAGGTATATGAAAAAACGCTGAGCATCACTGATCATGAGGGAAATGCAATTTAAATCCACAAGGAGATATCACCTCACACCTGTTAGAATGGCCATTGTGAAAAAGACAAAAGATAAATGTTGACGAAGAGGTGGAGAAAAGGGAGCATTTTAAAACTGTTGGTGGGAATATTAGTCAATAGGGTCCTTAAGGAAAACAGTATAAAGGTTCCTCAAAAAACTAAAAATAGAACTATCATATAATCTTGCAATCTCATTACTGGGTATATATCAAAAGGAAATGAAATCAGTATGCCAATTAGATATTTGCACTCTCATGTTCATTGCAGCATTATTCACAATGTCTATCAATGAATGAATGGATAAAGAAAATGTGGCATAAATACACAACGGAATACTATTCAGCTATAAAAGAAGAAAATCCTGCCTTTTCTGACAACTTGAATGAACCCGGAGGACAAGTACAGAAATGCAAATACTGTATGATCTCACTCATATGTGGAATAAAAATATTAAATCTTAGAATTATAGAGTGGTGGCTATGATGGGCTGGAGTATTTGAAGGGGGGTGTTGTGGAGATGTTAGCTAAAGGATAAAAAATCTCAGAAGGAATAAGTTCAAGAAATTGTACACCATGATGACTATAGTTAATAAAAATATTCTTGAAAAATGCTAAGAGCAGATCTTAAGTGTTCTCATCACAAAAATGATAACTACGTGAGGTAATACATATGTTAACTAGCTAGATTTAGTCACTCCACACTGCATATATACATAAAACATTATGTTCTACATAAAAATACATACAATTTTACTCATCAATTAAAAACTAAAATAAAAATAAATAAAATACAATATGGAAAATTTAAAATTAGGCTTTACTTTTCAAAAGACATGTCAGTGTCAAGATCATTGTTACTTGAATAAATGTATTTAGTAAAAACATTAAACTCTGGAGTGGTCTTTGAATCACCTCCTGACTTGTATTGATCAATGATCAATTATAGGTAGAGAATATCAGAAAGCAACTTTTATGCCTGGGTAACCAATGTGATAACATATGACTTCATTGTTTGGTGACTGAACAACAAGTAGATGCAAAGTTGCTGAATAGTTAGCTGTCTATGTGACATAAGCTTCTGTAGATAGGAAGACTGAAATCACGTACAAGCTAATAGCTATCATAATTCTAAAGTTCTGATGTATGTAAATAACATTTTAAGACATCTGCAATGACAGTTAGGTGATATAAAAATATCTGTGATTTCTATTGTTGACAGTCACAGGTACTGCTAATCCTATTGCGGTTTGTTGTCTATTATCATAATATAAGATAATGTCAGATTTTAGTTAGGTTAGTGAAAATCGAGATTTATTTTTTTTCTGATGTACATTCTGAGAATCCTCCATTGCTGTAGGCTGGTGCCTGGTTATGAACCCTGCTTAGAGTGTAGTTTCAGTTGCATGGAGAGAATGTAAGCAAATGAAGTGGAATCATAGCCAAACTGCAAAACTGGGCTAAAGAGCACAAGTCAAAAAAGACTGAAAGGGGAAACACCTCTTCCTCAGGTGTAGAAAAGAAAGGAGAAGATGGTTTTCTGTATATTTAGAAGACGAAATGTTCATTTTCCTGTAGTGTCCTTTGCAAAGAAGTCTTCTTTCTTTATGAGATGTCCTTTAAAATCAGCTTTAGAAAAATATTGTGCATAATTGATTATTTTGTGGCACACTAGGACTTTAAAATAATATCATTCTTATATAATAGCTTTTTTAAAGTCTCATTTTTATCATTAAAAATGAACATCAGACTTTTCCCTAATATTTACAATGCAGCAAGACCTTTTAAACTCAGGTGCTGCTTACTTCCCAAGAATGGCATTTTCTCCTACAGCTATTCTTTCCTCATGATATATTTCTGTTTCCCACACATATCAAGTTTCGCTCATGTGAGCTTTCCTTGATTTATAAATGCTATTTTTGTATTTTTCTATTAAAGAAGACTCTTTGATTATTAGAATTTTCGTATCACATACTAAAGTAACACCATAATCTATTACCATCTCATACAATCTTTATGACAAATATTTTTATAATGGTAATGGGCCATCTTCAATAAGGATCGACGTCTTGCAAAATTTGGTTCAAATTTGGCTGTTTCTAATAAGCCTTATGTGAAAAATCCCTCTAATTCCTCTGCTCAATTGACAGAGATGAAATGGATTTACAGCATTGATGATTAGATGTTTGAAGAAGGGAATTAGAGCTCACGCTCTTGCCATTTGTTTCATTTACCTAGGTTTTGACCTCACTATGCAGCATGAGTAGTAGTTTCTAGAACATTGTTTTTGCTGTGATATTTATCATTTATTAAAAATAAATACAATGTTGACATTTTTCTTACTAAAAGAGTAGAGTATAGGCTTTTAGTTTTCTGAAATTTTTCTGAGAATTACCCTTGCTCTGATAATTCTCTTCGAAGTTGTTAAACCTAACATACTGCCTAATTACAGATAATCTGCTTAGAGGGCTGGAATAAATGTTTGGTTGTATTTATGTAATATGTGTTATTATTTGAGGAGGCTGACTCCTAGAGGGCAGCATCCTTGAAGGATCTCTAGCACTTACATATCGAAATATTAGGTCACTTAACTCAGTAAAAGGGTTATTGTCCATTCTCTCAAGGTTCGTGATCATCCAACTGCTTCTCATTGTGTTTTAAGTCATCTTAACCCTTCAGAGCCGGTATTTTCATCAACATATGTTTATTGCACATACACTTAGCGCAGATTACTATGTTAGGCAAAATGGAGCTACAGACCACAAATTAGGAATGGCCCTTGCCCTTGAGGAGCTTATAGTTCATAGAAATGACACTTGTCTCTGTTGGTTTTTACTTTCCATTACTTTCTCATGCCCTAAAACATCTCAGTGCTACCCTTCCTACTACAGGCTGGAGCCAAGAATTCATACAAATAAGGGGTGTTACACATTTTGCTTTTGTAATGCTATTTTCTGTCAAAGGCACCTGCCATTACTCCTTTGTTAGGAGTAGGGCTGGCACATACTGGGCCAGCCCTGGCTTTTCTAGTAAAACATTTATCCCGGGCATAAACCAGGTATCAGTCACAATTGTTACATTCTCTACTTGTTATTTCAATTTCAAAATGAGAGGCTCTGCCCAGCATCAGCTTTAGTTCAATAAACAATGCCCTTAGGACTTATCGTCTTATGGTTAAGAAAGGATGAGACATAATTTCATAACTAATGTGGTATCTAAATTGTGACTCGACTACATGAGAATGTTATTTCTTGTCATCTCCACCCATGTTTAACTATATGCCCAAGTGTGCATAGGAACACGGAGGCCAAAACGAAATTTTGAATTTTATGTATTTCTGTTTTACTTAGACTCATTGAACCAGCTTAAACTTATAATCTACATTAAAATGGCCCTTACGTAAAACGTTCCCCTAAGAACAAAAATAAAGTCTTTATTTTTTCTATCCCCTTTCACCAATTAAACCCAGCTCAACAGCACTTTCATTAAAGACATTGTGGTATTTTTCTTTAACACCATTTGCTTTGGTTAAATTCTGTTTTGCATTTCAGAGACTGTAAGAGAGAGTATTGTTTGCTGCAGTGTTGTCATAAGATTTTATAACACTGGTTGATGATGGCAAAGATTTCTTTCCATGAAGGACAGACACTCATGTGTAAATAATTAATATCCAAGAAAATATCCAGTCTATACTAAGCATGCCTATCTCTTCAAAGTCTTGGACAAGCAGAAGATGTACCTTTTAGACTTGACATCTATAAAACCTATAATTCACCACAGGGGTTATTTTCTGATCTTAAACTATAGCTATTTCAAACTCCGGATTAGCTCTTTGGATATACTTGTTTTTTTGTAGATTCCACTTCTCCCATATCCTATCAGTATTTGAGGTTCTTGTTTAAAACACAAACATACAGTATCAAAACATCTCATGTACAGCCATGCGCGGTGGCTCAAGCCTGTAATCCCAACACTTTGGGAGGATGAGGTGGGTGGATCACGAGGTCAGGAGATTGAGACTATCCTGGCTAACGTGGTGAAGCCATGTATCTACTAAAAATACAAAAATTATCCCGGCGTGGTGGCACGCGCATGTAGTCCCAGCTACTCCGGAGGCTGAGGCAGGAGAATCGCTTGAACCCAGGAGGCGGAGACTGCAGCCGGCCGAGATCGCGCCACTGCACTCCAGCCTGGGTGTCGGAGTGAGACTCCGTCTCAAAACAAACAAACAAACAAAAAATCTCATGTACCTTACAAATATATATGTACCCACAAAATTTAAAATTCAAAATTTTTAAAATACAAACATAAAAATCAATAATCTCAAACTCTTTCAGGGGTTTTCCACTAATAACACCCATAAATATCTATAAATTAGATAATAGGTATAAAGCAGCTATTGACAAGTGTGGCATACAGTAGGTACCCCAATATATTTATTCCCTCTGTTTCTTTAATGAGGATCCCCATAGTATAAGCAATTATTATCTATATTTACAAATGAAAGTAAAGAAATAAGTTTAACGTGCTATATTAAATGGAAAGGCTTATCAAAATGAGTCCAGGTAAAAATGTGCTTTTTACTTTTCTCCACCTCCCCTTTTCAAAAATTTTCACATTAATAGTGTAATGATAATATTTAACGAGAATGTGCTTCCTATGTGATGTTCATGTTAAAACAATGACATTCAGCTATTTTTTTTCTGTTTAAAAATGCGCAGGCCAGAAATGTAAATTCTTACTATTATTATGTTTAACACTTAAAGTAAATAATTATCTACTGAAGTCTGACAATTTTCACAGTTCTTAACACCTGGCCAAAACAGTACAGTGTCTGCACTAAGCTCCACATGATAGCAGTTGGCCTAAATCTTATTCCCTCTGGGTTACATTTTCATTGTGAACTTTCAGAGAATAAACAGATTCATAATACTATGAAATAAATGAGGCTTTACCACTTTAAACAAAATAGTCAGTTGTGCATGTTTGTAAAAATTCTGATAGAATACTCACATGAAATATTACACTGTTTCTAATAGCAGGAAGAATTGTATAGATACTTCATTACGTGTTATAATTCAGGGCAATTTCAAGAATTGGTCTGGAACCAGAGGTTTTAGGTAAAGGAGTTAGAAAAACACAAGATCCAAAAAACCCTGTATTCTAATTAAATCATTATAGTGGTTTCTATAATGGTGAACTGAAATAAATGATATGCAACGCCTCTAAAATGCGTGATGCATTATCATATGGGCTCAGTGGATTATTCACAAAAGTGTCTGAGAACAGAGCTTACATTTTCCAAATAATTCAAAATGCTTAGGAAGAAAACATGGCATTCTCCCCAGTTTTACAAAGTTTAATGCTTCTGTTTACTAGTATAAAAGAAAGTCTTAGGGTCCCATGGGTGCTGACAAATTATGTCCTTATGGCTCCTCTTATTATGTGAAAAAGCTTTAGTGATTTCTCACAAAATAAGGTGGGCTATAGAGTCTAAATATCTTCGAGTGCCTAAACTTGTTTGATTAAAAAATTGAATCAGTGAAACTGAAACCGTCTTTGCAAAGATTATAACTGAGAAAATTATTACAGTGGAAGAGGTCTGACCTAACCCACTCCGTCTTGCTTCTAACCTCCAAGCTATCTTTGTTCATTCCTAGGCATAATCAAACTAACTTTGGGAGGAACTTAGTTTATAGTTTAGTTCATACAAAGACTATAAGAGCCCTTTCACAAAACAAACTCTTTTCCTGGCTGGGGACTAGACTGCCTTTGCAGGACTAACAAATTAGCCACAAGATTAGAAATCATGGTTTCGCAATCATGCAATTGGAGGCTACAAGATTCTAATCCTCCTCCCCCAAATTTCTTCTGGGGATAATATCACTATTGTAAAACCTAAGATCAGGGCTTGAGATATTTTGCAGCCTCTACACACAATGGATCAGCTGGTACCACCCAGATCGATAAACTGGCTCACCTGGGTCTTGTGGCCCCAACCCAGGAACTGACTCAGGATAAAAGGATAGCTTCCACTCCCTGTGATTTCATCTCTGACCCAACCAATCAGCACTCCTGATTCACTGGCCCCCTACCCGCCAAGTTATCCTTAAAATCTCTGGTCCCCAAATTCTTGCGAGACTGATTTGAGTAATAATAAAACTGTTCTGCCACACAGCCAGCTCTGCATGAGTTACTCTTTCTGTATTGCAATCCCCTGTCTTGGTAAATCGGCTCTGTATAGGCAGCGGGCAAGGTGAGGCCATTGGGCAGTTACAAAGCAACTGGTTTTTGGCAGAGGAGTAACTAGTTGATTTTTTTTTTTTTTGAGATGGAGTCTTGCTTTGTCGCCCAGGCTGGAGTGCAACGGCGTGATCTCGGCTCACTGCAAGCTCTGCCTCCCGGGTTCACACCATTCTCCTGCCTCAGCCTCCCGAGTAGCTGAGACTACAGGCGCCCGCCACCACGCCCGGCTAATTTTTTGTATTTTTAGTAGAGCCGGGGTTTCACCATGTTAGCCAGGATGGTCTTGATCTCCTGACCTCGTGATCCGCCCGCCTCGGCCTCCCAATTAGTTGATTTTAATAAACTGTATAAACTCATTCTCTCATTTTTCTTCTCGAAATGGGTATATATTTGCAGATAGGAACGAATCTACTTATAATTTTGTGTGTGTACCTTATTGAGACACGGACAGGATTTTGATGGACTATGATTATTTTAAAAGGTATATGCTTTAAACATTGGCTTTTTAAAAGCTTCACTAGATTGTTTTGACATGATTCGCGTTCTACTACTTCCATGAAGCCATGTTATTTTAGTTCTTTCTAGGCAGGACAAAAACAGTTTAACATTTAAATGCTGACAAACACTGGAACAAAATAATAAGCCATATAGTGTCTCTCCACTTCCTCCAGTCTGGTCCAACTCAGATGTCCCTAGGACCATATGTGTATAATTTTAGAACTGCTTTGGGAAATTCAGTTTCCAAGAATAAGAATAAAAATAAAGTGGGAAGAATGAGACTAGTTATAACTTATGACCTTATTATAATATATCTCTGCCAAAAATATTTTCAGAAGCACAATCACTTCACTTCTATTATTACATTATCACACAAACTAAGTGCATTCTAAATCTCAAAGGTTTTTTTTTTTTTTTTTTCTCACATGGTTCATTTCCATGTAAATCTCACAATTTTTAAAGTTTGTTCCTAGGAATAACAATATAATAAACAGGCTAACTTTTTGTTAGAAATTTAACATAAAAAATAACTTGTTTATTTCTCAGGGCAACACAAACTGCCAAGGTTTGTGACCCACATGTGTTATTTCTTCTATTCAGAGCAATGCTAATGATTTGAATGTACCCTTTTCAATATGCCACAAAGTATCCTTTTGGGAGTTACTTGAGCAATATTCTAAGGGCTCTTTTCTCTATAAAGAGTCAGGAGTGTTCATTTAGATCCATGTTTTATCTGAAAAGTATTTTCCTGGCATTTCCATGTATAAAACAACCCTGAAGTCAGAGAAAAGAGATTTGGTATGGTATAGTTTGTTGCACTTCAAGTGAGACATGTAGATGTTTTAACAAATTAGTCTTTTAACCTTAACTCCTTTTAAAATCCAAAAACTTTGGACATTTGTTCAAGCTTTGACTCATCCATTTATACTTTCGTTTTTTAGTAAATTTAAGGGCGAAAATTATTTTGTTAGAAAATCACTGGCACCATCTACTGTTGCTTTTTGGAACTACCTCAAAATACTTTTTAAAAAATTATATCTACATATTTGAATTTTAAATATTTTTATCTTTTATTATAGATATAGAAGGTACATGTATGGATTTGTTTCATGGGTATGTTGCACTCAGGTATTGAGCACAGTAACCAATAGATAGTTTTTAAATCCATTCCTCCCCTCCTCCCTCTAGGAATCGGCCATGTCCGTTGTTCCTATGTTTAAGTCCATGGGTGTTCAATGCTTAGCTATCACTTATAAGTAAAAACATGCAGTATTTGGTTTTCAGTTTCTGCATTAATTTCCTTAGGATTATGGTCTCTAGTTCCATCCATGTTGTTGCAAAGGACATGGTTTCAGTTTTTTTATGACTGCATAGTATTCCATGATGCATATGTACCACATTTTCTTTATCCAATCCACCTAGGTTGATCCCATGTCTTTGCTATCATGCATAGTGCAGGAATAAAAATACAAGTGCATGTGTCTTTTTGGTACGATGATCTATTTTCCTTTGGGTATATACCCAGTAATAGGATTGCTGGGTCAAATGGTAATTCTGTTTTAAGTTCCTTGAGAAATCTCCAAACTGCTTTCCACAGTGGCTAAACTAATTTTTATTCCCACCAGCGGTGTATACGCATTCCCTTTTCTCTGTAGCTTCACCAGCATCTGTTGTTTTTTGAATTTTTAATAATAGCCATTCTAACTGGTGTGAGATGGTAGTTCATTGTATCTTGTATTTGTCTTTTCATGTTTGTTGGCCACATGTATGTCTTCTTTTGAAAAGTGTTTATGTCCTTTGCCCATTTTTAACGGGGTTATTTGTTTTTGCCTATTGATTTGTTGGAGTTCCTTATAGATCCTGGATATTAGACCTTTGTAGGATGCAGTTTGTGAATATTTTCTTTCATTCAGTAAGTTTTCTATTTACTCTATTGATAGTTTTTTTTTTTTTTCTGTGAAGGAACTCTTTAGTTTAATTAGGTCCTACTTGTCAAGTTTTGTTTTTTGCAATTGCTTTTAAGAACTTAGCCAAAAGTTCGTCACTAAGGCTGATGTCAAGAAGGGTTCCTAGGTTTACTTCTAGGATTCTCATACTTTGAGGTCTTACATTTAAGTCTTCAAATCACATTGACTTAATTTTTATATATGTTTAAAGGCAAGGGTCCAGTTTCAATCTTCTGCATATGGCTATCCAGCTATATCCCAGCACCATTTATTGAATTGAGAATCCTTTCCCCATTGCTTGTTTTTGTTGGCCTTGTCAATGACCAGATGGTTGTAAGTATGAGGCTTTATTTCTGAGTTTACTATTCTGTTCCATTGGTCTATGTGCCTAATTTTGTGCTAGTACCATGATGTTTTGGTTACTGTAGCCTTATAATATAGTTTGAAGTTAGGTAGTGTGATGCCTCTGGCTTTGTTCTTTCTTGCTTAGGATTTCTTTAGCTCTTCAGTTTCTTTTTTGGTTCTATATGAATTTTAGAACTTTTTTTCTAATTCTCTAAAGAGTGGCAATGTTAGTTTGATAAGAATATTGTTGAATCTGTAAATTGCTTTGGGCGGTATGCCATTTTAACGATATTGATGCATCCAATCTGTAAGCATGAGATGTTTTTTCATTTATTTGTGTCATCTCTGTTTTTTTCTTTCCAGCTGTCTTTTGTCATTCTCCTTATAGAGATCTTTCACTTCCTTAGGTAGCTGTATTCCTAGGTATTTCATATATATATATATATATATATATATATATATATATATATACCAATTGAAAAATGATTGCAAGAGATTTGGACTTTATAATGATTGAAAAAGATTTAGAATCTTACCAAACAAAATTTAAATGTTAAATATTACTATGCGTGCCTTCAAAGTCTGAGTGGGTAAAAACTAACTATGTATTTGGACATTAGAGGTTAGGTAAAAAGAAATAAGTGATAAAAACATTATCACTATCCTCAGGAGTCCTAAGGAATGAAATAAAATCACATTCTCAAAAACCATATAAATGTAATTTTCTGAAGTGTTTTTGAGATTCGTGGATGTCATGGACCAGTAAAATGTCTCCCCAATTTTAGGGACCAACATAAGGTTGCCAGCTTTTTATTTTGCTTGTTGTAACCATTAAAATTTTAGTTCACTTTTAGGATAATTTCAAACACATAAAACTAACACAATTTTAGAATAAAAGGCAGTCTATTAAAAAACGTAATACATGCTGCGGCCTGCTGGAGGGTGGAGGGTGGGAAGAGGGAGAGGATCAGCAAAAATAACTAACGGATACTAGGCTTAATACCTGGGTGATGAAATAATCTATATAACGAACTCCCATGACACACGTTTACCTATGTAAAAATGTAATACATTTAGTGTTACGACAAATTCAATGTTGTTTTTATTTTTCTCATTTGTCTGGAATGGCACTGGTCAAATAATAAACTGTTATTTGGGGACAACAATTTTACAGCATTCCAGATGAAGACTAGATAATGAAGTTTCAAGAAGAAAAAGAGTAGGCCACGGTATTTTAAAGTATTTTAAAGGTATTATAGGAGGATATTATAGAGAGAATGGCTTGCACTCTGTGTTGGTGGGAAGGTGCTATGGAATTGATTAGTTCTCATTCACAACATTTTTTTTCCTGTCACTTAGAAAATTTGGCATCAATTGAGATCTAGAAATACATAAAGAAAATAAATGGTATTGACGGTTTTGTTGGTTACCGGAAGTATTAACAGAAAACGAAGAGCACATTAATAAAGTGATTTATGGGAAAATATTATGTGACTTAGGAGAAATAAAAATGTATATTCAATTATGCCAAAAATATCCTGAACTAAATAAGTTCTTCTTTGCTTTTTATTGACACAATTAAAATTTCTGTCAAAGGAAACAAGCATTTCCATGTGGTTTAATTATGTGCTCTAACTAGACTTTCTCTAAATCTTCTGGCATCACTGGACCGTATTCTAATCAGATTCTGTTATGTTATGTTAAATCTGTGGTTCTTTTTAATGCCCTAAAGAATTTGATAACATAAAAAAGATAATTAAATAAAGAAGGAATTGTAGCTACCCTAGAGAAAAATAATTATGAAGAAGACATAGGATGAAAATATTTGCCAAACAGTCTAATCACTACATGATTTCTAATACATATTTCCAAATGAAGTAATCCACTTCCTATGAAATACCAAAATAAGCTCCCATGGTAAGCAGTCTGAGTATGGGCTTTGGCACAAGTAAATTATTTCTCTCCTTACAGTTATTAATAATTAGTACCTGCAGAATGGTTGCAAATTTGCAATTTTCATGGACCCAATAGCAACAAAATTGTAAATTATAGGATTGGAAAAAAACTTGATGAAAGCAAGAAAGCCAGTGGTTTAGGGGAAATAATACAGTTCCAATTGAATAACCAATTCTGAATTGTTAAGAGGAAATAATGAGACAATGTTGATCGATAGAAGCTTCTTGTATCAATGGGGCATTGTTGAAAGGAATATTCACTTACAATAATCACGATTTGTTAAATACTACCTGGTTTTGGAAGAGACCTTCAGAGCAGAACACCAAAAAAGAATAATACTTAGATTAGGAATCCCATAATCACACCATTATATTTATGTACAAATTTACAAATGAGCATTATTTTTAAAAAATATGTACCCAGTTTTAGATCTGGAGTTTCCAATTGTATAGTGGCACACAGAGAGGGTTTTGATAAGACTCAAAGACTGTTTGGGATTAGTCTGTCCATCTTCCTCTTGACTAACTTGAAAAAGAATATAATAATTTCTACCAAGGAGGTGAGATTAAAAATAATAAATGGAGAGGAGACTTTTTTAAAATTTCTTATTTTTTGCTAATCACAACAAAACAGGTAAAAATGTAAGAACTTGGTTAGAGAGGGAATTCCCCATATTAAACAAGTATGTGTTAAGTGAAATTGTGGTTGTTAGGCTGCCTGGTGTATGGTGTGATGTGAGGAATTTGAGAAGGTTTCTCATTCTTTAACTCTCTCCTTTCCTGAAGACTTCTTGTTGGTACCTAAAATTAAATCATTAACAAATCTTTCCTTTAATTAACTAAAGTTCCTGGAGAGTCCTTTCAAATATTAAGTTTATGTACTGCTCCTGAGTAAGTGGTAACGCTAACAATATGAATTAATTTTGCCAGTTGTGAAAAGACATGATACTGTAAATAGTAGGTAGCAATGGAGTAGGTGGGGTTGGGGACTTGAAAAGGAGGAAACAGCCCACAAAAAGAAGGAAGACAGAAACAAAATTACATTTCTGACTATTTTACAATTTGGCCTAGGGACAGTTCTTGGTACTAGGTAAACTTCTTAGTGAATTATTTAAATTAGACAGAATGCATGAGGCGATGATTTAAAAACAAACAAAAACTAATTTTATCTTTACATTTTTTAATCTTGTGCAGGTCTTTACCAATTTATTTGATGTAAAATTTGCTGAGTAGAGTAAGAAACTTTCCTAGTTGATACAAGTTAGTTTATTTGAAAAGGAGGATATTTAACATTAATGAAAATACTTTGCAATTGGCAGAGAAATCATTGTTTAGCTTTTGACGTGCTTGCTAGACAATTTTGGACCCAAGCCATACACTACTTTTTCAGAGAATGTTTCACTTCAAAAACAAGATCTGTAGAGTTGGAAATAGCAAGTGGTTTTCACTGGGAAATCCTAATTGGCATCTGTCAATTCTGACCTGCTGCTGAAAGACATAAAATGTCAATTTCCATTTCAGCTGAGATAGGCTTCTCATCAGTAACTTTTAGAGCATTAAGTGGCTCTAATACAAGTGGCATCATTTGAATCTGGTGGCAAAAGAGGTCCTGTCTTTCTCATCCCCTTATTAACCCCACTTCCACCTGCCACTATTCAGGAACGTCCACCCTGCAAAGAAATTTAAATTTACATGCAGTTCCGGAAACTTCAAGGACTAAAACTAGGAGTTGCATTCCAGAGAGAGAAACAAAGTAAGCAGAGGATTTAAGATATTGGCTGGGGACAAAATCATGAAGGAGACTAATTAAGCAAGTCTATTAACAAATAAGTTGTGAAAATTTAAGACCAGAGACAGAAGTAGACAGGATTCCAGAGATAGAAAGGCAGAAATCCTAAGTGACTGGGATCATGGTCAGAACCCAAAGTTGGGATTCAAATGCCAGAGTCCAGGAAACAAAGCAGCCTAGATAACAGACCAATTTGCCAACTGATTATCACTAACTTTTCACCAACATCAGTGACTGTGGAAAGGGAGAAAATGGACTTATACTACATAGTATATGGATTTTAAAATGCTTGGGTTTGAGAATAGTAAAAAATGACAATGGGCTTGCAGCACTTTTAGAGATCATGGAACATAGGAACACTCAATAGACATTCGCTATCATTATGCTGTAGAATAGATGTAAGAATTTTTAAGAGAGCAGGGTTCTTCTATTGTTCTATTTCTGGCATTAGGCCACACATATGCATTTATAGCAAAGACCATTCACAGTTTGAGAATGTTTCTTGCCAAATAACCAATGAATAGTCAATATCTAGCAAGGAATTATGGAAACAGTGAAGATTCATATTCCTGCTCATCTTGGGAGTGGCCATTTTATTTTACCATCTTATTTTACAGGTTCTTAAATTTCTGAGGAGAGAGAATTTAAGGGAGATAACTCTAGAGTAGTGATTCCTAAATTGGCTACTTGAGAATCCTACAAGGAGTTTTGTTTTTCTTTGTTTGCTTATTTGTACCATTTTAACCTTTTTTTTTTTTTTTTTTTTTTTTTGAGACAGAGTCTCGCTCTGTCGCCCAGGCTGGAGTGCAGGGGCAGAATCTTGGCTCACTGCGACCTCTGACTCCTGGGTTCAAGCAATTCTCCTATCTCAGCCTCACGAGTAGCTGGGACCACAGGTGCCCGCCACCACGCCTGGCTAATTTTTGTATATATATATATATATATATATATTTTTTTTTTTTAGTAGAGACGGGGTTTCACCATATTGGTCAGGTTGGTCTCGGACTCCTGAACTCAGGTGATCCACCCACCTCGGGCTCCCAAAGTGCTGGGATTACAGATGTCAGCCACCACACCCGGCCCATTTTAACCATTTTTAAGTGCCCAGTTCAATGGTGTTAAGTACATTTACATTGTTGTACAACCATCACCACTGTCTGTCTCCAGAACTTTTTATCCTCCTCAAATAAAACTCTATACCCATTAAAAAGTAACTTCCCATTTTCCCCTCCCCTCAGCCCATGGCAACTACCATTCTATTTTTTGTCTCTGAATTTGACTAATCTAAGTACTTCATATAAGTGAAATCATACAGTAGTTGTCATTATGTAGTGGTCTTATTTCACTCAGCATAACGTCTTTCAAGGTTCATCCATGTTGTAGCATATGTGAGAATTTCTTTCCTATTTAAGGCATACACACTATACATAGAATATTTGGTTTATTCATTCATCTATCTATGAACAATTGAGTTACTTCCACCTTTTGGCTATTGTGAATAATGCTGCTGTGAACATGAAAGTACAAATATCTATCCAAGTCCCTGTTTTCAATTTTTTTGAGTATATACCTGGAGTAGGTATATAATTTATATGCACTAAAAATAATTATATTTTGAATTTTTGAGGCACCACCAAACTTTTTTCTGTAGTGTCTCCAGCATTTTGTATTCACTCCAGCAGTACACAAATGTTACAATTTGTCCATACCTCATCAACATTTGTTATTTTCTGTTTTTCTATTCATAGTAGCTATTCTACTATGCAGTGGTGTGCAGTGGCATCTCACTGTGGTTTTGACTTGCATTAATACTAATGATTAGTGATGTTGAGTATCTTCTCATGTGTTTGTTAGCGATTTTTGTATCTTCTCTGGAAAAATGCCTAAGTCCTTTGTCCATTTTTGAAATTAGGTTGTTTTCTATTGTTGAGTTGTAGAAGTTCTTTATATTCTAGATATTAACCTCTTAACATATACATAATTTGGAAATATTTTCTCTCACAATCTTGGTGGTTTTTTCACCCTATTGATTGTTTCCTTTGATGCACAGAAGTTTTAAATTTTAACGTAGTCCAATTTACATTTTCATGTTGTTGTCTACATTTTTGTTGTTGTATCCAAGAAATCACTGCCAAATCCATTGTTGTGAAGCTTTTCATTTATGCTCCTTCTGAGAGGGCTATTGTTTTAGAGCTTACATTTAGGTGTTTTGATTAAATTTGACTTAATATTTTTATAATTTTAGTTTTGCATGTGTATATCAAGTTTTTCCAGGACCATGTGAGAAAGTCTGATTTTCCTCATTGAATGGTCTTTGCACTTGTGTAAAAATTCGTTTGATCATATATGTGAAGATTTATTTCTGGAAACTCTCTTCAGTTACATTAGACTATATGTTGGTATTTATGCGAGCACCATACTCTTTCGATTACTATAGCTTTTTGGTAACTTTTGAAATTAGGAAATGTGCTTCCTTCAACTTTGTTCTTTGTCAAGATTGTTTTGGTCATTTAGGGTTCTTTGAGGTTCCATATGAATTTTAGGATGAATTTTGTAATTTATGCAAAAACATCTTAGGGATTTTGATTTTGTTAGGGGTTGCAATGAATATGTAGACCACTTTGAGTAGTATCAAAATCTTGACAATATTAAGTGTTTCAATCAAATGGAAAGGTGTCTTTCTATTTATTTGTATTTTCTTTAATTTCTTTTAGTAACATTTTAGACTTTTCAGTGTAAGAGTCTTCACCTTCTTGCTTTAAACTTGTACATAAGTATTTTATTCATTTGATATCGTTATAAATGGAATAGTTTTGTTAAATTATTTTGCAGGTTATTAATTGTTAACATATAGAAACACAACTGTTTTTTGCATGTTTATTTTTTATCCTAAAATTTTGCTGAATTCATTTATTACTTCCAATGGTTTGGAGTAGAATCTTTAGGGCTTTCTACATATAAGATTATGTCATCTGCAAACAAAGATAATTTTACTTTTTCTGTCCAATTTGGATGCTTTTTATATATATATTTTCTTATTTGCTCTGGCTAGCACTTCCAGTAGTATGTTGAATAGAAGTGGCTAAATCAGACATTCTTGCCTTGTTCCTAATTTTAGAGAAAACATTTTTAGCCTTTCACCATTTAGTATGATGTTAGCTGTAGGTTTTTCATATATGGCCCTTATTATGTTGAGATAATTTCCTTTAATTCCTAATTAGTTGAGTTTTTTTCTATCATGAAAAGGTGTTCAATTTTGTCAAATGCTTTGCCTGTACCCATTGAGATAATCATGTATTTATTAATAAATGTATTTGCTAATGTATTGCACTACATTGATTGCTTTTTGTATAGCCAACCATCCTTGCATTCCAAGAGTAAATCCCACTTGGTCATGGAGTATAATCCTTTTAATATGTTGTTGAATATGAGTTGCTAGTGTTTTGTTGAGAGTTTTTGCATCAATATTCATAAGGGATATTGGTCCGTAGTTTTCTTTTCATGTAGTGAATTTGTCTGGCTTTGTTATCAGGGTAAGACTGGTGTCATAGAATGAGTTTGGAAGTATTATTTCCTCTCTGATTTTTGGAACAGTTTGAGGTGTATTGATTTTAATTCTTTTAATTGTTGATACAGTTTACCAGAGCAGCCATCTGGTCCTAGGCTTTTTTTTCCTTCTATGAGTTTTTTAAATTATTGTTTTTATCTTCATACTACTTACAAGTATATTAAGATTTACTGTTTCTTCTTGACATGATTCAGTTTTGATGGGTTGTGAGTTTCTAGAAATGTGTTCATTTCATTTAGGTGATCCAACTTGTTACTGTATAATCGCTCATAAAACTCTCATAATTTTTTTTATTTCTATAAAATTAGTAGTTATGTCCCCCTTTTCCTTTCTGATTTTAAGTATTTGAGTCCTCTCTCTTTTTCTTTGTCAATCTACCTAAACGTTTGTCAATTTTGTTGATCTTTTCAAATAACAAATTCTTGATTTTGTTGACTTTCTCTGTTGTTTGTCTATACTGTTTTATTTCTGCTCTAATCTTTATTATTTATCTCTTTCTTCTAGCTTTGTTTAGTTTGTTGTTCTTATAGTTCTCAAGACATAAAGTTAGATTGTTAAATTGAGATCTTCCTTCATTTTTAATGAAAGCATTTACAGGTATAAATTTTCCTCTCAGTACTGCTTTCACTACATCCCATAAGTTTTGGTATGTTTTGTTTTCATTTTCATTTGTCTCTGAGCATTATCTAATTTTACATTTTATTTTTTCTTTGACTGATTGGTTATTTGAGTGTGTTGATTAATTTTCATACATTTGCATATTTTCCAATTCTCCCTCTGTTATTGGTTTCTAGTTTCATTCCACTGGGAATGAAAAAGTACTTTGTATTATTTCAGTAATTTTAAATTTATGAAGACTTGTTTTATGGTATAACACATGATCTTTCTTGGAGAATATTCTATGTGTAAGTAATATATATGCAGAAAAATGTATGTTCTACTCTTCTTGGGTGGAATGTTTTGTATATGTCTGTTAGATCTGATAGGCCTATGCTGTTCAAGTTCTCTATTTCCTTGTTAATCTTCTGTCTGATTATTTTATCCTTTGTTGAAAGTGAGGTACTGGTCTCCAACTATTATTATAAAACTGTCTATTTCTCCCTTTAATTCTGTCAAGGTTTGCCACATATATTTAGGAGTTCTGGTGATTTGTGCATATATGTTTACAATTTAGATATCTTATTGGTGGATGATTATTATATAGTGTTCTTCTTTGTCTCTTGTAAATTTTTGTCTAAAAATCTATTTTATCTGATATTAGTATAACCAACCTTGCTCTCTCTTTGTTGTTATTTGCACAAAATGTCTTTTTCTATCCTTTCACTTTTAACCTATGCACATTCTTAGATCCAAAGTGAGTCCCCTACAGACAACATACAGTTGGATCCTGCATTTTAATCCACTTTGCTAATCTATGTCTCTTGGGGACATAGATTAAATTGGAGAATTTATCTACTTACACTTAAAGTAATTACATATAGAGGAGGACTTACTATTGCTATTTTTGTTGGCTTTTTTGTTTGTTTGTTTGTTTGTTTCTTTTCTTTTATTGAGATGGGGTCTCACTCTGTAACCCACGCTTGAGTGCAGTGGTGCAATCTTGGCTCACTGCAACCTCCACCTCCCAGGGCAAGTGATCCTCCCACCTCAGCCTCCCAAGTAGCTGGGACCACAGGCATGTACCACCACATCTCGCTAATTTTCATTGTATTTTTGGTAGAGACAGGGTTTCACCATGTTGCCCAGGCTGGTGTCAAACTCCTGAGCCCAAGTGATCCACCCACCTTGGCCTCCTAAACTGCCAGAATTACAGGCATGAGCCACCACACCTGGCCTATTTTTAAAAAATTTTTTACTTTAAGTTCTGGGATACATGTGCAGAATCTGCAGGTTTGTTACATAGGTATACACATGGCATGGTGGTTTGCTACACCTATTGACCCATCCTCTAATTTCCTTGGTGTGTGTTGTTCCCCTTCCTGTGTCCATGTGTTCTCATTGTTCGGCTCCCACTTATGAGTGAGAACAAGCAGTGTTTGGTTTTTTGTTCCTATGTTAGTTTGCTGAGGATGATGGTTTCCAGTTTCCTTTATGTCCCTGCAAGGGACATGATCTCATTCCTTTTTATGGTTGTGTAGTATTCCATGGTGTATATGTACCACATTTTCTTTATCCGGTCTATTATTGATGGGAATTTGGGTTGGTTCCATGACTGCACTATGGGAAATAGTGCTGCAATAAACATGCATGTGCATCATCTTTATAGTATAATGATTTATATTCCTTTGGATATATATCCAGTAATGGGATTGCTGGGTCAAATGGTATTTTTGGTTCCAGATCCCTGAGGAATCACCATTCTGTCTTCCACAATGGTTGAACTGATTTGCATTCCCACCAACAGTGTAAAAGTGTTCCTATTTCTCCACAGCCTCACCAGCATCTATTGTTTCTTGCCTTTTTAATAATCACCATTCTGACTGGTGTGAGATGGTATCTCATTGTGGTTTTGATTTGCATTTCTCTAACGATCAGTGATGTTGAGCTTGTTTTCATATGTTTGTTGGCTGTGAAAATGTCTTCTTTTGAGAAGTGTCTGTTCATATCCTTTGCCCCCCTTTTTTTATGGGGTTCTGTTTTTTTTGTAAATATGTTTAAGTTCCTTGTGAATTCTGGATATTAGCCCTTTGTCAGATGGGTAGATTGCAAAAATTTTCCCCCATTCTGTAGCTTGCCTGTTCACTCTGATGATAGTTTCTTTTGCTGTGCAGAAGCTCTTTAGTTTAATTACATCTCATTTGTCAATTTTAGCTTTTGTGCCAATTGCTTTTGGCATTTTTATCATGAAGTCTTTGCCCATGCCTATGTCCTGAATGGTATTGCATAGGTTTTCTTCTAGGGTTTTTATGGTTTGGGGGCTTTACATTTAAGTCTTTAATCCATCTTGAGTTAATTTTTGTATAAGGTGTAAGGAAGGGGTCCAATTTCAGTTTTCTGCATATGGTTAACCAGTTTTCCCAGCACCATTTACTGAATAGGAGATCCTTTCCCCATTGCTTGTTTTTGTCAGGTTTGTAGAAAATCAGATGGTTGTAGATTTGTGATGTTATTTCTGAGGTCTGTTCCATTAGTCTATATGTTTGTTTTGATACTAGTAACGTGCTATTTTGGTTATTGTAGCCTTGTAGTATAGTTTGAAGTCAGGTAGCATGAGGCCTCCAGCTTTGTTCTTTTTGCTTAGGATTGTCTTTGCTATACAGGCTCTTTTTTGTTTCCATATGAAATTTAAAGTAGTTTTTTTCTAATTCTGGGAAGAATGTCAGTGATAGTTTGATTAGAATAGAATTGAACTTATAAATTACTTTGGGCACTGTGATCATTTTTGTGATATTGATATGGATAAGAAGAATCAGTATCTATGAGGATGAAATATTTTTCCACTTGTTTACTTGCTCTCTTATTTCCTTGTACAGTGGTTTGTAGTCCTCCTTGAAAAGCTCTTTCACATCCCTTGTTAGCTCTATTCCTAGGTATTTTCTTCTGTTTATAGCGATGTGAATGGGAGTTCATTCATGATTTGGCTCCCTGCTTGTCTGCTGTTGGTATGAATGAATGCTTGTGAGTTTTGCACATTGATTTTGTATCTGGGGACTTTGCTGAAGTTGCTTATTAGTTTGAGGAGTTTTGGGGCTGAGATGATGGGGTTTTCTAAATATAAAATCATGTTGTCTGCAAAAAGAGACAATTTGACTTCCTCTCTTCCTATTTGAATATGCTTTATTTCCTTCTCTTGCCTGATTGCCCTGGCTAGAACATCCAATACTATGTTGAATAGGAGTGGTGAGAGAGGGCATCCTTGTCTTGTATCAGTTTTCAAAGGGAATGCATCCAGCTTTTGCCCATTCAATATGATATTGGCTGTGGTTTTGTCATAAATAGCTCTTATTATTTTGAGAAATGTTCCATCAATACTTAGTTTATTGAGAGTTTTTAACAGAAAGGATGTTGAATTTTATCAAAGGCTTTTTCTGCATCTATTGAGATAATTATGTGGTTTTTATCTTTGGTTCTGTTTATACAATGGATTACATTTATTGATTTGCATATGTTGAACTAGCCTTGCATCCCCAGGATGAAGCTGACTTGATCATAGTGGATAAGTTTTTTGATGTGCTGCTGGATTCGGTTTGCCAGTATTTTACTCAGAATTTTTACATTAATGTTCATCAGGGATATTGGCCTGAAGTTTTCTTTTTTTGTTGTGTCTTTTACCAGTTTTGGTATCAGGATAATGCTGGCTTCATAAAATGATTCAGGGAAGATTTCCTTCTTTTCAATTCTTTGGAATAGTTTCAGAAAGAATGGTACCAGCTCCTCTTTGTACCTCTGGTAGAATTTGGCTGTGAATCAATCTGGTCCTAGGGTTTTTTGGTTGGTAGGCTAGTAATTGCTGCCTCAATTTCAGAACTTGTTATTGGTCCATTCAGGGATTTGACTTCTTCCTGGTTTAGTCTTGGGAGGGTGTATGTGTCCAGAAATTTATCCATTTCCTCTAGATTTTCCAGTTTATTTGCATAGAGGTGTTTATAGTATTTTTTGATGGTAGTTTGTATTTCTGTGGGGTCTGTGGTGACATCTCACTTATCATTTTTTATTGTGTCTATTTGATCTCTCTTTTCTTTTTTATTAGTTTAGCTAATGGTAATTTTGTTAATTATTTCAAAAAAACAAGCTTCTGGATTCATTGATTTTTTTGGAGCGTTTTTCGTGTCTCTATCTCCTTTAATTCTGTTCTGATCTTAGTTTTTTCTTGTCTTCTGCCAGCTTTTGGATTAGTTTGCTCCTGACTCTCTAGGTATCTTAATTGTGATGTTAGGGTGTTGATTTGAGATCTTTCTAGCTTTCTGATATGTCCATTTAGTGTTATAAATTTCCCTCTTAACACTGCTTTAGCTGTGTCCCAGATTCTGGTATGTTGTCTCTTTGTTCTCATTGGTTTCAAATAACTTCTTTATTTATGCATTAATTTCATTATTTACCCAGGAGTTACTCAGGAGCAGGTTGTTCAATTTCCATGTAATTTTGTGGTTTTGAGTGAGTTTCTTAATCCTGAGTTGTAATTTGATTGCACTGTGGTCTGAGAGACTTTTTGTTATGATTTTAGTTCTTTTGCCTTTACTGAGGAGTGTTTTACTTCCAATTATGTTGTTGATTTTTGAATAAGTGCCATCTGGCACTGAGAAGAATGTATAGTCTGTTGATTTGGAGTGGAGAGTTCTGTAGATTGCAATTAGGTCCACTTGATCCAGAGCTGAGTTCAAGTCCTGAATATCCTTGTTAATTTTCTGTCTCATTGATCTGTCTAATTTTGACAGTGGGGTGTTAAAGTCTCCTACTCTTATTGTCTGGAAATCTAATTATCTTTGTAGGCCTCTAAGAACTTGTTTTATAAATCTGGGTGTTCCTGTATTGCATGCATATATATTTAGAATAGGTAGCTCTTCTTGTTGAATTGTTCCCTTAACCATTGTGTAATGCCCTTTTGGTCTTTTTTGATCTTTGTTTGTTTAAAGTCTGTTTTATAAGATATTAGGATTGTAGTTTCTGCTTTATTTTATTGTATTTTATTTTGCTTTTCATTTGCTTGGTAAATATTCCTCCATCCTTTTATTTTGAGCCTATGGGTGTCTTTGCACCTGAGATGGTCTCCTTAATACAGCACACCGATGAGTGTTGACTCTTTATCCAATTTGCCAGTCTGTGTCTTTTAATTGGGGCATTTAGCCCATTTACATTTAATGTTAGTATTGTTATATGTGAATTTCATCCTGTCGTCATGATGCTATCTGGTTATTTTGCACACTAGTTGATGCAGTTTCTTCAAAGTGTCATTGGTCTTTAAAAGTTGGTGTGTTTTGCAGTGACTGATGCTGGTTTTTCCTTTCCATATTTAGTGCTTCTTTCAGTAGCTTTTGCAACGCAGGCTTAGTGGTATGAAATTCCTCAGCATTTGCTTGTCTGGAAAGGATTTTATTTCTCCTTGGCTTATGAAGCTTAGTTCGGCTGGATATGAAATTCTGGGTTGAAAATTATTTTCTTTAAGAATGTTGAATATTGGCCCCCAATCTTTTCTGGCTTTAGAGTTTCTGCTGAGAGGTCCTTTGTTAGTCTGATGGGTTCCCTTTGTAGGTGACCTGGCCTTTCTGTCCGGCTGCCCTTAACATTTTTCCTTCATTTCAACCTTGGAGAATCTAATGATCATGTGTTTTGGGATTGATGTTCTTGTGAAGTACTTAGTGGTGTCTCTGTATTTTCTGAATTTGCATGTTGGTCTGTCTTGCTAGGCTGGGTAAGTTCTTCTGGATAATATCCTAAAGTGTGTTTTCCAGCTTGTTTCCATTCTCCTTGTCTCCTCCAGGCACTCCAATCAATTTTAGGTTCAGTCTCTTTTATGAAGTCCCATATTTCTTGGAGAATTTGTTCATTCCTTTTCATTCTTTTTTCTCTAATCTTGTCTGCATGCCTTATTTCAGCAAGGTGGTCTTCAAATTCTGATATCCTTTCTTCTCCTTTGTTGATTTGGCTATTGATACTTGTGCATGCTTCATGAAGTTCTTGTGCTATGTTTTTCAGCTCTGTCAGGTCGTTTATGTTCCTCTCTAAATCGGTTATTCCAGCTAGCAATTCCTCTAACCTTTTATCAATGTTCTTAGCTTCTCTGCATTGGGATAGAACATGCTTCTTTAGCTTAGTGTAGTTTTTTATTACCCATCTTCTGAAGCCTACCTCTGTCAATCCATCCATCTAATCCTTTATCCAGTTCTGTGCCCTCATGGAGAGACGTTGCAATCATTTGGAGGAGAAAAAGCACTTTGGCCTTTTGGGTTTTCAGCATTTTTTCATTGACTCTTTCTTATCTTCATGTTTGTCTAATTTCAGTCTTTGAGGCTGCTGACCCTTGGATGGAGTTTTTGTGGGGGGTTTTGTGTTGTTGTTGATGATGCTGTTGTTGTCACTTTCTGATTGTTTGCTTTTCTTTCAATAGTGAGGTCCGACTTCTGTAGGCCTGCTGCAGTTTGCTGGGGGTTCACTTCAGGCCCCATTCATCTGATTTGCTCCTGTGCCTGGAGATGTCACTCAAGGAGTCTGGAGAAAAGCAAAGATGAGTACCTCCTCTTTTTTCTGGGATATCTGACCTTGAGGGGCACCACCCTGATGCCAGTAGGATCACTCCTATATAGGGTGTCTGACAACCCCTGTTGGAGGATATCATTCAGTTGAATGGTAAAGGGAACAGGACCAATTTAATGAAGCACTTTGTCCCTTGGTGGAGGGGGTGTGCTTTGCTGGGGGGGAACACACTCATCTGGGCTGCCCAGATTCCTCAGAACTACCTGGAGGAAATGCTAAGTCTCCTGGTCCATAGAGACTGTAGCTACCCCTCGCCCTAGTGGCTCAGCCCCAGGGAGATCCAGGCTCTGTCTCTGAGCCTCTGGATGGAGTTATTGGAGTTCCTGCAGAAAAGCCTCACACACCGAGGAAGAATGAATCAGGGTCTAGCCTGAAGAGGCATTCTGGCTGCAGTCTGCCACACCAGTGTGTTGAGCTGTGGAGGACAGTCTCGGGACCAAGCTGTCCAGCCTCCCTGGTTCCAGCAGAGGAAATGCACAGCCTGGAGCTATGGAGATAGATATCACCCTTCCCCTGCCCAGATTGCTCAGTGTGTTAGGCAGTTGTGAGTCCCAGTGCTGACTGCTGCCCCTCCCACAAGGAGCTCAAATGGCTTAGACAGCAAGCAGCTGCAGCTGTCAATCATCCTCCCACCGGGGTCCCAGTAGGCTTAAGCAGATTCCAGCTGAGAGGCTGTTGAGAATCTGAGCAGCTCTGGGGTTTGAACGCTAGGCCCCGGTGGCATGGGATCGCTAGTGGGATCTTCCGATCCATGGGTTGCACAGTTCCATGGAAGAAGCACAGTTTCCCCAGGTGGGTAGCATGCTCACTCACCACCTCCCTTGGTCGGAGGGTGGAGACTCCCCTGTCCCATGTGGCTCTCAGGTGGGCTACTGCACCACACTGCTCTTCCTTCCTCTCTGTGTATCACGCCAGCTTCCTAGTCAGTTCTGATGAGAGAACATGGATACCTTGCTGGTGAAGGATTCACAAGCTTATTATGGTTCTTTTGGATGGGAGCCTCTGATCGCCACTGTTTCTAGCTGGCCATCTTTGTCCCACCACCTGTTATTTTTTTTTTAATATGTCATAACTTTTTATCCCTTATTTCCTCCCTCACTGTTTTCTTTTACACTTAGCTGGGTTTTGTAGTGACACGTTTTTATGCATTTCTCATATTCTTTTGTGTATATCCTATAGATATTTTCTCTGTGGTTACCATGGGAATGACATGTAATAACCTAAAGTTATAACAATCTATTTTAATCTGATATCAATTTGACTTCAAGTACATAACAAACTCTATACCTTTACAGCTCTGCCACCCCTTACACTTTATGTTATTAATGTCATCTATTATATCTATATATAGTATACATATTAATATATATTTAAAATTATTTTTATATCTTTAGTCCTGTAGAGGAATAAAAAGTATAAGTTTTAGTCAAAATTATAATTCATGTTTTTATATTTGTCCATATATTAACCTTTACCAGATAACTTTATATTTTCATATGATTTCGAGTTACTGTCTAGCAACCTTTCATTTCAACTTGAAGGGTAACCCTTAGCATTTCTTGCAGTGCAGATCCAGTCATCACAAATTCCCTTAGCTTTTGTTTATTTGGGTATGTCTTACTTTCTCACTCATTTTTAAAGCACAGAATTGTCATTCGACCATTTTTTTTTTAGGCATTTTAAATATAGCACTTCACTGCCTTCTGGCCTAAAAAATTCTGTTGAGAAATCCACTGATAATCTTATGAAGGATTTATTGATCATGGGCCACTTTTCTTTTTCAAAATTCTCTCTGTCTTCAGATTTGGAGAGTTTGATTATAATATGTCTCAGTGTGGATCACTTTGATTTTATCCTACTTAGAGTTTATTGAGCTCCGTACATTTGTATATCCATGTCTTTTTTCAAATTTGGGAAGTTTTCTGCCGTTATTTCTTCAAATAATCTCTCTGCCTGTTTCTATTCTCCTTTTTGAACTCCTATAACATTTGTTTGTCTGCTTAATGGTGTTCTGTAAGTCCCTTAGACTCTGTTTACTCATCTTCATTTTTTTTTCTTTTTGCTTACAGCTCCTAGAATCTCTATTTGGTTCTTTTTTTTTTTTTCTTTTTGACAAGGTCTTACTTTACAACCCAGGCTGGAGTGCAGTTGTGTGATCACAACTTGACCAACCAGGCTCAAGCAATCCACTCCAGCCTCCAGAGTAGCTGGGACTACAGGTGAATACCACCACTCCCAGCTAATGTTTTTATTTTTTGTAGAGATGGAATCTCACTATGTTGCCCAGGCTGGTCTTGAACTCCTGAGCTCAAGCAATCTGCTTACCTTGGCCTCCAAAAGTGTTGTGGCTGCAGGTGCAAGCCACAGTGCCTAGCCTGATTCATTTTTTTTTAATTACCTGTTATCTCTTTGCTGATATTCTCATTTTGTTCATATATGGTTTTTCTGATTTTCTTTAGTTCTTTGCCTATGTTTTCTTTTTGCTCGTTTAGCATATTTGAGACAGTTGTTTAAAGTCTTTGTCTTTTAGCATATTTGAGACAGTTGTTTAAAGTAATTCCAAAATCTGTTTTTCTTCAGGGATAGTTTTCCACAGATTTATTTTCTTTCTATCAGTGGGCCATGCTTTCCTAATTCTTCGTAGGCCTTGTGTTCTTTTATTAAAAATTGGGCACTTGAAAAAAAGAGACACCCCTCTCATCTTTTCAGACTGGCACCTTGCAGAAAGATACCTTTGCTAATACATTGTGTGAAGTCTTAAGATTTCTAGACACAGTTTCTGGGCATGTATCTTTCACGGACCTGTGTATGTGCTTTTCCTCAGCTTCTTGGTATACAAAGCTTTTTTTCTTGTTCTGTTTTTAAAATTATTTTTAAACTTTAAGGTGTGAAATACATGTGTAGAATGTGCAGGTTTGTTACATAGGTATACACATACCATGGTGGTTTGCTGCACCCATCAACCTCTCATCTACATTAAGTATTTCGTCTAATGCTATCCCTCCCCCAACCCCTCATCCCCTGACAGGCCCTGGTGTGTGATGTTCACCTCCCTGTGTCCATGTGTTTTCACTGTTCAGCTCCCACTTATGAGTGAGAACATGTGGTATTTGGTTTTCTGTTCCTGTGTTAGTTTGCTGAGAAATGCTATGGTTGGATAGTATTCCATGGTGTATATGTGCCACATTTTCTTTATCCATTCTATCATTAATGGGCATTTGATTTGGTTCCAAGTCTTTGCTATAGTGAACAGTGCTGCAATAAACATACATGTGTATGTGTCTTAATAGCAGAAAGGTTTATAATCCTTTGGGTATATACCCAGTAATGGGATTGCTGAGTCAAATGGTATTTCTGGTTGTAGATCCTTGAGAAATTGCCACACTGTCTTCCACAATAATTGAACGAATTTACACTCCCACCGACAGTGGTGGAATCTGTTTCCTGACTTTTTAATGATCACCATTCTAACTGGTATGAGATGGTGTTTCATTGTGGTTTTGATTTGCATTTCTCTAATGACCAGTGATGATGAGCTTTTTCTCATATGTTTGTTGGCCACATAAAGTCTTCTTTTGAGAAGTGTCTGTTCATATCCTTTGCCCAATTATTGATGGGTTTTTTTTTGTAAATTTGTTTAAGTTATTTCTATATTCTGGATATTAGCCCTTTGTCAGATGGATAGATTGCAAAAATTTTCTCCCATTCTGTAGGTTGCCTATTCACTCTGATGATAGTTTCTTTTGCTGTGCAGAAGCTCTATAGTTTAATTAGATACCATTTATCAATTTTGTCTTTTGTTGCCATTGCTTTTGGTATTTTAGTCATGAAGTCCTCGTCCATGCCTATGTCCTGAATGATATTGCCTAGGTTTTGTTCTAGAGTTTTTATGGTTTTAGGTCTTATGTTTAAGTCTTTAATCCATCTTGAGTTAATTTTTGTATAAGGTGTAAGGAAGGGATCCAGTTTCAGTTTCCTGCATATGGCTAGCCAGTTTTCCCAACACCATTTATTAAATAGGGAATGCTTTCCCCATTGCTTGTTTTTGTCAGGTTTGCCAAAGATCAGATGGTTGTACATGTGTGGCATTATTTCTGAGGTCTCTGTTCTGTTCCATTGTTCTATATCTCTGTTTTGGTACCAGTACCATGCTGTTTTGGTTACTGTAACCTTGTAGTACAGTTTGACGTCAGGTAGCATGATGCCTCCAGCTTTGTTCTTTTTGCTTAGGATTGTCTTAGCTATACGGGCTCTTTTTTGTTTCCATATGAAACTTAAAGTTTTTTCTAATTCTGTGAAGAAAGTCAATGGTAGCTTGATGGAGCTAGCATTGAATCTATAAATTACTTTTGGCAGTAGGGCCATTTTCATGATATTGATTCTTCCTATTGATGAGAATGGAATCTTTTTCCATTTGTTTGTGTCCTCTCTTATTTCCTTGAGCAGTGATTTGTAGTTCTCCTTGAAGAAGTCCTTCATATCCCTTGTAAGTTGTATTCCTTGGTATTTTATTCTCTTTGTAGCAATTGTGAATGGGAGTTCACTCATGATTTGGCTCTCTGTTTGTCAGTTATTGGTGTATAGGAATGCTTGTGATTTTTGCACATTCATTTTGTATCCTGAGACTTTGCTTAAGTTGTTAATCAGCTTAAGGAGATTTGGGCCTGAGACGATGGGGTTTTGTAAATATACAATCACGTCATCTGCAAACAGAGACAATTTGACTATCTCTTTTCCTAACCAAATACCCTTTATTTCTTTCTCTTGCCTGATTGCACTGGCTAGACCTTCAAATCATATGTTGAATAGGAATGGTGAGAGTGGGCATCCTTGTCTTGTGCTAGTTTTCAAAGAGAATGCTTCCAGCTTTTGCCCATTTAGTATGATATTGGCTGTGGGTTTGTCATAAATAGCTCTTGCTATTTTGAGATATATTTCATCGATACCTAGTTTGTTGAGAGTTTTTAGCATGAAGGATATTGATTTTTATCAAAGGCCTTTTCGGCATCTATTGAGATAATTATGGGGTTTTTGTCATTGGTTCTGTTTATGTGATGGATTACGTTTAGTGATTTGTGTATGTTGAACCAGCCTTGCATCCCAGGGATGAAGCCATCTTGATCGTGATGGATAAGCTTTTTGATGTGCTGCTGGATTTGGTTTGCCAGTATTTTATTGAGGATTTTTGCATCAATATTCATCAGGAATATTGGCCTGAAATTTTCTTTTTTTGTTGTGTTTCTGCCAGGTTTTGGTATCAGGATGATGCTGGCCTCATAAAATGAGTTGAGGAGGAGTCCCTCTTTTTCTATTGTCTGGAATAGTTTCAGAAGTAATGGTACCAGCTCCTCTTTGTTCCTCTGGTAGAATTCGGCTGTGAATCCATCTGGTCTTGGATTTTTCTTTGTTGGTAGGCTATTAATTACTGCCTCAATTTCAGAACTTGTTATTGGTATATTCAGGGATTCCACTTCTTTGCAGTTTAGTCTTGGAATGGTGTATGTGTCCAGGAATTTATTCACTTCTTCTAGATTTTCTAGTTTATTTGCATAGAGATGTTTATATTATTCTCTGTTGGTAGTTTGCATTTCTGCGGGATCAGTGGTGATATCCCTTTTATCATTTTTATTGTGTGTACTTGATTCTTCTCTCTTTTCTTCTGTATTAGTCTGGCTTGCAGTCTATTTTATTAATCTTTTCAAAAAACCAGGTCCTGGATTCATTGATTTCTTGAAGGGTTTTTCATGTCTGTATCTCCTTCAGTTCTGCTCTGATCTTAGTTATTTCTTGTCTTCTGCTAGCTTTTGAATTCATTTGCTCTTGCTTCTCTAGTTCTTTTAAGTGTGATGTCAGGGTGTCGATTTTAGATCTTTCCTGCTTTATCCTGTGGGCATTTAATGTTATAAATTTCCCTCTAAAAACTGCTTTAGCTGTGTCCCAGAGATTCTGGTATGTTGTGTCTTTGTTCTCATCAGTTTCAAAGAACTTATTTATTTCTTTCTTAATTTTGTTATTTACCCAGTAGTCATTCAGGAGCAGGTTGTTCAGTTTCCCTGTAGTTGTGTGGTTTTGAGTGAGTTTCTTAATCTTGAGTTCTAATTTGATTGCACTCTTGTCTGAGAGACTGTTTGTTATGATTTCCATTCTTTTGCATTTGCTGAGGAGTGTTTTACTTCTAATTATGTGGTCAATTTTAGAATAAGTGTGATGTGGTGTTGAGAAGAATGTGTATTCTGTTGATTTGGGGTAGAGAGTTCTGTAGATGTCTATTAGGTTTGCTTGCTCCAGAGCTGAGTTCAAGTCCTAAATATCCTTGTTAATTTTCTGTCTCATTGATCTATCTAATATTGACAGTGAGGTGTTAAATTCTCCCACTATTATTGTGTTGGAGTCTAAGTCTCTTTGTAGGTCTCTAAGAACTTGTTTTATGAATCTGGGTGCTCCTGTATTGGGTGCATATATATTTAGGGTAGTTAGTTCTTCTTGTTGCATTGATCCCTTTACCATTATGTAATGCCCTTTTTTGTCTCATTTGATCTTTGTTGGTTTAAAGTCTGTTTTATCAGAGACTAGGATTGCAACCTCTGCTTTTTTTGCTTTCCAATTTGCTTGGTAAATCTTCCCTCATTCATTTATTTTGAACCTATGTGTCTTTACACTTGAGATGGGTCTCCTGAATAGAGCACATCAATGGGTCTTCACTCTTTATCCAATTTGCCAGTCTGTGTCTTTTAATTGGGACATTTAGCCCATTTACATTTAAGGTTAATATTGTTATGTGTGAATTTGATCCAGTTGTTATGACGCTAACTGGTTATTTTGCCCATTAATTGATGCAGTTTCTTGGTGTCGATGGTCTTTATAATTCAGTATGTTTTTGCAGTGGCTGGTACCAGTTTTTCCTTTCCATATTTCGTGCTTCCTTCAGTAGTTATTGTAAGGCAGGCCTGGTGGTTACAAAATCTCTCGACATTTGCTTGTCTGTAAAGGATGTTATTTCTCCTTTGCTTATGAAGCTTAGTTTGGGTGGATATGAAATTCCAGGCTGAAAATTCTTTTCTTTAAGAATGTTGAATATTGCCCCCTACTGTCTTCTTGCTTGCAGAGTTTCTGCAGAGAGATCTGCTATTAGTCTGATGGACTTCCCTTGGTTGGTAATTAGATCTTTCTTACTGGCTGTCCTTAACATTTTTTCCTTCATTTCAACCTTGGTAAATCTGACAGTTATGTCTTGGAGTTGCTGTTTTCGAGGAGTATCTTTGTGGTGTTCTTTGTATTTCCTGAATTTGAATATTGGCCTGTCTTGCTCAGTTGAGGAAGTTCTCCTGGATAATATCCTGATGAATGTTTTGCAACTTAGTTCCATTCTCCCTGTCACTTTCAGGTACACCAATCAAAAATCGGATTGGTCTTTTCACATAGTCCCATATTTCTTGGAGGCTTTGTTTGTTCCTTTTTATTCTTTTTTCTCTAATCCTGTCTTCATGCTTTGTTTCATTAAGTTGATCTTCAATCTCTAATGTCCTTTCTTCCACTTGATCGATTTGGCTATTGATACTTGTGTATCCCTCATGAAGTTCTCGTGCTGTGTTTTTCAGCTCCATCAGGTCATTTATGTTCTTCTCTAAACTGGTTATTCTAGTTAGCAATTCCTCTAACCTTTTTTCAAGGTTCTCAGCTTCCTTGCCTTGAGTTAGAACATGCTCTTTAGCTCAGAGGAGTTTGTTATTAGCCACCTTCTGAAGCCTACTTCTGTCAATTCATCAAACTCATTCTCCATCCAGTTTTGTTCCCTTGCTGGCAAAGAGTTGTGATTCTTTGGAGGAGAAGAGGCGTTATAGTTTTTGGAATTTTCAGCTTTTTTCTGCTGGTTTTTCCTCATCTTTGTGGATTTATCTACCTTTGTTCTTTGATGTTGGTGACCTTTGAATGGGGTTTCTGTGTGGACATCCTTTTTGTTGATGTTGATGCTATTTCTTTCTCTTTGTTAGTTTTCCTTCTGATAGTCAGGCCCCTCTGGTGCAGGTCTGCTGGAGTTTGCTGGAGGTCCACTCCAGACACTGTTTGCCTGGGTATCACCAGTGGAGGCTGCAGAACAGCAAAGATTACTGCCTGTTTCTTCCTCTGGAAGCTTTGTCCCAGAGTGGCACCCACTCGGTGCCAGCCAGAGCTCTCCTGTATGAGGTGTCTGTTGACCCCTGCTGGTAGGTGTCTCCCAGTTAAGATGCACAGGGGTCAGGTACCTACTTGAGGAGGCAATCTGTCCTTTAGCAGAGCTCAAGTGCTGTGCTGGGAGATCCACTGCTCTCTTCAGAGCTGGCAGGCAGGACCGTTTAGGTCTGCTGAAGCTGCACCCACAGCCACCCCTTCCCCCAGGTGCTCTGTTCCAGGGAGATGGGAGTTTTATCTATAAGCCCCTGACTGGGGCTGATGCTTTTCTTTCAGAGATGTCCTACCCAGAGAGAAGGAATATAAAGAGGCTATCTGGCTGCAGCAGCTTTGCAGAGCTGTGGTGGGCTCCGCCCAGTTGGAACTTCTTGGTGACTTTGTTTCCAGTGTGAAGGGAAAACCACCTACTCAAGCCTCAATAAAGGCAGACCCCCCTCCCCCGCACCAGGTCATCTTCAGACTGCTGTGCTGACAGCAAGAATTTCAAGCCAGTGGATCTTAGCTTGCTGTGCTCCATGGGGGTGGGATCTACTGAGCTAGACCACTCGGCTCCCTGGCTTCAGCCTCCTTTCCAGGAGAGTGAATTGTTCTGTCTCACTGGTGTTCCAGGTGCCACTGGGGTATGAAAAAATACTCTTGCAACTAGCTTGATGTCTGCACAAATGGCGCCCAGTGTTTTGCTTAAATCCCAGACCCCTAGTGGTATAGGCACCCAAGGGAATCTCCTGGTCTGTGGGTTGTGAAGACCATGGGATAAGCGTAGTATCTGGGCCAGAGTGCACCATTCCTCATGGCACATCCCCTCACGGCTTCCCTTGGCTTGGGGAGGGAGTTTCCTGACCCCTTGCACTTCCTGGGTGAGGCAACACCCCACCCTGCTTCAGCTCACCCTCCATAGGCTGCACCCACTGTCTAACCAGTCCCAATGAGATGAGCTAGGTACCTCAGTTGGAAATGCAGAAATCACCCATCTTCTGCATTGATCTCACTGGAAGCTGCAGACCAGGGCTGTTGCTGTTTGACCATCTTGCCAGCCACCCCCACAAAGCTTTTAAACATCTTATTTCCCTAAGAGTTTTACCCCTGCTTCTTCTTGGGCCTTAACTGTTCTGTTGTATTACTGTGCCTGTACTTTTTTGCTTCTGGAAATCTATGGTTCTGTCATCTCTTGTGGTTTCCAGGAGCCATGCATGCTACTTTCCTTAGTATTTTCTAGTCTGAGATTTGAGCTAGGTTACCTGGAGACCAATCTCACAGACAGCCTTCAGGCAGGTTATAAAGTTGAAAATTTGGTCTGCTCTGCATTCTCCAGTTCATGGAAGGGAACTGGGAATCTGGTCACTGTTTTCACCAAACTATGCCATGCCATGGAGGGGGTAGGGCAATGGGAAGTAAAAATGCCACGAAATTTTAATGTTTTAATGTGGCTTTTTCTGTATTAGTCATTTGCTTGATAACTATAGATCTTTGATTTTAAGAGCTGCTATAAAGTTAGTTTAGTCAGTTATCTAGTTGTTTTTTTTTTTTAATACTATTTCTGTAGAATAGAAGCCTTGAGCTTCCCTCTGCCATTTTGTTGATGTCACTCCCAAGTCTGGTTTATGTAAGTTTTTTAAATGCATATTCTGTTCAGTAGGGCTGGAGTGGGATCTGAAAATATGCATTTTTATAATTTCCTAGGGGGTTCTGCTGTGTAGCCAGATTATAAACCTCTGTTTTGGAGAGTAGACATTTATTACAATAGTTTCAAATCAGTACAAGACCAAATGTCAGCCCTGGGCCTAAATGGAATTAGTAGGCACAGGCACAATATATAGGCATTATGAAGAGAAGAGCATTTATGCAAGCACCTACAACATACCCTTTCAGAAATCTCTTCCACAACTTGTGTGGATCTCTGGGGTCTATATCCTTAACAGAAGTAACTATGATTCAGAGGGCTACTTTGTGAGGAATATGTGTTAACTGAGGAATAGCACTTATGAGAGGAAAAGCCTCTGTCTGGCAGTTAAAGGAAAAAACTAAAAAATCCTAGTAAAGACCAAATTCTAGCTGGAGCAGCTCTGGCTCAGTAGTGCCTAGTATCAGCATATGAAAAGAGCAGTTGTGGTGGTGTTAAGGCTCTTAACTTCATTGATCTGAGGAAACATGGTCAGTGGAGAAGGTAGCAACTGCCCTAGAAGCCTGGAGGTATAAGGGAATGACAGTCTCAATGGCATACAATGGACCAAATATGGTGGTCTTAAGTCAAGCAGCAGCAGTGGCCCTGACTGTGGTAGCTTCTGAGCAATCTTTTCTTTAGCAGTGTTAAGATGGATTTAATCTTTGCAGATACATTAGAAGTGGCTTTAAAACTTGTTTTAGGTGAAACTTGGCTGATAGGGGCTGTATCCTTTCAGTGAAATATGGATTTTTGCAAGAAAAAGTAAGAACTGAGCCTCATTATTTTTTATTATAACAAGGAACATTTCCTTAGACAAATGCTACATTGTTAGAAATTATAAATGCAAACAACTCCCACATAATCCTTTTGGTTAGCTTCTGTATTATTAACTGATTGCTTTGATGTGCGTGTGTGTGTGTGTGTGTGTGTGTGTGTGTGTGAGAGAGAGAGAGAGAGGGACAAAGAGAGAGAGACAGTCAGACAGAGAGAGAGAGAGAGAAGATTGTTCCATGCTTTAGAATCCTTTCTGTGCTAAATATGCATATAATCTGTTCTCTGGTTAGCAGCTGTGCATGCCATGTGCAAGGCCTCTTGTTGCTGGCTTTGTTTGCCCTGCTCACTGCACAAAGTGATGGAAAATGAAATTATTTACTATGGTAACCCTGTCTCTATTATGGTTAAGTCATTTGCATAAGAAGCATAAGACTGGGACATATCATCAAGTGTTTGTGACATCTCTTTATATGGAGATTTGTTTTAAAGAAAGAAGAAACAATTGCTTTAGCTTTGTAAGATTTTCTGTATGGCTAGAGATAGAAAGGTGAACTAAATGCCCTCACAAAGTCCATATTACCATTTAAAGCCTTTCATTTTATACGCTTGGAAAATCACTCGTATACTCATTTGCATGGATCTACATAAATAATAAATCTCTCTCTGCTTTTGTGTAAGCACTGATTGTGCTGCTCACTCCAGAGTGTGTTTGGACCCAGAGAGGTCCAGGTTAACCTCCCAAAAACTACCATGCTGCAGCTTCGGTGTTAGCCCTACTTGTTATGTACTTACTATGTCTTGGCAGACAGCAAGTTTTCTCTACCATTTCCAACATTTGTACAGAGCTTTATCAAAACATTTATCCTGAGGTAAGGGCCCCTTTTGGCAGAAAGTCAAACGTCACTTTTTAAACAATAAGAACTAAGACCTTTCCAATACCATCTTCCACCTCCACCTCCGCCAACCCCAAAACCACAGGCTATCTTAGATTGATTGTAAGGTGTTTGTATTGGGTTAGCTAGTGGTTACAAGCAAAGGCTGGGGAAGCAAGCAAAGAGATGCAGGTTTTGAACAAATTGTCCTTCAATTGAACTGAAACTGTGATAGGTTAAACCCATCTTAAAGCACAACTAAGCGTGTGTGAGGAGGGGTGGGGGTTAGCAGAGAATTAGAGTATCCCCTGATACACATAATTTAAGCTAGGTGTGGCTAGCTTTAGATTCAAACCAGATTAATGAATGAATGACAAGTTCCAATAGTTCTTGTTACTTGTGATAATGCCCTTTCCTCAAAAAACAGAGGAATTTTAAACCTTATGATAGTGTCAAAATGATACATAATCAGTAGAAACAATACTTCAAGTACTCATACAACCATTCTGCTTTTCACTTTCAGTACGTTATTCAATAAATTACATAAGATATTCAACACTTTGTAACTTTGCATTAGATGATTTTGCCTAGTTGTAGGCTAATGTAAGTGTTCTGAGCATGTTTAAGTTACGTTTGGCTAAGCTATCATGTTCAGTAGGTTAAGTGTATTAAAAGCATTTTCAACTTAGTATATTTTCAACTTACAAAGAGTTTATTGGGACATAACCCCATAGTGAGTCCAAGAGCATCTATACAATACTACTGAATATAGTAACTCCTGGCCTCACTTGCTTGCCTTATACAAGGTAATAGGAACAGCTAAGAGCTGTTACCCTACGAATCTCCCAGATGACAATTTGTGATTATGGGTATAATTAAAGGAGATTGATTTGAGCCAACTATATCACCTTGGTAAAGTTTATGGGGAAAATTCAAAATAGTTTTATTAAGTTTAAAATGAAACCACAGCATTACTAACTCCTGTTGGAGTTAACTTGTGTTGGAATTATTAACTTTATTGTTTTAATTGTCTTCTTTATCTCTACAACTTCTTATAAATATATACTTGCTTACTTCTCAGGTTGCAGTGTAAGGTGGAAGAGAATGGATTTGGAAGCACTTTGAACTCTCAGGAGGAAAAGTGCTTAATAAATATAAAATATTATGTATTTATTACCTCATTTTTATCTGTCAGAAAATTTTGCTTGTGAATGGAATTAATCTTGGAGGAAGACTACATTAACATCTGAGGCTATAGATCTCTCTTCTCATCTTTTGATGTTGTCAATTCCTTTTTATTTTTATTTTTAAAAATTTTATTTCTGTGCGTACCCACTGGCATGCATGCAAATATGAACCTGAAGCTGCCCCACCAGCATGCACACATGCGGGGGCCCATCACCACCCTGCTGGAGTATTTTTGCCAGTAGCCTCATGGTAGTGTTGGTGCCAGTGAACTGGGGACCCCTTGGCCTCCCCAGCACAGTGGTGCTTAAACTCATGGGGCCAGACAACAAAACTCTAGGCCTGGTCACAGCCCTCTACCCAGGGTTAGAACATTCAGTCCAGGAGTGCTGAGCTGAGCCTTAGGCCACTAAAATAATACAGAAAGGAAGCCAATGGACTACACTCAACTTGTGCCACAGTCAAACCCTCAATAGTATCAAATAAAATGAAAGCAAAAAAGCCCATCCAAAAGACAGCAATATCAAAGATCAAAGGAACATCAGCCCACACAGATGAGAAAGAACTAGTGCACGAACTCTGGCAACTCTAAAAGCATGAGCTTTTACCTTCTTACCTCCAAACTACCACATTAGCTCCCTAGCAATGATTCTTTTTTTTTTTTTTCTTCTTGTGAACTCCAATTTTCTTTTTTTTTTCTGTTTATTATTATTATTATTATTATTATTATAATACTTTAGGCTCTATGGTACATGTGCGCAACGTGCAGGTAAGTTACATATGTATACATGTGCCATGCTGGTGCGCTGCACCCACCAACTCGTCATCTAGCATTAGGTATATCTCCCAATGCTATCCCTCCCCCCTCCCCCCACCCCACAACAGTCCCCGAAGTGTGATGTTCCCCTTCCTGTGTCCATGTGTTCTCATTGTTCAATTCCCACCTATGAGTGAGAATATGCGGTGCTTGGTTTTTTGTTCTTGCGATAGTTTACTGAGAATGATGATTTCCAATTTCATCCATGTCCCTACAAAGGACATGAACTCATCATTTTTTATGGCTGCATAGTATTCCATGGTGTATATGTGCCACATTTTCTTAATCCAGTCTATCATTGTTGGACATTTGGGTTGGTTCCAAGTCTTTGCTATTGTGAATAATGCCGCAATAAACATATGTGTGCATGTGTCTTTATAGCAGTGTGATTTATAGTCCTTTGGGTATATACCCAGTAATGGGATGGCTGGGTCAAATGGAATTTCTAGTTCTAGATCCCTGAGGAATCGCCACACTGACTTCCACAATGGTTGAACTAGTTTACAGTCCCACCAACAGTGTAAAAGTGTTCCTATTTCTCCACATCCTCTCCAGCACCTGTTGTTTCCTGACTTTTTAATGATTGCCATTCTAACTGGTGTGAGATGGTATCTCATTGTGGTTTTGATTTGCATTTCTCTGATGGCCAGTGATGGTGAGCATTTTTTCATGTGTTTTTTGGCTGCATAAATGTCTTCTTTTGAGAAGTGTCTGTTCATGTCCTTCGCCCACTTTTTGATGGGGTTGTTTGTTTTTTTCTTGTAAATTTGTTGAAGTTCATTCAGCAAAGTCTCAGGATACAAAATCAATGTACAAAAATCACAAGCATTCTTATACATTAATAACAGACAAACAGAGAGCCAAATCATGAGTGAACTCCCATTCACAATTGCTTCAAAGAGAATAAAATACCTAGGAATCCAACTTACAAGGGATGTGAAGGACCTCTTCAAGGAGGACTACAAACCACTGCTCAAGGAAATAAAAGAGGATACAAAGAAATGGAAGAACATTCCATGCTCATGGGTAGGAAGAATCAATATCATGAAAATGGCCATCCTTCCCAAGGTAATTTACAGATTCAATGCCATCCCCATCAAGTTACCAATGACTTTCTTCACAGAATTGGAAAAAACTACTTTAAAGTTCATATGGAACCAAAAAAGAGCCCGCATCGCCAAGTCAATCCTAAGCCAAAAGAACAAAGCTGGAGGCATCACGCTACCTGACTTCAAGCTATACTACAAGGCTACAGTAACCAAAACAGCATGGTACTTGTACCAAAACAGAGATATAGATCAATGGAACAGAACAGAGCCATCAGAAATAATGCCACATATCTACAACTATCTGATCTTTGACAAACCTGACAAAAACAAGAAATGGGGAAAGGATTCCCTATTTAATAAATGGTGCTGGGAAAACTGGCTAGCCATATGTAGAAAGCTGAAACTGGATCCCTTCCTTACACCTTATACAAAAGTCAATTCAAGATGGATTAAAGACTTAAATGTTAGACCTAAAACCATAAAAACCCTAGAAGAAAACCTAGGCAATACCATTCAGGACATAGGCATGGGCAAGGACTTCATGTCTAAAACACCAAAAGCAATGGCAACAAAAGCCAAAATTGACAAATGGGATCTAATTAAACTAAAGAGCTTCTGCACAGCAAAGGAAACTACCATCAGAGTGAACAGGCAACCTACAAAATGGGAGAAAATTTTTGCAACCTACTCATCTAGCAATGATTCTTAATATGAGTAAGATAGCTGAAATGACAGACATAGAATTAAGAATCTGGATGGCAAAGAAGCTCATCAAGATACAAGAGAAGGTTGAAAGCCAATCCAAGGAAAACAGTAAAACAGTACAAGAGCTGAAAGATGACATAGCCATTTTAAGAAAGAACCAAACAATTTCTGGAAATAAAAAGTTCACTACAGAAATTTCAGAATGCAATTGGAAGGATTAATAACAGAATAGACTAAGCTGAGGAAAGAATCTCTTACCTGAAAAACCAATCCTTTGATTCAATGCAGACAAACAAAAATAGAGAAAGCAGAATACATAAAAATGAATAAAACCTTTGAGAAATACAGTATTATGTAAAAAGACAAAACCTACAACTCACTGACATTCTTGAGAGAGATTGAAAGAGAGTAAGGAACTTGGAAAACATATGAAGGATATTGTCCATCAAAATGTCCCCAACCTCACTAGAGAGGTCAACATGCAAATTCAGGAAATTCAGAGAACTCTTGTGAAATACTATACAAGATGACTATCCCCAAGACATAGTTTTCAGATTCTCCAATGTCAGTGCAAAAGAAAAAAAATTTTAAAGGCAGCTAGAGAGAAGGGGCAGGTCACCTACAAAGTAAACCCCATAGGCTAATAGCGGTTTTTTCAGCAGAAACCTTACAAGCCAGAAGAGATTTGGGACCTGTATTCAGCATCCTTAAAGAAAAGAAATTCCAGCCAGGCATGGCGGTTTGTGCCTGTTGTCTCAGCTATGCTGGAGGCTGAGACAGGAGGAATGCTTGAGCCCAGGAGTTTGAGGTTGCAGTAAGCTATGATCACACCACTGCCCTCCAGCTTGGGCAACAGAGCAAGACCCTGTCTCCAAAAATGTAAAGAAAAGAAAATAAAAGAAAAAAAAGGAAAATAAAACAAAAGAAAGGAAATTCCCACCAAGAATTTCATATGTAGCCAAACTAAACTTCACAAGCAAAGAAGAAATAGTATTCTTTTCAGACAAGGAAATACTAAGAGAGTTCATTATCACCAGACCTGCCTTACAAGAGGTCCTGAAGGGAGTGCTAAACTCGGAAACAAAAGCTGTAGCTGGCCACCACAAAAACACATGTAACTGCATAACCCATTAACACTATAAAGCAACTGTAGGAGCTTCTGAATAGCTGAACACATGGAGATTTCTGGGGGTGGCATGCCCAGGGAGAGCATGACACCTCCACACCTCACCCTATATATCTCTGCATCTGTATCCTTCGTAATATACTTTACAATAAACCAGTAAATATGTGTCCCCCTGAATTCTGTGAGTCACTCTAGCAAATTAATCAAACCCAGAAAGGGGATTATGGGAACCCCAACTTGAAGCTGATTAGTCAGAATTTCTGGGGATCTGGGCATGTGACTGGTGTGAGGGGGAGACAGTCTTGGGGACTGAGCCCTTGATCTGTGGGATCTGACACTATCTTTAAGTACATAGTGTCAGTGAAGCAGTATTTGCTGGAAAGGCCTTGGCTCACAGAAGCATGTGATTTGGATATAGAAAGGACAAAAGCATGGGGAGATGAGGAACCTTTGATTCCTGAGTGTCCATGTTATCACTCATGGTATGAAGACACAGTTGCATTGAGATCAGTTACTAAAAGTGAAAGTTACCAGTGTAATTTAGAGATGAATCCAACTCCCCAGGAATTGGTATGTTAGATGTGTAAGGAAATGTAAATGAATATGAGAAAGGTGAAACATTCAATCCTTCAATTGTTGTTATTTGTAATAGTTAAAATGAAACTAAGAGAGAATGCTCGGTCTGACTTTGATGTTAGATGAAGCTCACATTTTAGTAAGTCTGAGCTTAGGCCACCAGCCTCAAAGCCACCACCCAAGTATGCAGGGGCAACACAATGTACCTCTAAGATCTGTGGTTACAAAATAGGTAGTCAATGTGGGGGAAGGGAAAAGCCAAGTAACTATTGAAATCAGAGCATATAGTTTGAAGGAATTCTTTCATTGTATAAATCAGTATTATCAGCTTCCTGAAGAACCTTTGCTAACATGCATTAGAAGATCGACTAATGTAGGGGAAGTACCTTCAGAGTGGTAGAGCATGTTTGGGTTGATGCAGGACCCACAGCTCACTACCGAATAATTGCAAATGGGTGTATGTGATCCAGATACGCAGGAGGTTATTCCCGAGGAGACAGCCAGCCTGGCAGACTGGGAAAAAGCCACTGTAAGTCTGTTTACCCTGAAAAGTGGACTGTCCAAATCCACCTATAAATGTAAGTAAAACACCACAGATGAGGTAGCTGCTATGCTTTGTATGCAAGCCATGTGAAACTGGCTTTATGATGACAGGGATATTCACTCCCTGAATATACCTGTTATCCAGGTCATAGTAAATGCTGTTTTAAGTGGGGGGCCATTCTACGTGGGCACCCCATGTGATGTTACTCCTGCATAATCAAACAGTTTGAGAAGTTGTATCAAATTTGTGATATCAGCTTCCCCTCATGGGTCTCACAGGTGCTAATATAAGCATCAGGTTAATTAACAAGAGAATGAGGAAAGGCAAAAGGGACCTTCAAAGGACTTATACTAGGAATGTGGAAATTTTAAAATAATTATTAGGAAACAAGGCGAATAAAGAAAATATTGATGGGGTGAAGCTAAGAATAAAAAGAAGGGAGAGAGTTATGGGACTCATCCCATCAGGGTGGAAATCTTTATATGGTTCTAAGAAATGAAATGAATACAATAAAATTTGATGGGGTTAAAACAAAGGTCTTAATAGAATACTATCCAAAGTTGGGTGGATCAAAGGGATCCCCTTCTTGTTCCCCAACATTAAAGGGCTTCAAACCAGTTTGCTGCATTTCTCCCAGTTTGGAGAAATTTTAAAGGCTGGAAGGCAGAGATTACAATGAAAAACCTGATCTGAAATTACCTGGGTCAATAGTAGGGCAGGCTAATCAAGATAAAGATTGACAAAAAGGCCAGGGTCCTTTGGCTTAACCCTTGCTTGGGGACCCAAAGCCTTTTGCACAAGAGAGGGTAAAACAGTCTGGGAATGGAGAAAGAAGTTCCTGAAACTAAAACATAAAAATGCAAGGCCTGATAGGAGTATGAAAGTTGGCATATTTAAACATACTTCATTTGAAGTGGTTGCATCTCTTTTACCTGTTGTATCATGAGAATGAACATTGTATCTGATTAGGGAATATTTCCTCTACTTGGTACTATAAAACAGAAGGCATGTAAA
Organism: Pongo abelii; assembly: GCF_028885655.2. Lineage (NCBI taxonomy): Eukaryota > Metazoa > Chordata > Mammalia > Primates > Hominidae > Pongo > Pongo abelii. The sequence goes on from NC_072008.2 coordinate 91,073,785, forward strand.
TCTGCTCTTCAAGCAATATTAATTGGACATGCTAAATGTGAACCAGTAAGACTGCTCAAGCCCACACATTGCAAAGTAGAGGCTAGAGTGCAAGTAGGGACAAATGCTCCCCTTGATGACCCTCTGTGGAGCACTTCCTGGGGCTTATGGTGAAAACCTTGAGCACCTCCCAGCAACAACTATTGGGATTTTGAACTAGAGAATTTCCACTTGAGGGGCATGTACTCACTTGCTATGAAATGTTATGTGTTTCTTTTCCCATAGGACTGACTGTGGAACTGTGTAAAAAGCTGCTGGATTCTTCAGTGTTCAGGAAACAGCTCTCAAATGACTGAACACGAGTTGCTTGATTTGGGAAGGGTAATTCCAAGGTAAATGGATACCATTTTCTGCTACTTTGATAAAAGAAGGTAAAAACAGATTTGCTCAATGGGATGAATTGCATGCTGTTTTTCTAACAGTGATGGAAAAAATTGAACAATGATAGAAGCCCATGTGTTCGGGTTTTTACTGGCTCATGGGCAGTGACCAATGGCCTGGCCACACACTCAGGCAAGAGGGTGATAGAAACCTGTCCTATTAGAAGAATGCTTCTATAGAGCAAGGCCCTATGGAGATTTAAGGGGTGAATTAAAGCAGAACAAGTCAATGACCAACAAGTCAATGACCAACAGAAGAACTCCCTTCTGGATTCAGAAGGTGATTGGAATTGAAAAGCAGATATCCCCATGTGCTCCCTTGACATGGCCACCTGCATCAGTGAAACAGTTGGATATGGGAGTATTGTAGCAGTACAGAAATGGGATGAATCAAGACAGGTTCCTTCTTCACTTTCTTAGGCACAAAATCCCAGAAAGAATTGTTCTGTTTTTCATCAAGAGAGACAGAGACTGCTGATGGCTATGGGGCAGATTCTCTGGTTGAAAGGCCCTGAACATAGCTGGCAAGTGAGACTAATGCCAGTAGCCCTAGAGGGCTAAAAATGGGTCTTGACAGGAATAGACAGACTCTAAAGTGGGCTTTGCTTATCCAGCTGAAAATGATAATGTTCAGAGTGCCATAAAAAGTATAGAACAGAAGATATTGCATGGATTTGCATGACCACTCATCATTTCTTCAGATCAAGTAACACACTGTACAGCCCATAATGTCCAACAGTGGGTAGAGTGATATCCTGCTGAGAGTAATAGCTTGACAGAGAAGTGGAACACGCAATTGAAATGTTGGTTGTCTAAAACAGGCAAAGATAAAAGCATGAAGGGCTGGCTTACATGGTTATATAACAACTATAATTCTTTCTTTCTTTCTCAAATTATCTCAGAAATAAAATATTTTATTTTTTCTACCTGATGCAGTAGTCCTAGAACCTGGAAAGCAACTACAAGTTTAAATAGCAGGGGTGATTTCTAAGCAAAATGTATAACTGTATTTTTAAACCTTATGTCAAAATTCCTAAGGGCACTATGGAGGTGGGTTGTGCCTTCACCCCATCTAGAAAAATTGGGGCTAACAGTGAATGCAGCTATATTGCCAGATGGTAAAAATAACTCACTAGATCTGCACCTATATAACCTTACTCTATCTGAATGGAAGTGGATTGAGGAGGAGCTACTTGCCAGACTTGTATTGCTACCTGCAATCTAGACTAGCACAGTGGCAATTCTGATGTCTCTTCCAAAGTTGAAAAAGGTTTGGGTATTAATGGAGAGAAGGAGAAATACCAGCTGAGATTAAAGAAATGAATAACTGGGTATTTAACTGAGGTAAAATTCAAAATTACATTAACAACTCAAAATAGTCTCAAAGCAAGAGATGACACTGTCTCTTAGTGCAATTATTCCAGATGTCAGAAAGTGTAATGCTGTATATTTACTGAGGCCACTCCTGCTATTGGAAGCTGACAAGATTGAGAGGAAACCTACAAACCTGAGTGGCCTCATCCTGGGAGACATTTATACAACATGATGGACTGGAATAATTAATAATGATTTTATATAATATATATATTTTAATGTAAATGATCTGTGGTTGAAAGCCAGGGGGTGGCCTGTGGTGTTATGATGTATATTGGTTTTCATCATTGGTTTGTGGCTTATAACTCTTATTACACTTATTAAAGTATTTTGTTATAATGTTGAAAGTGTTAGGCCTCAGGAGTAGGCCACTGAACGTCTCCTTCACTCCTTCCCCCACCTTTCTGACTGTGGGTGTTAAGACCAGCCCATGAGAGGGTTCCACCCTATACCCTGAGATAAGTAATGCTTGTATAATGAAGCTTCCACAAAAACCCAAGATAATAAGGTTCAATGAGTTGTAAAAGCTGAAAACATGGAGCTTCCTGGATGGTGACATGACCAGGAAGGGCATGGAAAGTTCACATCCCTTTCCACGTACCTCACCCTATGTATATCTTCATCTGTATCCTTTGTGATATCCTTTATAATAAACCAGTAAATGTAAACAAAAAATAAAACAACTGTACAATCAAGTCTACATAACAACCAGCTAACAGTGTGATGACAAGATCAAATCTTCAAATACTAATATCAACCTTGAATATAAATGGGCTAAACACCCCACTTAAAAGACACAGAATGGCAAGTTGGGTAAAGAAGAAAGACCCAACTGTATGCCATCTTCAAAAAGCCTGTCTGTCCTCCAATGACACTCATAGGCTCAAAGTAAAGGGAAGGAAAAAAATCTGTCAAACAAAAGAAAACCCCCAAAAAGCAGGGATTGCTATTCTTATTTCAGAAAAAACAGACGTTAGTCCAACAATAATCAAAAAGGACAAAGAAGGCCATTAAATAATGATAAAAGACTTGAGTCAACAAGAAGATTTAATATACTAAATATATATGCACCCAACATGGGAGCACCCAGATTCATAAAACAACTTCCTAGAGACCTATAAAGAAACTGAGATAGTGGCACAGTAATAGTGGAAGACTGCAATACCCCCCTAACAGATGGTGTTAGGGGGATCTTGTCATCACACTGTTAGCTTTGTTAAGTTGTCATGTAGACTTGATTGTATAGTTGATTTATTTTTTGTTTACATTTACTGGTTTATTATAAAGGATATAATAAAGGATACAGAAGAAGATATACATAGGGTGAGGTATGTGGGAAGGGATGTGAACCTTTTATGCTCTTCCTGGTCATGTCACCATCCTAGTGTTAAACAGATCATCAAGGCAGAAAACTATCAAAGCTATTCAGGGCCTAAACTTAATGGTTGACCAAATGGACCTAAAAGACATCTATAGAATACTCTACCCAACAACAACAAAATATATGCTTTTCTTAACTGTACATAGCATATACTCTAAGATCAACCGCACACTTGGCCATAAAATAACAGATTCTGGTGATGTTGCAGAGAAAAGGGAATGCTTATACACTGCTGGTGGGAATGTAAATTAGTTCAGTCACTGTGGAAAGCAGTATGGAAATTTCTCAAAATACTTAAAACAGAACTACCATTCAACCCAGGAATCTAATTACTGGGTATATACCCAAAAGAATATAAATCATTGTAACAAAAAGACACATACACTTGTACGTTCTTTGCAGCACCATTCACAATAGCAAAGATATGGAGCCAGCCTAGATGTCCATCAACAGCATATGGGATAAAAAATATGTGGTGCATACACTCCATGAAATACTATGCAGCCATAAAAAATAATGAAAGAATGTCATTTGCAGGAACATGAATTCAGCTGGAGGCCATTATCCCAAGAGTATTTAAAAAAAGAACAGAAAATAAAATATTGCATGTTCTCACTTATAAGTGGAAGCTAAAACTTGAGTACACATGGATACAAAGTGGAAAACAATAGACACTGGGGCCTATTGTGGATGAAGGGTGGAAAGATGGTGGGAGGAGGGTGAGGGTAAAAAAACTACCCATAGGGTACTATACTCACTACCTGAGTGACAAAATCATTTGTGTATCAAACCCCGGGAACACACAGTTTGCCCACATACAAATCTGCATATGTACCCACTGAACCTAGAATAAAAGTTGAAAAAGAAAAATATATATATTTTATTTTATGTATTAATTGTATTCTTTCTTCTTTTATTTTATTTATCCAGTGACTTAGCCTATGTTATAATTTCTAACCTGAAAATTAGAAAAAAAATTACCTACCTCAATAGCCTGATTTTGAAGATAAAGCATGTACATTTATTTTATATCTCAGAATTTATTTTTCTTCCTATTTATATTTGGTTGTTTCCAGAAAACTTGCTACAGACTTTGCAAAGTGAAATTTGACCCTGTGTGTTTCTCTGTTTGCATTGCTATAAAGAAACATCTGAGATTGTGTAATTTATAAAGAAAAGAAGTTTATTTGGCTCACAGTTCTGCAGGCTGTACAAGAAGCATGGTGCCAGTATCTACTTCAGGTGAGGGCCTCAGGAAGCTTCCATTTATGCCAGAAAGTGAAGGGGGAGCATGTATGTTACATGGTAAGAGATGGAGTAAGAGAGAGAAGGAGTAGGTTCCAGGCTCCTTAAACAACCAGTTCTCACATGATCCCAGAGTGAGAACTCACTCATTGCCATGAAGAAGGCACCAAGCCATTAAGGAGGAATCCACCCCCAGGACTAAAACACCTCCTATGAGGCCCCACTTCCAACGCTGGAGGTCTAATTTCAACATAAGATTTGGAGGAGACAAACATCCAAACAATATCATTTCATCCTGGCCCTGGACATCTCATGTCTTTCTCACACTGCAAAATATAATCATGCCTTCCCAATACTCTCCAAAAGTTTTAACTCATTTCAGCATCAACTCAATCAAAAGTCCAAAATACAAAGTCTCTTCTGATCTCAAGGCATGTTCCTTCTACCTATGAGACTGTATAATCAAAACCAAGTTGTTTACTTTCAAGATTCCAACAATGGTGTTACAGGCAGTCAGTAAATATTCCGATCCAAAAAATGTAAAATTGGTCAAAAGAAAGGAGCAAGAGTCCCCACACAAGTCTGAACCCCAGCTGGACAGTCATTAAGTCTTGAAGCTTCATAATCTCCTTTTACTGCAGGGCACACTAGTGTGAAGGCTGGGCTCCCAAGGCCTTGGGTAGCTCTGCTTCTGTGGCTTTGCATGGTGCTGCCCCTATGGCTGCTCTCAGAGGTTGCATCTGAGTGCCTGCAGCTTTTCCAGGCTCAGGGTGCAAGCTGCCAGTGGCTCTACAGTTCTGGGGTCTGGAGGGTAGCAGCTCCCTTCCCACAGCTCTACTAGGCAATGCCCCAGTAAGAACTCCATTTATGGGGTCCAACCTCCACATTTCCCTTCCATACTGCCCTAGTAGAGGCTCTTTGTGAAGGCTCTGCTCCTGCAGCAGCCTTTTGCCTAGACACCAGGCTTTTTCATACATCCCCTGAAATGTAGGTGGAAGATGCCAAACCTTCAGTCTTGCATTCTGCACACCTTCAGGCTTAACATCTCCTGGAAGCCAACAAGGCTTACAGCTTACACTCTCTGTAGTAGCACCCTGAGCTGTACCTGGGGCTCTTTGAGCCACAGCTGTAGCCGGAGCAGCAGGGATGTGGGCAGCAGTGTCCCAAGGCTGAGCAGAGCAGTGGTATACCAGGCCTGGCCACTGAAACCATCCTTTTCTCTGAGGCCTGTGGAACTTTGATGGGAGGAGCTGCCTCAGAGATTTCTGAAATGCCTTCAAGGCCTTTTCCCATTGTCCTGGATGTTAGCACCTGGCTTCCTTTCAGTCATGCAAATCTCTCCAGGAAGTGGTTATTCCTCAACCTGCTTGTATTCCTCTTCTGAAAGTGCTCTTTCCTTCTACACTCTGTTTCCTTTTTAAATATAAGTTTCAACTTTAATTCATTTCTTTGCTCCTGTATCTTATAATAGGCTGTTAGAAGCAGGCAGATCACTTCATGAATGCTTTTCTGATTATAAATTTTTTCCACTAGATACCCTAGGTCATCTCCCTTAAGTTCAAACTTTCTTAAACACTTAGGGCAAGGACAATGCAGCCAAATCCTTTGCTAAGGTGTAAGAAGAGTCACATTTACTCCTGTCCCCAATAACTTCCTCATTTCCATCTGAGATCTCATCAGCCTGGCCTTCATTGTCCATATTTCTATTAGCTTGATCACAACCATTTAACCAGTCTCTAAGAAGTTTCAAACTTTCCCTCATCTTCCTGTCTTCTTCCAAGCCCTCAATACACTTCCAAACTCTGCTCATTACCCAGTTCCAAATCTACATCCATATTTTCAGTTATCTTTATAGCAATAGTACCAATTTCACTCCATGGTATCAATTTTCTTTGTTAGTTTATTTGTGTTTTTATAATATATGTTTATATATATGTTTGAGATGGGGTTTCACTCTCATCACCTAAGCTGGAGTGCAATGGCATGATCTTGCTCCACTACAACCTCCCCCTCCCAGGTTCAAGTTTATATACATATATATATATATTATATATATATATATAGCATGTAATATATGTAATATAGCAACTTGTCAGGCACTGTTCTAAGCACGTTATATAAGTTAACCTATTAGTTAGGTATTGATGGGACATATCTCAAAATAATAAGAGCTATTTATGACAAACCCACAGCCAATATCATACTGAATGGGCAAAAACTGGAAGAATTCCCTTTGAAAACTGGCACAAGACAGAGATGCCCTCTCTCATCACTCCTATTCAACATAGTGTTGGAAGTTCTCGCCAGGGCAATCAGGCAGGAGAAGGAAATAAAGGGTATTTAATCAGGAAAAGAGGAAGTGAAATTGTCCCTCTTTGCAGATGACATGATTGTATATTTTGAAAACCCCATCATCTCAGCCCAAAATCTCCTTAAGCTGATAAGCAACTTCAGCAAAGTCTCAGGATACAAAATCAATGTGCAAAGATCACAAGCATTCATATACACCAATAACAGACAGACAGAGAGCCAAATCATGAGTGAACTCCCATTCACAATTGCTTCAAAGAGAACAAAATACCTAGGAATCCAACTTACAAGGGATGTGAAGGACCTCTTCAAGGAGAACTACAAACCACTGCTCAATGAAATAAAAGAGGACACAAACAAATGGAAGAACATTCCATGCTCATGGATAGAAACAATCAGTATCATGAAAATGGCCATACTGCCCAAGGTAATTTATAGATTCAATGCCATCCCCATCAAGCTACCAATGACTTTCTTCACAGAATTGGAAAAAACTACTTTAAAGCTCATATGGAACCAAAAAAGAGGCCGCATTGCCAAGTCAATCCTAAGCCAAAAGAACAAAGCTGGAGGCATCACGCTACCTGACTTCAAACTATACTACAAGGCTACAGTAACCAAAACAACATGGTACTGGTACCAAAACAGAGATATAGACCAATGGAACAAAACAGAGCCCTCAGAAATAATACCACACATCTACAACCACCTGATCTTTGAAAAACCTAACAAAAACAAGCAGTGGGGAAAGGATTACCTATTTAGTAAATGGTGCTGGGAAAACTGGCTAGCCATATGTAGAAAGCTGAAACTGGATCCCTTCCTTACACCTTGTACAAAAATTAATTCAAGATGGATTAAAGACTTAAACGTTAGACCCAAAACCATAAAAACCCTAGAAGAAAGCCTAGGCAACACCATTCAGGACATAGGCATGGGCAAGGACTTCATTTCTAAAACACCAAAAGCAATGGCAACAAAAGCCAAAATTGACAAATGGGATCTGATTTAACTAAAGAGCTTCTGCACAGCAAAAGAAACTACCATCAGAGTGAACAGGCAACCCACAGAATGGGAGAAAATTTTTGCAATCTACTCATCTGACAGAGGGCTGATATCCAGAATCTACAAAGAACTTAAACAAATTTACAAGACAAAAACAAACAACCCCATCAAAAAGTGGGCAAAGGACATGAACAGATGCTTCTCAAAAGAAGACATTTATGCAGCCAACAGACACATGAAAAAATGTTCATCATCACTGGCCATCAGAGAAATGCGAATCAAAACCACAGTGAGATACCATCTCACACCAGTTAGAATGGCAATCATTAGAAAGTCAGGAAACAACAGGTGCTGGAGAGGATGTGGAGAAATAAAAACACTTTTACACTGTTGTTGGGACTGTAAACTAGTTCAACCATTGTGGAAGATAGTGTGGCAATTCCTCAAGGATCTAGAACTAGAAATACCATTTGACCCAGCCATCCCATTACTGGGTATATACCCAAAAGATTATAAATCATGCTGCTATAAAGACACATGCACACATGTTTATTGTGACACTATTCACAATAGCAAAGACTTGGAACCAACCCAAATGTCCATCAATGATAGACTGGATTAAGAAAATGTGGCACATATACACCATGGAATACTATGCAGCCATAAAAAAGGATGAGTTCATGTCCTTTGTAGGGACATGGATGAAGCTGGAAACCATAATTTTGAGCAAACTATTGCAAGGACGGAAAACCAAGCACCACATGTTCTTACTCATAGGTGGGAATTAAACAATGAGAACACAGACACAAGGAGAGGAATATCACACAGTGGGGCATGTTGTGGGCTGGGGGAATGGGGGAGGGATAGCATTAGGAGATATACCTAATGTAAATGACGAGTTAATGGGTGCAGCACACCAACATGACACATGTATACATATGTAACAAACCTGCACGTTGTGAACGTGTACCCTAGGACTTAAAGTATAATAAAAAATATATAAATTAAAAAATAAAATCTGTGTTGGAGTCCCAAGTTCCCCCATTTGCTAATTGTGTCAATTTAGACAAGTGACTTAATCTCTCTAAACCATAATTCCTAATCTAGAAAATAGGAAAGATTGCATTTACCTCAATAGCATTATTTGCAGGATTATATAAGATAAACCATAAAAAGTTCCTGGCACATGGTAGATGTTCAATTAATGTTACTTATCATTATTCAAAGACATCATTCCATTATTTTGAAAATTAAAAATTCTAGTCAAATTTCTAGACAAAGGCTAGATTTTTTTTTGAAATTCTAGTCAAAATTCGAAGTCAAAAACTAGTTCAAAATTCTAGTTGAACATTTTCTTCTAGAGACTGAGACAACAACTCTCAAAGTATTTAGTGCACAGCCCTAAACTACTGACAAAAGGAAGTTCTCATTTTAAAACTTTCCATTTTTAAGGCAATGAGAGTAGGGGAGTTACTCTATATTTTGGACCAAGATTGCAGACTGGGTCCTCAGTGAATATTTTTGGACTGACCACCCACATTTATTTTTTAAAGCAGTGAAAGGAGCCAAGAGTTGGAAAAATGTGGTGTTCTGTAAAAAAAGATATACAAATCTTATAAAAAATAGTCATAAATTTGTGGTATTAATAAAACCCTGAACCTGAAATTGAAAATGGATTTGAATAACTGGATTTCTTTCTTTCTTTAAAGACATTATTATGATTCTGTTATTACATGTATAATCCGTATTTATTATTGAAAATATACAACATACAAATAAGCACAAACAAGTTCCTTGACCAAGCGCTTACCCCTATCAGCAGTTTGGTATATGTACTTCCAGGCATTGTATGTATGCACTTGTGTGTGTTTATGATGAATAAATAAATACATATAAATATATTTTAACAAAATGGGATATATTATTCATGTTTCTATGTTATTTTTCACTTATATCTAGAATACCTTTTTATGATAAAATTTTTAAGCATCTTTAAAGCTTACTTTAATAAAGTTACTTTCCAATGCAACTTTTTTTCATGCAGCATTTTAATGTGGAGTATTCTCTTCCTAATGCCTACATATGTCAAGCATTCTTGCATCAGCTGCAATATCTGTGATCAGCCAATTATGCTACTTAACTAGGGGGCCACTATAGAGCTGATTTTTATCAAATTAGAAATCTAACTATTGAGAGAGTATGAGCACCCTAAGTTTAAGTGATCTTTATGCTGCCCTCAGCAATCGTAAAATAACTTTCAAAAGTAAGCATAAAGAAATAAAATTTGCTTTGCCGCTTCAATGGCAGTTAAGAAGCATGTTTTTCATCAGTAGTTATGTTGGAGGTGCTCATTATAATTTTCTGCTCTGTAATAAGACTTCACTTTGAAATAGCTAGAAGAATTTGCATTTCTGTGGGGATGGAGGTAGGGAGAAGCCCGAGCCTCTGAAATGTCTGAAGTGCTGAGTGACAACCATGTAACTGCCCACAGAAGACCTAGGCTCTTTTGGAGGAGTTAATTACCTGTACTGACATGATTCAGGGTTCTGGTATGCTGGCTATTATTGCCTGGGGCTTTGCTAGAGAAACATTCCCCAAATCACAGACTGTCTTTCTTTGTATGACATACTTCAAATGTCTTCCAATTCAAAAGAACTCTAGAGAAGACCTAAGGCTTCTGGAATCTATTAACTTCCACAATCAGTAAGTTTGGGGTGCTTTCATGGCTGCTGAACTTCAAAGAGCTTAATGCATGTAATTGATTTATATCATATTTGAAGATGCTTCAAGTTTTTCCAAATTATAAAAAGACACATTCCTATTTCTTCTCCTGTGGCATGGAGCTGGGCTATTAAAGACAGAGAAAATTGGGAGAATTTACCAGTGACAGACCTTCATTTTATGGTTTTTGAGTGGCTTCTAAATTTGGGATTCTTAATTAACATGCCAAAATGAAGAGTATTTGTTTTCTTTTGCTGGCTTTCATAAAATCCATAAAAGTTTATCTACTTAGCTTACACACTGCTGTTTTAGGGCTTCTGTGCCTCACCATTTTTATATACAATATTCTTTCTTCTTTCTGAACACCACAGTAGTGGAGAGTCTACAAAGGATTCAGCTGAATATTAATTCATTCATGCCTTACTGAAAAGTTTGTTTTATTTTATCTCACACCCACCCACCTCCCCTTACCAGTAGTAAAAGAAGAGAAGGTTAAAATTATTTTGTGGGTGGATATCAAATATCAGGCATTACACTCAGCAATGTTTATATGTTTCCCAGATGTCAGCTAATGTTACCTTGCGTTTTGAGATTTAAAAAAATATGGCTCAAACTCTCTAGCCCACATTGTGAAGAATTTCAGTGTTCTCCGTATGATTTATGAATCCTCAGGGAATTATGATCTTGTAATTACGTCTGGTTTTGAGTTCACGCTTCCACTAATCTATGTCACAGTTTTTCTCTTTTTCTGTCTGACACCCACTCAGCCAGGGAACTCTGTTCCTTTTCCTTAGTTTTGTCCCAAAGTGCTCATACAAGCAATGAGTAGCAGAGAGAACACTCTACTTGCAATTTGGAACCAAGGAAAGATTGTATGCTGACACAAAATGTGCAATTTAGAACTGAATTTTAGACATGGTTCTTCTTGCAAATCTTTTGGCCATACTGCCATATGGAATTTTTTGCTGATCATCTTCTTCAGTATGCTCCAACGTGCTTCTAGATTGCTTAGGCCTCTCTCCCTCAAGGCTCTCCTTATAACTCCCTGCTCCTCTGTTTGCCGGATCTCTCCATTGTTACTTTCCCCAAATGTAATTCTTCTCATTCTATTATACAAAGCAATCTAGTTCCCTTTCCCTTTATTCACTGTATTAGTCTGCTCAGGCTGCAATAACAAAATGTCACAGAATGGGTGGCTTATAAAACAGTCGCTTATTTCTCACTGTCTGGAGGACTGAAGTACAAGATCAAGGTGCTGGCATTGTTGATTTTCTTGAGGCCTCTCTCCTTGGTTTGCTGACAGCCTCTTTGTCACTGTATCTTCAGTGGCTTTTTCTCTGTGCACATGCTCCTGAAGTCTCTTTCTCTTCTAATATGGACGCCAGTCCCATTCAATTAGGACCTCGCCCTTATGACTTCATTTAACCTTAATTACCCCCTTGAAGGCCCTATCTCAAAATGGAATGACTTTATCAGTTAGGGATTAAAATATATAAATATAATTTATTCCATGACACTCATTTTAAGGCCTACTATTTTGTATTTAAATTCAAATTAATGTACTCTGCAAAACATAGGTTCATGTACGCTGGGGGCTGACCTTTCAGAAGCACAGATTAGTAGGCACTTTGAGATTTCAATTTCTTTGTTATCTCTCTATCTCCCTCTCTTTTACTCTCTCTCTGTCTCTCTCTCCTCATTTTGGATATAGCATAATAGGCTGAATAATGGTCACCCAAAAATACCAATCATTAACCTCACTGAGGAGCCTGAAAATCCAGATCACAGGAGAAGGATTTAACTTTACCTAGAGCTGAAACAAATGTAGACAGCCAAATGAAATATAAAAGTAGAAGAAGCCATGGGAAGAGCCCTTTAGGCACTCCTGGCCTCCAAGGAAGCCCAAGGAACTATTTCTGACTTTATCTCACAGGGGTCCTTGAGGAGGGCGGCCAGTGGAATTGGGAAAAGACCACAGAAAGAAGGAAAATTCCAGCTGAACTTTGTAGTAATTTTGACTGAGCACAAATTTTCCAGGGCAGAATCTGGGGGTATGGGGGCAAACAGTACAGATAGGAGCATAGAAGCTACGACCAGGAGGGGCAAAACCTGAAAGCTCTGCTTGCTTTCTTGAAGGTAAGTTTGTAGCCTGGGGCAAGTTCCCAGCCCGGCTCACCAGCTGCCTGGATATAAACTCAGTGCTGTTTGGGGAGCACAGTGGGAGTGAGACTGGCCTTGTTGGCTGTGTGTGAGCTGGGTGAGGTCTGTCACTGCCATCTTTACCCCATTTCCCTGGTGACCTGTATGATGCAGCAGAGGTAGCCATAATTCCCCTGGGAACGTAACTCCATTGGCCTGAGAAACACACTCCCATCCCCCACAGTGGCCACAGCTAGACTCACCCAAGGAGAATCTGAGCTCAGGCACACCTAAACCTGCCCCCACCTAATGTTCTTTCTCTATGCACCCTGGTAGCCAAAGAAAAAAGACATAATTTCTTGGTAGCTCTATGGCTCCACCCACTGCCTGAGAAACCAGAGTACTTATCCAGGTGACTCTAAGGCAAGCTTGTATCTTCCCTATGCTACCTCAGCTGATGCTCTCTTGAAAGTGCCACCCCCTGGTTACAGGCCAGCCAGTACAAACCATTACAGCAACTTGTAAAAGAGCAAGCTTGCCACAAGAAAGGAGAAAACAACAGCTAACTCCTCTGCTTGTAACATCCTGGCTAACCAGAGGTCCTGAGTCTGTCCGTCAATGTGACAACTTTACTGCCAGCACAACCAGCATTCAAGAAAACCAGCACACTAAATAGAACAACAACCAAGATCCTACACACAGTCTACCTCAGTCCCATTACCTCCACTGGAGCAGGTGCTGGTATCCACAGCTGAGAGACCTGAAGACGGATCACATCACAGGACTTTTTGCAGACACTCCCCAGGACCAGCCCAGAGCCCATAGACTCTGCTGGATGGCTAGACCCAGGAGAGAAATAATGATCACTGCAGTCCTGCTTGTAGGAAGCCACATCCCTAGGGGAAGGGGGAGAACACCACATCAAGGGAACACCCCTGTGACAAAAGAATCTAAATAGCAGCCCTTGATCCTCAGATGTTTCCTCTGACATAGTCTACCCAAATTAGAAGGAACCAGAAATACAATTCTGAAAATATTACAAAACAAGATTATTTAACACCACCGAAATATTACACTAGCTCACTAGCAATGGATCCAAGTCAAGAAGACATCTCTCAATGGTTAGAAAAAAATTCAGAAGGTCAATTATTAAACTACTTAAGGAGACAGCAGAGAAAGGTAAATACCAAGTTAAATAAATTTTTTAAATGTTACAGGATATGAATGGAAAAATCTCCAGAGAAATAGATAACATAAATAAAAAATAATTAAAAACCTCTGGAAAAGAAGGACACACTTAGAGAAATGTAAAATACACTGGAAAGTCTCAACAATAGAATTAAACAAGTAGAAGAAAGAACTTCCCAGCTCAAAGACAGGACTTTCAAATTAACCCAATTCAAAACAGAGAAAGAAAAAAAGATTTTTTTTTTTAAATGAAAAAAGCCTCCCAAAAGCTTGGGATTATGATAATGACCAAGCCAGAATAATTGGTGTCCCTGAGGAGGAAGAAAAATCTAAATGTTTGAAAAATATTTGAGGAAATAATTGAGGAAAACGTCCCTGGCTTTGCTAGAGATGTAGACAACTAAATACAAGAATCTCAAAGAACACCTTAGAAATTTGTCACAAAAAGATCATCGCCTAGGCACATAGTCATCAGGTTATCCAAAGTCAAGATGAAGGAAAGAATCTTAAAAGCTGTGAGACAAATGCATCAGGTAACCTATTAAAAAAATCGATCAGATTAACAGCAGATTTTTCAGCAGAAACCCTATAAACTAGAAGGGATTGGAGGTCCTATCTTTTTTTAAAAATTATTTATTTTATATATTTACCTTTTTAGCAGAGTCTTGCTCTGTTGCCCAAGCTGGAGTGCAGTGGCATGATCTTGGCTCACTGCATCCTCTACCTCCTGGATTCAAGGGATTCTTATGCCTCTGCCTCCAGAGTAGCTGGGATTGCAAGTGTGCACCACCACGCCTGGCTGATTTTTGTATTTTTTAGCAGAGATATGTTTTCAACATGCTGGCCAGGCTGGTCTTGAATTTCTGGCCTCAAGTGATCCATCTGCCTCAGCCTCCCAAAGTGCTGAGATTACAGGCATGAGCCACCATGCCTGGTTTGGGATCTTATTTTTAGCCTCCTTAAACTAAACAATTATCAGCTAGGAATTTTCTATCAAGTGAAAGTAAGCTTCATAAATAAAGAAGAAAATATACAGTCTTTTTAGACAAATAAATACTGAGAGAATTCACCACTACCAAGTTAGCACTACAAGAGCTAATAAAAGGAGCTTTAAGTCTTGAAACAAAACTTTGAAATACACCAAAACAAAATCTTCTTAGAGTATAAATCTCATGGGACCTATAAAACAATAACACAATTTAAAAAAACAAGGTTTTCAGGTAACAAATAGCAAGATGAATAGAATAGTACCTCACTTCTCAATACTAATGCCGAATGTAAATGGCCCAAATACTCTACTTAAAATATACATAATGGCAGAATAGATAAAAATTTACCAACTAAGTATCTGTTATCTTCAAGAGCCTCACTTGACACATATAACCTTAAAGTGGTGGAAAAAGATATTCCATGAAAATAGACACCAAAAGTGAGCAGGAGTAGGTATTCTTATATCAGACAAAACAGATTTTAAAGCAACAGCAGTTAAAAAAGACAAAGAGAGACATTATATAATAATAAAATATCTAGTCCAACAGGAAAATATCACAATTCTAAATATATACACACCAAACACTGGAGCTCCCAAATTTATAAAACAATTACTACTAGACTTAGGAAATGAGATAGATGGCAACACAATGATAGTGGGAGACTTCAATATTCCACTGACAGCACTTGACAAGTCATCAAGACAGAAAGTCAACAAAGAAATCATAGACGTAAACTATACCCTAGAACAAATGGACTTAACAGATATTTACACGGCATTCTATTCAACAACTACAGAATATGCATTCTATTCATCAGCACATGAAACAGTCTCCAAGATAGACCATATGATAGGCCACAAAACAAATCTCAACAAATTTAAGAAAATCGAAATTATAGCAAGTACTCTCTCAGACCACAGTGGAATAAAACTGGAAATCAACTCTAAAAGGAATGCTCAAAACCATATAAACAGATGGAAATTAAATAACCTGCTCCTGAGTGATCATTGGGTCAACAATGAAATCAAGATGAAAATTAAAAATTATTTGGAATGAATGATAACAGTGACACAACATATCAAAACCTTAGGGATACAGCAAAAACAGTACTAAGAGGAGAGTTCATAGCATCAAATGCTTACATCAAAAAGTCTGAAGAGCATAAATTGATAATCTAAGGTCACACCTCAAGGATCTAGAGAAACAAGAACAAACCAAATCCAAACTCAGCAGAAGAAAAGAAATAACCAAGATCAGAGCAGAACTAAATAAAATTAAAACTAAAAAAGAAGATAAATGAAGCAAAAAGCTTGTTCTTTGAAAAGGTAAATAAAATTGATAGATCATTAGCAAGATTAACTAAGAAAAGAAGAGAGTAAATCCAAATAAACTCAATTAGAAATAAAACAGGAGATATTACAACTGATACCACAGAAATACAAAAGATCATCCAAGGCTACTATTAACAACTTAATGCACACAAACTGGAAAACCTAGAGGAGATGAATAAATTCATGGAAACATACAACTCTCCTAGATTAAACCAGAAAGAAATAGAAACTGAAGAAACCAATAGCAAGCAGTGAGAATGTAGTGCTAATAAAAAAAATTGCCAACAACAAAAAAGTCCAAGACAAGATGGATTAACAGCTGAATTCTATCAGACATTAAAAAAAAATTGGTACCAATCCTGTTGACACCATTCCAAAAGATAGAGTAAGAGGGACTTCT
Organism: Pongo abelii; assembly: GCF_028885655.2. Taxonomy (NCBI): domain Eukaryota; kingdom Metazoa; phylum Chordata; class Mammalia; order Primates; family Hominidae; genus Pongo; species Pongo abelii. The sequence continues at coordinate 91,090,290 of NC_072008.2, forward strand.
CCCTAAATCATTCTATGAAGCCAGTATCACACTAATACCAAAACCAGGAAAAGACATAAAAAAAGAAAACTACAAACAAATATCCCTGATGAACATAAGTGCAAAAATTCTCAATAAAATACTAGCTAACTGAATCCAACAGCATATTAAAAAGATAATCCACCATGATCAAGTGGGTTTCATACAAGGGATGCAGGGATGGCTTAACACATACAAGTCAATAAATGTGATACACCACATAAAGAGAATTTAAAACAAATATCATATGATTATTTCAATACATTCAGGAAAGGCATTTGACAAAAATTCAGCATCCCTTTATGATTAAAACCCTTAGAAAAATCTGTGATGAAGGGGCATACCTTAAGGTAATAAAAGCCATCTATGGCAAACCCACAGCAAAAATACTGAATAGGGAAAAGTTGAAAGCATTCCCCCTGACAGCTGGAACAAGACAAGGATGCCCACTTTCACCACTTCTATTCAACATAGTACTGGAAGTCCTAGCTAAAGCAATCAGACAGGAGAAAGAAATAAAGGACATCCAAATCAGTAAAGAGGAAGTCAAACTGTCGCTGTTCACTGATGATCTGATTGTATACCTAGAAAACCCTAAAGACTCATCCAAAAAACTCCTATAACTGATAAAGTGAATTCAGCATAGTTTCAGGATACACAATTAACGTAAAAAAATCAGTAGCCCTGCTATACACCAACAGTGACCAAGCTGAGACTTAAATTAATAACTCAACCTCTTGGCCAGGTGTGGTGGCTCATGCCTGTAATCCCAGCACTTTGTGAGGCTGAGGCAGGTAGATCATGAGGTCAGGAGATTGAGACCATCCTGGCTAACACGGTGAAACCCCGTCTCTACTAAAAATACAAAAAATTAGCCAGGTGTGGGGGTGGGCACCTGTAGTCCCAGTTACTTGGGAGGCTGAGGCAGGAGAATGGCATGAACCCAGGAGGTGGAGCTTGCAGTGAGCCAAGATTGCACCACTGCACTCCAGCCTGGGTGACAGAGCGAGACTCCATCTCAATAAACAAATAAATGCAAACTCAACTCTTTTACAATGGCTACAAAGAATATAATAAAATACTTAAAAATATACGTAACCAAGGAGGTGAAAGACCTCTAAAAGAAAAACTACAAAACGCTGCTAAAAGAAATTATAGATGGTACAAACAAAGGAAACACATCCCATGCTCATAAAAGGGTAGAATCAATATTGTGAAAATGGTCATACTGCCAAAACCAGCTACAAATTTAAAGCAATTCCCATCAAAATAGCATCTTCATTCTTCACAGAACTAGACAAAAATATCCTCAAATTCATGTGGAACCCTAATAGAGCCACTGTAGCCAAGGCAATTCTAAACAAAATGAATAAATCTAGAAGCATCACGTTACCAGACTTCAAACTATACTACAAGGCTATAGTCACCAAAACAGCATGGCACTGCATAAAAATAAGCACATAGATCAATGGAACAGAATACAGAACACAGAAATAAAGCCAAATACTTAACACCTAACTGATTGTTGACAAAGCAAACAAAAACACAAAGTGGGGAAAGAACACCCTATTCAACAAATGGTGCTTGGATAATTGGCAAGCCACATGTGGAAGAATGAAATTAGATCCTCATCTCTCACTTTATACAAAAATCAAGATGCATCAAAAACTTAAATCTAAGACCTGGAACCATAAAAATTCTAGAAGACGACGTCAGAAAAGCCCTTCTAGACATTGGCTAAGGCAAAGACTTCATGACCAAAAACCCAAAAGTAAATTCAACAAAAACAAAAATAAATAGATAGAACTTAGTTAAACTAAAAACTTCTGTACAGCAAAAGAAATAATCAGCAGAATAAGCAGACAACCCACAGAGTGGGAGAAAATCTTTGCAAACTATGCATCCAACAAAGGAGTAATATCCATAATCTACAAGGAACTCAAACAAATTAGCAAGAAAAAAAATCCCATCAAATGTGGGATAAGGACACGAATAGACAATTCTCAAAAGCAGATATACAAATGACCATTAAACATATGAAAAAAATGCTCAACATCACTAATTATCAAGAAAACGTAAATGAAAACCAGAATGTGATACCACCTTACTCCCACAGGAGTGACCATAATTTAAAAACATCAAAAAGTAGTAGATGTTGGCGTGGATGTGGTAAAAAGGGAACACTTTTACATTACTTGTGGTAAGTAAACCAGTACAACTACTATGGAAAACAGTGTGGAGATTTCTTAAAGAACTAAAAGTAGACCTACCATTTGTTCCAGCAATCCCACTCTTGGATATTTACCCAGAGGAAAAGAAATCAATATATGAAAAAGTTATAGCAGCACAATTCACAGTTGCAGACATATGGAACCAGCCCAAATGCCCATCAGTCAACCAGTGGATATATACAGCATGGAATACTACTTAGTCATTAAAAGGAATGAATTAATGGCATTCACAGCAACCTGGATGGAGTAGGAAACCATTATTCTACATGAAGTAATTCAGAAATGGAAAACCAAACATTGTATGTTCTCACTTATGAGTGGGAGATAAACTATGAGAATGCAAAGGCATAAGAATGATACAATGGATTGTGGGGACTCGGGGGGGAAGGGTGGGGGAGGAGAGAAGGATAAAAGATTACACATTGGGTACAGTGTACACTGCTCCGGTGATGGGTGCACAAAAATTCCAGAAATAGCCACTAAAGAACTTATCCATGTAAGCAAACACCACCTGTTCCCCAAAATCCTATTGAAATAAATGAAAAAAAATTGAAGATTGAAGTGATATAGCCACATTCAAAAGAATACCAACAGCCACAAGAAACTGAAAGAGCCAAGAAAAGAGTTCTCTCCTGCAGCCTGCGAAAGGAGCAAGCCCTGCTAACACCTTGATTGCAGCCCAGAGATACTGATTTTGGACTTCTCATCTCCAGAATTGCAAGAGAATAAATGTGTGTTGTTTTAATCTACCAAGTTTGTGATAATTTGTTACAGAAGTAACAGGAAACTAATACCGATGGGAAGAGAATAAAAATAAAATCTGTAACTGATACAAACTTATACTACCACCAACCCCTCCCCCACCATACATACCTTAGGAGGCAGAGGCTATATTCGGGGTGGAGGTTAAATAATTTGTTTAAATAATTTGCTCACTCTGCTACACATACATTATCTCATTCAATTATTATCACAATATTTTGAGGGAAGAAGTATGATACCACTTAAATTGATAAAGAAACTGGCATTGGGAAAGTATAAGTAATTTGCCAGAGAGCGCACAGCTGGTAAGTGACAGAACCAGGATTTAAATTTAGAAGAAGGAAGGTCAAGGTATTACATTAATCTGTAAGCATATATTAAGGTAGTATCATCAAGTAGAAACTTTCCTAAAGCTTTATGAAACACCTTGGATTTTTTTTTAGTGACTTTCTTTCATGATTGTTGACATTGCCACTTGTACAGCAGACATAATAGTATTGAAACTTCCAGACTGAAAGCTTGCATCCAATTTTTAAACTGTAAACTCAAAGAATCACGTAGAAATTAAATTATCTTAGAAGCATGTTCAGGAATGAAATAATTCCATAACAGTGATTATGACACAATATTGCAACTCAAGCATTGTAAATTCTACTGTGTGTGGGGAGTCGGGGTGTGCAATTAACATTAAAATAACTTACTATATTACAAAGTAGTTTATATGTTATATGATGCAAGATTATAATCCATGTGATAGATTTCTATCCCCTCTTTCTGTCTCTCAAGGTGTTTTCTCTTAATGTCTCCTGTGGGTATGGGCAGGGGTAGGAGTAGGAATATAAGCATGTTGTCTCCTAATTAGTGTACAACATATTTGACACCTTAGAATGAACCATTTTTTCCTAAGTCCCACTTGGCTTATATGACATATTTGAATATTTTAAACATTAGGTGAACTATTAGTTCTGACTTTGTTATACTAAAAGATCTTTGTCTATTCCTGCTCTGTAATTGACAGTGAGAGAAGCCAGGAGCAATTGCTTCTCCCAAATCCCTCATTTTATTTCCTAAACTACAGAAAAAAATGTCAGGGACAATACCATTTTACCTCATCATAATAGGTGAAATAAGGGATCAAATTCTTGAAAGCATTCAGGGAGGAAGTTGAATTTTGAACAATAATTTTGAATTTTTAACTGAGTTTTATTGACAGGGGGAACAGTGTTTAAAAAAAGGCACAAATATGAGGCATTGTTGGGAAAACATGATCTTCCCTGTGTTTAGAAATAGATGAGAGAGACTCCAATGAGAATAAAATTTGGAAAAGCAACGTAGAATAAGGGTGACAAATTTAGAGGTCAATAAAACATCATTTCCTTTTTGACAGGGTCACTCCACAGGTTGGTGATACAAATGCTATAGATAAAGAATACCTAGATTTCATCAAGGTGTTTGATAAGGTCCTGGGATAACCTGATCTGGATAATATCATTTCCTAGTAGGTTAATAACTGGAAGACCATTACCAAAAAGTGATGATTCATGGATTGGTTAAATCTAGAGTAAGGTCTACTAGAAGGCATAGAGGTCAGACTTATGAAAGACTTGGAAAGAAAGCCAAAAGGCAGAATGAAAGAATTAGGATTCAAAAAGCTACTCTACAGGTGGAACAGATGAAGTTTAATGAAATTAAGCAAAGCATGCTACATTTTCCTTGATGTATTCATGTTTTTAAACATTTATGGATCATGTATTATATATTAGGCACTAGGCTAAGTGGTGGGGATACAAAGGAAAAAAAAGACCCAGTTCCCCAAGGAGCTCACAGTCTCACTAAGGGAAGCAGATAAATAAATTTTGTCAGTACAGTAAGATGAACATTATGATAGAGGTAAACACAGAGTGCTACAGGAAGACAGAGAAAGGACAACTAAATGAGAATGTTTTTCGTGAGGATGTGATGTTTCAGTTGAATTTTAAAGAAAATAAACAGGATCTGAAGAAACAGAGATGATATTTTAGGTAGAGAAAAGCTAAAGTCATTGAAACAGCAAGATACACTTTAAGAACCCCAAGTAATAAGGTCTGACTATAAGAATTTATGGGTATTCAAGAGTAATACAGAAATAAAAGTGGGTTATGAGAACCCTGAAGATGACATCAAGATGTACCTACTTCAGTGCCCTCAGCAACCAATATAGAACCTGGAGCAGAATGGGGCCCCAGGAAATATTTTTGAATGGATAAATTAATGAACAGCATGTGTTACACATAAAGGACCTTAGATGTTAAATTTGAGAGCTTATATACCCAAATAAAAAGAAATCATTATATCAAAAAGATACCTGTACTCATATGTTTATAGCAGTACCATTCACAATGCAAAGATGTGGAATCAATGTACATGTCCGTAAACAGATGACTGGAAATGTAATGTACACACACACACACATAAATGTATACATATATATGTTTATATATAAATAAATATATATATATATACACACACACACATAAATACCATGGAATACTACTTAGCCATAAAAAAAGAATAAAATAATGTCTTTTGCAGCAACATTGATGGAACTGGAGTCCATTGTCTTAAGTAAAATAACTCAGACAGAGAAAGTCAGATAATGCATATTCTCACTTATAAGTGGGAGCTAAATAATGTGTACACATGGATATAGAGTGTAGAATAATAGACATTGGAAATTCAGAAGGATGAGCAGGTGGGAGGATGAGGGATGAGAAATTACTTAATGGATACAATGTACATTATTTTGGTGTTGGTTACACTAAAAACCCAGACTTCACCACTATGCAATACATTCATGTAACAAAACTTCACCGTACACCCTAAATTTATAAAAAAAAAACAAACCATAGAGTGATATGATTACATTTGTGTTTTAGAAATCCCACTCTGGCAGCAGTGGGACAAATGCATTACAGAGGAGATAAACTAAAGGCAGATAGGTTACTGTTATAATTCAATTAACAAACTAGGGCCATAGGAGTTAAAAAGAAATTATTTAGGCAGATAGTGAGGGTAAGAAAGTCCTTGGTAAGGTTTTCCTTTTAATGAAAAGCAGTCCCCAAATCATTTTCTTTTCTAACAAAGAGAAATCTGTAAAATTGAGCTGCAGACATACACAAACAAGCTGGAAGCTTGCACAGATGAATGCCGGCAGTTGTGCCAATAGGAAAAGACTACCTGGAGCTAGGCAAGATAAAAATGTGGCTCCATCTTCCTTTCTCTTTGCTAGCCATGTGTACAGTAAGGAGCAGACAAATTGGCACTGGCCAAGTGGAAAGCCCATTTGCATAATAAGATTAGGGTGGGGCAACCAGCCTCCCCAACATGCTATGTAAACGTCACACCTGGTTGAACCAATCTGTAGGCCCTACATAAATCAGACACCACCTCCTGAAGCCTGCCTATAGAATCTGCTGCAGTATGCCGCAGGCTGGCTCTTCCCTTTCAGACACCTCTCCATTGCAAGAGAAAGCTGCTCTCCTCTCTCCTTTCTTCTGCCTATTAAACTTTTTGCTCCTTAAGCACCTACACGTGTTCATGTCCTTAATATTCTTGGCCTGAGAATATGAACCCTGGATATTTACCCCAGACAAGTATGTCACTTCATTAGCATGATCTAACTCATTAAAGAGGTGACGATGGAGCTGTAATTGTTGAATCAACAATATTTGGTAATTGATTACTTATGGGAATTAAGTGAGAGTGGAAAATCAAGATTGGGGGAGTTGGAAAGAAAAAGTAAAATTTCATGTGAGTAAAAACTGTTTAGGTTGTGCATAAAGGATGCCTTGATGTGTTTGGGGCCCAGTTAAAGTTGAAGACCATGAATATCTGGTGGTATCAATCAGCATGACCGCATGCGTTCCTCCAATGGGGTCTAGCAGCTCAAGAATAAGAACAGAGTTTGAATAGTTTGATTTTTTTCAAGATTTTAGTTTTTTCATTGGGGAAAATGGAAAAGAATGGTGGTATAAAAGAATTAGTCCTATTTCTCTGCTCCCGTTTCAGCAAAAATTCTTGAATGAATTGTCTATACTCACTGTCTTCATTTCCTCTCTTTCAATTCTCCCTTAAACCTTCTCCAATAGGCCTTTTGTCCCTACCCACTAACTGAACTGCTCTTGTCAAGGTCACCATATGGTTAAACCCAATAATCAATTTTCATTCCTCAATTTACATAACAAGTTAATACCATTTGATATATTTGTTCAATCCCTCCTTTTTGACATACTTTCTTCATGTTGCTCCCAGCCTCTCCCAGAAAATAGGTTCTCCTGGTTTTCCTTCAACTTTGCTAGACACTCTTATTTATGACCCTGACCTCTAAATTTTTCAGAGTCCTAGGGATCAGTCCTGGAACATCTTCTCTTTTCTATTTATATCTGTTTCCTTGGAGAGCTCATCCAGTTGCATGGCTTTAAATATCATCTATATCCTTATGATTCTCAAATTTATATCTGTAGCCTACACCTCTTCCCTGAATTCCAGACTTAAATATCCAGTTTACCATTAAACATCTCCACTTGGATATATTATAGGTGCGTTAGGGCATTTTTGCATTGCTATAAAAAATAACTGAGGCTGATAACCTATAAGGAAAAAAGGTTAAGTTTAGTTCATGGTTCTGCAGGCTGTACAGGAAGCATGATGCCAGCATCTGCTTCTGGTGAGGACCTCAGGAAACTTAACATCATAGTGGCAGGCAAAGAGGAACCAGCATGTCACACAATGAGAGAAGGAGGAAGAGAGAGAAGAGGAGGTCCCAGACTCATTTAAACAACCAGATCTCATGTGAACTGAGTGAGAACTCACTTATCACCAAATGGATGGTGCTAAGCAATTCATGAGGGATCTAGCCCCATGATCCAATAACCTCCCACTAGGCCTCAGCTCCAACAGCGGGAGTCGTATTTCAACATGAGATTTGGAGAGGACAAACATCCTGCCCCTGGCTCCCCAAATCTCATGTCCTTCTCATATTGCAAAATACAATCATGCCTTCTCAATAGACCTCCAAAGTCTTAACTCATCCAAGCATTAACTCAAATGTCTCAAGTCTAGAGTCTCATCTAAAGATTATTTCCTTCCACCTGAGAACCTATGAGATCGAAAACAAGTTATTTATTCCCAAGATACAATGGTGGTATAGGCTTTGGGTAAATATTCCCATTCCGAAAAGGATAAATCAGCCAAGAGAAATGAGAAATAGGCCTCACACAAGTCTGAAACCTAGCAGAGAAGTCATTAAATCATAAAGCTCCAAAGTAACTTTTTATTCCATGTCCCACATCCAGGGCACACTGGTGCAAGTGCTGGGCTCCCAAGGCATTGGGCAGCTCCACCCCCATGGCTTTGCTGGATGCAGCCTATGCAGCTGCTATTATGGGTTGGAGTCCAGTGCCTGTATCTTTTCCAGGCTGAGGATGCACGCTGCCATTGGCTCTACCATTCTTGGGCCTAGATCATGGCAGCCCTCTACCCATAGCTCCACTAGGCAGTGCCCTGGTTGGGACACTGTATATGGGCTCAAACACCTTTCCCCTCCACATTGTCCTAGTAGAGGCTCTCTGTGGGGGCTCTGCCCCTGAGACAGGCTTCTGCCTGGGCATGCAGGCTTTCCAATACATCCTTGAAATCTAGGTGGAAGCTGTCAAGCCTGTTTTACTCCCACATTCTGTGTAACTGAAGGTTTAACACCACGTGGAAGCCACCAAGGCTTATGGCTTGCACCCTCCAGAGTAATGGCCAAACCTATACTTGGGCTCCTTTGAGCCAAGGCTGGAACCAGAGTGGTCAGGGTGTGGGAAGTAGTGTCCTGAGGCTGCACAAGAATGGAGGGACCTTGGTCTTGCCTCTGAAACAATTATTTCCTTCTAGGCCTCTGAGTGTGTAATGGGAGGGGTTGTCCCAGAGATTTCTGAAATGGCTTTGAGGTCTTTTCCAATTTTCCCGGATATTAGTATTTGGCTCCCTTTTAGTCATACTAATCTTTCCAGCAAGTGGTTGCTCCACAGGATGCTTGAATTCTTTCCCTACCACAGAGCCAGGCTGCAAATCTTTCAAGCTTTTACGCTCTGCTTATCTTTTAAATATAAGTTCCAAATTTAAGTCATTATTTGCTCTCATATCTGATCTAGGTTGTTAGAATCATCCAGGCCACATCTTGAATGCTTTGCTGCTTAGAAATTTCTTCTGTCAGATACCCTAGGTCATCACTCTTAAGTTCAAACTTCACAGGCCCCTACAATATAAACACAATGAAGCCAAGTTCTTTGATAGGGCATAACAAAGGTGACCTTTACTCCCATTCCCAATAACTTCCTCATTTCCATCTGAGACCTCTTTAGTCTGGCCTTCACTGTCCATATCTCTATTAGCATTTTGGTCACAACCATTTAACCAGTCTCTAAGAAGTTCCTTACTTTCCCTCATGTTCCTGTATTCTTCTGTGAACTGTAAACTCTTCCAGCCTCTGCACCTTATCCAGTTCCAAAGCTGCTTCTACATTTTCAGGTAACTTTATAGCCATGCTTCACTTCTTGGTATGAATTTTCTGTGTTAGGCAATTTTGTGTTGCTATAAAGACATACCTGAGCCTGGGTAATTTATAAGAAAAAAAGGTTTATTTTGGCTCATGGTTCTGCAAGCTATATGGAAAGCATGGTGCCAGCATATGATTCTGGTGATGGCCTCAGGAAGGTTTCAATCATGGCAGAAGATGAAGGGGAACTAGCATGTTACATGGCAAGAGAGGGAGCAAGACAGAGAGGGGTAAGGTCTCAGACTCTTTTAAGCAACCAGATCTCATGTTAACTGAGTGAGAATTCACTTGTCACTAAGGGGATAGTGCTAAGCCATTCATGAGGGATCCACCCCATGGTCCAATCACTTCCTACCAATCCCCACCTCCAATATTGGTAATCACATTTCAACATGAGATTTGGAGGGGACAAACATCCAAACTATATAAGTAAGTATTTTAAAATTAACGTGCTCTAAAACAGTTCCAGAGGCTCTTAACACTTTTATCTTCCCTCAAATTCTTGCTCCATCAACAGTCTTTTGCATCTCAGTTAATGGCAATGCTGTTATTCCTGTTCCAGACTAAAACCTATTTATAGTTCTTGACTACATTTTCCCACAACCCAAATTTATATTCTCTGTCTCCCTCCCTTCCTTTCTCCCTCATACATTCTCTTTATGATTAAGTCTCTAGGTTTCTGTCACATACATTATGTCTCTAATACCATCTCCCACTATTCTCCCTCTTACTTACTACACTCCAGCTAAAATATCTTTTCTCTGTTCTTTGAACATGCTAGGAATGTTCCTATTGCAGTACCTTTAAACTTTCTGTCCCCTCTCGCAGGAACACTCTTCCCACAGACATGCTCATGGATTGCTCCCTCATAGCGTTTCCATATAGCAATTCCTTCTCTTAATGTCTCAGGATATTTGCATGTTTTTTCAAAATTCTTAATTCTGAGAAAAAAATAGTCAAGAAGTTGAGAAGGGCGAGAAAATATTTAATTCCCCTGTGACAATTAAAGCTTAATGAAATAAAGAGACATAACTGGTAGGGAGAAATACACTGATATCAAGGCAAAAGCAGGAAATGCTGATATTTGGAGTTGAAGGTTAATGCTGACATTTCTCAGTACAGGACAAGAGCACATAAGAGAAAAAAAAGCCACAGTCTAATCAGTCAGTCTTACTTATGGCTGTTGTCATAATTGTGTTTGTGGCCCTGTCTACAGCAAATGGTTAGTCATTCCAGAAAATAAAATAAATATTAATAAGTTTAAACATGTACAGATCCTATTGGTGGAATTCCAATAAATAACTAGTCTTACAAGCAACATAAGTTTATAACTGGCAATTTCAACATGTGATTCTGTGTAGTGCTGCTAACCTTGCTAGGTGGACCTGAATGCCATGCCATTCGACTATTACCCAATAATCTTCACTGGCATTTTCCAGTATTGGAATATTTGCCACAGAGTATAGGTGTTTTGGTCAATACTTCAACAGAAGAGATACAGGGAAAGGAAACTTGACTAAAATCTGAAATAGCAAAAATAATGTTGATCTCAATGGCAAAACCAAAATCAGGCAAACAGACAAAATACACTGGTCATTGAAAAAGGAAATGAGTTTATATGAATCAACATGTATCCGATGCCTACTTGAAGATCTTTTTAGATGCACACTTAAAAATTTGACCAATATCAAAGCATGACATTTTTCTATTTCTAGAATATTTGTCATAAAACAAAAATCAATATAGGGTAGTTAATGTAATCTATGTTTGTAATTTATTTTAAAAATGCTATCTTTAAAGTACTAAATATTTGTGTCATCGTCTTTCAAGCTTTTAAATATTTTTTATTTGACATTTTTTGTGTTAATGGTCCCTTCTTTTAATATTACCAATTATCTATTTGAAATATATAAACTTTACACAATATATTGGTTCATAATAATAATAACCCGTGCATGTATGATTATATTGGTTTTTATTTTGCAGAAAGGCTCTGAAATTTTTAGTATCAGAGAAAAATGATTTATACATTATTATGGTAATTCATAAAAAACAGACAAGAAAAGTGTTATGAAAAATACTATCTTATGATTTTTTGAATTTCTGAGAATCCCCAGGAATTCCAATTTATTCATCTGGACTCCAAAGACTAATATGTATCAGGAATTTGAAATCACTACTCTCTTACTTCCTTTAAGTCATCCTTAAATGTCACCTTATCAAAAATCTCTTTTTAGGAGTACATTCTCCCAGTACCGGCACTCCATATACCTCTGTCTCTGTTTGGTTTTCTCCACAGCACTTAGCATTTCCTGATACATTGTCATTTGTTTATGTTTGAATTGTTTGTTTCTTTTCATAACAGTGCAAGCTCTATGAAGGTGTGGATTTTTACCTTCACTGCTATGTACAAACAGTGCTTACCACATAGATAGTAGTCACACTTAAAATATTTGTTTAATCAATAAATAATAGATTATTGGATTTAGACCAGATAGAGAAGGAAGTGAATGTGTAAGTGAGCTGATCAATAGTGACCCACATCCAGGGAAAGGGGGTCCCAGTAGAAGTTTAGATGAGGTGATAATAAATGAAGGAGATGATCGGAAGAATAAAAAATCATAGTCCGAACATGGAGTACTGGAGCTTAAATTTCCAGAGATGAATTTTCAAGATTTAAGGTATAGTAATAGAAATTTATGACTTTGAAAATGAAAATCTTTGGTGTTGAGGTGATCAAGGATACTGGTAAAGCTAAATTGTTAATTGGAATAATTACATAAATATTGAGTTTGTCCTGGATGATGTCTAGAAAAGATGTGGAGAGAGATTTGATGATCCCAAGTACTAATGTCCTCAGTGAATGTGGAAATTGCCCAGGAAGTCTAAGGAAGACAGTAATGAGGAGAGATTAGAGGTAGTATAATTAGATAACATGATCTTCAGAGGGAGTTTTTTAATACAAAAGTAGAGAAACAATAATAGCTTTAAAATGACTATTTGTTTCATTTCTACCATGTGCGAAAAGTAAGGTACTAGGTGTTTTATATCCATTATGTCATAAAACCCTTAAAATAGCCTCTAATAGTATCCAAGATTTTCTTCTAGACTGCTGAATAGCTACAGCTTTCTTAGGTACTGACTAGCTGCTTGGGTGTAAATACGGTCAGGAACATGGAGGAAGCAGTGGGAATGAAATCCATGGTTATTGCAGTAGGAGGTCATCTAGGTGGAGAAATACAGGCAAGTCTTAGCCATGAATTTTTCTGCAGTTAGAATAGATAAAGACAACAGCAGTGTTTTCAGCAAGAGATGGCACATAGGAAGTATTTCTCAAGTATACATTCTGTTTGAGCATAGGTCTGTGGGTGATCGGTGGACTTTATGTGTACTTGGACTTTAGGAACTTAAATCATGCCCTCCAAAACTAGAATACAAATGGTGGCAATGTATCGAGAAGTAGGATGGTGGTGGCTAATGAAGACCAGGAGTTGGTGAGGGGATGAAATTTGCCTTTTGTGTGAGGGCATCAACCACCCTTAATGGAGAGTTTTGTATACAAGTATGTGGGGAAAATGGGTGGGTTGATGAGGCCAAGCTGACAAGTCAGGCATCAAATCTAGACCCACAATATGTTCCCAAAACACTGAGAGTCCAGTAGATGAAGAAGCCAATCTTTTTCTGCAAATAGTCTCCTATTGGAGAGTACCTTGTTTGATGGAGGGTGTTAGGGATTGAATTGTGTCCCTCAAAAAGATATCTTGAAATCCTAAACCTTAGTAACTCAGAGTGTGATCTTATTAGAAAATAAGGTCATTGCAAACGTAATTAGTTAAGATGAGGTCATACTGGAGTATGGTAGACACTTAATACAGTATGATTGGTGTCCTTATTAGAGGAGAAGACACAGAGAAAGGTACATATGGAGAATGTCATGTGATGACAGACAGAGATTGGAGTGATGCAGCTGCAAGCCAAGGAACACAGATGATTGATCCTATCACCAGAAAATAGGAAGAGGCAAAAAGGAATTCTATCTGGAGTCTTAAAGGGAGCATATCCCTGCAGTCCCTTTGATTTTGAACATTTACCCTTCAGAATTGTAATAGAATAGTTTTGTTGTTTAAGCTACCCAGTCTGTGGTACTTTGTTATAGCTGCTCTAGGAAACTATTGATATAGGTTGAGTATCTCTTATCCAAAATGCTTGTGACCAGAAATGTTTAGAATTTGATTTTTTTTTGGATATTGGAATAATTTCTATTACACTGGTTGAGCATTACTAATCCAAATATCTGAAATCCAAAATGTTCCAATGAGCATTTCCTTTGAGCATCATGTTGGTGCTCCAAAAATTCCAGATTTTGGAGCATTTCAGATTTCAGATTTTTGAATTAGAAATACCTAATCTGTACATAGAGCCATCAAAAGTCCCGATGGATTATATTCCATTCTTCGAATGCAGTGCAGTGTCCAAAGGCAGTGACTGCACTTCCTAGTGGCTATACTCAGCTGCAGATCTGGCTAGCTTGGACACAAAGCAGCCTGCTAACATCCAGCACATGTCTTCTCAGTGCTGACCTCTGGTGATTGAATCTCAGCTATGTAGTCTTACATAGATGTATTGGTCTCCTGCCCAGGTTACATTGTGGGGTTGGATGACTGTAAAGATCTTAGGGCCTGATGACTTTAAAAATTGGGGCCATCTCTATTGTTCCTGATACTCTGGTTTCTCTTTCACTTAACACTCAAGCTTCATGAAATGATAATTGCATGCACAATTTTTACTTCTCCAAACCTCTACATCTGACTGATTGTGGTCATTTTTTTCCTCAATGGCCGAGTACCTTGGACCTCCCTTGTCTTCTTGTATCTCATGGTCCAATGTCCCAATTCCTTTAAAAATCTGCTCTACTAGAGAAATTATAAACGATCTAAAATTAAGGTTTTATTTACTGAAAAAGACTTCATGTACATGTTAGCAAGCATGTTTTATCATGATTTAACAATGTTTCAAACCACAGGTCTCTTGGATCTGATACCCCCAAATCCAGCTTCCTAGTTGGCTACTAATGTGTAAAGCTGACCTGTGTTCAAATAGCATGACTGGAGCTTCTAATACTAGAATACAACAAAAGGGTAGAAACACTGAAAGAGAATCAGAAAACTTGTATTTGACATAAAACATAGCCACAGTCAAGTTTCATACACAGATTCATTATTATCAATATATTGTCTTTCAGTAGCAGTCATGGGCAAACCTTTATGGGTAACTTTGCCCATCTCAGTAAGGCTCCGCAATACCATTTTGATAAAACAGCCTACTTTCACTGGATAGGATTAATCACAATGTCATCTTTACCTTTCAGAAAACTACAGAATGTGAGAGTCTGTAGTGAACTTATAGATCACCTAGTTCTGCTCTCTTATTTTACATATGTGGAAGCTGAGGCCCAGAGAGAATTGGTTTGTACAGGGCTACACAGTTAACATAAGACTTAAAAGCCCTGTCTCTGGACTCCCGGACTTGATATTCTTCTACTTTGCCACACTGCTAGGGGCTATCATCTAAAACCAAGCCTGAAGAAATGAATATTTATTTTCCCGTTTTCATTGAGTTTTTCCTCTATGATCCTCTAAGAAAATTATTTATCAGATTTTAGCTGCATTATGTTTGACAGTACATAAAATTATGTCTACTTCATTTAGCCTTATAACATGGTTATAACCAGTCTCGAAATGACTATAGGAAAAAAAAAAGGTAAATATTGGTCATTTTCTTTCACAATGCCTCTGTTGATCCCACTGCCCAAAGATGAAGTCATGAGGCACTATAGAAAATCTGCATGCTTTTTGACAAGTGATTACTCAGAGTGTAGTCTATAAGAAAAGACACTGGGGAGGGCAAAACTTACACCTAGAAACTCATCACTAACAGACTAGCAAGACATGACTAAATAAATTGAGAAGTTGTTCAAGACCAGACATTTCCAGGAGATGGCAGTATAAGGAAGGTCTGAATTCAAAGGGAATTGAAAATTAGATTTAAAAATGCAATGTTTCATTGCATAAGTCTAGTTTTAAGACAGAACCATGCAACCAAAACTTGTATAAAAACAACAGGCATTGATGTGACAAATTAACATAGATCACCACTGTGAAATTTAGTAGGCAATGGCTATATGGCATTTTAAAAGAAATAGTGATACAATATACACCCTGTAAACTTTGTTGTAAACACTTCTGAGAAGTCAATAGTGTGTGGTTAAATTAACACTGAGGTGATTTAAATTTTCAGAGGAAGGCTCTAAAGTTATTATATGTGAGTAGACGTGCACAGAATTCATAATGACATCCAACTTTTTTCTTTGCAGTATTTCTAAAAATAATTCCAGTTGTATTTTAGATTCAGAGGATACATGTACAGGTTTGCTACATTGGTATATTGTGTAATGCTGAGGTTTGGGATACGAATGATTCCATCACCCAGAGAGTGAGCACAGACCCAACAGTTAATTTTTTTACCCTTGCCCCCTTCTTTATTTCCCCCTCTATTAGTTCCTAGTGTCTATTGTTGCCATTGTTATGTCCATGAGTAATTAACATTTAGCTCCCACTTATAAGTGGGAATATGTGGTATTTAGATTTCTTTTCCTCTGTTAAGGTGCATCCATGTTGCTGCAAAGGACATGGTTTTGTTCTTTTTATGGCTGCATAGTATTCCACGGTGTATATGTACCACATTTTCTTTACTCAATCCAGTGTTGATGGGCCCCTAGGTTAATTCCATGTATTTGCTATTGTGAATAGTGCTGCAATGAACATACAAGTTTATGTGTCTTTTTGGTAGACTGATTTATTTTCCTTTGGGCATATATGTAGCAATGGGATTGTTGGGTCAAATGGTAGTTCTCCTATAAGTTCTTTGAGAAATTTCTAAACTGCTTTCCACGGTGGCTGAACTAATTCACATTCCAACCAACAGTGCATAAGTGTTCCATTATCTTTGCATCTCCACAAACATCTTTTTTTGTCTTTTTCTTTTACTATTTAATAGTAGCCGTTCTGACAGGTGTGAGATGGTATTTCATTGTGGCTTTGATTTGCATTTCTCTGATGATTAGCAATGTTAAAGCATTGTTTTCATGTGGTTTTTGGCCACTTGTATGTGTTCTTCAGAGAAGTGTCTATTCATGTCTTTTGCCCATTTTTAATGGGTTATTGGAGTTTTTTGATTGTTGAATTAAGTTCCTTATAGATTCTGGATATTAGACCTTTGTCAGATGGACAGTTTAAAAACATTTTCTCCCATTATGTAGGTTGTCTGTTTATTCTGTTGATTGTTTCTTTTGCGGTGAGAAGCTCTTTAGTTTAATTAGGTCTCACTTGCCAATTTTTGTTTTTCTTGCAATTGCTTTTGAGTATTTAGTTATAAATTCTTTCCCAAGGCCAATGTCTGGAATGGTGTCTCCTAGATTTTCACTAGAATTGTTATAGTTCGAGGTCTTACGTTTAAATCATTAATCCATATTGAGTTAATTTTTGTACATGGTGAAAGATAAGGATCCAGTTTTATTCTTCTTCATATGACCAGCTAGCTATCCCAGCACCATTTATTAAATGGAGAGTCCTTTCCCCATGGCTTACTTTTTCCCAACTTTGTCTATGATCATGTGGCTATAGGTATTCAGCTTTATTTCTGGGTTCTCTATACTGTTTCATTGGTCTATGTGTCTATTTTTATAGCAGGATCATGCTGAGTTGGTTATTCTGGCCTTATAGTATAGTTTGAAGTCATGTAATGGGATGCCTCTGGCTTTGTTCTCTTTGCTGAGCATTGCTTTGGCTTTTCAGGCTCTTTTTTTGGTTCCGTATGAATTATAGACCAGGTTTTTCTGATTCTGTGAAAATGATGTTGGTGGTTTGATAAAAATAGCATTAAATCTGTAGATTGGGCAATGTTGTTATTTTAATGATATTGATTCTTCATATCCATGATCACGGAATGCTTTTCTATTTGTGCCATCTATAATTTTCTTCAGCAGTTTTCTTTGGTTCAGCTTGTACAGTCCTTTCAATTCCTTGGTTAGATGTATTCCTAGGCTTTTTTTTGTGGCTACTATAAATGGGATTGCTTTCATTGTTATCAATTTCGGTCTCAGCTTGAATGTTGTTGGTGTATAAAAATACTACTGATTTTTGTACATTGATCTTGCGTTCCAAAATTTTACAGAGGTCGTTTATCTGTTCCATCAGTTCCAGGAGTCTTCTGGCAGTCATTAGTGTTTTCTAGGCATAGAATGAGATCTTCAGTGAAGAGATATTAGATTACTTCTTTTTTTTTCCCCAGTTAGGATGCTTTCATTTTTTTCTCTTCAGATGCCAGTAGGCTTTCACCATATTAACATTTATTGCTTTTTTCTGTGATTATTATATATGGTTGGTTTGTTCTTTTCTTTCTTTTTTTAACTTCTAAATTTAGATGTCAGAGTTACATGTGCAGGTTTGTTACATAGGTAAACATGTGTCATGAGTTTTTTTTGTACAGATTATTACATCACCCAGGTATTATGACTAGTACCCATTAGTTATTTTTCCTGATATTCTATCTCCTCCCACCTTCCACCCTCTGATAGGACCCACTGTGTGTTGTTGCCCTCTATGTGTTCTCATCATTTAGCTCCCACTTATAAGTGAGAACATGCGGTATTTGGTTTTCTGTTGCTGCGGTAGTTTGTGGAAGGTAATGGCCTCCAGCTTCATCCATGTCCCTGAAAAGGACATGATTTCATTCTTTTTTATATCTGCATACTATCCCATGGTGTATATATGCCACAATTTCTTTATCCAGTCTATCAGTGGTGGACATTTAGGTTGATTCCATGTCTTTGTTATTGTGAATAGTGCTGCAATGAGCATATGCCAGCATGTTTCATAATAGAACAACTTATATTCCTTTGGATATATACCCAGTAATTGGGTTGCTGGGTTGAATGGTATTTCTGCCTCTAAGGTCTTTGAGGAATCATCACATTATATTTTACAATGGCTGTACTAATTTACACTCCCACCAACAGTGTATAAGTGTTCCTTTTTCTCCACAACCTTACTAGCAGCTGTTATTTTTTGACTTTTTAATAATAGTCATTCTGACTGATGTGAGATGGTATCTCATTATGGTTTTGACTTGCATTTCTCTAATGATGAGTGACGTTGAGCTTTTTTTCACATGCTTGTTCGCCTCATGTATGTCTTCTTTTGAGAAGTGTCTGTTCATATCATTTGCCCACTTTTTAAAGGGGTGGTTTGTTTTTTTCTTGTAAATGTGGTTAAGTCCCTTATCGATAATGGATATTAGACCTCTCTCAGATGCATAGTTTGAAAAACTTTTTTCCCATTCTGTAGGTTGTCTGTTTACTCTGTTGAGAGTTTCTTTTGCTGTGCAGAAGCTTGTTAGCTTTAACTATATTCCATTTTTTAATGTTTGCTTTTGTTGCATTTGCTTTTGGCGTCTTCATCATGAAATAATTGCCTGTGCCTGCATCCTGAATGGTATTGTCTAGTTTGTTTTCAGAATTTTTATAGTTTGGGATTTACATTGAAGTCATTAATACATTTTGAGTTAATTTTTGTATATGGTGTAAGGAAGGGGTCTAGGTTCAACCTTCTGCACATGGCTAGTCAGTTATTCCAGCACCATTTATTGAATAGGGAATCTTTTCCCCATTGCTTGTTTTTGTAACATTTGTTGAAGATCAGATTCTTGTAGGTGTGCGGTCTTATTTTTGGTTTCTCTATACTGCTCCATTGGTCTATGTGTCTGTTCTTGTACCAGTATCATGTTGTTTTGGTTACTGTGGCCTGTAGTATAGTTTGAAGTCAGGTAGAGTGATGCTTCCAGCTTTGTTCTTTTTACTTAGGATTGCCTTGGATATTCAGGCTCTTTTTGGTTTCATGTGAATTTTAAAATAGTTTTTCTAGTTGTGTGAAGAATGTCAATGGCAGTTTAATAGAAATAGCATTGAATCTATAAATTAATTTGGGCTGTATGACCATTTTCATGATATTGATTCTTCACATCCGTGAGCATGGAATGTTTTTCCATTTGTTTGTGTCATCTCTGATTTCTTTGAGCAGTGGTTTGTAGTTCTCCTTGTAGAGATCTTTCACCTCCCTTGTTAGCTGTATTCCTAAGTATTTTATTCTTTCTGTGTCGGTTGTGAATGGGAGTTCATTCCTAATTTTGTGCTCAGCTTGGCTGTTGTTGGTGTATAGGAATGCTAGCAATTTATGCACATTGATTTTGTATCCTGAGACTTTACTGAAGTTGCTTATTAGCTTAAGAAGATTTTGGGCTCAGATGATGGGATTTTCTAGGT
This sequence comes from Pongo abelii, assembly GCF_028885655.2. Classification (NCBI taxonomy): domain Eukaryota; kingdom Metazoa; phylum Chordata; class Mammalia; order Primates; family Hominidae; genus Pongo; species Pongo abelii. The sequence continues at coordinate 91,110,259 of NC_072008.2, forward strand.
ATGGAATCATGTTGTCTACAAATAGGGATAGTTTGAATTCCTCTCTTTGTATTTGGATGCCTTTTATTTCTTTCTCTTGCCTGATTGCCCTGATGAGAACTTCTAATACTATGTTGAATAGGAATGGTGAGAGAGGGCATCCCTGTCTTGTGCCAGTTTTCAAAGGGAATGCTTCCACCTTCTGACCATTCAGTATAATGTGGGCTGTGGGTTTGTCATACATGACTCTTATTATTTTGAGGTATTTCAATACCTAGTTTATTGGGAATTTTTAACATAAAGGAATGCTGAAATTTTTAGAAAGCCTTTTCCGCATCTATTGAGATAATCACGTGGTTTTTGTCTTTAGTTCTGTTTATGTGATGAATCACATTTATTGATTTGTGTATGTTGAATGAACCTTGCATCTCAAGAATGAAGCCTACTTTATCATGGTGGATAAGCTTTTTGATGTGTGGCTGGATTCAATTTGCCAGTATTTTGTTGAGGATTTTTGCATCAATGTTCATCAATGATATTGGCTTGGAGATATTCTTTTCTGTTGTATCTCTGCCAGGTTAGGGAAGAGTCCCTGCTTTTCAATTTTTTGGAATAGTTTCAATAGGAATGGTGCCGTCTCTTCTCTCTACGTATAGTAGAATTCAGCTGTGACTCTGTGTGGTCCTAGGCTTTTGTTCATTGGTAAGCTATTTATCACCACATAAATTTCAGAACTGGTCTGGTCAGGGATTCAATTTTTTCCTGGTTCAGTCTTGGAAGGGTGTATTTGTCCAGGTTTATCAATATCTTGTAGATTTTCTAGTTTATGTGCATAGAAGTGTTTATAATATTATCTGATGATTGTATTTTTTTGTGTATCAGTGGTGATATCTGTTTTATCATTTCTGATTGTGCTTATTTGTATCTTCTCTCTTTTTTATTAGCCTAACTACAGTCTATGTATTTTATTAATTTTCTCAAAATGCCAGCTCCTGGATTTCTTCAATTTTTGAATAGTTTTTTTGTGTGGGTCTCTATCTCCTTCAGTTCAGCTCTGATTTTGGTTATTTCTTGTGTTCTGCTAGCCTTGGTGTTTGTTTTGTCTTGGTTCTCTGGTTCTTTTTGTTGTCACATTAGGCTGTTAACTTGAAATCTTTCAAACATTTTCTGCTAGCTTTGAAATCAGGTTTTTGTTTGTTCTTGTTCCTCTAGGTGGGATGTTAGATGGTTAACGGTTAATTTGAGACTTATCCAACTTCTTTAGGTAGGCTTTTACACTATAAACTTTCACCTTAACATGCTTTTGCTGACTTTCAGAGATTTTGGTATGTTGTGTCTCTGTTTTCATTTATTTTAAAGATTTTTTTATTTCTACCTTAATTTTATTGTTTACCCAAAAGTCATTCAGCAGCAAGTTGTTTAATTTCTATGTAATTGTGGGATTTTGAGAGATATTTTTGGAACTGAATTCTATTTTTATTCCACTGCAGACTGAGAATATAGTTGGTATGATTAAACATTTTTTAAATTTTTTGGACTTCCTTTATGGCTGAGCATGTGGTTGATCTTGGAGTATGTTCTGTGTGCAGATGAGAAAAATGTATATTCTGTGGTTGATAGGTGGTGTATTCTGTAGCTGTCTATTATGTCCAATTGATCAAGTGTCATAGTTTTGTCCAGAAATTTTTGGTAGTTTTCTACCTCAACAATCTGTGCTACCCTATCAGTGGAGTGTTGAAGCCCCCACTATTATTGTTTTACCCTCTTGATTGTCTGAGTGTTTTATAGGTATAGAAGTACTTGTTTTATGAATCTCGGTGACCAAATGTTGGCTGCATTTATACCTTATCTTATATAAGAGTGGAAACTCTTGCTCCTTTTTGTTTTTGGTTAGCATGATAGATCTTTTTCCATCTCTTTAGTTTGACCTTATGGGTGTTGTAACTCGTGAGATGAGTCTCTTGATAATAATAGACAAATAAGTCTTGTTTTTTGTCCAATTTACCACTGTGTCTTTTAACTGGGTCATTAGACTCTTTAAAATAAGGGTTATTACTGATATGTGAGGTTTTGATCCTATCGTGAAGTTGCTGGATGATTGCTTTGGGTTCCTATTAGTGGTTGCTTTATAGGGTCTGTGGGCTATGTACATAAGTGTGCTTTTGTAGTAGCAGGGATCTTTCTTTCAATTCCATGTTAGAACTCCCTTAAGGGTCTTTTGTAAGGCTGGATTAATGGTAACAAATTCCCTTAGCGTTTGCTTGTCTAGAGCAGGTTTTCTTTATCCTTTGCTTATGCAGCTTAGTTTGCGAGGATATTAAATTCTGGCTTGAAATTTCTTCTTTTTAAGAATGCTGAAAATCGGCCCACAATCTCTTCTAGCTTGTAAGTATTCTGCTGAATCAAGCTCTGTTTGCCTTATCAGATTCCCTTTGTATGTAATCTGACCTTTTTCTCTAGCTGCCTTTAAGATTTTGTCTTTGGCATTGACCTTAGACAGTATACTGACTATATGTCTTGGTGATAATAGATTTTTATAATATCTCAAAGGGGTTCTCTGTATTTCTTATATCTGAATGTCTATCACTCTGTAAAGATTAGGAAAATGTTCTTGAATTATTTCCTCAAATATGTTTTCCAATTTGTTTACCTTTTCTCCTTCTCTTTCAGGAATGTAAATAATTCATGGGTTTGGTCACTTTACATAATCCCATATTGCACAAAGACTTTGTGTATGTTTATTATTATTATTATTATACTTTAAGTTTTAGGATACATGTGCACAATGTGCAGGTTAGTTACATATGTATACATGTGCCATGCTGGTGTGCTGCACCCATTAACTTGCCATTTAGCATTAGGTATATCTCCTAATGCTATCCCTCCCCACTCCCCCCACCCCACAACAGTCCCCGGAGTGTGATCTTACCCTTCCTGTGTCCATGTGTTCTCATTGTTCAATTCCCACCTATGAGTGAGAACATGCGGTGTTTGGTTTTTTGTCCTTGCGGTAGTTTACTGAGAATGATGATTTCCAATTTCATCCATGTCCCTACAAAGGACATGAACTCATCATTTTTTATGGCTGCATAGTATTCCATGGTGTATATGTGCCACATTTTCTTAATCCAGTCTATCATTGTATCATTGTTGGACATTTTGGTTTGTTCCAAGTCTTTGCTATTGTGAATAGTGCTGCAATAAACATACGTGTGCATGTGTCTTTATAGCAGCATGATTTATAGTCCTTTGGGTATATACCCAGTAATGGGATGGCTGGGTCAAATGGTATTTCTAGTTCTAGATCCCTGAGGAATCACCACACTGACTTCCACAATGGTTGAACTAGTTTACAGTCCCACCAACAGTGTAAAAGTGTTCCTATTTCTCCACATCCTCTCCAGCACCTCTTGTTTCCTGACTTTTTAATGATTGCCATTCTAACTGGTGTGAGATGGTATCTCATTGTGGTTTTGATTTGCATTTCTCTGATGGCCAGTGATGATGAGCATTTTTTCATGTGTCTTTTGGCTGCATAAATGTCTTCTTTTGAGAATTGTCTGTTCTCATCTTTCACCTACTTTTTGATGGGGTTGTTTTTTCTTGTAAATTTGTTTGAGTTTATTGTAGATTCTGGATATTAGCCCTTTGTCAGATGAGTAGGTTGCGAAAATTTTCTCCCATTTTGTAGGTTGCCTGTTCACTCTGATGGTAGTGTCTTTTGCTGTGCAGAAGCCCTTTAGTTTAATTAGATCCCATTTGTCAATTTTGGCTTTTGTTGCCATTGCTTTTGGTGTTTTAGATATGAAGTCCTTGCCCGTGCCTATGTACTGAATGGTAATGCCTAGGTTTTCTTCTAGGGTTTTTATGGTTTTAGGTCTAACGTTTAAGTCTTTAATCCATCTTGAATTAATTTTTGTATAAGGTGTAAGGAAGGGATCCAGTTTCAGCTTTCTACATATGGCTAGCCAGTTTTCCCAGCACCATTTATTAAACAGGGAATCCTTTCCCCATTGCTTGTTCTTCTCAGGTTTGTCAAAGATCAGATAGTTGTAGATATGCGGCGTTATTTCTGAGGGCTCTGTTCTGTTCCATTGATCTATATCTCTGTTTTGGTACCAGTACCATGCTGTTTTTGTTACTGTAGCCTTGTAGTATAGTTTGAAGTCAGGTAGTGTGATGCCTCTAGCTTTGTTCTTTTGGCTTAGGATTGACTTGGTGATGAGGGCTCTTCTTTGGTTCCATATGAACTTTAAGGTAGTTTTTTCCAATTCTGTGAAGAAAGTCATTGGTAGCTTGATGGGGATGGCATTGAATCTATAAATTACCTTGGGCAGTATGGCCATTATCATGATATTGATTCTTCCTACCCATGAGCATGGAATGTTCTTCCATTTGTTTGTATCTTCTTTTATTTCATTGAGCATTGGTTTATAGTTCTCCTTGAAGAGGTCCTTCACGTCCCTTGTAAGTTGGATTCCTAAGTATTTTATTCTCTTTGAAGCAATTGTGAATGGGAGTTCACTCATGATTTCGCTCTCTGTTTTTCTGTTATTGGTGTATAAGAATGCCTATGATTTTTGTACATTGATTTTGTATCCTGAGACTTTGCTGAAGTTGCTTATCAGCTTAAGGAGATTTTGGGCTGAGACAATGGGGTTTTCTAGATATACAATCATGTCATCTGCAAACAGGGACAATTTGACTTCCTCTTTTCCTAATTGAATACCCTTGATTTCCTTCTCCTGCCTAATTGCCCTGGCCAGAACTTCCAACACTATGTTGAATAGGAGTGGTGAGAGAGGGCATCCCTGTCTTGTGCCAGTTTTCAAAGGGAATGCTTCCAGTTTTTGCCCATTCAGTATGATATTGGCTGTGGGTTTGTCATAGATAGCTCTTATTATTTTGAGATACATCCCATCAATACCTAATTTATTGAGAGTTTTTAGCATGAAGAGTTGTTGAATTTTGTCAAAGGCCTTTTCTGCATCTATTGAGGTAATCATGTGGTTTTCGTCTTTGGTTCTGTTTATATGCTGGATTACATTTATTGATTTGCGTATATTGAACCAGCCTTGCATCCCAGGGATGAAGCCCACTTGATCATGGTGGATAAGCTTTTTGATGTGCTGCTGGAGGCGGTTTGCCAGTATTTTATTGAGGATTTTTGCATCAATGTTCATCAAGGATATTGATCTAAAATTCTCTTTTTTGGTTTTGTCTCTGCCCGGCTTTGGTATCAGGATGATGCTGGCCTCATAAAATGAGTTAGGGAGGATTCCCTCTTTTTCTATTGATTGGAATAGTTTCAGAAGGAATGGTTCCAGTTCCTCATTGCACCTCTGGTAGAATTCGGCTGTGAATCCATCTGGTCCTGGACTCTTTTTGGTTGGTAAGCTATTGATTATTGCCACAATTTCAGAGCCTGTTTTTGGTCTATTCAGAGATTCAACTTCTTCCTGGTTTAGTCTTGGGAGAGTGTATGTGTCGAGGAATTTATCCATTTCTTGTAGATTTCCTAGTTTATTTGCATAGAGGTGTTTGTAGTATTTTCTGATGGTAGTTTGTATTTCTGTGGGATCGGTGGTGATATCCCCTTTATCATTTTTTATTGCATCTATTTGATTCTTCTCTCTTTTTTTCTTTATTAGTCTTGCTAGCGGTCTATCAATTTTGTTGATCCTTTCAAAAAACCAGCTCCTGGATTCATTAATTTTTTGAAGGGTTTTTTGTGTCTCTATTTCCTTCAGTTCTGCTCTGATCTTAGTTATTTCTTGCCTTCTGCTAGCTTTTGAATGTGTTTGCTCTTGCTTCTCTAGTTCTTTTAATTGTGATGTTAGGGTGTCAATTTTGGATCTTTCCTGCTTTCTCTTGTGGGCATTTAGTGCTATAAATTTCCCTCTACACACTGCTTTGAATGTGTCCCAGAGATTCTGGTACATTGTATTTTTGTTCTCGTTGGTTTCAAAGAACATCTTTATTTCTGCTTTCATTTCTTTATGTACCCAGTAGTCATTCAGGAGCAGGTTGTTCAGTTTCCGTGTAGTTGAGCGGTTTTGAGTGAGTTTCTTAATCCTGAGTTCTAGTTCGATTGCACTATGGTCTGAGAGACAGTTTGTTATAATTTCTGATCTTTTACATTTGCTGAGAAGAGCTTTACTTCCAACTATGTGGTCAATTTTGGAATAGGTGTTGTGTGGAGCTGAAAAAAATGTATATTCTGTTGATTTGGGGTGGAGAGTTCTGTAGATATCTATTAGGTCTGCTTGGTGCAGAGCTGAGTTCAATTCCTGGGTATCCTTGTTAACATTCTGTCTCATTGATCTGTCTAATATTGACAGTGGGGTGTTAAAGTCTCCCATTATTATTGTGTGGATGTCTAAGTCTTTTTGTAGGTCACTCAGGACTTGCTTTATGAATCTGGGTGCTCCTGTATTGGGTGCATATATATTTAAGATAGTTAGCTCTTCTTGTTGAATTGATCCCTTTACCATTACATAATGGCCTTCTTTGTCTCTTTTGATCTTTATTGGTTTAAAGTCTGTTTTATCCGAGACTAGGATTGCAACCCCTGCCTTTTTTTGTTTTCCATTTGCTTGGTAGATCTTCCTCCATCCCTTTATTTTGAGCCCATTTGTGTCTCTGCACGTGAGATGGGTTTCCTGAATACAGCACACTGATGGGTCTTGAGTCTTTATCCAGTTTGCCAGTCTGTGTCTTTTAATTGGACCATTTAGTCCCTTTACATTTAAAGTTAATATTGTTATGTGTGAATTTGATCCTGTCATTATGATGTTAGCTGGTTATTTTGCTTGTTAGTTGATGCAGTTTCTTCCTAGTCTCGATGGTCTTTGCATTTTGGCATGATTTTGCAGCAGCTGGTACTGGTTGTGCCTTTCCATGTTTAGTGCTTCCTTCCAGAGCTCTTTTAGGGCAGGCCTGTTGGTGACAAAATCTCTCAGCATTTGCTTGTCTGTAAAGTATTTTATTTCTCCTTCACTTATGAAGCTTAGTTCAGCTGGATATGAAATTCTGTGTTGAAAATTCTTTTCTTTAAGAATGTTGAATATTGGCCCCGACTCTCTTCTGGCTTGTAGAGTTTCTGCCAAGAGATCCGCTGTTAGTCTGATGGGCTTCCCTTTGTGGGTAACCCGACCTTTCTCTCTGGCTGCCCTTAACATTTTTTCCTTCATTTCAACTTTGGTGAATCTGACAATTATGTGTCTTGGAGTTGCTCTTCTCGAGGAGTATCTTTGTGGTGTTCTCTGTATTTCCTGAATCTGAATGTTGGCCTGTCTTGCTAGATTGGGGAAATTCTCCTGGATAATACCCTGCAGAGTGTTTTCCAACTTGGTTCCATTCTCCCCGTCACTTTCAGGTACACCAATCAGACGTAGATTTGGTCTTTTCACATAGTCCCACATTTCCTGGAGGCTTTGTTCGTTTCTTTTCATTCTTTTTTCTCTAAACTTCCCTTCTCACTTCATTTCATTCATTTCATCTTCCATCACTGATACCCTTTCTTCCAGTTCGTCACATCAGCTCCTGAGGCTTCTGCATTCTTCCCATAGTTCTCGAGCCTTGGCTTTCAGCTCCATCAGCTACTTTAAGCACTTCTCTGTATTGGTTATTCTAGTTATACATTCGTCTAAATTTTTTTCAAAGTTTTCAACTTCTTTGCCTTTGGTTTGAATTTACTCCTGTAGCTCAGAGTAGTTTGATCGTCTGAAGCCATGTTTTAAAGTCTTTTCTCAGGCTCCACTCCTGCTTACCTCAGGCTTAGGAAGAAGTGAGGAGCTTAGGGACAATCATGGGCCTCCAGCACAATGTACCTGCCTTATGGAAAAGTAATCAGACTATTTTCCACATGGGTCCCTGCGTCCACGACTTCTCACTGGGTGGGACCTCCTGGCCTGGGAGCCCAGACACCTCACCCCCACTTGAGCTCTTGAGCCAGTATAAGCTCTGCATTTCCCTGGGACAGAGATCCCAGAGGTAGCAAGCAGGCCTGCTATTTTTACCACTCCATAGCCCCCATCCCTGCTTCTGTTAGGCTCAGGAGGGAGCAAAGAGCTTAGGACTACTGTAGGCCTCCAGCACAGTACAGCTGTTCCTCACTAGGCGTGACCTCTCTACCTGGGCCCCCAGCACAACTACCCTGTCCCCACCTGAACATTTCTGTTGGTGGGAGCTCTGCATTTCTATGAAAATGAAATACCAGAGACAACCCATAGCCCCTCTGCCATTGCAGCTGCAGCAGTACCACCCTTACTGCTATTGGCCTGGGGAAGAAACAAAGGGTCTGGTTGCTTTTCTGGCACATCCAGCATGCCACAACCTCCCATGGAGAGTATCTCCATTTTTCTTCTCTGTGAGTCCCCACCCCCTACACATCAACAGGCAGAGCTCCTGGTTCCGACCCACAGAGCAGCTGCCCCACTCTCAGCTAAACATTCCTACTGGCCATGGCTCTGTGTTTCCCTGTAGTGGAGCTTCCAGAGGCAACTGACAACCCCTCTGACACTACCACTGCAGTGGTACTGCCTTTGCTGTACTCAGACTGAAGAAGGAACAAGGAGCCTGAGTGCCTTACTCACACCTCCAGCATACCACAGAGGTGAGCTCACTCATCCTCTCTGCCCTGTGAGTCCCTGACCCCCTGCTCATTATCAGGCAGGGCCCCAGGCTTCAGCCCACAGTGCAGCTGCCCCATCCCCCAGCTGAAAATTCTCACAGGCAGCAACTTTGCATTTCTCTTTGGTAGAGTTCCCAAAAGCAACTGAAACTCCTCTGCCACTGCCACTGCAGTGGTACTGTCCTTGTTGCCCTCAGATTTGGGAAAGAACAAATAGCCTGGTTTCTTTATTCACACCTCCAACATGCTACAGCCACCTTAAGGAAAAGAGGTCAGTTTGTCTCTTTGTAAGCCTGCCCCCTGCTCCCTGCTAGTCACCAGGCAAGGTCTCCCCCATCCCCTAGCTTGGGCCAGCAATACAGCTGCTCCACCCTGGGATGATCATTGTGATTGGCCATGGCTCTGTATTTCTCCTGGGTACATCACCAAGAAACAAATAAAAGGCCATCTGCCATTGTCATTGCCAAGGTTTCTGCCCCTGCTGCTCCCAAGTGTGGGTGGTAACGTAAAGCCTGAGCACACCCTAAGGCTACAATGTGCAGCCCAGGAGTGCCAAGCCACGATCTGCAGCCAACATTTGAGTGGGAGAAGAGCCCACACTCTCAGAGTACCGAGAGGGAGCACAGCTGTAATTGTGAGGAAATACAGAGGAGTGACATGACTCAGCAATTCTGCCTAGCAGCCATTATGCTTAAGTGTCATCTACTGGATCACACCCCAAACTTCAACACCAAAAATACTTTCTTATTATAACCCCCTGTGAAGCCAAGGACAAGAATTAAGCCACAAATAATGACCTCACACAAAGCCAAAGCCCTCTGAAAACATCCAGAAATGAAGTCAATTGACTATACTCAAATTACACCACAGTTAAAGGAAAATCACCCCACATGTATGAGAAAGAACCAGTGCAAAAATTCTAGCAACCGTAAACGCCAGAGAATCTCCTTACCTCCTAATGACCACACTACCTCCCCAGCAATGCATCCTAACCAGAATAAAATGACTGAAGTGAAAGACAGAATTCAGAATTTAGGTGGCAAGGAAGATTATTGAGTTGCAGGAGAAAGTTGTAACCCATTCTAGGGAATCTAGTAAAACAATTCAAGAAATGAAAGCTGAAATGGCCATTTTAAGAAAGAACCAAACCAAGCTGATAGAGATGAATAACTCACTATGTGGAAGTATCAACAGCTGAATAGACAAGGCTGAGAAAAGAATCTCAGAGCTTGAGGACTGGTTCTTTGAATTAGTAAGACAAAAATAAATATTTTTTAAAAAATGAACAAAGCCTCTGTGAAATATGAGATTATTTAAAGATAGCATATATATGACTTATTGGCATCCCTGAAAGAGAAGTAGAGAGAGCAAGCCACTTGGAAAACATACTTGAGTTATACTGTTCACAAAAATTTCCCCAACCTTGCTAGAGAGGTTGACATACAAATTCAAGAAATTCAAAGAACTCCTGTGACATACTTTGCAAGATGACCATCCCCAAGACACATAGTCATCAGATTTTCCAAGGTCAACATGAAATAAAAAATATTAAAGGCAGCTAGAGAGAAAGGGCAGGTCGCATACAAAGGGAACTCCATCAGGCTAACAGTAGACATTTCAGCAGAAACTCTACAAGCCAGAAGAGATTAGGAGCATACATTCAGCATCTTTCAAGAAAAGAAGTGTCAACCAAGAATTTCATATCCAGCCAAACTAAGTTTCAGAAGAAAGGAAGAAACAGTATCCTTTTCAGACAAGCAAATGCTAAGAGAATTCATTACCACCAGGCCTGCCTTACAAGAGGTTCTTAAGGGATTGCTAAACATGGAAACAAAAGATCGTTATCTGGCACCACGAAAATACACTTAAGTATATAGTATACCCACACTATAAAGCAAAAGACACAACAAAAAAAGAAAACTTCAGGCCAGGTTGCTGGCAAGATGGCTGAATAGGAACACCTCCGGTCTGTAGCTCCCAACGAGACTGACGCAGAAGGTGAGTGATTTCTGCATTTCCAACTGAGGTACCCACTTCATCTCATTGGGACTGGTTGGACAGTGGATATAGCCCAAGGAGGGTGAGCCAAAGCAGGGTGGGGCATCGCCTCACCTGGGAAGCACAAGGGGTCGAGGAACTCCATCTCTGAGCCAAGGGAAGCCATTAGGGACTGTACCGTGCACCCCAGCCCAGATACTGCGATTTGCCCACAGTCTTCTCAACCCACAGACCAGGAGATTCCTTCTGGTGCCCACAACACCAGGGCCTTGGGTTTCCAGCACAAAACTGGGTGGCTGTTTGGGCAGACACCAAGCTAGCAGCAGGAGTTTTTTTTTTTTTTTTTTTTCCATAACCCAGTGGGGTCTGGAATGTCAGCGAGGCAGAACCATTCACTCCCCTGAAAAGGAGGCTGAAACCAGGGAGCCAAGTAGTCTGGCTCTGTGGGCCCCACCCCCACAGGGCCCAGCAAGCTAAGATCCACTGGCTTGAAATCCTTGCTGCCAGCACAGCAGCAATCTGAGCTCTACCTGGGATGCTCGAGCTTGGTGGGGTGAGGGGCGTATACCGTTGCTGAGGCTTGAGTAGGCAGTCTTACCCTCACAGTGTAAACAAAGCCACTGGGAAGTTCAAACTGGGCGGAGCCCACCCCAGCTCAGCAAGGCCACTGCAGCCAGACTGTCTCCTCTCTGGGCAGGGCATCTCTGAAAAAAAAAGAATAGTCCCAGTCACTTAGAGATAAAACCCCCACCTCCTTGGAACAGAGCACCTGGGGGAAGGAGCGGTTGTGGGCGCAGCTTCAGCAGACTTAAATGTCCCTACCTGGCAGCTCTGAAGAGAGCAGCAGATCTACCAGCACACCGTTCAAACTCTGATAAGGGACATACTGCCTCCTCAAGTGGATCCCTGACCCCCGTGTATCTTGACTGGGAGATACCTCCTCTGGTGACACCCAAGCAAACAGGGTGTGGAGCAGACCTCCAGCAAACTCCAGCAGACCTGCAGCAGAGGGTCCTGACTGTTAGAAGGAAAGCTAACAAACAGAAAGGCATAGTATCAACATCAACAAAAAGGACGTCCACTCGGAGTCCCCATCTGAAGGTCACTGACTTCAAAGACCAAAGGTAGATAAATCCACGAAGATGGGGAGAAACTGGTGCAAAAAGGCTGAAAATTCCAAAAACCAGAAAACTTCAGGCCAATATTCCTGATGAATATAGTTGCAAAAATCTTCAACAAAATACTAGCAAACTGAATCCAGCAACCCATTAAAAATCTGATCTACTGTTAAGGGAAGAGACCACCCCTCATATTGTCTTATGCCCAATTTCTGCCTCCAAAGAAAGAAAAAGTAAAAACTAAAAGGCAGAAATGAAATCCACAAGCAGACAGCCGGGTGCCACACCCTGGGCCTGGTAGTTAAAGATCGACCCCAACCTAATCGGTTATGTTATCTATAGATTAGATATTGTATAGAAAAGCACTGTGAAAATCCCTATCCTGTTTTGTTCCGATCTAATTACCAGTGCATGCAGCCCCCAGTCACGTATCCCCTGCTTGCTCAATGGATCACAATCCTGTCACGTGCACCCCCTTAGAGTTGTGAGCCCTTAAAACAGACAGGAATTGTTCACTCTGGGAGCTCGGCTCTTGAGACAGGAGTCTTGCCAATGCCCCCGGCCGAATAAACCCCTTCCTTCTTTAACTTGGTGTCTGAGGAGTTTTGTCTGCATCTTGTCCTGCTACGCCGTGATCAAGTAGATTTTATTCCTGGGATGCAAGGTTGGTTCAACATATACAAATCAATAAATATGATTCATCATTTCAACAGAATTAAAAACAAAAACTACATGATCTTCTCAATAGACATAGAAAAGGCTTTTTACACAATTCAACTTCCCTTCATGTTAAAACCTCTGGACAAATTAGGCATCAAAGGTACATACCTCAAAATAGTAAGAGCCTTATACAAGAAATCCACGGCCAACCTCATGCTGAACTGGTGAAATCTGGAAGTATTGTCCTTGAGAACCAGAAGAAGACAAGGATGCCCACTATCAGCATTCTTATTTAACTCTTGTTTAACATAGTACTGGAAGTCCTAGCCAGAAAAATCAGGCAAGAAAAAGCAATTAAAGACATTCAAATAGGGAAGAAAGGAAGTCAAACTATCTCTCTTCACAGACAATATGGTACTATACCTAGAAACCCCACAGTCTTTGCTCGAAGGCTTCTAGATTTGATAAACAATTTCAGCAAAGTTTCAGGATACAAAATCGATGTACAAAAATTAGTAGCATTTTATACACCAACAATGTCCAAGTTGAGTGCTAAATCAAGAACACAATCCTATTCACAATAGCTACAAACACAAAAATACATAGTAATACAGCTAACCACAGAGGAGAAAGATTTCTACAGCAAGAATTACAAAACACTGCTGAAATAATTCAGAGATGACACAAGCAAATGGAAGAACATTCTATGCTCATGAATAGGTAGAATTGATATTGTTAAAGTTGACATACTGCCCAAAGCTATTTACAGATTCAATGCTATTTCTATCAAACTACCAATAACTTTTTTTTTTTTTTTTTTTTTTTTTTGAGATGGAGTCTTGCTCTGTCGCCCATGCTGGAGTGCAGTGGCATGATCTCAGCTCACTGCAAGCTCTGCCTCCCAGCTTCATGCCATTCTCCTGCCTCAGCCTCCTGAGTAGCTGGGACTACAGGCACCCGCCACCACACCTGGCTAATTTTTTGTATCTTTAATAGAGGCAGGTTTTCACCGTGTTATCCAGGATGGTCTCGATCTCCTGACCTCGTGATTCGCCCACCTCGGCCTCCCAATAACATTTTTTAAAGGACTAAAAAATAATATTCTATAATTCATTTGGAACAAAAAAGTAGCTCAAATAGTCAAATCAATCCTAAGCAAAAAGAACAAAGCTGGAGGCATCACACTACCAAACTTCAAACTATCTTGCAAGGCTACATTAACTAATACAGCATGATACTAGTACAAATACAGACACATAGACCAGTGTAACAAGTTAGAGAACCCGGAGATAAAGCTGCACACCTACAACCATCTGATCTCTGACAAAGTCAATAATAATAAATAATAAAGGGCTCCCTATTCAATAAGTGGTGCTGGGATAATTGGCTGGCCATATGCAGAAGATTGAAATTGGACCCCTACCTTTCATTATATACAAAAACCAACTCAAGATGGATTAAAAACTTAAATGTAAACCTAAAGTTATAAAGACTTTAGAAGTAAATCTAAGAAATACCATTCTCGACATCAGTGCAGGCAATGATGAAGACTCCAAAAGCAATTGCAACAAAAACAAAAATTGACAAGTCAGATCTAATTAAACTAAAGAGCTTATGCATAGAAAAAGAAATTATCAACAGAGTAAACAAACAATATATAGAATGGAAGAAAGTATTTGTAAACTATGCATCCAACAAAGGTTTAATATCCAGAAAATCAAAAAGCAAAAAACAACCCCATTTAAAAAATGGGCAAAGGACACGAACCAATACTTCTCAAAAGAAGACATATATGTGGCCAACGAGCATAAGAAAATATACTCTCCATCACTAATCATTAGAGATATGCAAATCAAAACCACAATAAGATACCATCTCATACCTGTCAGAATGGCTATTACTAAAACTTCAAAAATTAACAGGTGCTGATGAAGTTGCAGAGAAAAGGAAATGCTTATACACTGTTGGTGGGAATATAAACTAGTTTAGACACTGTGAAAATCAGTCTGGAGATTTCTCAAAGAATTTAAAATAGAACTGCCATTACATCCAATGATTCCATTACTGGGTATATACCCAAAGGAATAGAAATTATTCCATCATAAAGACACATGCACACATATGTTTATCGCAGCACTCTTCACAATAGCAAAGACAGGGAATTAACCTAGACACCTATCAGCAGTGGACTGGAATGTGGTACATATACACCATGAAATACTACACAGCTATTTAAAAATGAGATTATCTCCTCTGCAGTAACATGGATGGAGCCAGAGGCCATAATCCTAAGCAAATTAATGCAGAAACAGAAAACCAAACACCATATGTTCTCACTTATAAGTAGGAACTAAATATTGAGTACACATGGACACAAAGAAGGAAACAATAGCCACTGGGGCCTATCTGATGGTGGAGTGTGGGAGGAGGGTGAGGATTGCTACCCGGGTGACAAAATTATCTGTACACCAAATCTCCATGACACAATTTACCCATATAACAGTCCTGAACATGTACCCCTTGATCCTAAAATAAATGCATGAAGGTGGTATAAACACTTCCTAACTACCTGTCACCTATTCATGTCAGTATTTAAAAGTCAACAGATGTGGTTTTCTTGTGATGCCTATAGGTTTATTGGTTAAAGTGATGGAGAGAAACCAGGCCCAACTGAATGTAGAAAACCAATGTGAGGGCCTTATGTAATGTACCTAACTTTAATGTAGAGATACTAATGGATATGTGGGAACATGGTATCAGACAGTAGAGGTTCATAACCCAAGCCTTTGTGTGGTTTGTGGATGGAAGAGAAGCAGGCACAAGAGGTAACAAAAATAAACAAATAAATACTTTTTTCTTTATTTTTGTCTGACTGGGTTAGTTTGAAAAACCAGTCTTCAAGTTTGGAAATTCTTTCTTCTGATTGTTTGAGTCTATTAATAAACTTTTCCACTGTATTTAGAAATTTAATAAGTGAGTTTTTCAATTCCCGAAGCTCTGATTGATTTCCTTTTAAGATGTTCATCTCTTCCTTTATTTCTTTTAGAGGTTTCTTTTGTTGATTTTCAACCTTGTCTTGGATCTCATTGAGTTCGTTGAAATTCATGCTTTGAATTCTCTTTGGAATTTCCATTTTGGTTAAGGACCATTTCTGGAGAGCTAGTGTGATCCTTTGGTGGCATCACTACATTCAGGTATTTCATGGTGCCAGAATTCTCGTGCTGGTTATTTCTCATCTGGGGACACTGGTACTTCTAATTTTCATAAATATTTCTATGGGGGTAGGATTTTTTTCTTTTTCTATATAACTTTTTTTTTTAATTTCTTCTGTCCCTTTCCATTACCCACCCTCCCTAGCAGGTGTGATTGTAGAGAATGTTGGGTAGGGTCTTTTGACTTTTCTTCTATAGCTCTATTGGACTTCTGTCAGCAGGTTTTATATTGGGCTGTGCAGTTTGACCTACCATCCAGTAGATGGTGCTTATGAGTAAGAGCCGGCTGTAGCCAACAAGGCTTGGTATATACTTTAAAAAGAAGAAAGCACACACACACTTTATTGAAGTACACATTGACATGAACAACACATGTAAAGCATATAGTTTACAGTGTAGGTGAAAACACTGTAAACTGTACGCTTTACATGTGTTGTTCATGTCAATGTGTACCTCAATAACATTGATGGAGTTGGAAGCCATTATCCTCAACAAAGTAAAGCAGTAACAGAAAACCATACACCGCATGTTCTCACTTATAAGTGGGAGCTGAATGATGAGAACACATGGACACAAGGGGGGAACAACACACTCTGGAGCCTGCTGGAGAATGGGTCAGGAGAGGGAGAGCATCAGGAAGAATAGCTAATGAAAGCTGGGCTTAATACCTAAATGATAGGAAGATCTGTGCAGCAAACCACCATGGCACACATCTACCTACGTAACAAACCTGCACATATTAAAATAAAAGTTGAAGGAGGAGAAAGGCTTGGTGTATACTTAATCCTTGTTTACTGGGAGGTACTCTCTGTTGCCTTTGGCAATGGTTTGATCTGTGAAGTGCGTGGTGGTCTGAGCTCCCTCCTCAACCTGGGGATGATGGGGAGGAAGTTAGGCAGGGCCTGACCAGGCAAGTCTGCCTACAGGCTCCCTGATGGCAGGCACACACATCAGCACCAAGGGAGAATCCATTGGGCAACCACCAAGAGCCCAGAGGTGTGCCTAGGCATGAAGCTGGGAAACCTCTTTATCCCCGAGTTATCCCCTGCATGGGGATGGCAGGCAGCCTAAACTCTTAATCTAAGAGAGTGAGTGCTACTGATGCTTGGAGATCTGCCTGGATGTCAAGAGGAGGTGGCCCACTTCACCATGATCTCTGAACAGGAAGGGTGAGGCAAGTCAAGCTGCCACTCCAGGTGAACTGGTGGCTTGAATGCCTGGAGATATGCCTCAGTGTCAAACAGAGAGGGCCCCACTACACCATGATCTATGCACTGCAAGGGCGAGACATCTCAGGCTGCTGGATCCAGGCAATGAGGTGCTGTGAATGCCTGGAGAACTACCTGAATGTTGAGCAGAGATGGCCCTGCTGCACCATTATCTATGTTTGAGAAGGGTAGGGCAGCACAGGCTGCTGGTCCTTGCAAGTGGGTGCTCCAAATGCCTTAAGTTCTGCCTGAGGGTGGAGTAGAAAGGGCCCTCTCCACCTTTACCTCTGGGGAGTAGGCTGGAGCACTCAGCAATGACACACACAGACTTGTTCCAGGTCAGCAAGCTGGCCCCACCTGCAAGTCTCATTGCCCAGCAGAAACTATAGCTGTGGTGGCTCCAAAACAACCTCAAGTCTGTGGGACTTGAGTACAGGGGAGAGTAGAGTTCCAGCGTCCACTGCTGAGGTGCTTTTTGCAATTCTGGTTGTGGAGGCCCCTACCCTGCTCCAGAACATGTGCTCTAATTTCTGGCCTGAAACTAAAATGCCTGAATGGCCATGCTGCCAGGTCACCAAAGAATGACCAAGTTTGTATGCACCTGGATTTAGAATGGCATCCTGCTCTTGGTCCCAGATCTGGAAAAATGCCTGCAGCTTTTCCCAGTGTCTTTCCCTCTCTGCACCTCCAATCCTCTCCTCAAGTTAGCTCCAGGGCTTGGGTGAAACAAAGTGCTCTCCCTTGAGCTGGGTTGCTTAGATCTCCAGTGTAAAGGTGAGTAACAGAGAGATCTCTGCCTCTCTCTGGTACTGAGGCTTCATTCAGTTTTATCAGCTGGACACTGTCATGGGGGCTATTTGCCACTCACATTCTTCTCCCCATGATTTGGGATTTCCTTCATGTTTCCAATGGATTCAAGTTTTCCATCTTGAATTAGAGCTTAGGTAGTTGATTTTTATGCACTGTGTTGCTATTTTCAAAGGACTGAGGCATACTTAAAAAGCCTCTTCTTATCTGTCATCTTGAAAAAAAACAGCTTTTGTTGTTTGTTTGACATGTTTCAGGTACTGTGTGCTTGATACTTATATCCATAAAATATTTCATTCAATCTCTAGGCTGTGAAGTAACTACCATTTTCCCAATTTTATAGAGGAGAAAACAAAGGGTTAGAAAGTCTAAGGTTCCAAGCAGTCAATATTTATAAATAAGAAACAAAATCTCATTTAACATTCCTTTGTTTTTCTTAATAACTTTAGATCTTTTCCCTTGGTACTTTTGTTTTTGATTCTTGATTACTTGAAAGTATGTTTACTTAAGAAAACATAATAGAGATGGCATAGTGTTTTGCAGCATTGCTTGCCAAGAGAAAGCTATCCTCTTCATTCTCTGATGAAAAGAAAAACAACTCTGAGCTACTCAATTCTCCAATCAACAATGACATTTTCTTCTGAGATTCAATCCTTTGTGGTTTACCTTTCTCTGACCTGGGCTCCTGACTTTTCAACCTGAATGGGGGCTAATTGACAGAGCAAATAAAGAAAATGCAAACTATGTTTGCCAACACTGAGTTTGCTCTTTGTCACCACACATGGTTGGCTCTAAATGCAGTAATTGTAGTATAAAACAGTTAGCTTTATTTACTGAACCAAAGCCTGACTTCTTCCTCATCTTGTGTAAATCCTTGTGAGCAAAATCATTGTATCCAATGAGTTCCACATGTAGAAAGCTGCACCCATATCTCTTTCATTGACTGTTTTTTTCTTTATACTGCTTCTGCAGTAAGAAGTTCAAAAAAATTATATCAAGATATCAGGACCTACCAGAAGAAGCCTTTTTGCTGCCTAGAGGCATCACCAGGTAGGATTTATGCTGAGAGTTATCACAGTATAGGAACATGCAGTCACCATTTTAAGGCCAAATGTTCAATCCTATCTGTATTTAAAAGCTGGTTAGTCTCCAAAAAACTGACTTATACTCTCCAATCTCACCAAAGACTGGCATCTAAACAAGAATGTTGGCTCATTATTTTATAAGAAGGATAGCTCTAATTGTCAAAAGAATTATAATCCTCAATCCTCTGACCAGCTGATTTTCTCCCAGTCGCTTATGTGGAAAGTCAAACATAATCAGAAATTTGCCTGGTGAGCACAGATATAGAACAAGCGGAGTAGGCTGCATGATTTGACTGGTTAATAACATCAAGCTCTGCTTTTTCTTCTTACTAGCTAAGGGACTTTGGGTGAGCTACTTAACCTCTTGGTACTTCAGTTCCCTGATCCATAAAATGGTGATAACAAAATGCCTACTATTTTGTAAGATTGGTTTTAGGATTGAATTAGTTAATAAATTCAAAGTTCCTAGAACAGTGCCTGGCACATAACAAATCTCCAAAATGTTAGCTATTGGTTATCTTTTATAGTTCTTCTAAGGTTTGTACTTATATATTCAGCAGCCAACTAAGCACCATCCCTTAGACTGGTCTTTCCCAAAATTTTTTATGGCATGGAACACATAGAAAATAAAAATAATTATACAACATTCTGGGGTTAGTGGATAAGGCTGTGTGCAGCCTGAAGTGTGAGCCTGACCAGCAGAGGACTCTAGTTGCCTCAGGAAATGCCCAGCCATCTTGAGGGCTGGGAAGATAAATATCTTCCTACTTAGTATTCCATTTGGGTCAGGAAAATCTCTAACCTAGATGTCTCACCAGGAAACTCACACTCAACATATCCAACATAAATTTATTATCTTTTTCTTAAAGCCAAAGGTATTTATTATACTCTACCTACCCAAGTATTCAAGGAAGAAACTGAAGATTTGTTTTAGATTTCTCTTTTCCTAAGCTCCCATATTTAGTCACTAAATTCTGCCTATCTTACCTACAAAACTTTTCTGATTTCTGTGCCCTTCTCTCTATCTACTGTGACCCTAGTTTAATCCTATATCACCCTTGCTGTAATAGCTTCCTAACCTATTGTGCTACCCCACTCTGCCCTCCTCCTTAAATCCATCCTTCACACAACTGCCATGGTGATCCAAAATACAAATCTTTTTGTAGAGGCCTTTCAATTCCTTTGTTAGGTATATTTCTAATATATACCTATATAGAAATATATTTCTACTATATACCTATATAGAAATATATTTCTACTATATACCTATATAGAAATATATTTCTACTATATACCTATATAGAAATATAAGTATATTTCTAATATATACCTATATAGAAATATAAGTATATTTCTTTTTTTTTTTTTTTTGCAGTTATTGTAAAAGGGGTTGAGTTCTTGGTTTGGTTCTTCACTTGGCCGCTGTTGGTGTATAGAAGAGCTACTGATTTGTGTACATTAATCTTGTATCCAGAAACTTTGCTGAATTCTTTTATCAGTTCTAGGAGCTTTCTGGATTAGTACCAATCCTTTTGAGACTATTCCACAAGACAGAGAAAGAGGGAATCCTCCCTAGTTCATCCTAGGAAGCCAGCATTACCCTAATACTAAAACCAGGAAAGGATATAACCAAAAAAGAAAACTACAGACTGATATCTGTAGTAAGTGTGGCATGGTAACAAAGACTACAAGTTTGAAAATTCTTTAAAGTCTTATGTTTTGTCTTAAACTTGTTCACTGGCAATTTTCAATTGTAAATGATGATATATATTTGTTTTGACTAAGAAATAATGTTTCAATTTATATACCATCAAGTTAAAAATGGTGCCTCAGAAATATACACCATGTTTGTCCTGTCCCTTGACACACTTAGCACATCTTGGAAAACCCCAGTGTGAGTATTACCAAAAGATAAAGTCCAAACTTCACAGTCTGGCCTTCAGACCTTCATTATCTGGCGCCTGCTTGTCTATCCATTTCCTGACATTTTGCTCTGGGAGCACTGACTTAGGTGTAGTTTCATGACCACACCATGCTATTTCTGAACTATCTGCTAAGAAACTCTCCATCTGGTTCTTTTCACAACCCCTTCTGTTAAACCACCTGGATAATTCTAACTCTTCATTTATGTTCCTGTGCACATGTCTTATCTGTCACATCCTTCAGGAATCCTCCCCTGCTGTATCTCAGGCTGAGATAGATGCTCCTTCTTGGTGCTCTTACAGTGCTGTGGGCTTACATTGATTTTAACATTCAAACCATTGCAATGAAATTCTTCTTCTTACTGTTTTGCATTCCTAAAGAACAGATTCTGTGTATAAATCACCTACTAGGTTATCAATACATTTTTTTAATATAACTGAATTTGAATATTTTTGGCATCCATTGTGGACCATCTCCTCTTTGATTAACAAATTCTTTTCATATATATAGTAATACTGTCAATCATTTTATAACTTTAAAACACAATTGCATGTCTCTGATCAATTATGTGTTTATTGCTTACTGTATCTCTTTGAGCAAAACTCCTGAATTATTTAGACACACTCCTTCTGTAATGTATACACATCATTCCCTTTCAGTTATATACTGGTTATTTTTTATCAAAGCCATTTATTTGATGGTCTAGTATAAATAGAAAGAAAACAGTAATATCACAGGCAACAAAGAGAAATACTAAGTAAAGACATATCACACAATGGTAGAGGAGAAAAGTACAAATAATAGTTTAGGAATATCAGAATAAAACTAGTTATATCAGTGAATGGGCTAATTTTTTATACACTAGACATCTTCTGGTGATCAGTCTTGTTTGAATATCATTTCTAAAAGAGGTACTTCTATACAGTTGTCAAATTGTAAAGAGATTTCTATATAAATACTAGATTATTATAATGTATTTAGCCATTTGTTGTACTGTTAAGACTCAATTCATATATAAATAAAGAATGATGATGGTGATGATGTTTTAAAATCAGGAACTCCAGAGCTGTCTGTTTCCTTGGAAATTTAAACTTCTTTCTTGTAGTTCTGTTTTATCTCGTCTTTTAGCTGTTTGGCATGTTTGTGATATAGAATGGATTTAAAAAAACAGGATCTCTACTCGTATCTTTGAACTCTAATCTCTCTCAAATGTAATCTATATGAAAGGTATCTTAAAAATAAATCCGTGTTGTTGCCTGTAATTGAATATTAATCTGCTAATTTTAGGCTACTTCAAGTCAAAATTTTATCCACACAAACGAGATTTTTTTTTCATTTATAGTGGCATGTTGCAGAATGCCATTAAATTCATCCTCTTTTGCCTGTAGGCAATAGTTGGAAGAAATGATCCCAGCTCAGCAGGACTTCTCAGTTTCCAAGGTATGTTACAAGCTACATTTTTAAAGGTGGCTGGGTAATAAGATTTCTGGCATATTTATTGATTTGTAAATGCAAATCTGTGTACCATGTAATTAACATATCCTGAAACAATAAATTAGCTCTGAGAGTTGAAAGTGGAAACATTAGGTAAGTCATACGTATTTTTATTGGGGAAAGCATTTGGAGAGTATTATTGAGGGCCTCATTTAAGAAGAAATACCATATACATTACAAATACTATTATTGTTTGCAAACATAGTCCATACTCACCTTATTTCATCATATAGTACTGTTGGTGTTTTCAAATGACAAAGACTAACATAATGTCTTTCCAAATTTCTTTAGGGAATCGAAAATGAATACTCATAGCCATTTTGCAAGAATTTCAAATCATCAATTTCCCCCCAGACACTCTGATTTTTTGTAGAGGATGAAAGGTGGGGAGAATGGGTGGCGTATTACATGTTCTTCACAAATGAGAACATTTGGGAGCTCAGTGGCAGCTTTCATTAGCCTGTGCATTAATTAAGAATATGATCAGATACAAGTTACAAAAAAAAAAAAAAAAAACTAATGAGGCTTAGGAAATAAAGGTTTATTTTTGGCATAAAAACAAACTTAATAGTTAACAATAATCTACTGTATAGTTTCAAATGCCTAGAAGGAGGATATTGAATGTTCCCAACACAATGAAATTATAAAAATTTGAGATGGTGGATATGCTCATTATCCTGATTTCATCACTATCCATGACGTATATCAAAACATCACTATGTACTTCCTAAATATATACAATTATAATATGTCGATTTAAAAATAAATCTTTAAAATTAGGTTTTTCCAAGTTTGCATAAAAGAGGCTTTTAGCATTCCATGTCAAGGAAGAGCACTTTGCTTCTCCCAAGCTAACTTGGGGAGAGGCTTGGATGTGCTGAGAGGAAAAGAAACCTGGAAAAGCTGCAGGCATTTTCCCAGACCTGGGGATCGAGAGCAGGATGCATTTTTAATCCAGGCACATACAAAGTCAGCCACTCTTTGATGACCCAGCAGCAAGGCCACACAGGTATTTTAGTCTTGGTCCAGAGATTGGAGCATTTGCTTTGGAGTAGGGGAGAGGCCTCCGCAGCCAAAACTGTGGAAGGTGCCTCAGCAGTAGATGCTCGAACTGTGCTCATCCACTTGACAAGCCTGAGGTGGGAGAAGAACTACTACAACTGGTTTCTCTTGAGCAATGAGACTTGCAGCCACGGCTAGCTTGGCAACCTGGAACTAATCTGCATGTGCCATTGGTGGGTTCCCCACCTTACTGCACTAAGATTATTGTGCTGAGAGGGCTCTCTTTGCTCCATCTGAGGCAGGAATCCAGGCAATCGAAGTACCTCCTCACCAGTATTCGAAGCCTGAACTGCCCCACTCTTTTTATGCAGAGATTGTGGTGCAGTGGAGTCTTCTATACCTCATGCCCAGATAAAGTTTGAGGCATCTGGAACATCCACTCTCCTGTATTAGGAGTTTAGGCCACCCTCCAAACCCATGCAGATAACTTGGGGCCAAGGAGGTTTCCCATCTGCACACAAAGGCACACATCTAGGTGCTTGGTATTTTCCCACTGGATTCTGCCTCAGTGCTGGTGCTTGTGTGTACCACTGGGGGACACATAGGCAGGTCTGTCTGGTGCAGCCCTGCTAAACTTGTCCCTGAGCACCCTGGGGCTGAGTAGAGAGTTCCAACCCCTGTGCACTCCATGGATCAGCTCATTGTCTGAGGCAACATATAACTTCTCTCTGTAAACAGAAACCAAGTATATACCCAGCCACTTTGACCACAGCCAGCTCTTACCCATAAACACAATCTATTGACTTCTAAATCAAACCACACAGCCCAATATAAAAGCTGCCATCAGTAGCACATAAAGCTATAGAAGAAAAGCCAAAAGTCACTACCCAACATTTTCTACAGTCACACTTCCTGCAGAGGGGGAAAAGGAATGGGAAAAAAAAAAACAATAAAATTATAGTGAAAGAAATAAAAAAATTCCTACCCCACAAAAATGTGTATAAAAATTAGAAGTGCCAGCATCCCCAAATGAGAAGGAATCAGCACAAGAATTCTGACACCATAAAATATCTGAACGTAGTGATACCATTAAAGGATTACACTAGCTCTCCAGCAATGGTCCCTAACCAAAAGGGAAATTTAGAAATGACAGATAAATAATTCAAAGCGTGGATTTCAAGCAAGCTCAATGATACAAAAGACAAGGTTGAAAATCAACACAAAGGCAGGTCTAAATGAGTCTAGAAAATTAAGGAAAAGATGAGCATCTTAAAGAGAAATTTATCAAAGCTTTGGAAAATAAAAACAAATACTTGAGGAATATCAAAATACAATTGAGAGTGTTATCAATAGACTAGACCAAGTAGAAGATAGAATTTCTTTTTTATGATAAAGAGATAATTGTATTTATATGTTTCTTCAACTTTTATTTTAAGTTCCAGGGTACATTTGCAGGATGTGCAGGTTTGTTACATAGGTAAATATGTGCCATGGTGATTTGCTAGACAGATCAACCCATCACCTAGGATTTTTTTTTATTTCAATAGGTTTTTGGGGAACAGGTGGTGTTTGGCTACATAAGTAAATTCTTTGGTGGTAATTATAGATATTTTGGTGCACCTGTAACCCAAGCAGTGTACACTGTAACCAATGGGTAGTCTTTTATTCCTCACCCCCTCCCACCCTTTCCCCCAAGAACAATGTTTGGTTTTCCATTCCTGAGTTTCTTCACTTAGAATAATGGTCTCTAATTCTATCCAGGTTGCAGCAAATGCCATTTTTTTCCTTTTTATGGCTGAGTAGTATTTTATTATACACACACACACACACACACACACACCACACACACACACATTTTCTGTATCCACTCATTGATTGATGAGCATTTGGGCTGGTTCCATATTTTTGCAATTGTGAATTGTCCTACTATAAACATACTGGTGCAAGTATCTTTTTCATAAAATGACTTCTTTTCCTCTGGGTAAATACCTAGGAGTTGGATTACTGGATCAAATGATAGGTCTACTTTTACTTCTTTAAGGAATCTCCATACTGTTTTCCATAGTGGTTGTACTAGTTTACATTAGCACCAATAGTGTAAAAATGTTCCCTTTTCACCACATCCACACCAATATCTATTATTATTATTATGGCCATTCTTGCAGGAGTGAGGTGGTATTGCATTTGTGGCTTTCATTTGCATTTCCCTAATAATTAGTAATTTGAGCATTTTTCACATGTTTGGTGGCCATTTGTATATCTTCTTTTGAGAATTGTCTATTTATGCCCTTAGCTCACTTTTTGATGGAATTGTTAGTTTTTTTCTTGCTGATTTTTTTTAGTTCCTTGTAGATTCTGTTGGATGTAAAGAGTCCTTTGTTGGATGTAAAGAGTGTGAAGAATTATTCCCACTCTGTGGGTTGTCTGTTTATTCTGCTGATTATTCCTTTTGCTGTGCAGAAGCTTTTTAGTTTAATTAAGTCCCATCTATTTATCTTTGTTTTTGTTGCATTTGCTTTTGGGTTCTTGGTCATAAAGTCTTTGCCTAAGCCAATGTCTAGAAGGGTTTTTCCAATGTTATCTTCTATAATTTTTATGGTTTTGGTTTTAGATTTAATTCTTTGATCCATCTTGAGTTGATTTTTGTAAAATATGAGATATGACGATTCGGTTTCATTCTTCTACATGTGGCTTGCCAATTATCTCAGCACCGTTTGTTAAAAAGGGTGTCCTTTCCCCACTTTATATTTTTGTTTGCTTTGTCAAAGGTCAGTTGACTCTAAGTATTTAGGTTTATTTCTGGGTTCTCAATTCTGTTCTATTGGTCTAAATGCCACTTTTATACCAGTACCATGCTGTTTTGGTGACTATGACCTTATAGTATAGTTTGAAGTCTGGTAATGTGATGCCTCCAGATTTGTTCTTTTTACTTAGTCTTGCTTTGGTTATTCTGGCTCTTTTTTGGTTTTATATTAATTTTGAGATTGTGTTTTGTAGTTCCATGAAGAATGATGGTAGTATTTTGATGGGAATTGCATTGAATTTGTAGATTGCTTTTGGCAGTATGGTGATTTTCACAATACCAATTCTACCCATCCATGAGCATGGGATGTGTTTGTATTTGTTTGTGTCATCTATGATTTCCTTCAGCAGTGTTTTGTTGTTTTCCTTGCAGAGGTCTTTCACCTTTTAGGTTAAGTATATTCCTACATATATTTTTCTTTTTGCAGCTATTGTATCAGGCGTTGAATTCCTGATTTGATTCTCAGCTTGGTGAATGTTGGTGTATATCAGAGCTACTGATTTGTGTATATTAATTTTGCATTCTGAAACTTTGCTGAAACATTTATCAGTTCTGGGAGCTTTTTGCATGAGTCTTTCATATTTTTTATGTATGCTACCATGTCATCAGGAAATAGTGACACTCTGACTTTCTCTTTATTGATTTGGATGCCTTTTATTTCTTTCTCTTGTCTGATTGCACTGGCTAGGACTTCCAGTACTATGTTGAATAAAAGTGGTGAAAGTGGGCATTCTTGTCTTGTTCCAGTTCTCAGGGGGAATGCTTTCAACTTTTCCCTGGTCAGTACTATGTTGGCTGTTAGTTTGTTTTATATGTGTGTGTGTGTATATATATATATGGTAAGTTATTACCTTAAGGTATGGCCCTTCTAAGGCAATTTTGCTGATGGTTTTAATCATAAATGGATGTTGGATTTTGTGAAATGCTTTTCCTCCATCTATTGAGATAATCGTGTGATTTTTAATTCTGTTTATGTGGTGCATCACATTTATTGACTTGTGTATGTTAAACCATCCCTGCATCCCTTGTATGAAACTGACTTGATCATGGTGGATTATCTTTTTGATATCTTGTTGGATTTGGTTAGCTAGTATTTTGTTGAGGATTCTTGTATCTATGTTGATCAAGGATATTGGTCTGTAGTTTCCTTTTTTTGTTATGTCCTTTTCTGGTTTTGCTATTAGGGTGATACTGGCTTCATAGAATGATTTAGGGAAGATTCCCTCTTTCTCTATCTATTGGAATAGAGTCAGTGGGATTGGTACCAGTTCTTCTTTGAATGTCTGATAGAATTCAGCTGTGAATCCATTTGGCCCTGGACTTTTTTATGTTGGTAACTTTCTAATTACCATTTCAATCTTGCTGCTGGTTATTGGTCTGTTTAGAGTTTCTATTTCTTTCTTGTTTAATCTAGGATGTTTGTGTAATTACAGGAATTTATCTATTTCCCCTAGGTTTTCTAGTTTATGTGCATGCATAAAGGTGTTCATAGTAACCTTGAATGATCTTTTATATTTTGTGGTATTGGTTATAGTGTGTTCTGTTTCCTTTCTAATTGAGCTTGTTTGAATCTTCTGTTTTTTTCTTAGTTAGTCTAACTAATGGTGTATCAATTTTGTTTATCTTTTCAAAGAACAATCTTTTTATTTCATTTATTTTTGTATTTTTTTTTGGCTTCAATTTCATTTAGTTCTGCTCTGATCTTGGTTATTCCTTTTCTTCTGCTGGGTTTTGGTTTGGTTTGTTCTTATTTCTCTAGTTCCTTGAGGTGTGACCTTAGATTGTTTATCTGTGCCCTTTCAGACTTTTTGATGTAGACATTTAATGCTATGAACTTTCCTCTTAGCACCACTTTTGCCGTATCTGAGAAGTTTTTATATGTTATGTCACAATTATCATTCAGTTCAAAAAACTTTCAATTTCCATCTTGATTTCATTGTTGACTCAATGATCATTCAGGAGCAGGTTAAATTTCCATGTATTTGCATAGTTTTGAGGGTTCCTTTTGGAGTTGATTTTTAATTTTATTCCACTGTAGTCTGAGAAAGTTTTTGCTATAAGATCGATTTTCTTAAATTTGTTAAAACTTGTTTTCTTTGCTGTGCAGAAGCTCTTTAGTTTAATTAGATCCCATTTGTCAATTTTGGCTTTTGTTGCCATTGCTTTTGGTGTTTTAGACATGAAGTCCTTGCCCATGCCTATGTCCTGAATGGTATTGCCTAGGTTTTCTTCTAGGGTTTTTACGGTTTTAGGTCTAACATTTAAGTCTTTAATCCATCTTGAATTGATTTTTGTATAAGGTGTAAGGAAGGGATCCAGTTTCAGCTTTCTACATATGGCTAGCCAGTTTTCCCAGCACCATTTATTAAATAGGGAATCCTTTCCCCATTTCTTGTTTTTGTCAGGTTTGTCAAAGATCAGATAGTTGTAGATATGTGGCATTATTTCTAATGACTCTGTTCTGTTCCATTGATCTATATCTCTGTTTTGGTACCAGTACCATGCTGTTTTGGTTACTGTAGCCTTGTAGTATAGTTTGAAGTCAGGTAGCGTGATGCCTCCAGCTTTGTTCTTTTGGCTTAGGATTGACTTGGTGATGCGGGCTCTTTTTTGGTTCCATATGAACTTTAAAGTAGTTTTTTCCAATTCTGTGAAGAAAGTCATTGGTAAGGAAACTACCATCAGAGTGAACAGGCAACCTACAAAATGGGAGAAAATTTTCGCAACCTACTCATCTGACAAAGGGCTAATATCCAGAATCTACAATGAACTCCAACAAATTTACAAGAAAAAAACAATCAACCCCATCAAAAAGTGGGCGAAGGACATGAACAGACACTTCTCAAAAGAAGACATTTATGCAGCCAAAAAACACATGAAAAAATGCTCACCATCACTGGCCATCAGAGAAATGCAAATCAAAACCACAATGAGATACCATCTCACACCAGTTAGAATGGCAATCATTAAAAAGTCAGGAAACAACAGGTGCTGGAGAGGATGTGGAGAAATAGGAACACTTTTACACTGTTGGTGGGACTGTAAACTAGTTCAACCCTTGTGGAAGTCAGTGTGGCGATTCCTCAGGGATCTAGAACTAGAAATTCCATTTGACCCAGCCATCCCATTACTGGGTATATACCCAAAGGACTATAAATCATGCTGCTATAAAGACACATGCACACGTATGTTTATTGCGGCATTATTCACAATAGCAAAGACTTGGAACCAACCCAAATGTCCAACAATGATAGACTGGATGAAGAAAATGTGGCACATATACACCATGTAATACTATGCAGCCATAAAAAATGATGAGTTCACGTCCTTTGTAGGGACATGGATGAAATTGGAAATCATCATTCTCAGTAAACTATCGCAAGAACAAAAAACCAAACACCGCATATTCTCACTCATAGGTGGGAATTGAACAATGAGAACACATGGACACAGGAAGGGGAACATCACACTTTGGGGACTGTTGTGGGGTGGGGGGAGGGGGGAGGGATAGCATTGGGAGATATACCTAATGCTAGATGACGAGTTGGTGGGTGCAGCGCACCAGCATGGCACACGTATACATATGTAACTTACCTGCATGTTGCGCACATGTACCATAGAGCCTAAAGTATCATAATAATAATAATAATAATAATAATAATAATAATAATAAAAAGAAAAAAATAAAGTATAGGTCATTAAATATAAAAAAAAAAACAAAAAACTTGTTTTGTGGCCTATTGTGTGGTCTGTCTTGGAGAATGTTCCATGTGCTGATGAATAGAATGTATAGTCTGCAGTTCTGTAAATATCTGTTAAGTCCATTTGTTCTAGGGTATAGTTTAAGTACATTGTTTCTTTGCTGACTTTCTTTTTGATGACCTGTCTAGTGCTGTTAGTGGAATATTGAGGTTCTCCACTATTATTGTGTTGCTGTCTATCTCATTTTAAGTCTAGTAGTAAGTGTTTTATAAATTTGGGAGCTCCAATGTTATATATACATATATATATATATATATATATATATATATATACACACACACACACACACACACATATTTAGGATTGTGATATTTTCCTGTTGGACTATACCTTTTATCATTGTATAATGTCCCCCTTTGTCTTTTTAAATTGCTGTTGCTTTAATGTTTTTCTTGTCGTATATAAGAATAGCTACTTTTGCTCACTTTTGGTGTCTGTTTTCATATATTTTCCATCCCTTTACCTTAAGTTTATGTGAGTCCTTATGTGTCAGGTGAGTCTATTGAAGACAGAAGATACTTGGTTGGTGAATGTTTGTCCATTTTGCCATTTTTTATCTTTTAAGTTGAGCATTTAGGCCATTTACATTCAATGTTAGTATTGAGATCTGAGGTACTATTTTATTCATCATGCTATTTGTTGCCTGAAAAACCTTGTTTTTTTTAAAAAATATGCTGTTGTTTTATAGGTCCTATGAGATTTATGCTTTAAGGAGATAAATTTTTTCAATATTTAGAACTCCTTTTAGCAGTTCTTGTAGTGCTGGCTTGGTAAGTGGTAAATTCTCTCAGCATTTGTTTGTCTGAAAAAGACTGTATCTTTCCTTCATTTATGAAGCTTAGTTTTACTGGATACAAAATTCCTGGCTGATAATTGTTTTGCTTAAGGAGGCTAAAGATAGGACCCCAAACCCTTCTAATTTTTAGGGTTTCTGTTCAGAAAGTGTTTTTTTAAAAAGGTTACCTGATGTTTTTGCCTCACAGCTCTTAAGATTCTTTTCATTGTCTTGACTTTAAACAATCTGATTACTATATGCCTAGGCAATGGTGTTTTTGCAATGAATTTCTCAGGTGTTCTGTGAGCTTCTTGTATTTGGATGTCTAGATCTCTAGCAAGGTTGGGGAAGTTTTCCTCAATTATTCCCTCAAATATATTTTCCAAACTTTTAGATTTCTTCCTCAGGAACACCAATTATACTTCAGTTTGGTCACTTAACATAATCCCAAACTTCTTGGAGGCTCTTTAAATTTTTAAATTTCTTTTTACTTTGTCATTGTCAGATTGGGTCAATTTGAAAAACTTGTCTTCAAGCTCTAAAATTCTTCCTCCTCCTTGTTCAATTATGCTGCTGAGACTTTTCAGTGCATTTTTCAATTTTCTAGGTGTGTCCTTCATTTCCAGAAGTTGTGATTGTATTTTAATTATGCTATCTATTTCACTAGAGATTTTTTCCTTTCGTATCTTACAGTGTATTTTTTTTTTCATTTCTTTAATTTGGACTTCACCTTTCTCTGGTGCATTTTTTGATTGTCTTAATAGTCGACCTCCTGAATTATTTCTCTGGCAATTCAGAGATTTTGTCTTCGTTTAGATCCATTGCTGGTTAGCTAGTGCGATCTTCTGGGGGTGTTATAAAACCTTGCTTTGTCATATTAGCAGAATTGTCTTTCTGGTTCCTTCTCATTTGGGTAGACTATGACAGAGGGAAAATCTGGGCCTCAAAGGCTGCTGTTCAGATTCTTTTTTCCCATGGGATACTCCCTTGATATGGTTTTCTCCCCTTTTTCTTAGGGTTAGGGCTGCCTGAGAGCTGAACTGCAATGATTGTTATTTCTCTTGCAGATCTAGCCACCTAGTGGAGCTACCGGGCTCTGGGCTGGTACTGGGGAGTGTCTGCAAAGAAGCCTGTGATGTGATCTAACTTCACACCTCTCAGCACTTTCAAGAGCACATCAGCTGTGGTAGTTTAGGGAGGATCAGGTGGTAGGCAGGGCCATAGAGCTCCCAAGATATTATGTTCTTTGTCTTCAGCTAACAGGGTAGGTAGACAAAGACCATCAGGTAGGTGCAAGGTAAGGTAAGCCTGAGCTCACACTCTCATTGGGCTGGGCTTCCTGTGGCTGTTGTGGGGGATGGGGTCGTGGCTCCCAGGCCAATGGAATTATGTTCCCAGGGGGATTATGACTGCCTCTGTTATGTCACACAGGTCACCAGGGCAGTGGGGAAAAGCTGGAAGCCACAGGCCTCACCCAGCTCCAATGCAACCCACAGCTCAAAAGGTGGTCTCACACCCACCATGCACCCACCCAACAGCACCAAGTTGATTTCCAGGCAGCCAGTTAGCAGGGCTGAGAAATTTCTCCCCCTATCACCTAGGTATTAAGCCATGCAACCATTAGCTATTCTTCCTGATGCTCTCCTTTTCCCTAGCCCCCTCAATGCTCCCAGTGGGTGTTGTTCCCCTCCCTGTTTCCATGTGTTTTCATCATTCAGCTCCCATTTATAAGTAAGAACATGAGGTGTGTGGTTTTCTGTTCCTGCATTAGTTTGCTGAGGATAATGGCTTTCAGCTTCATCCATGTCCCCGCAAAGGACATGATCTTGTTCCTTTTTAACGCTGCATCGTATTTCATGGTGTACCACATTTTAAAAAATCCATTCTATCATTGATGGGCATTTGGGTTTATTCCATGTCTTTGCTATTGTGAATAGTGCTGCAATGAACATACATGTGCATGTATCTTTATAATAGAATGATTTATATTTTTTGGATACATACCCAGTAATGGAATTGCTGGGTCAAATGATAATTCTGCTTCTAGATCTTTGAGAATTGCTGCACTGTCTTCCACGATGGTTGACCTAATTTACACTCCCACCAACAGTGTAAAAGTGTTCCTCTTTTTCTCTGCATCCTTACCAGCACCTGTTGTTTCTTGACTTTTTAATAATTGCCATTCTGACTGGTGTGAAATGGTAACTCGTTGTGGTTTTAATTTGCATTTCTCTAATGATCAGTGATGTTGAGCTTTTTTATATATGTTTGTTGGCCGCATGAATGTTGTCTTTTGAAAAGTGTCTGTTCATGTATTTTGCCACTTTCTAATGGGGTTGTTTGTTTTTTTCTTGTAAATTTGTTTGTTTCTTGTAGACTCTGGATATTAGACTTTTGTCAGATGAATAGATTGTAAAAATTTTATCCCATTCTGTAGATTGTCTGTTCACCCTGATGATAGTTTGTTTTGTTGTGCAGAAGCTCTTTCAGCTCTTTAGTTTAATTAATTACCATTTGTCAATTTTTTCTTTTGCTGCAATTGCTTTTGGCAATTTTGTCATGAAATATTTGCCCGTGCCTATGTCCTGAATGGTATTGCCTAGATTTTCTTCTAAGACTTTTATAGTTTTGGATTTTACATTTAAGTCTTTAATCCATCTTAAGTCAATTTTTATATAAGGTGGTAAGAAGGGATCCAGTTTCAATTTTCTGCATATGGCTAGCCTGTTCCCCCAGCACCATTTATTAAATAGAAAATATTTCCCTATTGTTTGTTTTTGCCAGGCTTGTTGAAAATCTCATCTTTGAAAACATAATTTCTGAGCTTGAAGCTCAGTCTTTTGAACTAACCCAATCAGACAAATATAAAGAAGAAAAAAATTAAAACATGAACAATGTCTTTGGGAAATATGACATTGTGGAAAGCAACCAAACCTGATGCCTGAGAGAGAAAGAGAAAAGGCAAACAAACTGGAAAATATTTGAGGCAATAATCCAAGAAAACTTACCTAATCTTGCTAAATAGGTATACATCCAGATTCAAGAAATCAAGAGAACATCTGTGAAATACTATGCAAAATAAAATTCACCAACACGTATAGCCACCAGACTGTCCAATGTCATCACTAAGAAAAATTCTTAAAGGTAGCCAGAGAAAAATGTCAGAACACATACAAAGGTACCCCAATCAGGCTAAGAGAGGACTACTTAGCAGGAACCTTTCAAGTCAGGAGTGATTGCGAGGCCCATTTTTAGCATTCTTAAAGAACAGAAATTTCAACCAAGAATTTCATATCCCTCCAAAGACATTTTATGTCTTTGCTATTGTGAATAGTGCTGCAATGAACATACATGTGCATGTATCTTTATAGTAGAATGATTTATATATATGCACTACATAAGCAAAGGATAAATAAAACCTACTCCAGACAAGCAAGTACTAAGGAAATTTATTATCACTAGATCAGCCTTGCAAGGGCTCCTTAAGGGAGTTCCACATATGGAAACAAGAGAAAGATACCTGCTACCACAAAAACATACTTAAGTACACAGCCCACAGACCCTATAAAGCGACCACATAATAGAAACTACAAAGCAACCAGGTAACAACTTTGCAGTAGGATTATAACCTCACATATCAATATTAACCTTGAATGTAAATCATCTAAATGCCACAGTTACATGTCACAGGCTGGCAAATTGTATAAACAAACAAAGAAACAAAAAACAAAATCCATTCATCTGCTGTCTTCAAGAGACCATTTGACACAAGGCTCAATGTAAAGGACTGAAGAAAAATCTATCATGCAAAGTGAACACAGAAAAGAGCAGGGGTCAATATTGTTATAAGAGACAAAACAGACTTTAAAGCAACAACAGTTAAAAATAGGAAAAAGAAAAGCATTGCATAAAGATAAAGGGTTCAATTCAACAAGGAGACCTAACTATCCTAAATATGTATACACTAAATATTGGAGCACCCAGATTTATAAAACAAGTACTTCTAGACTTTAGAAAAAAAGACTTACACAGCCACACAATAATAATGGGGCACTTTAAAATCCCGCTGAAAGCACTGACAGATCATCAAGACAGAAAACTAACAAAGACATTCTGGACATAAATTCAAGTCTTGGCCAGTTGGTCAAAATAGACATCTACAGAATACTTCATCCATCAACCCCAGAAAAAACATTCTTCTCATCTGCACACAGAGCATACACCAAGATTGACCACATGCTTAGCCATAAAGCAAGTCTAAAATAAGTAGTAAAAATTGAAATTATACCAGCCATACTCTTAGATCACAGTGAAATTAAAACTAAAATCAATACCAAGAAGAGCTATGAAAACCACACAATTATAAGGAAAGTAAACAACTTGCTCTTAATGACTTTGGGGTAAACAATAAAATTAAGACAGAAATAAAAAATTATTTGAAATAAATGAAAACAGAGACATGACATACAAAAACTTTTTGGATGCAGCAAAAGTGGTATTAAAAGGGAAGTTTATAGTGCTAAGCACCTACCTCAAAAAGCTAGATTCAAATTAATAATCTAAAATCACACCCAGGGGAATTAGAAAAACAAAACAAAACAAAACAAAAACTAACCCCAAATTTAGCAGAAAAAAATTAATAACTAAAATCAGAGGACAACTAAATAAAAGTGAGACCAAAAATCCTATACAAAGAACCAATGTAACCAAAAGTTGATTCATTAAAAGGATGAAAAAGACCAATAGACAGCTAGCTAGATTAAAAAGAAAAAAGAGAGAAGATATAAATGAGCACAATCAGAAATAACAATGGTGACATTAATACTGATTCCACAGAAATACAAAAGATCCTCAAATACTATTATGAACATGTCTATGCACAAAAACAGAAAATCTGGAGGAAATCAAAAAATTCCCAGAAACACCCAGTCTCTCAAGATTGAATCAGGAAGAAATTGAAGCCCTCAACAGACCAATATTGAGTTCTTAAATTGTATTCATAATTGAAAAAACAAACAAACAAACAAACAAACAAAAAAACTACCAACCAAAAAGGCCTTGGGCCAGATGGTTTCACAGTCGAATTCTACCAGACATGCAAACAAGAGGTGGTATCAATCCCACTGAAATTGTTCCAAAAAATCAAGGAAGAGGTAATTCTCCCTAACTTATTCTATAAAGTAAGCATCAACTTGATACCAAAACTTGGCAAAATCACACAGAAAAAAGACAATTATAGGCCAATATCCATGCTAAACATAGACACAAAAATCCTCAACAAAATACTAGCAGACCAAAGCGAGCACATCAAAAAGTTAATTCACCAAGATTAACTATGATTCTTTCCCAGGATGCAAGGTTGGTTCAACATACACAATTCAATAAATGTAATTCATAAATACACAATTCAATAAATGTAATAAATGTTTTTGTAATTAAAAAAAACCATTGATCACTTCAATAGTTATGGGTAAAGCTTTTTATATAATCCAACATTCCTTCATGATAAAAATCCTCAGCAAACTAGGCATTGAAGGAATGCACCTCAAAATAATAAGTGCCGTTTATGAGAAACCCACAGCCAACATCATACTGAAGGGACAAAAGCTGGAAGTATTTTCCTTGAGAAAGGGAATAAGACAAGGGTGCCCACTCTCACCTCTCTTATTCAACATAGTATTGAAAATACTTTCCAGAATAATCAGGCAAGAGAAATAAATAAAAGTTATCCAAATATAAAATAAAAAAATTGGCCTGGTGTGGTGGCTCACGCCTGTTATCCCAGCACTTTGGGAGACCAAGGCAGGCAGATCACTAGATCAAGAGATCAAGACCATCCTAGCCAATATGGTGTAACCCTGTCTCTACTAAAAAATACAAAATTTAGCTGGGGGTGGTGGTATGCACCTGTGGTCCCAGCTACTCGGAAGGCTGAGCCAGGAGAATTGCTTGAACCTGGCAGGCAGAGGTTGCAGTGAGCCCAGATCATGCCACTGCACTCCAGCCTGGCAACAGAGTGAGACTCTGTCCAAAAAAAAATAAAGAAAGAAAGAAAAAGAGAAGAAAAAAGAAAAAGTCAAACTATTTCTCTTCACAAATGTTATAATTATATACTAAAAAAAAATTATAACCCTAAAGACTCCAACAAAAGTCTCCTGGAACTGATAAATAACTTCAATAAAGTTTCAGGATGCAAAATAAATATAGAAAAATCAGTAGCATTTCTATACAACAATAATATTCAAATCAAAAATGCAATCCCACTTGAAATAGCAGCAAAAACTTTAATACCTACAAATATATCTAATCAAGGCAGTGAAAGATCTTTAAAGAAGAACTACAAAACACTGCTGAAAGAAATCACAGATGATAAAAACAATTGGAAAAACATCCCATGCTCATGGATTGACATAATCAATATTGTTAAAAGGACCATACTGCCCAGAGCAATCTACAGATTTAACTCTTTCTATCAAGCTATGAACATCATTTTTTCACAGAACTAGAAAAAACTATTCTACAATTCATATGAAGGCATAAAAGATCACAAATAGCCAAAGTAATTGGCTAGAAAATTGCTCTTTTGCTTAGAACCAAAAGAAGAAAGCTGTAGGCATCATATTATCTGAGTTGAAACTATACTATAAGGATACAGTAACCCAAACAGCATGGTACTGGTAGAAAAAGAGACACATAGATAAATGAAACAGAATAGAGAACCCAGAAATAAAACTGTATACCTACCATCTAAACTTTGACAAACTTGATAAAAATAAGCAAGATGAAAGGACTCCCTATTCAATAAATGGCATAAGGATAGTTAGAAAGCCATATGCAGAAGAATGAAACTAAACCCCTGCCTTTCACCAGACACAATAACTAACAAGATGTATTAAGACTTAAGTTTAAGACCTCAAACTATAATATTTCCAGAAGAAAATTTAGGAGATTGTATTCCAGACTTTGGCCTTGGGAAATAATTTATTACTAAATCTTCAAAAGCAATTGCAAGTGAAATAAAAATTGACAAAGGGGACCTAATCAAACTAAAGAGCTTCTGCATAGCAGAAGAAACTATTAACAGAGTATGAAGACAGCCTACAGAATTGGAGACATTATGCAGAATCTATGAATTCAACAAAGGTGTAATATCCAGAATTCATAAGGAATTTAAACAATTGAGCATGCAAAGAACAAGCAACCTTAATGAAAATGGGCAAAAGGCATGAACAGGCACTTCTCTAAAGAAGACATACAAACAACCAACAAACATAAAAAAATGCTCAACATCACTAGTCATTAGAGAAACGCAAATCAAAATGACAATGGGATACCATCTCACACCAGTCAGAATAGATATTATTCAAAAGTCAAAAAAAACAACAGATGCCAGCTGGCAAGACTGCAGAGAAAAGAGAACACTTATATGTTGTTGGTGGGAATATAAATTAGTTCACCAACTTTGGAAAGCAGTTTGGAGAGTTCTCAAAGAACTTAGAACTACCATTCAATACAGGAATCTCATTACTGGGTATGTATCCAGAAGAAAATAAATTGTTCTACCAAAGAGACACATGCACCCATATGTTCAGTGTAGCAGTATTCACAATAACAAACATATTGAATCAACTTAGTTACCTATCAATGGTGGATTTGCTAAAGAAACTGGGGTACATAAACACAATAGAATACTATGTAGCCATAAAAAAAAACTGTCTCATTTTCAGCAACATGGATGTAGTAGCTGGAGGTCGTTGTTGTAAGTGAATTAATGCAGAAACAGAAAACCAAATACTGCATGTTCTCACTTATAAATGGGAGCTAAACTTTAAATATATGTGGACTTAAAGATGGCAACAATAGACACTGGGGACTACTAGAGGGAGGACAGAGGGATGGGGACAAGGCCTGAAAAACTTACTATTTGGTGCTATGCTGAGTACCAAGGTGACAGGATCAATTTTACCCCAAACTTTAGCATCACACAATATAGCCAGGTAACAAGCCTGCACATGCACCCCCTGAATCCAAAAGAAAAGTTGAAATTACAAAACTATATATAATATATACATACACATATATATGTATATATTTATGTCTTTATCTGGAATTAAAGAAACTGTTAACAATGGTTACCTTTGGTGAGAAAGTTTGGAAGGTAAGACAGTAATTTTATTTTATATTATTCTGTACTGTTTAAACTTACTAACTTAATTCATGTGTTACATTAAAAATTGGTCAACGGAGTTAGCTTGGCAGAGAGATTATGGCCCATTTTGTTTGATTTTGTTTGCTTCTTTTCTTTCTCTTTATTTTAAAATATTCTAATATATTGTGGAATTGTTTTTAATGCCCCAAAATATGTCAGGGATTTTCACCAAGAGAATACAGGGAAATCTCACCCCAATTTATCCAAGAAGGATTCATGGAGTAACAGACAATGTGGTCTCACTTCTGGCCCTTCAAATCAGGCTGATGTACCCACTAATCTTGCCTTTGCTGGACCCCAAAACAAAGCATCAAACATTAACTAACACTAGGTAATTGCTCAGGAACTCCACTGTTTGAGTTGGATCTGCCTGCACTTGCTGTCTTCTCTCTGTTGTCAGACTCTTGTCTCTGTCTTTATCCTGACTTCAAAACATCTTGTATTAGGGTTCTCTAGAGGGACATAAATAATAGGGTATATCTACATATGTAAGGGAGTTTATTTAGGAGAATTGACTCACATGATGACAAGGTAAAGTCCCACAATAGGCTGTCTGCAAGTTGAGGAGAAAGGAAGCCAGTAGTGCATCAGTCCAAGTTCCAAAACCCCAAAAGTAGTGAAGCTGAGGTGAAGCCTTCAGCCTGTGGTTGAAATTCCAAGAGCCCCTAGCAAGACACTAGTGTAAGTCCAAGAACCCCAAACCCAAAGAACTTGGAGTATGCTGTTCAAGGGCAGGAAGCATCCAGCATGGGAGAAAGACGAAGACCAAAAGATTCAGCAAGTCTGCTCATTTCACCTTCTTCTGCCTGCTTTATTCTAGCCACGCTGGCAGCTGATTAGATGGTGCCCAATCAGACAGAGGGTGGGTCTGCCTCTCCCAGTCCACTGACTCGAATGTTAATTTCCTTTGGCAACACCCTCACAGACACACCCAGGAACAATACTTTGCATCCTTCAATCCAATCATGTTGACATTCAATACTAACCATCACACTTCTCTTTGGCCCCTCCTTGATACGGTATACTTTCTTATTCTCTTGGACTGCAGATTATTTTTTGTATGGTTTCAGGCTTAGCCTGCCCTTCTTACAAGGTCATCCACCACTGCTTTGGTTATGCCCTTCCATCCCAGGGCCCCTTTTCACAACAACCACTGTTTCTATCCTAACAAGATGTCTAAAGGGCTAACTCCAGCCCAACTACAAGAATGAGAGGAGACACAGACAAGATTTTAAAGTTAAACTGCAATTCAGATTTTTCTGTTTATATTTGTTGAAATGGTGGGATGACCTGACGGAAATACATTTGCAGGGGATCTGTGGAGTGTATTTGGTAACTGCCTACCAGAAGAGAAAACTTGGCCTGATTCCTCGACCTAGGGTGAATCCTTAATCCTTGGAAAGGAAGTTTAATTCTGAGTATAATATGGTGCTTCTAATTCTGATTTGTCTTTTAGCTTGGCCCCTAAAATACTCATTTCTGGGCCTATGGAATGCAGTAGGGATGCAAATAAAACTGAAAAGGCTGTTTCACTAAAACCCCTGAAAGTACTGGGGCAAAAGCAGCACTGTTTCTTCCTTTTGAAAGTATAACGTAGGAGGAAGAGAGACGCATTCTTTTCCACCTCATGGCAGACTGTAAAGCTTTGGCACCAGGTGTGCTGCATTTTTTCAGTGATGGTGCTTAAGGGAAGCTTTGGTGCTTAATAGGGTAACAGTATCACCTAGCAGATACCACAGGGCACAGTAGAGACTGCAGTACTCAGCTCAGCTCATCAAAATGGCTAATTAGCAGTGGTGCTAAGAGGGAGCATATGCGCTTATGAGCACCATGTGAGACACGACTGACAGACTTCTAGAAATACTTGGAAGAGGTGGTGGTGGCACATTAGAGAGGACTGAGGCCATGCATGAGTGTATGGGAACAAAAGCCAGGAGATTCAAGTAGTGTTGTTAATATGAATTATTTATACCCGTAGGCCGGTGGGGCCTGTGTAAACTCAGGTACTAATGGAAATTTCTTTCTCTCTGACCTTAATTCTTTGTTGTTCTAATTATTCTACTTACCCATTCCTACTGAATCTGTTCTTTGTCCCCATTATGACCTTTATTTCAATGCCCCCCTCCTACATCTCAAAATAATTCTGATTTTCAAACACCGCATGTTCTCACTCATAGGTGGGAATTGAACAATGAGAACACATGGACACAGGAAGGGGAACATCACACTCTGGGGACTGTTGTGGGATGGCGGGGGGGGAGGGATAGCATTAGGAGATATACCTAATGCTAAATGACGAGTTAATGGGTGCAGCAAACCAACATGGCACATGTATACATATGTAACAAACCTGCACGTTGTGCACATGTACCCTAAAACTTAAAGTATAATAATAATAAAACTAAAAAAAGCATCAGAAACAAAAGCTACCACCAATTACTTACAATATGCCAAGCATATTTCATGCACTATTTTATTTAATCTTTACTATGACAGCAATAATAATAGGAACTATTTTTTGAGCACTGACTATGTATCGAGTCCTGTTAGGTGCTTTATGTACACTGTCTCATTTAATTATCTCAACACTATGAGGTATGTACTAATACTATTCTCATTTTAAAGATTAGGAAATTTAGATTCAGAAAGTTTAAGTAACTCCCTGCTGCCTCACTCCCACCATTATTATTATTTTCACCATAGAATATCCTTTAATTTCTGGCTCACTAACTTTCTAGGATGTAAATATGGATTTTCGTGACAGAGACAGTCAGTAACAGCATTCTAAACAAGATATGTGTATTTCACCTTTATGTAAATATTTAAGTTAGTATGTCTTCTTCTATAAAGTCATGATGGAGTTCAAATTATTTCTATTTTCATGGTCTACTGTCTTTAAGATATTCTTCTCATCCACATAGTCCAAAAATTTCCACCCTATGTCTGCATTCAATATAGTACCAGCTTGAAGTGGGAAAAAGGAGAAGGCATAACTGTCCCCTTTAAGGACACAACTTGGACTTTGTGTGCATTACTTCTGCTCACATCTCATTAGTCAGAATGGAGTTACATGGTCATATCTAGTTGGAAAGGAAACTAGGAAATAAAACTTTATTCTGGGTACTCCTGTGTCCAGCTAAAAGTAATGGACTTTATTACTACAACAGAGAAGGAGACAACCAGTCATCTCTGCCAGATTTGCTCATTTCTAGCTGTGGATGATGTTTGCCATTCACTCTTATTTCTTAGGCAAAGGGCTTTGCTAGAAAAGTTGCAAAACCCTTCCTGATTTTGTGCTCTTATCTCAGCTAGACTTTTCCTACTGGTTACAAGTTCCTTTGAGCATCTTTGGGAATTCTCTGCAGTCTCCTTCATTGTAATGGTTCCAAACATTCTCTATTTCCTTCAAAGTACCCAACCCCACCCTAGCCTTATTCTTTTCTTGCCTCTTTATTTATGAAAAAATTAAATATTTCCCATATGACGTCTCTCTCAATATCTTTCTCCCAATCTTAAAAATTACTCTGTATTCCTGCTTTCTTTTTCTTTTGTATTTGAGAAAGTGCATCCCCTTTGCCAAAGTTACCCCTCTACTTATGTCCTGATGCCACCTCTAACTGCATCCTCTCTACCTTGTTCCAATGAGTTATTGATTCTCAAATCTAATCTTCAATCTCTTCTCTTCTGCTTGCAAACATTTTCAGTTTCTCTTAATTCCAAAACACATTTTGTAGATGCCGCAATACTTTCAAGTTATCATCCTTTTTCTTTTCTTTTCTGACATTTTTAAAAGTTTTTATTTTTTCTCAGTTTTGGTGAGGTATAATTGACAAATAAAAATTATGTGTATTTAAGGGGTATAACTTCATGTTTTGATATACATATACATTGTAAAATGATTACCACAATCAAGTCAATTAGCATATCTATCACCTCACGTAGTTACTTTTTTGGTGTGTGTGTGATTAGTGTACTTAAGAGCTACTCTCCTAGCAAATTTCAAGTATACAATACAATATTATTTACTATAGTCACCATGCTATACATTAGGTCTCCAGAACTTATTTACCTTATAACTGAGAGTTTGTTCCCTTTGACTAATACCTCATGTCCCTCACCCCCCAACCCCTGGTAGTTACCCTTCTACTCTTTTTTTCTGAGTTTGAGTTTTTCAGATTCCACATATAAATGAGATAATGTGTATTTGTCTTTCTGTCTGACTTATTTCACTTAGCATAATGTCATCCAGGTTCATCCATGTTTTTGCAAATGGCAGGATTTCATTGTTTTTAAAAGCTGAACAATATTTCATTGTGTATATATTCCATATTTTCTTTATCTGTTCATCTGTAAATAGGCACTTAGTTTGTAAGCTATTGTAAATAATGATGAAATGAACATGTCAGTGAAGGTATCTCTTTGAGATAGTGATTTTTGTTTCTTTTCAATATGTAACCAGAAGTGGGATTGCTGCATTGTATAATAGTTCATTTTTATGTTTTTGAGAAGCCCCCATACTGTTTCCATAATGGCTGTACCAATTCAGATTCCCACCAGCAATGCATAAGAGTTCATTTTTCTCCACATCCTCACCAATACTTGTTATCTTTTTGTGGTAAAAGCCTTTCAAACAGGTGTGAAGTGATAGCTTGTGGTTTTGATATGCATTTTCTTGATGGTTAGTGATGTTCAGCACCTTTTCATACACCTGTTGGCCATTTGTATGTCTGCTTTGGAATAATGTCTATTCAGTGCCTTTGCCCATATAAAATCTGGCTATTTTGTTTTTGTTTTTGTTTTGCTTTGTTTGTTTTCTTGCTATTGAGTTGTAAGAGTTGCTTATATATTTTGGGCATTAACCTCTTATAAGATAAATAGTTTGCAAAGATTTTTCCTCTTCCATAGGTTGCTTTTTATTCTGTTTATTGTTTCACTTTTGTGCAGAAACTTCGTAGTTTGAAGTAGTTTCACTTGTTTATTTCAGCTTTTATTGTCTGTGTTTTTGCTGTCATATCCAAGAAATTATTGTTAAGATGAATGTTAGGGAACTTTTCCTCTATGTTTTTTTTCTAGAAGTTTTATGATTTCAAGTCTTTAATCCATTTTAGTTTATTTTTGTGTATGGAGTAAGAAAATGATCCAATTTTATTTTTCTTGCATGTGGATATTCAGTTTTCCCAGCATCA
Organism: Pongo abelii; assembly: GCF_028885655.2. NCBI lineage: Eukaryota > Metazoa > Chordata > Mammalia > Primates > Hominidae > Pongo > Pongo abelii. The sequence continues at coordinate 91,154,115 of NC_072008.2, forward strand.
TTTATGGGAGAGACTACTCTTGCCTCATTTTATATTCTCAGCACTTTTGTCAAAGATTAGTTAACTGAATATGCATGGATGTATTTCTGGATTTCCTATTGTGTTCCATTGGTCTATGTGTTTGTTTTTATGCTGGTATCATACTGTTTTATTGTTGTAGCTTTGTAATATAATTTGAAATAAGCAAGTATGATGCCACCTGCTTTGCTTTTCTTGCTCAAGATTTCTTTAGCTACTTGGAATCTTTTATGGTTTTAGATGAATTTTAGAATTGTTTTTTCTATTTCTGTAAAACATGCAATTGGAATTTTGATTAAGATTGAATTGACCTATAGATTGCTTTGGGTAGTATAAACATTTTGAAAATATTGATTCTTCTGATCTGTGGACACACAATATCTTTTCAATTATTGGTGTCTTTTTCAATTTATTTCATCAATGCTTTATAGTTTTCATTGTACAGATCTTCCACTTCCTTGGTTAAACCTGCTTCTAAAAGTATTTTATTTTTGTATGCTATTGTAAATGAGCTTGTTTGCTTAATTTTTTTCAATTAGTTTGTTATTAGTGTATAGAAACACAATTGATTTTGGTATGTTCATTTTGCATCTTGTATCTTTACTGAATTTGTTCATTAGTTCTAATAGTTTTAGATGGAGTCTTTAGAGTTATCTTTATATAAGATTAAGTAATCTGAAGATACAATTTCAATTATTTCCTTTATATTTGAGTGACTTTCATTTCTTTTCCTTTCCTAATTGCTCTGATTAAGATTTCTAGTTCTATGCTGAATAAAAGTTGTGAGAGTGGGTATCCTTGTTTTGTTCCTGATCTTAGAGCAAAGGCTTTCAACTTTGCACTGTTAAATATTATGTTAGCTGTGAGTTTGTCATATATGGTGTCTATTATTTTGAGGTACGTTCCTTCTATACCTAATATTTTGAAACTTTTTATCATAAGAGTGCTGAATTTTGTTAAATTCTTCTTTCTGCACCTATTGATTTAATAATAAGGCTTTTGTCTTTCATTCTGTTTATGTGATGTATCACATTTACTGATTCGTGTATCTTAAAACATACTTACATCCCAGGAGTAAATTCAAATTTAACATGTTGTGTGATCCTTTTAATGTGTTGCTGAATTCACTTTGCTAGTATTTTGTTGAGGATCTTTTGCATCTATGTTTATCAGAGATATTGGCTTGTAATCCACTTTTCTTGGAATGTGCTTGTCTGGCTTTGGTATCAGAATAATAGTGGCCTTGTAAAATGAGTTTGTAAGTGTTCCCTCCTTTTCAATTTTTAGAAGAGTTTGAGAATCAATACTAGCTCTTATTTAAATGTTTGAGAGAATTCACCAGTGAAGCCATCAGGTCCTGAGCTTTCATTTGATAAGAAATTTTGGTTACTGAATCAATCTCCTTACTTGATGTTGGTTTGTTGAGACTTTCTGTTTCTTCATGATTCAGCCTTGGTAAGTTGTATGTTTCTAAAAATTTATTCACTTCCACTAGGTTACATAATTTATTGGCAAATAATTGTTCATAGTAGTTTCTGGTGATACTTTGTATTTCCGTGCTATCAGTTGTAATGTCTTCTCTTTCATTTATGATCTCATTTATTTGAGTCCTTTTTTTCTTAATTTAGCTACAGGTTTATCAATTTTTTTTCCTTATAAAATCAATGCTTAGATTTATTAATATTTTGTAAACTGTTTTTCTAGTCTTTCCTTTATTTTTGGCATTGATCTTTGTTAATTCCTTCTTTCTACTAACTTTAAGCTAAGCTTGTTCTTTTTTTAGTTCTCAGAAGTATAAAATTAGGTTGTTTATTTAAGGTCTCTATCTTTTCTTAATGTAACCATTTATCACTATCAACTTCCCTCTTAAGACTGCTTTCACTGCATTCCATAAGATTTGGTATGTTGTATTTCCATTTTCACCTGTTTCAGGATATCTTTTAACTTCCCTTTTTTTAATTTCTTCTTTGACCCATTGGTTGTTAAGGAGTGTGATTTTAATTTCCACATATTTGTTAATTTTCAGTTTGCTTCCTGTTATTAACTTCTAGTTTTACATACTTGTTGTTGAAAAAGATGTTTGATATGATTTCAAACTTCTTAAATTTGTTAAGACTTGTTGTGTGGCCTCACATGATCTAACATGAAGAATGTTCCATGTGTACTTGGGACATATGTGAATTCTGGTACTGTTGGATAGGATGTTCTGTATATGTGAAGTCCATTTGATCTAAAGTATAGTTCAAGTCCAATCTTTCCTCATTAATTTTTTGTATGGATGATCTATCCATTACTAAAAATAGTATTGATATGGTTTGGCTCTGTGTTCCCACCCAAATCTCATGTATCAGAGGAGGGGCCTGGTGGGAGGTAATTGGATCATGGGAGTGATTTCCTTCTTGTTTTTCTTGTGAAGGTGAGTGAGTTCTCACAATATCTAATGGTTTAAAAGTGTGTGGCACTTCCCCCTTCATTATCTCTCTCTCCTGCCCTGCCATGCTTGTTTCCCTTCACCTTCTGCTGTGATTGTAAGTTTTCTGAGGCCTCCCAGCCATTTTTCTATACAGCCTGCATAACTGTGAGTAAATTAAACTTCTTTTCTTCATAAATTACCCAGTCTCAAGTAGTTCTTTATGGCAATGTGAGAACAAACTAATACAGAAAATTGGGACCAAAAGAATGAGGCACTGCTATAAAGATACCTGAAAATGTGGAAGCCACTTTGGGAGTAGGGCAGAGACTGGTACAGTTTAGAGGGGTCAGAAGAAGACATGAAGATGTGGGAAAGTTTGGAACCTTGTAGAGACTTGTTGAATGGTTTTGAACAAAATGCTGATAGTGATGTGGACAATGAAATCCAGGCTGAGGTGGTCTCAGATGGAGATGATGAACTTATTGGGAACTGGAGTAAATGTCACTCTTGCTATGTTTTACCGAAGAGACTGGTGGCATTTTTCCTCTGCTATAGAGATCTGTAGGAACTTTGAAGCTGAGAGAGATGATTTATGGTATCTGGCAGAAGAAATTTCTAAGCAGCAAAGTGTTCAAGATGTGGTCTGGTTGCTCCTTACATCATGTAGTAATATGCTCTCACAAAGAGATGGTCTGAAATTGGGACTTACATTTAAAAGGGAAGCAGAGCATAAAAGTTTGGAAAATTCACAGACTGACGATGTGGTAGAAAAGAAAAACCCATTATCTGGGAAGGAATTAAAGCCAGCTGCAGAAATTTGCATAAGTAAACAGGAGCCAAATGTTAATAGCCAAGACAGTGGGGGAAAGTTTCTTCAGGGCATGCCAGAGACCGTCATTGCAGCCCCTCCCATCACATGCCCTGAGGCCTAGGAGAAAAAAATGGTTTCATGGGCCACATTCTAGGTGCAGTTGATCTGTACAGCCTCATCATATGGTTCCCTGTGTCCCAGCTGCTCCATCTTGAGCCATAGGTAAAAGGGGTGAAGGTACAGCTTGGGCCATTGCTTCAGAGGGTGCAAGCCCTAAGCATTGGCAGCTTCCACATGGTGTTGGGCCTTCAGGTGCGCAGAAGACGGGAGTTGAGGTTTGGGAACCTCTGCCTAGGTTTCAGAGGATATATGGAAATGCCTGGATGTCCAGGCAGAAGTCTTCTGCAGAAGCAGACACCTCATGGAGACCCTCTGCTATGGCAGTGCAGAGGGTAAATATGAGCTTAGAGCCCCCATACAGAGTCCCCACTGGGGCACTGCCAAGTGGAGCTGTTAGAAGAGGTCCACCATCCTCCAGGCCGCCCCAGAATGGTAGATCTACCAACAGCTTGCACCATGCACCTGGAAAAGCCACAGGCACTCAACACCAGCCCATGAAAAGAGCTATGAGGGCTGTACCCTGCAGAACCACATAGGTGGTGCTGCCCAAGGCTTTAAGAGCCCACCCTTTGTATTGGCATGCTCTGGATGTGAGACATGAAGTCAAAGGGGATTATTTTGGAGCTTTGAGATTTAATGACTGCCCTGCTGGGTTTTGGACTTGAGTAGGGCCTGTAGCCCCTTTGTTTTGGCCAGTTTCTCTCTTTTGAAATGGGAGCATTTACCCAGTGCCTGTACCCCATTGTATCTTGGAATTAACTAACTTGTTTTTTGATTTTACAGGCTCATAGGTAGAAAAGAATTGCCTTGTCTCAGATGAGACTTTGGACTTGGACTTTTGAGTTAATGCTGGAATGAGTTAAGACTTTGGGTGATTATTGGGAAGACAAGGTTGATTTTAAAATGTGAGAAGAACATGACATTTTGGAGGGGCCAGAGGTGGAATGATATAGTTTGCCTCCATGTCCCCACCCAAACCTCATGTCAAATTGTAATTCTCATGTGTCAGGAGAGGGACTTGGTGGGAGGTGATTGGATCATGGTGGCAGATTTCTCCCTTGCTGTTCTCATGATAGTGAGTAAGTTCTCATGAGATCTGATGGTTTAAAAGTGTGTTGCACTTCCCCTTTTGCTCTCTTTCTCTCTTGCTTCACTATGGTAAGATGTGCTTGCTTCCTCTTCACCTCCTGCCATGACTGCAAGTTTCCTGAGGCCTGCCAGCCATGCATACTATACAGCCGGTAGAACTGTGTGTCAGTTAAACCTCTTTGATTTATAAATTTCACAGTCTCAGGTAGCTCTTTATAACAGCATGGGAACAGACTAATACGGGTATATTTGTTGTCTATTTCTCTCTTCAGATTTGTTAATATTTACTTTATATATTTAGATTGCCTGATATTGAGTGCACATCTATTTACAATTCTTTACTACCAATTTTTAAATACACATCTTGCAATCAATTTTCCTGAACACATCCTATGTTTGTTATCTCCTTCTCTATTACCCCACTTTCACTTGTGGAAAAACTACCTATACTTTCTCAAATACTATTATCCTTATGTCTGAAACCAAATACAAATTCTTTCTCTTTTGCATTATTACCCCTATGGCCAAAGTTAAAAATGTGCAAATATAAGCAAACATAATCCATCACGCATATAAAGTCACTGCAATATTTTGCTGTTTGTTATAGTTTTAAAAATACATTCTGTATTTATTCTTTTTTAATTACAAAAGCAGTATATGATCATGGTATCGTGCATAAAAAAGTATTCAATAAACAATAATCTTCTCCTAACTCCTGTTTACACCCATCTCCACTGAGTTAACCAATATCTCAAGTCTGGTATGTTCTTTGCCACACCTTTCTCCTACAAAAATAGCATCATACCAACTATACAAATGACTCTTCAAATTGCCTTTTGTACTTAATAAAATATTTTGGGGATTAAAGACATATGTACCACATCAAACTATGAAACTACTAGAAGAAAATATTAGATAATATCTAATATTAGAGACCACTGACTTCAAGTCAGTGGTCCGGGAAAACAATTCAAGTAAGACCTCAAAAGGAAAAATGAACAAATGGGATTACGTCAAACAGAAAAGCTTCTGAATATCAAAGGAAACAATATAAAGAGTGAAGAGACAACCTACAGAATGGGAGAAATATTTGCAAACTATTCATTTGACAAAGGATTAATAACCAGAATATTAACTCAATTCAAGTCAAACAACTCAACAGCAAGAAACAAATAATCCAATTTAAATGGGCAATTGATCTGAATGGATATTCATCAAAAGAAGACATACAAATGGCCAACAGATACATAAAAAAAAAACTACTGAGCATCACAATTCATCAGAGATATGCAAATCAAATGAAATTCAATTCATCCAAATCCAATTCATAACGAGATATCATGTTGCCCACTCAAAATGGATATTGTCAAAAAGTTAAAAAATAACAAATGCTGGAAAGGATGCAGAGAAAAGTGAACTCTCATACACTGTTGGTGGGAATGAAAATTAGTACAGCTATGATGAAAAGCCATATGGAGTTTCCTCAAAAAACTAAAAATAGAACTACCATATGATCTAGCAATCCCACTGCTGGTATATATACAAAAGAAAGAAAGGAAATCAGTATATCAAAGAGATATCAGCACTCCCATGTTTATTGCAGCACTATTCACAATAGCCAATATGTGGAATCAACTTTAATGTGTATTAATGGGTAAAGAAAAATTAAAAACTAACAAATGAGATCTAATTAAAGAGCTGCACAGCAAAAGAAACTATTAACAAACAGACAACCTACAGAATTAGAAAAAATATTTGCAAACAATACATCTAACAAAGGTCTAATATACAGCATCTATAAGGAGCTTAAACAAATTTACAAGCAATAACCAAACAACCTCATTAAAAAGTAGGCAAAGAACATAAACAGACACTTTTCAAAAGAAAACATACATGTGGCCAACAAACAGATGAAAAAATGCTCATTATCACTAATCATTAGAGAAATGCAAATTAAAATCACAATGAGATAGCATCTCACACCAGTCAGAATAGCTATTATTAAAAAGCCAAAAACAACAGATGCTGGTAAGGTTGTAGAGCAAAAGGAACGCTATACACTAAGGCTGGGATGTAAATTTGTTCTACCATTGTGGAAAGCAGTGTGGCGATTCCTCAAATAACTAAAACCAGAACTATCATTCAACAGAGCAATCCTATTACTTAGTATATACCCAAAGGAATATAAATCATTCCACCATAAAGAGACAGGCACATGTATGTTCATTGCAGCACTCTTCACAATAGCAAAGACATAGGATCAAGCTAAATGTCCATCAATGGTAGACTGGATTAAAAATGTGGTACATGTACACCATGGAATACTATGCAGCCATAAAAAAGCATGAGATCATGTCCTTTGCAGAATCACGGATGAAGCTGAAGGCCATTATCCTTAGCAAAGTAATGAAGAAACAGAAAATCAAATACCACATATTCTCACTTATAAGTGTGAGTTAAATAATGAGACACAATGGACACAAAAAGGGAAACAACAAACACCAGGGCCTGCTTGAGACAGGAGAGTGGAAGGAGGGAGAGAATCCAGAAAAATAACTATCAAGTTATATGCTTAGTCCTGGATGACAAAATAATCTGTACACCAAACCCCCATGACATGAGTTTGCCTGTATTAACAAAACTGCACATGTACCCCTGAACCTAAAATAAAAGTTTAAAATAACATAAAATGAGGGATATATACACAATAGAATATGTATGATTCAGTCTTAAAAAGAATAAAGTTCTGTCATTTACAGTAACGTGGATGGAACTGAAGATCATCATGTTAAGTGAAATAGACCAGGCACAGAAAGACAAACATCACATGTTCTCACTCATATTTGGGGGCTAAAATAGTTAATCTCATGGAGGTAGAGAGTAGAATGGTGGCTACTGGATGCTGGTAAGAGTGGTAAGGTGGGAGACGAAGAGAGGTCGTTTAATGGATACAAAAGCACAGTTAAATAGAAACAACAAGTTTTAGTGTTAGGTAACACAGTAAGGTGACTACAGTTATTGCTAATTTATTATATGTTTCAAAATAACTAGAAGAGAAGATTTGAAATGTTCTCAACAAAAATAAATGATAAAAGTTTGAGGTGATGGATATCTCACCTACCCTGACTTGATCATTACACACTGTATGCTTGTATCAAAATATCACATATCCACATCAATATGTACAAGTATTATGTAGCAATAAAAGTATTTTGAATATCCATCTAGGTCAAGAAATAGAGGTTTCATGCACTCTTTTCACTAGCATCACAAGAATCTGTAGTTTTAATACACCATGAAGTATTCAGTGATCCCATTATTTATGATCATTCAGATCACTTCCAATTTTTGTACTGTTGAAATTCAGGCTGCATATATATCAGTCTTTATGTAGTGATATTCTTTCTCTATGCTAGCAATAACAGGTCAATACTTTTTAAGTTTAGTCGAGTTCCAATCATAACTTAAATGTGGCTTTCCTTGAGACTGATCTAAATGAGTTTTAAAACTCATATGGAAGAGTAAATGTCTGCAAATAACCACTGTTCCCTTATCTGTAAACTGAGAGTAATGTGGGTAAATAATATTCTGACCTCATAGGGCTAGCAGGAGCATTAAATATTATAATAATATAGTTACATTAACTGATCACTTACTTTCTGACTATAAAAAAGTATATGAAGTAGTTCCTTCCCTCAGAGTTTTCAACAGTCATTTTGTTTTTTACCTCAGCTTGGTCGTTTGCCTGCTTTACCTTCATAACCTGGTATACACGGTCCTAAAGTAGAACAATTTTAGAATATATTACTAATAAAAAAATGCAACTTTAGAGATTTTTACCTAAAAAGATGATAGGGACTTGGAAGCAAGAAGAAATAGGATCAATTTACTTGGAATTTAGAGAGATATAGAAAACATTCCATATAAAATCAATATTTGCTATTTAATTACACTAATTTGGAATAATAAATTTATCCAAACAGCAAATTTAGGTGCTTACATAATACATAGATAATTGAAATAAATGTTTTTATTTTAAATTTGTTGACATATGGTCACTACATAGTCAACTTTTTTGTCTAAAATGTCCTGAAAAAGTTGTCCATAGTTATGAATTTATTGAAGCTCATAAGAACCTCACTTAACAATAATCTTGAAATGGTCTATTCTAGCCAGGTTGCATTGAAACCTTTTTATATGCCAAAATGTGTCCAGATAAAAGATGCATTTTTACAGGAAGCATATACAGCATAAAGTGAAGCGTTCTTAAATAACCCTTGCTTCCAAAATGATCAAGTACATAAACTTTCTCATGTATGTCATGATACTATTAAAATTTCTACTTTGGTTTTTTGTTCTTGCGATAGTTTACTGAGAATGATGATTTCCAATTTCATCCATGTCCCTACAAAGGACATGAACTCATCATTTTTTATGGCTGCATAGTATTCCATGGTGTATATGTGCCACATTTTCTTAATACACCGGGGCCTGTTGTGGGGTGGGGGGAGGGGAGAGGGATAACATTAGGAGATATACCTAATGTAAATGACGAGTTTATTGGTGCAGCACAACAACATTGCACATGTATACATATGTAACAGACCCGCACATTGTGCACATGTACCCTAGAGCTTAAAGTATAATAAAAATAATAATAATAATAATAAAAGAAAAAAAAATTTCTACTTTGAACATCCTGTTGGTGGGACTGTAAACTAGTTCAACCATTGTGGAAGACAATGTGGTGATTCTTCAAGGATCTAAAACCAGAAATACCATTTGACCCAGCAATCCCATTACTGGGTATATAACTCCCAGAATTGTAAATCATTCTTCTACAAAGACACATGCACACATATGTTTGTTGCAGCACTATTCACAATAGCAAAGACTTGGAACCACCCAAATGCCCACCAATGATAGACTGGATAAAGAAAATATGGCACATATACACCACGGAATGCTATGCAGCCATAAAAAAAGGATGAGTGCATGTCCTTTGCAGGGACATGGATGAAGCTGGAAACCATCATTCTCAGCAAACTAATAAAGGAATAGAAAACCAAACACCACATGTTCTTACTCATAAGTGGGAGCTGAACAATGAGAACACATGGAAACAGGGAGGGGAACATCACACACCAGGGCCTGTTGGGGGTTGAGGGGCTGGGGAAGGCATAGCATTAGGAGAAATACCTAATGTAGATGGTGGGTTGATGGGTGCAGCAAACCACCATGGCATGTGTATACCTATGTAACAGACCTGCATGTTCTGCACATGTATCCCAGAACTTAAAGTATAGAATAATAATAATAATAATAATAGTAATAATATAATGGTTGTTTTGCACTAAGCATTGATGAAAAACAATTGAGAGTAACACATTTGTTTGGTGATCATGTAGAAATAACTTCTTTCATAATAAATCCATTATAATGATGTAAACTATTAGTAAATTATTACAGTAGTTAGGTTTTGCATAAATTAGAAACCATTGTGGGCTAATCTTGTATATAAATCTGGAATAATTTTATGCCACAACCAATTACTTCTATTGATGAGAATATTACTGTCATTATGAAATAGATATGTATATGACTGCCTCAATGGCTTTGGTCAGCATTGTTTTTATTAATGGCATTTTTGCAGTATATTGTTTGGGAGCTAATCCTTATTAAAGATAAGAAAAGACAAGATCAATTCAACGTACATAAGAAAACGTACATATTTATCCTAGGGTTTTGGGTGCCTGTCACTGTAGTAGTTTTCTATTGTTAATGCAACATGTTCACACTTTTTTTTTTGGCTTAAAACAACACAAACTTACAATCTTATGGCTGTATAGGTCAGAAGTTGGGCATGGGTCTCACTGACTTAAAGTCAAGATATTTACAGTATTTACAGCATTGTATTCCCTTCTGGAGGCCCTAGAAGAGACTCAATTTCCTTACCTTTTCAGCTTCTAGAGGCTTCCCACATTCCTTGGCTCATGACCTCTTCCTCCCCTTCAAAGCATGCAATAGTGAGTTGAGTCATTCCCACCTCACATTACCCACTTTCTCCTGCCCCAATTTCCACTTTTAAGAGTTTTTTTGTCCTTGTGATAGTTTGCTGAGAATGATGGTTTCCAGCTTCATCTATGTCCCTACAAAGGACATGAACTCATCATTTTTTATGGCTGCATAGTATTTCATGGTATATATGTGCCACATTTTCTTAATCCAGTCTATCATTATTGGACATTTGGGTTGGTTCCAAGTCTTTGCTGTTGTGAATAGTGCCACAATAAACATACGTGTGCATGTGTCTTTATAGAAGCATCATTTATAATCCTTTCGGTATATATCCAGTAATGGGATGGGTGGGTCAAATGGTATTTCTAGTTCTAGATCCCTGAGGAATCGCCACACTGACTTCCACAATGGTTGAACTAGTTTACAGTCCCACCAACAGCGTAAAAGTGTTCCTATTTCTCCACATCCTCTCCAGTGCCTGTTGTTTCCTGACTTTTTAAAGATCATCATTCTAACTGGTGTGAGATGGTATCTCATTGTGGTTTTGATTTGCATTTCTCTGATGGCCAGTGATGATGAGCATTTTTCATGTGTTTTTTGGCTGCATAAATGTCTTCTTTTGAGAAGTGTCTGTTCATATCCTTCACCCACTTTTTCATGGGGTTGTTTTTTTCTTGTAAATTTGTTTGAGTTCATTGTAGATTCTGGATATTAGCCCTTTGTCAGATGAGTAGATTGCAAAAATTTTCTCCCATTCTGTAGGTTGCCTGTTCACTCTGATGGTGGTTTCTTTTGCTGTGCAGAAGCTCTTTAGTTTAATTAGATCCCATTTGTCAATTTTGGCTTTTGTTGCCATTCCTTTTGGTGTTTTAGACATGAAGTCCTTGCCCATACCAAACACCGCATGTTCTCACTCATAGGTAGGAATTGAACAATGAGAACACATGGACATAGGAAGGGGAACATCACACACCAGAGTTGGGGGAGGGGGAGGGGGAGGGGAGGGATAACATTAGGAGATATACCTAATGTTAAATGATGAGTTAATGGGTCCAGCACACTAACATCACATGTATACATATGTAACAAACCTGCACATTGTGCACATGTACCCCAAAACTTAAAGTATAATAATAATAATAAAAAGAGTTTTTTCGATTACATTAGACCCACCCAGACAGTTCTGAATCATCTCTTTATCTTAAGGTCAGCTCATTACCAACCTTAGTTTCATCTACAAGCTTAATTTCTCTTTACCATGTAACAATATAGTCACAGATTCAGGGGATTAGGACATGGACACTTTTGGGGGGCATTATTCTACCTACAATAGTTACTTTCTTTCTTTTAAAGTTAATATGTATTTTAAATCTGGAAATATGTGCACAATTAGTATTAAGTAATAATAATAAAGAACTCTTCCCAATTCTATAAAACCCCGATTTCTGCTCCCAAAACATAATCATTTTCTGCTATTTTACTTGTTTTTTCTAGATTCTAATTTCATATTTGTAAATGATGTACTATTTCTTAAAGTTTCCATTTCAACAGCTATCTGTCAATTTCCTGTTATAGTCGATGAAATTTCTTACAACACACACACACACACACACACACACACTCTTGCCCTGCCCTCACCCTCCCAAAATAGTTATATAACATTTCAAAAAATCAATGGCTAGTGTTAATATTATTATGACCATATAAGCATTTTCTGTGGAGCCAAGTTATGTACCATGATTATGTTTCTTATGTTTTAATTTTCCCCTGAAGATAGTACTTGCCCAATGTTTTCTCTTGTTTGGGGATCTGTGTATACATTCTTAATTACTTTCTCATGCTCTGTCAGGTTTGCTGTACATTAATATAATTTTCCAAGTGATCAAATACTTTGGGCAATACACCAATTCCAGTTTTTATGGGAAGCCTTCCTCCCAGAGACCACTGTTTTCCCTCTATCTGGACTGATTTCTCTCTGGACCTGCTACTCAGCCAAAATACTTGAACTCTTTGCCACCACATTGAAAATTATTTCACTTTTTTGTCATGTTAGAGCCCCTGCTTCCTGAGTCTTATGTCTTCCTCTTTCTTGATTTTTTAAGTGAGGTATAATTTATTTACAATAAAATTCATAGATAAATGTACAGTTTGGTGGGTTTTGGAAACTGTATACACACATATACTCACCACCCAAATTAAGATATAGAACATTCCAATAACCCCCAGAATGCTCCCATTTACCCATTTCCAGTTAATTATCCTTCACACCAGAGGCAATCATCACTGTGATTTCCATCACCATAGATGTATTTTGCCTGTTTTAGAAATGGAGTAATAGAGTGTGTATTCTTTTGTGTCCCACTTTTGTTCAACATGATATTGTGATTCATCCTTATCATTGGTCATCCTTTTTATTTTTAAGCAGTATTCCATTGAATGAATATACCACTGTCTGTTTATCCATCATCCTGCTGATGTACATTTGGATTACTTTTTTGGAGCATTTATGAATAAGCTGCAAGAACAGTCTTGTACAAGTCTTTTGTGGACATATGTTTTGATTTCTCTTGGGTAAGTGCCTAGGAATGGAATTGCTCAACATGGAGTAAGTATATGTTTGAACGTATTAAAAACTGCCAGTGTCCCAAAGTTGTGCCATTTTACATTCCCACCAGAAATATATGTGAGTCCTAGTTTCTCTATATCCTTGTCAACATTTGGTATTGCTAGTCTTTATTTCAGACATTTTTGTGGGTGTAAGATGGTATATCCTTATAGCTTTAATTTGCATTTTCCTGATGACTAATGATAAGCACATTCCTCGAGCTTATTGCCTATGTGTATCTTTTGTGAAGTGTCTGTTCAAATCTTTTGTCCACTTCTTAAATTGGTGGTGTGACTTTTACTAATGCTTTGCAGAAGTTCTTTAAATATCCTGGATGCAAATCCTTTATCAGATATATATATTGTGAATGTTTTCTCCAAGTTTATTTTTAGCCCATTAGTTTATTATTTTATTTTTAAATTGAGATATAACATACATATAGTAAGGGGCACAAATCTTAAGGTAAAATTTGATGAACTTATACATATGCATATACCTTCACTTCAAACAAGCTATCAAAGATTTCTAGTATCACAGACAACTTCATGCATTTCCTAGTCAACACATCCCCTCAGAGGGAACCACTCTTCTGATTTCCATTGCTTATTACCTCTCCTTTAAATTAATATAAATGGATTATATGTATTCTTTTGCATGTGTGTATGTATGTGTCTGAATTCTCTGGCACATTATGTCAGAGGGTCAGCTATGTTATTGCGTGAAGCATTAGTTAATTGTTTTTATTAATATATATTATTGCACTTTGTGTACATACCACAATTTATTTATGCTTTCCACTGTTGCTAAACTTTTATATTTTCTGGTTTGGAGCTATCATTAATAAAGCTGTTATTATTATACAAGTGTTTTGTTGGGCATATGATCAAACTTCTGTTGGGTACATAGTGAATTCTGGGTCATGAGGTATGCGTGTGTTTATCTTTACTAGCTACTACCAGTTTTCCAAAGTGATCATATGAATTTACACCATTAGCTGCAATGTATAATAGTCATCGGTTTTTCCTCATTCTCAACAGCGCTAGATATTGTTAGCCATTTTAATTTTAGCCATTCTGGTGGGTGTGTAGTTATTTTATATTGTATTTTTTCAAACTTTTTATTTTGAAATAATTGTAGACTTATAGGGAAGTTGTAAAAATAGTACGGACAACTCTTTTTTTTTTTTTTTTGAGAAGGAGTCTCCCTCTATTGCCCAGGCCAGAGTGCAGTGGCGCGATCTCAGCTCACCGCAAGCTCCGCCTCCTGGGTTCACATCATTTGCCTGCCTCAGCCTCTCCAGCAGCTGGGACTACAGGCTCCCGCCACCATGCCCGGCTAATTTTTTTTTTTTTTTTTTTGTATTTTTAATAGAGACGGGGTTTCACCGTGTTAGCCAGGATGGTCTCGATATCCTGACCTCGTGATCCGCCCGCTTCGGCCTCCCAAGGTGACAACTCTGTTTTTTTCACCGTTTCCTTCCAGTCATAATATCTTATATAACTATAGTACAATAGCAAAACCGGGAAATTCACATCGATATAATACTGTCAACTAGAGACCTTACTCAGATTTCACCAGTTCTTACATGCATTCCTTTATGCATGTGTGTGTACGTGTGTATAGCTCTGTGCAATTTTATTCCATGTGTAGACTTGTGTAACCACCATCATAATCAATTATAAAACTGTTACATTGTGGCTTTAACTTTTTTTCCTCTAATTAATGATACTGAGAACATTTTCAAATTCTTATTAGCCATTTAGAAATTTGTGAATGGTCTATTTAAATATTTTGCCAATTTTTAATTGGGTGGGTATTTTCTTTATTCATTTGTAGTAATTATTTGTACATTCTGCATATGAGTTTGTTATTAGATGTTATGTATTACAAGTATTTCCTTCATTATGTGGTTGCCATTTTACTCTCATAATAGTCTTTTGATGAAGAGAAATTCTTAATTTTAATGTATCAATCTCTTATGGTTAATTCTTTTCTCTCATGTTTAATAAATTTTTAACTGCCTCAAGTTCATGAAAATATTTTCTTATAGTTTCCTCTAGAAGCTTTATATATTTTGTTTTCACAATTAGGTCTATTATCTATTTTGAATTAATTTTTGTTTCAGGGTGAAGCATGGGGTCAAGGCTCACTTCATCCCTATGGATATACAATTGATCCAAAAACATTAAGTAAAATGTGGCTGGAGGCAGTGGGTGATGCCTGCAATACCAATGCTTGGTGTGGCTGAGGCTGGAGTATTGCTTGAGGCCAGGAGTTTGAGACCTGCCTGGGCAACACAGAAAGATCATGTCTCCACAAATTTAAAAAAAAAAATAGACGGACATGGCCAGGTGCGGTGGCTCACACCTGTAATCCCAGAACTTTGGGAGGCCAAGTCCGGTGGATCACGAGGTCAGGAGATCGAGACCATCCTGGCTAACACAGTGAAACCCTATCTCTATTAAAAAACACAAAAAATTAGCCGGGCATGGTGGCGGGCGCCTGTAGTCCCAGCTACTCGGGAGGCTTAGGCAGGAGAATGGCGTGAACCCGGGAGGCGGAGCTTGCAGTGACTCGAGATTGAGCCACTGCACTCCAGCCTGGGCGACAGAGCGAGACTCCGTCTCAAAAAAATTAATAAAATAAATAAATAAATAAATAAATAAATAAAAATAAAAAACAGACGGGCATGGTGGCACAAGCTAGTTTGCAGACTGACAGGAGGATTGCTTGAGCCCCAGGGATTAGAGGCTGCAGTGTGATCCCACCACTGCACTCCAGCCTGAGTGACAGAGTGAAACCGTGTCCCAAAATAAATAAATAAATACATAAATAAGAGAAATGGTCATCTTTTACTTTATTGAATTGTAGTAGAGATATATTATAAATCAGGACACTACATATGTGTAGATACATTTTTGAATTATCTTTTCTGTATAATTGGTTTATCTTCACACTAATACCACATTCTCTTAATTACTGTAACTCCATAAGAATTTTATTCTTTTTCTTCAAGAATTCTTGGCTATTCTAAATCCGTTGCTGTTCCCTGTAAATTTTAGAATTAGCTTGTCAGTTTTCCATGGAAAATGCTACTGGTATTTTTATTGGTATTGCATTGAACCTATTGCTCAATTTGGGGGAAACTGACATCTTAACATTATTGAGCTTACTGATCCATAATTATGACATATGTCTCAATTTGTTTAGGTCTTTTAAAATTCCCTCATCAATGTTTTATAGTTTTAGTATAAAGGTCTTGCACATTTTATCAGATATTTTATAGGTGCTTAAGTGGTTTGAAGCCATGGTAAAAGTTGTTTCATTTTCCAATTGTTTCTTGCTAATATAAGATATACAATTGAATGTGTATATTAATTTTCTATACAGAGGTCTTGCTAAATTTGTTTAATAATTCCAAAAGTTTCTTTGTAGATTATTTTTGGTCTTTGTATGTAATTATGTCATTTGTGAATGAAGACAATTTTGTTTATCTTTTCTACTCTTTATACATTTTACTTATTTTTCTTGCTTATTAGGTTGACCAGATTTTACTTATTTACTTTGCCATGTTATAGCGAGCAGTATCTGAAGCACAATGTTGATTAGAAGTGGTAATAGTGGCCATCCATGTTTTGTTCTCGATGTCAAGAGGAAAGCATTCAATATTTTCCAACTGAGTGGTCTAGCTCTAAGTGTCCTTTATAAGAATAAGGTAGTTTGCACTTCTTCCTAGTTTGCTGAGAGTTGATATCATCAATAACTCTTCACCTTTATCAAATGCTTTTTCTGCATCTACTGAGATAAAGGAGTGATTTTTTTCTTATATAATCTGTTAATATCGTTAATTGATTAATTTTTATTGCTAAAAAAACCTTTTTACTACTGGGATAAACCTCACTTAGTAATTATCTATTCTTTTTATATATTGCTGGATTCCATTTGATAATATTTTGTTTGGGATTTTTAATTCATCTTTTTGTAGTTTTCCTTTTTTGTGGTTCTTTTCAGGTTTTGTTATCAGGTTTATGATGGACTCACAGAGTACATTTTTTAATACTCTCCCTTTCTTGTATATTAAGAATTCTTGTAAAATTGGCATTGTTTCTTACTTAACTGTCCAGATGAATTCACCTGGTAAGGCATATGGATCTAGAATTTTCCTGCAGTAAGGTTTTTAATGATGAATTGAAGGATTTTAATACTCATAGAACATTACATTTTTAAATTTCTTCTTATTTCGTTTTGGCAAGTTGTATTTTAAAATAAATTTGTCCATTTCATTTAACTTATAAAATTCATTGGCCTTAGTTATTTAGAGCATCCTCTCATTTTCTTTACAATATCTTTAGGATCTGTATTGATGTTTCCTTTTCATTCCTGACAGCAATTTCTGTTGTGCTCCCTTTTTTTTGGAATTAGTCTTTGCTAGAGGCTTATTAATTTTGTGAAACATTTCAAAGGACCAATTTTTATTTTTTAATTGTCTCTATCTCATATCTGTGTTTTATTTCATTGATTTATTTTCTTATATATGTATTGTTCCATCACTTCTGCTTTCTTTTGGTTTAATTTGTCATTCTTTTCCTAGTCTTTGATATGGAAGTTTAGGTAATTGATTTTTAACACTTTATTTTTTCTCATATATGCATTTAAAGATATAAATAGCCCACCAGAGCTGCTTTATCTGCCTCCCACAGATTTTGATATACTGTATTTTTATTATTACTTAGTTCAAAATATCGTCTGCTTTCCATTATAATTTCTTATTTGACCCATGGGTTATTTGAAAGTGTATATCTTAATTTCTAAACATTTGAATATATTTTCTCTATCTTTCTGTTATTGTCTTCTATATTAATTCTACTGTATACAGAAAACATATTCCATATGATTTCAGTCCCTGAAATGTATGATCTTGCATTACACCCTAGTATTTGATTCAGCTTGGTAAATATTCCATATAAACTTGAAAAAAAGTATATTCTGCAGTTGCTTCGTGTAATGTTCTGTATACTCTAATTAGGTTGAGTTTTATAATTATATTGTTTGAATCTTCTATATCCTTACTTTGCTTTTTTTAGTAAAATTATTTTATTTAGTTGTAATATCCATCTCTAATTGTTTGAAATAAAAATTTCCATGGTCTTAATTGAACTGTACATTACTTGCTTTTAGAATGTCCTTTTTTTCATTAAAATAATTTCGAAACCACTCTATGGGCTCAACCTTCTGTTTAACACTGACATGAGTTTTTGGAAAGGCCACAAGTCATCAGCTCCATGAAGTGGTGAATTGGTCCTTGTTTTGGAAAGCCCTTCAGATGTTTCTCCAGAAATATATGTTCACGAAATTCTGAACCATCATCAAAACCTGCTTCATTGTTAATTGGGAACTCCCACAATTTCCCCTCTTTTGTCCACTGGATCAACTTTTCAAACCCATTCTGAAGGGGTTGTTCACTAACTGCTTAGCAAATTCCACATCCAAAAGTGAAGGTGATATGTCTGTTTCAGGTGCTTGTTTAGTAACTGCCATCATGTCAAAAATATTAAGTCTTTTCCCCGTGAATATATTTTTCCTACATCTTTTTCTAAGATCATAGGTCTTCTCCTGGCCAGGATAATTGTCATAGCCTTTGTCAAACTGAATCTGATGCTCTGGTCTTGAACAAACTCTAGCTGTAGCAAGTCTGGCAACTTTCTTATCTATATTATGTTACTGAAACTAATTTTAGGTCTCTCTGCATCTCTCTATGCCCTTGACTCTTCCTAATGCTGCTGGAGCTGCCTCAGCAGCTCTGACTTGGTTGTTTGCTTGTCAAAAGGGAGAGAATCTGCCGCACCAGATTCAGCTGCCACCAACTCAAGACTCGGGCTCCAATTCTCTTCTTTGGAGCATGTTCTGTAGCTCTTTGAAGACTGCCAAGTGTAGCTTCCAAAGTTTTAAGTGGTCTTCTGTTGAGGGGCTTTGTTGTTGGTACGTTTACTGTGCTTAATTCAACTTTCATGCCCTTAATAATGTTTAACAAGTCTTTCTCGTATTTTCCTTTTCACTGCCTTGGCTCTCTGAAGTCTCCTTGGAAGTCTCATCGGTTTGAACAGACTGCTCATCTTTCTTGCTACAGATCATGCTGTTAGTGCCAAAATATCTTTGAATTTATTTTTTGTCCTAACCGCTCCGTGCTGAACAGCCAGTAGTACAATCGCAGCAGCTGATGTCTCCGGGCTTCCAGAGGACAAAGAGTGGCGGGAAAGGAGGCGAGGAGATAGGAATGTCGAGAGTCTAGGAAACATCGCCGAGACACAGATTGAACCAAAAACGCAACTGAAATGGTGTCCGCTGCCAAACACGTCCCCCACCCTCTCTTTTGCTTTTGGTCTGATTGTTCTATCATTTACTGGGAGATATGTGTTAACATCACCAACAATGACTCAGGATTTGCCTATGGTTCTTCCTGTTCTGTGGATTTTTGGTTTATATATTTTGAAGATACATACATAAATTTAGGACTATTGTGCTGCCTATTGGAACAGACATTTTGTCATGAAATGCAATTCTTTATTTCTAACTGTTAATTTGCATTTCTCTGATGATTAGTGATGTTAAGCTTTTTCTTCCCCCCCATATACCGGTTCGCCATTTGTTTCTTGGTTTTTGTTTTTGGAGGTCTTATGAGGTTTTATTCATCCTTTAGAATAGTGACTCTGTTGGTACAAAGGGGTGAAAGCAGTGAGGTTTCCAGAGCTGTGGGCATTTGCTATTAGTTGCCCAGAATGCCTTCTTACCTGGACACAAACTCCTTTTTCTTGAGCAGAACCTGTTTCTTTTTTTCCGAATATCTATGCCTCTGGCCCAGTGATTAGTACAGAGTTGGGAGTATACCTCAAGCTAAGCTAATGAGAATGTTCCCCAGGACTTTTTTTTTTTTTTTTTGCCAGAGCTATGTCAACTCTTGTCTATTTCCACTGGGATTGTTCAGCTATTGGGATGTAAATTTGGACCTACTAGCAATCATCTTGCATAGCATGGCAGGCAAACTGAGGTCAAGCAGCGATAAGCAGAGCTGAGAGGTAGAGAAATTGAGCCCTGACAATATTATTTGCCGTCCGTGATCCAGTCGTGCCTGAAACTGCCACAAATCTCCATTACGCAAGTTGGTAAGTTCCCCTCTTAAGCCTAAGCCAATTGGAGCTACAACATTGTCCCATGTAATGGCAGTATAATCAATTAGGAGACTATTTCAAAAGTCTCCATGACAGCTACAACTTGACAGCAAGATAAGAAAACTTTGAAATCTACCACAGAGGCACTTTACTGAATATTTAATCAAGAAGCACTGTTTTAAGCAAAAGTCATAGTAAACTTAAAGGTATTTTCATTCACCCTATGTGTATATTTTTATAGCTGGTTTTTTTTCTTGCAATTCCTTTACTTACTCCTCACTCATTTCTATCCCCATTTCCTTTTTTAATTTAAATTTTTTATTTTTAATATTTGTGTGTACCTAGTGATGTATGTATTTACGGGGTACATGAGATATTTCGATACAGACATGCAATGTGTAATAATCACATCATGGAATGGGATAGCCATCCTCTCAAGCACTTACACTTTGTGTTACAAACAAACCAATTATAGTATTTTAGTTATTTTAAAATGTACAATTCAGCTGTTATTGACTATAGCCACTCTGTTGTGCTATCAAATAGCAGGTCTTATTCATTCTTTCTATTTTTGTACCTGTTACCCATCCTCACTTCCCCCACTCCACCATCCCCCTACTCTTAGCAGCCTCTAGTACCCATCTTTCTACTCTCTATGTTCATGAGTTCAATTGTTTTAATTTTCAGATCTCACAAATAAGTGAGAAACATGCGATGTTTGTCTTTCTGTGCCTGTCTTACTTCACTTAACATAATGACCTCTAGGTCCATTTATCTTGTTGCAAATGACAAGATATTATTATTTTTATGGCTGAGTAATCTTCCATTGTGTGTATGCATCATATTTTCTTTATCCATTCATCTGTTAATGAACACTTAGGTTGCTTCTAAATCTTGGCTATTGTATACAGTGCTGCAACAAACATGAGAGTGGAGGTATCTCTTTGATATACTGATTTTCTTTCTTTGGGGTATATACCCAGCAGTGGGATTGCTGGATCATATGGTAGCTCAATTTTTAGTTATTTTGAGGAACCTCCAAACTACTCTCCATAGTGGTTGTACTAACTTACATTCCCACCAACAGTGCACAAGGCTTCTTTTTTCTCTACATTCTCGCCAACATTTGTTATTGCCTGTCTACTGGATATAAGTCATTTTAACTGGAGTGTGGAATATCTTACCATAGTTTTTCTTTGCATTTCTGTGATGATCAATGTTGTTGAGCACCTTTTCATATGCCTGTTTGCCATTTGTATGTCTCCTTTTTAGAGATGTCTATTCAAATCTTTTGCACATTTTTAATCCTATCATTAGATTTTTCCTATAGAGTTGTTTGAATCTCTTATACGTTCTTGTTATTAACCTTTTGTCAGATGAGTAGTTTGCAAATATTTTCTCCCATTCTGTGGGTTGTCTCTTATTTTTGTTTCTTGTTTCCCTTGCTGTGCAGTAGCTTTTTAATTTGTAATCCACAGAATATACATTTTTTTCAGCACCACACCACATCTATTCCAAAACTGACCACATAGTTGGAAGTAAAGCACTCCTCAGCAAATGTAAAAAACAGAAATTGTAACAAACTGTATCTCAGACCACAGTGCAATCAAACTAGAACTCAGGATTAAGAAACTCACTCAAAACTGCTCAACTACATGGAAACTGAACAACCTGCTCCTGAATGACTACTGGGTACATAACGAAATGAAGGCAGAAATAAAGATGTTCTTTGAAACCAACGAGAACCAAGACACAACATACCAGAATCTCTGGGACACATTCAAAGCAGTATGTAGAGGGAAATTTATAGCACTAAATGCCCACAAAAGAAAGCAGGAAAGATCTAAAATTGACATCCTAACATCACGATTAAAAGAACTAGAAAAGAAAGAGCAAACACATTCAAAAGCTAGCAGAAGGCAAGAAATAACTAAGATCAGAGCAGAACTGAAGGAAATATAGACACAAAAAACCTTTCAATGAATCCAGGAGCTGGTTTTTTGAAAAGATCAACAAAATCGATAGACCGCTAGCAAGACTAATAAAGAAGAAAAGAGAGAAGAATCAAATAGATGCAATAAAAAAATGACAAAGGGGATATCACCACCAATCCCACAGAAATACAAACTATCATCAGAGAATACTATAAACACCTCTATGCAAATAAACTAGAAAATCTAGAAGAAATGGATAAATTCCTTGACACATATACTCTCCCAAGACTAAACGAGGAAGAAGTTGAATCTCTGAATAGACCAATAACAGCCTCTGAAATTGAGGCAATAATTAATAGCTTACCAACCAAAAAAAGTCCAGGACCAGATGGATTCACAGCCGAATTCTACCAGAGGTACAAGGAGGAGCTGGTACCATTCCTTCTGAAACTATTCCAATCAATAGAAAAAGAAAGAATCCTCCCTAACTCATTTTATGAGGGCAGCATCATCTTGATACCAAAGCCTGGCAGAGACACAACAAAAAAAGAGAATTTTAGACCAATATCCTTGATGAACATTGATGCAAAAATCCTCAATAAAATACTGGCAAACCGCATCCAGCAGCACATCAAAAAGCTTATCCACCATGATCAAGTGGGCTTCATCCCTATGATGCAAGGCTGGTTCAACATACGCAAATTAATCAAAGTAATCCAGCATATAAACAGAACCAAAGACAAAAACCACATGATTATCTCAATAGATGCAGAAAAGGCTTTTGACAAAATTCAACAGCCCTTCATGCTAAAAACTCTCAATAAATTAGGTATTGATGGTATGTATCTCAAAATAATAAGAGCTATGTATGACAAACCCACAGCCAATATCATACTGAATGGGTAAAAACTGGAAGCATTCCCTCTGAAAACTGGCACAAGACAGGGATGCCCTCTCTCACCACTCCTATTCAACATAGTGTTGGAAGTTCTGGCCAGGGCAATCAGGCAGGAGAAGGAAATAAAGGATATTCAATTAGGAAAAGAGGAAGTCAAATTGTCCTTGTTTGCAGATGACATGATTGTATGTCTAGAAAATCCCATCATCTCAGCCCAAAATCTCCTTAAGCTGATAAGCAACTTCACCAAATTCTCAGGATACAAAATCAATGTGCAAAAATCACAAGCATTCTTATACATCAATCACAGACAAACAGAGAGCCAAATCATGAGTGAACTCCCATTCACAATTGCTTCAAAGAGAATAAAATACCTAGGAATCCAACTTACAAGGGATGTGAAGGAACTCTTCAAGGAGAACTACAAACCACTGCTCAAAGAAATAAAAGATGATACAAAGAAATGGAAGAACATTCCATGCTCATCGGTAGGAAGAATCAATATCATGAAAATGGCCATACTGTCCAAGGTAATTTATAGATTCAATGCCATCCCCATGAAGCTACCAATGACTTTCTTCACAGAATTGGAAAAAACTACTTTAAATTTCACATGGAACCAAAAAAGAGGCCACATTGCCAAGTCAATCCTAAGCCAAAAGAACAAAGCTGGAGGCATCACACTACCTGACTTCAAACTATACTACAAGGCTACAGTAATCAAAACAGCATGGTACTAGTACCAAAACAGAGATACAGACCAATGGCACAGAACAGAGCCCTCAGAAATAACACTGCATATCTACAACTATCTGATCTTTGACAAACCTGACAAAAACAAGCAATGGGGAAAGGATTCCCTATTTAATAAAGGGTGCTGGGAAAACTGGCTAGCCATATGTAGAAAGCTGATACTGGATCCCTTCCTTACAACTTATACAAAAATTAATTCAAGATGGATTAAAGACTTAAATGTTAGAACTAAAACCATAAAAACCCTAGAAGAAAACCTAGGCAATACCATTCAGGACATAGGCATGGGCAAGGACTTCATGTCTAAAACACCAAAAGCAATGACAACAAAAGCCAAAATTGACAAATGGGATCTAATTAAACTAAAGAGCTTCTGCACAGCAAAAGAAACCACCATCAGAGTGAACAGGCAACCTACAGAATGGGAGAAAATTTTTGCAATCTACTCATCTGACAAAGGGCTAATATCCAGAATCTACAATGAACTCAAACAAATTTACAAGAAGAAAACAAGCAACCCCATCAACAAGTGGGTGAAGGATATGAACAGACACTTCTCAAAAGAAGACATTTATGCAGCCAAAAAACACATGAAAAAATGCTCATCATACTGGCCTTCAGAGAAATGCAAATCAAAACCACAATGAGGTACCATCTCACACCAGTTAGAATGGTGATCATTAAAAAGTCAGGAAACAGGTGCTGGAGAGGATGTGGGGAAATAGGAACACTTTTACACTTTTGGTGGGACTGTAAATTAGTTCAACCATTGTGGAAGTCGGTGTGGCGATTCCTCAGGGATCTAGAACTAGAAATATCATTTGACCCAGCCATCCCATTACTGGGTATATACCCAAAGGATTATAAATGATGCTTCTATAAAGACACATGCACATGTATGCTTATTGGGGCACTATTCACCATAGCAAATACTTGGAACCAATCCAAATGTCCATCACTGATAGACTGGATTAAGAAAACGTGGCACATATACACCATGAAATACTATGCAGCCATAAAAAATGATGAGTTCATGTCCTTTGTAGGGACATGGATGAAGCTGGAAACCATCATTCTCAGCAAACTATCGCAAGGACAAAAAGCCAAACCCCGCATGTTCTCACTCATATGTGGGAATTGAACAATGAGAACACATGGACACAGGAAGGGGAGCATCACACACCGGGGACTGTTGTGGGGTGCTGGGAGGGGGGAGGTATAGCATTAGGAGATATACCTAATGCTAAATGACGAGTTAATGGGTGCAGCACACCAACATGGCACATGTATACATATGTAACTAACCTGCATATTGTGCACATGTACCCTAAAACTTAAAGTATAATAATAAAATAAAAAATAAAAAAATAAAAAATAAAAAATAAATAAATAATTTTAAAAAAATCAGATGACATCTTCCTTCAGAGAAGATTCTCGCTTGCCTTGACAGATAGCGTAAGAGGTTAATTTTGTAAATACTGTAAGAGGAAATTAATATCAATTGTGCTTGTGTTACCATTTTAGTAAGATCTAATGTATCTCTAATTCATCCCCATTCCTCAAGAGTTGCCCTGCTGACCTTTTGATTGAAAACCTGGAAAATCTCTGTCTTGTCAACCCTAAAAGACTGACGGGGATTTGGTTTTGTTCAATGAAGGATTTGAAGTTGGCTATTTAGTCTCCAGTACCATGAGATTTCAAAATCTATAAAATGTCTTGAAGGTGAGATTGGACATGTGTTTGCAGTAGACAGCTCCCATACAGGACTTTATTATTATTATTATTATACTTTAAGTTCTGGGGTACATGTGCAGAACGTGCAGGTTTGTTACATAAGTATACACGTGCCATGGTGGTTTGCTGCACCCATCAATCCGTCATCTACATTAGGTATTTCTCCTAATGCTATCCCTCACCCAGCCTCCTATCTCCTGACAGGCCCCAGTGTGTGATGCCCCCCACCCTGTGTCCATGTGTTCTCATTGTTCACCTCCCACTTATGAGTGAGAACATGCAGTGTTTAGTTTTCTGTTCTTGTGTTAGTTTGCGGAGAATGATGGTTTCCAGCTTCATCCATGTCCCTGCAAAGGACATGAACTCACCCTTTTTTACAGCTGTGTAGTATTCCATGCTATATATGTACCACATTTTCTTTATCCAGTCTATCATTGATGGGCATTTGGGTTGGTTCCAAATATTTGCTATTGTGAACAGTACCACAATAAACATATGCCACACAGGACTCTGTCTCTTTTTTATTGATATGTAACATTTGTAACATTCTAGCTATTACAAATATGCAATACATTGTTGTTAAGTATAGTCACCCTACTCTGTTATGAAACACCAGAACTTATTCCTTCAATTTAATGCTATGTCTATTTCCATTAACAAAACTTTTTCATCTCCCCCAACTCATAAAACATTCCCAGCCTCTGTTATCTATCATTCTACTCAATACCTCCATGAGACCAAATATTTTAGCTTCCACATATGAGTAAGAGAATGTGATATTTGTCTTTGTTTGCCTAGGTTATTTAATTTAACATAGTGACTTCCAGTTCCATCCATGTTGCTGCAAATGACATAATTTTATTATTGTTTATGGCCAAATAGTATTCCACTGTGTATATATACCACATTTTATTTATTCATTTGTCCATTGATGGACAAATAGGTTAAATGTATATATTTGCTACAGTGAATTGCACTTAATTAAACATTTATATACAAGACTTTGAAAATATGCCTTCATTTCTCTGGAGTACATGCCTTGGAATGAACTTGTTGAATCATATAGTAGATGTGTTTAAGTTTTTAGGTAATTACCAGAATATTTTTGAAAGATGTATTATTTTATATTCCAACTAGCAGTGTATGAGTTTCAGTTGCTCTACATCTTGGTTAGCATTTGATATTTCCAGTTTTTTGTTTGTTTGCTTTGCTTTTAGATCTTGCAATAGATATGTAGTGGTATCTCATTGACGTCTTTATTTGAATTTTTCTAATGGATAATGATGTTTAGCATCTTTTCATATGCTTATTTGCCACTCATATATCTTCTGTATTTGTCAGTTCTTTTGTCCATTTTGTGATTGAGTGATTTGTTTCCTATTGTTGAGTTTTAAGAGTTATTTATATACTCTGTGTACAAGTCCTTTGTCAGAAATGTGATTTGCAAATATTTTCCCTGATTTTTGGCTTGTCCTTTTTTCTTTTTAATGTGAAAAGGGCTCAGGTTTGATCCAGAGTACAACCAGGCAGAATTTAGATTTATTGATAAAATTCAATTCAAGAGCAAGGGTATAGGTAATGGGGGCTATGGAGTTTTATTGTGATTGGGGAGGTGGGGTCAAGATAAAGAGGCCAAGTCTTGTGTAGTTTGAAATTTCTGCCAAAAGCAAGGGACAAAGGGAGTGTTCAGACTTCTTTATCTTGTTGTCTACATGTAAGGCAAAGGGATGTGGGGAGGGTTGGGGACCTAGAAGCTGTCATAGTCAAAAATAGTCTCTCCCTTTATACAGAATTTGTGCCCTTCTTGGGAAATCCTCTTGCTATTTCTGATGTGAGTAATAAGATTTATTTATTATCTATTAATGTACATATGTCATTTATCCCACATCTAGATAAATTCATGGGTTTGGTGGCCAGGCTGCCTGGTGTCAAGCAGGGGAGCCTAGACACCCAAATAAAACAATTGCCAAAGTAAGCAGAGAAGGATGCCTGGACAAAGACCATGAGTGCAATGGATTTTTCTTCTCTTGCTTGTTTCTTGCAAGCTGGGTCCATTTCACAGCTCAGTGGGTTTGGATAGACTCAGTCAATAGCTGATGTGCTTGTGCTTTGAGCTATACCACTCTATGTCGATTCTGCTGGATTCTACCAAGCCTTTGCCCCAAATTTAGCAGGTCTAAGCTTGACATTACATGTGGGGAAACAGGGTGGAGGAGCTTGATGCTAGATAGGGTTGGGAAAGAAAAAAGGGAATAAAGTCTAAGGAGCCTTACTCCTAACCACATCCTTAGAGATGCCAGGCCCATTTGTTGGAGAGAATAGGGCCACAGTCTGGTGTCTTGGCCAGGCACTGCTCTCTGCATTTCCTAAACATTTCCTGTAAAGGGACAAAGTATTCCCCAGGTGGTTCCTCTTATGATGAAGAGTTACTATAAGGCATTTAGAGTCCATGCTGCCAATTGCAGATGGTTAATTAGAGTGCTCCAAGGTCAAAAGTACTTCTGTTTCTGTAGCTGTCCTCAATTCTGTTGCAATATTTTGATCTACATTGGAATTCTCTAGAATGGAAATAGTTAAAATTAAAATCCCTTTAAAAATTCTAAATTACAAAAGATGAAGAAATTGCTAGGAATAAAGAAAGTAATAATTGTCATAATGACACATATTTTGTTCTGCCAAATAAAAATCCCTAGATTATAATTCAGAGCTTATCATAAGATTGCATAGTAAAGGAAAAGGGAAATAATTTGTTTTACATCTAAGGTCCCAAACAGATACAATAAATTATATACAATTAAATTCTCAGTTCTAATGGTCAGTCTCACTAAATCAGACCCTACATATTTGTCACAATTTTAACTAATAAGGATTACCAAATTAGATACCCATCTATTCAACTTATTGAAGGAAGGGCTCATTATTTCAGCGGTTTCCCCTTTGCTTGTCCCATTTGACCTATATTAAGACAAAATAAAAATGAGTGGCACCTGAATGAATCATTATAATACCTCCTATTATAGTGGCACCCATAAAACTCCAAATCCAAACGTTATTGAAATAACAAATTCAATACAACAAGGCTGCTGGAAAATAATTTGCTATTATAGATTTAACTGACATGTCCTATTCAGGACTTCTTTCAATAGCCTCCCAACCCCAAGTCACATATCTCTTCAAAAGGGAACAGTACACTTTACTCAGCTCCCCATGACATGTGAAAGGTCTAGCCATCACACATAGACTATGCAGACAAAACCTGAATCACATCTAGTTGCTGTCAAGATTTCAGCTATGACATTATATTGATGACACTCTTTCAGTGGGGACATCTAAATACTCATTAAAGAGCTTTCTTAAGTCTATTTGGACTTTTCAGGGGCTGTATTTCCATTTACAAATTTTACTACTTGTGTGTCTGCTTGTTATAAATGTGGCCTGCCTCACCAACAAGCCCTCAAGGCTGTATCCTTAATCATCCAACAAGTACTTCCTTCAATGTTACCAGGCCCACTCCTTTCTAAATGAAGCATTAGCAACCCTTACTCATGCTGTTTGGGGTCTCTAGACTACTCAAGATGGGCATTGCTTGCCATCTTGGGTTTTCAGTTCAAAAAACAGTCAAACAAACAAACAAAAAACAAAAACAAGCAAAAACAAGACAAAATAAAACCTGCCTTCTTAAGCCTCCAGATATACTCTATAGGTAGGTCTTTTATTATTGATTCAATTTTGAAACTCAATATTGGTCTGTGCAGGGTTACAATTGCTTCCTGATTCAATCTTGGAAGATTGTATGTTTCCAGGAATTTATTCATTTTCTTTAGATTTTTTTTTCAGCATTTGTCTTCTCTTTATTTATGATCTTCTAATTTTTTTTATTATTATACTTTAAGTTTTAGGGTACATGAGCACAATGTGCATGTTTGTTACATATGTATACACGTGCCATGATGGTGTGCTGCACCCATTAACTCATCATTTAGCATTAGGTATATCTCCTAATGCTATCCCTCCCCCCTCCCCCCACCCCACAACAGTCCCCGGTGTGTGATGTTCACCTTCCTGTGTCCATGTGTTCTCATTGTTCAATTCCCACCTATAAGTTAGAACGTGCGGTGTTTGTTTTTTTGTCCTTGAGATAGTTTGCTGAGAATGATGGTTTCCAACTTCATCCATGTCCCTAGATTTTCTAGTTTGTGTGCATAGAGGTGTTCATAAGTCTTTGAGGATGGTATTACAACTGATCCCACAGAAATACTTCTGTGGAAATACAGAAGCATTTCTGTGGAATCAGTTGTAATACCACCTTTGTTTCTTCTGATTGTGCTTATTTGAATCTTCTCTCTCTTATTCATTGTTAATCTAGCTAGCAGTCAATTGATCTTGTTTATCCTTACCAAGAACCAACTTGTCATTTCATTGATTGTTTCTGTGGATCTCTGGATCTCAATTATGTTCAGTTCCAATCTGATCAGTTTTTGTTTTCTGCTGTAAGCTTTGAGGTTTTGTTTTCTAATTTTTCTAGGTGTGATGTTAGATTACTAATTACTAATTTGAGATTGTCCTAACTTCTTGAGGTAGGCAATTAACACTGTAAACTTTCCTCTTAACACCACTTTTGTTGCATCCCAGAGATTTTGGTATGTTGTATCCCTGTTTTTGTTTATTTCAAAGATTTTTTAAAAATTCCTTCCTTGATTTTGTTGTTACCCAAAAGTCATTCAGAATCAAGTTGTTTAACTTCCATGGAATTGTGTGGTTTTGAGAGATCTTCTCAGTATAGATTTCTATTTTTAGTCCACTGTGTTCTGACAGTATGGTTGGTATAATTTCATTTTTTTAAATTTATTAAGACTTGCTTTGCAACCAAGCATGTGGACAATCTTGGAGTATGTTTGATGTGCAGATGAGAAGAATGTATATTCTGTGGTTGATGGATGAAGTATTCTATGGATGTCTATTAGGTCCAATTGGTCAAGCATCAAGCTTAAGTCCAGAATTTCTTTGCTAGTTTTCTTCCTAATGATCTATTTACTTCTGTCAGTGGGGTGTTGCAGTTCATTGCTGTAATTGTGTATATGTCTAAGTCTTTTTGTATGTCTAAAAGTACTTGTTTTATGAATCTGGATGAGCAAATGTTGCATGTATATATCTTTAGAATCATTAAGTCATCTTCTTTAATTTGTCATTATATAATGCCCTCCTTTGACCTTTTTTACTGTTGTGGGTCTAAAGTCTGTTTTATCTGATATAAGATTAGTGACCCATGCTCTTTTTGTTTTTTGTTTGCATTGGTGTTTCTTCATCCAATCCTTTACTTTGAGTCTGTGGGTTCCATTTTGTGTGAGATAGGTCTTTCAAAGACAGCAGATGAATGGATTTTGGTTTTTTATCCAACTTGCCATTCTTCACCTTTTACATGGGATGTTTAGACCATTTGTGTTCAAGGTTAATATTGATACTTGAGGTTTTGATTCTATTGTGAATTTGTTAGCTCTTTGCTTTGTAGTTTCTATTTTGTTTATGCTTTTTATAGGATCTATGGGATATTAACTTAAGTGTGTTTTTGTGGTAGTCAGTATCATTCTTTTGTTTCCATGTTTAGAACTCCCTGAAAAAATCTCTTGTAATGCTGGTCTAGTGTTAATAAATTCCCTTAGCATTTGCTTGTCTGGAAAATATTTCATTTCTCCTTCACTTATGAAGCTTAGTTTGGCAAGATATAAATTCTTGGTTGAAATTAATTTTTTTAAACAATGCTGAAAATAGTCCCCCAATATCTCCTGGATTGTAAAGCTTCTGCTGAAAAATTTACTGTTAGCCTGATGTCACTCCCTTTGTATTTGATCTGTCCTTTCTCTACAGCAGTCTTTAAGACTTTTTTCTTTGGCATTGACCTTGGACAGTCTGGTGACTATATGCGTTGGTGAAGTTCATTTTGTATAGTATCTCACAGGTGTACTCTGGATTTCTTGTATATGGATGTCTATTTTTCTAGCAAGATTGGGAAGTTTTCTTGAATTATTCCCTAAAATATATTTTTCCTGTTTGTTTGCTTTTCCCCTACCTCTCTCTGGATTGCCAATAATTTGTATGTTTTGTCACCTTAAATATTATGATATTTCTTGAAGACCCTCCTCATTTATTAAAATTCTTTTCTCTTTATTTTTGTCAGACTGGTTTAGCTCAAAAAACCAGTCTTCAAACTCTAATATTATTTCTTCTACTTTACCCAGTTTACCAACAAAGTTTCAATTGTGTCTTAACAATTTTTAAGTGAGTTTTCAATTACAGAAACTCTGATTGATTTCTTTTTAAGATGTTTATCTCTTCCTTTCTTTCCTAGGTTGCTTTAGAAATTTAGTCATGTTGATTTTTAACTTTGTATTGAATTTCATTGAGCTTCTTTGCTATCCATACTTTGAATTCTTTATCTGTCATTTCTGAATTTCCATTTTGTTTAGGGATTATTGCTGGAGAGCTAGTGTGATCCTTCGGCGGTATAACTTCATTCAGATTTTTTATGGTACCAGAATTATTGTGCTGGTTCCTTCTCATTTGGAGATGCTGGCACTTCTAATTTCTGTAAATACTTCTGTGCAGGTAGGATTTTTTTCTTTTTCTTTGTTTTCTTATAATGTTGTTATTATTTCATTATTAATATTTTTTCTTTCCCTTTCACTCCCCTCCTATGGGGTGTGACTAGAGCGTGCTCCGTAAAGTCTCTTGGCTTAGCTTCTATAGCACTATGCACTTCTTTTGGTACAGTTTATATTAGGCTGTGCAGTTTATCCAACAAGCCTGTAAATGACTTTTATAGTTACGAGCTGGCTGTGAGCAAAATATGTGGGTATATACTTGATCATTGTTACTGGCAGAAGCTCTCTGTTGCCTCAGGCAATGGGTTGATTTATAGAATGCACAGTGGTCAGAGCTCTTTCCTCAGGCATGGAAGAGCAGGAGCCACAAAAGGAGGGGCCAGACTGGGTATGTCCACCTGCAGGTCCTCTGATGGCAGGCACAAGCACCAGTGCCAAGGGATAATCCAGTGGGTGGTCACCAGGCACCCAATGGCATGCCTATGCTTGGAGCTGGCAAACCTCCTCAGCTCCAAGTTCTCTACACAGGGATGGGGGGCATCTTAAGCTTATAATCCAGGAGAGTGGGCACTCCAGATGCCTGGAGATATGCCTGGGTGTGGAGCAGAGAGGGCCCCCCTGCAACAAGATCTCTGCACAAAGGGGGTTGGGCATCTCAGGCTGCTGAAACAGGCAAACAAGTGCTCCATGTGCCTGGACATCTGCCTAGGTGTGGAGCAGAGATGACACCCTGCAAGATCTCTGCACAGAAGGGATGGGGCATCTCAGGCTGCTTGACCAAGCAAGCACGTTCTCTGAATGCCTGGAAATCTGCTTGAGTGTGTCAGAAAGGGTCCTCCTGCACCAAAATCTCTGCACAAGAGGGGTGGGGTTGGTCATGCTGCAGGTTCTGGTGACCAGGTGTTCCAAATATCTGGAGATCTGACTGGGCATGAAGTAGAGAGAACTGCACCAAGAACTATGTGCAGGAAGGGTGGGGTGGCTCAGGCTGCTGAACCAAGAGAACAGGTGCTCCAATGGCTGAAGGTCAGCCTGGGCATGGAGCAGAGAAAACTGCATCAAGAACTATGTGTGGCAAGGGTGGGGTGGCTCAGGCTGCTAAGCCAGGTGAATGGGTGCTCCAAATACTTGGAGATCTGCTTGAGTGTGGAGCAGAGAGCACACCCCTGCACCACAATATATGTCCAGGAAGGGTGGGTGGCTCAGGCTGCTGATCCAGACAAGTGGGTCACCAATGCCTGGATTTCTGCTTCAGGGTGGAGCAGAAAGGGCCCCCCTGTACTGTGATATCAGAGAAGCAGGGTGGGGAACCCAGCAATGGTACATGCAGATCAGTTCAATGTTGCCAAGCTAGCCCTGGGTGCAAGACTTTTTGCCCAAAAGAAACTGCAGCTATAGCAGCTCTCATCCCACCCCAGGCATGGGAAGGGAATGAGCACAGTTATAGCACCTACTGTTGAGGCACTTTTCACAGTTCTGGCTATAGAGGCCACTACTCCACTCCAGAGCAGGAACTCCAATCTCTGACCCAAGACTAAATGCCTGCTTGGCCACACTTCCAGGTTGCCAAAGAATTGCTGACTTCGGATGCACCTGGGTTAAAGGTGGTATCCTGCTCTCAGTCCTGGGTTTGGGAAAATGCGTGAAGCTTTCCCTGGTTTCTTTCACTCACAGCATCTCCAAGCCTGTCCCCAGGTTAACTCCAGGACTTGGGAGAAGCAAAGTGCTCTCCATTGGCCTGGTTTGCTTGGACCTCTAATGGAAAAGTGAGTCACAGAGGGTGGATCTCTTCCTCTCTCATGTACTGGGGTTTCACTCACTTTTATCAGCCAAATGCCATTATGGGGGCAGTTTATCAGCATTCTCCTTTCCAAGATCTGGGGTATTCTTCACAATTCTGATGGATTCCCTTTTTTCTTTCTTGAATTAAAGCTTAGAGTCTATCTTTATACAGTATATTGTTATTTCCAGGTGCCTGAGGCATGCTGAAAGCCTCTAATTCACCAACTTGAAAAAAAAAAAGTTTTAGCTCTTATCTTTAGATCTTTAACACATTTTTAAAAATTAATTAATTAATTTTTTCCAAAAGTTATTGGGGTAAGGGTGGTATTTGGTTACATAAGTAAGTTCTTCAGTGCAGATTTGTGAGATTTTTGTGCATCCGTCACCCGAGCAGTATATGCTGCACCATATTTGTAGTCTTTTATCCCTCACTCTCTTCCCACTCTTCCCCCAAAGTCCCCAAAGTCCATTGTATCATTCTTATGCCTTTGTGTCCTCATAGCTTAGCTCCCCCATATCAGTGAGAACATACAATGTTTGGTTTTTCATTCCTGAGTTACTTCACTTAGAATAATAGTCTCCAATCTCATCCAGGTCACAGCAAATGCTGTTAATTCATTTCTTTTTATGGCTGCATAGTATTCCATTGTACATATATACCACAGTTTCTTTATCCACTCATTGACTGATGGGCATATGGGTTGTTTCCATGATTTTGCTACTGCGAATTGTGCAATTCTAAACATGCGTGTACAAGTATCTTTTTTGAATAATGACTTATTTTCCTCGGTTAGATACCCAGTAGTGGGATTGCTGGATCAAATAGTAGTTTTCTTTTTGGTTCCTTAAGGAATCTCCACACTGTTTCCATAGTGGCTGTACTAATTTACATTCCCACCTGTTCACTGTGTCCATGCCAACATCTACTGTTTTTAGATTTTTTGATTATGGCCATTCTTGCAAGAGTAAGGTGGTATCACATGGTGGTTTTGATTTGTGTTTCCCTTATCATTAGTGATGTTGAGCATTTTTTCATACGTTTTTTGGCTATTTGTATAACTTCTTTTGAGTATTGTCTATTCATGTCCTTGGCCCACTTTTTGATGAGATTGTTTGTTTTCTTCTTATTGATTTGTTTGAGTTCATTGTAAATTCTGGATATTAGTCCTTTGTCAGATGTATAGATTGGGAAGATTTTCTTCCACTCTGTGGGTTTTCTGTTTACTCTGTTGATTATTTCTTTTGCTATGAAGAAGCTTTTTAATTTAATCAAGTCTCATATATTTATCTCACTACCTGATTTCAAACTATACTATTATGTTATAGTCACTAAAACAGCATGGTAGTGGTATAAAAATAGGCACATGGGCCAATGGGACAGAATAGAGAACCCAGTAATAAACCCAAATACTTATAGCTAACTGATCTACAACAAAGCAAACAAAAACATAAAGTGGGGAAGGGACAACCTTTTCAACAAATGGTGCTGGGATAATTGGCTAGCCACATGTTGGAGAATGTAACTGGATAGTCATCTCTCTCCTTATACAACAATCGACTCAAGATAGATTAAGGACTTAAACCTAAAATCTGAAACTATAAAAATTCTAGAAGATAACATTGGAAAAACCCTTGTAGACATTGGCTTAGGCAAAGATTTCATGACCAAGAACCCAAAAGCAAATGCAATAAAAACAAAGATAAAATAGCTGGGACCTAGGTAAATCAGGGATTTCTTCTTGGTTTGGATCCATTGCTGGTGAGCTAGCATGATTTTTGGGGGGTGTTAAAGAGCCTTGTTTTGTCACATTACCAGGGCTGGTTTTCTGATTCCTTCTCATTTGGGTAGGCTCTGTCAGAGGGAAAGTCTAGGGCTGAAGGTGTTGTTCTGAAGAGGATGTTCCCTTAATATAGTAGTCTCCCCATTTTCCTATGGATGTGGCTTCCTGTGAGCTGAACTGCAGTGATTGTTGTCTCTCTTCTGGGTCTAGCCACCCAGCAAGTCTACCGGCTCCAGGCTGGTACTGGGGATTGTCTGCAGAGTCCTGTGATGTGAACTATCTATGTGTCTCTCAGCCATGGATACCAGTGCCTGT
Organism: Pongo abelii; assembly: GCF_028885655.2. Classification (NCBI taxonomy): domain Eukaryota; kingdom Metazoa; phylum Chordata; class Mammalia; order Primates; family Hominidae; genus Pongo; species Pongo abelii. Next base: position 91,190,151 of record NC_072008.2, read on the forward strand.
TCTGGTGGAGGTGGCAGGGGAGTGCAATGGACTTCATGAGGGTTCTTAGCTTTGGTGTAATGCTCCATTTTTGTGCTGGTTGGCTTCCTGCCAGGAGGTGGCGCTTTCCAGAAAGCACCAGCTGTAGTAGTATAGAGAGGGACTGGTGGTGGACGGGGCCCTAGAACTCCCGAGATTATATGCCCGTTGTCTTCTGCTACCAGGGTGGATAGGGAAGGACCATCAAGTGGTGGTGGGGCTAGACGTGTCTGAGCTCAGAATCTCCTTAGGTGGGTCTTGCTGCAGCTGCTGTGGGGGATGGCGGTGAGATTCACAGGTCATTGGAGTTGTGCACCTAGGAGGATTATAGTTACCTCTGCTGAGTCGTGCAGGTTGTCAGGGAAGTGGGCTAATGCCAACAGTCACAGGCCTCATCCAGCTCCCACACAAAATGAAGGGCTGGTCTCACTCCCACCATGCCCCCACAACAGCCCTGAGTCTGTTTCCAGGTGGAGGGCATGATGGGGTTGAAAATTTGCCCTGGGCTACCCTCCTCCCAGCTGTGAGAGAAAAGGGCTTGGTTCTTCCCCACTTATGTAGTCTGCACACCAGATTTGCACCCTCCCCCGAGATCTGGCCAGGAGGCATCTTGCTCTGTTCAAATTATTACAAAGTTCAGCTAGAGATTTCCTTCTCCCTGTGGAGTTATACCCCTTGCTCGTCTGGTCACCCACCCAATGGATCCCTGTGGTGCCAGGCAGGAATGGCCTGCTAGGAGATGCAGCAAGCTCCCAGGACCTTTCTGCTCCTTCCTCTACCCCTGTATTTCACTCAGCTCTCTCAGCTACAGGTAAGGTGGGAAACTTCTCCAGCAAACAAACCTTCAACTTCTCCAGTGGGGGTGTATGTGCAGGAGAGAAGGGTCTCCCTTTCCCACTAATGCAGTTGGGGCACTCACAGTACTTGGGGTGTCTCCCAGGTACTGCAGGAGCAGTCTGCTTCCTTCAGAGGGTCCGTGGATCTTGTTGGGATTGCTGGTTTGTTCTTGCAGTCTATCTGGAGCTAAAATTCACAATGTGAGCTTCCGCAAGCTGCTCTGTCCAGAGCTGCAATCTAGTCCTGCCTTCCACCTGCCATGATGATCTCTAAGCCTCCTTTAATACATTTTAAAATATTTTTTTGTATGTGATGTAAAGTAGCAGTCAAATTTATGCTTTTTCATGTGACTATCCAGTTTTCCCAACATCACTTTTTGGAGAAACTGCCTTTTTTCCATTGTGTGGTCTTGGCATTCTCCTCAAACATCATTTGATTCTATACTGAAGGGTTTATTTCTGGGCTGTCTATTCTTTTTCATTGGTCTATATGTCTGTCTTTATGCTATTACCACCCTGTATGTTTTGTTTACTATAGCTTTGTAGTAAATTTGAAACCAGGAAGCGTGAGGTCTCCAAATTTATTCTTCTTTTTCAAGACTGTTTTGGCTATTTGGGTCATTTGAGATTCCATATAAATTTTAAGTTAGTGTTTTTATTGCTGCAAAAAGTACATTGGAATTTTGATAGACATTGCATTGAATCTGTAGATTTCTTTGTGTAGTACGATGGCTAATTTTATGTGTCAACTTGATTAGTCATTGGGTGCCCAGATATTTAGCCAAAGCATTATTCTGGATATGTCTAGGAGAGTCTTTCTGAATGAAAATTTGAATCTGTAGACTGAGTAAAGCAGATTGACTTCCCTAATTTGGATAGGCCTCATTGAATCAGTTGAAAGCCTGAATAGAAAAAAAAGGCTGAGTACGAGGGAATTTATCCGAACTGATTGCCTTCAAGCTGGGACATCTTTTTTTTTTCTTCCTACCTTCAGACACAAACTGAAACATTGGCTCTTCCTGGGTCTTGAGCCTGTTGGACTCAGACTAGCTACATCATCAGCTTTCTTAGTTCTTAGGGCTTTGTACTACCATTGGCTCTCTTGGGTTTTTAGCTTGGCAACTGCAGATTTGGAGATTTCTAGGCCTCCATAATCATATGAGCCAATTCCACATAATAGTTAAATGTAGACAGGTATGTATTCTATTGGTTCTGTTTCTCTGGAAAACCCTAACACTGGTAGTATAAACATTTTAACAATATTAAGCTTTCTCTACTGTGAACAACTCTATGCTCACAAACTAGGAAACCTAGAGGAAATCTATAAATTTCTGGAAATATGCAAACTTCCAAAATTGAACCAGGAAGAAATAGAAATCCTGAACAGACCAATAATGAATGAGATTGAGTCAGCAATAAGAATCTCTCAACAAAAAAAGCCCAAGATCACATGAATTCACAGCCAAATGCTACCAAATGTATAAAAAAGAACTAATACCAATCCTACAGAAAATGTTCCAAAATCAAGGAAGAGGAAATCCTCCTTAACTCATTCTACAAAGCCAGCATCACCCTGATAACAAAGTCAAAGAATAACACAACAAAAAGGAAAACTACACACCAATATCCTGGATTAACATAGGTTGAAAAATTCTGAACAAAATACTAGCAAACCAAATTCAACACCCACATCAAAAAAATAATACACCGTGATCAAGTGGGATTTATTCCAGAGATGCAAGAATAGTTCAACCTACGCATATCAATAAATGTGATTCACCACATAAAGAGAATCAATAACAAAAAACCATGTTATCATCTCAACAGATGCAGAAAAAGCAGTTGGTAAAATTTAGCATCTCTTTATGACAAAAACCTCCAAAAAACTAGGTATAGGAGGGGCATATCTCAAAATAATAAAAACTATATATGAGAAACCCACAGCCAACATCATACCAAATGGGAAAAAGCTGAAAACATTCCTCTTAAGATGTTGAACAAGAGAAGGACACCCACTTTCACCATTTATATTCAACATAATACTGGAAGTCCTACCCAGAGCAAGGAAGAGAAAGAATAACAAGTATCCAAATTGGAAAAGAGGAAATTTTCTGTTTGTTGATAATACCTGTAAAATCCTAAAGAGTCCTCCAAAGAACTCCTAAATTTAAATTCAGTAAAGTCTAAGGATTCAAAGTAAGCACACAAAAATCAGCAGCATTTTGATACACCAATAATGATCAAGGCCACAGTTACCAAAATGGCATTGTAGTGGTATAAAAAAATAGATACGTCAAACAATGGAACAGAATAGAGAACCTGGATATAAAGCCACATACCTACAACCAACTGATCTTTGACAACATCAACAAAAATAAACCATAGGGCAGGACACGCTGATATGGTTTGGCACTTTGCCCACACCTGAATGTCATGTTGAATTTTAATTCCCAATGTTGGGGGAGGGACTTGGTTAAAGGTGATTGGATCATTGGGGCGGATTTTCCCCTTGATGTTCTTGTGATAGTGAGTGAGTCCTCACGAGATCTGACAGTTTAAAAGTGTGTGGCACTCCTGTCTTCACTCTCTCTCTCTCCTGCTCTGCCATGGTAAGATGTGCTTGCTTCCCCTTCACCTTTCCACCATGATTGTAAATTTCCTGAGGCCTCCCAGCCATGCTTCCTGTGCAGCCTGTGAAACTGTGAGTCAACTAAATGCCTTTTCTTCATAAATTACCCAGACTCAGGTAGTTCTTTATAGCAGTGTAAGACTGAACTAATACACACCCTCTCCAATAAATGATGCTGTGAAAACTGGCTAGCCATATGCAAATGAATAAGACTGGATCCCAATCTCTCACCATATACAAAAATTGACTCAAGATGAATTGAAGACTTAAATGTAAGACCTCAAACTATCAGAGTCTTAGAAGTAAACCTAGGAAAAACTATTCTGGACTTTGGCCTAGGCAAAGAATTTATGACGAAGACTTCAAAAGCCAATGCAATAAAAACATAAAATAGACAAATGGGACTTAAACTAATGAGCTTCTGCACAGCACTAGAAACTATCAACAGAGTAAACAGACAACCTACAGAATGAGAGAAAATGTTTGCAAACTCTGCATCAGACAAAGTTATAATATCTAGAATCTATAAGGAACTTAATTCAACAAGCAAAACACAACCCCATTAAAAATGGGCAAAGGACATGAACAGACACTTCTTCAAAGAAGACATACATGTAGTCAATTAAGATATGAAAAAATAATCAGATAAAGAAAAAGAAGAAGAAAAATACCAATATCAGGTCTTTTCTCTAATGCTCAAATTCATGCAAGAGATTTACACACACGATCAACTGAGCAAACATTCACAATATAATTCAATTGTTAAGGCCAGTAATTAGGGAGGATAACAAACCACAGTGATGGCTGGGAAAGCCAGCACACTCACAGAAAACTGGAGTAGATCTGGAAATCCCTCAGTAGCTGGTCAGTGGGGGAATATCTGCTCCTATCAGACAGAACCTCTGGGTAGCAATTGTCAAAGCCTGGAGTAGGCTTCAGAAATCTTGCAGGCAGAAATTCTAAAGGTGCCTCGTGGATTGTCAGTTCTTTGCTGTTTTAATGATATTCTACAAGTGTGCCCATTATCATCATCTCATCAACATTTTGGCTCAATTTTCTATTGGCTCATTCTGGCTCTCAGGTGGTATCATACCACAGCCGGTTTTATCTCACCTATTACGTATATGTTTCTTACTTTAAAGGAAACCAACTTTACTGTGAGATTAATGCTCAGCCTATTACACATATGTTTATAACTTCGAGGAAAAACAATTTTACTTGAACATAATGCTCATTCAAGTACACATATGCTTATCACTTTAAGCAGTAAACAACTTCAGTATGGGCTTTATAACACTTAACCTGAGTGACTCCATTATGAGATATTAGGATCCTCCCACTAGTAGTCCCCAGGGTCTACTGTTCCCATCTTTATGTCCATATGAACTCAATGTTGGCTGTTAGGATTCCATAATTATTCAGGACCTATATAATAGGTACAATGTCACAACCTAATATCTTAGACAATGCTGAAGTTATTTCTTCGTTATGGTTCTCACGACCTAACTTCCTAGGTTTGAAGTTGCTTTGAGAGATACTATTGTTCCTCATAAGTCAAAGGCAGATAGATGCACCCTCTCCCAAAGGCCACCTTCTTTGGGGTGGGGTCATGGGATTTTATGGGTTCTCCTCCATGCTTGTGTTCAGTCTGAAGCAATGATGATGCTATTGCCAGAAGAAATATTGGGGTGGGGGTTCCTATGAATTTTGTCTTGCATTGTTTTATACAAGAAGTCCTAAACCAAAAAGAAAGAAATAATGAAAATATTTTCAGCCAGGTGGCAATAGTCTTTTTTGATTGAAGCACATTATCTACTATATAGCTAAATTCATCCTTTGGAATTTTAATTTTCTGTGAATGACACTGTACTCCTCCCCAAGATTAGAAAGCCAGAGCACATGTCAGTGTGCATGCAACTTTCAAATATCCTCTTTTTCATTGCTTTCTGAATAGCCTGGCTATTCTCTTCCAGAACGGAGAAAAATGATTCCCTAGAAATGAGATTTCCTCATCTCTATGCGGCAAAGAGCTCGTATTCATTTTCTCAGCCTCTGATAGCTTCAGAAAGGATAGTTATTGTTAGCCTGGACTATTCTTGGAGCCAGAAATGCTGTGGTTGGGGCACTTCATCAACCAAATCACAGTTGTTCTGCCTTCCCATAAGTGATGCTCTGCCATCCTCACATCCTATTAGATTGCTCGAAGAAAAAAAGTTCACTATAACTAGATGGTTTCATACAGAATCTTTACTTGTCTGTGGCTTTGGCTTGTAACAAGTTTTCCTCTTCCAATATGGGGTTGCACAACATACCCAGAGCTGTAGGCGGTACCACAAAACATCCATGTTATTCATTTATTTGTTTATATAAGAATTACACTGAAAAATATTTGTAAACATTTAAAATTGTACTTTTTCATTTGCTTTTGTCTGGTGTTCCTTTCCAAGTATTGAAATTTCTCCCATGCAATTTGGATAAAACAGGAAACAGCTTAATTTAACTGCTGTATTCTTGCATTATATACATTTTTATATATATATATTTCTATTCAATAGGCATGCATACACAGTACTATACAGATACTGAAGCTGGAAGTGAAATAGTCTTTCTCCATTTTGATACACCCAGCCTTGCACCCACAAATTAGATATGGTACTAATTATGTCTATTTAATATATTGGGAGAAGAGTTTTGGAGAGGAAGTTCCAATTTAATTTCTTTTTCCACCAGTGGGAGAGACTCATTCTTGCTTGAATGTCATCAAAATAGAAAAAGATGAAAGAAAACAGACAATATAATAAGTAAATCCTAACCCTGCTCAAAACATGTAGCACAATTAGAGCAAAAAAAACCCTGATTCTTAGGGATATTTGGAGAAATGACTGATGCCAGGGCTAGGGTAGGGAAGACACAAAATGAGCCTGAAATGTAACAAAACATATTATGTTTTGTTATACCAAAAACATAATAGAAATTTTTATTTTATTGGGAGCATGCCACAAAATGCAGTTAACAAATTGAAAAAAACTCCTGCTGGAAAAATCTGAGACAATATAAGCACCAAAATTATTGAGTAAACCACTGAAAAAATAAGAATTCATGACTCCACACAGACATGTATAAATATATAAATAATATATAAATATATTTTATTTATATATTATTTATATATAAAAATATATTTATAATTATAATATATATTATTTTATATAATATATAAATAAATATATATTTATTTATATATTATAAATATATATTTATCTCTCTATATATAATATACAATATATAAATAAATATATATTTATTTATATAGAGATAGATAAATATATAAATAAACATGGGGGAAGGGTTCTTCCTTGAAATAGATTGCTGATAAGTATGAAGGAAGTACTGGAGCTAAAAAATAATTATTTAATAATCATCATAATAAAGACAAAATTAATAAAATATGATAAATGGAGGCTGAATCTTGGGGGAAATTATGCGTAGTCTCCAAGTGACTTCCCACAGACTACTTATTAGTTACAAAAAAGTAATATAACCAGTAATTATACATCAAAGAATTTGGGCATCACCTTGACTGGATGATCAAAAGGCAAGAAAGGGCTGTGGACCTGTCCCAGATTAAAGAAGCCTAGTGAGATATGACAATTATATGTGCTACCAGGTTCTAGACTGGATTCTCAATTCAAGGAGAAAATGCTGTAAAGGACACTATTGAGTCAACTGACATAGTTGGAATATAAGAGATACATTAGATGAAAGTATTTTATCATATTCTTAGGATCATGATGCACATGGCTCACCCATGAATGGTTCAGAAAAATATTATAAAATTATATGTGTGTGTGTGAGGAGACAGAGAGCAAAAGGAGTAAAATATTTATTTTATTTTTATATTCTTTTTTATCTTCTAAAAAAAGGGGGATACATGTGCAGAAAGTGCAGGTTTGTTACATAGGTATACGTATGCCATGGTGGTTTGCTGCACCTATTGACCCCTCCTCTAAGTTCCCTCCACTCACCCCACACCCCCCAAGAGGCCCTGGTGTGTGTTGTTCCCCTCTCTGTGTCCATGTGTTCTCAATGTTCAACCCCCACTTATGAGTGAGAACATGCAGTATTTGGTTTCCTATCCTTGTGTTAGTTTGCTGAAGATGATGGCTTCCAGCTTCATCCATGTCCGTGCAAAGGACATGATCTCATTCCTTTTTATGGCTGCATAGTATTCCATGGTGTATATGTACAGCATTTTCTTTATCCAGCCTATAATTGATGGGCATTTGCGTCGGTTCCATGTTTTTGCTATTGCAAATAGTGCTGCAATAAACATACATGTGCATGTGTCTTTATAGTAGAATGATTTATATTCCTTTGGGTATATACTCAATAATGTGATTGTTGGGTCAAATGGTATTTCTGGTTCTAGATCCTTGAGGAATCGCCATACTGTCTTCTAAAATGGTTGAAATAATTTACATTCCCACCAACGGTAAAAAGTGTTCCTATTTCTCCACAGCCTCGCCAGTATCTATTGTTTCCTGACTTTTTAATAGTTGCCATTCTGACTGGCATGAGATGTTATCTCATTGTGGTTTTGGTTTGCATTTCTCTGATGATCAGTGATGTTGAGCTTTTTTTCATGTTTGTTCGTCATGTAAATGTCTTCCTTTGAAAAGTGTCTGTTCATATCCTTTGCCCACTTTGTGATGGGGTTGTTTGTCTTTTTCTTGTAAATATGTTTAAGTTCCTTGTAAATTCTGGATATTAGACCTTTGTCACATGGGTAGATTGCAAAAATTTTCTCTCATTCTGTAAGTTGCCTGTTCTCTCTGATGATAGTTTCTTTTGCTGTGCAGAAGCTCTTTAGTTAACTTTAGTTAACTAGATCCCATTTGTCAATTTTGGCTTTTGTTGGCATTGCTTTTGGCATCTTTGTCATAAAGTCTTTGCCCGTGCCTATGTCCTGAATGGTATTGCCTAGGTTTTCTTCTAGGGTTTTTATGGTTTTGGGTTTTATATTTAAGTCTTTAATCCATCTAGAGTTACTTTTTGTATAAGGCATAAGGAAGGGGTCCAGTTTCAGTTTTCTGCATATGGCTAGCCAGTTTTCCCAACACCACTTACTGAATAGGAGATCCTTTACCGATTGCTTGTTATTGCCAGGTTTGTCAAAGATCTGATGGTTATAGATTTGTGGTGTTATTTCTGACGTCTCTGTTCTGCTCCATTGGTTTATATGTTTGCTTTGGTACCAGTACCATGCTGTTTTGGTCACTGCAGCCTTGTAGTATAGTTTGAAGCCAGGTAGCCTGATGCCTCCAGCTTTGTTCTTTTTGCTTAGGATTATCTTGACTATACAGGGTCTTCTTTGATTCCATATGAAATTTAAAATAATTTTTTCTAATTCTGTAAAAACTGTCAATGGTAGTTTTATTGGAATAGCATTGAATCTATAAATAACTTTGGGCAGTATGAGCACTTTCACAATATTGATTCTTCCTATGCATGAAGATGGAGTGTTTTTCCATTTGTTTAAATTTTCTCTTATTTCCTTTAGCAGTGCTTTGTAGTTCTCCTTGAAGAGGTCCTTCACATCCCTTGTTAGCTGTATTCCTAGGTATTTTATTCTCTTTGTAGCAATTGTGAATGGCAGTTCATTCATGACTTGGCTGTCTCCTTACCTATTGTTGTTGTCAAGAAATGCTTGTGATTTTTGCACATTGATTTTGTGTCCTGAGACTTTGCTGAAGTTGCGTATCAGTTCAATAAGTTTTTGGGCTGAGATCAAGGGAATTTCTAAATATAAAATCATGTTGTCTGCAAACAAAGACAACTTTACTTCATCTCTTCCATTTTAAATACCTTTATTTCTTTCTCTTCCCTGATTTCCCTGGCCAGTACTTCCAATACTATGTTGAATAGGAGTGCTGAGAGAGGGCATCCTTGTCTCGTACTGGTTTTCAAAGGGAATGCTTCCAGCTTTTGCCCATTCAATATGATATTGGCTGTGGGTTTGTCATAAATAGCTCTTATTATTTTGAGATATGTTCCATCAATACCCGGTTTATTGAGAGTTTTTAACATGAAGGGATGTTGAATTTTATCAAAGGCCTTTTCTGCATTTATTGAGATAATCGTGTAGTTTTTGTCCTTGATTCTATTTATGTGATGGATTACATTTATATATTTGCATATGTTGAAACAGCCTTGCATCTCAGGAATAAAGCTGACTTGATCATGGTGGATAAGTTTTCTGATGTGCCGATGGATTTGGTTTGTGAGTATTTTATTGAGGATTTTCACATCGATGTTCATCAGGGATATTGGCCTGAAGTTTTCTTTTTTTGTTTGTCTCTTCCTGGTTTGGGTATCAGGATGATGCTGGCTTCATAAAATGAGTTAGGGAGAAGTCCCTCCTTTTCAATTGTTTGGAATAGTTTCAGAAGAAATAATACCAACTTCTCTTTGTATTTCTGGTAGAATTCAGCTGTGAATCCATCTGGTTCTGGGCTTTTTTTTTTTTTTTTTCCGTTGGTAGGCTACTAATTACTGCCTCAATTTCAGAGCTTGTCTATTCAGGGATTCAACTTCTTTCTGTTTTAGTCTTGGTAGGCTGTATGCATTCAGGAATTTATCAATTTCCTCTAGATTTTCTAGTTTTTCCATGTAGAGGTGTTTATAGTATTCTTTGATGGTAGTTTGTATTTCTGTGGGGTCAGTGGTGATATCCCCTTTATCATTTTTTATTGTGCCTATTTGATTCTTCTCTGTCTTCTTCTTTATTAGTCTAGCTAGCAGTCTATTTGTTAACTTTTACAAAAAAACAGCTCCTGGATTCACTGACTTTTTTGGAGTGTTTTTTGTGTCTCGATCTGCTTTGATTATTCTCTGATCTTAGTTATTTCTTGTCATCTGTTAGTTTTTGGATTAGATTGCTCTTGCCCCTCTAGCTCTTTTAATTGTGATGCTAGCATGTCAATTTGAGATCTTTCTAGCTTTCTGATGTTCACATTTAGTGCTATAAATTTCCATCTTAACACTTCTTTAGCTGTGTCCCAGAGATACTGGTACATTGTCTCTTTATTCTCAATGGTTTCAAAGAACTTCTTGATTTTTGCCTTAATTTCATTATCTACCCAGGAGTCATTCATAAGTAGGTTGTTCAATTTCCAAGAAATTGTGTGGTTTTGAGTGAGTTTCTTAATCCTGAGTTCTAATTTGATTGCACTGTGGTCTGAGAGACTGTTTGTTATTATTTCAATTCTTTTGAATTTGCTGAGGAGCATTTTACTTACAATTATGTGCTCAATTTTAGAATAAGTGCCACGTGGCATTGAGAAGAATGTATATTATATTGATTTGGGGTAGAGAGTTCTGTAGACATATACCAGGTTCACTTGGTCCAGAGCTGAGTTCAAGTCCTGAATATTCTTGTTAATTTTCTGTGTCATTGATCTGTCTAATACCAACAGTTTGGTGTCAAAGTCTTCCACTATAATTGTGTGGGAGTCTACATCTCTGTATAGGTCTCTAAGAACTTATTTTATGAATGTGGGTGCTCCTGTATTGGGTGCATACATATTTAGAATAGTTAGCTCTTCTTGTGGAATTGTTCCCTTTACCATTATGTAATGCCCTTTTTTGTCTTTTTTGATCTTTCTTGGTTTGAAGTCTGTTTTTTCAGCAACTAGGATTGCAACTCCTGCTTTCTTTTGCTTTCCACTTACTTGGGAAAATTTCTTCCATCCCTTTATTTTGAGCCTGTGTGTGTCTTTACACATAAGATGGTCTCCTGAATACAGCACACTGATAGGTCTTGACTCATTATCCAATTTGCCAGTCTGTGTCTTTTAATTGGGGCATTTAGCCTATTTACATTTAACATTAGTATTGTTATTTGTGAATTTGATCCTGTCACCATGATGCTATTTGATTATTTTGCACACTAGTAGATGCAATTTCTTCATAGTGTCATTGGTCTTTATATTTTGGTGTGTTTTTGCAGTGGATCATACCGGTTTTTCCTCTCCATATTTAGTGCTTCTTTCAGGAGCTTTTGCAGGGAAGGCCTGGTAGTAATGAAATCCCTCAGCATTTGCTTGTCTGGAAAGGATTTTATTTCTCCTTGGCTTATGGAGCTTAGTTTTGCTGGATATAAAATTCTGAGTTCAAAATTCTTTTCTTTAAGAGTGTGGAATATTGGCTCCCCATCTCTTCTGGCTTGTAGAGTTTCTGCTGAAAGGTATGCTGTTACTCTGATGGGCTTCCCTTTGTAGGTGACCTGGCCTTTCTCTCTGACTGCCCTTAACAGTGTTTCCTTCATTTCAAACTCAGAAAATCTGATGATTATGTGCCTTGTGGTTGATCTTCTCATGAATTATCTTAATGGTGTTCTCTGTATTTCCTGAATTTACATTTTAGTCTGTCTTGCTAGGTTGGGGAAGTTCTCCTGGATAATATCTTGAAGTGTGTTTTCCAGCTTGTTTCCATTCTCCCTGTCTCCTTCTGGTACTCTAATCAATCATAGGTTCAGTCTTTTTATGAAGGACCATATTTCTTGAAGACTTTTTTTTTTCCTTTTCATTCTTTTTTCTCTATTCATGTATGCATGTCTTATTTCAGTAAGGAGGTCTTCAAACTCTGATATCCTTTCTTCTGCTTGGTTGATTTGCCTATTGATACTTGTGTATGCTTCATGAAGTTCTTGTGCTGTGTTTTTCAGCTCCATCAGGTCATTTATGTTCCTCTCTAAACTGGTTATTCTAGCTAGCAATTCCTCTAACTTTTTATCAAGGTTTTTACCTTCTTGCATTGGGTTAGAACATACCTTTTTAGCTTAGTGTAGTTTTCTATTACACACTTTCTGAAGCCTAATTCTGTCCATTTGTCTATCTAATCCTTCATCCAGTTTTGTGCCCTTGATGGAGAGATGTTGCAATCATTTGGAGGAGAAGAAGCACTTTGGCATTTTGAGTTTTCAGCATTTTTTTTGTTGACTCTTTCTCATCTTCATGTTTGTCTAATTTTTGTTTTTGAGGCTGCTGATCCTTGGATGGGGTTTTTGTGTGGGCCTTTTCTGTTGTTGTTGTTTATATTGTTGTTGTCGCTTTCTGATTGTTTTTCTTTCACTAGTCAGGTCCCACTTCTGTAGGGCTGCTGCAGTTTGCTGAGGGTTTACTTCAGGCTGTATTCATCTGATTCACTCCTGTGCCTGGAGATGTCTCTCAAGGAGACTGGAGAACAGCAAAGATGGGTGCCTGTTCCTTCTGGGACCTCTGACCTCTACAGGCACCAACCTGATGCCAGAATGATCACTCCTGCCTGACAACCCCTGTTGGAAGATCTCGCCCAGTTGGGTGGCATGAGGAAGAGGACCCATTTAATGAAGCACTTTGTCCCTTTGTGGAAGGGGTGTGCTTTGCTGTGGGGAAACTCACTTGTCTGGGCTGCCTGGATTCCTCAGAACTACCAGGAGAAAAGGCTAAGTCTGCTTGTCTGCAGAGACTGCAGCCATCCCTCTCCCTAGGGGCTCAGGCCCAGGGAGATCTGAATTCTGTCCCTGAGCCTCTGGCGGGAGTTATTGGAGATCCTGCAGGGAAGCCCCTCCCAATGAAGAAGGATGGTTCAGGTTTAGGCCTGAAGAGGCACTCTGGCTGAAGACTGCCACAGCCAGTGTGTTGGGCTGTGAGGACAAGTCTTGGGACCAAGTCGTCCATCCTACTTGGCTCCAGCAGGGGAAAAGCGCAGCCTGTAGCTATAGAAATGGGTGTCGTCTTTCCCCCACTCAGGGAGCTTAGCGTGTTAGGCAGTTGCCAGTCCCATTGCTGGCTGCTGCCCCTCCCCCAAGGAGCTCAAATGGCTTAAACAGCAGGCAGCTGTAGCTGGTGCTGGTCACCTTTCCCCCCAGGAGTTCAGCAGGCTTAAGCAGATTCCAGCTGAGAGGCTGTAAGAATCTGTGCATTCTGGGCTTGAAACACTAGGCCCCGGTGGCATGGGTTCACAAGTGGAATCATCCGGTCCATGGGTTGCACAGTACAGTGGAAAAATAACAGTTTCCCTAGCTGGATAGCACACTCACTCACCACCTCCCTTGGCTAGGGGGAGGAAGCTTTCCTTTCCCATGCAGCTCATGGCTATCAGGTGGGCCACCGCACTACACTGTTCTTCCTTCTCTCCATGAATCACGCCAGCCTTCTAGACAACTTTGATGAGAGAACCCGGATCCTTCGGTTGCTGCTGAAAGATTCACACACTTACGTTGTTTTTTTTTTCAATAGGAGCTTTCGAAAGCTGCTGCTTCTAGTCAGCCATCTTGACTCCACCCCCAGGAGTAAAATATTAACAATAGATATAGCTGCATAAAAGGTATACAAAAGTTCTTTGTACTATTTTTATTTTTTATTATATTTAAATGTGAATTTATTTTCAAATAAAAATGGGTTCCTAATAGGAAACTCTAGTAAGCCAATATAATTTCCCCTTCCATTTTGATGATTGGTTTGCCCTAATAGAAAAATCCAGTAAGCAAATATAATTTTGCCTTCCATTTTGATGGTTGGTTTGCCACTTAGGTATAAATGGATGAAGGCCAATAAGATCTGCAGTGGCTTAGCACTGTGGCCTGAGGATAAGTCAAAGATGATTTCACATCCGAAGTTGCAAAGGCTTGGGTAGCCTCTGGAAGCCTTGGAATTTAGCTGAACGAAATGTTGATAGGTTTTAATTTATTGTTGAAAATTCAAAACTATGGTTAACAAGATATTGCTTAGAAATCATTGCAGGATATATATATATATCACAAGTTATGTGAATGTGGTCCCTCTCTCAAATATCTTATTGTACTGTACTTACTTATTTTCAGAACATGGCTGACTATGGATAAATGAAACTGTGGAAAATGAAACCACAGACAAGGGGGACTACTATTTGATACAAATAGGAAATCATAAATGTGTATGTAATGTTAGTATATTCATCTGGTAAATGCCTGGCAACCAAAAAATGAAGTGCAATACAGTAACTACTTCTGAAAACTAAACTTGCTGATAATGTCCCAGGTGAGAAGCAAAACTGAGAGAAAACTGTTGCAATTGCATGTTCAAATAGTGTTATGTATGGAAAAAAAAGTAGTGATTTGCCACTATATATTAGTGTGGCATCTATTTCAGTTGCTCATGAAGCCCGGTGGTTTTCCACCTTATATAGAGAGAAATACTCTAGCTGCTACTGCTGCTACTATTAGTAGTAATAATAATAATAATAATCTAGCAGTTGATGATTCTCAGCCATAAATTCAGGTGTGCAAACTACTCCTTTCATTTGCTACAACTCATTTTAAGGACTCTGGACTTTTATTCTGCCTGAGGGAAAAATCATCATCATCATTATCATCATCATCATCATCATCTAGTCATTACCAAGCTCATTCGATTTAGGATTTAACATAATCAGCTAAGGTTGCTGCCCTCCTACTTCTCCCTGAGAGATGTTATAAAGTGTAGAAGTGGTAGAACTTACATATTATGGTGGGTGAGGACAGCTGGTTGTCTGTGGATTTCTGTGTAATGCTGGCTTCCACTGAGAAGCTTGAGGGCCTATTCCTCAGGTATATTCACACATACACCCTGTCATTACTATGGTCTGGGATGCCAGTGGTGACACCATTTTCTTTTGCTGACAGTCCTGTTCACTCTTCATCTTTCTCTCCCCAACTGTGAGTCCCTTTAAGGTTCATTGGCTCTCTCTTGGGCCTTATATGTCTCATGTGTGTATGTGCTGGGTAAGTAGAACATATGATCTCTCAGTCCCTCTCCCTGCTACTGGAGTAAATAGGACTCTGTCCTTAGGATAATCAGGTAAGGTAATTCACTAAATCATTATTACTCTACTGTTCCTATTCCAAGCTGAACCTGGGCCCTCTCTACAAGACTCGCAGTCCCCTTGGGTTACATTCTATGAAGCAACACATAGCTGTCCTCTGACCTGAGTTCTCTCCTACCCCAAATATATTTTTTTTCCCTATTTTATTCCACTATGGCCACAAACACTCCCAAGCGAGGTTTCAACCCAGAAGGGGGAGATAAGGCAAAGAACCTCTTGTGAGAGACTAAGACCAGTATTAATTTGTTAATCTCTTTTTATAGACTGAAGTTTTGTGTTTCCCCACAATTCATATGTTGAAGCCCCAAACCCCAATGTGACTGTATTTGAAGATAGCCTTTATGGAGGTAGTCAAGGATAATTAGGTTACAAGAGTGAGACCCAATATCCCTGATGAACATCGACGTGAAAATTCTCAATAAAATACTGGCAAACTGAATCCAGCAGCACATGAAAAAGCTTATCCACCATGGTCAAGTCAGCTTCATCCCTGGGATGCAAGGCTGGGACAACATACACAAATTAGTAAATGTAGTCCATCACATAAACAGAACCAATGACAAAAACCAAATGATTATCTCAACAGATGCAGAAAAGGCCTTTGACAAAATTCAACAACACTTCATGCTAAAAACTCTCAATAAACTAGGTACTGATGGAACGTATCTCAAAATAATAAGAGATATTTATGACAAATCCACAGCCAATATCATACTGAATGGGCAAAAACCGGAAGCATTCCCTTTGAAAACCAGCACAAGACAAGGATGCCCTCTGTCACCACTCCTATTCAACATAGTATTGGAAGTTCTGGCCAGGGAAATCAGTCAAGAGAAAGAAATAAATAAAGGGTATTCAATTAGGAAAATAGGAGACCTAATTGTCTCTGTTTGCAGATGATGTGATTGTATATTTAGAAAACTCCATCGTCGCAGCCCAAAATCTCCTTAAGCTGATAAGCAACTTCAGCAAGTCTCAGGATACAAAATCAATGTGCAAAAATCACACGCATTCCTATACACCAAGAACAGACAAACAGAGCCAAATCATGAGTGAACTCCCATTCACAATTGCTACAAAGTCAATAAAATACCTAGGAATCCAACTTACAAGGAATGTGAAGAACCTCTTTAAGGAGAACTACAAACCATAGCTCAATGAAATAAAAGAGGACACAAACAAATGGAAGAACATTTTATGCACATTGATAGGAAGAATCAATATCGTGAAAATGGCCATACTGCCCAAGGTAATTTATAGATTCAATGCCATCCCCATCAAGCTACCAATGACTTTCTTCACAGAGTTGGAAAAAACTACTTTAAATTTCATATGGAACCAAAAAGAGCCTGCATAGTCAAGACAATCCAAAGCAAAAAGAACAAAGCTGGAGGCATCACACTACCTGTCTTCAAACTATAGTACAAGGCTACAGTAACCAAAACAGCATGGTACTGATACAAAAACACATATATAGACCAATGGAACAGAACAGAGGCCTCAGAAATAACACCACACATCTACCACCATCTGGTCTTTGACAAACGTGACAAAAACAAGCACTGGGGAAAAGATTCCCTATTTATTCAATGGTGCTTGGAAAACTGGCCAGCCATATGTAGAAAGCTGAAGCTGGATCCCTTCCTTACACATTATACAAAAATTAACCCAAGAAGGATTAAAGACTTAAATATAAGACCTAAAGCCATAAAAACCCTAGAAGAAAACCTAGGCAATACCATTCAGGACATAGGCATGGACAAAGACTTCATCACTAAAACACCAAAAGCAATGGCAACAAAAGCCAAAATTGACAAATGGGATCTAATTAAACTAAAGAACTTCTGCACAACAAAAGAAGCTATCATTAGAGTGAAAAGGCAACCTACAGAATGAGAGAAAATTTTTGCAATCTACCCATCTGACAAAGGGCTAATATCCAGAATCTACAAATAACTTAAACAAATTTACAAGAAAAAAACAAACAACCCCATCAAAAAGTGGGCAAAGGATATGAACAAAAGAAGACATTTATGCAGCCAATAGACACATGAAAAAGTGCTCATCATCACTGGTCATCAGAGAAATGCAAATCAAAACCACACTGAAATACCATCTCACACCAGTTAGAATGGTGATCATTAAAAAGTCAGGAAACAATACCTGCTGGAGAGGATGTGGAGAAATAGGAATGTTTTTACACTGTTGGTGGGACTGTAAACTAGTTCAACCCTTGTGGAAGACTGTGGCAATTCCTCAAGGATCTAGAACTAGAAATACCATTTGACCCACCCATCCCATTACTGGGTATATACCCAAAGGATTATAAATCATGCTACTGTAAAGACACATGCACACGTATGTTTATTGTGGCACTATTCACAATAGCAAAGACTTGGAACCAACCCAAATGTCCAACAATGATAGACTGGATAAAGAAAATGTGGCACATATACACCATGGAATATTATGCAGCCATAAAAAAGGATGAGTTCATGTCCTTTGTAGGGACGTGGATGAAGCTGGAAACCATTATTCTCAGCAAAATATCGCTATGACAGAAAACCAAACACCGCATGGTCTCACTCATAAGTGGAAGTTAAACAATGAGAACACATGGACACAGAGAGGGGAATATCACACACCGGGGCATTATGGAGGAGGGATAGCATTCGGAGAAATACCTAATGTAAATGACGAGTTGATGGGTGCAGCAAACCAACATGGCACATGTATACCTATGTAACAAACCAGCACATTGTGCACATGTACCCTAGAACTTAAAGTATAATAGTAATAATAAGAGTGAGGCCATAATCCAGTAGACTTAGTGTCCCTGTAAGAAGAGACACAAGGGAGCTCACTCTTTGTCTCTCCATGCTTTCTCAGAAGAAGGATCATATGAGAACAAATCTGCTATCTACAAAACAGGAAGCAAGACCAAACCACAAATAGAACCCTGCATGAACCTTGACCTTAGGCTTTTCCAGCTTCCAGAACTGTGAGAAAATAAATTCCTGTTGTTTAAGTCATGCAAGCTTTGGTACTTTGTTATCACAAGTAGAGTAAGACATCTCTCAATTCTGTATTTGCCAGCTTTGGCTCGTTGTAGTTTGAAAAGCTAGCTCTAAGTTTATCATGCAGGCCTCCCTAATCTATACTAATACTATATACCGGTATATCTCAAACTTGAGCATGCATGAGAAAAACCTGGAGGACTTGTTCAAAGTCAGATTGTTGGGCCACACCACAGTTTCTGATTCAGTGTCTTAGGAACTAAGATGTTATACTTCTAAGAAACTCTCAGGTGATACTAATACCTCTAGTACAGGAACGACGCTTTGTGAACCACTGCTATACACTACAGTATATTAGTGTAAAATACTTACACTTTAGAATAAACTTTTACTGCATTAGCCTGCAAGTATCTGTAGACTTTTAATTCAAAATCATATTTTTAAGACTAAAACAAAAAGAAAACAACTCTTCTCAGAAAGTTTAACTTTTGCAATTCAAAAGTGCCTTCACTTTCAAAATTATTATCTTTTCTGAGTTTTTAAAAATCTGTTTAGACAGATGCTTGAAGGCAGCATGCTCTTTAAGAGTCATCACCACTCCCTAATCTCAAGTACCCAGGGACACAAACACTGCAGAAGGCCGCAGGGACCTCTGCCTAGGAAAACCAGAGACCTTTGTTCATGTGTTTATCTCCTGACCTTCTCTCCACTATTATCCTATGACCCTGCCATATCCCCCTCTCTGAGAAACACCCAAGAATGATCAATAAATACTTAATAAAAAATAAATAAATAAAAAATAAAAATCTGTTTAGAAACGCAAGTGATTTTGTTCTTGAGGGATTCCTTTGGGTGAAAACTTTCTCCAGATAATTTGAAAGCCAATGATTCAGTAGATGAAGGGTCTCACAGAAGCAGGAAAATGCACGAAAGAAAAACTTTAGTTATCTTCAAATTTGATCCTCCCACAAAAATAACTACCACTTATTTAGAGTTATTGCCAGGCACTATACTGTGTAATTATTTCTATTTTATCATTTATTTCTCACAATAAATTTCTTCAATATATATGACATTTTTGTTATTGTTATTGAAGTTGTTGTTCCCAGTTACAGATGAACAAAATGAGGCTTAGAGAAGTTAAGAGACTTACCTAAGTTTTCACAAGTAAGTGGCAGAGCTGGAATTCTCAGGCTTGACTGACTACAATTCACTCTTAACCACTGCTAGAAAGCCTTTCTGACAGAATTGGTTGTTGTTTTCTTTAAAGAAAATTTGTTATGACTAAAAAGGAATTACCTACACTTATTCAAACTTACTTACTATGTCATTTTCCTTTTGTAAGACACATTCAGGCTAAATATTAGGAAAAATGCTCAAGTCAGATCTATTAGACTGTGAAATTACCTCTCACTGGATGTGGTCACAACTTCATGCCCTTGGTATTTTAAGTGGAGGATACAGAGCACTGGGTCACGTACCATCTGAAACAATTTAATATGAGCAAGGAGATTGACCTCATAATCGTTTGATTAACTTTTAATAGTACCTTAACATTTGATTTCTTTTGATTCTAGTTTCACATTTGTTTAGTCATTTCCAGTATTTCTTCAATGGCAAACAAATGTTTGCTTTGGTCTGACCCATTATTCATGGGAGATTCACACTAGAAAATGTGGTTATGGGAGCCCCACCCAAATGCCAATAAGATGTATCTGCGTATCTTCCTCATTCTCCTTGATGAACACTATGGACACTGGCCACAACATAGCCATCTGGCAGTGGGGAGAGAAACAGCATAAAAATGAGATATGCATTTGTAGACAAAATATCGATGAATGAATCTCTGAAAGCTAAGATGGAGATGAAGCTGAACAGGCAGGTAAATCATTCTGATACTTGTGTTAGTGCTAAAATTATGTTCCCCCACTTTCTTTTTTTTTTTTTCTGATAACAGCAGTGCAGGTGACAAAAAATACTTTCAATTTTGCTGCTGAAACAAATACTGAAGCACAGAAAGCAGGTTCCATTTTGCTGCTGAGAAAGCAACCTGCCCTCCAGATAAAAGAGAGAATACAATGATATTCACCTGTTTATGGTACAATCTGTAGTTTATACTCAGACTAGGGTAAGGGGGTTTGGAAAACAACTAAATGGAAATTCAATAAATGAAATGTGAGTAATGTGAACTTTACTCCATTCTTTTGTTGAGTTTTCTCACCCTTTGCACTGATTTTGATCTGTAAGTCTAGTGTAAGAATAGGAGGAGAAAATTCTTGAATCTCTGGTTACTAAACTTCATATATATATATGTTTTATATATATGTTATATATATAATAGAAAAAAGTCAACATATATAGAGTGCTTACTACATACCAAACACTTTGTTAAGCATCTTTCTCATTTATTTCTCACAACCACCCCATGAGATAGATACCATTATTGTCTCCACTTTTACAGATGAGGGCACAGGTTTAGAGAAGTTGAATGACTTTTCTAAGGTCACACGGCCAGTAGGTGGTGATGCTAGGATTCAAACAGGCAATCTGATTTCAGAATCTGTGCTTTTAATAATCATGTTCTATTGCATCTCACCTACAGTGTTTAAACAAAAAATAAAGAGCAGTAACTTGATCACTGTTATGTAGTAAGGACTGGAAAAGTTTACCAAAAAAATTATCTGTGGTGTGGATCTACCCATTTGTAGTTTATTAAGTGCCTTTACTCAAATTTACAAATTTTAGATTTACATACTCCCTTATTTGATTTCACAACAATCTTAAGCATTGGCAAGGCAAGCAAATTTACTTCCATTTATTAGATAAAGAAACTGAATTTCAGAGAAATTAAGTAAATATATTAAATCTACACAGCTAATAAGACAAAAACAAGATTTGAACTCCAAAACGAGTGTACTTTCTGCTCTGACATACTGCTGCTAGATATCTGCTAGATATGAAGGAATTAAGAAGGAAAGTGAAAAATGTTTTGAAACAAATGATAATAGAAACACAACATACCAAAACCTATGGGATTCAGCAAAAGCAGTAGTAAGAGGGAAGTTTATAGCTATAAGTGCCTACATCAAAAAAAGTGGAAAAATTTAAAGTGAACAATCTAATGATACATCTTAAAGAATTAGAAAAGCAAGAGCAAACCAAACCCAAAATTAGTAGAAAAAAATTATATATATAAAAGCAGAGATAAATAAAATTGAAATAAAAAATACCAAAAAAATTGGATCCCTTCCTTACACAATATACAAAAATCATCTCGAGATGAATTAAAGTCTTAAATGTAAAACCCAAAACTAAAAAAACCCTGGAAGACAACCTAGATAATACTATTCAGGAGAGAGGCATGGGCAAAGATTTCATGATGAAGATGCCAAAAGCAGTTGCAACAAAAGCAAAAATTGACAAATGGGATCTGATTAAACTTAAGAGCTTCTGCACAGCAAAAGATATTATCAACAGAGTAAACAGACAACCTACAGAATAGGTGAAAATTTTTGCAAACTATGCATCTGACAAAGGTCTAATATCCAGCATCTATAGGACTTTAAACAAATTTAAAAGAAAAAAACTATTAAAAAGTGAGCAAATTACATGAACAGACACTTCTCAAAAGAAGACATACATGTGACCAACAATCATATGAATAAAGCTGAACATCACAGATCATTAGAGAAATGCAAATCAAAACCACAATGAGATACCATCTCCCACCCATCAGAATATCTATTATTAAAAAGAAACACTTTTACACTGTTGGTGGGACTGTAAATTCATTCAATCATTGTGAAAGGCAGCGTGGAAATTTCTCAAAGACCTAAGGACAGAACTACCATTTGACCCAGCAATCCCATTACTGGGTATATACCCAAAGGAATATAAATCGTTATTATAAAAACACATGCATGCATATGTTCGTTGCAACACTATTCACAATAGTAAAGACATGGAATCAACCCAAATGCCCATCAATAATAGACTGGATAAAGAAAATGTGGTCCATATACACCATGGAATATTGTGCAGTCATAAAAATAATAAGTTTATGTCCTTTGCAGGGACATGGATGCAACTGGAGGTCATTACCTTTACCAAGCTAATGCAGGAACAGAAAACCAAATACCTCATGTTCTTACTTACAAGTGGGAGCTAAATGATGAGAACACAGGAACACATAGAGGGGAACAACACACACTGGGGCCTATTGGAGTGTTGGAGGTGGGAGAAGAGAGAGAAGCAGAAAAAAATTACCAATGGTCACTAGTCTTAATACCTGGGTGATAAAATAATCTGTACAATGAACCCTCATGACACACATTTACCTATGTAACAAACCTGCTCATCCTGCAAATGTGCTCCCAAACTTAAAGTAAAAGTTAAAAAAAATTTAAAACAAAATATTTGCTACTAAGAAAAAGCAATACAAAAAAATCAATGAAACAATAAGTTGTTTTTTTCAAAATGTAAGCAAAATTGACAAACCTTTAGCCAGAGCAACTATGAAAAAAAAGGACAAGATCCAAATAAATAAAATCAGAAATGAAAAAGGAGACATTACGACAGATATTGCAGAAATTCAAAAAAATCATTAGTGGCCACTATGAGCAACTTTATGCCAATAAATTGGAAAATCTAGACAAAATGCATAAATTGCTACACACATACAAACTACCAAGATTGAATAAGGAGGAAATCCAAAACCTGAACAAACCAATAACAAGTAACGAGATCAATGCCATAAGAAACAGTCTCCCAGTAAAGTCCGGGACCTGATGGCTTCACTGTTGAGTTCTACAAAATATTTAAAGATGAACTAATACCAATCCTACTCAAACTCCTCTGGAAAAAAAGAGGAGGGGAGAATACTCGCAAACTCCTAAAAGGCCATTATTACCCTGACACAAAACCAGATAAAGATATGTCAAAAAATATGTAAATACAGGCTAATATCTCTGATGAATAGTGATGTGTAAATTCTCAACAAAAATACTAGCAAACTCAATTCAACAATACATTAGAAAAATCCTTGATTATGACCTTTTAGGATTTATTTATTGGAAGCTAGGATGATTCAAAATATGCAAATAAATCAATGTGATATATCATATCAGCAGAAGGAAGGATAAAAACCATATGATCATTTTAATTGGTGCAGAAAAAGCACTTGATAGAACTCAACATCCCTTCATAATAAAAATCTTCAAAAATTAGGCATAGAAGAAGCATATCTCAACATGATAAAAGCTGTATATGACAGAACCACAGCTAATATCATACTGAATGGGGAAAAACTGACAGCCTTTCCTCTAAGATCTGGAACACAGCCAAGTTGCCCACGGTCACTAGTGTTATTCAATATAGTACTGGAAGTTCCAGCTAAAGCAATCAGATAAGAGAAAGATATAAAAATAACCACATTGGAAAGGAATAAATCAAATTATTCATGTTTGCAGATGATATGATCTTATATTTAGAAAAACATATGACTCCACAAGAAAACTATTAGAATTTAGGAACAGGTTCAGTAAATTTGCAGGATACAAAATCAACATTAAAAAATTAGTTGCATTTTTATACATCAACAGTGAACAATGTGAAAAATAAATTGAAAAAGTAATTTATTTACAATACCCGGGGGGAGGAGCCAAGATGGCCGAATAGGAACAGCTCCGGTCTACAGCTCCCAGTGTGAGCGACGCAGAAGACGGGTGATTTCTGCATTTCCATCTGAGGTACCGTGTTCATCTCACTAGGGAGTGCCAGACAGTGGGTGCAGGTCAGTGGGTGAGTGCACCGTGCGCCAGCCGAAGCAGGGGCGAGGCAAAGGGGTCAGGGAGTTCCCTTTCCAGGGGTGACAGACGGCACCTGGAAAATCGGGCCACTCCCACCCGAATACTGTGCTTTTCCGATGGGCTTAGGAAACGGTGCCCCAGGAGAGTATAGCCCGCACCTGGCTCAGAGGGTCCTACGCCCACGGAGTCTCAATGATTGCTAGCACAGCAGTCTGAGATCAAACAGCAAGTCAGCAGCGAGGCTGGGGGAGGGGCGCCCGCCATTGCCCAGGCTCGCTTAGGTAAAGAAAGCAGCCTGGAAGCTTGAACTGGGTGGAGCCCACCACAGCTCAAGGAGGCTTGCCTGCCTCTGTAGGCTCCACCTCTGGGGGCAGGGCACAGACAGACAAAAAGACAGCAGTAACCTCTGCAGACTTAAATGTCCCTGTCTGACAGCTTTGAGGAGAGCAGTGGTTCTCCCAGCACGCAGCTGGAGATCTGAGAACGGGCAGACTGCCTCCTCAAGTGGGTCCCTGACCCCTGACCCCCGAGCAGCCTAACTGGGAGGCACCCCCCAGCAGGGGCAGAGTGCAGCTGGAGATCTGAGAACAGGCAGACTGCCTCCTCAAGTGGGTCCCTGACCCTCGAGCAGCCTAACTGGGAGGCACCCCCCAGCAGGGGCAGACTGACACCTCACACGGCCGGCCAGGTACTCCAACAGACCTGCAGCTGAGGGTCCTGTCTGTTAGAAGGAAAACTAACAGAAAGGACATCCACACGAAAAACCCATCTGTACATCACCATCATCAAAGACCAAAAGTGGATAAAACCACAAAGATGGGGAAAAAACAGAGCAGACAAAATGGAAACTCTAAAAAGCAGAGTACCTCTCCTCCTCCAAAGGAACGCAGTTCCTCACGAGCAACGGAACAAAGCTGGACGGAGAATGACTTTGACGAGTTGAGAGAAGAAGGCTTCAGACGATCAAATTACTCCGAGCTATGGGAGTATATTCAAACCAAAGGCAAAGAAGTTGAAAACTTTGAAAAAAATTTAGAAGAATGTAAAACTAGAATAACCAATACAGAGAAGTGTTTAAAGGAGCTGATGGAGCTGAAAACCAAGGCTCGAGAACTACGTGAAGAATGCAGAAGCCTCAGGAGCCGATGCGATCAAATGGAAGAAAGGGTATCAGCCCTAGAAGATGAAATGAATGAAATGAAGCAAGAAGGGAAGTTTAGAGAAAAAAGAATAAAAAGAAACGAGCAAAGCCTCCAAGAAATGTGGGACTATGTGAAAAGACCAAATCTACGTCTGATTGGTGTACCTGAAAGTGACGGGGAGAATGGAAACAAGTTGGAAAACACTCTGCAGGACATTATCCAGGAGAACTTCCCCAATCTAGCAAGGCAGGCCAACATTCAGATTCAGGAAATACAGAGAATGCCACAAAGATACTCCTCTAGAAGAGCAACTCCAAGACACATAATTGTCAGATTCACCAAAGTTGAAATGAAGGAAAAAATGTTAAGGGCAGCCAGAGAGAAAGGTCGGGTTACCATCAAAGGGAAACCCATCAAACTAACAGCGGATCTCTTGGCAGAAACACTACAAGCCAGAAGAGAGTGGGGGCCAATATTCAACATTCTTAAAGAAAAGAATTTTCAACCCAGAATTTCATCTCCAGCCAAACTCAACTTCATAAGTGAAGGAGAAATAAAATACTTTACAGACAAGCAAGTGCTGAGAGATTTTGTCACCACCAGGCCTGTCCTAAAACAGCTCCTGAAGGAAGCGCTAAACATGGAAAGGCACAACCGGTACCAGCCACTGCAAAATCATACCATAATGTAAAGACCATCGAGACTAGGAAGAGACTGCATCAACTAACGAGCAAAATAACCAGCTAACATCATAATGACAGGATCAAATTCACACATAACAATATTAACTTTAAATGTAAACGGACTAAATGCTCCAATTAAAAGATACAGACTGGCAAATTGGATAAAGACTCAAGACCCATCAGTGTGCTGTATTCAGGAAACCCATCTCACGTACAGAGACACACATAGGCTCAAAATAAAAAGATGGAGGAAGATCTACCAAGCAAATGGAAAACAAAAAAAGGCAGGGGTTGCAATCCTAGTCTCTGATAAAACAGACTTTAAACCAACAAAGATCAAAAGAGACAAAGAAGGCCATTACATAATGGTAAAGGGATTAATTCAACAAGAAGAGCTAACTATCCTAAATATATATGCACCCAATACAGGAGCACCCAGATTCATAAAGCAAGTCCTGAGTGACCTACAAAGAGACTTAGACTCCCACACATTAATAATGGGAGAGTTTAACACCCCACTGTCAACATTAGACAGATCAACGAGACAGAAAGTCAACAAGGATACCCAGGAATTGAACTCAGCTCAGCACCAAGCGGACCTAATAGACATGTACAGAACTCTCCACCCCAAATCAACAGAATATATATTTTTTTCAGCACCACACCACACCTATTCCAAAATTGACCACATACTTGGAAGTAAAGCTCTCCTCAATAAATGTAAAAGAACAGAAATTATAACAAACTATCTCTCAGATCACAGTGCAATCAAGCTAGAACTCAGGATTAAGAATCTCACTCAAAACCGCTCAACTACATGGAAACTGAACAACCTGCTCCTGAATGACTACTGGGTACATAACGAAATGAAGGCAGAAATAAAGATGTTCTTTGAAACCAACGAGAACCAAGACACAACATACCAGAATCTCTGGGATGCATTCAAAGCAGTGTGTAGAGGGAAACTGAGAGCACTAAATGCCCACAAGAGAAAGCAGGAAAGATCCAAAATTGACACCCTAACATCACAATTAAAAGATCTAGAAAAGCAAGAGCAAACACATTCAAAAGCTAGCAGAAGGCAAGAAATAACTAAAATCAGAGCAGAACTGAAGGAAATAGAGACACAAAAAACCCTTCAAAAAATAAATGAATCCAGGAGCTGGTTTTTTGAAAGGATCAACAAAATTGATAGACTGCTAGCAAGATTAATAAAGAAAAAAAGAGAGAAGAATCAAATAGATGCAATAAAAAATGATAAAGGGGATATCACCACCGATCCCACAGAAATACAAACTACCATCAGAGAACATTACAAACACCTCTACACAAATAAACTAGAAAATCTAGAAGAAATGGATAAATTCCTCAACACATACACCCTCCCAAGACTAAACCAGGAAGAAGTTGAATCTCTGAATAGACCAATAACAGGAGCTGAAATTGTGACAATAATCAATAGCTTACCAACCAAAAAAAGTCCAGGACCAGATGGGTTCACAGCCGAATTCTACCAGAGGTACAAGGAGGAGCTGGTACCATTCCTTCTGAAACTATTCCAATCAACAGAAAAAGAGGGAATCCTCCCTAACTCATTTTATGAGGCCAGCATCATCCTGATACCAAAGCCTGGCAGAGACACAACAAAAAAAGAGAATTTTAGAGCAATATCCTTGATGAACATTGATGCAAAAATCCTCAATAAAATACTGGCAAACCGAATCCAGCAGCACATCAAAAAGCTTATCCACCATGATCAAGTGGGCTTCATCCCTGGGATGCAAGGCTGGTTCAATATACGCAAATCAATAAATGTAATCCAGCATATAAACAGAACCAAAGACAAAAACCACATGATTATCTCAATAGATGCAGAAAAGGCCTTTGACAAAATTCAACAACACTTCTTGCTAAAAACTCTCAATAAATTAGGTATTGATGGGACGTATCTCAAAATAATAAGAGCTATCTATGACAAACCCACAGCCAATATCATACTGAATGGACAAAAACTGGAAGCATTCCCTTTGAAAACTGGCACAAGACAGGGATGCCCTCTCTCACCACTCCTATTCAACATAGTGTTGGAAGTTCTGGCCTGGGCAATTAGGCAGGAGAAGGAAATAAAGGGTATTCAATTAGGAAAAGAGGAAGTCAAATTGTCCCTGTTTGCAGATGACATGATTGTGTATCTAGAAAACCCCATCGTCTCAGCCCAAAATCTCCTTAAGCTGATAAGCAACTTCAGCAAAGTCTCAGGATACAAAATCAATGTACAAAAATCACAAGCATTCTTATACATCAATCACAGACAAACAGAGAGCCAAATCATGAATGAACTCCCATTCACAATTGCTTCAAAGAGAATAAAATACCTAGGAATCCAACTTACAAGGGATGTGAAGGACCTCTTCAAGGAGAACTACAAACCACTGCTCAAGGAAATAAAAGAGGATACAAACAAATGGAAGAACATTCCATGCTCATGGGTAGGAAGAATCAATATCGTGAAAATTGCCATCCTTCCAAAGGTAATTTACAGATTCAATGCCATCCCCATGAAGCTACCAATGACTTTCTTCACAGAATTGGAAAAAACTACTTTAAAGTTCATATGGAACCAAAAAAGAGCCCGCATTGCCAAGTCAATCCTAAGCCAAAAGAACAAAGCTGGAGGCATCACACTACCTGACTTCAAACTACACTACAAGGCTACAGTAACCAAAACAGCATGGTACTCGTACCAAAACAGAGATATAGATCAATGGAACAGAACAGAGCTGTCAGAAATAATGCCACATATCTACAACTATCTGATCTTTGACAAACCTGACAAAAACAAGAAATGGGGAAAGGATTCCCTATTTAATAAATGGTGCTGGGAAAACTGGCTAGCCATATGTAGAAAGCTGAAACTGGATCCCTTCCTTACACCTTACACAAAAATCAATTCAAGATGGATTAAAGACTTAAATGTTAGATCTAAAACCATAAAAACCCTAGAAGAAAATCTAAGCATTACCATTCAGGACATAGGAATGGGCAAGGACTTCATGTCTAAAACACCAAAAGCAATGGCAACAAAAGCCAAAATTGACAAATGGGATCTAATCAAACTAAAGAGCTTCTGCACAGCAAAGGAAACTACCATCAGAGTGAACAGGCAACCTACAAAATGGGAGAAAATTTTCGCAACCTACTCATCTGACAAAGGACTAATATCCAGAATCTACAATGAACTCCAACAAATTTACAAGAAAAAAACAAACAACCCCATCAAAAAGTGGGTGAAGGACATGAACAGACACTTCTCAAAAGAAGACATTTATGCAGCCAAAAAACACATGAAAAAATGCTCACCATCACTGGCCATCAGAGAAACGCAAATCAAAACCACAATGAGATACCATCTCACACCAATTAGAATGGCAATCATTAAAAAGTCAGGAAACAACAGGTGCTGGAGAGGATGTGGAGAAATAGGACTACTTTTACACTGTTGGTGGGACTGTAAACTAGTTCAACCCTTGTGGAAGTCAGTGTGGCGATTCCTCAGGGATCTAGAACTAGAAATTCCATTTGACCCAGCCATCCCATTACTGGGTATATACCCAAAGGACTATAAATCATGCTGCTGTAAAGACACATGCACACGTATGTTTATTGCGGCATTATTCACAATAGCAAAGACTTGGAACCAACCCAAATGTCCAACAATGATAGACTGGATGAAGAAAATGTGGCACATATACACCATGGAATACTATGCAGCCATAAAAAATGATGAGTTCATGACCTTTGTAGGGACATGGATGAAATTGGAAATCATCATTCTCAGTAAACTGTCGCCAAAACAAAAAACCAAACACCGCATATTCTCACTCATAGATGGGAATTGAACAATGAGAACACATGGACCCAGGAAGGGGAACACCACACTTCGGGGACTGTTGTGGGGTGGGGGGAGGGGGGAGGGATAGCATTGGGAGATATACCTAATGCTAAATGACGAGTTAGTGGGTGCAGCGCACCAGCATGGCACATGTATACATATGTAACTTACCTGCACATTGCGCACATGTACCATAAAACCTAAAGTATAATAATAATAATGATAAAATAAAAAATGAAAAATAATAAAAAAATACAATACCCACACATAAAATTAAATACCTAGGAACTAACCAAAGAAGTAAAAGAACTCTATAATGAAAAGTATAAAACACTGATGCAGAAAATTGAAGAGGACATAAAAGAAATGAAAAGAAAATTCCATGTTCATGGATTGGAAGAATCAATATTATTAAAAGGTCCATACCACACAAAGTAATCTACAGATTCAATGCAATCCCTATCAATAAATCAATGATGCTCTTCACAGAAATAGAAAGTAAAATCTAAAATTCTTATGGAACCACAAAAGATCCAGAATAGCCATCACTATCATAAGCAAAAAGAACAAAACTAGAGGAATAACATTACCTGACTTGAAATTATACTACAGAGCTATAAAACCAAAGCAGCATGATACTGACATAAAAACAGACATATAGATTATTTAAACAGAATGAAGAACTCAGAAGCAAATTCACATACCTACAGCGAACTCATTTTTGACAAAGGTGGCAAGAAAATACATTGTGGGAAAAGACACCCTCTTTAAAAATTTATGCTGGGAATACTAAATATCCATGTGCAGAAGAAAGAAACTAAACCCCTATATCACCATATACATAAATCAAATCAAAATGGATTAAAGACTTAAATCTCACACCTCAAACTATGAAACTTCTACAAGAAAACATTGGAGAAACTCTGGGATATTGGTCTGGGCAAAAATTTCTTGAGCATTGCCCCACAAGCACAGACAACCAAAGCAAAAATGGACAAATGGGATCATATCAAGTTAAAAATCTTCTGTCCAGTGCAGGATACAATAAATAAAGTGAAGAGACAACCCACAGAATGGGAGAAAGTATTTTCAAACTACCCATCTGACAAGGGATTAATAACCAGAATATATGAGTCTTGAACAACACTATAGGAAAAATATAATAATCTGGTCAAAAATAGGTAAAAGATCTGAACAGTCATTTCTCTAATGAAGATATAAAAATGGTAAATAGGCATATGAAAAGGTGTTCAACATCATTAATAACCTGAGAAATGCAAATCAAAGCTACAGTGAGATATAATCTCACTCCAGTTAAAATGACTTTCATCCATAATACAGGCAATAACAAATGCTGGCAAGAATGTGGAGTAAAGGGAACCCTCCTTCACTGTTGGTGGTAATGTAAATTAGTACAACCACCATAGAGAACAGTTTGGAGGTTCCTCAAAAAGTAAAAATTGAGCAACCATATGATCCAGAAATCCCACTGCTGGGTATATGTCCAAAAGAAAGAAAATTAGTATGTTGTAGAGATATCTGCAGTCCTATGTTTGTTGCAGCACTGTAAGACTTGGAAGCAATGTAAGTTTTCAACAGATAAATGGATACAGAAAAACTGGTAGCCATAAAAAAATGAGATGCATTCATTTGCAACAACATGGATGGAACTGGAGATCATAATGTTACGTGAAATAAGCCAGGCACAGAAAGACAAACATCACATATTCTCACATATTTGTGGGATCTAAAAATGAAAACAATTGAACCCGTGGACATAGAGAGATGTGTATCAGAGGCTGATAAAAGTAGCTGGGGGCTGGGGGGAGGTAGAGATAGTTAATGGGTACAAATAATAGAAATAATGAATAAGACCTACTCTTTGATAGCACAATAGGGGGACTATAGTCAGTAATAATTGTACACTTTAAAATAACTTAAAGAACATTCTTGGATTCTTTGTAACTCAAAAGATAAATCCTTGAGGGGATGGATACCCAATTCATTATGATGTGCTTATTTCACATTTCAAGCATTTATTAAAACAACCCACCTATCCCATAAGTATATACCTACTATGTACTGACAAAATTAAAAATATAAAACAATACAGTATTGTTAAATTAGTTACTATGCTGTACAACAGATTATAAGACTTAATTTATCTTGCATAACTGAAATATCCTACCGTTGAACAAGAACTCCTCTTCCACCAGTCTTTGGAAACCACTAGTGTACTTTTCATTTCTGAATTTGGCTATTTTAGATACTTCCTATAAGTGGAATCATGTAATATTTGCCCGTAACTGACTTATTTCATCTAGCGTAATGTCTTCCAGGTTAACCACAATGTCAGATATAGCAAGATTTTCTTCTTTTTAAAATTTGAATGATATTCCATCATATATATATAATGCATTTTCTTTATCCACTCATCCATCAGTGGACTGTTAGATTGATTCCATATCTTGGCTACCATAAATACTGTGAATAATGTTTTAATGACCTTGGAGGTGCAGATATCTCTTCAACATGTTGATGTCAAACCCTTTGGATATATACCCAGAAGTGGGATTGCTGGATTATATGGTGGTTCCATTTTTAATTTTTTGAAGAACCTCCATATGTTTTTCATAGTGGCTGCACCATTTCACCATCCCACCAACAGTGCACAAGGGTTCCAATTTCTCCATGTCCTCTTCAACGATTTTTATTTCCTAGTTTTGTTTTCCTTTTTCCTAATAGTTGCCACCTTAATGGGTGTGAAGTAATACCTGATTGTGGTTTTATTTGCATTTCCCTGATGATTAGTGATGTTGAGCACCTTTTCATATATCTTATTATTATTATTATTATACTTTAAGTTTTAGGGTACATGTGCACAATGTGCAGGTTTGTTACATATGTACACGTGTGCCATGTTGGTGTGCTGCACCCATTATCTCATCATTTACATTAGGTATATCTCCTAATGCTATCCCTCCCCCCTACCCCCACCCCACAACAGGCCCCAGTGTGTGATGTTCCCCACCCTGTGTCCAAGTGTTCTCATTGTTCAGTTCCCACCTAAGAGTAAGAACATGTGGTGTTTGATTTTCTGTCCTTGGCGTTATTTTGCTCAGAATGATGGTTTCCAGCTTCATCCATGTCCCTCCAAAGACATGAACTTATCCTTTTTTATGGCTGCATAGTATTCCATGGGGTATATGTGCCACATTTTCTCAATCCGGTCTATCATTGATGCACATTTGGGTTGGTTCCAAGTCTTTACTATTATGAATAGTGCCACAATTAACATACATCTGCATGTGTCTTTATAGCAGCATGATTTATAATCCTTTGGGTATATACACAATAATGTGATGGCTGCATCAAATGGTATTTCTAGTTCTAGATCCTTGAGGAATCGCCACATTGTCTTCCACAATGGTTGAAGTAGTTTACAGTCCCACCAACAGTGCAAAAGTGTTCCTATTTCTCCACATCCTCTGCAGCATCTGTTGTTTCCCAATGTTTTAATGATTGCCATTCTAACTGGTGTGAGATGGTATCTCATTGTGGTTTTGATTTGCATTTCTCTGATGGCCAGTGATAATGAACATTTTTTCATGTGTCTGTTGGCTGCACAAATGTCTTCTTTTGAGAAGTGTCTGTTCATATCCTTTTCCCACTTTTTGATGGGGTTGTTTGATTTATTCTTGTAAATTTGTTTAAGTTCTTTGTAGATTCTGGATATTAGCCCTTTGTCAGATGGGTAGATTGTAAAAATATTCTCCCATTCTGTAGGCTGCCTGTTCACTCTGATGGCAGTTTCTTTTGCTGTGCAGAAGCTCTTTAGTTTAATTAGATCCGATTTGTCAATTTTGGCTTCTGTTGCCATTGCTTTTGGTGTCTTAGTCATGAAGTCCTTGCCCATGCCTATGTCCTGAAGATGTATCTCAAAATAATAAGAGCTATTTATGACAAATCCACAGCCAATATCATACTGAATGGGCAAAAACTGGAAGCATTCCCTTTGAAAACTGCCACAAGACAGGGATGTCCTCTCTCACCACTCCTATTCAACATAGTGTTGGAAGTTCTGGCCAAGGCAGTCAGGCAGGAGAAAGAAATAAAGGGTATTCAATTAGAAAAGAGGAAGTCAAATTGTCCCTGTTTGCAGATGACATGATTGTATATTTTGAAAACCCCATCGTCTCAGCCCAAAATCTCCTTAAGCTGATAAGCAACTTCAGCAAAGTCTCAGGATACAAAATCAATGTGCAAAAATCACAAGCATTCTTAGACACCAATAACAGACAAACAGAGAGCCAAATCATGAGTGAACTCCCATTCACAATTGCTTCAAAGAGAATAAAATACCTAGGAATCCAACTTACAAGGGATGTGAAGGACCTCTTCAAGGAGAACTACAAACCACTGCTCAATGAAATAAAAGAGGATACCAACAAATGGAAGAACATTCCATGCTCATGGATAGGAAAAATCAATATTGTGAAAATGGCCATACTGCCCAAAGTAATTTATAGATTCAATGCCATCCCCATCAAGCTACCAATGACTTTCTTCATAGAATTGGAAAAAACTACTTTAAAGTTCATATGGAACCAAAAAAGAGCCCACATTGCCAAGAGAATCCTAAGCCAAAAGAACAAAGCTGGAGGCATCATGCTACCTGACTTCAAACTATACTACAAGGCTACAGTAATCAAAACAGCATGGTACCGGTACCACAACAGAGATATAGACAAATGGAACAGAACAGAGTCCTCAGAAATAATACCACACGTCTACAACCAACTAATCTTTGACAAACCTGACAAAAACAAGAAATAGGGAAAGGATTCTCTATTTAATAAATTGTGCTGGGAAAACTGGCTAGCCATATATAGAAAGCTGAAACTGGATCCCTTCCTTACACCTTATGCAAAAATTAATTCAAGATGGATTAAAGACTTAAATGTTAGACCTAAAACCATGAAAACCCTAGAAGAAAACCTATGCAATACCATTCAGAAACTTTTCTTATATCTGTTGGTGATATGTATTTCTTCTTTGGAGAAATGTCTGTTCAAGTCCTTTGCCCGCTTTTTAATCATGTTTATTTTTTCTTTTGCTATTGAGTTATAGCAACTCCATATATAGGTTACATATTAACCACTCATCAGTTATATATTTTGCAAATATTTTCTCCCATTCCATTAGTTACCTTCTCACTCTGTTTATTGCTTCTTTTACTGTGTAGAAGTTTTAGTTCATGTTGTCCCACTTGTTTTTTTTTTTTTGTTTTTGTTGCTTGTGCTTTTGGTGTCATATCCAAATGAAACACTGCTAAGACCAAGGTCAAGATGATTTTTCCCCGTTTTCTTGTAAAACTTTTAGTTTCAGGTTACAAGTTTAAGTTTTTAATCCATTTTGAGTTGATTTTTGTGTATGTATGTGATAAGGGTTGACTTTTATCCTTTTGCATGTTGATATCCAATTTTCCCAGCACTAGTTGTTCAAGAGACTATCCTTTGCCCATTGTGCAGTTACCCTGGCACTCTTATCAAGTTTTAGTTGATTGTACATGTGTTGGTTTATTTCTGGGCTCTTTAACTTGTTTCATTTGTCTATATGTCTGTTTTTATGTCTGTATCATATGGTTTTAGTTACTGTAGGTTTGTAATATGTTTGACAATTAGGAATTATGTTACCTCCAGCTTTATTCTTCTTTCTCAAGATTGCTTTTGCTATTTGAGATCGTTTTTGAATTTATACAATTTGTAATATTGTTTGTTCTATTTCTGTTTAAAAATGCTTTTAGAATATTGATGGAGACAACATTGAACGTGTACACTGCTTTTGGTAATATGGCTATTTTAATAATATCATTTCAATTTATGAGCAAGATACGTCTTTGCATTTATTTATGTATTCTGTAATTTATTTCATCTTCGTTTTGTAATTTTTATTGTACAAGTCTTTCACCTCCTTGGTTGTTTAGTCCTGTGTATTTTGCTTCTTTGGATGCTATAGTAAATTGGACTATTTACTGAATTTCTATTTGGGGAGTTTATTTTTAGTGTGTAGAAACACTACTGATTTTTCCATGTTGATTTTGTATCCTCCAACTTAACCAAGTTCATTTATTAGTTTGAATAGCTTGTTGTTTGGGGATCTTTAGAGTTGTGTACATATAAGATCATGTCCTCTGCAAACAGAGATAATTTCATTTCTGACTTTTTACTTTAGATAGCTTTTATTTCTTTTCCCTGCCTTATGGCTCTGTCAGAGATTTTCAGTAGTATATTTAATAGAAGTGGCAAGAGTGGGCATCTTTGCTTTGTTCCTGATCTTAGAGGAAAAACTTTCAGCTTTTCATTGTGAGTATGATGTTAGATGTGGGCTTCTCATATATGGACTTTATTGTGTTGAGATACTTATTTTTCTATACCTAATTTATTGAAAGTTTTTAACATGAAAGGATGTTAAATTTTGTTAAATGCTTTTTCAGCAACTTTTGAGATGATTATATAATTTTTATTCTTCTGTTAATGTAATGTATTACATATGTTGACTTGCATATTTTAAACCATCCTTGTATCTCTGGGATAAATCCCACTACATCTTGGTGTACGATCCTTTTAATGTGCTGAAGAATTCAATTTGCAAATATTTTGCTGATTTTCAAAGGGAATGCTTCCAGCTTTTGCCCATTCAATATGATATTGGCTGTGAGTTTATCATAAATAGCTCTTATTATTTTGAGATACATTCCATCAATAACTAGTTTATTGAGAGTTTTTAGCATGAAGGGATGTAGAATTTTATCAAAGGCATGTTCTGCATCTATTGAAATAATCATGTGGTTTTTGTCATTGGTTCTGTTTATGCAATGGATTATGTTTATTGATTTGCATATGTTGAACCAGCCTTGTATCCCAGGGATGAAGCCACTTGATCATGGTAGATAAGCTTTTTCATGTGCTGCTGGATTCGATTTGCCAGTATTTTACTGAGGATATTTGCATTGATATTCATCAGGGATGTTGGCCTGAAATTTTCTTTTCTTGATGTGTCTCTGCCAGGTTTTGGTATCAGGATGATGCTGACCTCATAAAAAGAGTTAGGGAGGATTCCCTCTTTTTCTATTGCTTGGCATGTTTTCAGAAGGAATGTACCAACTCCTATTTGTACCTCTGGTAGAACTCCACTGTGAATCCATCTGGTCCTGGGCTTTTTTTGTTGGTAGACTATTAATTGCTGCCTCAATTTCAGAGCTTGTTATTGGTCTATTCAGGGATTCCACTTCTTCCTAGTATATTCTTGGGAGGGTGTATGTGTTCAGGAATTTATGCATTTCTTCCATATTTTCTAGTTTATTTGCATAGAGGTGTTTACAGCATTTTCTGATGATGGTTTGTATTTCTGTGAGATCCGTGGTGATATCCTCTTTATCATTTTTTATTGTGTCTATTTTATTCTTCTCTCTTTTTTATTAGTCTGGCTAGTGATCTATTTTGTTAATCTTTTCAAAAAACAAGCTCCTCACTTCGTTGATTTTTTGAAGGGTTTTTCGTGTCTCTATCTTCTTCAGTTTTGCTTTGGTCTTACTTATTTCTTGTCTTCTGCTAGCTTTTGAATTTGTTTGCTCTTGCTTCTCTAGTTCTTTTAATTGTGATATTAGGGTGTCAATTTGAGATCTTTTCCACTTTCTCCTGTGGGCATTTAGTGCTATAAATTTCCCTCTAAACACTGCTTTAGCTGTGTCTCAGAAATTCTGGTACATTGTGTCTTTGCTCTCACTGGTTTCAAAGAACTTATTTATTTCTGCCTTAATTTCATTATTTACCCAGTAGTCATTCAGGAGCAGTTTTTTTCAGTTTCTATGTAGTTGTGTGCTTTTGAGTGAGTTTCTTAATCTTGAGTTTTAATTTGATTGCACTGTGGTCTGAGAGACTATTATGATTTCTGTTCTTTTGCATTTGCTAAGGAGTGTTTTATCTTTAATTATGTGGTCTATTTTAGAATAAGTGTGATGTGGTGCTGAGAAGAATGTATATTCTGTTGATTAGGGTGGAGAGTTCTGTAGATGTCTATTAGTTCTGCTTGGTCCAGAGCTGAGTTCAAGTCCTGAATATCCTTGTTAATTTTCTGTCTTGTTGATCTGTCTAATACTGACGGTGCAGTGTTAAAGTCTCCCACTATTATTGTGTGGGAGTCTAAGTCTCTTTGTAGGTCTCTAAGAACTTGCTTTATGAATCTGGGTCCTCCTGTATTGGGTACATATATATTTAGGATAGTTAGGTCTTCTTGCTGCTTTGATCCCTTTACCATTATGTAATGTCCCCCTTTGTCTTTTTTGCTCTTTGTTTGTTTAAAGTCTGTTTTATCAGAGACAAGGATTGAAACCCCTGCCTTTGTTGCTTTCCATTTGCTCAGTAAATATTCCTCCATCCTTTTATTTTGAGCCTATGTGGTTCTTTGCACGTGAGATGGGTCTCCTGAACACAGCACACCAACAGGTCTTGAATCTTTGTCCAATTTGCCAGTCTGTATCTTTTAATTGGGACACTTAACCCATTTACATTTAAGGTTAATATTGTTATGTGTGAATTTGATCCTGTCATTATGATGCTAGCTGGTTATTTTGCCCATGAGTTGATGCAGTTTCTTCATAGCATCCATGGTCTTTACAATTTGGTATGTTTTTGTAGTGGCTGGTTCCAGTTTTCCTTTCCATATTTAGTGCTTCCTTCAGGAATTCTTGTAAGGGAGGCCTGATTGTGACAAAATCTCTCAACATTTACTTGTCTGTAAAGGATTTTATTTCTCCTTCACTTAGTTTGGCTGGATATGAAATACTGGGTTGAAAATTCTTTTGTTTAAGAATGTTGAATATTGGCCCCCGCTCTCTTCTGACTTGTAGGGTTTCTGCAGAGAGATCTGTCATTAGTCTGATGGGCTTTGCTTTGTGGGTAACCCAACCTTTCTCTCTGGATGCACAAGACAAGGATGCCCTCTCTCACCACTCCTATTCAACGTAGTATTGGAAGTTCTGGCCAGGACAATCAGGCAAGAGAAAGAAATAAAGGAAATTCAAATAGGAAAAGAGGAAGTCAAATTGTCTCTGTTTGCAGATGACATGATTTTATATTTAGAAAACCCCATCATCTCTGCCCAAAATCTCCTTAAGCTGATAAGCAACTTCAGCAAAGTCTCAGGATACAAAATCTATTTAAAAATTACAAGCACTCCTATACACCAAGAACAGACAAACAGAGAGCCAAATCTTGAGTGAACTCCCATTCACAACTGCTACAAAGTCAATAAAATACCTAGGAATACAACTTACAAGAAATAGGAAGGACCTCCTCAAGGAAAACTATAAACCACTGCTTAAGGAAATAAGAGAGGACACAAACAAATGAAAAAACATTCCATGCTCATGGATAGAAATAATCAGTATCACAAAAATGGCCATACTGTTCAAAGTAATTTATAGATTCAATGCTATCCCCATGAAGCTACCATTGATTTTCTTCACAGAACTAGAAAAAAAGCACTTCTTTATATTTCATATGGAATCAAAAAAAGAGCCTCTATAGCCAAGACAATCCAAAGCAAAAATAACAAAGTGGAGACATCACACTACCTGACTTCAAACTATACTACAAGGCTACAGTAGCCAAAACAGCATGGTACTGGTACCAAAACACATATATAGACCAATGGAACAGAACGGAGGTCTCAGAAATAATGCCACACATCTACAACCATCTGATCTTTGACAAACCTAACAAAAACAAGCAATGGGGAAAGGGTTCTCTATTTAATAAATGGTGTTGGGAAAACTGGCTAGCCATAAGCAGAAAAATGAAACTTGACCCCTTCCTTACACCTTATACAAAAATTAACTCAAGATGGATTAAAGACTTAAATGTAAGACCTAAAACCATATAAACCTTAGAAGAAAACCTAGGCAATACCATTGAGGACGTGAAAGACTTGATGACTAAAACACCAAAAGCAATGGCAACAAAAGCCAAAATTGACAAATGGGATCTAATTAAACTAAAGAGCTTCTGCACAGCAAAAGAAACTATCATCAGAGTTAATAGGCAACCTACGGAATGGGAGAAAATTTTTGCAATCTATCCATCTGACAAAGGGCTAATATCCAGAATCTACAAGGCACTTAAAAAAATTTACAAAAAAAATTAAAAAAAAAAGAACAACAACCCAATCAAAAGTGGGCAAAGGATATGGACAAACACTTCCTGAAATAAGACATATACACGGCCAACAAACATTTGAAAAAAAGCTCATCATCTCTGGTCATCATAGAAATGCAAATCAAAACCACAATGAGATACCATGTCATACCAGTTAAAAGGGTGATTATTGAAAAGTCAAGAAACAACAGATGCTGTAGAGGATGTGGACAAATAGGAATGCTTTTACACGTTGGTGGGAGTGTAAATTAGTTCAACCATTGTGGAAGATAGAGTGGCAATTCCTCAAGGATCTAGAGCCAGAAATACCATTTGACCCAGCAATCCCATTACAGGGTATATATACCCAAAGGATTATAAATCATTCTACTATAAAGACACAGGCACACATATGTTTATTGCAGCACTATTCAAAATAGCAAAGACTTGGAACCAACCCAAATGCCCATCAATGATAGACTGGATAAAGAAAATGTGGCACATATACACCATGGAATACTATGCAGCCATAAAAAGGATGAGTTTACGTCCTTTGCAGGGACATGGATGAAGCTGGAAACCATCATTCTCAGCAAACTAACACAGGAACAGAAAACCAAACACCACATGTTCTCATTCATAAGTGGGAGTCGAAAAATGAGAACACATGGATGCAGGGAGGGGAACATCACACACTGAACCATGTCAGAGGGTGAGGGGCTAGGGGAAGGATAGCATTAGGAGAAATACCTAATGTAAATGAGGGGTTGATGGGTGCAGCCAACCACCATGGCACATATATACCTATGTAACAAACCTGCACATTCTGCACATGTATCCTATGACTTAAATTATAATTTAAAAAATATTTTGTTGAGAATGTTCCCATCTATGTTCATCAGGGATATTGGCCTGCACAGTGTGGTTATGTCCTGATAAACCAATCATAAATTGAAGATATCACAAGTGAAAAATACATTTAATACACTTGACCTACTGAACATTATAGCTTCATCTAGCTTAGTTTAAATGTGCTCAGAATAATTATATTAGCCTACAGTTGAGCAAAATTTCTGGCAACACACTATACTGTAGAGGATAAGCTATTTTACCTTCATGATCGTGTGGCTGACTGAGAGCTGTGGCTCACTGTTGCAGCACAAGAAAGTATTGTGCTGCATATCACTAGCCCAAGAAAAGATAAAACTTCAAATTTTGAAGTATGACTTCTACTGAATGCACATCATTTTGCAATATTGTAAAGTCCAAAAATTGTAAGTTGAACTATTGTAAATCAATGACTATCTACATTTTTCTTGTGGTGTCTTTGTCTGGCTTTGATATCAAGGTAATGCTGACCTCATAAAATGAGTTTGAAGTGCTTCCTCCTCTTATGTTATTTGAAAGTATAAGTATTAATGTTCACTCTTTGTTTAAATGTTTAGTAGAATTCACCAGTGAAGCCATCTGGTCCTGCATTTTTTTTTTTTTTGCTGGAATTAGTTGACTATCGATTCACTTTCATTAATTTTTATTGGTCTGTTCCAGGAGGAGGAGGAAAAGGAGCAGGAGGAGGAAAGAATGGGAAGAAGAAGAAGGAGCAGGAGAGGAGGAAGAAAGAAGAAGAAGAAGAAGAAGAAGAAGAAGAAGAAGAAGAAGAAGAAGAAGAAGAAGAAGAAGAAGAAGAAGAAGAAGAAGAAGAAGAAGAAGAGGAAGAGGAAGAGGAAGAGGAAGAGGAAGAGGGAGAAGGAAAAGAAGAAGATGAGGGGGAGGAAGAAGAAAAATAAGAGATATAAAGTTTATTCTTTCTATAATCTTGATATCGTCTACTGCAAAGCCTTCCCAATGGAAGTCAGGATGAATTATTAAACACTTAATGTTGGCCATACACAGTGGCTCACGCCTGTAATCCCAGCAATTTGGAAGGCCAAGGCAAGAGGGTCACTTGAGCCTAGGAGTTGGGGACCAGCCTGAGCATCAAAATGAGACCATACCTCTATTTAAAAAAACAAACAAACAAACAAACAAACAAAAAAACCTTAGCCAGGTGTAATAAAATAAAATAAAATAAAATAACTTACTAGAATTAGTAAATGTTAATATGAATCCCAAGGAGTGGGTACCATCCTATCTTAGTGCCCATGCCTCAAGCCATCAGCCCTCTAATAGGAGATCCTGGCTTTAATGTAATAACTTTGATTTGAATCAGTCAGAGGCTCAGAATCTGGGTTCAGTCTCTTTTTTTAATGCTATAATATTTGTTAAATGCCTTTGATTCTTTAAAGTAGGCACTATGAGATCAGTGGGTGAATGAACAAAGCTTTTCTGGCTCTGTGCTCTTTACTGAGACAATATGTATCCTTATTAGAAACTTTAAGCAAAATTGACATTTATCAAGGAGTATTTTTAAATCTATCTCCTTACAATGATATCTACCATCTGAAGGATTTAATTATAATCTCCTTTCAAAGTCCTTCCAAATTCAATTAGATATGTGATGATCTCTAAGTAATTTTAATTCTCAATTACCCTTTCTATCATACTCTAAAGATGACCGAGGCTTTGGAAAGATCCTACAGAGTACTCTTGAAGTGGAAAAATCCTGTCTTCTTATTCTTCTCAACTATATGTAATAATGGAGCATTGTTAAATCTAATGGTTATAACCACTAATTTCACCCAAAACTGTCCAGAGCTTTTTGAAGTTGAGGAATAATATATTTGTTCACCTTAGAAATTTCTTCAGATCCATATACAAACTACAAATACATACATACTACAAATATGTGATATTATGTTACATATATGAGATATGGAATGATTAAGTCAGAGTATTTGAGGTATTCATCACCTGGACTGTTTATCATGTCTATATTTTGGGAACTTTTCAAGTTCTTTCTCCTAGCTTCTATGAAATGTGCAATACATTGTTGCTAACCTATAGTCACCCTACTCTACTATTGAACATTATAACTTACACCTTCCATCTAACTGTATGTTTGTGTCCATTGACCAACCTCTCTTCATCCCCCCTCCCCCGCCACCTAAACACACTTCTCAGCCTCTGTTATCTATCATTCTACTCTCTACCTCCATTAGATCACCTTTTTAAGCTCCTCCGTATAAGTGAGAACATGCAATGTTTGTCTTTCTATGGCCAGCATATTTCACTTAACATAACAACCTCTAGTTGCTGCGAATGCCATGATTTCATTCCTTTTCTGGCAGAATAGTATTTCATTGCATATATATGTATATGTATATATAGTTTTTGTATATTATATATAAATCTATTGCATATATATATATAATTTTCTTTATCCATTCGTCTGGTGATGGACTCTTAGGTTGATTTCACATATTTGCTACTGTAAATGTGCTGCAATAAACATGTGAGTACAGATAAAACTTTGATATACTCATTTTTTATCCTTTGGATTTATACCCAGTAGTGGGATTGTTGGATGGTATGGTAGTTCTATTTTTAGTTTTTTAAAAAATATTAATATTGTCTTCCATAGTGGCTGTACTAACTTAAATTTGTACCAAAGGGAGTAAGAGTTCCCTTTTCTCCACATCCTCACCACCTTGTCATTTTTGTCTTTATAATAATAGACATTTCTAAGATAATATCTCATCATAGTTTTGACTTGCATTTCTCAGATGATTAGTAATGTTGAGCATTTTTTCATACACCTGTTGGCCATTTGTATGTCTTTTTTTTTTTTTTTTTTGAGAAATGTCTATTCATGACCTTTGCCCACTTTTTAATCAAACTATTTGGACTTTTTTTTTTTTTTTAATGTTGAGTTGTTTGAATTTCGTGTATATTCTGGATATTTGTCTCTTGTTAGATAAATAGCTTGCAAATATTTTCTCCCTTTTTACAGATTGTCTTTTCACTCTGTTAGTGTTTCCTTTGTGATACAGAAGCTTTTTAGTTTAAGATAGTCTCATTTGTCTATTTTGATGTTGTCTGTGCTTTTGAGGTATTACCCATAAAATCTTTGCCTAGACCAATGTCCAAAAATCTTTCCCCTGTGTTTTCTTCTAGTGGTTTTAGTTTTGGGTCTTATATTTATGTTTTTAATCTATCGAGGTGACTTTTGTATATGGTGAGAGACAGGGGTCCAGGTTAATTCTTCCATATATGGATATCCAATTGTCCCAGCACCATCTATTGAAGAGGGTGTTGCTTCCCCAATGTATGTTTTGGCGTACTTGTCAACAATCAGTTCGCTATAAATGCATGGATTTATTTATGGATTATTTATTCTGTTTCATTGGTCTATGTGTTTGTTGCTATATCAATACAATGCTGTTTTGGTTATTTTGAAGTCAGGTAGTATGATGCCTTCAGCTTTGTTCTTTTTGATCAAGATTACTTTGGCTATTCAGGCTCATTTTTACTTACAAATTTTAGAATTTTTTTTCTATTTCTTTGAAAAATGACGTTGATAGGGATTTCATTGAATCTGTAGATTGCTTTGGGCAGTATGGTCATTCTAATAATGTTAATTCTTCTGATCCATTAGCATGGGATGCATTTTTATTAGTTTGTGTCCTCTTTAATTTACTTTATCAATGCTTTGTAGATTTCCTTATAGACATCTTTCACCTTCTTGGTTGAATTTATTCCTAGGTATTTTATTTTGTTGTAGCTATTGTAAATGAGATTGCCTTCTTAATTTCCTTCTCAGCTAGTTTG
The DNA here is from genome assembly GCF_028885655.2 of Pongo abelii. NCBI lineage: Eukaryota > Metazoa > Chordata > Mammalia > Primates > Hominidae > Pongo > Pongo abelii. The sequence goes on from NC_072008.2 coordinate 91,234,961, forward strand.
TTATTGGTGAATGGAACCACTCCTGATTTTTGTACATTGGTTTTGTATTTTGAAACTTTACTCAATTAATTTATCAGTTCTAAGAGGTTTTTTTGTTGGACTTTTTAGGTTTTTCTATATATGAGATTGTGTAAGCTGCAAATAAGACAACATGACTTCTTTTTTTCTGATTTGCATGCCTTTTATTGCTCTCTTTTATTTAATTGCTTTGGCTAGGACTTCCAGTAGTAGGTTGAATATGAGTGGTGAAAATGGGCATTCTTGTCTTGTTCCAATTCAGTATGACATCAGCCATGGGTTTGCCATATATAGCCTTTATGATATTTAAGTATGTTCCTTCTACGCCTAGTTTGTCAAGAGTTTTATCATAAAAGAATGTTGAAATTTGCTAAATGCTTTTTCCATGCCTGTTGAGATTATCATATATGTTTTATCTTCATACTGTTGATGTGATGTATCACATTTATTGATTTGTGTATGTTGAACAATTCTTCCATCCTGTGTAGAAATTCCACCTGATTATGGTGTATTATTTTTTGATGTGGTGTACTTGGTTTGCTAGTATTTTGTTGATAATTATTGTGTTTATGTTTATCAGGTATACTGGCCATAGTTTTCTTTTTTTGCTCTGTCCTTGTGTGTTTTTGTATAAAGATAATGCTGGCTTTATAGAATAATTTAGAAAAAAATCCCTCCTCTACACTTTTTTGGAAAAGTTTAAGGATAATTGGTATCACTTCTCTGAAAATATAGTAGAATTGGTAGTGAAGCCATTTGGTCCTGGACTTTCCTTTGTTGGGAGATGTTTTATCACTGATTTATTCTCATTACTTATTATTGGTCTGTACCAATTCCTACTTCTTTCTGAATCAATCATGGGAGGTTGTATGTGTCCAGGAATTTATCAATTTCCTCCATTCTCTAGCTTGTTAGTGTACAGTTGCTCATAATAGTCTTCGGTGATCTTTTTTATTTCTGTGGTATCATTTTTACTGCCTCCTTTATTTCTGATTTTGAGTCTTCTTTTATTCTTGATGGGTATAACTACTAGTTTTTTACTTTGTTTATCTTTTCAGAAAGCCAACATTTTATCTTGTTGATCCTTCATTTTTATTTTTTTCATCTCTACTACATTTAGTCCTGCTCTGATATTTATCATTTCTTTCCTTCTACTAATTTTGGATTTGGTTTGTTGCTGCTTGTCTAGTTCTTGAGATGCATTGTTGGGTTTTTTATTTGTAATCTTTCTACTTTTTGACGTAGGTGTTTATTGCTATAGACTTCCTTTTACTGCTTTGGCTTTATATTACTGGTTTTGGTGTGCTGTGTTTCCATTTTCATTTGTTTCAAAAAATTATTTGATTTCCTTCTTCATTTACTCAATGATCATTCAGGAGCATGTTGTTTAATTTCCATGTATTTGTACAGTTTCCAAAGGTTTTCTTGTCATTGATTTCTAATTTTACTCCACTGTGGTCTAAGAAGATACTTGATTTGATGTTAATTTTTAAATTGTTGAGATTTATTTTGTGTTCTAAACTATTGTCTATCCTGCATACAGTTGGGCCTTTTTTTAGATCTAATCAGCTAGTCAATGTATTTTAAGTAGAAAGTTTAAACCATTTATCTTCAAGGTTATTAAAGATATATGAGGGCTTATGCCTGCCATTTTATTAATAACATATAGTTGTTGGCCAGGCACAGTGAATTATACCTGCAATCCCAGCACTTTGAGAGGCTGGGGCGGGCAGATCACCTGAGGTCACAAGTTCTAAATCAGCCTGGACAACATGGTGAAACCCCATATCTACTAAAAATACAAAAAAAATTAGCTGGACATGGTGGCGGGCACCTGTAATCCCAGCTACTTGGGAGGCTGAGGCAGGAGAATCACTTGAACCCAGGAGGCAGAGGTAGTGAGTTGAGATCGCACCATTGGACTGCAGCCTGGGCAATGAAACTCTATCTCAAAAAAATAATAAGATAAATAATAATAACAACAATATATGATTGTTTTGTACCTCCTTTGTCCCTTTCTTTCCATCTTATTGTTTATCATTGTGGTTTGGTGATATTCTGTAGTGGTAACATTTGAGTTTTGCTCATACTCATTTGTGTGTTTGCTTTACCAATGGGTTTTATATTTCCGTATGTTTTCATTATGGTAGTTATTCTTTTACTTCTAGATATAGAACTTCCTAACCTTTTTCTATAAAGCCTGTCTAGTAGTGATGAATTCCCTCAGCTTTGGTTTGTCTGGTAAAGGCTTTATTTGTCTATTATATATAAAGGACAACTTTGCTGGGCATAGCATCCTTGACTGGCAGTTTTTCTTTTTCTTTCAGCACTTTGATATATTATCCTATTCTGTCCCGCACTGAAAGTTTCTGCTGAAAAATCCACCATTAGTCTTATGGGAATTATTTTATAAGTGACCACATGCTTTTCTGTTGCTGTTCTTAGAATATTCTCTTTGTCTGACTTTGAACAGTTTTACTATAATGTGCTACAGAGCAGATCTTTTTAAAGTATATCTACTTTGATGTATCCTCCAATATCTGGATGTTTAAATCTCTTGCTAGACTGAGGTAGTTTTCATCTATTATTTCATTAAATAGGTTTTCTCACCCTTTATTTTTCTCTTCACCTTCTGGAGCACTGAAAATTCAAGTATTTGCTCCCTTTATGGTTTCCCATATGTTGCCTAGTTTCTACTCATTCTTTTAAATTTTTTTTGTCTTACTGGGTTATTTCTAAAGATCTGTCTTCAGGTTCTGAGATATTTATTTATTTATTTTTGCTTGATGTAGTCTGTTTTAGGTTTTTGATTGTATTTTGTATTTCATTCAATGAATTATTGAGTTCCAGAATTTCTATCTGGTTCTTTTTCATATCTATGTCTTTGGTAAATTTCTCATTCATATCCTGAATTGCATTTTAATTTTTATGTGTTATTATTCAGAATTACATTGTATCTTGCTGAGCTTCTTTAGTATTAATATTTTGAATTCCTTTTCTGAAATTTCATAAATTTCTTTTTGATTGAGTTCTGTTGCTGGATAATTACCACATTTTTTGGGGGAGAGTGTTATACCTCCTTGCTTTTTCATGTTTCTGTGTCCTTAAGTTGTTGTTTTTCCTGTGTCCTTAAGTTGATATCTGCCCATTTTGATTTTTTGAATTTGCTTGTGTAGGGGAAGATGTTTTTCTAAGATGCATCTATGGTGTTGGTTGGGTAGAGTACTTTAGCTTTGATCCTGGGCACATGCAGTAGTGCAGTCTCTGTATGATTTATGTGGCTCTGAACAGAATTTGTGGTGTATGTAATTTCCTCAGTGGCTTAGGCTGTGGTTGTTAATAGAGACTGTGGTGAAATTTCACTGGAGACTGGGATGGCAGGTGAGCCAGTCATCAGGTTCCAGTGGTTGGCAGCAGTGGACCAAGCATGCTGACCTTTGGTGCCATTGTGGCAAACAGTGGCACCAGTGTTTTCAGGTCCGTGCAGGGTGATTCTTTGGCCTCCAGGTTGCTTGCTTGGGTTCCAGGAATGGCAGTAGTGGAAAGATTTTTGAGCCCCTGGGCAGCAGACATGCATGAGCAATGGCAGGAGCTGTGATGGGACAATGCTCTGGGGCCCCAACAATCTATAGTGGTTTTGCCAGAGGCTGCAATGGACTGAACAGTCCAATCCCCAGTTTTATAGTTGGTGCAGGGAAGTGGGTGCCAGCTGTGGTTGTAGTGGCAGATTGAGTGGGCCCTACCTCAGATCTCTGACAGGAGTGCTTAGTTACAAATATTGTGAACTGAGCTGGGCTACTGGATGACATGCTTGGGTACTAGGATGAGTGCAGCAAGCCTAGGCAGCCTACCCTCTTTCCTCCTAGGGGTACATGAAGGCACTGGCTGTTATAGGTACAAGTGAGATGATCCCCAGGCTTTTGGCAGAATGTTTAGTTAAGGGAAGGAGTGGCTGCACTGCAGTCTTGTTATTGAGGAGGGTAGAGCTGCTTTCAATGGGATCAGCTGTAGGTAGGTGGCTGGGAAGGGGGACTTGCTTTGCTCATGCCTTGGCCCCAGAGTAGCTGGCAATGGCAGTGGCTGTGGGCAGTAAAATTTGTCCTTGAGGCAGGTGGAAATGCAGGGCTGTTCCTTTGCTGTGATAGAGGGCATAGTCACTGCCAGTGGCTCCTGCCTTGTTTCTGGCAGATTATCTGTTTGTGGGGAACGTTAATGGGGATTCAGGGATGTGAAGATGAAGAGGCTACTGAGCTCCAGGGAAGGATGCAGTATGGTGGGGGCTGGTCTGCCAAAAATGGCAACATGCTGCAGTGTGATTATATGCTATTTTTTTTTCCTGTGGGAGAAGGGAGTATCAAATACATCTAGACAGCCGGCTTTAAGTCCTTCACCAAGAATTCTTTATTTTTAACTTCAATTTCTTCCATGTCACCCAAATTTAATGTGTTAGGAATGAACATAAAGCATGAGGCAGGTTAGTGGCTTTAGTGATTTTTTTTTTCTTTTAATGAGACAAGGTCTCACTCTGTTGCCCAGGCTGAACTGCAGTGGTGTGATCATAGCTCACTGTACTCACTGTAACCTCATACTCCTCAGCTTAAGTGATCCTCCTGCCTCAGCTTCTTGGGAAACTGTCACTACACGTACAAATCATCAGGCTGGATCTTTTGTTTTTATGTTTTGCAGAGATGATATCTTGCTATGTTGCCCAGGCTGGTCTTGAATTCCTGGCCTCAAGCAATTCTCCCACCTTGGCACCCCAAATGCTAGGAATATAGGCATGAGCCTCTGTGCCTAGCCCAGTTAGTAGCTTTTGATGAACACTTAGTTGAGTTGTATCCAATTTGGGGGAGCATAAATGGTTTCTGAATTCTTGGGAAAGCTGGAACTTTCTTGAGGGAATTGGAATTAGTCTTTTTCGTGAGAGAGGGATCTTTGTTGAACCTTTTCAGTCAGACAGATGTAATGTAACTACTGCTTTCTTATTTTTCTTGAAGAAGTCCTGGATTATGAAATGAAACCAAATTCAGAAACTTTAGATCATTATCCTGATTAATAATGTAAATTGGTTTTATTTTTAAGGAGACTGTTCCATTGTAGAGGTTTTATTTTCTTTTCTAAATATATATTTAGCCAGAACTGCATATGTAAAGTTTTTTTTCCCCTTAGGAGGTAGGATATCTTTTTTGCCCTGTTTATTTGCTAGTAAGAGATAGAAAGACCAGACCTGACCCTAGAGTGAGAGGAGTGCAGGTCTGGTATTTTATTCATCTAATGTTGGAGACAATGGTGCAAAGAAACTGGATTGTTTGATGTCTAGACAGTGTCTTACACATAATATTATTTAAGATATGACTATTTTATTGCTTTGTTTGGATCAAGAGGGCAGGACAATTGAAGAAAGCAGATATTAACACTCTCAATTATCCTGGAGAAGGAATTTAGATAGAGCTTAGACTGGGGTACATCTCCCTTTTCTGGAGTCAGGAATAGTTATATTTGGATAACTAGTAGAGAGGATTGGTCAAAACAGACTCCTGTTTGTGAAAGGGCACATGGCAGCTGACAAAAGGCTAAAAGAGAGATAGTCATTGTGGGACTCTTATAAATGGGGTATTGATAACTGATATCCAGTTGTATGTTTTCTTTTTCTATATAGTATTTTCCACCTGTTACCTCTAAGCTTATAGTAAAATTTAGCTAAAGCTACAGCCTTGTGTTAGCTGTAAATTAAGGAATGGTCCACTTTTGAGTGAGAATATTTTAGCGAAGAAGTATTTATCGATCAAAGAAAAAACCTAAAGCAGCCATCTGAAGAAATATGTAATAAATGTCTATTAAAACATATTTTTGGAACTTGCAGGCAGAAGCTAATAAACGATGAGAAATTCCTACAAACATTCAGATAATAGATAAAAGAAAAAGTAACCTACTGAAGGTTGGGGAGTTCAAGGATATGCAGCTAACATGATATTTACTGAATAATGTGTGCTTCTGTTAAAAACGTAAGATGGGAAAGTAACTCAAACAATATTTCTTCTTGCTTTAACCCAAATTACATTCAGCCTTTATATACCCAAAATTAATGTAGTTTATCTTTAATACCTCCTGTAATGACCTATATTACCCACTAGGTGTCTTCATTAATGTTCTACATTTTAAAATTATGTGCAGAGATGGGACTTCAAGAATGGTGGTGTGAAGAAGAGTTTATTCTCTATATCCTTGGCAACACTTGTTATCATTCATCTTTTTTGAAATAGTCATTTTAACCAATGCGAGGTGATATCTCATTTTGGTTTCAATTTGCATTTCCATGGTGATTAGAGATGTTGAGCATTTTTTGATATATCTGTTGGACAAAAATTCTCACCACAGAAATATATGTATAAGTTGGTGAGGTAATGGATATGTTAAGTAGCTTGACTGAATCTTTCTACAATGTATACAAAGGTCAGCACATAACATTGTGCTCCATTAATACACACAATTATTATTTGTTATTAAAATTAATTTTAAAAAAGAATGTTAGTGTGAGAAGTTGGGGAGTGGAGAACTATATCATGGAGAGTCATCTCCTAAGCCAGTCAAAATTAGCAAAGAGAATAATTTATGATCTCTGCAGATTGAGAAAATGGCTTAGAATACATTGAAAATCATTTTTCAACAAAATATATGGAAAATTGGCAAGAACAGTGGGAAGCTATGGCATTTGAAGTAGAGGCTTCACTCATCCTTCCATAGCTCTTCTTGGTGGCAGAACTATTTAAGAGAGCATAAAAGCAGAGTGAAAATCCTCATCTTGCTCAGATCTCTAGGATGGAAGAAATATCCTGGAACGTTTCCATAAATAATGGACATCAGAAGATTCCTTTTTCCTCAGCTCTGGTGAAGAAGGTCAATATCCAAAAGACTGTGGCAGGCAGATAGTGCCCATTTTCCCACCTCTAACTCCCACCATGTGGGACATATGCAATCTCATAAAGTCCCTCTCTCCCACACAGCGTGTGCTGTAGGAGAGCTGCTACCTTGAGTTTGTTAGCTGTGTGGCAGCTGCCATCTCCACAAGCCTCTGCAAAATTAGTTTAGCTAACTCACTAAATAAATAAGCAAACAACCAAAGGGAGAAATCAATATGCAGAGCTGCTACAAAGTATTCTCTGAAAGATCCTGTTTCGTTGAAAACTGGACCTTTTAGAAAATTGATTTCTTTTAATGTCTTATATGAAGATATAGGAAACTATGGCTCAAATACACACACAAAAGCAGCCAATGTAAACTGCCTGTGAGAGGCTCCAGGTTCCAAACTTATCAGTAAAAGACTTAAAAGCAGGTATAATAACTTCAAAAAACTAAAGGAAACTATCTTTAAATAATTAAAGTATAATGACAATTATATTTCAAATATAGAATATAAAGAAAAATAAATTATAAAAAGAATGAAATAGAAAATTTGGAATTTAAAAGTAAAATAACCAAAGTGAATACAATCACTAAAGGACCTCAACAGTAGATATGAGCTTCAGAAGAAAGAATCAGAGGATTTATACAATCCAAAGAACAGGAAGAAAGGGAGTGAAAAAATGGACAGAGACACAGAGAAATGTAAGATGCAATTAAGTGCACCTGTATACACATAATTTGAATAAACAAAGGAGAGAAGGAAGCAAAAAAAAATAAAGACAAAAAGGCAGAAAACTTCCTCAATTTGATGAAGAACATTAATCTACGCATCTAAAAGATCTGCAAGTGCAAGTAGGTAAAATTCAAGGAGATCTTCACCCAAACACATCATAATGAAAGCTTTCAAGGGCAAAGAAAAAGTGAAAATTTTGAAAGGAACAAGAGAAAAATAACTCATTACAAGAAGATTAACAGCTGATTTCTAAAAAGAAACAATGGAGACCAGAAGGCAATAAGGCATATTAATAATGCAAAGACATGAAACATACATCAAACAAAAGGCAAAATGGCAAAAATGAATCCAACCATATCAATTACAAATGTGAGTGAATTAAACATTCCACTCAAAAGGCATTGATTGTCCAACAAGATTAAAAAAATCAAGGTTCAACTATATGGGTTCTATAGTTGATACTCTATATTCAAACACATAGATAGGTTGAAAATAAAAATATGGAAAAATATATACCATGCAAGCAGAAACCGTAAGGAGATTGTGTGTCTATAGACTTTAAAGCGGCAATTGTTATCACCTCCACTGGTGATACTCAGGCAAACGGTATGGAGTGGACCTCCAGCAAACTGCAGCAGACCTGCAGAAGAGGGGCCTAAATGTTAGAAGAAAAACTAACAAACTGAAAGCAACAACAACAAAAAATACTCCCACAAAAAACTCCATCGAAAGTTCATCAGCCCCAAACATCAAAGGTAGATAAATCCATGAAGATGAGAAAAAAACAGCACAAAATGCTGAAAATTCCAAAAACCAGAATGCCTCTTCTCCTACAAGTGATCTCAACTCCTCTCCAGCAAGGGCACAAAACTGGACAGAGAATGAGATTGATGAATTGACAGAAGTAGGTTTCAGAAGGTGGGTAATAACAAACTCATTTGAGCTAAAGGAGTATGTTCTAACCCAATGTAAGGAAGCTAAGAACCTTGATTAAAGGTTGCAGGAACTGCTAACTAGAATAACCAGTTTATAGAGAAACATAAATGACCTGATGGAGCTGAAAAACACAGCACGAGAACTTTGTGAAGCATACACAAGTATTAATAGCTGAATCGATCATGCAGAAGAAAGGATATCAGAGATTGAAGATCACCTTGCTGAAATAAAGTGTGAAGACAAGATTACAGAAAAAATAATAAAAAGGAATAAACAAAGCCTCCAAGAAATATGGGACTATGTGAAAAGACCAAACCTATGATTGATTGGTGTACCTGAAACTGATGGAGAGAATGGAACCAAGTTGGAAAACACACTTCAGGATATTATTCGGGAGAACTTTTTCTATACATTTCTTTTCGCTTTTATTTTAGTTTCAGGGGTACATATGCACTTTTGTTATATAGGTAAATTGCGTGTCATGGAAGTTTGATGGACAGATTTCTTTATCATCTGGGTAATAAGCAAATAAGCATAGTATCTAATAGGTAGTTTCTTGATCCTCAGCCTCCCCCTACCCTCCACCTTCAGGTAGGCCCTGGTGTCTATTGTTATCTTCTTTGTGCCCATACATACTCAGTATTTAGCTCCTACTCATAAGTAAGAACATGCAGTATTTGGTTTTCTGTTCCTGTGCTAGTTTGCTGAGGATGATGGCTTCCAGCTTCATCCATGTCCCTGCAAAGGGCATGATATCATTTCTTTCTATGGCAGCATAGTGTTCCATTGTGTATATGTACCACATTTTCTTTATCCAGTCTATCTTTGATGGGCATTTGGGTTGGTTCCATGTCTTTGCTATCGTAAATAGTGCTGCAATAAACACGTGCACATATGTCTTTATAGTAGAACGATTTATATTCCTTTGGGTATATATCCAATAATGGAATTGCTGGATCAAATGGTATTTCTGGTTCTAGATCCTTGAAAAATCGCCACACTGTCTTCCACAATGGTTGAATTAATTTACATTCCCACCAATGGTGTAAAAGCATTCTTATTTCTCCATAGCCTCGCCACATTTATTGTTTCCTAACTTTTTAATAATCACCATTCTGAATGGCATGAGATGGTATCTCATTGTGGTTTTGATTTGTGTTTTTCTGATGATCAGTGATGTTGAGTTTTTTTTATGTTTGTTGGCTGCATGAATGTCTTCTCTTGAGAAGTGTCTGTTCATGCTCTTCACTCACTTTTTTATGGGTTTTTTTTTCTGTAAATTTGTTTAAGTTTCTTATAAATTCTAGATATTGACCTTTGTCAGATGGATAGATTGCAAAAAATTTCTCCCATTCTGTAGGTTGCCTATTAACTCTGATGATAGTTTCTTTTGCTCTGCAGAAGCTCTTTAGTTTAACTAGATTCCATTTGTCAATTTTGGCTTTTGGAGTTTTTGTCATGAAGTCTTTGCCCATGCCTATGTCCTGAATGGTATTGCCTAGATTTTCTTCTAGGGTTTTTATGGTTTGGGGCTTTACATTTAAGTCTTTAATCTATCTTGAGTTAAGTTTTATATAAGGTGTAAGGAAGGGGTCCAGTTTCAGTTTTCTGCATATGGCTAGCCAGTTTTCCCAGCACCATTTACTGAATAAAAGATCCTTTCCCCATTGCTTGTTTTTGTTAGGTTTGTCAAAGATCAGATGGTTGTAGATGTGTGGTGGTATTTCTGAGCTCTCTGTTCTGCTCTTTTGGTCTATATGTCTGTTTTGGTACCGGTACCATGCTGTTTTGGTTACTGTAGCCTTGTAGTATAGTTTGAAGTCAGGTAGCGTGATGTCTCCAGCTTTGTTTTTTTTTTGCTTAGGATTGTCTTGGCTATATGGGGTTCTCTTTGATTCCACATGAAATTTAAAATAGTTTTTTTCTAATTCTGTACCACTTTATTTATTTATTTATTTATACTTTTCCATAGGTTATTGGGGCACAGGTGGTATTTGGTTATGTGAGTAAGTTCTTTAGTAGTTATTAGTGAGATTTTAATGCACCCATCATCCTATTTGCAGTCTTTTATTCCTCATCCCTCTCCCACACTTCCCCCCAAGACCCCAAAGTCCATTGTGTCATTCTTATGCCTTTGCATCCTCATAGCTTAGCTCCCACATATCAGTGAGAACATATGATGTTTGGTTTTCCATTCCTGAGTTACTTCACTTAGAATAATACTCTCCAATCACATCCCGGTCACCACAAATGTCATTAATTCATTCCTTTTTATGGCTGAGTAGTATTCCATCTTATATATCACAGGTTCTTTATCCATTCATTGATTGATGAGCATTTGGATTGGTTTCACAATTTTGCAATTGCAAATTGTGCTGCTATAAACATGCATGTGAGAGTGTCTTTTTCGTATAATGACTTCTTTTTCTCTGGCTAACTACCCAGTAGTGGAATTTCTGGGTCAAATGGTAGTTCTACTTTTAGTTCTTTAAGGAATCTCCACACTGTTTTCCATAGTGGTTGTACTAGTTTACATTCCCACCAGCAGTGTAGAAGTGTTCCATGATCACCACATCCATGACAACGTGTACTGTTTTTAGATTTTTTATTATGGCCATTCTTGCAGGTATCGCATTGGTATCGCATTGTGCTTTTGATTTGCATTTCCCTGATCATTAGTGATGTTGAGCATTTTTTCATATGTTTGTGGGCCATTTGTATCTACTTTTGAGAGTTGTCTATTCATGTCTTTAGCCCATTTTTGATGGATTTGTGTTCATTGTAGCTTCTGGATATTAGTCCTTTGTCAGATGTATAGATTGTGAAGATTTTCTCCCACTCTGTGGGTTGTCTGTTTACTCTGCTGACTGTTCCTTTTGCTGTGAAAAGCTCAGTAGTTTAATTAAGTTCCATCTATTTATCTTTGTTTATTGCACTTGCTTTTTGGTTCCTGGTCATGAAATCCTAACCTAAGCCAGTGTCTAGAAGGGTTTTCCCATGTTATCTTCTAGAATTTTTATAGTTTCAAATATTAGATTTAAGTCCTTAATCCATCTTGAGTTGATGTTTGAATAAGGTGAGAGATGATGATCCAGTTTCATTCTTCTACATGTGGCTAGCCAATTATCCCAACACCATTTGTTGGAAAGGGTGTCCTTTCCCCGCTTTATGTTTTTGTTTGCTTTGTCAAAGACCAGTTGGTTATAAGTATTTGGGTTCATTTCTGGGTTCTCTATTCTGTACCATTGGTCTATATGCCTATTTTCATAGGTTAATTTGTAGATTGCTTTTGGCAGTATGGTTATTTTCACAATATTGATTCTACCCATTTATGAGCATGGGATGTGTTTCCATTTGTTTGTGTCATCTATGATTTCTGTCAGCAGTGTTTTGTAGTTTTCCTTTTAGAGGTCTTTTGCCTCCTTGTTTAGGTATAATCCTAAGGATTTTTGCTGTTGTTGTTGTTTTGTTTTTGTTTTTGTTTTTTGTTTTGTTTTGTTTTGTTTTGAGACAGAGTCTCGCTCTGTCACCCAGGCTGGAGCACAGTGATGCGATCTTGGCTCACCGCAACTCCACCTCCCGATTTCAAGCAATTCTCCCGCCTCAGCCTCCTGAGTAGCTGGGAATACAGGTGTGGGCCACTATGCCCAGCTAATTTTTTTTTTGTATTTTTAGTAGAGACGGGGTTTCACCATGTTGGCCAGGCTGGTCTCAATCTCCTGACCTCATGATCCACCCACCTCAGCCTCCCAAAGTGCTGGGATTACAGGCGTGAGCCACCGCACCCAGCCTGAGTTCTTGATTTGATTCTCAGCTTGGTTGCTGTTGGTACATAAAAGAGCTACTGATTTGTGTACATTAATCTTGTATCCAGAAACTCTGCTGAATTTTTTTAACAATTCTAGGAGTTTTCTGGAGGAGTCTTTAGGGCTTTCAAGTTTAACGATCATATTATCAGCAAACAATGATTGTTTTACTTCCACTTTACTGACTAGTATGCCCTTTATTTCTTTCTCTTGTCTGACTGCTCTGGCTAGGACTTCCAGTACTAAGTTGAAGAGGAGTGGTGAGAGTGGGCATTCTTGTCTTATTCCAGTTCTCAGAGGGAATGCTTTCAACTTTTCCCCATTCAGTATTATGTTGGCTGTGGGTTTGTCACAGATGGCTTTTATTACATTGAGGTATGACCCTTGTATGCCAATTTTGCTGAGAGTTTTAATGCTGAAGTGATGCTGGAGTTTGTCAAGTGCTTTATCTGCATCTATTGAGATGATCATGTGATTTTTGTTTTAAATTCTGTTTATCTTGTATATCACATTTATTCACTTAGGTATTTTAAGCCATCCCTGCATTCCTGGCATGAAAACCACTTGATCATGGTGGATTATCTTTTTGATATGTTGTTGGATTCAGTCAGCTAGTATTTTGTTAAGGATTTTGGCATGTTCATTAAGGATATCAATCTATAATTTTCTTTTTTGGTTATGTCCTTTCCTAGTTTTGGTATTAGGGTGATGCTGGCTTCATAGAATGAATTAGAGAGGATTCTCTCTTTCTCTGTCTTGTAGAATAGTGTCAAAAAGATTGGTACTAATTCTTCTTTGAATGCCTGGTAGAATTCTGCTGTGAATCCATCTGGTCCTGGACTTTTTTTTTGTTGGTAATTTTTTAGTTACCATTTCCATCTCTCTGCTTATTATTGGTCTGTTCACATTATCTAATTCTTCCTGATTTAAGCTAGGAGGGTTGTATTTTTTAAGGAATTTATTCATCACTTCTAGGTTTTTCAGTTTATGTTTGAAAAGGTGTTCATAGTAGCCTTGAATGATCTTTTGTATTCAGTGTTGTCAGTTGTAATATCTCCCATTTCATGTCTTATTGAGGCTATTTGGATTTCTCTCTTCTTTTCTTGATTAATCTTGCTAATGGTCCATCAATTTTATTTATTTTTTTAAAGAGCCAGCTTTCTGTTTCATTCACCTTTGTATTTTTTTTTCAATTCCATTTACTTCTGCTCTAATTTTGGTTATTTCCTTTCTTCTGCTGGATTTGGGTTTGGTTTGTTCTTGTTTCTCTAGTTCCTTGAGGTGTTGCCTTAGAATGTCAGTTTGTGCTCTTTCAGTCTTTTTGATGTAGTCATTTAAGGCTGTGAACTTTTCTCTTAGCACCACCATTGCTGTATCCCAGAGGTTTTGTCAGGTTTTTTCTTTATTCTCATTCAGTTCAAAGAATATCTAAATTTCCATCTTGATTTCGTTTTTGACCCAATGCTCATTCAGGAGCTGGTTATATAATTTCCATGTATTTGCATGATTTTGAAGGTTCGTTTTGGAGTTGATTTCCAGTTTTATTCCACTGTTGTTTGAGAGAGTGCTTGATATGATTTCAATTTTCTTAAATTTATTGAGGCTTGTTTTATGGCGTATTATATGGTCTGTCTTGGAGAAAGTTTCATGCACTGTTTAATATAATGTGTATTCAGCAGTTGTTGGATAAAATGTTCTATATTTTGTTAAGTACCTTTGTTACAAGGTATAGTTTAAGTCCATTGTTTCTTTGTTGACTTTCTGTCTTGATGACCTATCTAGTGCTATCAGTGGGGTAATGAAGTCTCCCACTATTATTGTGTTGCTGTCGACCTCATTTCTTATGTCTATTAGTAATTGTTTAATTAATTTGGGAGTTCCAGTTTTAGGTGCATATATGTTTAGGATTGTGATATTTTCCTGTTGGACAAGGCCTTTTACCGTTATATAATGTTTCTCTTTGTCTCTTTTAAATGCTGTTGCTTTAAAGTTTGTTTTGTCTGATATAAGAATAGCTACCCCTGCTTGCTTTTGATATCCATTTGCATGAAATGCTTTTTTCAACCCCTTTACCTTAAGGGTATGTGAGTCCTTATGTGTTAGGGAAGTCTCCTGAAGACAGCGGATAGTTGGTTGGTGAGTTCTTATCCATTCTGGAGTTCTGTGTCTTTTAATTGGAACATTTAGGCCATTTACATTCAATGTTAGTATTGAGATGTGAGGTAACATTGCATTCATCATGCTATTTGTTGCCTCTGTACCTTGTTTTTTGCTGTTGTTGATGTTTGTTTTTGCTTTTTAAATTGTATTTTTGTTTTATGGATCCTGTGTGATTTATGCTTTAAAAAGGTTATTTTGATATGTTTCCAGGATTTGTTTCAAGATTTAGTGCTCCTGTTAGCAGTTCTTGTAGTGATGGCTTGGTAGTGACGAATTGTCTCAGCATTTGTTCATCTGAAAAAGACTGTATCTTTTCTTTATATATGATGCTTAGTTTCACTGGATAAAAAATTCTTGGATGATAATTGTTTTGTTTGAGGAGGCTGAAGATAGAGCCCCCATCCCTTCTAGCTTCTATGGCTTCTGCTGAGAAATCTGCAGTTAATTTGATAGGTTTTCCTTCATAGGTTACCTAGTGCATTTGTCTCACAGCTCTTAAGATTCTTTCCTTTTCTTAACTTTAGATAACCTGATGACAACGCTCCTAGGCGATGATCTTTTTGTGATGAATTTTCCAGGTGTTCACTGTGCTTCTTGTATTTGAATGTCTAGGTCTCTAACAAGGTCAGGGAGGTTTTCTTTGATTATTCCCCCAAATATTTTTTCCAGAGTTTTAGATTTCTTTTCATCCTCAGGAACACTGATCATTCTTAGGTTTGGTCATTCAACATAATTCCAGACTTCTTGGAGGCTTTGTTCATATTTTCTTATTATTTTTTCTTTGTCTTTGTTGGACTGGGTTAATTTGAAGACCTTGTATTCTAGCTCTGAATTTCTTTTTTCTACTGGTTCAATTCTATTGCTGAGACTTTCCAGAGCATTTTGCATTTCTATAAATGTGTCCAATGTTTCCTGATGTTTTGATTGTTTTTACTTCATGCTATCTATTTCCTTGAATATTTCTCCCTTCACTTCTTATCATTTTTTGGATATCCTTGCACTGGGTTTTGCCTTTCTCTTGTGTCTCCCTGATTAGATTAATAACTAACCCCCTGAATTATTTTTCAGGTAAATCAGGGACTTCTTGGTTTGCATCCATTGCTGGTGATCTAGTGTGATTTTTGGAGGGTGCTAAACAGCCTTGTTTTGTCATATTACCAGAGTTGGTTTTCCAGTTTCTTCTCATTTTGGTAGGCTCTGTCAGAGGGAATGTCTAGGGCTGAAGACTGTTGTTCAGATTCTTTTGTCCCACGGGGTGTTCCCTTGATGTAGTAGTCTCCCCCTTTTCCTATGGATGTGACTTCCTGTGAGCTGAGCTGCAGTGATTGCTGTCTCTCTTCTGGGTCTAGCCACTCAGAAATTCTACCCAGTTCTGAGCTGGTACTGGGGTTGTCTGTACAGAGTCCTGTGATGTGAACCATCTGTAGGTCTCTCAGCTATGGATACCAGCACCTGTTCTGGTGGACGTGGCAAGGGGGTGAAATGGTCTCTGTGAGGGTTCTTTGTTTTGGTGGTTTAACGTTAAACTTTTGTGCTGGTTGGCCTCCTGCCATGAGGTGGTGCTTTCCAGAGAGCATCAGCTGTGGCAGTATGGAGAGGAACTGGTGATGGGTGGGGCCCTAGAACTCCCATGAGTATATACCCTTTGTCTTCAGCTACCAGGGTGGATAGGGAAGGCCCATCAGGTTGGTGCAGGACTGGTGTGTCTGAGCCCAGACTCTGCTTGTGTAGTTTTTGTTGCTGCTACTGTGGTGGAAGGGGGTGAGTTTCCCAGGTCAATGGAGTTGTGTACCTTGGAGGATTATGGCTGCCTCTGCTGTGTCATGCAGGTTGTCAGGGAAGTGGGGAAAGCTGGCAGTTACAGGCCTCACACAGCTCCCATGTAATTTGAAGGACTGGTCTCACTACCACCGTGCCCCCTCGCAACAGCCTTCAGTCTGTTTTCATGCAGTGGGTGAGCAGGGCTACCCACCTCCCAACTGCAAAAGTAAAGGGCTTTGGTTCTTCCCCCACCTGTGGAGCCTGCACAGTGGATTTGCACCCTCCCCTGAGTTCTGGCCAGGAGGCTTCTATCCTGGTTCAAGTTGTTACAAAATTCAACCAGAGGCTTTTTCTTTTCCCTGTGGCATTTTCCCTCACACCTCTGGCCTCCCTCCCAAAGGATCCCTGTGGTGCCAGTCAGGAGTGGCCCACTTGGGGACTCAGTGAGCTCCCAGGGCCTTTCCTGCTGCTTTCTCTTCCCCTGTATTTCAGTTGGCTCTCTAAATTGACTCAGCTCCGTGTAAGGTCAGAAACTTCTCCTGCAAATTAGACCTTCAGTTTTCCCTGTGGTGATGTGTGTTCAGGAGCAGAATATCTCCCTTTCCCACTTCCACATTTTGGGTATTCATAGTGTGTGGGATGTCTTCTGGGTCTTGAAGTAACAGTCCACTTCTTTCAGAGGGTCTGTGGGTCCTCTTGGGATTCCAGGTTTGTTCTTGCAGTCCTTCTGGAGCTAAAATTCACAATGCAAGCCTCCACACTAGGCTTTGTCCATGTGAGTTGGAGCTGCAATCTAGTTCTGCCTCTCATCCGCCATCATGATCCAGAATAAAGTTTCATGTGGCTGAGGAGGCCTCATGATCATGGCAGGAGGCAAGGAAGGAGGCAAGGAAGCAAGTCACATCTTACATGGATGAGGCAGGCAAAGAGAGAGAGACTACCACTGCATTTATGATGCTATGCTTCCTATGAGTTGCTCCCAGCCAAAGACTAAGCACTGGAGAGATAAAATAACAAGATAATTCTTGAGAGATGTGAGACTTTTTCAGTGGGAGACTTAGGCTTGAGGACTTCCCATTGGCTTGCTCTGCTGCATTTCAAGACTCTTTTCAGCCAATCTTTCTTCCTTTCATCTCTTCTTCCATTAGTGTCATATCTGAACTGTGGTCTAAAATTTCTCTCCTTCTTCTCCTGCTCCCTCTCCCAATAAATCTCTTGTACATCTAGTTCCATTTTGGTGGAACTAGACATATCTGAACTACACATGAGGGAAAAATAGTACCAGCGTACCTAATTTGTGAATTGTTTTTTGGTAGTGAGAAAATTTTCAGACAAAGAATTACTTGGATGATTTAAAATAAAAATAAAATCATATAGTCAAATAGCCAAACTGCAAGCACATACACACAGATAGACAGACGTTTTGGGGGGAAAATAACTATCAGATTTCAAGTGATTTTTGGAATGTTTAATTATAGGCAATATTTTATTTCTTCTTTGTGTGTCATTGCTTTAAGACAGTTTGTAACTGAAGAGTATGAACATTCACATAGTTAAATGGTATTTGAGACTCAATCTTTAATTAACCACTCTAGTAATGTGCAAGTTCTGCCCTGGGCCCTTTTCTTTTCCTACACACCTATTAACTGTCTTATTCATTCCCTTTGTTTAAATGATTGTTTACCATGCTGACAACTCCCAGCTCTAGCTCAGACTTTTTCCCTGAACTCCAGATCTATCTATCTAATCTAAATCTATCTATATCTACAATAGTTTGATCTCTTCTTTTCCCCCAAAGTTGCTTCATCACCTTCTACTCTTACTTGTCTTAGAGCATGGCATCACCAACAATCTAGTGACCACAGCCAGAAACTATGTGTACTTTCCTCCCTTTGATGCTATATACAATCCATCGTAGGTTGGCTTCCTAAATGGTTTTTGAAGTCATCCCTCTTTGCTATCCTCTGATAGCTGCACAGTCCTAGTTAACAGAGTTTCTCATTTTATTACTTTAATAATCTTCTAAGTTATCTTCCTGCTTCACTTTTTCCAGAAATTTGATTTGCTGTTTCTTTTCTATTCATTATTCAGAGCTCAGTCTAAAGTTTAACTCTTTAGTGAGTATTTTATTGATTTAATATATCTCACCAAGCAAGTTGTTTTCAAATTTTATTTATTTTTATTTATTTATTTATTTATTTATTTATTTTATAATTTCAGTTTCTACTTTACATTCAGGGGGTACAGGTGTAGGTTTGTTACATGGGTACATTGTGTGATGCTGAGGTATGGATTATGATTGAGCCCCTCACCCAGGTATTTAGTACAGTACCAAATAGTTACATTTTCAATCTTTATCCCTCTCTCCCTCCCTCCTTTAGTGGTCCCCAGTATCCACTGTTGCCTTCTTTGTGTACATGTGTACTCAAAATTTAGCCCACACTCATAAGTGAAAACATGTGGTATTTAGTATTCTGTTCCTGTGTTAACTCACTCTTATGAATCACTTTTTCTTCGTCCATTGTAGTACTTAAAACCAGTTAATATTTTGTTGTTTATTTGTGTGTGTGTATTTCAATGTAAGTTCCACAAGAGCAGGGACTTTGTCTATTTTTCAACACTTTTTCTCAGCAGATAAAAATGTCTGCCACATATAATATACTTAATAATTTTTGTTGATAAAAATACTGATTGATTAGCTACTGAGTAAATGTATAAATAAATAACATTTCACCTAGCAAACATTGTTTTGCTTAGAGTAATTCCACCCCTACTCCTGGCAGATTTTCTCAGCCAGATACCTGAGTATATTTCCAGACTCTGGAATGTATCCACTGAGACATAATAAAGATACTCTATAAGAGATTCATGTGTCTGATATTGTTTGTTGTATTTTAGGGTTTGGGGGTAGAACAGCTATTCATTTTCTTACAGGTGTTCTGAACCAATTAAGAAGAGTCAGAATATGGGAGTCTAAAATATTGCCTGTACTAATAAAGCTCATATTGAAGCATGTGATAAATCTGCAGGCAAACAGGCCTCCTAATACTAACCCTGGAAATAAAATTAGCAGCTCAGTCATCAACAGCAGTGAACTGAGACAGACTTCCTCCAACAGGGATAGAGCCTGCACTTGTAAATTTTAGAGCATGAAGTTTACAGGGCAGGATGCTCTTAGGCATTTGCGATTAGGATGGTGGTTCTCAAAGTGTGTTCCTCCCACACTCCTCCAAAGGAGCACAAGCATCATTGGCATCACCTGGAAACTTGTTAGAAATGCTAATACTCAGGCCCTGCTCCAGAACTACTCAAGCAGAAACTCTGCAGTTGGGGCCCAGACATCTGTATTTTAACAAGCCCTTCAGTGATTCTGATGCATGCACAAGTTGAAAATCACTGGCATAGGACTTAGAGGAGAGAAAGATCTCCTTTTAGTCCTTAGAGTTAAGCTTAGCTCACAGGTGAAACCAGGACTGGAAATAGGGTGAAGCAAGTGTGATCCTAGGGTACAAAATTTAAAGAAACACTTATTCTTATGTTTGTCAAAATACCATGGTGTTTCTGCTGTTGAACAAACAGTTACCATTGTTTAATTTAGCAAAGCAGTGATTAAACATTTTCATTATTAATATATTGATAATATAAAACTTTGATGTATATTTTAAAGGTGATATTCAAGTATAGTTAAATCCCCATGGAATTGGCAAAAATCAAACAACTAAGATTGTAATTGGCTTAATTTTTATGTTAAAAGCATGTTTACAAATGTGGTTTCTCCATAAAGGAGTTAGGAATCACAGAGAGTTAGAACTGAATAATACCTTAGAAATTATCTAATCCAGAGCCAGCCTTCAAAGGCCAACAGTTACAAATAAACCAGACAAGAGCTAGTCTAATGATGTTTAAGAGATTCTGAGGTGACCCTCCAGATACTTGTATTTGATTTACTTGATTTATTCAGATTATTTGATTTGATTTATTCACATTAATTTTCAATTTAAATCCTTGGAAATTCATCTCTGATTTTTAAAGTCTTCTTTTAAAATGCAAACATATCTAACTGGATTACAAGATGATGTATGATTGATCATTAGTGTCATTTGGTTAATCAGACTATTTTCTTTATGACACATAGCAATTCATATAAGCAGTCTGAGGAAACAAATCTAGTATTTATGGAGCACTTGTTGAGAGATACTATGCTATAAATGTAATTGTAAAATTAGAAAAAGGATATTTCTACTAAAGATAAGAAAATTTGGGGCAGAAAATACAGAATTTTGACCACCCAGAGAGCAGAAAAAAGCACTGAATGCCTTTGGGGCCAAGAAGAGTGAGGAAGAAAAAGAAGATCCCAGTGGTACAATATGAATTCTTTGAATGAAGCTTATATATCTACCATCAGAGGGACTGGTTAAATGAATTGTGATATATTGTTAATGAATATCATGCAGCCATCAAAAAGATGATGCAGCTCTCTACTGATATTCAACAATCCCCTTGATAGTTTTAATTAAGGAAGCAAGGCATTATATTACCTTACTATTTGTATAAAAAGAATTTAAATATGCATAAAATATGTCAGAAACTATACTCAAAGAATTGTTAACAATTGCCTATGAAGAGGGAAACTGGGTGTCTAAGTTAAAGGGAGACTTAATTTTAATTGTATACCCATTTATTTGTTTTGTATTTTATACCATGTATATATATTAGCTATTTCAAAAAATGAATGTAGTTTAGTTTTAAAAAATGTATTCCAGTATGGGCCCTATACTTTTGAGTAGGAAGAGGATATTATTGACTCTCTGTGAGTGTGCTCTGCATCTCAGTTATTTTTTTTTTCCATTAGGGAAGTTGTACTTGAATAGGAGAGTAAGCTTGTTGTCACGTTTGCCATTCCATTGATCATTAGGATTAATTTAGCAAACCCATCTCTCTCTACCCTCCTTGCTCCCAAAGCTGATTTAAGTCAAAGAGGATGATTTTGCCAGAGAGAACTATCAATGGTACCAAAATAGCTATGCTCATCTACTAGAACCTCAAAGTAACCCACATAATCCATATGGAGAAGTTGGCATTTACCTATCTTTATCTCAATAGAGAGCAGTTAGAGAATATCCGATCAATAAGGAGTCAAAATAGAACACAAGGGAGGACAGAAATTGTGGTGCAGGGTGAATGAATTATCAGGGTGTCATACAAAGGTCACCAAAGCCATGATGTGTTGTATAAGAAACAGGAATGCCTCCAGTGATCTGGGGCAATATTGGAGGTCAATGGAGAGCATTTTCCTCTGGTCTTGACTGAGCTACACCCAGCCTCTAAAGTGCTATGCAATACCACTTTCCAGGACACAACTGCCTTTGTTTGGAAGGATTTTGGAATTATAGGCCTAACAAGAAGGTATTATTACAATAGAACCAGAGGAGGAAAAAGGCAATCATTGTCTTTTATGTTTTAATATAGACATTTGAAACTCAGGGCAGATTCAAATAGTTCTTTGATTAAAATATTTTTGAATTAGAAGTCTAGAACTCAGGGCATAGGGTTTATGTCATACACAATAGCATAGAAACACAGCCATTTGATACCTTTGATGGCACTCATCTCTGGGAAAATTATCCTCTTTGACTGAAAACAGCTTTGGGAGCAGAGAGGACAGAGAGAGATGGGTTTGCTAAATTGATGTAGCTTTTTAGGGCTAGAAACTGAGTCTTGATACTACCTCTAAGATAATAAAAGCTTTTGGGAATAGTTCTTGCCCAACAAATTCACAAAAATACTGAGATATGAAATAGAATACCGATTTACTAAGTTACTCTTAGAGTACAATTGTCACAAGGGCTGGAATAGATAGATGCATTTATTCTCTTACATACATACATTCTCTTCTCTATAGGAAAGTTTACATGGAAAGCCACATATAATCAGAAGGTGATCAAATAAACCCTGTAATACAGCAAGGGAATGAGCTGGATGATTTTCAAGGCTCCTGTCTTCCAGCTAGGAGAGTAATTAATCCATCTCCACTGGAAAGATAGACCAACTGAACAAACACTCATGTTACTTCCCTGACACATTTTCCCCTGGATCATGCCCCTATAATACCCACCCTGAATAAATGTATTTTATTTCAAAATTGACAAATTCTTTTCTGTTATTAGAATATTTGGCCTTGTCAATACCATTGATTAGGCTGCAGTCTAGCACTCTCTTCCAATTTTTGGGTTGGAAGACACTCTTTCTCTTGTGATATTTGCATGTACCTGATTCCATCCATTGTCTTTTGCCTTTTTTTTCTTAAAAAACTTTTGATAATGAGTTTTATTAAATTTAATCAACTGCTTTTTTATTATACTTTAAGATTTAGGGTACATGTGCACAACGTGCAGATTTGTTACATATATATACATGTGCCATGTTGGTGTGCTGCACCCATTAACTCGTCATTTAGCATTAGGTATATCTCCTAAAGCTGTCACTCTCCCCTCCCCCCACCCCACAACAGTCCCCAGAGTGTGACGTTCCCCTTCCTGTGTCCATGTGTTCTCATTGTTCAATTCCCACATATGAGTGAGAATATGCAGTGTTTGGTTTTTTGTCTTTGCGATAGTTGGCTGAGAATGATGGTTGCCAGCTTCATCCATGTCCCTACAAAGGACATGAATTCATCATTTTTTATGGCTGCATAGTATTCCATGGTGTATATTTGCCACATTTTCTTAATCCAGTCTATCATTGTTGGACATTTGGGTTGGTTCCAAGTCTTTGCTATTGTGAATAGTGTCCCAATAAACATACATGTGCATGTGTCTTTATAACAGCATGATTTATAATCCTTTGGGTATATACCCAGTAATGGGATGGCTGGGTCAAATGGTATTTCTAGTTCTAGATCCCTGAGGAATGGCCACACTGACTTCCACAATGGTTGAACTAGTTTACAGTCCCACCAACAGTGTAAAAGTGTTCCTATTTCTCCACATCCTCTCCAGCACCTGTTGTTTCCTGACTTTTTAATGATCGCCATTCTAACCGGTATGAGATGGTATCTCATTGTGGTTTTGATTTGCATTTCTCTGATGGCCTGTGATGATGAGCATTTTTTCATATGTCTGTTGGCTGCATAAATGTCTTCTTTTGAGAAGTGTCTGAGTTCTTTGTAGATTCTGGATATTAGCCCTTTGTCAGATGAGTAGATTGCAAAAATGTTTTCCCATTCTATAGGTTGCCTGTTCAGTCTGAGGATAGTTTCTTTTGCTGTGCAGAAGCTCTTGAGTTTAATTAGATCCCATTTGTCAATTTTGGCTTTTGTTGCCATTGCTTTTGGTGTTTTAGACATGAAGTCTTTGCCCATGCCTATGTCCTGAATGCCATTGCCTAGGTTTCCTTCTAGGGTTTTTATGATTTTTGATCTAACATTTAAGTCTTTAATCCATCTTGAATTAATTTATGTATAAGGTGTAAGGAAGGGATCCAGTTTCAGCTTTCTACATATGGCTAACCAGTTTTCCCAGCACCATTTATTAAATAGGGAATCCTTTCCCCATTGCTTGTTTTTGTCAGGTTTATCAAAGATCAGATAGTTGTAGATATGCAGCATTATTTCTGAGGGCTCTGTTCTGATCCATTGGGCTACATCTCTGTTTTGTACCAGTACCATGATGTTTTGGTTACTGTAGCCTTGTAGTATAGTTTGAAGTCAGGTAGTGTGATGCCTCCAGCTTTGTTCTTTTGGCTTAGGATTGACTTGGCAGTGTGGCCTCTTTTTTGGTTGCATATGAAATTTAAAGTAGTTTTTTCCAACTCTGTGAAGAAAGTCATTGGTAGCTTGATGGGGATAGCATTGTATCTATAAATTACCTTGGGCAGTATGGCCATTTTCATGATATTGATTCTTCCTATCCATGAGCATGGAATGTTCTTCCATTTGTTTGTATCCTCCTTTATTTCGTTGAGCAGTGTTTGTAGTTCTCCTTGAAGAGGTCCTTCACATCCCTTGTAAGTTGAATTCCTAGGTGTTTTATTCTCTTTGAAGCAATTGTGAATGGGAGTTCACTCATGATTTGGCTCTCTGTTTGTCTGTGATTGATGTATAAGAATGCTTGTGATTTTTGCAAATTGATTTTGTATCCTGAGACTTTGCTGAAGGTGCTTATCAGCTTAAGGAGATTTTGGGCTGAGATGATGGGGATTTCTAGATATACAATCATGTCATCTGCAAAAAGGGACAATTTGACTTCCTCTTTTCCTAATTGAATACCCTTTATTTCCTTCTCCTGCCTGATTGCCCTGGCCAGAACTTCCAACACTATGTTGA
Source organism: Pongo abelii (assembly GCF_028885655.2). NCBI lineage: Eukaryota > Metazoa > Chordata > Mammalia > Primates > Hominidae > Pongo > Pongo abelii. Next base: position 91,259,601 of record NC_072008.2, read on the forward strand.
ATAGGAGTGGTGAGAGAGGGCATCCCTATCTTGTGCCAGTTTTCAGCGGGAATGCTTCCAGTTTTGCCCATTCAGTATGATACTGGCTGTCGATTTGTCATAAATAGCTCTTATTATTTTGAGATACGTCTCATCAATACCTAATTTATTGAGAGTTTTTAGCATGAAAGGCTGTTGAATTTTGTCAAAGGCCTTTTCTGCATCTTTTGAGATAATCATGTGGTTTTTGTTGTTGGTTCTGTTTGTATGCTGCATTATGCTTATTGATTTGCATACGTTGAACCAGCCTTGCATCATAGGGATGAAGCCCACTTGATCATGGTGGATAAGCTTTTTGATGTGCTGCTGGATTCGGTTTGTCAGTATTTTATTGAGGATTTTTGCATCGATGTTCACCAGGGACATTAGTCTAAAATTCTCTTTTTTTTTTTTGTGCCTCTGCCAGTCTTTGGTATCAGGATGATGCTGGCCTCATAAAATGAGTTAGGGAGGATTCCCTCTTTTTCTATTGATTGTATTAGTTTTAGAAGGAATGGTAGCAGCTCCTCCTTGTACCTCTGGTAGAATTTGGCTGTGAATGCATCTGGTCCTGGACTTTTTTTGGTTGTTAAGCTATTAATTATTGCCTCAATTTCAGAGCTGTTATTGGTCTATTCAGAGATTCAACTTCTTCCTGGTTTAGTCTTGGGAGAGTATATGTGTCGAGGAATTTATCCATTTCTTCTAGATTTTCTAGTTTATTTGCATAGAGGTGTTTATAGTATTCTCTGATGGTGGTTTGCATTTCTATAGGATCGGTGTTGTTATCCCCTTTATCATTTTTTATTGCATCTATTTGATTCTTCTCTCTTTTCTTCTTTAATAGTCTTGCTAGCAGTCTATCAATTTTGTTGATCTTTTCAAAACACCAGCTCCTGGATTCACTGATTTTTTTGAAGGGTTTTTTGTGTCTCTATTTCCTTCAGTTCTGCTCTGATCTTAGTTATTTCTTGCCTTCTGCTAGCTTTTGAATGTGTTTGCTCTTGCTTCTCTAGTTCTTTTAATTGTGATGTTAGGGTGTCCATTTTAGATCTTTTCTGCTTTCTCCTGTGGGCATTTAGTGCTATAATTTTCCATCTACACACTGCTTTGAATGTGTCCCAGGGAGTCTGGTATGTTGTGTCTTTGTTCTCGTTGGTATCAAATAATATTTTTATTTCTGCCTTCATTTCGTTATGTACCCAGTAGTCATTCAGGAGCAGGTTGTTCAGTTTCCATGTAGTTGAGTGTTTTTGAGTGAGTTTTTTAATCCTGAGTTCTAGTTTGATTGCACTGTGGTCTGAGAGACAGTTTGTTATAATTTCTGTTCTTTTACATTTGCTGAGGAGTGCTTTACTTCCAATTATGTGGTCAATTTTGGAATAGGTGTGGTGTGGTGCTGAAAAGAATGTATATTCTGTTGATTTGGGGTGGAGAGTTCTGTAGATGTCTATTAGGTCCGCTTGGTGCAGAGCTGAATTCAATTCCTGGATATCCTTGTTAACTTTCTGTCTTGTTAATCTGTCTAATGTTGACAGTGTGGTGTTAAAGTCTCCGATTATTATTGTGTGGGAGTCTAAGTCTCTTTGCAGGTCACTAAGGACTTGCTTTATGAATCTGGGTGCTCCTGTATTGGGTGCATATATATTTAGGATAGTTAGCTCTTCTTGTTGAATTAATCCCTTTACCATTATGTAATGGCCTTCTTTGTCTCTTTTGATCTTTGTTGGTTTAAAGTCTGTTTTGTCCGAGACTAGGATTGCAACCCCTGCCTTTTTTTGTTTTGCACTTGCTTGGTAGGTCTTCCTCCATCCTTTTATTTTGAGCCTATGTGTGTCTCTGCACGTGAGATGGGTTTCCTGAATACAACACATTGATGGGTCTTGACTCTTTATCCAATTTGCCGGTCTGTGTCTTTTAATTGAAGCATTTAGCCCATTTACATTTAAGGTTAATATTGTGATGTGTGAATATGATCCTGTCATTAGATGTTAGCTGGTTATTTTGCTCATTAGTTGATGCAGTTTCTTCCTAGCCTTGATGGTCTTTACAATTTGGCATGTTTTTGCAGTGGCTGGTACCAGTTGTTTCTTTCCATGTTTAGTGCTTCCTTCAGGAGCTCTTTTAGGGCAGGCCTGGTGGTGACAAAATCTCTCAGCATTTGCTTGTCTGTAAAGGATTTTATTTCTCCTTCACTTATGAAGCTTAGTTTGGCTGGATATGAAATTCTGGGTTGAAAATTCTTTTCTTTAAGAATGTTGAATATTGGCCCCCACTGTCTTCTGGCTTAGAGTTTCTGCTGAAAGATCAGCTGTTAGTCTGATGGGCTTCCCTTTGTGGGTAACCTGACCTTTCTCACTGTCTGTCCTTAACATTTTTTCCTTCATTTCAACTTTGGTGAATCTGACAATTATGTGTCTTGGAGTTGCCCTTCTCGAGGAGTATCTTTGTGGCGTTCTCTGTATTTCCTGAATCTGAATGTTGGCCTGCCTTGCTAGATTGGGGAAGTTCTCCTGGATCATATCCTGCAGAGTGTTTTCCAACTTGGTTCCATTCTCCCCGTCACTTTCAGGTACACCAATCAGATGTTGATTTGTTCTTTTCACATAGTCCCATATTTCTTGGAGGCTTTGTTCATTTCTTTTTATTCTTTTTTCTCTAAACTTCTCTTCTTGCTTCACTTCATTCATTTCATCTTCCATCACTGATACCCTTTCTTCCAGTTGATGAAATTGGCTACTGAGGCTTGTGCATTCATCATGCAGTTCTCATGCCATGGTTTTCAGCTCCAACAGGTCCTTTAAGGACTGCTCTGCATTGCTTATTCTAATTAGCCATTCATCTAATCTTTTTTCAAGGTTTTTAACTTCTTTGCCATAGATTCGAACTTCCTCCTTTAGCTCAGAGAAGTTTGATGTTCTAAAGCCTTCTCTCAACTCGTCAAAGTCATTCCCTGTCCAGCTTTGTTCTGTTGCTGGTTAGGAGCTGCATTCCTTTGGAGGAGGAGAGGTGCTCTGATATTTAGAATTTTCAGTTTTTCTGCTCTGTTTTTTCCCCATCTTTGTGGTTTTATCTACCTTTTGTCTTTGATGATGGTGACGACAGATGGGGTTTTTTTGTGGATGTCCTTTCTGTTTGTTAGTTTTCCTTCTAACAGTCAGGACCCTCAGCTGCAGGTCTGTTGGAGTTTGCTGGAGTTCCACTCCAGACCCTGTTTGCCTGGGTATCAGCAGCAGAGGCTGCAGAACAGCAGATATTGGGGAACAGCAAATGTTGCTGCCTGATCTTTCCTCTGGAAGTTTTGTCTCAGAGGAGTACCCAGCCATGTGAGGTATTAGTCTGCCCCTACTGGGGGGTGCCTCCCTGTTAGGCTCCTCAGGGTTCAGGGACCCACTTGAGGAGGCAGTCTGTCCATTCTCAGATCTCAAACTCCATGCTGTGAGAACCATTACTCTCTTCAAAGCTGTCAGACAGGGACATTTAAGTCTGCAGAGGTTTCTGCTGCCTTTTGTTTGGCGATGCCCTGCCCCCAGAGGTGGAGTCTACAGAGACATGCAGACCTCCTTGAGCTGCAGTGGGCTTCACCCAGTTCAAGTTTCCCATCTGCTTTGTTTACCTACTCAAGACTTGGCAATGGTGGGCGCCCCTCCCCCAGCCTCACTGCTGCCTTGCAGTTTGATTTCAGACTGCCATGCTAGCAATGAGCGAGGCTCTGTGGGTGTAGGACCCTCTGAGCCAGGCACAGGATACAGTCTCCTGGTGTGCCATTTGCTAAGAGTGTTGGAAAAGTGCAGTATTAGGGTGGGAGTGACCTGATTTTCTAGGTGCCATCTGTCACCCCTTTCCTTGGCTAGGAAAGGGAATTCCCTGACCCCTTGTGCTTCCCAGGCGAGGCGATGCCTCCCCATGCTTCGGCTCAGGCTCAGTGTGCTGCACACACTGTTCTGCACCCACTGTCTGACAATCCCCAGTGAGACGAACCAGGTACCTCAGTTGGAAATGCAGAAATCATTCATTTTCTGCGTCGCTCACGCTGGGAGTTGTAGACTGGAGCTGTTCTTCTTTGGCCATCTTGCCCCCACCCCCCTGTGTGTTGCCTTTATTAGCATAACTCAGAACTGTGAAGGGGCCTCGTTGTTACTTCTACGACCACTTGCATTATAGTGTTTATTATGGCTTATGTTGAATAATATATACAGCTTAAATATATTAGCATATATTTCAACAAGTCTTACTATATGCCTGGCACTTTGCTGAGCAGTTCACATAAATTTAGGTGCTGGAATTCTAATTCATGCCTTTCTGATTCCAGGTACCACAATGACATTCCTCTTTATTTATGTACACCTTACCACCTTACATAACTTTTGGTTCAGGAATCTCTCCCCAACAACTTATGTAAAGAAAATTATATAGGATGGATAGAAAATCTACTTAAAAGTATGTATACTACTGTGCCTTTTTTGATAGTGAAAAATGAAAATAAACTAAATGTACAACAATAAAACTGTTGAATAAATTATGGTATTTTCATACAACAGAATACTATATACCTAAAATGTAACAGTGTAACCCTGTATTTATTGACATGGGAATATGTTCAATATTTTGTATTAAGTAAAACATTCAAGTTTAAATTAGTATATGGAGTTGGATCTTATTTTTATTTAAAAGATTATATATGAGTTGAAAAAAACTGTGAAGCTATGCATAAAGGTAAATAGTGGTTATCTGTGGGTTTTAGGAGCTCATGTGTCATTCTTACTTTGTCTCTGCTTACCTGAAATTTATAATTTTCAACAGTGGAAATGTAGTTCTGATGAAATAAGAAAAAATGATTTTAGAATACTCAGATGCATTGAAGTTTATATTAATAAACAAAAATACATTTTTATTGTTTTGATTTAATAGAATCTTCAATTGCATGGAGCCACAGCCTTAAACTATAATATTTCTTCTGTTAATGTTTTCTAAACTTTCTCATGAGCATTCTTTCTTCATCAATTACATTAACAGAGCCAGTCCATATCAAAATGGAAAGATGAGCTTAGTTTCATCTGAAGCAATTTCTCACCTATGCCCCTCTGTCTTTCCTTTAAGAGTCCCAGGCCTTTTATCCTATTACAGTTCTTCAGAAAAATAGAAGGATGATGATAATAATGGATATAAGAATAATTACAACAATCAAAACAAAGTTAACCATTGTGTTTTGCCGAGACCAGCTCAGTCGGGGAGACCCTAACCCTGTGGTGCTAGAGGAATTAAAGACACACACACACACAAATATCACATGTGGAGTGGGAAATCAGGGGTCTCACAGCCTTCAGAGTTGAGAGCCTTGAACAGAGACTTATCCACATATTTGTTGACAGCAAGCCAGTCATAAGATTTACTAAAAGTTTTCCTTACAGGAAATAAAGGGATGGGCCGAAATAAAGGGATGGGCTCTGGCTAGTTATCTGCAGCAGGAGCATGTCCTTACGGCACAGATTGTTCATGCTATTGTTTGTGGTTTAAGAACGCCTTAAGTGGTTTTCTGCCCTGGGTGGGCCAGGTGTTCCTTGCCCTCATTTGGTAAACTGACAACCTTCCAGCGTGGGTGTCAAGGCCATCATGAGCGTGTCACAGTGCTGCAAAGATTTTGTTTATGGCCAGTTTTAGGGCCAGTTTATGGCCAGATTTTGGGGCCTGTTCCCAAAAGTGTTGAGTATTGACAAGGTATTCAGCACTTAACTGCATCTAACAATGTAATTGCTTTGGAGTCACACACTTCCTTCAGGTAGGTCTTATCATTGTTATTTCACAGTTGAAAAAATAAGTTCCAAAAGTTTAGCCACAGGACTACACTGATGGTAAGTGGTAGAAACATGATTCAATTCTCTTTTTGTTAGAAGCCAAAATTTTATAAGGGAAACAATTCTTCTATATTGCCTTTATTAGATAATCATGATCTAATAGAAAGCAGATATTCTAAGGCTTTTACAGTACCTTCTTGATGAAATCTCTCCATACCCAGATCACCTCCCAGTTTTGAGTTGCCTACATCTTTCTTCAGTCACCACAGGAAACCTAGGTTCCCAGGTCATCTCTCGACCACTTACCTCTTGTCTCTGTGCTGCTCCCAGTATGTACAAATCTCACACCCCTTTCCCACCCTGAGTTTATTCAGCATATCCTCTGGCAACTCACAATCTATAATCAGGAAAAAAAAAATGTACATTTCAAATTAAAATTAAAAACTATTTTTTGTCCTTAAATTTTTATTCTTTACTGTTGTAAAATATACATAATATGAAAATTATCATTTGTGTAATTTTTAAAAGTACAGTTCAGTGGCATTAATTACATTCACATTGTTGTGCAACCATCACCACTACCTCCAGGGTATTTTCATCCTCCAAAACTAAAAATTCTATACCCATTAAACAGTAAGTCTCCATTTACCCCTCCCTTCATGCCTTGGAAATCACCATTCTACTTTTGGTCTTTATGGATAACTATCATAGGTGCCCGGTATAACTGGAATCTTAAAGTACTTGTCCTTTGTGTCTGTCTTATATCACCATAATGTTTTCAAGGTTCATCTATGTTATAGCATTGGTCAGAATTTCATTCCTTTTCAAGGTTGAATATTATTCCATTTTATGTATTGTCATATTTTGTTTATCCATTTATCTGTGGTGGAAAATTAGGTCATTTCTACATTTTGGCTATTGTGAATAATGCTGCTATAAACGTTGTACAGATGTCTATTCAAGTCACTGCTTTTAAATATTTTTGCTATATATATATATATATATATACACACACATAGAGAAACAGAGAATGAGAGAGATAGAAAGAGGGAGAAGGAGATGTAGAAATGCTGGATCACATGAAAATTATGTTTAATTTTTTGAGGAATTACTGTACTATTTTCCATAGTAGCTGCACCATTTTACATTCCCAGCAGCAATGTACAAGGGTTTCCATTTATTTACATTCTTAAAAATGTCTGTTATTTTTTGTTGTTGTTTTGTTTTTTTAAATAGCAGTTCTAATCCTTCTGAGGTGGTATCTTATTGTGGCTTTGATTTGCATTTTCCTAAGGATTAGTGATGTTGAGCATTGTTTTGTATGCTTATTGGTCATTTGCATATCTTCTTCAGAAAAATGTCTATCAAAATCCCTTGCCCATTTCCAATGGGCAGTTTTTGTTGTTGAGTTGTAGGCATTATTTATATTGATGTATTCCAGACTTTAATCCCTTAACAGATATATTTTCTCACATTCTACGTGTTGCCTTAGTTCATTCTCTTGATATTGTCTGTATTAGTCCACTCTTACATTGCTATATAGAAATATCTGAAACTGGGTAACTTATTTTTTTAAAAAGTTTTAATCAGCTTATAGTTCTGTAGGCTGTACAGGCTTCTCCTTGGGAGGCCTCAGGAAACTTACAATTATGGTGAAAGTTTAAGGGGAAGCAGGAACATATAAGATTTGTCCTTATTTTTTGTCTAAGTGTTTTACAATTTTAGCACTTACGTTTAGGTCTTCAATTAATTTTCTCTTAATATTTGTATATGGTATAAGGTAAGAATCCAGTTTTATTCTTTTCCATATAGATATCCAGTTTTCCCACCACCATTTGTTGAAAACACTATCTTCTTCTCCATTGGATAGTCTTAGCATCCTCATTGAAAATCATTTGACCATATATAGAAAAGTTTATTTTTGAATTATTTATTATATTCCATTAGTCTATATTCCTGTGCTTTTGTCAATACCACACGTTTTTTATTACTGTAGTTTTGTAATAAGTTTTGAAGTCAGGAAATGTGAGTCATCCAATTTTGTTTTTCTTTATAAAAAATGTTTTATATATTCAGCATCCCTTGAAATTTCATGTAAGTTTTAGGATAGGTTTTTCTATTTCTGCTCCCACAAAAATGTCATTGGAATTTTGATAGTGATTAATTGAACCTATGGATTGTTTTCAGTCATATTGTCATAGTAACAAAAAATATTTCTTCCAATCCAATGATGTTTGGCTCCTTTTTATAATTTTTATCTTTTGTCATTAGTTTCATTTTAACATATTATCATTCTCCTTATTTAGTTCAGTTCTTTGTGTTTTTCTTTAGCACATTGAGGATATTTGAAATAGTTGTTTTCATGTATTTGTCTGGTAAATCTGATGCCTGTCATTCTTCTGGGATGGTTTTTGACATTTTTTTTTCCTTTCAATGGGCTACATTTTTCTATTTCTTTTATGCATTGTAAACTTTTTATTAAAAACTTAGCATTTAAAAAAAGTCATCTTTCTCAGTCTTTGCAGACTGGCTCTGTGCCAAAGCAGTCCTTCACTAATTAGCTGAGTGTATTATGAGTCTTGCAATTATTCTGAGGTGAAAACTTAAGTTCTTCTCAGGTCTTTTCTGAGCATGCATTCTGCCTGGGCCTGTGTATGGCTTTTTTGAGTCTCACATACATGTGGTTGCTTTTCAATGTGTTAATTTCCCAGAAGTCTCACCCTAGCTTCTTTTCAGGGCCTTAGATGGTCTATTAGATGTTTCCATCAATAATTATTTGCCCTGGGGGTCTGCACATTTACAGTCCATCTACACATTTCCCAAACTGTGCCTGCTGCTTTTCCCACCTGAGATCTGAGATGGTGAAACAGAAACGGGTCTTTCATGTAGCCCCTAGAGTGGTTAAAATTTCACATATAAAGTCAGATAAACTCCCTTCAGTCAAAAGATGGAACTGAGAGTTGGGCTGCCTCCTCCACCAAATCAAGACTGTGCTGTACCTGGGATGGGGTGGGATAAATGAGGTAAAAATGCCACAAAATATCTTACCATTTTGAATATGGCTTTTTTTATTGGACATTTACTTAGTTGCTGTTGCTCCTTGACTATTTTCCAACAATCCTATAAGTTTATTTTAGTCAGTTTCTTATTATTTCCTGATGTTTCTGTGGTGGAACAAGAGCCTAGAACTTCTTAGTCTGACATTTTTTGATATTACTCTTCACAGTGTTTTAAAATTCTTAACATTCCTTTCACCTTCTTGCTCTAACCTAAACCTAGATATCCAATGGGGATACTACTTTCCCTGAAGTCCTTTCAAATGGTGATTATTTTAACTTTCACACCCATGTAACCTAGAGTCTGAGGTAAAATATATATCTTCCTCGCTCCACATTGCCGCTTCAAAACCATTTCTCCTTTTTCCTTTGAATATCCTATGGAGTTTATGCTAATAGCCATGCCATCTGCTGCATTTCCTTATCATTGTTAACCACTAAAATGCTGTTTACTTCTCACCATTCATTTCCATCTTCAGCACTTGGCTCATGGTCTTCCTCCCTCTCCATCATGAATACTATTAGCATTATTGATAACTGCAACATTCATTTAGCTAATATTTACAAAATTCTTGCTTTTAAGTGTTGACGTATTCTCCCTTTAATGATTTCTTCCTCCCGTCCACCTTAACCACTAAACCCCATTGTTACATTCTACCCATCAACAATCATCGCATTGCCTCCAAAGTATTAAGTTTAAGCATTCTATTCTAACCCCAAATTCCTTACTTTTTTGTTCAATTGCTTAATTACCCCCACACCATTAGTTCTTCAAACTCGTCGAGCCTCTACACTAAGTACCTAACCATTTTTTCACTAAACAGTCCTCCCTATTTCTGTTCATCCCTACTCACTCAGCTTAAATTCATTGACATCCCTATAGTCTCTCCTTTGCAAATATTCTTAAGCCCCATGTGACACCTGGATAAAATAGAAACAGTCTCATTCAGACTACACAGAGAGCATATACTGAGATTTCTCATACTGTCAGCATCAAAGCAACTGGTAATGTCTGAGACTAATAATACTGGCAATTTTATTAATTAGGACCTCTAGTGTTTTCTTTTGTTGCCTTAAGGCTTGGTTTAAAAAGATCATATGTAAGTTTATCTAAGACACAGGAGAGAAAGAATAAATTTTAAATGTAAGAAAGGAAGTTTTAAATGATCTATTTTGTGAAAGAGGAAAAGATAGGGGCAGTATAGCCAAAGCATCATAGCAAAGAATTTAAAATAATTTATCCACAAACAAAATCCACTGGTGTAATGACAGAGCAGAGGGACATTTTTAGTTTACCTCATTTGGTTTTGTCAAAGCAGTTCTGTAATCTGCAAAAAGTGGAAAAGTTTGGTGTGTGTTCCCTTTCCCTTGATTCCTTCAGTTATTATTGCCTCATTATACAGTCATTTGTACAATGTTTTGGCAGACATTTGCTGTTGCATAAATTAAAGTCATGGAATCTCGTTTTGCCTACAGGTCTTTATGAAAATAGCAGCAACATTTTTATTTGAATGTCAAAGTTTGTCAACCATTAAACTGATTGATTTTTCATTATACAATCCAATAGAATAGGCAATCTTCAGTTTGTATGCAACATTACTCTGAGAAAAAGACTCATCTTTGAAAAATCCTTCATGCTTATACTTTAAAAATGATATTCCTTTCACAAGACAGCCTCATGTTTTAAAGCTATCTTTATACATGAATTGCTCTATTCATATGCGTAGTACAGGTACAGCATGGTAATTCACCTCACTGGAAAGAAAGAGCTTTTCTATTTTGTAGCAGCAACACCAGCCTTTAAAAATTATATTATATTTTATTTTAAGCTCTCTCAGAAAGAACCTATTGTTCATGCCATGTAGATTGTGACGCTCAAAAAATGATCAAATTAACTGTCTTGGAAATAGGAGAGGCTTTACACAGAACTAACAGGTCTCAGCAGCTGTGTTGTATTTTCTACACAAATCCTTTAAAATGATTCTGAATTTCTTTTGTAGGCACACCTGTCATGGAAACAGTCTAGGCTAAATTGTAGGTTCATTTACCCTTTGGCTATGCCTCTAAAAATGTCAGCAAGGATGTCAATTTGTGCCAACTACTGCTGGAGCAGCTGTTGGTTGGTTAGGAATGGGAGAGCAACCTTTATATTGGCTTATTTATTTGGAGCAAACAAAGAAAGATGTAAATTTTCCACAGTCACATCTTTGCTTCATTAAGGCAGATGTGTATCTGCTGTTTGTTTGTCATATAATCCCAAAGCAGAACTAGGAATAAAAATTGTCCTTTGTTTAAAAACCTCATTAAAAATGTCAAGAAGAGAGAATTGTCTAGCAGTAGGAAACTTCATGAGGTAGGACGTCTTTTCCTAAATATTTAAGATATATAACTTCTAAGAAGATGAAGTGATCAATGAAAAATAACTTATATTGAAAAGGAAATGCTGAAAGAAAAGTAAAACAGTTCAGCTTGTAGAATCAATACTATAAAATGAGAAATCATGAAAGGAAGTAAGTGAGAAATTGGTTCTCATACCTTGCTAGGTTAGTAGCCTTGAACTTCTAAAAGTGTTGGTGAAGAGACCTCAAAGAAACACTGAATTATTATACAATAGATCTTGAAAAAAAATTTACCAACTTAATAGACATGATGAATTTTCAGATATTGTGTGTTGAAGATCAATGGCAAACTCTAGAGTTAAAATTATGACACATGCACTAAAATGAGCTTTCTGAAATGACCATCTTAAAAGTGGAAAGTCTGAGCTAAAAATGCTCTTGCATGCTTTCAGAGAACACTAGCCCTGCTTACAAATGACAGAAAAACAAAGTCTGGCTCATTAAGACAAGATCAATAGTAATACAAATAAGAATACGTAAAAATGGTTCTAATAAAAATTAATATCATTTCAGTGATCTGTCAGGTAACGTAAGCTTTATGCTAAGTTACAAAATTCTCGAGGGTATTTTGAGTTATGGTCACCTCATTGCTTCTCTACATTTGCTTTATTACAAGCTTCTCCCAGATCTATATTTAGATGCCAATAAGCATCATTATTTATTTTTTAAAATGCCAATTTAAAATGTATTTTATTTTATTTTTTAAGGAATTTAATCAAATTTACAAGAAAAAAAACAAACAACCCTGTTAAAAATTGGGCAAAGAACATGAACAGACACTTCTCAAAAGAAGGCATACATGCAACCAACTAACATATGAAGAAAGTTCAACATCACTAATCATTAGAGAAATGCAGATCAAAACCACAATGAGATAACATCTGAAACAGTTTGGCTCTATGTCCCCACCGAAATCTCACCTTGAATTGTAATAATCCCCATGTGTCAAGGGCTGGACTAGGTGGAGCTAACTGAATCATGGGGGTGGTTTCGCGCATGCTGTTGTCATGATAGCAAGTGAATTCCCATGAGATCTGATTGTTTTATAAGGGGCTTCCTCCATCACTCAGCACTCATTAGCTCTCCTTCTCCCCTGGGAAATGGTGCCTTCTGCCATATTTGTAAGTTTCCTGAGGACTTTCCAGCCGTGCAGAATTTGTGAGTTAATGAAACCTCTTTTCTGTATAAAATACCCAGTCTCAAGTATTTCTTCATAGCAGCATGAGAATGGACTCATACACCACCTCACATCAATCAGAATGGCTATTATTAAAAAGTCAAAAAAAAAAAAAAAGATGCTGGCAAGGTTGTGGAGAAAAACGAACTTTTACACTGTTGGTGGGAATGTAAATTAGTTCAACCATTGTAGAAGACAATGTGGCAATTCCTCAAAGACCTAGAGGCAGAAATACCATTTGACTCAGCAATTTCATTATTGGATAGATACCCAAAGGAATGTAAATCTTTCTATTATAAAGATACATGCACATGTATGTTCATTGCAGCATTATTTGCAATAGCAAAGTCATGGAATCAATCGAAATGCCCATCAATTATGGACTGGATAAAGACAATGTGATACATATACACCATGGCATACTATGCAGTCATAAAAAGGAATGAGATCATGTCCTTTGCAGGGACATGAATGGAGTCGGAAGGCATTAGTCTCAGCAAACTAATGCAGGAACAGGCAACCAAACACCACGTGTTGTCACTTATAATGGAAGCTGATCGATGAGAACACATGGACTTATGTGTGGGGAAACAACACACACTGGCACCTGCAGGAGGTGTGTGGGGAGCGAGAGCATCAGGAAGAATAGCTAATGGATACTGGCCTTAATATCTGGGTGATGGGATGATCTGTGCAGTAAACCACCATGGCATACAATTATCTATGTAACAAACCTGCACATCCTGCACATGTACCCTTGAACTTAAAAGTTAAAAAACAATAATTAACTCTTCAACTAGGAGACTTTAATTTTATAAGAAAAAAGTAAAATAAAATGTATTTTAAAATGAAAAACACGCCTTTACATGTAGGAATTTGTAATTCAATGAAAAAGTAAAATAATGCTCCCATGAAGAAATCAGTCACACAAACAGGTTCCTACCTCACTAGGAAAAACAATATCAGAGCAACATAATAAATTATACAAAAAGGGGTATCCCATTCAGGTAGTGATGTATCAAACATGGTCATAAATTGTTAAAAGTGTTAAAATTGTTGATGTTAAATAATTTATGTTAAAAGTGTTGTGTTCCAGGTTCCTCATTTAGATTCTATTCTGACTTCTGGCATTCTGGGTCATTTTCTATTAAGAAAAGGAGAAACATGTATTTTTCAAGAAATGCAAATACTTATCAAAATATAAAGCATATTCAAAGCAATGTTTCTAAGAATTACACATTGAATACATAATAAAAACATTATTTACAGTCATAAAGTATGTATCCAACAAAGGTCTAATATCTAGAATCTATAAGGAATTCAAACAGTTCAGCAAGCCAAAAACAAATTACCCTTTTGAAAAGAGACAAAAGACATGAACAGACATTTCTCAAAAGAAGATATATAAGTGGCCAATGGACACATGAAAAAACGTTCATCATCACTAATCATCAGAGAAATGCAAATCAAAACAAAAATGAAATACCATCTCACAACAGTCAGAATGGGTATTTTTAAAAGTCAAATAATGACAGAGGCTGGCGTGGCTTTGGAGAAAAGAAAATGTTTATGCACTGTTGGTTCTAATGTAAATTAGTTCAGCACAGTGGAAAGCAGTCTGGTGATTTCTCAAAGAACTTAAAGCAGAACTACCATTCAACCCAGCAATCCCATTACTGGGCATATAACCAAAAGAAAATAAGTCTACCAAAAAGACACATGCACACATATGTCCATCACAGAACTATTCACAGTAGAAAAGACATGGAACCATCCCAGGTGCACATCAATCATGGATTGGATAAAGGAAATGTGGTATATATATTAGGGAATACTACACAGCCATAAAAAAGACCAAATCATCATGTCCTTTGCCAAACATGGATGCAGCTGGAGGACCTTATTCTAAGCAAATTAATGCAGGAACATAAAACCAAATACGACATGTTCTCATTTGCAAGTGGGGCTAAACAATGGGTATTTTTGGACATAAAAATGGCAATAAGTAGACACTGGAGACTACTGAGGAGGGAGGTAGGGAGAGGGACAAAGGTTGAAAAACTATTGGGTACTGTGCTCACTACTTGGGTGATAGAATCAATCATACCCCAAACATCAGCATCATGCAGCATGCCCAGGTAGCAAACTTGCACATGTACCCCTTGAATCTAAAGTAAAATATATAAAATAATTAATGAATAAAAAGGCAGTGTCCTGAGCTCCTGGAGGGTGAGTGTGACTGTGGCTACCCCAAGCAGACTGTGAGAAGAACCTGGCCTTTTGCTGGTCAGTAAGAAATCAAAATGCGATACAAGTCAGGAAGCTGGTATCTCGTGTAGATACGGTGTCACAATTACAGGATGGTCAATTAGATGCAGCCGGGAAGTGCCACTCGCATGGACAGAGACCACAATTTTAACTACACCAGTCTAATTTGAACAGATCTTTGGAGAAAAGTGCTGAATGTGGATGGAGAAAAGACACAGTTGCTGAGGCTGGAGAGAGAGGAAGCTGGGAACCCCACGTGGAGTGCCTAAACGTTAGGGCAGGTTTCCATTTCTGACCAGTGCCTGGGGAAGAGAACACAGCTGCAAACACAAAGAAATCACTTGTAGGTAAAACCAAACACCGCATGTTCTCACTCATAGGTGGGAATTGAACAATGAGAACACATGGACACAGGAAGGGGAACATCACACTCTGGGGACTGTTGTGGGGTGGGGGGAGGGGGGAGGGATAGCATTGGGAGATATACCTAATGCTAGATGACGAGTTGGTGGGTGCAGCGCACCAGCATGGCACATGTATACATATGTAACTTACCTGCACATTGCGCACATGTACCATAAAACCTAAAGTATAATAATAATAATAATAAAAGAAAAAAAAATAAAAATAAATAAATAAATAAATAAATAAATAAAAAAAAGAAATCACTTGTAGGAATTTGTCTACGGCTCATTGCTCTCAAATGCCATCTACTGGATTGCAGCCCAAACTACAACACAAGTAATTACTAATTCTGCCCCCTGCAAAACCAAGAGCAAGCCTTGAACAACAAAGACCCTGTACAGACCTTAATCTTCTGAAAACTAGAAACGAAGCCAATGAATATACTCAATTTACACCAAAATTAAAAGAATACCAGCCCTCAGGCCGGGCGCGGTGGCTTACGCCTGTAATCCCATCCCAGCACTTTGGGAGGCCGGGGCGGGCCGATCTGGTCAGTAGATCGAGATCATCCTGGCTAACACGGTGAAACCCCATCTCTACTAACAATACAAATAATAATAATGATAATTAGCCGGGCGTGGTGGTGGGCGCCTGTACTCCCAGTTACTCGGGAGGCTGAGGCAGGAGCATGAACCCGGAGGCGGATCTTGCAGTGAGCCGAGATCATGCCACTGCACTCCAGCCTGGACGACAAAGCGAGACTCCCTCAAAAAAAAAAAACAAAACAAAAAAACACTGCCCTCTAAGATGAAAAAGAATCAGTGCAAGAACTCTGGCTATTCAAAAAGTCAGTGTCCCCATACCTCCACATGAGCCCACAGCTTCCCCAGCAATGATTCTTAACCAGTGTGAATTGTCTGAAATGACAGAAATGGAATTCACAATCTGGATGGCAAGGAAGCTCATTGAGATCTAGGAAAAATTGAGACTCAATCCCAGGAAGCCAAGCAATCTAGTAAAATTATTCGAGAGCTAAAAGATTAAATGCTCATTTTAAGAAAGACTACTTACTGAGCTGAAAAATTTACTATAAGAATTTTATAATACAATCAGAAGGGTTAGCAGAATAGACCAAGCTGAGGAAAGAATCTTAGAACTAAAAGACTGGTTCTTTCAAACAACACAGACAAACTAAAGAAAAAAGAATTAAGAAAAAATGAATAAAACCTCCAAGAAATATGATTCCATAAAGAGAGCTGATCTACAACTAATTAGCATCCCTGCGAGAAAGGAAGAGAGAATGAGCAACTTGGAAAATATATTTGAGGATATATCCATGACAATTTCCCTAATGTCATTAGAGAGGTAAATATGCAAATGCAAGGAATACAGAGAACCCCAGCCAGATACTATACAAGACAATCATTCACAAGGCACATAGTAATCAGATTCGCCAAGGTCAACACAAAAGAAAACATCTTAAAGTCAGCTAGAGAGAAGGGTAAGGTCACCTACAGAGAGAACCCCATCAGGCTAGCAGCAGACTTGTCAGCAGAAACCTTAGAAGCCAGAAAAGTTTGGGGCCTATTTTCAGTGTCCATAAAAAAGATATTTCAACCAAGCATTTTATATCCTGTCAAACTAAGCTTCATATGTGAAGGAAAAATAAAATTATTCTCTGACAAACAAATGCTGAGGGAATACTTTTCAACTAGACCAACCTCACAAGAGGTCCTTAAGGGAATGCTGAATATGGATGCAAAAGAATGACACCTGCTACCACAAAAGTACATGTAAGCATATAGCCTACCGACACTATAAAACAACAGTGCAGTTAAGTCTACATAACAACCAGCTAACAACATGATGCCAGGATAAAAATCTCAAATATCAATACTAACCTTGACTGTAAATGGGCTAACTACCCCATGTAAAAGACACAGGGTCTCAGACTGGACAAAAACATAAGACTGAACCATCTGTTGTCTTCAAGGGACCCAGCTCACATGTAAAAACACCCACACACTCAAAGTAAAAGGGTGAAGTAAGATCTACCATGCAAATGAAAAAAAAAAAAGAGCAGGAGTCACTATTCTTATGTCAGATAAAAGGGACTTTAACCCAATAAAAAATGAGAAGGACAATGAAGGGCATTACATAATGATTAAGGGTACAATCCAACAAGAAGCCATAACTATTCTAAAGATTCGTGCACCCACATTGGAGCAGCTAGATTCATAAAACAACTTCTTGGCCTATAAAAAGACTTAGACAACCACACAATAATAATGGGAGACTTCAACATGCTACTGACAGTGTTAGATCATCAAAGCAAAAAAACTAATAAAAAAATGATGGACTTAACTTCAAAACTTGACTAATTGGACCTAATAGACATCTATAGAACACTTCACCCCCAAACCACAGAATGTACATTCTTCTTATCTGCACACAAAACATCCTCCAAGATCAACCACATGCTTGGCCATAAAACAAGTCTCAATAACTTAAAAAAATTAAAATCATACCAAGCACACTCTTGAACCACAGTACAATGAAAATAGAAATCAATACCAAGAACATCTCTCAAAACTACTCAAATACATGGAAATTAAACAACTTACTTCTGAATAACTCCTTGGTGAACATTGAAATTAATACAGAAAAAATTATATTAAATTAATGAAAATAGGGACACAACTTACCAAAATATCTGGAATGCAGCCAAAGTAGTGTTAGGAGGAAAGTTTATACCCCTAAACACCTTCATCAAGAAGTCAGAAAGGTCTCAAATTTACAATCTAACTTTTCACCTAAAAGAACTAGGAAAAGAAGAACAAACCAAACCCAAAGCTAGCAAAATAAAATAAATAAAGAAAATTAGAGAACTTAATAAAATGGAGATGTAAACATTTATTCTAAAGATCAATAAAACAAAGAGCTGGTTTTTAACATAACTGATAAACCCCTAGCTAGCTTAACAAAGAAAAAGAAAGAGAAAATCCAAATAAACAGAATCAGAAATTACAACCGATCCCACAGAAATACAAAAGATCCTCAGAGACTACTAGAAAAAATTCTATGCACACAAACTAGAAAAAGTAGAGGAAATGAATAAATTCCCAGAAACACACAACCTACCAAGATTGAATCAGAAAGAAATTGAAATTTTGAATAGACATTTCAACTTTTGAAGTTGAGTTAGTGATAAAGAGCCTACCAACCAAAAAATCCCTGGACCAGATGGATTCCCAGCTGAATTATACCAGACATACAAACAAAAAATTAATACCAATCCTACTGAAACTATTCCAACAAGTTGACGAAGAAGGGCTTCTCTCTAACTTATTCCACGAAGCCAATCCAATACCAAAATCTGGCAGAGATGCAATTAAAAAGAAAATCAGAGGCCAATATCTTTCATGAATATAGATGCAAGAAGCCTCAACAAAATACTAGAAAATTGAAACCAGCAGAACATCCAAAAGTTAATACCACAATCGGATAGGCTTTATTCAAAGGATGCAAGGCCAGTTGAACATATGCAAATCAGTAAATGTGATTCATCACACAAACATTCAGAACCAAAAGCAAAATCTATAGGATTATCTCAATAAATGCAGAACAAGCTTCTGATAAAATCCAACATTCCTTCATGATAAAAATCTTCAACAGACTAGGCATAGAAGAACATACCTTAAAATAATAAGAGCAATATATAACAAACTCACAGCCAACAGCATACTGAATGAGCAAAAGATGGAAGCCTTCCCCCAGAGAACTGGATCCAAGCAAGGATGCCCACTCTCACCACTCCTATTCAACATGTTACTGGAATTTCAAGCCAGAGCAATCAGGGAAGAGAAAGAAATAAAAGGCATCCACATAGGAAAACAAGAATCCACACTGATTATATGATTCTGTACCTAGAAAACCCTAAAGACTCTGTCAAAAGGCTCCTAGAATTGATAAATGATGTTAGTAAAGTTTCAGGATACAAAATCAATATACAAATATCAGTAGCATTTCTGAACAGCAACAATGTCCATGCTGAGAGTGAAATCAAGAACAAAATCCCACTTCCAAGAGCCATAAAAAAATGAAACACCCATGAATACAGCTAACTAAGGAGGTGAAAGAACTCTTCAAGGAGAACTAAAAAACACTGCTGAAAGTAAATCAGAGATGACACAAATAAATGGAAAAACATTCCATGCTCATAAATTGGAAGAATTAATATCGTAAAAATGGTCATACTGCCCAAAGAAATCTACAGATTCAATGCTACTCCTATCAAACTACCAAAGTAATTCTCAAAACTAGAAAAAAGAACTGTTCCAAAATTCATATAAAACCAAAAAAAAAAAAAAAAAAAAAAAAAAAAGAGCCCAAATATCCAAAGCAATCCTAAGCAAAAAGAACAAAGCTGGAGACATCACACTACCTGACTTCAGACTATACTATAAAGCCACATTAACCAAAACAGTTTAGTACTGACACAAAAACAGACACATAGACCAACGGAACAGAATAGAAAACCCAGAAATAAACTCAGAAAACTCAGAAATAAAGCCACACATCTATCACCATTTGATATTTGACATGTGCAACAAAAACAAGGAATGGGGAAAGGACTCTATTCAATAAATGGTGTTGGGATAACTGGCCAACCATATGCAGATTGAAGGTGGACCCCTATGTTTTATCATATATTAAAATTAACTCAAGATCGATTAAAGATTTAAATATAAGACCTCAAACTAAATTCCAGGATAAAAATCCTGGAATATAACCTAGGAAATTATCTTCTGGACATTGGTCTTGGTAAAGATTTTTGGCTAAGCCCCCAAAAGCAATTACAACAAAACCAAAAATAGACAAATGGGACCTAATTAAACTAAAGAGCTTCTGCACAGCAAAGGAAACTATCAACAGAGCAAACAGACAATCTACAGAGTGGGAGAAGATATTTGCAAACTATGCATCTGACAAAGGCCTAATATGCAGGATCTATGGGGAACTTAAGCAAATCAACAACAAAAAAACAAATAACCCTATTATGAACATATACATCTCAAAAGAAGACATGCAACCAGTCAACAAACATATAAAAAATGCTCCACATAACTAATTACTAGAGAAATGCAAATCAGAGCCATAATGAGTTACCGTTTCATACCAGTCAGAATGGGCATCACTAAAAAGTCAAAAAACAAGAGATATTTGTGAGGCTGCACTTACACACTGTTGGTGGGAATGTAAATTAGTCAAGCGACTGTGGAAAGCAGACTGGAGATTCCTATGTGTCTGATTTCTCAAAGAACTTAAAACAGGCCAAGTGTGGTGGCTCACACCTGCAATCCTAGCACGTTGGGAGGCTGAAAGCAGGTGGATCACTTGAGTCCAGGAGTTCAAGACCAGCCTGGACACCAAGACAAAGCCCTGTCTCTACCAAAAATACAAAAAACAAAAAATTAGCTAGGAATGGTGGCGCGTACCTGTAATCACAGCTACTCGAAAGGCTAAGGTGGGAGGATCACTTGAGCTTGGGAAGTCAAAGCTTCAATGAGCCATAAGCACAACACTGCATTCCAGCCTGGGTAATGGGAGTGAGACTGTCAAAACAAAACAAAACAAAAACAAACAAACAAACAAACAAAAAAACAAAAAAACAGAAGTACCATTCAACCTAGCAATCCCATTACTGGGTATATACCCCAAAGAAAATGAATCATTCTACCAAAAATACACATGCATGTGTATTTTCATCACAGAGCAATTCACAATAACAAATACATGGAATCAACCTAAATGTCCATCAACAGCAGACTGGATAAAGAAAATGTGGCACACGTATACCGTGGAATACTACATGACAATAAAAAAGAATCGGATTATGTTCTCTGCAGCAACATGGATGGAGCTTGAGGCTATAACCCTAAGCAAATTAACACAGGAACAGAAAATCAAATACTGCGTGTTTTCACTTATGAGTGAGAGCTAAACCCTGAGTACACATGGACATAAATATGGGAATATTAGATACCGTGGACTACTAGAGGGTAGAGGGAGGGGGAGTGCTAAAAACCTACCTATGAGGTACTATGCTCACTACCTAGATGGTAGGATCTGTGCTCCAAACCTCAGCAATATGCAATATTCCCATGTAACAAATCTGTGCATAATACTTCCTGTATCTGAAAGAAAAATTGAAATAAATAATAAAAATACAGAAAAATACTTTATTTACATTATCTGAAAAATTCATATTTGTTCAAAAAATTAATGGAAAAATAGAAATTTCAGATTTTTCTTAATACTAAAGCTTTTAATACACAAATATAATTCTAATGGTTGCCCACATCAATAAGCATACTGCTACATTGGTATTTCCATAACATTTTAGGATTAAACATTGTTACATTATAAGATCACTATATTTGCAAGAGGGCCAACAAACAGAAGTGTAACATAAAATTTCTTTCTTAAAGTATATCTAATAAAACCCAACCCAACTGCTTGAAGAGACAACTGCATAAAGACAAGGTACACTCAGATAAGAAGCAGGTTAAACATAAGATGAAAAACAAAAGGTATTTTTTTAGGTGAACTGGGATACTGATTTCTTATGTTGCCTAAGCAATTGATTTAAGATTTATAATTTTGGGAACTCTGTAAATTGAAGCTATTTGTATTCTGAGATATGTAAGCACTTTTTTAATAGAAGTGGCAAAGGAGAGTTCCATAATCTGCCTCCAGTTCATGGCTGTGTTTTGTTGGCCCATACAGTGTTTCGTAATTTTTAAAACTGAATTACTTGCCAACAGTTAAAACTCAGGAGGGTTCATATTAAAATTTGAATGTCTAGCTACTCTTACAAAGTCAGAGCATTTAGCAACTATGAGCATTCATCTCTGCATGTGAAAACCATATTACCTGAAGTGGCAGTAGTTTAATAGCAGCTGCTTAGTTTTGCTCTGTGTTGTTTTAAAACATATTTAGGAAGTACAAATGCAGATTTTGTGAATCTATCTGGTCCTGGGCTTTTATTTCTCGGTATTTTTTCATTGCTGATTCAATTTCATTACTCGTTATTGCTCTGTTCAGTATTTTTATTTTGTTCTGGTTCAATCTTGGGAGGTTGTATGTTTCCAGGAATTTATGCATTTTCTCTAGGTTTTCTGGCTGTGCACATAGAGATGTTCTTAGTAATCTTTGATGATCTGTTGTGTTTCTGTGGTATCAGTCGTAATGTTGCCTTTATCATTTCTAATTATGTTTATTTGAATCTTCTCTCTTTTATTCTTTCTTTTAACTTTTTGGGTTTGAGGAAACATGTGAAGATTTGATACATAGGTAAACTCATGTCATGGGGGTTTATTGTACAGATTATTTCATCACCCAGGAATTAAGCCCTGCACCCAGTAGTTATCTTTTCTGTTCTTTTTCTCTCCCTCCTTCCAACCTCCATCCTCAAGTAGATGCCAGGTCTGTTGTTCCCTTCTTTGTGTTCATAGGTTCTTATCATTTAGCTCCCGCTTACAAGTAAAAACACGTGGTATTTGATTTTCTGTCCCTGTGTTTCTTTGAGGAGGATAATAGCCTCCAGCTGCATCCATGTTCCTGAAAAAGACATGATCTCACTATTTTTTTATGGCTGCCTAGTATTCCATGGGTAAATGTACCACATTTTCTTTATCCAATCTGTGAATGATGGGCATTTAGGTTGATTCATTGTCTTTGCTATTGTGAATAGTGCTGTAATGAACATATACATGCATGTGTCTTTATGGTGGAATAACTTATATTCCTCTGGGTATGTACACAATACTGGGATTGCTGGGTGGAAGGGTAGTTCTGCTTTTAGCTCTTTGAGGAATCACCATACTGCTTTCCACAATGGTTAAACTGATTTACACTCCCACCAACTGTGTACACGTGTTCCCTTTTCTCTGAAAACTTGCCAGTATCTGTTATTTTTTGACTTTTAAATAATAGCCATTCTGACTGGTGTGAGATGGTATCTCATCATGGTTTTGATTTGCATTTCTTTAACAATCAGTGATGTTGAGCTTTTTTTTATATGCTTGTTGGCCACATTTATGCCTTCTTTTAAAAACTCTGCTCATGCCTCACTTCTTAATAGGGTTGTTTTTCTCTTGTAAATTTGTTGAAGTTCTTTATAGGTTCTACATATTAAACCTTTGTCAAATGCATAATTTGAAAAAATTTTCTCCCATTCTGTAGGTTTCCTTTGCTTTGCAGAAACTCCTAAGTTTAATTAGATTCTACTTGTCAATTATTGCTTTTGTTATTATTGGTTTTGGTGTCTTTATCATATAATATTTGCCTGTTTCTATGTCCAGAATGGTATTGCCTAGATTGTTTTCCAGAGCTTTAATAGTTTTGGGTGTTACATTTAAGTGTTTAATCTATCTTGAGTTGATATTTTATATGCTATAAGGGAGGAGTTCAGTTTCAATCTTCTGCATATGGCTAGACAGTTATCCCACCACCATTTATTGAATGAGTCCTTTCCCCATTGCTTGTTTTTGTCAGCTTTGTCGAAGATCACGTGGTTATAGATGTGCAGCCTTATTTTTGGGCTCTGTATTCTGTTCCATTTGTCTATGTGCCTGTTTTTGTAGCAATGGCATGATGTTTTGGTTTCTGCAGCCCTGTAGTATAGTTTGAAGTTGGGTAACAATGGCTCTAGCTTTGTTCTTTTTGCTTAAGATTGCCTTAACTATTCAGGATCCTTTTTGGTTCCATGTGGATTTTTAAGAGTTTATTTTACTTCTGTGAAGAATGTCATTGATAGTTTAATAGGAATAGCATTGACTCTGTCAATTGCTTTGGGGAGTGTGGCCATTTTAATGATATTGATTCTTTCTATCCATGAGCATGGAATAATTTTCAGTTTATTTGTGCCTTTCCTGATTTCTTTGAGTAGTGTTTTGTAATTCTCATTGCAAAAATATTTTACCTCCCTGGTTAGCTGTATTCCTAGGTATTTTATTCATCTTTGTGGCAATTGTGAATGGTTCTGCCTTTCTGATTTGGTTCTTGGCTTGGCTGCTATTGGTGCATAGAAATGCTATGAACTTTTATACATTGATTTTGTATCCTGAAACTTTGCTGAAGTTGTTTACCAGCTAATGGAGCTTTTAGGCCAAGACTACAAGATTACGAGATATAGAATCATGTCATCTGCAAACAGAGATAATTTGACTTCCTCTCTTCCTATTTGGATAACCTTTATTTCTTTCTCTTGCTTGATTGGCTAGGACTTCCAATACTATGTTGAATAGGAGTGGTAAGAGAGGGCAACATTGTGTTTTACCAGTTTTCAAGGCAAATGCTTCCAGCTTTTTCTCATTCAGTATGATGTTGGCTGTGGGAGTGTCATCAATGTCTCTTATTATTTTGAAATATATTTTTTCAATATCCAGTTTATTGAGAGTTTTTAACATGAAAGGGTGTTGAATTTTATTGAAAGCTTTTTCTGCCTCTATTCAGATAATCATGTAGTTTTTGTCTTTAGTTCTGTTTATGTGATGAATCACATTTATTGATTTGTGTATGCTGAACCAACTCTGCATCTTGGGGATGAAGCTGACTTGATCTTGGTGGGTAAGCTTTTTGATTTTTGATGTGTTGCTGGATTCAGTTTGCAAGTATTTTATTGAGGATTTTTGCATCAATGTTCATCAAGGATATTGGCCTAAAGTTTTGTGGGGTTTTTTTGTTTTTGTTTTTGTTTTGCATTTCTCTGACAGGTTTTAGTATCAGGATAATGCTGGCCTCATAGAATGAGTTGGCAAGGAGTCCCTCCTCCTCAATTTTTTTGGAATAGTTTTAGTAGGAATGGTATCAACTCTTCTTTGCACATCTGGCAGAATTTGGCTGTGAATCCATCTGGTCTTGGGCATTTTGTTGATTGGTAGACTATTTATTACTGGTTCAATTTTGGAGCTCATTATTAATCTGTTTGGGGAATCAGTTTCTTCCTGGTTCAGTCTTGGGAGGATGTATGTGCCAGGAATCTATACATCTCTTCTTGGTTTTCTAGTTTATGTGCATAAAGTTGTTCATAGTAGTTTCTGGTGGTTATTTTTATTTCTGTGGAGTCAGTGGTAACATTCCCTTCCTCAGTTCTAATTGTGTTTATTTGCATCTTCTTTCTTTTCTTCTTTATTAGTCTAGCTAGTGACCTATCTTATTAATTTCTTCTAAAAAAACAACTGGTTTCATTGATCTTTTGAATGTTGTTTTGTGTCTTGATTTCCTTCAGTTCAGCTCTGATTTTGGTTATTTCTTGTCTTCGGCTAGCATTGGGGCTGATTTGTTCTTGCCTGTCTAATTCATTCAGTTGTGAAATTAGGTTGTTAATTTGAGATCTTTCTAGCTTTTTAATGTGATCATTTAGTGCTAGGGAGTCCCCTCCTAACACTGCCGTAACTGTGTCTAAGAGATACTGGTATGTTGTATCTTTGTTCTCATTAGTTTCAAAGAACTTCCTGATTTCTGCCTCAATGTCATTATTTACCCAAAAGTCATTTAGGAGCATGTTGTTTAATTTCCATTTAATTGCATAGTTTTGAGTGAATTTCTTAGTCTTGACTTCTATTTTTATTGCATGTTGGTTTGAGAGTATGCTTGGTATAATTTCAGTTTTTTTACCTCTGCTGAGGATTGTTATATGTCCAAGTATGTGCTCAATTTTAGAGTATGTGCCATGTGGCAATGTGAAAAATGTAAATTCTGTTGTTTTTGTGTGGTGAGTTTCTAGAAGTTTATCAGATTCATTTGGTCCAATGTTGAGTTCAGGTCCTGAGTATCTTTGTTAATTTTCTGCCTCAATGTTCTGTCTAATGCTGTCAGTGGAGTGTTGAAGTCTCCCACTATTATTGTGTGGGTGTCTATGTCTCTTTGTAGGTCTCCAAGAACTTGCTCTGTAACTCTGGGTGCTCCTGTGTTGGGTGCATATATATTTAAAATAGTTAGAGCTTCTTGTTGAATTGAACCTTTTACCATTATGTAATGTCCTTGTTTGTCTTTCTTGATTTTTGTTGGTTTAAAGACTATTTTGTCTGAAGCTAGAATTGCAACCCCTGCTGTTTTCTTTTTTTCGTTTGCTTCATAGATTTTCCTCCATTCCTTTATTTTGAGCCCATGGGTTTCATTCCGTGTAAGACGGTTCTCTCAAAGGAAGCACACCATTGGGTCTTGCATTTTTATTCAGCTTGCCACTCTGTGCCTTTTAAGTGGGACATTTAGACCAGATGCCGTGGCTTACATATATAATCCCAGCACTTTGGGAGGCCAAGTGCTGATGGGAGTCCAAGCTCAGGAGTTTGAGACCAGCCTGGGCAACAGGGTATAACCCCTTCTCTACAAAAAATACAAAAATTAGCCAGGCATGGTGGTGGTGCATGCCTGTAGTCCCAATTACTCAGGAGGCTGAGGTGGGAGGATGGCTTGAGCCTGGGAGGCAGAGGTTGGAGTGAGCTGAGATCGCACACTGCACTCCAGCCTCAGTAACAGAGTTAGACCCTGTCTCAAAAAAAAAAAAAAAAAAAAGTGGGACATTTAGTCTGTTTAAATTCAAGGTTGTTATTGATACCTGTGGATTTGATCCTATCATTGTGCTGTTAGCTGGTTATTATGTTGGTTTGTTTGTGTGGTTGCTTTATAGTAACACTGGTCTGTGTGTTTGAGTGTGTTTTTATATTAACAGGTAGCAGTCTTTCCTTTATATATTTAATGCTTCTTTCAAGATCTTTTGTATGGCAAGTCTGGTGATAACAAACTCCCTCAAAATTTTATTATTTAGGAGGATCTTATTTCTCCTTTGCTTAGGAAGGTTAGTTTGACTGGATATGAAATTCTTGGTTGAATTTTATTTTCATTAAGAATGTTGAATATAGGCCCCCAGTCTCTTGTGGCTTGTAGGGTTTTAGCTAAGAGGTTCACTGTCAGCCTAATAATCTTCCCTCTATAGATGACATGTCCTTTCTCTCTAGCTGCCTTTAACATTCTTTCTTTCATTTCAAACTTGGAAAATCTGGCAATTATGTATGTTGGAAATGATCTTGTGTAGAATCTTGCAAGAGATGTCTGTATGACCCGAATTTGACTGTTGGCCTCTCAAGCAAGTTTGGGGAAGTTTTCATGGACAATATGCTGAAATATGTTTTCTAAGTAGTTCACTTTCTCCCCTCTCTTTCAGGGATGCCAATGATTCATATATTTGGCTTCTTTACATAATCCTATACATCTTGGAGGTTTTGTTTATTCCTTTTTATTTATTTTTTTCTTTATTTTTGTCTGACTGTCTTATTTCAGAGAACTAGCCCTCAAGTTCTGAGATTCTTTCCTAAGCTTGGTCTATTCTGTTGTTAATACTTGTGATTGCATTGTGAAATTCTTGTACTGTGCTATTCAATTCTGTCAGATTTGCTAAATTCTTTTTTATACTGGCTATTTCATCCTAAACTCCTGTATTGTTTTATTGTGATTCTTATTTTCCTTGGATTTGGTTTTGTCATCCTTCTGAATCTTGATGATCTTCATTCCTATTCATATTCTTAATTCTATTTCTGCCATTCCAGCCAGTTCGGCCTGGTTAAGAACTCTTGTTGGAGAACTAGTGCTGTTGTTCAAAGGACATATGACATTGTGGCCATTTAAGTTACTATAGTTCTTTCTCATCTCTGCATGTGGGTATTCCTTTAACTGCAGTGTAGATTGAGTACAGTCAATAGATGTATTTTCTACATGTTTTCACTGGGGCAAGGCTTAGTGCTGGGTCTCTATTTGAAACTTACTTCTTGTCTCTAATTTCAGAGGGGAGAATGTTAGTGAAGTATTTTTAGTGTTAAAGCTTTGGGGTAAGATTCAGTAGGTAGCACTTAAGCTTATTGGTTAGTTGGTAGATTCTTGCTTGGTTGTGTGGCTCCCCTATATTTCCTCAAAGTTACAGCTATGTTTTCTCTCAATGCTCTGAAAGTGTGTGGGTTTCTCTCCCTCTTGAGTACTGGCTGTAGATTGTGGCTTGGCACTCTGGAGCTGCCTACTGCAGCTCTGGGGAGATCTCAGTGTTTTTATTCCTTCCCCAGCTTGGCAGTGCAGAGAAAGGGACCTTAATATTGGTTGTGGCCAAGGACATTTTGCTTGTCTCCTGTGGGGTCCACCCAAGACAGATGCAGGTCAGCAATTGCTCAATGCAATCAACCCAGGATAGTTGGCCTGTGCTTTGGGCCCAAGCCAGAAGTTCTCTGTCTGGTGACAAGCAGTGTGGACTGTGTGGGACCTGTGGGAGATGGATTGGCCTCCTCTCTTTGGGTCAACTTCAGCTTTCTGGAGGTATGGATAAAGCATTTAGGGTCTTTACTTCTTCATTAGTCTGATGGTAGCAAGGGCAGTTCCTTCCACTGCAGAGGCAGTAACAGAGAGGCTTTCAGTTGCCCCTGGAAGCTCTGTCCAGGGGGTTGCTGCGTTGCTAGTGGCTCAATATCTCTGGTGGAAGGTGGCTGGAGACCCAGGCCTGGAGGACCTTCTCAGTGAGGAGATTTGGGAATGGGCACCCACATAAAAGTCTGGTCACTTTTCCATAAGGCTGCTGTGGTATGCTAGGGGCCCATTTCAGTCCCTAGTTGCCTCAAATTTTCCAGTATCTGGAGGTATCACCAGTGAAGACTGTGGAACAGCAAAGACGGCAACCTGGCCCTGCCCCTCCCTCTGGGAGCTCCATTTCAGAGAGGTATAGATCTGTTGTCCAGTCAAACGCACCTGCAGTATGTGGCTGGATCCCACATTGGGAGGTATCTGTATCTTTGTGTGGTTTTGAGAGTTCCTCTTGCTATTGATCTCTAATTTTATTCCACTATGGTCTAAGAAGACATTTGATATGATTTTGATTTTTTTGAATTTATTGAGACTTGCTTTATGGCAAATTATATGGTCAATTTTAGAGAATGTTACATAAGCAGATGAGAAAAATGTATATTCTGCCTTTGTTGAGTGCTATGTTCCGTGTATGTCTATTAGCTCCATTCAGTCAAGAGCTCCACTTAAGTCCAGAGTTTGTTAGTTTTCTCCCTTAATGATCTGTCCATGCTGTCAGCGGAGTACTGAAGTTCCCTACTATTACTTTATGGCTGCTATCTACTTTCTTAGGTCTAGTAATATTTGTTTTATAAATATGAATGCTCTGGTGTTACATGCATATATATATGTGTATATATATATATATGATAGTTAAGCCGCCTTTTGGAATTAAACTCTTTATCATTATATAATGCCCTTCTTTGTCTTTTTTTTTTTTAACTGTTTTTGATTTAAAATCTGCTTTATCTGATATAAGAATAGTAAACTGTGTTCCCTTTTGTTTTTTATTTGATGAGATATCTTTTCGTGTTCTTTTACTTTGAGCTTCTGGGTGTCTTTACACATTAGGTGGGTTTCTCGTAGTCAGTAGATGGTCTTGTTTTTTCATTCAATTTGCCAACCTATATTTTAACTGGAGCATTTAGGCAGTTTATGTTCAAGGTTAATATTAATATGTGAGGGTTTTTATTCCTGTCATGGTGTTGCTAGCTATTTGCTTTGTATTCACAATTGTGTTTGTTTTATAGGACCTATACACTTCATATTTATGTGTACTTTTATGGTAGCAAGTATCATCCTTTTGTTTCTATCTTTAGAACTTCTTTGATTATTTCTTTTAGGACTGGTATAGTGATGACAAATTCTCTTAGCATTTGCTTATCTGGAAAGACTATTTCTCCTTTGTTTATCAAGCTTAGTTTGGTAGAATGTAAAATTCTTAGCTGGCTTATGTTTTGCTTTGGAAGACTAAAAATAGGCTCCCAGTCTTTTCTGGCTTGTAAGATTTCTGCTGAGATATCTGCTGTTAGTCTGATAGGTTTTCTCTTATTGGTAATTTGGCCCATTTCTTTAGCTGACTTTAAGATTTTTTCTTTAGTGTTGACCTTGGATAGTCTCATGAGTATATGCCTTGGTGATGCTCATCTTGTATAGTGCCTTGTAGGTGTTCTCTGAATTCCTTTTATGTGGATGCAGATTTCTTTGGCCTCTCTAGCAAGGTTAAGAAAATTTTCCTGAATTATTCCCCCACATATGTTTTCCAGATTGATTACTTTTTTCTTCTCTTATTTCAGGAATGCCTATAAATCATAATCCCTATTTCTCAAAGGTTTTGTTCATTTTTAAAAAATTCTTTATTTCTGTCTGACTGGGTTAATTCAAAAGACTAGTCTTCAAGCTCTTAAATTCTGTCTTCTTAGAAAAGTTAAAAGCTTTACCGCTAGACTAGACCAAGAAGAAGAAATAATTTTGAAATTCCTTTAGCGAAGTTTACATTTCCAGAAGTTCTGTTTTTTTTTTTTTTTTTAATATAGCTATCTAGTATTTTACATACTGAATTGTTTTTCTGGTTTCTTTGCATTGGTTTTCAACTTTCTCTGGGATTTCATTGAACGTCTTTGCCATCAATATTTTGATTCTTTTTCTGTCACTTCAGAATTTTCACTTTGGTTAGGATCCATTGCTAGAAACCTAGTGTCATCCTTTGGAGGTATCAAAACACTCTTTTTGTAATGCCAGAGTTTTTGCCCTGATTCCTTTTCATATGAAGGAGCTGTCACTTCTTATATTTGAATTTTGTTTGTTTGTTTGTTTGTTTGAGATGGAGTCTTACTCTGTCACCAGGCTGGAGTACAGTGGAGCGATCTCGGCTCACTGCAACCTCCACCTCCCGTGTTCAAGCAATTCTCCTGCCTCAGCCTCCCAAGAAGGTGGGACTACAGGTGTGCACCACCACGTCCAGCTAATTTTTGTATTTTTAGTAGAGACGGGGTTTCACCATGTTGGCCAGGATGGTCTCAATCTCTTGACCTCTTGATCCGCCCACCTCGGCCTCCCAAAGTGCTGGGATTACAGGTGTGAGCCACTGCGCCCGGCCATATTTGAATTTTCTATCATTTGGATGAGACTTTAAAATTTTCTATTCCTGTTTCCCTTGAGGGTTTGACTGTGGTGTATGATTGTTCAGCTTCCTTTCTTGGTGCTTTCAGAGGGCCAAGGCTCTGTGTTGATTCCTTGGTTACAGACAGCTCTTGTGTGGTGGCTTTCTCAAATGCTGCTTGTTGTTGCATTGTGCTGAGTATATGAACCAACACACTATCATCTGCAGGGCTGGGAGTGTGGAGGTCTCAGTAAGGTTATTTCCTGCACCACTAGCACCTTGCCTTTCTAACGGCAGGTTTTTGTTCTTTTTTTGCAGGTACAGTTCAGTCTCCAGTCCAGTAGGTAGCACTTAAGGGTAAGAGCTAGATTGCTCTCAGGTAGCACAGAAATGAGGGGAGTCAACCAATTGTTGATGATGGGGTGGTGGGAACAATAATGTTGGGGTGCACTGAGGTCTCTGGTGTGGGGAGGGAGGCTGCACCAGCTCCTTGTCCTCTGCAGGCAGGAATGTGGTCAGCTTGCCTATCATGCCTCTGTCTCAGTGCTGATAAACTTCAGTTCATAAAGACATTGTCCTTTGGCTCCTGGTGCAATGAAGCCTGCAGAAACGTCCCTCCGGCAGCAACCATCAAAATGGACTTAGAGCAAAACCTTTTCTCCCAGTTTAGAGCAGAGAGCTCTATGGCTTGTGTCTTCCCTTCATTGTCAAGACATTGGCACTCTATGTAAGGAGCAGGAAATGGGCCCCACTTTTAATGCAAGACTGAGAGTCATGAGCTCACTTTTCACAGGGGTGCAGCTACTACAAAAATGCTGGAAAGGCTCTCTCCAAGTGCATTCACAACAGTCCCCAGTGGGGAAAGCCTCTGCTGTATCCACAATGGTAGATGGGGGAGTTAGAGATGACAAACTCTCAATGTCTATGCCTGGCCACTGGTGCCACCCCCTTTAGCAATTGCCACTGTACCTACATTTTCTTTGTCTCAATAGGGGCCTTGGCAAGCTGTGCTTCCCCTTCTCCCAGGGTTGATCTGCACCAGGGCTAGATTTCCAGGACCCTGCAGTTCCCCAGGGAACCACTGGTCTCTTGTGGTTGCCAAAGTCAGAAGAGGTTCTTGGGTATGTTTGTGGGAGATCAGGTAGTTTGGCAACACAAGGGCTAAGGTTCGCTGGGCAAAATAGTAGCCCACAACAAGTGCATAATCAGTATGGCACCAGCCATCTCAGTTCAGGCCTAAAGGGAGTTGCAGGTGCACCAGCACAAGCTGGCCGTTCAGTGTTCTGTCCTTGGGAAGTTCTCAGATTGCCACCAACAGCATTGTCCCAGGGTCACAAGGGCAGAGGGTCTCCCTGAGAATTTGGAAGTCAGCATGATGTTGCAGGGGTGAGGGGAGCAGAGAAGCACCACCACCTATCCTATACATGAGACTCTGTTTCTTGGTGGCAAATTTCTGCCTTACTCTTACTGCATTACTTTTTTGTGTCCCAGCTTCTTCCTATGGACTCATCAACTCCTGACCTTCTTCCTTCAGCTTTCCATTCAGATCGTGACCATTCACCTGTAACTTTGATCTTCTTTCTGAGGAGAACTGGCATTTAATATCCTTAGTCAGCCGTGACTACTCAGCTTCTGGGGTGTCCAAATACCCTCCCTCTGAATCTCCAAGTACCTGCAGGTCATAGGGCAACAGAGGCTGTGACAGAGACTCTTGGAGCTCCTCAAAGCAGAGAAGACTAGTAGGGAAGGCAGGACCATGAGCTCAGTGGCAGAGAGACAAGGCCTTTTGTAATCTTTAATTTTTTATTTTTAACCTGGCTTCCTAGGGGTCACCCTTGTGTTTACACAATTTAATGGTCAGTAAATGATTGGTCAGCAAATGATGGTAAGAGGTTCTACTCCAATAACTTGAGTCAGGAAAGCATTGACTTAATGTTAGTGTTGCTATAAAGAAATATCTGTGGCTGGGTAATTTATAAATAAAAAATATTTATTTGGCTCATGATTCTGCTGACTGGAAGATCAGGTATCTGGTGAAAGCCTCATACTGTTTCCACTCATGGCGGAAGCAAATGTGAAGTTGGCATGTGCAGAGATCACATGGTGAGAGAGGAAGCAAGAGAGAGGAGGAGGAGATACTAGGCTATTTTTAAGAACCAGCTCTCATGGGAAGTAATATTGAGAACTCCATCTTCTTAGCCCCCTCCAAGGTGGGAATAAATCTATTCATGAGGGATCTGCCCCCATGACCCAAACACCTCCCATTAGTCCTCACCTCCAACATTTGGAAACAAATTTCAGCATATTTGGGGAACAAAAATATCCAAACAACAGAAAGCATCCACCCATTTCTGATGAATTTGTGTGTGGTTTTCAGGCAATTCTCAAATACTCCCAGCTTTTACTGTCCACCAGGCAGTTTTAGATCTCCCTGTACATCCACACAGCCTTCTAAATGCCAAGAATAGCTCCTCTATTGTTCTTTCATACCCAGAACTTCCTGTTAAATTTTAGATAATTGGTTCATCATTTTAGATAATTGGTTGGTCTACCAGGATTTTTGCATCAATGTTCAAGAATATTGGCCTGAACTTTTCTTTTCCTGTTGTGTCTCTGCCAGTTTTTTTTTTTTTAACTCAGCATGGGGCTGGACTCATAAAATGTATTAGGGAGGAGTCCTTCCTTCTCAATTTTTTGTAATAGTTTCGGTAGAAATGGTATCAGTTCTTCTTTGTAAGTCTGGTAGAATTCAGCTGTGAATCTGTCTGGTCCTGGGCTTTTTTTGGTTGGTCAGCTATTTATTACTGATTCAATTTTGGGGCTCATTATTGGTGTATTTAGGGATTCAATTTATTCATGGTTCAGTCTTGGGAGGGTGTGTATGTCCAGGAATTTATTGATTTCTCCTAGATTTTCTAGTTTATGTGCATAGAGGTGTTCATAATATATTCTGATGGTTATTTGTATTTCTGTGGGGTCATTGGTAATATCCTCTTTGTCATTACTAATTGTGTTTATTTGGATCTTCTCTCTCTTCTTCTGTATTATTAGTCTAGCAGTGGTCTACTTTATTAATTTTTTCTAAAAACCAGCTCCTGGATTTATTGAACTTTTGGTTTTCTGTGCCTCAACCTCCTATAGTTCAGCTCTCATTTTGGTTATTTCCTTTCTTCTGATAGCTTTGAGGTTGGTTTGCTCTTTGTTCTCTATTTTTTTTTTTTTTTTTTTTTTTTTGGTTGTGATGTTACTTTGTCAAATTGAGATCTTTCTAACTTTTTTATGTGGGCATTTAGTGCTATAAGTTTCCCTCTTAACACTGCCTTAGCTATGTCCTAGAGATTCTGATACATTCTATCTTTTTCTCATTAGTTTCAAAGAATTTCTTGATTTCTGCCTTAATTTCATTATTTACCCAAAGGTAATTTAGGAGGGGGTTATTCAATTTTCGTGTAATTGTATAATTTTTAGCCAGTTTCTTAGTCTTGATATCTAATAATATTGCACTGTGTTCTGAAAGAGAGATTGTTATGATTTCAGTTCTTTTGCTTTGCTGAGGAGTGTTTTGTGTCTGATTATGTGGTCAATTTTAGAGTATGTGTCATGTGGTGGGGAGAAGAATGTATATTCTGTTGCTTTTGGATAGAGAGTTCTGTAGATGTCTATCAGGTCCATTTGATACAGTGCTGGGTTGAGGTACTGAATATCTTTGTTAATTTTCTGCCTGGATGATCTATCTAATACTGTCAGTGGAATCTTGAAGTCTCCCACTATTATTGTATGGAATCTAAGTCTCTTTGAAGATCTCTAAAGACCTACTTTATGAATCTGAATGCTCCTATGTTGGCACATATATATTTAGGATAGTTAGGTCTTGTCAAATGGAATTATTTACCATTATACAATGCTCTCCTTTGTCCTTTTTGATCTTTGTTGGCTTGAAGTCTGTTTTGTCTGAAATTAGGATTGCAACCCCTGTTTTTTTCTGTTTTCTATTTGCTTTGTAGTTTTTTCTCTATTCCTTTATTTTGAGTCTATGGGCGTCATTACACATGAGATGGGTCTCTTAAAGACAGCATAACAATGGGTCTTTGTTCTTTATCAAGCTAGCCATTCTGTGCCTTTTAATTGGGGGCATTTAGCCCATTTTCATTCAAGGTTAGTATTGACATGTGTGGATTTGATCCTGTCATCATGATGTTAGCTGGGGATTATGCAGACTTGTTTGTGTGGTTGCTTTATAGTGTCACTGGTCTGTGTATTTTATTGTGTTTTGTAGTGGCTGGTAATGATCTTTTCTTTCCATATTTAGTGCTTCCTTCAGGAGTTCTTGTAAGTCAGGTCTGGTGGTAATGGATTCCCTCAGAATTTGCTTGTCTGAAAAGAATCTTATTTCTCCTTCACTTATGAAGCTTAGTTGGGCCTGATATGAGATTCTGGGTTGGAATTTCTTTTCTTTAAAAATGTTGAATATAGGCCCCAATCTATTCTGGCTTGTATGATTTCTTCTGAAAGGTCCACTATTAGTCTGAGGTGCTTCCTTTGTAAGTGACCTGACCTATCTATCTAGCTGCCTTTAACATTTTTTCTATCATTTTGACTTTGGAGAATCTGTTGACTTTGTGTCTTAGGGATGATCTTTTTGTGAAGTGTCTTACTTGGGTTCTCTGCATTTCCTGAATTTGAATGTTGGCCTCTCTAGCTAAGTTGGGGATGTTCTTATGGATGATATTCTTAAATGTTTCTTAAGTTGGTTCCATTCTCCCTATCTCTCTCAGGAATACCAATGAGTCCTAGATGTACATAATATCATATTTCTTGGAGGTTCTGTTTGTTCATTTTCATTATTTTTTCTCTATTCATGTTTGACTGTCTTATGTCAGAAAGCCAGTCTTCAGTCTCTGAGATTCTTTACTTAGCTTGGTCTATTCTCCTATTAATACTTGTGATTGCATTGTGAACTTCTTGTAGCATGTTTCCCAGCTCCATGAGGTTGGTTACATTCTTTTCAATACTGGTTATCTTGCCTGTCATCTCCTGTATCATTATATTGTGATTATTAGCTTTCTTGGATTATGTTTCAACATATTGCTGCATCTCAATGATCATCATTCCTATCCGTATCATGAATTCTATTTCTGTCATTTCAGCCATCTCAGCCTGATTCGGAACCCTTGCTGGAGAGGTGGTGTGGTTGTTTGGAGGAAAGAAGGTATCCTGGTTTTTTGAGTTGTCAGAGTTCTTGTGTCAGTTTTATCATCTTTGTGGGCTGCAGTTTCTTCAATCTTTAACGTTGTTGAGCTTCAGACTTTTTTTCTTTTATCCTGTTTACTGACCTTGAGGGTTTTATTGTGGTATAAGGTGGATTCAGCCAACTGGCTTCATTTCTGGACGACTTTGAATGGGGTGGCGGGGGGAGGCAATGCTCCACTTCCAACTCCTGAACTGTTTTCTCTAATACTGAGAGACTTGTATTGGTCCTCAACTTTGTTCTCTGTCTCTCAAGTTTAGGAAACCACTGTGTTGGAGTGGCCAAGTTGCTCCTGAACCATTAATCACTACACTCTGATGGGTGTTGTCAGTCAAACCATTTCATAGTAGGGTGGCAGCAAAATCCATCCTGTATTCACATGTGCCAGCAGCAGTAGGAGCGGCAGCCCAGCAGGGTACATACTCTTCAGCTGCAGGAAGGTGCTATTGGGTGCCAGGGTGCCTGCCTCTTTCCCAGAATTCACCATGGTGGCAGAGGCAGCACAGCTTGGGGGTGCTGAGAAGGGGCTGCTGTCAAGTGTGCACACAGTCACCCTGGTGGTGGTGTTAGCACAGAGGTGAAGCACTGGTGGGCACAGTTCTGTGTGCACTCTCTGTGCCACAGGCAGGGGTGGTTGCTCAGGGTGGGGGAGTGTCTGCTGTTCTCTGTGCCCAGTTTCACTGCCATGGCAGTGTTGATGCAAGGGAGTAGCACCGGAGGGGGCAGGGCTGGCTGTCTCTGTGCCTGCCAAGGCTGTGACTGTAATAATGGTTCAGCCGGGGTAGGGGGAAGTGGAGTGAATCCACCACAGCAGTGGCAAGGGAAAGTGATCACACATATGCATGCTGGTGGGGCAAGGAAGGCAAAACCTGCCTGTGGACACATGCACCAGCAAAGTGATGTGGGGAATTCCTGTGAGCTCAGAGGAAGCTGTAGTGTGGGAAATGAGTGGGCAGGCTGGCATATGGCTGTGGGGGCCATCCTGCTGGAGCTCTTCACTAGTCAGAAACAGTCCACCAGCACAGAAGCTATGATACAGGCCCCGCAGGCACCCAAGGCTTTCCTGCAAGCAGGCCCAGCCAGGCTAGGGCCCAGGGAGAGGCCAGCAGATCAACGGGTACTCAGGTGGGACTGACCTCACAAGATGGCCCTGAAGAGTTCAGGCGTAACAATTCCCCTAAAGCTAAACGAGCAAATAGAGCCTAGGGAGATGGGCTTTCCTGGCCTTACACCACTACAGATGCTCCCACACAAAACCCTCTGGGCTCAACCTCAACTGGCACGCTGCCCCTACCACTTCTCTAAGCACCTCTCCCTGCCAACTCAAGTGTTCGTGGTGGTTGAGGGGTCTCCTACTGCTGAAATTCCAGAGGCCCATGGCAAGATTGGATTGCTCCTTGCCAGTTCAACTCACCCATTCCCCGGGGGTCATTGGGGGCCAGAAACAAGTCCTGGTGTGGGGTAGCCCCATGCACAGTTCCCAGCTTCCTCTCCCTTCAGACCAGCTGCTATGTCTTCCCTCTATTTATTCTCCATGCCTTCTCTCTGAATATCTGTTAGGAGTGCACCAGTCATCTTGGTCTCTCGGTGGCAGCTTTTCTACCTGGCTGTATCTAGTCAGCCATCTCCCATTTCTTTTTTAAAATGACTTATGCTTTGAATTTTCAATAAGTCTTGGGGCTTCCAACTAATTAGTCTAAACTACTAGGATGAGATTATTCAATAAATCAAGTATCTGTTGAGCAACGACAATGATATTGACTGGATTACAACCCAATTACAAACCCAAACATAATGGCTTCTCCTGGTATTAAAATTCAAGATGTCGGCCAGGCATGGTGGCACATGCCTGTAATCCTAGCACTATGAGAAGCCAAAGCAGGAGAATTGCCTGAGCTCAGGAGTCGGAGGCCAGCCTGGGAAACATGGTGAAACCCCATCTCTACAGAAATACAAAAATTAGCCAGCCTGTATTTCCACCTACTTGGGGGGCTGAGGCAGGAGGATCGTTTGGGTCTGTGAGGTGGAGGCAATGAGCCAAGATCACACCACTGCACTCCAGCCTGGGTCACAAAGTAAGACCATGTCTCAAAAAAAAAAAAAAAATTCAATGTGTCTTAATAAAAAATGGACATTATTCTGGAACTTTAGTGCACTTAATAATTACCTAAGGTGGTGTAGATTCCTAGCCAACAATCCAGGTTCTGCTTCAAGAGGTTTAGGGTAGAGCCCAGGAAATTACATTATTAAACAAGCATCCTAAAATAATTCTGATACAGTTTGTCCAAAGACTACAATGAAGAAAGCTTAATATAAGAAAGAAGGCTGTTTTCTTTAAAAATGGGCAAACATCCCAGCTATACTTTTACACCAAATATCCAGACAATTATAATTGAAGTTACTTACTTTGGGTTTTGCCACATTCATGTGTGCCCTCATATCATCAGTTTGAAAATGTTGCTGGTAGTCTTTGTGTTAGCTATAGTTTTGTCTGCTTAACTTGCTCCTCTCCCACCCCATTCCCCCTCTGGTAACCGAAAATTGTTGTTGGGCTAACTGCTCTCTGTGACAATAGGAGTAGTAAGATGACTTAGACTTTTCAAATAGGAGTGTCCAATCTTCTTGGACAAAATGTTTAGTCCAGGAATGAGCAAGTGACCTAAGTTTCTCAATGAGGGAAGATTCTAGGACTTTTGTTGGACCTTAATAAATTTATTCCTATCTTTGCAATCTGAGAGATATAATGTAAGCCTGTACCTGCTACTACTGTGGGAAGAGATTTTTCCAGAGGATGAAGCACACACAGAGGGAATCAGAATAAAGAAGAGAAAGAGAAAGCCATTCCTTGAGGGTCTGGCATCAGTTCTGCTTGACGCTCTGAACTTTCCAACTCCACATAACAAGATTTCTCTCTTCTTTAAATAGTCTGAGTTTGTTTATCTTTCATGAAACTGAAATTGTCATAACATACCTTACCTTTGACTAACATTTCTATCTGCTTCACTCACACTGCCAGACCTATGCTCCTGGACACACACACACACACACGCACGCACACATGCACACACACAAACACCCCTTTCAGCAGTTCTGGAAATAGCTTCTATTTAAAAAAGACATATTGAATCTCCCTTTCTTAGCTCTTAATACACATTTATAAAAAATATAATTTTAACAAAAATAAGTTATAACAAGTAATGTCCACATATAATTTATGAAAGATTAAAATTCCACATTTTAATCCAAACCCTACCCTTTTGAATGCTCATTATCTCAACTTTAATAACTGAAAAGTTAGGGAACACATTTGTTTAAGCTCCCCAACATTCTATACTGTTTCTAGTGTTCCAAACTCTCTCACCTTTCTTAAAGCTCTAGTTGTTTTTGTTTCCAGCAGCCATTTCAGAACCTGAGGATATCCTTCTGAATCCTGGCACATCTTCATCTATTCTGAGTGCCTTAGTTCACACTATGATACTCTGCTTACAATACCCTAACTCTGGAAGAGAAGAAACAAAATTGTAATTTCTTTCTTCTTGTATTGCTTCCTTATTAAAAAGGCATGACTCCTCCCTAATCCCAGAACCTGGGAAGGCTTCTCCCATTCATCCATAAAAAAACCTTCTTAATGGTAGCATGCTGATTACAGAACCAGTGTCCCTTCTTCACCAATCCTACCTCTTTGCAGTTATACATTTACATACCCATGTGCTTCATTTCACTTACTCTTCCTCCATTCTTATAGACACAAAGTTTTAGAAATAAGACCATTTGTCTGTAAGATTCGCTATTTTGCATGTTTACAATAATAGAAAAATAAATGTGATTCAGTAGCATTCATTCTCATGTGAATTTCAGTTCATCATACTTCAAATTAATGAGAGCCATCTATGACAAACCCACAACAATAATCATACTGAATAGGCAAAAGCTGGAGGAATTCCCCTTGAAAGCTAGCAAAAGACAAGATTGCCCTCTCTCACCAGTCCTATTCAACATAATACTGGAAGTCCTAGCCAGAGAAATCAGGCAAGAGAAAGAAATAAAACACATCCAAATTGGAATACAGGAAGTCAAAATATCTCTGCAGATTATATGATTATATACTTAGAAAACCCCATAATCTCTTCCCAAAAGCTCCTTGATCTAATAAACAAGTTTAGCAAAGTTTCAGGATAGAAAGTTAATGTACAGAAATCAGTAGCACATCTATATAGCAACAATATCCAAGCTGG
Source organism: Pongo abelii (assembly GCF_028885655.2). Classification (NCBI taxonomy): domain Eukaryota; kingdom Metazoa; phylum Chordata; class Mammalia; order Primates; family Hominidae; genus Pongo; species Pongo abelii. Next base: position 91,300,193 of record NC_072008.2, read on the forward strand.
GAAAGCCAAATCAAGAATACAATTCCATTCAAAAAAGACACAAAAAGGATAAAATACCTAGGAATACAGTTAAACAGGAAAATGAAATATCTCATGAGAATTAGAAAACACTGCTACAAGAAATCAGAGTTGACACAAATGGAAAACCATTCCCTGCTCATTGGTAAAAGAATCAATATTCTTAAAATGACCATACGGCCAAAAGCAATCTACAGATTCAATGCTACTTGTATCAAACTACTGATAAAAGACTTAAGAAAAAATTACTTAGGCAGATAGTGAGGGTACAAATGTCCTCAGTAATGTTTTCCTTTTAATGAAAAGCAGCCACAAATCATTTTCTTTTCTAACAAACAGCAGCCTGTAAAATCGAGCTGCAGCCATAGATGCCAGTAGCTGTGCTAATCATGTTCAAAATGGTGGCCCCAACTTCCCTTCTCTTTATCAGCCACATGTACAGTAAGGAGCAGAATAGATATCACTGGTCAATGGGAGAGTTCATTTGCATAATAAGAGTAGGGTGGGGCAGCCAGCCTTCCCCATGCACTATGTAAATGTCATACCTGATCAGACCAATCTGTGAGTCCTATGTAAATCAGACATTACCTCCTCAAACCTAACTATAAGATCCAGCACATCCATGGACCACTGGTCCTTTCTGCTTGGAGACCTCTCTCTACAGACAGAGCTGTTTCTCTTTCTCTTCTCTTATGACTATTAAACCTCTGCTCCTAAACTCCTAATGTGTCTCTGTGTCCTAAATTTTCCTGGTGAGAGACAACAAACCCAGGGTATATACCCCAGATAACATAGCCGCTTCATACTGGGGGCTCGTCCAGGATACCAAGGTACAACATTCATAATAACAGTGAGTAGAGGAGTAGACTCCAACTCTGTCCTTTCACTTTGAGATTCTTGGCCTCCATTTTAGAACCAAATCAAACCAAATACTAGTCCCCTTTCAGTTATTTAAAAATGATTAGTGTGGCTGCCAGCCTTACAAGATTTGGGGGACAGGCTTACTGGGGAGATCACGGAGAATTCTCCAGCACCCATGGATTGCTGGGCATGTTGGCCATGTTTGAACCAGCTTCCTTTCATAGAGGAATTAGCTGTCATGTGGAACTGGAAGAAGTCCTGGGGTAACTGAGGATTTCTGGCTGAGGCTACCCCTGGTGTTATCCAAAGGCTTCTGGACTGACCCCTGCCTCCAACTGCCTGATGGGATGTTGGCAATAGGATCTCCAACTTTCCTATTGTAATTACCTCCTTTCCTGTTTGCAACTGCCATATCTCTTATCCTCTCTGTGTATGCAATGTGCAAGAAGTTTTACAGTTCAGGGAGGTAATCTTGTTTGGCACGATCAGGGAATGTCATAGTAACTGGGGATATAGCTCAAGGGAAGGCACCTTTGTGATTTTCTAGGAACAGAGGGTCCCCACCCACACAGTGAGCATCACTCTCTGCCCTTTGTCTGGAGAGCACATGGCATTTCAAGGTCAACAGCCCCACCTAGTGGAATAGAGATCCTCTCCATGAGGCACATTTTTGGTCCTTTCCTGAAACACTCTAGCTTCCCAATTCTCCCTTTATTCACCCCTCTACCAGAGACCACGTTTTATGTTGCTTCTGTGAACAGGAAAACTTTACCTTCAACAATTAGGAGTAAAATGTTCTCTGGAACCAAATTTTAGTCTTGATACTGTCCCATCAGCAGGAAAATGGCCATTCAGCCCCTACATTTTTAATGCATCTATTCTGCCTCCAATTTAAATGGTACTTAATTAGTAAGGGGATTTAAAGTTCAGAAGTTAACCAGGACCATTCTCTAAGGGTAAATGCTTTAGCATGGGCCATAAAAGCAGGATATAGAGCTCAAACCAGCACACTTCCTCCATTAAGGAGGGAAATGCAACTGTCACATAGTCTCTCCTGAGATCCATTTATCAGGGAGTCAGGCAGGTCACACAAGTCTAAGAAGTCAAAGGGAGATCACAGGCAGATGACCAGAGCCACATGGGTGAGCATGACTAATCTTAATCACTTAATTATTCTGGTTCCCCGGCTGGAGTTCATGCCTGCCGCCATGGACAGCACATTTAACAAAGTGCCAGTACCCGGGAACCGTGGAGGGGAAACAGCATGGAGGATGCCCCTGCTGTCTTCCTCAACACCCTGGGTCACACTAAAAGGAAGGAGACTAAAAGGACGCCTTTTTCTCACTTCTCCTTCAAGATGGGTAACAGACCATCTTCAGCTTGCACTCCTAGAGTGCATTCTGAAGCACAGGAGCTCCTTTGACCCTGAGACTTTGAAGAAAAAGTGGCTCATTTTCTTTTGCACAAGGGCATGGCCTTCTTACTACACCTTTGTAAGCATTGCACAATCAACCCAGCTCTTTTAGCAGCCATATCAGGCAGGCTTATAAAGAATGATTCTCCCAAATTAGAGAAACAACTTCCAGGGGCACCATCTGAGGATCCCCCTTATTTGGGGCCCCCTTGAGTTCTCTTCTCACTACAGGGCCTTGTTCAAATAAAGGGAGATTTAGGCCAATTTTCTATTGATGCTGATAAGTATATAGAAGCTTTCCAAAATTTAACTCAGGTTTTTGATCTCTCATGAAAGGATGTTAGGATGCTCCTAAGCCAAACCCTAACTGCAGCTGAAAAACAGGCAGCTCTGCAATCAGGAGAGAATTTTGGAGATGAGCAATATCTCTCCTATAGTAGGCCAAAAGGGAAAAGAAAAAATAAGGAAGGCAAAGAAATAGGGGAAACACATTCCCAATAGGAAGAGAGGCAGTCTTGATGACCCTAATTGAAACCCCCAAACTTTTCTACGGTATTTTTCCTTCTTTCATGGTTTAAATGGCTTTATATCTTTTCATAATGCTCTTCCAAACTTGGAAAGGTTAAATTTCCAAACATTTAAATGCTTGGCTTAGAGTTGAGCTATGGAGAAGGGAACCCAGAAGCCTGACAGGTGAGCAAAAGGGTAAAAATTTCTTACCAGTTGGCCTTTTGGTTTCTCTCTCCCTGTGAAAACTGGTAAAAGAAATAATAAGGATCATTGTTTATATTCTTAAGTTTTAATTGATGAAAAACTGTTTGTGAGGTTGTTCTTAAGCTGTAGCCAATCTGGTGTACTTTATGTGTCTTTCTGCATGATTCTGTCAAAAGAAAGGATACCTTAGGTTAGGATACAGGCATGGGACCCCATAAACCTGCTGTTCAAGCCAGCCCAACAAAATAGTCAATAACAAACATGGCAACAGGTCTCCATCTTGTTACATGCTCTTGGCAAAATGACCTGTAACCACTTGGCAATACTTTATTTTAGTCTCCGCTATTTTACAATGGTGGCTGTCTTCTTGTGCTAAGTCAGTTCCTGGGTGAGGACCATAAAATCAGATAAGCCAGTTTATCAATAGGGGAAGGGCCAGCTAATCCATCAAAGGCAGGGTTTACAAAATACCTTAAGCACTGATCTTGAGAGCAGTTAAGGGAGAGTCAAAATCTTGTAGCCTCCACCTACGTGATTCCTAAGCCATGGTTTCTAATCTTGTGGTGAGTTTCTTGGTCTGTTCCCCAGGCAAAAGGGAAGCTGTCTTAGGAAGGGGCTGTTATCACATTTGTTTTGGACTATAAACTGTAAACCAGGCTCCTCCCAATGTTGGTTTGGCCTATGTCCAGGGATGGGCAAGCTTGGGGGCTGAAAACAAAATGGAATTGGTTGGGTCAAATCTCTTTCACTTTCTCAGCCACAAATTTGCAATGATGGTTTCAAAAGCTGCTTATCACCCCTTTGAAAATACCTCATACATTCATGGTTAAGTCATAACCTAATTATGGCTTGTTAATTTCACCTGTTAGGTTACTTTTTGTGAAACTCAAAAGCCAAAAATCTTAACTCTTGGCATGGCTAGAGTAACAAGGGATTTAAAAGGATTTTCTTAAAGAGGGCTCAGCTTAATTAAAAGTGTATGTTCAAGTTGTAGGTATATTTAAAAGGTCTTTATGTTTTTCTCTTCTTGGATCTTGTTTTTCTGGAAAAAGTGGTTGTTTTTTTTAATTTTCAGTCAATTGAATTATTTTTCTCCATTTTTTTGTCTTGCCACTCATAATGCACACAAGAGAGGCCCTAAGATAACTTCTGGTAGCCTGGGACTCCTTGGGAAACAAAACCCTATTTTCCTCATGAAACCCCAGGAATTAGAAGCAGATAGTTCATTCTCAAATTTAAAGGCTCTGTTCTGTTTTGCATTGTGTTATCTGACAGTTTTGAGTTTTGGGGGTACCAAATTACTTCATATTATGAGAGAGCTTTGGTGTGTAATAACTAGGTAGGAAATACACTTTAAGGGAGGCTAATAGTAGTTATGGAGGAATACTTAACTCTTTGCACATTTAAATCAGAGAAGCATGCTCTTGGTCACCAGAAGATATGGAAACATCCCCACCCCACATTAAGAGATGAGACTCCCACAGGGGATGGGCTGATTACAAAATAAGCCAAACTGGCTTTGGGTTGCCTTGCAATGAAATGCATGGTAGAAGCACTGCACTGTCTTCTCTCATGGTATCTCCCTCCTTTTGGGGATCCAAGATCCAGTATAGAGTAGCACCCTTAATTTTGGGGATCTGTCTTTTGCTTTCAGCTATGCCTGCTTATTAGGCCCTAAAAATGCATGATATTCTGACCCTGTTCCTCCAAGGGCTCCACCCTTAAGCCAGTAATCCAATTAAGAAACTGGCAAATGAAACATCTTACAAGTGCTGAATCTTCTGTTTGTGTTGCTATATATGTGTTGTGTGTAATGTCTATAAAAAGAGCTCTAATTGATTGGCTTAAAGAAAAAATAAGTGCTTAAATCAAATATATTTTAGTTCCCATTACTTTAATCTTTAAGAAATAAAAATAGTCTTAAGCATTATTTGTAAAATTCAAGTGTTGTCAAACTGCAAATTGGTGGTCTAAATCATACAACTTAGATACTAGGTTTGCTAAATGTTCCAAGGTTGTATACTGCCTATTTTACAGATAGGTAAGGCCTGGGACATGTGGGGTTAGACGTTGGAAAGAGTCAGACCTTACCTGCACTTCTGTCTGGGTTCTAGACTCCACACCTGGTACATAATTGAAATAGCTTACTAACCATGTTTTTAATCAAAAGTAAAAGTCGCTAAGAGTTAATAGTGCAACATGTATTTGAGACCACTAAACAGGTTTACATGCAAGGCATATAAAAACAGGAAAATGTGGTTTTTTAGTAAAAGATTATAAGAAAGCATGGAAATGTAAATTTTTCCAAGGGATGAGGGATTATCTTAGATTTAATAAGATAAAGCTAGAGGCTTAAGCAAGTTACAGAAAGATTATAAAAATTAATCTCACAAAATCCCATTTTTAAACATCAAACTCAAACGGGTATTATATGGTCTTTTCATAAATTAAGTATTGAAATAAAAACACAGCAAGGTTGTCTTAAGATGCTAATCTGCCCTTTAGCAAAAGGGGTTATAATAGGTTTGTAAACATTTCACCTCATGGTCAAATTGGTTAAGATTAGATGGAATTTTCTATGAGGTGTCATTAAAAATTGGGGTTAACATTAATAAACTAATGCAAGGATAAAATGTGGCTTTAAGCAGGATTTTTACATAATAGTAAAGGCTAATAAAAGGTTTTTTCTCTTGAGTCATCACTTTGGCAAAATAAATAATTTATGGAAATCTGGAATTCTATTTCATAACATCAAGTGTTTTAAACCTCTAACATTTAACAGGCTCCCCAAAATCAAACTTCAAAATTGTCTTTCCTGATGTCTGGCTTTCTAGATTGTTCAGAGGGCCCCTGAAACATCCAGAAAAGAGGTGAACAGGATTATTTGACATGTTTAGTTACATGGGATTGTCAAAATGATGTTCAAACTTAAGTTATATTTTAGTGAATAATACTAATATATGTTCCAAAATTAAATTGTATGGGACTTCTAAAATTCTAATGTCTAAGTATATACTATCATCAATCATAATTAATGGTAAAGTTATTGTAAACCACGGAGATAATTAAACTTCTTTGTCTGTCATATTTTTAACTGTAACTATCCTGGGAATTTTGTCATTCACATACGATTGTTGTCTCTCTTTGTTCCTTCTCAAAAGATGGTTAATAATCAAGCTGTAAGACTTTAAAGGTGTTCTCAAATGCTGGTTTCTAATAGCTTTGAAGATTGTAATATTGGAATAGAGAAAACATACAAGACTCATGAAGAGCTGAAATGTTCATGAATGTAGAGCAAAACAAGAGTTAACTGAATAGACTGCACTCAAAAAGTTAAAGCAACCTCTTTTGACTTTTCATTGGAATATTGCTGATCCTTATTTTGTTTTTCAGAGTCAAGGAAACTTATTTTGATCTATTTAAAGCCTTTAATAATTAAGTAAACTATTCTTATGTGAACAAAATTTGGAGCATGTTTATTTCGCTTTGCCTAGTTCCTCTAGAATTTGGAAACTATCTGTGAGTATTCTTAACTTATGGCAATATAATTTTTGCATCAGTGCAATAAGAATACATTTTTCTTTTGCAACAGGACACAGTTGGAAAGAGAAACTGGATATTTTACCAAGGCTTTGACTGGAAGTGTGTGTTTCCCTTTAAGGAATCAATCTTGACATGTAGAGCCAATAAAATCCCCTTGGGGAAGACTGGCACCATACCTTATCTACACAGTCCCTGTACAGAGTTTCTGACCTGTGGTCAGTAAAGAATGTCACTTTCTAACAGGTCCAGGAGCTCCAAGTTTATCTTGGGATCTTAAGAGAAAAGGCTCACGCATCTCACAGGTATTTGAGGATACAAACTCATGGCTGAGCTCCACTTTAAAAGGTTTTATCTGAGATTCCTTGTGGAACAGAGTTCCATGAAAGCCAAGCCAAAAAGCCCATTTAGAGTTAATTATTCCTGCTGCACATTATGCAAATAACCAGACCAAGTATGAGACTGAAGTTTATTCTGTGAACAACACGATCCTATCATAATTGTTCTTTTACCAAAAATGAGGACTTGAGAGAGAAATTATGCTCCAAAAGTTATCATACATTTGTCATTAAATCCTAGTCTCATTAATTGTTTTTAAGCTTTTTGCCTACATTTTAGACTAACCTTCTTATTCCTGTGAATTAAGTGGTGATCTCCTGCAGCTTGGGAGAAACAAAACAGGGTTGGGTAATGTAAATATCTGGATCAATATGCTAATTCTGAGCAATTATCTTGCAAGTTCTGCCAGGTAATGATGTCACACTTGTGGGAATGGCTATACTCACTCTATTTGCAGTGAGATGATATACTGTTGCATCTTCTAACTGGAATATCAAACAAAGAGTTTCCATTGCTGTAGTATTTTGCTTAATTATCATCTTAATAGCAGGGATAATAGTTACCAACATAAAGGAAGCGTGAAAGTTTTTCTATCACTGAGCCTCCTAGGACTTTTTATTGGGTTTGGTAATATGTCACACCCTGGCTATGCAAACAAGGTTACAAAGGAAACAGAGTTTATATAAGAAAGAATCTTGTATGGCAGATACTTGCCCCAAACAGAATAGTTGGTTGTTTAAAAAGAAGGATGTTTAGGACAAGTTGGAAAGTTTAAGCATGTTTTCAATGGTCTATGGAGGTCATGAAGGGATTAATAATTGTAGGAAAGATTTAGCCAAGGTTAACGCTAAAGTTACTTTAGCCACCCAAATTCAATGCCACTTATCCTAAAAGAAAAGTTACTTTTATATTAATGTTTCAGCAACATCTGGTGGAGGCACACTAGTGTTACAACTTATTGGAATGGCTGACAGCAATCAAACTCCAAATGGTGCTGCAGACAGAACCACACATGACCATGCCTTTCTCCTTAGGACCCTTAGATTGACCACAGGAGGAGCAATTAGCTGCTGTTCCCCACATAATGTCTCTTTTCAGCAGGAAGTAGGCAGAAAGAGTTGTCATCCAATACCTCTCACAGCAGTTAGGGTTAGCACTCCACAGGGGGCAATGATACAGGAGTTAAGAAGAAATTACTTAGGCAGATACTGAGGGTATGTATGTCCTCATAAGGTTTTCCTCTTAATGAAAAGCAGCCCCAAATCATTCTCCTTTCTAACAAAGAGCAGCCTATAAAATTGAGCTGCTGACATAGATGCTGGCAGCCGTGGTAATCATGTTCAAAATGGTGGCTCCATCTTCCCTTCTCTTTATCAGTCATGTGTACAGTAAGGAGCAGATAAGGTGGTGCCAGTCAATGGGACAGTTCATTTGCATAATAATATTAGGCTGGAGCAGCCAGCCTTCCCCACATGCTATGTAAATGTCATACCTGATCAAACCAATCTACGAATCCTATGTAAATCAGACACCACCTCCTCAAATCTGACTATAAAATTCAGTGCATCCACTGTCTGCTGGTCCTTTCCATTTGGAGACCCCCTCTCTCTAGAAAGAGCTGTTTATCGTTCTCTTCTCTTCTGCTTATTAAACCTCTGCTCCTAAATTCCTCGTGCATCTCTGTGTCCTAAGTTTTCCTGGCATGAGACGATGAACCCCATGGTATACACCCTAGAAAATGAAGCCACTTTACTACCAATGACATTATTCACAGAATTAGAAAGAAACTATGTTAAAATTCATATAGAATCAAAAGAAAGTCAGAATAGACAAGGGAATAATCCTAAGTAAAAAGAACAAATCTGAAGGCATTGCATTACTCAACTTCAAACTATACTACAAAGCTTCAGTAACCGAAACAACATAGTATGGTACTGGTACAAAAACAGACACATAGACCAATGGAATAGAATAGAGAGGCCAGAAATAATTCCATACACCTACAATCATCTTTCCTTTGACAAAATTGACAAAAGCAAGCAATGTTTAAAAGATTCTATATTCAATCAAAGGTGTTGGGATAACTGGCATTAGCCATAGGCAGAAAAGTGAAACTGGACTCCTTCCTTATACCATATACAAAAATCAACTCAAAATGAATTAAAGACTTCAATGTAAAACCTAAATCTATAAAGCCCTTGGAAGATAACCTAGGAAACACTATTCTGGACATAAGACCTCTCAAAGATTTCATGATGAAAACCCCAAAGAAAGCAATCACAACAGAAACAAAAATTGACAAGTGAAAGCTAATTACATTGAAAAGCTTCTTCACAGCAAAAGAAACTATCAGCAGAGTAAACAGACACCTTACAGAAAGGGAGAATATATTTGCAAACTATACATCTGACAAAGATCTAATATCAATAATCTATAAGGAACTTTAATATACAAGACAATAGAGTCCTGAAGATCATGACAGACAGGAGGCAGGACTAAATTGCAGCTCCTACTCAGATGGAAAGAGCAGCTTATGGAGCCTCGCATCATGAACTCTTGCTCCAGGACTACTGCAGGAAAAATTCAGGAAAGCCAAGAGAACCCACAGACTCTCTGAAAAAAGTGGATTGCTCCTGCAGGACCTGAGAGATAACCCAAATACTGTGAGTGCCCAAACTATGGAAATAAGAAAGGAGGATTATCTGCCCCTGAACACACACCCTCGCTGGGAAACTTGAAGGTCTAGATCACAGGAGAAGATTCTGACCTTACCTGGAGCTAAGTCAATTTAGACAGCCAAGTGAAATACAGGGGGTAGAGAAACCAGCAGGAAAAGCCCTGTGGGATCTCTGGGTTCCCAGAGAAGCCATTTCTGACTTGTCTCACAGAGCTACTTAGGGAGGGCTGCCAGTGGAACTGGGAAAAGGCTACAAGGAGAAGGAAACCTCCAGCTGAACTTTGTAACAATTCCAACCATATGAGAAGTCTCCTGGCCAGAACCTGGGGGAGGGCATGAATCCGGTGTGCAGTCTCCACTGGCAGGGAAGCACAAAGCCCTACTTGCTTTTGCAGTTGGGAGGCAGGTAGCCTGGGACAAGTTATCAGCCCTGCTTGCCCACTGCCTGGAAACAGACTTGGTGCTGTTGGGGGGAAGCATGGTGAGACTGGCCTTCAGGTTCTTGTGGGAGCTGGGTGAGACCTGTGACTGTCAGTTTTCCCCCATTTCTCTGACAATCTAAATGACACAGCAGAGGCAGCCATAATCCTCCTAGAAATATAACTCCATTGACCTCAGAACCACACCCCCATCCCCCACAGCAGCCACACCAAGTCCTGCCCAAGGAGAGTCTGAGCTCAGACATGCTTATCCCTGCCCCAACCTGATGGTCCTTCCCTACCCACTCTGGCAGATGAAGACAAAAGGCATATACTCTTGGGAGTTTTAGGGCCCTGTCCACCATCTAATCCTTCCCATAGTACCACAGCTGATGGTCTCCTGAAAGTGCCACCTCCCAGCAGGAGGCCAACAAGCACAAAGATAGTGCATTAAGCAACCAAAAACTAAGGACCCTCACAGAGTCAATTTCACCTCCCTGCCACCTCCACTGTAGCAGGTGCTGGTATCTACAGCTGAGAGACCCTCAGACAGTTCACATCACAAGACTCTGTGCAGACAACCACCCGTACCAGCCCAGGGCCTGGTAGACCTACTGGGTGGCTAGATCCTGAATAGAGATAACAATCACTACAGCTCATCTCTCAGGAAACCATATCCCTAGGAAAAGGAGAAGAGTACTATATCAAGGGAACACCCCATCGGACAAAAGAATCTGACAATAGCCTTGAGCCCTATAGCTTTCCTCTGACAGAGTTTCCCCAAATGAGAAGGAACCAGAAAACCAACTCTGGTAATATGACAAAACAAGGTTCTTTAACACCCCCAAAATATCACATTAGCTCACAAGCAATGGATCCAAACCAAGAAGAAATCCCTTATTTACCTGAAAGAGAATTCAGAATGTCAGTTATGAAGATAATCAAGGAGGCACCAGAGAAAAGTGAAGCCCAATTTAAGGAAATAACAATTTATAATACAAGAAATGAGGGGGGAAATCTTAAGTGAAATAAATAGCATAAATTTAAAAAACAATAAAAACTTCAGGAAACAAAGGACACACTTATAGAAATGCAAAATGCTCTGAAAAGCCTCAGTAATAGAATTGAACAAACAGAAGAAAGAAATTCAGAACTTGAAGACAAGGTGTTTGAATTAATCCAATCCAACAAAGACAAATAAAAAAGAATAAGAAAATATGAACAAAGCCTCCAAAAAGGCTGGGATTATATTAAACCACTAAACCTAGGAATAATTTGTGTTCCTGAGGAAGAAGAGAAATCTAAAAGTTTGGAAAACATATTTGTGGAAACAATCGAGGAAAACTTCCCTGGCATTGCTAGAGACCTACACATCCAAATACAAGAAGCTCAAAGAACACCTGGGAAATTCATCACAAAAAGATCATCACATAGGCACATTTTTATCAGGTTATCTAAAGTTAAGATGAAGGAAAGAATCTTAAGAGATGTGAGGCAAAAGCACCAGGTAACCTGTAAGAAAAACCTATCAGATTGGCAGCAGATTTCTCAGCAGAAACATTACAATCTAGAAGGGATTGGGGCCCTACCTTCAGCCTTCTTAAAAAAAAAATTATCAGCCAAGAATTTTGTATCCAGTGAAACTATGTTTTATAAATGAAGGAAAGATACAGTCTTTATCAGACAAACAAATACAGAGAGAATTTGCCACTACCAAGCAAGCACTAAAAGACCTGCTAAAAGGAGCTCTAAATCTTGAAACAAATCTTGGAAACACATTAAAATGGAACCTCTTTCAAGCATAAATCTCACAGAACTTATAAAACAAAAATAAAAATTAAAAAACCACACACAAAAAAAACAAGGTATACAGTCAACAAATAGCAGGATGAATGAAATAGTACCTCACATCTCAATACTAACATTAAATGTGAATGTCCTAAATGCTTCACTTAAAAGATACAGAATTGCAGAATGAATAAGAATTCATGAACCAACTATCTGCTTCCTTCAAGAGACTCAGCTAACACATATAGACTCACACAAACTTAAGGTAAAGGGGTGGAAAAAGACATTGCATGCAAATGGACACCAAAATCAAGGAGGAGTAGCTATTCTTATACCAGGCAAAACAAACTTCAAGGCAACAGCAATTAAAAAAAACAAAGAGGGACATTACATAATGATAAAAGACCTCGTCCAACAGCAAAATATCACAATCCTAAATGTATATGCACCTAACACTGGAGCTGTCAAATTTATTTAAAAAATTACTACTAGACCTAAGAAATGAGATAGACAGAAACACAGTAATACTGGGGAACTTCGATACCCCACTGACAGCACTAGACAGGTAATCAAGACAGAAAGTCAATAAAGAATCAATGGACTTAAACTATACCCTAGAACAAATGAACATAACAGATACTTACAGAACACTCTACCCAACAACTGCAGAATATACATTCTATCCATCAGTGCATAAAACATTCTCCAAGATAGACCATATGATAGGCCACAAAACAAGCCTCAATAAATTTAAGAAAATTGAAATTATATCAGGCACTTTCTCAGACCACAGTGGAATAAAACTGGAAATCAACTCCAAAAGGAACCTTCAGAACCACACAAGTACATGGAAAATAAATAACCTGCTCCTGAATGATTATTGGGTCAACAATGAAATGAAGATGAAAATTAGAAAAATTCTTTGAACTGAATGGCAATAGCCACACAACCTATCAAAACCTCTGGAATATAGCAAAGGCAGTGCTAACAGGAAAGTTCATAGCCCTAAATGCCTACATCAAACAGTCTGAAAGAACACAAACTATCTAAGGTCACACCTCAAGAACTAGAGAAACAAGAACAAACCAAACTCAACCCTGGCAGAAGAAAGGAGATAACCAAGATCAGAGCAGAACTAAATGAAATTGAAACAAACAAAAAACAACAATGCAAAAAACAAATGAAACAAAAAGCTGGTTCTTGGAAAGGATAAATAAAGTTGATAGAACATTATTAGCAAGATTAACCAAGAAAAGAAGAGAGAAAATCCAAATAACCTCATTAAGAAATGAAACAGGAAATAATACAACTGACACCACTGAGCTACAAAAGATCATTCAAGGCTACTATGAACACCTTTATGCACATAAACTAGAAAAGCTAGACGAGATGAATAAATTCGTGGAAAGATTTACAACCTTCCTAGCTTAAATCAGAAAGAATTAGATACCCTGAACAGACCAATAATAAGCAGCAAGATTGAAATAGTACTAAAAAAAATTACCAACAAAAAAATTCTAGAACCAGCTGGATTCACAGCTGAATTCTAACAGACATTCAAAGAAAATTGGTTCCAATCCTACTGACACTATTCCACAAGATAGAAAAAGAGAGAATCCTCCCTAAATCATTCTATGAAGCCAGTGTTACCCTAATACCAAAACCAAGAAAAGACATAGCCAAAAAGGAGAACTACAGACCAATATCCCTGATGAACATAGATGTAAAAATCCTTAACAAAATACTAGCCAACTGAATCCAACAACATATCAAAAAGATAATCCACCATGATCAAGTGGGTTTCATATCAGGGATGCAGGGATGGTTTAACATACACAAGTCAATAAATGTGATACACCACATAAACAGAATTAAAAACAAAAATCACATGATCATCTCAATAGATGCAGAAAAACCATTCAACAGAATCCAGCATCGCTTTATGATTAAAACTCTCAGCAAAATCAGCATACAAGGGACATAACTCAATGTAATAAAATCATCTATGACAAACCCACAGCCAACATAATATTGAATGGGGAAGAGTTGAAGCATTCCCTCTGAGAACTGCAACAACACAAGGATGCCCACTCTCACCACTTCTCTTCACCATAGTACCAGAAATCCTAGCCAGAGCAATCAGACAAGAGAAAGAAATAAAGGGCATCCAAATTGGTAAAGAAGAAGTCAAACTTTTGCTGTTTGCTGATGATATGATTGTATACCTAGAAAACCCTAAAGACTCCTCCAAAAAGCTCCTAGAACTGATAAAATAATTTGGCAAAGTTTCCAGATACAAAATTAATGTACACAAATCAGTAGCTCTGCTATACACCAACAGTGACCAAGTGCAGAATCAAATTGAGAACTCAACCTCTTTTACAATAGCTGCAAAAAAAAAAAACTTAGAAATATACCTAACCAAGGAGATGAAAGACCTCTACAAGGAAAACTACAAAACACTGCTAAAAGAAATCACCAATGACACAAACAAATGGAAACACATTCCATGCTCATGGATCAGTAGAATCAGTATTGTGAAAATGATCATACTGCCAAAAGCAATCTACAAATTCAATGCAATTGTCATCAAAATATCACCATCATCCTTCACAGAACTAGAAAAACCAATCCTAGAAATCATATGGAACCAAATAAGAGCCCACATAGCCAAAGCAAGACTAAGTAAAAAGAACAAATCTGGAGGCATCACATCACCTGATTTCAAACAATACTATAAGGCCATAGTCACAAAAACAGCATGGTACTGATATAAAAATAGGCACATAGACCAATGGAACAGAATAAAGAACCTAGACATAAACCCATATACTTACAGCCAACTGATTTTTGACAAAGCAAACAAAAACATAAAGTGGGGAAAGGACACTCTATTCAACGAATGGTGCTGGGAAAAATTGGCTAGCCACATTTAGGGGAATAAAACTGGATCCTCATCTCTCACCTTATACAAAAATCAACACAAGATGGATCAAGGACTTAAATCTAAGACCAGGAACTATAAAAACTCTAGAAGACAACATCAGAAAACCCCTCTAGACATTGGCTTAGGCAAGGATTTCATGACCAAGAACCCAAAAGCAAATGCAATAAAAACAAAGATAAATAGCTGGGACTTGATTAAACTAAAGAGCTTTTGCATGGCAAAAGCAACAGTCAGCAGAGTAAACAGACAGCCCACAGAGTGAGAGAAAATCTTCACAATCTATACATCTGACAAAAAAACTAATATCCAGAACCTACAACTAACTCAAATAAATTAGCAAGAAAAAAACAAACAATCCTATCAAAAAGTGGGCTAAGGACATGAATAGACAATTCTCAAAAGAAAATATACAAATGGCCAACAAGCATATGAAAAAATGCTCAACATCACTAATGACTAGGGAAATGCAAATCAAAACCACAATGCAATACCATCTTACCCCTATAAGAATGGCCATAGTCAAAAAATAAAAAAATAATAGATGTGGGCATGGACACAGTGATCAGGGAACACTTCTACACTGTTGGTGGGAGTGTAAACTAGTACAGCCACTATGGAAAACAGTGTGGAGATTCTTTAAAGAACTAAAAGTAGAACTACCATTTGATCCAGCAATCCTACTACCAGGTATCTACCCAGAGAAAAATAAGTCATTACACGAAAATGATACTTGCATACATGTTTATAGCAGCACAATTCACAATTGCAAAAATGTGGAACCAACACAAATGCCCATCAATTAATGAGTGTATAAAGAAACTGTGATATATATGATGGAATACTGCTCAGCCATAAAAAGGAATAAATTAATGGCATTCACAGCAACCTGAATGAGATTGGAGACTATTATTCTAAGTGAAGTAACTCAGGAATGGAAAACCAAACATCGCATGTTCTAACTCGTAAGTGGGAGCTAAGCTATGAGGATGCAAAGTATAACAATGACACAGTGGACTTCGGGGACTCAGGGGGAAAGGATGGGAAGGGGTTAAGGAATAAAAGACTATAAATTGAGTCCAGTGTATGTACTGCTCGGGTGATGGGTGCACCAAAATCTCACAAATCACCACTAAAGAACTTACTCATGTAACCAAACACCATCTGTTCCCCAATAACCTATGAAAATATAAAAAATTTAAAAAGACAATAACTCCATTAAAATGCACAAAGGACATGGACAGACACTTTTCAAAAGAAGACATACATTGGACAACAAGTAAATCAAAAACAATATCACTGATCATTAGAGAAATGCAAATCAAAACCACAATGTAATACCATCTCACACCCATCAGAATGTCTATTATTTAAAAGTCAAAAAATAACAGGGGCTGGCGAGGCTGTGGAGAAAAAGGAAGACTTTTATACACTGTTGGTGGGAGTATAAGTTACTTCAGCCGTTGTGGAAAACAGCATGGCAATTCCTCAAATACATAATAACAAAACAACCATTTAACCCAGCAATCCCATTACTGGGTATATAAACAAAGGAACATAAATCACTCTGTCGTAAAGACATATGCACACATACATTCTTTACAGCACTAATCACTATACCGAAGACATGGAATCAACCTAAATGCCCATCAGTGGTAGACTGGATAAAGAAAATGTGGTACATATATATCCTGGAATATTATGCAGCCATAGAAAGGATGAAATCATGCCCTTTGCAACAACATGGATGCAGGAGAAGGCCATTATTCTAAGCAAACTAACACAGGAACAGAAAATCAAATACTACATGTTCTCACTTAAAGCCTAAACACTGAGTACACATAGACACAAAGAACGGAACAACAGTCACTGGGGCCTACTTGAGGGTGAAGTGCGAAAGAAGGGTGAGGATCAAATATCTACCTATCAGGTACTATGCTTATTACCAGGGTGGTGATATAATCTGTAAACCAAACCCCCGTGACATGCAATTTGCCTATATAACAAACCTGCACATGTATTCCTGAACCTAAAAGTTAGAAAGAAAAAAATTATAAAACATAAAAAGAATGCCAATTCATTTGAAATATGCATAAAATGAATATTTTTGAAAAACTTAAAATATGTATTTTAGAGTTGGAAAAATGTTAGTTTGTAAATATGACCTTTTTCAGCACCTGGTCATAAAAGAAAAGTTCACAGCCTTATCAAGCAAGAATATAATGACATTAACATTTACTCTGCTAGCAAATCATGTGCAGAAGTAAAATATATTTTAATAAAATGTCATTTTGTGTTATACTTTGATTGCTTCTGTTTTGATTAAACTCCAAACAAAGCAATGTTTTGTGGGTCAATAAAAGTGACTCAAAAAAAATAAATATTAGTGATGGAAGTCGTACTTGGTCTGGGAAACATCTGCTGTTCCATCACGTATTATTACAACTATATTTGATTTTCCACACAGAAAATTGTTTGCACCTGTCGTTAGCATTTTTTTCCAGCACATATTCTTGGCTTATCATTAACACTCCCTATTTTCTCTGCTAAACAACACTTCACACTGTGCTGCCGTACATGTCAGAAGAAGATTATTTAGCCATTTATCACTGTTCTGGCAGCGCCTATGAACCTGCACGCAGGTATTGCAGTCAAAAGGCATTAGAATGGACTGTTTGCACTTAGTGTTGTCAATCAGGCTATATAATTAAATCAGGCAGAATAAATAATTTGAGTTGCATACTGAGACAATACACTTTCAAGGATACACTGACAGCAATGGCTGCATTTTATTGCCACATTATATCTGATTAAAATTTAGAGCCATTTGAAAAACATGATCTTCATACAATTGTTTTAACACCACCAATTAAGTTTGAGCAGTGCCACTTAGCTCAAATTTTATTTTTTGCTCACTGCCTAGTGTCTTTTAAGAATTGAACAGGGCCATATCTCTTGCATTAGGTGAGGAAGAGTGTAATCTGTCTTTCACATCTTGGATATAATCCAGTCTCCTTAGCAAACAACTTGGGCCTGATTGATCCAGCTTTCCTGTCAGGGCCCAGTTTTCCTGGGCAAGATGGCCTGCTTAAGATGAGATTCATTTAATTTTGTTGAAATATTAGACCAGGCATTCATTTATCTGATGGTGTAGTAAACTCTGCACTTCTCTCTGCTAGTGAAAACTATGCCCATAAAACTATTTCTCAGCAGACTACATTATTAGACTAGAAGATTCTAAATATGAAATATGTTACTTTCTCTTAATGGAGGTCAAATAAGAAAACTCTGCCATGGTGAGGTTATAGATGGCCTATCATGGAATTTCTACTCTAAAGTTGTTGGGTAAAAAATTCTACAGAAATTGAGCTACTAAAATTGTCCAGTATGTTGTACTTTAAATAAGTGAGAGATTTGCATCAGAATCAAACATTTGGCTACTGCTCTCTCTTTTTTTAATTTAACCCCCTAAACCACCATCAAATGAAAGAGACAATGCAAAGTTAGTAGGGGAAAGGGGGTAGGGAATGTCGCTACTATGCATTCAGATTTATTTATTGCTTTTACAAGATCCGAATAACCAAAACCCCACGGGTTTTAATTGCCCTAGCTTCGGAATCAGATTGCTTGGGTTTACACCTTGGCTTTGCCACTGAATATGTGATATCGGGCAATTTATTTAACCTCTCTGTGACTCAGTTTCCTCATCTATAAAAATGAGGATTAATAGTGTCTGCATTCCTGGCCGAGCTAATGTATATAAAGCATCTAAAACAATGCCTGTTCCAGAGTATGTGCTATGTGGGTGTTAACTATTAGCTAATTATTAATTAGTCTTAGTCAATGATAAAATCTAATTAATAAAAGTTAAGCCTGTTTTTTAAACACACACACACTTGCCATTCTAAGAAGTTTCTTTTGCTTGTTGTGCTTTTCCTATTGATCTCATTTATTCAATTGTTCAATATTTCTTCTGACCCCTTTCGTGCTCTCAGATTGAGATTGTCCAGAAAACAAAACTCCCATTTTAACAGGTATCTTGTATCTACCTCTGAGCATGTTAAAGCAGAATGAGAGCAGCATTCATAACATCCTGCCCTTGACTCATTAACTTGGGTCCATGCTGAAAGCTCCAAGTGCAATTTGGAAGCACTTTGATGTTCAATTTTAAGCAGCTGTCTTCTTCTTAAAGCCTTTCAGTCTTAACAATACAGCAGAAACAGAAAGCAGAATAAGTAGACATTTCCTAGCTGACAAAATGTATGAGTTAGAATCCTGTAATTTTCCAAATTGTAAATATATGTAATTTTTTTTTTGCCACCACACCAATCCTGAAACGGTTATCTGAAAAAAGAATATTTTTATTAGTCCTATAATTCTAAAATTTCTTAATCAAAAAACGTTATGCTAGATATTTCAAATCAGGCCCTGTATAGCATAAATAAACTTCATTTCTATTCAAACCATTTTAATTTAACAAAATAATTTTTATTTTATTATAATTACTTAATTTTGGACTGAATTCTGAATGCACAATTTAATTACTACCAAATGTGTTTTGTGCTTTAGAGAAAATAATAGAGAATTTTGACCTGCTTTAGGATAATAAAGAAGTCAAAACTGAGAATCTCTCAAGGCTTTTCTCATAGTAGCAGTTTATTTTCCTTAAGTGGCATCTCTATTCTATCACAAAGTCATTTATTGACATATGAATTTGGGTTTGTTCTCATAGCTTGTAGACATTTTCTCTTTCTCATTCCAAGAAAGGAGACAAACTTCTGTATTCTGAGTTCTGAGCAACGTTTTTCAGAGAATGGTAGTTTTTAACTGATTTTGTGTTGCCATAGAAGGAAAATTGCAGGATGCAAGATATTGAAAAAACCTGAAACTGAAGCTTTGCTGAGAAGAGCAGATATATTATTGTAAAACATGCATAACCAAAGACTTAAAAGAACAAAATTCTGAAACTCTGAGATGACCGAGACACAGTTTCTGCTCTCAAATAGCTCACCAGTCTATTAGAGTAACCTGTAAAACTAGGCAATGCCAATGTTAAGCAATGTAATGGAGGTGTGGAGAATGTACCCTAATTTGGCACTTAACCTGGACTGGGGGTAACAAGGAAGGCTTTTGGGAGAGGTGATACTTGAGAGGTTTTGTTTTTGTTGTTGTTTTTGTTGTTTTGGTTTTGTTTGTTTGTTTGCTTGTTCGTTTTTGAGACAAGGTTTACTCTGTTGCCCAGGCTGGAGTGCAGTGGTGCAATCATAACTCACTATAACCTCAAACTCCTGGGCTCAAGCAATCTCCCCACCTCAGCCTCCTGAGTAGCTAGGACTGCAGGCACATTCCATCATGCTCAGCTAATTTTTTAATTTTAATTTTTTGTAGAGACAGGGCTTCACTATGTTGCTCAGGCTGAACTCAAACTACTGGCCTCATACAATCCTCCTGCCTTAGCCTCTCAAAGTATTAGGATTACAGGCATGAGTCACCGTGCCTGGCTAACCTGTGAGTGTCTATGTAAGAGATATCCAGGCAGAGAAGGGCATTCAAGAAAGTAAGAATAGCATGTGCAAACACACAGGTAAGACAGAGCATGGCATCTTCAATGAACTGCAAATAATTCTAAATGATTGGAGCACAGGCTGCAGTGGGGTAGGGTACCTAGTGTACCCTAGGTGGAGTAGTGATTGAAAAGACATTAAAACATTTTTAGTAGAGAAATGATGTGATTATATTTACATATCATTTTAAGAAAGATTGTTCTGATTGTACTGTGTTAAAAGGATTATAGGGAACCAAAAGTGGAGGCAAGGAAAGCAGACCAGTTAGCAAGCTATTCTAGGGGTCAAGCTGAGTGATGATAATGTCTTGGACCAAAGAGTTGAGATGGAAATAGGGAGATATATTCAAGAGAAATTTCAGAAGTAGAAATCACAAGGATTGGTTACTAAAAATTGATAAAGGGTAGGGAAAGATACAAAGAATGACAGGATGATTCCTAGGATTCTGGTTCTGGTCAATAGGTTGGCTTCATGTGGGTGTCATTTGTTAAAAAATAAGGAGTAACTGAAGGAAGAGAAAATCTGAAAGTAGGAAGCTGTGAGATGTTGCTTTCTATTTTGGATGAGTTAAGTGTGAGTGCTCCCCAGGGACATTTAAGTGGAGATGTTCCATAGACACTAAAATATGAGTCCTGAGCAAAGAGAGGATACTGAAGCCATGGGAGAAGATGCAATTACCCCAGGAGAGTGTGTAGATTGAGAAGAGGGCGTAGGGTAGAAGAACAGAGATGAAGAGATCTAACATTATGTATAATTGTCACCCTTCCAATTCCTTGTTTGTAGAGTGGGCTGATTTCTGGATTTGTAGGTTAGCCATGGCGTTTAAAATTATCTTGGGAAAATATGACTTTTGAAACACTGGTTCTGGTGTAGGCCTGTTACTTACCCAATGAGTGATCATATAGGGATTTCAAAAAACTTTCACACATGGTGTCCTATTGTATATTAATACACAATAATTCCAAGAGACTTAAACACATAACCCTTCACATTAAGATACACATAAAATCTAAATTAAAAGCATTAACTCATTATAGGAAAGATTAAAATGTATGTTTTTACAATGACAAAATTAATAAGACTTATTTTTTTATTTTTATTTTTTTCCTTTAGGTTTTTTGGCATTTCCCAAGCTTTTACTTTGTTTTGTTTTTTTTTTGTTTTGTTTATTATTATTATTATTATTATTATTATTATACTTTAGGTTTTATGGTACATGAAGACTTATTTTTAATATATGTTAAATGTAAAAAGTATTAGCAAAATGTGCCTGTCAATGGATGAGTGGATAAAGATAATGTGGTATATATGTACAATGGAATACTATTTGGCCTTAAAACAGAGGAAATTTTGTCATTTTCAACAACATGTATGAACCTGGAGGATATTATGCTAAGTGAAATGAGCCAGGCACAGAAAGACAAATACTGCATGATTCCACTTATATGTGGAATCTAAAGAAGTCAAACTCATAGAAGTAAAAGAGTGGAATGGTGGTTGCCAGGGCCTCGGGAGGTGGGTGAGAGGGGAATGGAGACATGTTGGTGAGAGGGTACAAAATTTCAGTTAGATAAGAGGACTAAGTTCTTGAGATCTAATGCACAGAATGGCGACAACCATTATTAATAACATAATGAATATTTCAGAATTCCTAAGAGAATAGATTTTAAATGCTGGCACCATGATATGGTTTGGCTGTGTCCCCACAGAGATCATTGAATCATGGGAGCGGTTTCCCTCATCCTGTTCTCCTGATAATGAGTTAGTTCTCAGGAGATCCGATGGTTTTATAAGGGGATTCCCTGTTCACTGGGCACTCATTCATTCTCCTTCCCACAGCCCTGTGAAGAAGGAAGTGTTTGCTTCCCCTTTCACCGCAATTGTGAGTTTCCTGAGGCCTCCCCAGCCATGCTAAACTGTGAGTCAATTAAACCTCTTTCCTTTATAATTACCTGGTCTTGCATAGTATCTTTGCAGCAACATGAGAATGGACTAATACACACCACAAAAAAAAAAAGTTAAGATGAGGTGACAAATAAAGGAATCAGCTTGATTTCAACATTGCATAATGTGTACAAGTATCAAAACATCACATTGTACTCCATAAATATATATAATTATTTGTCAATTAAAAATTTTCTAATTAACAAAATAAAAATCACTTCAAATCCTACCTTGAGTTTACTACTTTAATATGTTTCCTATAAGCCTCATTTCCATCAAGTATTTTTTCTTTGCTCATGTGTACGTGAACAAAATTGGGAGATATATACTAATAATTTTTTATTCTGATTTTTTGTATTTAACATTAAAGTATGTACATTGTCATTTTGATTGGCTTTCTTTGATTTGCTTACAGGGACCAATTTGGAAAACAGCACTTACGGACTGTAAAGACTTTTTCCAGGAACAAACAAGACAAGAGCTTTGTGCTAATATATTACAATGAACCTAGAAACATTTTTCATATCACCAAAGGAAATTGCAACTGGGAGCAAAGAATACTCAGTATTGGCTACTTTCATGTCACATAATCACTCTTATCTGCATGTGAGACAGCGTCCATAGTAGATGAAGGCAAGGGAGAAGTGGATTCTGAATGGCTTTTGAGTAGTAAATATTCAGTGTCTGTCATGTTAGCTCACATGATCTCACAGGCCTTCACTAAAAAAGTGTTTAAGATTTTAAAATACTGGGCCATTGCATTATCATCTTTATTTATGAACTGTAAGCCTGTCACTTGGGAGCATTTTCAATGAAAACTTCTCATACCTTCAATAAGTTAGCCTTCAGTGACAGTTTTTGTTATTGCTTTATTTTGAAAATTATTTGGGGATAAGGACTACCATTAAATTTTTTCTGTGGTGGGTGTGTTATGTAAAATTAAAGGGTTTAATGCAGTTTATCTCAGTTGGTTTAACTCAACATAGATTGAATCCCTACCAATTGACAAGAACTGTGCAAATCAATCTAGAAATGTAGTGTCTAATGCCACTGAGGAGTGCCAAATGACATATTTTCCAAGTAATATAGAGACCACATATCTTCTAACCTCATTCCACTCACTGAAAATGATGGTTCTAATAATAAAAATTTTCAGGGGTAGACCACTGAAGTTTAGCAACTCCCTAGATTTGGCAGCAGACAGGAAACTGAGGGGCACACATTACACTTGAGTTACTTAATTGAAACCTTGCTTCTCCTCCTCCGTCTTCTCCTCCTTTTCCTTTTTCATCCTTTCTCTACACTCTCCTCTTTATGCTTCATCTTCTCTATAGAGACCTTGGTTCCAGTGCTTTACTCTCATGTAAAAGTTTGGGAAACTCATATTTATTTATTGGAACATTATTATTCCAAACACATTTGAGAACATCAAGTTTCTCCCCCAAAATGAAAATTCTATCACTTCAAAAATGAGCAACAGAGAAGGAGAGGGGGAGAGAAGAGAGAGAGAGAGAGAGAGAGAAAGAGAGCGCACGCGCGCGCGCGAGAGAGAGAATGCCTAAACATATAGTGGATTAGAATAACTATTTATTTGGAGGGAAAATGTAGAGTAATGTAATTAAACCCTGAACAACATTTACTGATAGTTTTGTTATATAAATATTTGAAAATAGAGCTAAGATACCTATTTGGGATTAACAATAGTTCTAAAGGTAAGAATATATAGACTGATAACATAAATTTCACAAATTGCTGCCTTGTGACATTAGTAATATATTTCTAAATGGGAACAACTATCAACTACTGATAAACAGCCACCAACAAAGAAACCCAATTTATTCAGAGATGTATAAAGCTGGGCACACTTCATTCATAGATTTTCTATTTTTAGAATTCTCAGCACATTAAATTTTTCTGAGAAAAAAATGTGTATTCATTTATTCATACTCATTTTTGAACTAACATTTATTTAAGGTCCACAATATGCTAGATATTTTATATTAATTTTTGATTACTTAATGCAAATATAGCAACACTAAGAAGCCAGTATTATTATTCCTGATTTACAAATAAGGAAATAAACTCAGGGAGGTGAATGTGTTCAAAGATACATAGTTAAGAAAGTTAAAGAGAGAGGATTCAAGCCTAAGTCTGTCTGACTTCAAAATCTCTCTTCTTCCCACTATATATTGCTCCCTATGAGTTTATATTAATGAAATCTAAAATCCCACTTCAAGTGGTATAATGAAGAAATTAAGAAAACCACCTGCGATAGTGATATAATTTTTCTAATCACTAAATATTTTTTCTTAGCTCTTCTTGTGGAACAATATACAATATGATTCTTGGGACTGGTTGAACATATCTGCCTTATTTTAACTCAAATTTATTTAAGATATGTGTTTTATAGTATTCTGCCGCTGGAAATATTACAAATACAGTAATAAAATATATCATTTATTAAATAAAATAATAAGGAACATGAGTAAAACATTTTGCCTATATTATGCCAGCAGCTATGCTATGCACTGGCAACACACACAGGCTTACAATGAACCCAGAGGTGGGAGCATCTATGTCACTAGGAGAAATTTAGGGAAGATTTAACATTTAAAAACTATTAATATAGTTTATTACATTAATAGATGAACGGAGTGAAAAACGTGATCAGTGCTTAGCCCATAATAGGCAATCAATAAATAGATGCAGAAAAGGCTTTGGTCAAAATTTTAGACCCATTCATGATAAAAGCTCCTTAGCAAACTAGAAATAGAAGTCAACTCCCTTAACTTACTAAGACCTACAATAAACATACACCTAATGGTGAACTGTTTTAACCTTTCCTTTTTCACAGCCAGGAAAATTAGAAGTACGTCTAGTATCACCACTTCTGTTTAGCATTGTATTGGAGGTCCTTGGCCGTTCAGTAAGACAAGATAAAGAGTTAAAATGTATAGGACTGACAAGGAAAAATAAAACTGTCATTGATCACAGATTATATATTTATCAACATAGAAAACTGAAAAGATTTATAGATATATTATTACTAAGAGAGTTTAGCAAGGTTATTAGCTACAAGATCAACATATAACATTAATTTTTTTCCTATACATCAACAACAAATTATTATAAAAGAAAAGTTTAAGAAACAGTATATGATGTCTTGGAGTATATAAAAGATGGTCAAGACTTTTTAATTAGTCAGGGTAATGTTCGCTATGCTGTGATAACACATAATCCCTGAAATATCCATGTTGTAACACAACACCAATTTATTTCTTGCTCCAGTTACAGTTAATGTGAGTCAGGTGGCTCTCTGGCACAGCTTCCCTTTAAGAGCTGACTCAAGATTCCTGGAAGCTTCCAAACTGTGGCAATGCCATCTGGACTACTAGTTAGTTATAGAAAGGAGAAAAAGGAATGCAAGAGGCAAACTGGCTCTTAGCTGCCCAACTACCTGAACTTATCTTCAAAACAGAGTGGGAAATATAGATCTGAACATGGATATTTGGTGGACACTATCACTGTCTGCCAAAAAGTATAATATTATTTAGAAAACATGGTAAAAAATTAAATAAAAGGAGTGATATACCCTCCCATTCATGGATGGGAAAGTGAAATAATATTGAATGCAATTCCAATCAAACTTGCAACAAGGATTTGCGTGTGTATGTGTGTGGAACTTGACAAAATGATTCCAAAATGTATATGAAAGAGCAAAGGGCCAAGCATAACTAAGACAAAAAAAAAAAAAATGAGGCAGAAAGGCTGACTCTACCAGGTATCAAAACGTGTTCCAAAGTTACAGTAATTAAAATAACATCATATTAGTATAGGAATGGACAAAATAGCAATAACATTGAATATAGTCCAGAAACAGATCTCATGTATAAGAATTTAATAATTGATAATGGTAATATTTCAGATTAGTGTGAAAAAGATGATCTCAAAAAATGGCATGAGGAAAATTGGATATTCATATATGAAAAGTTATGGTAGATTTCTATCTCACATAAATCCCCCAAATAAATTTCAGGTCAATTAAAAAAAAAAACCTATAAAAGTATTGTATTAGGGTTCTATAAAGGAACAGAACTATTAGCATATATGTATATGTATATGAAGGGGAGTTTATTAGGAAAATTGATTCACACGATCACAAGGCAAAGTTCCACAATAGGCCATCTGCAAGCTGAGGAGCAAGGAAGTCAGTCGGAGTCCCAAAACCTCAAAAGTAGGGAAGCCGACAGTGCAGCCTTTGGTCTGTGGCCAAAGGCCCGAGAGCCGCAAATCACTGGTGTAAGTCCAAGAGCCCAAAAGCCGAAGAACTTGGAGTCTGATGTTCAAGGGCAGGAAGCATCCAGCACAGGAGAAAGATGAAGGCCAGAAGACTCAGCAAGTTTCCTCATTCCACTTTCTTCTGCCTGCTTTATTCTAGCCATGCTGGCAGCTGATCAGATGGTGCCCACCCAGATTGAGGGTGGGTTTGCCTCTCCCAGTCCACTGACTCAAATGTTAATCTCCTTTGGCAACACTCTCACAGACAGACCCAGGAATAATACTCTGCATCCTTCAATCTAATCAAGTTGACACTCAATATTAACCATCACAGGTGTTTTAGCAACATATGGGACATATTTTCCTACTAATGAATTGAGAAAGACTCTTCTAGACAAGACGCAAAGTCCAGAGCCATTAAAGAAAATACTAAGTGAATTGTCTACATCAAAATTTAAAATTTCTAGGTAATGAATCACACCATAAAAGTTAAAATCTAGAATGAAAAAAAGATTTGCAATATGTGTAATGAAGTATTAATATGAAAATATAAAAAGAATTTTTTCAAGTTATAATAGTGGCAAGGCCATAAACTGAGAAATCATAGAAGAGGTAACTCAAAATTGGCAGTGAACATATGCTTCGACATATAAGGAGGGAAATACATAGTATAACAATATGATACCATATTTTTTAGCTCATTAGATTGGCAGACATTTAAAAAGTAATAATATCTAGTATCAATGAGTGGAAATCAGCTTTTTTAAAGTACCATTTGGCAGTCTATCAAAATGTAAAGTGTACATACCCTTTAAACCAGTAATTCAACCACTAAGACTCTATCTACCAGAGATATGCATGTGAACAGAGATATATGTACGAGATGTTTGTTGAATCATTACTTAAAAGAACAATAAAACTGAAAACAACCAAATATTCATTAATAATTGTTGGATAAATAGATTTCATACCATGGAATGCTATGCAGCAATAAATAAGAGGGAAGAACATTCTTATGTGCTGGTATTTTATGATGTCTAAGATATAGTTGTTGAAATAAGCCAATTACGGAACTATGATGTGAGCCAACTTATGTTTTTAGAAAACATTTAAAAAGACCCTATACCCTTATACTCAGTGTGTGTGTGTGTGTGTGTGTGTGTGTGTGTGTTTGTATACACATGCATATGTGGAGAAAAATATCTGAAAGAACACACCAAACAGCAGTTTTACATCTGGGAAGAAGTTATATTATAAATGGTGGTAAAGGAATATTTCAAAAAATGTAGAAAATTCAAAAGTAGAAAGAAAAAAGACTGTTCACAAATTCCCTCAATTCAAAACTAACTATTGTTACCCTTCTGTGTACACACACATACATATATGCAAGTAGATATCTCTAGCTCTCTTTTACACAACGTGGGATCCCACATACATGCTACTTTCATAACTTGCTCTTTTGTTTAACCATACACTGTGGATTTTTTTCATGACATTAATTGCCTATTTTATTTATTTAACAATAACTTATAGTGCATACTATATTCCAGGCACTTTCCAAAATACCATATGTATACATAAATCTGAATTCTTTCAATGCTTTTTAAAGGTATTATTGTTACTGCTGTAAAAGCATTATCATTTGTGTATGTAACATCAACATTAATCATTCAGATGAAGGAGAAATAAGGAAAGAGTGCCTATCACTGTAGTGGAACTGAGATAATTTTCAGAGGACCTTCCATTCACAGGTTGAGGACTTTCTAGAGAATACCTGGAAAATGTTATTTGGATCTGGACTGCAACATGAAGAGAGAAGCAAGTTAATGACTCTTTTTACAAAACTCTATTCATATACACAGCACATTTTTGTTATACATCCAAGTAATTTTTTTTAAACCACAAAGAGAATTACCAGTCAAGTAGCTCTGACACAAGCTTCCTTTGATTAGACCTCCCATGCTGGTAGCCACTGCAACTGCTTGGATCTTTTTTTTTTTTTTTTTTAAGACAAGTCCCATTTGCCACAGAGATTTATAGTATTTCCATTTCAGCCTGTATAGCACTAATCACTATTAGAATATGGGCAAAAAGCCTGTCAATAAATATAGTGATGGAATCCATAACAGATGTTTTTCTCACAATAAAAGCTTGAATTTCACACACCTCCTAAATTTCCTGTGTCTCATGACCAAATTTCAGGTAATTGGAAATTTATTTGATAAAGTGTCACTTGGAGATAAGAGATGGACCATTTCTCTCAGAATTAAACCTGAATATTTAGACTTCATTGCCTCTTTGAATGTACTCTTATAGATGCCACTTTTCAACTTGCAGGTTTAAGTATCTAAAACCACTAACACCAAGTAATGAGAAGGACTCTAGTCTGATTATACTAGAAAATCTCAGTTCAAGTTCACTAAAAATTCTCCAGCACATCTGCTGTTACAATCATGGTGGAGAGAAGAGTGACCTGGTAATTAGAAAACCTGGCTCCTAACCCTGGCTCTGTCCTTAGTCATGCAAACAGTAATGCTATCTTTTATTGAGTTCTATTCTACATGTCAGGTACTTTGCTGAGTGCTTCACATGGATTTTGACATATTGGCTCTTACAAACACCCTATGAAGTAGGTACTATCATTATTCTTGTTTAACAAACAAGGAAACTGATAACTAGAAAGATTGAAATGATTTGCTAAGAGTTACAGGTAACAGCCCAGCACCACACCCATGAGTGCCCATGCATGTGGACAAGGGGCCTGGGGATCGACCCACTAGCTCAATGCCATCAGTGTCCACCCACATGTTTCAGAAACCTGAGGACAAGCCATTCCAGCCTGCTGGTGCCTATGCACATCAGCTGAGAGCCTGGAGATTACCCAGCCACACCTGCCACAGCCTGCATCTGTGTGCACCATCAGGAGCCTGAGTACAGGCCAGCTCTCCCTGGCACCACCTCCTCTAGTGCCCATATATGTCTTTGGGGGTTCTGGGGATTGGATTGCCTCACTTGCTGCCAGTGGTATCCAGAAACTCCTCCTGGGGGTCTGAGGATGTGCCCACCTGTCCTGCTACCACCACCACTGCCAGCACCTACTTGCATAAACCACCTGGTAACCTGGGGATTGGCCCACCCAGTTTGCAGCTGTCACTGCTGATGTCTGTGCACACCACATGAAGGGCCAAGAGCTGGCCTGCCACAGCTACTGCCACCATTGTCAATTGCTACACACACCAATTGCTACATACACCATCAATTGCTACACACACATTTGGGGTGACCCAAAGACACACTTGACTTACTGTTACCACTCCACTGCTGGCACATGAACAAGATACCTGGAGGCCCAAGGATCAACGTGCCTTGACCCACTACCACCAGATCTTACATACATCTCCTTGGGGGCCCAATGACTGGCATGTTTGGCCCACTGCTGCCACCACTAGGGCCCAAGGATCAACCCATCTGGCATCCCTGTCTCCAGTAAGGCCCTACCACAGCCTCCACTAACAACTTCAGCCTAAGCCACTGAAGAACTCACAGACACCATTTATGCTCATTGCAGTCAAATAAATCACACAGAGACTGCAGAAAAGCATGCACCCAGAATCAATGGAAAATCACCCAATCCAACCAGAGCTATAGATACATCTACAAGAAACAGTCTTTACCTACAAAATACTATCCATAAAATAAGTGACTGCTACATCAGACATGCAAATATCAACATAAGAACACAAGAAACATGAAAAAACAAGGAACTATGACACCTCCAAAGAACATAATTCTCCCGCAATAGATTCCACTGAAAAAGAAATCCATAAAATGCCTGAAAAAATGCAAAATGATATTAGAGAAGCTCAGTGAGATGCAAAAGAACACAGATAAACAATACAAAGAAATCAGAAAAAAATTATTTATAATCTCAATGAGAAATTCAACAAAGATAGCTATCATAAAAAAGAATCAAACAGAAGTCTTGGAACTGAGGAATTCAATGGACGAAATGAAATACAACATATAACTGAGTTTCAACAATAGACTAGATCAAGCAAAAGAAGGAATTTTTAAACTTGAAGGCAGGTCTTTTGAAATAACCCAATCAGACAAAAAAGAGGAAAAATAATTTTAAAAAAGAATAAAGAAAGCCTATGTGGCATATGGAACATCATAAAGCAACCAAATATTGAAATTGTGGGTGTTCCAGAAGAAGACATGCCAAAGGCACAGAAATCTATTTAATGAAATAATAGCTGAAAACTTTGAAGTCTTGCAAGAGATACAGACATCTAGTCACAGGAAGCTCAAAGATCCCCAAAGAGATTCAACCTAGACTGGTCTTTTCCAAGGCATATTATAGCCAAACTGTCAAAAGTCAAAGACAAAGAGAATTCTAAAAACAGTAAGAGAAAAGTGTCAAGTCACATATGAGTGAATCTCCATCAGTGTAAGAACGGATTTCTCAACAGAAACCTTATAGGAAAGGAGAGGATGGGATGAGGTACTCAAAGTGCTGAAAAGAAAAAAAAAAAGAGGCCAGTCAAGGGTAATACAACAAGCAAAATTCGTCTTCAAAAATGGAGATATAAACTCTTTCCTCCACAGGCAAAAACTGAGGGAATTCATCAACACTAGACCAGCCATCCAAGAAATACTTAAGGGAGTCCTACATCTGGAAGCAAAAGGACAATACCTATTATCACAGAAACACACAAAAAAGTATAAAGGAGACACACAAATGAGAAAGAGAAACAACTCAAATATTACCACTACAGAAAACCACAAAACCATAATGATAAATGGATGGAAGGAAGGAAGAAACGAAGGAAGGAAGGAAGGAAGGAAGGAAGGAAGGAAAGACTCAGACACCACTTATGCTGATTACAGCCAAATAAATCACACAGAGACTACACAAAAGCATGCACCCAGAATCAAAGCAAAAGTGCCTTACCCAACCAGCACTATAGATACATCCATAAGAAACAGTATTTACCTACAAAATCCAATCCATAGAATAAAAGAGGTGACTGTTACATGAGACATGCAGATATCAACATAAGGACAGTTGATATCCTTTGATGAATTTCTCATTGAGATTATAAATCATTTTTTCTGATTTCTTTGCATTATTTGTGTTATTTTGCATATTATTGAGCTTCTGTAATATCATTATTTTACATTCTTTTCAGGAATTTTATGGATTTTTCATAGGAATCTATTGCTAGAAAATTATTAAGTTCTTTGGAGCTGTCACGGTTCCTTGTTTTTTCATGTTTCTTATAGGTTGTACAAAACAATCAGAAAATAATTAGCAAAATGACAGAAATAAGTCCCCACCTATCAATAATAACCATGAATGTAAACAAATTAAATTCCCCTAAAAGATATAGACAGGTTAAAATGGATTTTTAAAAATATGACCCAATTATAAGCTACCTACAAAAAACTTAGTTCCCTGTAAAGACATGCATACACTGAAAGTAAAGGGATAGAAAAAGATATTCCACGCAAACAGAAACAAAGGTAAGCAGGAATAGCTATACTTCTATCATATAAAAGAAACTTCAAGTCAAAAATAGTAAATAGAGATAAAGAAGGTCACTATATAATGATAAAGGGATCAATTCATGAAAAGAATATAAGAATTCTAAATATGTTTGCACCAAAACTCAGATAACCCAGATATATATAGCAAATATTTTTAGATATAAAGGGAGAGATTCATTCAAATACAATAATAGTTGGGGACTTCAACACCACACACTCAGGATTGGACAGGTCATCTATAGACAAAATTAACAAGGAAACAATCGCACTTTAGACTAAAATGGATGTAACAAATACTTGCAGAACATTTCATTCAATAACTGCAAGATACACATTCTTCTCATTAACACATGGAACATTCTCCAAGATAGACCATACATTAGGACACAAAACAAGCCTCAACACATTTTTAAAAATTAAAATCATATCCTGGTCAGGTGCGGTGGCTCATGCCTATAATTTCAGCACTTTGGGAGACTGAGGTGTGATTGCTTGAGGATTGCTTGAAGCCAGGAGTTTGAGAAGAGCCTGGGCAACAAAGCAAGACCCTGTTGCTACACAAAAATTAATAAATAAATCAGGTGTGGCAGCATGCACCTGTAGTCCCAGCTACTTAGGAGGCTGAGGTAGGAAGATTGCTTGAGCCCAGGAGGTTGAGGCTGCAGTGAACCACACTCACACCACTGCTCTCCAGCCTGAGCAACAAAGCAAGACTCCCTTCTCTTTCTCTCTCTCTCAAAAAAAAATTATGTATCTTCTCAGGCCACGATTACATAAAAGTAGAAATCAATAACAAGAGGAACTCTGGAAACACTACAAATACATGGAAATTAAACAACATGCTCTTGAATAACCATTGTGTCAAGGAAGAAATAAAGAAGGAAATCAAAAATGTCTTGAAATAAATGAAAATGGAGGCTAATCAACAGAATGAAGAACAAAACAATGTGACTATATAAATCGATGCACAAAAAGCATTTGACAAAATTCAGCATCCCTCCATGGTAAAAACTCACAACAAGTTACACACTGAAGGATCATACCTCAACAGTATAAAGGCCATTTATGACAAAACCACAGCTAACAACATACTGAATGAGGAAAACCTGAAAGCCTTTCCTCTAAAATCGGGAGCAAGACAAGGATACCCACTTTCACCAGTCCTATTCAACATACTACTAGAAGTCCTGGCCAGAGCAATCAGGAAATAGAAAGAAATGAAAGGTATCCAAATAGGAAAAAAAGGAAGTCACACTGTCCCTCTCTGTGGATGACATAATTGTATATATAGCAAAACCTGAAGGTTCCACAAAAAGCTCTTAGGTTAGAGAAAGAAACTGAGTAAAATTTCAGATACAGAATAAACATACAAAAATCAACAGCATTTCTACACAACAATAAGAAACTAACTGAAAAAGCAATACCAAAGACAGGCAATAACAAATGCTCAGTATCACCAGCAGAGGCTGCAGAACAGCAAAGATTGCTATCTGTTCCTTCCTCTGGAAGCTTCGTCCCAGAAAGGCACCCACCAGATGCCAGCTGGAACTCTCTTGTATATCTGTCAACCGCTGCCGGGAGGTGTCTCCCAGTCAGGAGGCACAGGGGTCAGGGACCCACTTGAGGAGGCAGTCTGTCCCTTAGCAGAACTCCAGCGCTGTGCTGGGAGATCCACTGCTCTCTTCAGAGCCAGCAGGCAGGAACATTTAAGTCTGCTGAAGCTGTGCCCACAGCTGCCGCTTCCCCCAAGTGCTCTGTCCCAGGGAGATGGGAGTTTTATCTATAAGCCCCTGACTAGCCATACACAAAAAACTGAAACTGGACGCCTTCCTTACATCTTATACAAAAATTAACTAAAGATGGATTAAAGACTTAAATGTAAGACCTAAAACCATAAAAATCCTAAAAGAAAACCTAGGCAATACCATTCAGGACATAGGCATGGGCAAATAGTTCATGACTAAAACACCAAAAGCAATGGAAACAAAAGCCAAAATTGACAATGGTATCTAATTAAACTAAAGAGCTACTGCACAGCAAAAGAAACTATCATCAGGATGAATAGACAACCTAGAGAATGGGAGAAAAATTTTGCAATCCATCCATCTGACAAAGGGCTTATATCCAGAATCTATAAGGAACTTAAACCAATTTACAAGAAAAAAACAACCCCATCAGAAAGTGGGCGAAGGATATGAACAGACACTTCTCAAAAGAAGACATTTATGTGGCCAACAAACATATGAAAAAAAGCTCATCATCACTGGTCATTAGAGAAATGCAAATCAAAACCACAATGAGATACCATCTCACACCAGTTAGAATGGCAATCATTAAAAAGTCAGGAAACAATAAATGCTGGAGAGGATGTGGAGAAATAGGAACGCTTTTATACTGTTGGTGGGAGTGTAAATTAGTTCAACCATTGTGGAAGACAGTGTGGCGATTCCTCAAGGATCTAGAACCAGAAATACCATTTGATCCAGCCATCGCATTACTGGGTATATACCCAAAGGAATATAAATCATTCTACTATAAAGACACATGCACATGTATGTTTATTGCAGCACTATTCACAATAGCAAAGACTTGCAACCAACTCAAATGCCCATCAATGATAGACTGGATAAAGAAAATATGGCACACATATACCATGGAATACTATGGAATACTATGCAGCCATAAAAAAGGATGAGTTCATGTTCTTTGCAGGGACATGGATGAAGCTGGAAACCATCACTCTCAGCAAACTAACACAGGAACAGAAAACCAAGCATCGCATGTTCTCACTCATAAGTGGCAGTTGAACAATGAGAACACATGGACACAGGGAGGGGAACATCACACACTGGGGCCTGTCATGGGGAGGCTAAGGGAGGGATAGCATTAAGAAAAATACCTAATGTAGATGACGGGTTGATGGGTGCAGCAAACCACCATGACACATGTATACCTATGTAACAAACCTGCATGTTCTGCACATGTACCCCAGAACTTAAAGTATAATAAAACAAAACACACAAACAAACAAACAAATGCTGGCAAGGAGGTGGAGTAAAGGAAATACTCGTATACTGTTGGTGGGAATGTAAATTAGTACAACCACTATGGAGAACAATTTAGAGGTTCCTCAAAAAAATAAAAATAGAGCTACCATATGATCCAGCAATCCCACTGCTGGGTATATATCCAAAAACATGGTAATCAGTATATTGAAGAGATATCTGTACTCCAATGTTTATTTTAGCATTATTCACAATAGCCATGATACAGAATCAACCTAAGTGTCCATCAGCAGATAAATGGATAAAGAAAATGTGGTACACAATGGAATATTGTTCAGCCATAAAAAGAATGAAATCCTGTCATTTGCAGCAACATGGATGGAACTGAAGGTCATTATGTTAACTGAAATTAGCCAGGCACAGAAAGACAAACATCATATGTTCTCACTTATTTATGAAATCTAAAAATGTAAACAATTGAACTCATGGACATAGAGAGTAGAAGGATGGTTACCAGAGGCTGGGAAGGGTAATGGGGGTGTGGGAAGGAGGTGGGGACGAAAAATAGAATGAATAAGACCTAGTATTTGATAGCACAACAGGGTGACTAGAGCCAATAATAATTTATTTTTATTTTTTAAAAAATCTGGACATATGAGTTTAATTACCTGCTAGGTCATCAGATGGAAATATGTAGTAGTAAATGGATGGAAAAAAGGTTTATAAACTTAGGAGAGAGGCGGGCATTTTTAGACCACTTGAAATTTAGACATTCACCAGATTGGACAATTTTGGGCATTTAAAATAAATCGTTTTGCCATAAAAAACACAAAGCAATGTATTAAAACTGGTTTAGAGAATTGCCCAAATGATTTTTTCAACATGATTTGAATTTTTTACATATTACATTAAACGTCAAATTTTCTTCGGCAAATCTATCCAAATACTACATTTTCATTCTACAACTTAATTTATATTAACATAGTAGAGTGTCCTAAATTGATGTTCATCAGGATACGTTCCTCTAAGCCCTAACGGTTTCTATCTTCCATTTAAAATGTATAAGTATCTTTTAATTAAGTTGTTATTCTCAAAGATATTCTGGAGAAATGATTAGGAATTAAACACCTATAAATTCTTCTTCACTTCTGTTACAGTGTAGCAATTTATTATCCAACCCATAGTGGGCTATCAATAGAGTAGGTTTACTTTCTTGTTGTCTTCAGACATAGCTGACTACAACTCATAAAGCAACGGCTGGCTACAGCTTCTCCACTTCTTTATTAACAACTGTAACTGAGACGGATCAACATTCTTTGATCTATACATTTGGACAAGATTTTGCCTCCAAAGAAAGTCTTCTTTCTCCTGAACCTGCTTCACCAATTTTGCTTTTTCTTCGTTTAATTCTTGTTTAGGAAGATTCTAATTCACAATCTTATTTTGGAGAGCACTGCATGACACAGAATCAAGTGACTGAGATTCACTCACATTGATATTCTTGAAGGTATTTTTCAAATATGTGATTTCTTCAAATTCACTTGTCTATGTGTTGAAAATTTTCTTGAAATTCCAAACAGTTTTCCTCTGTGGAAGATGCTGGTTTCTCCGAAAAGTTCTGATTGTTTTCTTCATTCTCTACTTTAAGACGTTTTATCACATTGTAACAGGAATTAAATGAAGATCTTGTTTTCCTTAATCTTTCTTTAAGTGTCGCACTCATAGGTTGTTTTCATGAACTAGATGTATGGGGAGACGATGGATTCACAAAGCCCTGTGGAGTACTAGGCAAAACCACAGCTGAGTCTGACTGACTTTCCATCTTGAAAATGAGATCTTGGTTTACCTCTCTGCTCTCCCCAGCATAAGCAGAAAGCACATGCAGTTGCAGCCATAAATCTATCCTGTGCCCAAGGTGGGGCCATGCGAGAGAGCTATAGTCAATAATAATTTAATTGTACATTTAAAAATAACTCAAGGAGTATAATTGGATTGTTTGTAACACAAAGGATAAATGCCTGAGGGGAAGGATACCCCATTCTCTATTATGCAATTACTATGCATTGCATGCCCGTATCAAAACACCTCATATTCCCCATAAATATATACACCTACTATGTACCTACCAAAATTTTGAGAAAAAGCAATCCCATTTGAAATAGCTACAAAAAGGTACCTGGGAATAAACTCAACTAAGGAGTTGAAAGCCCTCTCCAAGGATAACTAAAAAAACTCTAATGATTTTTGTTCTTGCGATAGTTTACTGCGAATGATGATTTCCAATTTCATCCATGTCCCTAAAAAGGACATGAACTCATCATTTTTTATGGCTGCATAGTATTAATCCATGGTGTATATGGACACAGGAAGGGGAACATCACACTTCGGGGACTGTTGTGGGGTGGAGGGAGGGGGGAGGGATAGCACTGGGAGATATACCTAATGCTAGATGACGAGTTAGTGGGTGCAGCGCACCAGCATGGCACATGTGTACATATGTAACTTACCTGCACATTGCACACATGTACCATAAAACCTAAAGTATAATAATAATAATAATAAAAAAAATAAAAATAAAAATAAAAATAAAAAAAATTAAAAAAAAAAAACTCTAATGACACAAAATGAAGAGGATGCAAACTAATGGAAAGACATCCCAGGCTCACAGATCAGAAGAATTAACATCATTAAAATAAGAAGACTGCCCAAAGCAGATTCAGTGCAATACTTATCAAAATACAAATCTAACTGACACCTGATCATCAGAGGTGACGTTTTTTACAGAAATAGAAATAACAATCCTCAAATCCATATGGAAACACAAAAGACCCTCAATAGGCAAAGTAATCCTGAACAAAAGAACAAAGCTGGAGGCATCATACTACCTGACTTCAAAATATACTGTATCAAGCTATAGAAACCAAAACATCATGGCATTGATATAAAAAGACACATAGACTAATGGAAAACAACAGGAAACCCAGAAATAAAACCACATATTTACAGCCAACTGATTTTTTGACAAAGGTGACAAGAATATACATAGGGAAAAGGATACCTTCCTCAATAAATGGTGCTGGTGTTTTACTGTCCCTTCTGTATGGAGCTTTGGACCTGAATCTTTTATGACCCTTCCTAATCAGTATAAATGTAAATTTGCATAGTACACAAATAGATTCACAGACATACACATATAGATATGCATGAATAATAACAGAGACCATTGATCAGCATGTTTCATGTTGGCCACTGTGGACAGTGATTTCATCCAAAAAGAACATACGTTTTAAACATCTGAGTAGTTTAAGTTAGAAAAAAATGATGAAAAGAAAACAAGAAAACGGGATAAGTGTCCTCCAAAGAGCAGTAGCTGATGACCATACGTTGTAAACAGCCTGACTTCGACAGTGAGTGATAGGGGACATGTAATAAAGCCTGGTAGAACCCAAGAAATCCAGTGTGTCCACAGGCAGATAGGTTTATAGTATGGACCAATGTTTCTACAATTTAGGGTGAATCTTTCTGTCCCCAGTTAGTTGTGAAAATAGTTTTTAAAAACAGTTTTATCCTTTTAAGAGTAATTTTCTAGTCCCTTCTGTGCTTTGAAATGTTAAGGATCAAGTTTAGGGGCAAGTTCCCTGTTGGAAGATCCTTGTTTTCAGGATTTGAACATGTGCGCGACTTGCACCACATACTGCCGGCAGATGGGGCACGTGCTCATGCGCTTGCTACACTTGGTGCAGGTGATCATGTGCCTGCACTCAAGCAGGTAGAGGCATTTTCAGAGGTTCTAATAAATGACATTTCCCAGAAGTGTGTATTTCGTTTAAACATTTTGTGTGCAAGTGTCAGAAATCCAGTGGTGTTTTCTGAACATCAAAGCAGGGGATTTGATTATAAGGATACAGGAGTGTATCACAAACCCCCAGGGCAGGAATGATACTGGACCTCCAGTATCATTAGAGTTAGAAAGCTCTCAGAAACCAATTCTAGGTTCCCCTGGCAGTTCTGTGTCTCTCATCTCTGTTTTTTTTTTTTTTCTTTACAAACAGATTTTCTCTGCTCTGCTGTCCACCTAGTGGAAAATATGGCTGCCTATAGCTAAAGAGGTTTCATGGTACATATCAGCCACACAGAGAATTTAAAACTCATTATGGATCTCAATTTCAAAGTGGGTCAGGGGCCTGTCCCCACCCTAGGTCGAGTCTACTGTGGCCAGAGGAGCAGGGTTATGCAGGTGATGCATGGCAATGAGTCAGGCATTGTCATGTGCTGAGGACACAAGGATGAATGGCAGAGTCCCTGCACTCAAGTTGTTCACTGTCTAGAAGACAGAAACAAAATCAGAAAACTTAGAATCCAACGAAGTAAGTACTTTATGAACAGTACTGTGGGTTCCACAGAGGGAAAAGTAATTTTGCCAAAGTATTAGCAGTCGAAGTAACACTACATCTGCATTTTAAAGGCAGAATATAAATTTGTTGGAATAAAAGGGGTGTGGTAGTAGCAGAGAGAGGTTAGAGGTTAGGGCAGGGGTCCCCAACCACTGGGTCACAGACCTGTACCAGTCCGCGGCCTGTTAGAAACTGGGCAGCACAACAGGAGGTGAGTGGCGGGCAAGCAAGCATTAGTGCCTGAGCTCTGTCACCTGTCAGATCAGCAGCTGCATTAGATTCTCATAGGAGCACAAACCCTATTGTGAATTGGCATGCGTGGGATCTAGGTTGTGCACTCCTTTTGAGAATCTAACTGATCCCTAATGATCACAGGTGAAGCAGTTTCATCCTGAAACCATCCCTGCACTGCCTCCCGTCTGTGGAAAAATTGTCTTCCACAAAATTGGTCCTTGGTGCCAAAATGGTTGGGGACCGCTGAGTTAGGGCATTTTAGAAAAAGAAATGATATGTGCAATGGGCCAGAGTCTGAGGATAGTGGGAAGTTCATTGTGATTGAAGAATAGAGTGAGAGGTGAGAAGAGAGGTAGAATGACAGATGCAGCAAGAGAGGAATATTTTGTATTTTGGGGAGGTGAATTCACATGTATACTGAAGAGGTCAGATTGTATTTTATAGGCAACAGTTTTAAAGGACTGACATGATCAGGGCTCTTATGTGTATTTAATTTTTAGGTGAAACTCTGCCACTGGTAGGGCAGGCAGATATAGTTCATTATGATGAGAAAGAATAGAATCTTACTATTTACTAGTTCATAAACATGTTTTGATGTGTACCAATTCAGAGGAGCAATCCAAGCCTTTCCAACTATGACCTTGGATGTCATTCTATCTCTCGGCGCTTCAGTTTCCTCATCAATGTCCTCATCTATAAAATGGAGGATAATTACTTACAAGTTATTATGAGATTAACAGAAGAGAGCCGAGTACATAGTAGGCACTACAAGTGTTACCTGTAATTTTTTTCCTATCCTCTGAGCTATGCTCAGGGTCCCAAGCTCTACCTTGTCACAATCACATATGGTGCAGGCTGGGGATACCTACTGAACGGCTTCATTCTTACATATCTGTGGTGTGTTCCTGTGCTAAATGACCTCCTTCTCATAATGCATAAGCAGAAGAAGGAACCAATGCGGTGATTTCTACCTCAATAGGTATTGGAGTAGACAGAAGAGCCTGGTGTCAGGATAACTCATTAGAATAGTCTGAAAGAGAATGATAACAGTGGGTCGTGGGAATAAAGAGAAGGTGGCTGTGATCAGGAAGATATTCTGAGATAAAAGATCAGTAAGATTGTGTGCCCAAATGCATGCGGAAATTGAGGAAAAGTGATGAATTGTAATTTACCATGTGTGTAAGCAAGATGAATAGATCTTTTGACTCTACTGGATCAACTACTTTGATTTTTAAAAATCCTGCAGATTTCAGTTGGTTTATTCACTTGTTCCATTGATAGCATGAGTTAGACAAAAATAACTGGCATGATCTCCACTCAACCCTTAAGAAGAATAGGAAAAGAAAAACTAGCCAGGTGTGATGGTGTCTGCCTGTTTTCCCAGCTACTCAGGAGGCTGAGGTGGGAAGATTGCTTGGGGCTAAGATGTCAAGGTTGCAGTGAGCTATGATTGTGCCTTTGAACTCCAGCCTCAGGGACACGGCGAGACCCTGTCTCTAAAAAAAATAAAAATAAATTTAAAAACACAATAGATCTACTGCCCCATCACTGACAATTGTTGAAGGCAACAGCTAGTAACAGTGAAACTATATTTATTTCTTCCAGTTTTACTAATATAACTGACAAACAAAATTGTACCCAAAGGATTATAAATCATTCTACCATAAAAACACAGGCACATGTATGTTTATTGTGGCACTGTTCACAATAGCAAACACTTGGAACTAACCCAAATGCCCATCAATCATAGACTGGATAAAGAAAATGTGGCATGTATACATCATAGAATACTATGCAGCCGTAAAAAAAGGATGAGTTTATGTCCTTTGTGGGGACACGGATGAAGCTGGAAACCATCATTCTCAGCAAACTAACACAAGAACAGAAAACCAAACACCGTATGTTCTCACTCATAAGTGGGAGTTGAACAATGAGAACACATGGACACAGGGAGGGGAACATCACACACCAGGGCCTGTCAGGGGGTGGGAGGCTAGGGGAGGGAGAGCATTAGGAGAAATACCTAATGTAGATGACGGGTTGATGGGTGCAGCAAACCACCATGGCACGTGTATACCTATGTAACAAACCTGCACGTTCTGCACATGTATCCCAGAACTTAAAGTATGTTAAAAAAATTAAGAAAAACCACAATAGATCTACTGTCCCATCACTGACAATTGTTGAAGGCAACAGCTAGTCACAGTGAAACTGTATTTATATCCTTCCAGTTCTACTGAGCTATAACTGACAAAATTATACATATTTATGGTTTACACGTTTTGATACATGTATATATTGTGAAATGATCTAATGTACAGCGTGGTGACTATCGTTAATAATACTGTATTGTATATTTGAAATTTGGTAAGAAAGTGGAACTTAAGTGTTCTCACCACAAACGTACAAACATAAAGGTAACTGTGGATAAATGAATGTGCTAATTAGCTTGATTGTGGTAATCATTTCACAATGTATACATATATCATTTCACAATAAATTATATTTTTAATATAGGGCAAAGATTGAATTTTTGACTGGATAATTAGGGCGAAGATTGAATTTTTGACTGGTAATTGGGGCATACATTATACAGTATATATTTTCGGCTGTTTCTGAAAAAAAAATATTCAACAGATTCTCATAGAATAGTGTCACAAGTCCAAATGTGAGGCATCAAAAAGGTTTCATGTGTGGAAATTAGTAGCAGGCTCCACGTTGCAACGTCTAAAAACTGCCTAGATAGAAACATTTTAGAAGTTAAAAAGCATTAACAATTTTATCATTGATTGGTGATAATAAAGTAGGCAATCTAAGTTGTAAGATTATAAATTCCCTCCACTCCATGGTACTCAATAATGCCATTTTCATTTTTA
This sequence comes from Pongo abelii, assembly GCF_028885655.2. NCBI lineage: Eukaryota > Metazoa > Chordata > Mammalia > Primates > Hominidae > Pongo > Pongo abelii. The sequence goes on from NC_072008.2 coordinate 91,342,752, forward strand.
AATTTTTAACTAAGACAGGGGAAGAGAGAGGGAGGAGGGGCTGACTCTGTAAACATGTTTATTCTTCCTGACTTTGCCCTGTGCCAGTGTTGCTCAGCCACACTACCTCTTTCTCTTTTTTTCTCTGGCCTGGGAAGACATCAATCAAAGGTAATAAATTTAAACAGGTGATTTTTAGAGTCCCTGGTTTCAAAACATTATAAAACAAAGTATATAGGACTGAACTGAATCCTATAAGACCTCCTTTTCAGAAATAGTGGGGGGTAGTTATGTTGTAAAGGAAGAAACAACGTACAGGTAGGTTATTATTATTATTAACCTATATATTATTATTAACCTTTATCTGTCATTTAAAAAATTTACTATGAAAAATTTTAAACACAATAGAAAATACATAATAGAAATAACTCCCCATATATCATGTATTTAACCATTGTTAACATTTTGTTATACTTATTTCATCTATTTTTAAAATCTCTAAGAGATATCTTTTAAAAATTAAAATTACTTCATTCAACACTATTAATAAGAATTCCTTATAACAACTATCATCCAGTAAATGTTCAATTCCCTCTGATTGCCTCAAAACGGTCTGGATTTTGCTTTAAAAAAAAAAAAAAAGATGTCAGTTTGGGTGCTGTGGCTAACGCCTGTAATCCCAGCACTTTGGGAGGCTGAGGTGGGTGTATCATTTGAGGTCAGGAGTTCCAGACCAGCCTGACCAACATGGTAAAACCCCGTTTCTACTAAAAATACAAAAAAATTAGCTGAAAAAAATTAGCTGGGCGTGGTGGCCTGCACCTGTAATCCCAGCTACTTGGGAGGCTGAGGCAGGAGAATCACTTGAACCCGGGAAGCAGAGGTTGCAATAAGCCCAGATCACATCACTGCACTCCAGCCTGGGCAACAGAGCAGGGCTCCATCTTAAAAAAAAAAAAAAAAAAGTTGTCATTTGTTCAAAACAAGGTCAGCATGTTGCAGTTGTTTGATATCTCTAAAATCTCCTTTAGTCTGTAATAATGCTTCCTCTATTTTTTTTTCCTGTGCCAGTTAATTGTTGATAAAATTGGGTCATTTGTCCTGTAGAATTTTACACGTTGTATCCTCATGGTGTCACTTAGCATGCTTTCCTGTCCCCCTCAGGCCTGTAAGCTGGTAGTTCGAGCTAAAGGCTTGATTAGATTTGGGTTCATTTTATTTTTTTATTTTGGCAAGAATTCTTCCTAGGCAATGCTGTATACTTTCTATTTCAACACACAAGGAAACTTATAATGTCTGCCTTTCTACTTGTAGTAATTTTAAGATTGATCAGTAGGTTCGAGAGATGCCTTTCAACTACAGGTTTTAGCAGTCATTGATAATCATTGCCTAGGTACATTATTATACTATATTGAGTTTACAAAACAGTGATTTTTCTAATTCTATCATTCCTCATGCATTTATTAATTGTGATTCTTCTACAAGAACTTTAACAACTATTTGGATATCCTGAAATACAGTTTTTACAGGATATATATGATAATTGCTTTCTTCTCTTTATTTATTAGTTTCTAGAACAAAGAGTGCCTTAGCAATCTTCATGGCTGGTCAACGAGGTTCGTTTGCTTTTTGGAGTATCATTATTCACGCTTGATGTTCAAATGACCTTATCTATGACCAATGGGAGTTCCTTCACATCGGTTCTTATGTTCTTTTGACATGACACCAGTAGACTTTGCTAATTTTCTAGCTAGAAAATATATATTTTTTTAGAATGAAGTAACTGCATCTTGAATGTATATTGATTTTTTGGGGTGGGGTTATAATTGAAATCCAAACACTGCACATATTTAATCTGTACAATTTGATGAATTTGAACATATGCATACATTGATCTGATTCAAATTAAAGAGCACAGGGTTTTTTACTTATCTTTTATATTGTTTTCTTGTTCTAAATGTTAATAATTCCATCAACATTATCTATCACAATAAATATTAGCACTATCATTAAGTCCACTCAATAAAGTTTAAGATTTCTTTGTGTTCTCTACCCATCTCCATATCTTACAATATATACTTAAATACTATGCTTGTATTAGTCCACTTTTGCATTGCCATAAAGAAATGCCTGAGACTGGGCAATTTATAAAGAAAACGGGTTTTATTGTTTCACAGTCCTGCAGGCTGTACAGGAAGCATGATGCTGGAATCTACTTGGCTTCTGGGGAGGCCTCAGGAAACTTACAATCACGGTGAAAGCAGAAGCAAAAGAGAACTTTTAAATGACTAGGTCTTGTGAGAATTCACTCTCTACGGTGAGGTGGGTGCCAAGAGGACTGTACTAAACTATTCATGAGAAATATGCCCTTATGATCCAATCACTTCCCACCAGGCCCCATCTCCAACATTAGGGATTACAACTCAACATGAGATTTGGGTGGGGACATAGATCCAAACTACACCAATGCTTTGAAGTCACTTAATTCTACATATAGTTATGCCAACAACTCAATACATGGTTATTAATGGTTTCACATTTTACGGATTGCTTTTGGTTTCAAAGTCAAAACTATAAAACAAAGTACAAAGAGGTCTAGCTTCCATTCCTCCACCCTGCCTCCTCCCTTTCACAATAGGTGACTATTTAAATATGTGTTTTGGAATGCCCCTACCTTTCTTACACAAAATGAAGATATACACGCACATTTGTGTATATTGTTCTGTCACTTAAAAGTGTATTCTGGTGATCACATAGGCAGTAGTTTCCTAATTCCGTCTTACAACTGCATAGTACTCATTGTAAGAGATGAATCACAGTTTATGTAACTAGTCACCCATTGATTATTACCTTTCATATCTGAACTGCACTTTATAAAACATCAATGTAACCCAAAGTCTGAAGTCACTATTTTTGGAGGTCCCACATGCCACCTAAGAACTTGGTGTTGGATTACTAAACAGATTCAAATTTTAAATACAACAATACATGAATACTTGCTAGCTATAAAAAACTGGAAAACTAAAACAATTGTGTAGAATTAGAAGTCTTTTCATTCTCCCCCTATGAATACTAATCTCTTCCCAACATAACCAGTTACCATTTTAGTATGTAACTTCCTAAAAATTTTCTATGATAGGCATATATATGTAATAAACACAGGGTTTTGATTTTTACACATATATACTTACCATTCTGTGACTTGGTTTTTAAACATGTTGGACATATATTTCATACAGATGCACCTCACTTTTCGCAGCTGCATAGTATTCTATACTATTAAATGCATATATTAACAATTCAAGCCAGTCTCCATTTAATGAACATATAGGTTATTTCAAAAATTAAATAAAACCACAAAGCTATAGTGTGGAACCTTGTATTTTGTGCATATGTACAAAACATTCTATAAGCTGGGTTTTTAGAAATGAAAGTGTTTGGCCAAAGGCTATCTGCATTTAAAGTTTTGATAGGTTTTGATTTGCATTTCTGATGCCAAATAAATCATTCTACCAAAAAGACACATGCACTCATATATTCATCAATGTGCTATTCACAATAGCAAAGACCTGGAATCAATCCAGGTGCCCATCAATGGTAGACTGGATAAAGAAAATGTGGTACTTACACACCTTGAAATGCTATGCAGTCATAAAAAAAAAAAAAGACGAGATCATGGCCTTTGCAGCAATGTGGATGGAGATGGAGGCCACAATCCTAAACAAATACAGGAACAGAAAACCCAAATCCAGCATGTTCTCACTTGTAAGTGGGAGCTAACCACTGAGCACATGTAGACATAAACATGGTAATAACACACAATGCAGCCTACTAGAGGAGGGAGGGAGGGAGGGAGGGGGACACGTGTTGTAAAACTACTTACTGGGGTGCAGCACACCAACATGTCACATATATACATATGTAACTAACCTGCACGTTGTGCACATGTACCCTAAAACTTAAGTATAATTAAAAAAAAACAAAAAACTACTTACTGGGTACTATGTTATCTGGGTGATGGGATTCATATCCCAAACCTCAGCATCATGCAATATTCCCATGTAATACTCCTTCATATGTACTGCCTGAAGCTAAAAGTGGCAATGAAAAAATGTGTAAATATTAAAAATAATGTCATTTTAATAATCTGCAAAAAAAAGTTTTGACAGGTTCTGCCAAATTGCCCTTTGAAGAGGCTGTAACCTACTTATGTACTTTCTTACAATGTATGAGTGTCTTTTCCCCTACATCCTTACCACTCTGGCTATTATCAGTCTTTGGGATTCTGCCAACTTGATAAACAAAACATATCTCCTGGGTTTGTCTGCATTTCCTTGGTTGTTATGAGACTGGATTTTATTATATAGCTTTAAGATGTTAATTTCCAGAACTTTCAGGATGGTATTGACATATTAAAATGTGATTTCCACACAACCTTGGGCAAACTTATTTTACTTTTAAAAATAAGAGAAAAAATGCTATATTAATAGTACACATAGAGCAGTAGTTTCTAACATATTTTAGAAATGGAAATGGAAAAATTAAGTGCTAGTATTTCATCTTTTCAAGCTCTGGAGAAAATGCTCAGCTAAGTTGGTACACTCATTCTATTTTTTTCCCCACACATAAAAATTCTGAATAGGACAATTCACCGAGGCTTCTAGATCAGTTACAGTGTCCACCTCTAAAGAATGTTTCTTTTAGGAGTCAACTGTCTCATTGACAGGAGGAAGATTTACACATGCAAGTCCTATTAACATTAATAGGAGTTACAAGCATAAATCCCCCTGCAACGATAGACCAAAAAGACCCTACAGTCTACCAGGATCCAGGTTCTAATAATTACCTGTCATACTGTCCTAGGAGTCATCACCAGAAAGAGCAGACGTGGCAACTTATACCACAAGGGTATCTCATTGCAGCCCCAAAGCTAAATTGTGCATCAATGGAAAGAAAAGTGGCCTTCAAAATGTGACTTGGGATACTAAGTGTTAAACCACTTAACCAGTATTTTTAAACAGCCGTCATTAAAGAAAATTCAAACATTTGGAACCATTTTTTTTTAAAGTGTGACTATTGTATGAGTTTCAAGGTACTTGAAGGATAATACAGCTATTTATTTAAAAATTCAATTAATCTTATCTTTCTTAAAATTGATTAATAATCTCACAGATAAGCTGCCAGTTTTGAGAGTCCTGTTATCTTTTTAATGTCTCCTTACTGAGGAACTTTAGAAACTACTTGAAATTGACAGAAAGTGTCAGTCTGCTTTAATTATTTGACTCAATAGCAAATCATAGTTTAGTGAATAATTTCTGCATAAAAAGAACATCAGCAGTCTCTTGTCTGTTGCAAATGAGTTGCTGGGGACTCAAACCCCTTAAAGAAAAACATTTCAGGTTCTCATTTACCAAGCAGATATGAAAAACCTTTCAGATTCTCATCATGTAAGTGAGATGTGAAAACAGTCTGTAGGCAATCAATCTTCTATAAATTCACAGCCCATGCCGCACAGCCTCTACAGCACTGATTCCAAACAGAAAAAGGTCTCATCCACGTTTGTTTGATATTGGCACTAATGTTGGCATCTAGAACAGTTTACAAAGTAGCTCATGCCCCTATATTATTTCATTGCTTTTCTCACAAACTTAGCACAGTTGGCAGATGCCTAAAAACAAAACCAAATATACAGCTTGACAATTAACTATTTACATACTAGACTAATATTAAAACATAAATCAGGTTAAAGGCAATCTTCAAATTCTTGGCATATATAAAAGATGCAAGTACTACAAAATATGACACCATGACTGAAAAGGATTTAAAAGTCTTTTATTTCCTCTGAAAACTTACTGTTAAAGTGTACAATTTGTGAATAATCATACATTCATGCTTTTTGAAATACATCTGAGTAAAAGACAAATTATTCAATATCAATAGCAGTAAATAACTTATTTGCAAGAAAATTATTACAATTCCTACTGTAAAGAATCACCAACCACTATTTAGCAATTAAATTTCAACAAATTTTCTTTGGAACTCTTTAGGACTTTAGACAAAGGCTACCAAGGCTGCCAATCCAGGTAACTATGGCAGTGACAGAAGTCAATCATTAATATTGCCATTATTTTAGACAAAGGGCTGACAATCTCAGAAACTAGTTCTAGAAATTATCATCAATGTGGCCATTTTACTGTGGACAAATAAATATTATGGGAGATAGGGAACTTGTTACTCCATTTTCCTATAGAAAAATATATAAATTGACCTTTTATATATACACAGGTATGTATACACACACAGTATATGTTTTTCTGAGCAGGCACACCAACTAGGAAAAAATACAATAGCAACATAGGATTAGGTATTGGTTCTCATACTGGTCACTAAACTGAATGGTATTAATCATTTTTGGTTAATAAGAAGCATGCATAACTAAACAGTTTAAATACACGAATCAAAATTCTTTAATAGCATTTTTTGAAATTTTAAATTAGCTACTGAAAATTTTCCACTATGTACAATATATTAATTTTATTAATATGACTTCAAGCTTAAGGTTTTATAACAAAAGATGTTTCTTTTTGATTTAAAACTATAAGAACAAATATTTATTTGCAGTAATTAGGATAGCTAAAAACAAAGCTCTAAGAATAATTTGTTACATTTTGAGGCAACAAGAAATATATAAAGTTCTTAAAGTCTTTTATCAGTTGTATGATATTTTAATCATCATGAATCATGTTCAGGAACTTTTAAACATTTCAATCATATTTAATAAATGACCTGAAAGAGAGATTCTGATGCTGGCTAATGGATGAAACAGGGTACAATAATGGACCACAAACTATCTCCTCCATTGTTCTACATATAGGCGGCTGCAGTAAGGCCAATAGAATTTTTGTGGTTATTCTAGGCCTACCCTGATTGTCTGTTTACATGAATGTGCATGCTGCATTCAAGCGGCCTTAACTCTAAGACCGTAACAGTACAATATCTTTATTGGCACGATTTACTGCAATTGTATTCAGACTCAATCGTCTCATCTACTGGAACCTTTTATAATATATTGCTGATATCCAGGGGCAAGGCCAATACCCGGTACATTAATAGGTATGTATTAGACATTGAGTGCATATGCCTCAGCTGGGTTTCAGGAAACATGATTTGATGTAAGAAAAATCGAATCCCTGTGACAAAGTAGGTTATAATGTGATCCTACTGTCCCTGATTTATGTGACATTATAAAAGGGGACGCGAGGGAAAGGGGACTAAAGAGATGGGGAGGGGCTGTACACTGGGAGGTAGGGATATGAGCAGCCTGAGAGGCCAGTAAGTTAAGTTCTTCCATTATTCTGGCTTGAACTATATCTGCAGTGGGTAGAAAGGTGAGGCAAGAGCTATATTCCTTGGTTCTTTCCATTTCCCATGAATCTGTGACCTCCCACAGCTGGCTTCCTTTAAGAACATCTCTGAAACCTGGTGAGGTCAGGGACCAGCTGCAGCTGAAGTATGTAAGAACTATGTACTTTACACTGGAGCCATGGCTTCCTGACAGACAATATAGGCCAGATGTTGTGGAAAAAAAAAAAAAAAAAACCCAAATAGTTCATTTGTTTGTTTATTTACAGGCAATTATAAGTCTAAATTATTGCTCAAATAAAGTAGACCATCAGAGCTTGGCCATTTGAGAAAATTTAAATATAGGCAACGTCACTGCAGCTTGGTTTGCTGCCTATGTACAGCCCTAACTTTTTTTTTTTTTTTTTTTTTTGAGACAGAGTCTTGCTCTGTCACCCAGGCTAGAGTGCAGTGGCAAAATCTTGGCTCACTGCAACCTCCGCCTCCCTGGTTCAAGTGAGTCTGCTACCTCAGCCTCCAAAGTAGCTGGGATTACAGGTGCCCACCATAACACCCAGCTAAAATTTTGTATTTTTAGTAGAGACAGGGTTTCGCCATGTTGGCCAGGCTGGTCTCGAACTCCTGACCTCAAGTGATCTACCCACCTCAGCCTCCCAAAGTGCTGGGATTACAGGCAGCCCTAACGTTTTTATGTAGAGTACATAATAGGGCTTACCAACTGTCATACACAATTTGGAGTCCTTGGTGGTTGCAGGTTTACCTACCAGAAAAGGAATAAAACAATTTATAGAGTGTTTTCCTTAGTAATATTTCAAAACCACAATTCTACTTGTTACTATTTTTACTGGTCTGTAAGACTATAAAATACTACTTTAAAAAAGAAATTTTCATTTAAAAAGCTTAATGCAATAAAAACCCTGTGATCTATTTTGTTTGGAAGTTGACTGATAGCAAGCAATTATTTCCTGCATGAGACTTTTGAGATTCATCAAGTCAATGGGAAAATTCTAAAACAATTTTCTTCTGGCAAACCCATTCTAAATATGGCATTGCATTTGTCTTCATAACCATTCTCATATAGTAGGCATAGTAATACTATTTCCACTTTATATATGGAGAAACATAGGCTCAGAAGTTAAACAATTTACCAAATATCATCAGTAGGACAGCCAGGATTAAATTAGGTCTGTAGACAATTAGCCTAATGCTCTAGTTACTTGACAGACAGAACATCCAAATACCAATGAGCCTATCCACACCTTTCCTTCCATTCTTTCATTTCTTCATTACTGACCTTTCCCAATATGTAAATAATTTACAAACAAATAATCACTACTGATACTAAAAAACACTACTGACTTGTTCGTAAAAATGTCTAAACACCTTTATATTAGCATTTTCAATGATTCTCAACATAGAAAGCAAAACAAACCTGTATTCCAAATACAGGCTTCTATGTAGATCATGATACTTTAAGTTTTTCTATCTGTTTTTATCATTATGTTATGATGCTCTTGTCCATAAAGAAAATATAATTCAAATAACCAAAGAAAATACGTGAGCTGGTTCTGAAAATGTGACTTTCAAACAAAGATCCAAAGTGGTAAGCAAAATTGTCCTAAGACCATGGAATTATTAACAATGCATAGGATCACTTTCATATCCACAGTTACATTCCTGAGAATCAACTGATTTATAATTTTCATCTGCTAGTCACGTGAGTTTGGTATTTAAAATGAGCAAGTCAATGTGCTTTATAAGTGTTGTGTGTTCTTGGAATGTCCTCTATAAGGAAAATCCCCTTTTGGATTTCTATTACCTATTTTGCCTTATAATTGCTGCTGCTTTCTAACATTTCTCAAACAGTCCTTCTATCAAGTAGACTCTGAGACCAGTCGAAATTTCCAAAGTTGGGTATCCAGTTTGGTGTATATCCATTATTCAGAGGACTCCTCTAGGTTTCCAAGGTTTGTGCTTTCCTCGAAAGTCTCTGAGTTAGCCTCTGGTATGGCAATGGATTCTGAAGTCTCTGGCTGTAAACCGTCTCCATCAAGGACAATGTCTTCAGGATTTGGTGGAGGGGGACAGAAATCTTCATTGGGGCAGATTTCCTGGAAAAGTGTTTCAGCCTGGCCAAGGAGGAAAAGATAAAATCGTTTTTGGAAATCGGTTTAAAATGTGTGTGCATTTCTGGCATTAACTAAAAAAAATTAAGTGTTTTATCCTTAAAAATTTGCTTAAACAGGTTACAGTACTTTATCAGAATACACGAACTTCTGTAAGTCTGTTTTCAGAATTCTATGACTTCTCCCTTTAATTCTATACATGTATTCAGGTCCACTCTTCAAGGATGGCAGTACCTCATCAGGTTCATTATCAAGTGTTCAGATTGTTGAGAACTGAAACACATTCATTCTATATATCAATAGAAATACAATTTCCTTAATATTGTTTATATGATTTCTTATAGAGCCTTGATATGGTTTGGTTCTGAGTCCTCACCCAAATCTCATCTCAAATTGTTATCCCCACGTGTTAGGGGGTGATTAGATTATGGGGGCAGCTGTTCCCATGTTGTTCTTGTGATAGTGAGTTCTCAGAATATCTGATGGTTTAAAAGTATTTAGCAGTTCCCCCTTTTCTCTTTCTCCTGCCACCATGTAAGATGTGCCTTGCTTCCCCTTCACCCTCCGCTATGATTGTAACTTTCCTGAGGCCTCCCCAGCCATGTGGCCTTGTGAGTCAATTAAACCTTTTTTGTTTACAAATTACCTAGTCTCAGGTAGTATCTTTACGGCAGTGTAAGAGGCACTAACACTAAGAATTGGTACCAGGAGTGGGGTACTGCTAAAAGATAACCTGAAAATGTGGAAGTGACTATGGAATTGGGTAACAGGCAGAGGTTAGAACAGTTTGGAGGGCTCAGAAGACAGGTAAATGTGGGAAAATTTGGAACTTTCTAGAGACTTGTTGAATGGTTTTGGCCAAAATGCTGATAGTGATATGAACAATGATGTCCAGACTGAGGTGGCCTCAGACGGAGATGAGGAACTTATTGGGAACTGGAGCAAAGGTGACTCTTGCTATGCTTTAGCAAAGAGACTAGTGGCATTTTCTCCCTGCCCTAGAGATCTGTGAAACTTTGAACTTGAGAAAGATGATTTAGGGTATGTGGCAGAAACAATTTCTAAGCAGCAAAGCATTCAAGAGGTGACCCGGCTGATTCTGAAAGCACTCAGTCATGTGTGTTCACGAAGAGATGGCTTCACATTGGAACTTATGTTTAAAAGGGAAGCAGAGCATAAAGGTTTGGAAAATTTGCAGTCTGACCATGTGGGAGAAAAGAAAAACCCATTTTCTGGGGAGGAATTCAAGCTGGCTATAGCAATTTGCATAAGCAATGATAAGCCAAATGTCAATAGACAAGACAATGGGGAAAATGTCTCCAGGGCATGTCAGAGATCTTCCCTAGGAGGAAAAATGGTTTCGTGGGCTGGGTGGGCCCCACTGCTTTGTGCAGCCCTGGAACATGGTACCCTACATCCCAGCTGCTCCAGCTCCAGCCATGGCTAAAAGGAATAAAGGTACAGCTTGGGCTGTTGCTTCAGAGGGTGCAAGCCCCGAGCGTTGCCAGCTTCCGTGTGATGTTGGGTCTGAGGGTGCACAAAAGACAAGAGTTGAGGTTTGGGAGCTTCTGCATAGATTTCAGAGGATGTTAGGAAACGCCTAGATGGCCAGGCAGAAGTCTGCTGCAGGGGTAGAGCCCTCATGGAGAACCTCTGCTAGGGCAGTGCTGAAGGGAAATGTGGGCTTGGAGCCCCCACAAAGAGTCACTAGTAGGGAACTGTTTAGTGGAGCTGTAAGAAGAGGGCCACTGTCCTCTAGACCCCAGAATGGTAGCTCCACTGACAGGTTGCACCATGCACCTAGAAAAGTCACAGGCACTCAATGCCAGCCCGTGAAAGCAGGCACAGTGCCTATGCCCTGTAGAGCCACAGGGTTGGAACTGCCCAAGGCTGTGGGAGCCTAGCCCTGGTATCAGCATGGCCTGGATGTGAGACATGGAGTCAAAGGAGATTTTGGAGCTTTAAGATTTAATGACTGCCCGGCTGGGTTTTGGACTTGCATGGGGCCTATGGCCCCTTTGTTTTGTCTTCTCCCATTTGGAATGGGGACATTTACCCAATGCCTATACCCCATCGCATCTTGGAAGTAACCAACTTGCTTTTGATTTTACAGGTTCATAGGCAGAAGGGACTTGACTTGTCTCAGATGAGACTTTGGACATGGACTTTTGAGTTAATGCTGGAATGAGTTTTAAGACTTTGGAGGGCTGTTGGGAAGGGATGATTGGTTTTGAAATGTGAAAAGAACATGAGATTTGGGAAAGGTCACGGGCAGAATGATATGGGTTGGCTCTATGTCCCCACCCAAATCTCATTTGCAATTGTAATCCACAAGTATTAGGGAGGGACTGGTGGGAGGTGAATGGATTATGGGGGCAGTTTTCCCCATGCTGTCCTCGTGATAGTGACTTCTCACAAGACCTGATGGTTTAAAAGTGTTTGGCAGTTCCCTCTTCGCCTTCTCTCTCCTGCCGCCATATAAGACATGCCTTGCTTCCCCTTTGCCTTCCACCATGATTTTACATTTCCTTAGGCCTCCCCAGCTATGAGGAACTATCAGTCAATTAAACCTCTTTTGTTTATAAATTACACAGTCTCAGGTGGTATTTTTATAGCAGTGTGAGGACAGACTAATACAAGCCTACATGTGATACTGGTATAGTCTAATTTAGCATATAGTAATTTTAACAAGTCACTGTTCAAATGAAGAAAACTCTTCACTGTTTGTTCAACTATTTGCTTTTTGATATAATTCCTATTCCCTGGACTTTAAGGACTATAGCACTTGTTTAAGCTCATGGGTTTTGAAAAATACTGACTCAGTAAAATACTCAGTAAAAATACTGGCTCTACAATTTAGCAGCTATGTGATTTGGGGAATGCTTTCTCAATTTCTGAGCTTTGGCTTCCTTATCTATAAAATATCAGAGATTAAGCTGACATATATGATAGCTATTTTCATTATTACTAATAATAACATAAGTAAAAATGTCAAGATTTAAGCTGAACTTATTAGTATGACAGGGTAACAGAATAAAAAAACTTCAAGGGTATGTTTCTGGACACGCCAATTACTATAGACAATTTAAGTTTTTAAATACTTAATTGACAAAAATTATATATATTTAAGGTGTACAAGGTCACTTGATATACACTGTGTAATGATTACCACAATTAAGTTAACACGTCCATCACCACTAATAGTTACCACTGTGTGGGTGTGTGTGTTTGTAGTAAGAATACTTAAAATCTGCTCTCTTGTCAAATTTGAATTGAAGAATCCTGTCATTTATGACAAGATAAATGAACCTGAAGGACATTATGCTAAGTGAAATAAGCCAAGCACAGAAAGATAAATACCACATGATCTCACTTACATGTAGAATCTAAAAAAGTTGAGGGTGGTTGCCAGGGGCTGGGGAGTGAAGAGCTGTTGGTTTAAGGGTATGAACTTTCAGCTATAAGTTCTGGGGATCTAATGTACAGCATGGTAACTATAACTAACTGCATTTTTTATTATGGCTATTTGGAAATTAAACATTACAGATGCCTGTCTTTGCTCTCCATCCCGGGAACTCACCATACTCCTTTGCTAGAGACACGCAACCCCTGTAGAAGCAGGACCTAGGTCAGACAAAGCCATTACCTCATACTTCTGTTCCCCTAATGGTCTTTTTGTCTTACATCTCTATCTTTACTATCTGTAAAAGTTCTCCCTCCCTCCCTTTTAGCCTTGGCATGCAAACAATCATCAAATTCTATCAATTTTATCTTCTATCTCTTAACTTCATCTGTTCCTTCCCCACTGACATAGCCCAGACATGCACCATCTTTCAACTAGACGACTACAATAGCCTCAGAATTGGACTGGTCTCCTTGCCTCTAGAGTTCCCCCATATAATCCATCTCCATGCCATCCTCAGATGGGTCAATGGAAAATAAAATTCTGTTTATTCCATTTTTGGGTTAAAATTCTTCAATGACTCCCCATCACCAATAGGATAAAATCCAAGATCCCTACTATAGAAAATAAAACCCTTCAGGCCTACCTTCTCTGATCTTATCATATACCACTTCATCTAGCCTCCATCTCTCAGACTTCTTGATTTACTAATACCTGTTTATTTGTATGAAACAATACACCATGATATTTATCTTTTACATCCTGGGCTGGTACCAGTGTTATTCTTCACACCCAGAATGTTTCAATTCTACTGTCTTTGATTTAGATGGAGAATTGCTACTCTTCTATTATACCCCTCTCTGTGAGGTTCTCTGACTCCTAGATTGGGCTCATTGCTCCTTTGTGTTATTTCTAGACTTTGGATATATTAGTACATATACCACACTACACTGTCATTTGTTTACATGCTTTTCTCCTTTACCTGACAGTGATTCCTCCAGGATGACAAATACTTTTAGTCAACTCTGGATCCTTAGTGCCTTGGCATAAAATAGAATGTCAGTAACATTTAATACAAATATTAAGTATGAATATAATAATAATTATTATTACTACTAATTCTTTTACTTCTTCTATGCTAGTTCCTCTGTGTTTGACAGCTTGTTTCCCTTTTGCCTCCTCCCCATAGAATAGCTTTTACCCTGAACTCCAGTCTCTGTGGCTGGATCCCACACCATATACTTCCATATATCTTGTCATGCACCGCCTACCTCCTAAGATTAGCAGCAGTTGCAGGTTGTCACACCACTCTTCCTTGTGTTCTACCTGCTTATGAAACTCCCACCTACAGCCCATCTGCCCTGGCCCTTGTTGATGCCAATTTCCAATAGCCGGACTCCAGCCCTTCCCAAATCTCTCCTCTCTCTAACTCCTGGAACCTCTTAGGGTCAACTGCCATGCTCTGGAAAGTGTATCTAATGCTTCTCAGTCTGCTACATTTTGTTTGCCAACTAAACCTAGTTCTAAGCACAGAATAGTTGATTGGCAACTTTTCATCCTCTTCACCTTTTTTAAGCCAGAAGTTAGCTCAAAGGGCAAAAAATTTCAGGTGGTTAAAACATTGGAAAGGGCTAATTATATTGTGACTTGGTGTCCTCACACTGGGAAGTACAGAGAGAACAAAGTGAATTATTTAAAATATTTCTATGTTTAGTTAACATACATCAACACAAAACAAAAATAAACATTTCATCAATATAGTACTTTAATGTTTTTAGGATGTATGCCTACTCATAAACCGAAAGTAGCATATAACACTGGGTGAGTGTACAAGCACTGGGATCCAAAAGAGTTGAGTTTAATTCTTGGCTCAAGAACTTACTAGCTATGGGACCTCTGGACAAGTTATTTAGCCCCTTCAGGACTTAGCTTCCTTATCTATAAATGGGGATATCATAAATACTTATCTCGTAAGATTGTTTTGAGGACCAAATAAGATAATATATATGAGATGCTAAGGATAGAATCTGACACACAGAAAGTGCTCAAATGAATGGCAGCTACAGAAAATATGACATCTAAAATTGCCCTCTCTCTCTCAAAGGCATGAGAAAACAAATGGCACTACAGTATGTGACCAACCTGATAGTTCAATCTATACAGCTAGCTCTCAACTTAATAATGGGCTGTATATCAAACGTCGTAAGTGACTGGCTAATCTGTCCATAAAACAATGCTCTAAATGGTGGTTAAGTTGCCTGCCCAGCCCAACATCACCCAATTTAACTCATTTTATACTTGAAATAAAATACAAAGAGTATGGTACTATTTATTCTTATTCCCATGGTAGTGACATCTCCTAGAGGGTGGGGCTCCTGAAGGAGTGAGCTATCAATGTCTTGGGAATGAGGACTATGGAACTGTCCAGCAGTACGTTTGGGTAAATGGTACACAACATCTACCAAGAAAAGAGATATATCAGATGTCAGTTTCAGAAAAATAAAAACAAAACTGAAATACAAAAATGAGCAAGTCATAGAAAGAATCACAACTATCACTTAGGTTGGTATTGCGGTGGCAATAGAGAATGTCTTGGAGGCCAGGAGCACACAATTTGAACTTGTGGGTATTAAAGACAGATCACTTTACGTTTTCGGTGCATCTTCAAATCATAAATAGTTCCCTATGAACACAAGAGTGTCAAGTTTACATTACTCAACCTCTATACATTTTACAAATAAGAAAAGATGTAAACCTGCCAACTGGTAAAATGAAGTATTTAATTTGTTTTATAAAAATGAAGAAATCGGGCTGGGCGCGGTGGCTCACGCCTGTAATCCCAGCACTTTGGGAGGCCGAGGCGGGTGGATCTTGAGGTCAGGAGATTGAGACCATCCTGGCTAACACGGTGAAACCTCATCTCTACTAAAAATACAAAAAATTAGCTGGGCGTGGTGGCAGGCGCCTCCCAGCTACCTGGGAGGCTGAGACAGGAGAATGGTGTGAACCCAGGAGGCGGAGTTTGCAGTGAGCCGAGACTGCGCCACTGCACTCCAGCCTGGGTGACAGAGCGAGACCCTATCTCAAAAAAAAAAAAAAAAGAAGAAGAAATCTGCATGGGCTTGTGTTGTCTACACAAGCAAAGTCTAGGTGATATTCTGAGAGCTTTTATGGATAATCTTCATTTGGAAAATACCAATCACCAGAAATCACCAATTAGTGATTGACATTAATTACAGGCTGATACACAGGAATTAGCATGCAGTTTATCTGAATACACAAGCTATTCATAAATATTGTCAATGCTCTTTGAAGTAGGCATTATAATATTTCCCCCAAAATTGATGAGATTAAAAGCTATACAACAAATTTAAAACTGCTTACATTTAACAGCATATATTAATTAGCACCAAAATTAGCACTATACTGTTTTCTACTGTATAGCACGTTACCTCTGAAGATTATCTTCTTGAGAAGCAAATTACCTCATGATAAAATTATCCCTCAATTATCTTCTAGCATGCAGTTTAGATGTTTAGATTACATTAGTACTTGTATTATAAGACCTTACTTAAATTTTTTTGGTTAAAAAATGCTAAAAGTTCATTCAGGGATAAAAATGACCTAAGCTACCTTGCTAAAAACTTGTTGGCAATTTCTACTTGCAAAAAATTAGAACATCAAAGTAAAAATGACTTGATCATTTCAAGCTATAAATGTAGATCTTCAGCCATCTTGGGTTCTCACTAAACTAACAGAATGAATGATGGATGAGAGATGTGACTTCCTACTTTTGTTTGGTGTCACTGGCTGAATATGATTATCCAGGATCACCATCAGGCACTGAAAAAAATACACAAGAATTCTAGAAAAAAACTGCAGATGTCTGTATCCTCATGATAGACATAGCTTTGCTACTATGACTCAAAATTAGATTACAGGCTCAACCAGGACATTTGCTACTATAAGATCCTTGCCACTGGCGGGAATGAAAGTTCCATCTGTGGTCTTAGAACAATGTTAAATTACCCATTTATTGACTTAATGGACAGATGTGCCAGTTCTACCTGTGAAAAGTTTAGAAATGTGTCTCAAAAAATATTTTCTGTTTGTTTTTGTCCTGTCCAGGGCAAAGACGTATATTTATATATACATATCAATATTCAGCTTAATGGAATCATGGCTCACTTTTAGCAGCTCGTATCAAACTGTGCCTCTTCATAGCCCTGACCAGGATGGCTATCACAAACTTCCACCTTACTTTACAATAGACCTCAGCAGCAGTAATGGTAGCTCCTGGGACAGGAATTTGTGTCAAAACATAAATGGAATCAAGTTAACTATGTAAAACTACGCTATAACTTATTTTCTATGATTAAAAAATGCATTAAGACTACTGTAAAATTAATTTTATAAGCCTTAGTAGTTACAACCTTCTTGAAATGACTGTTTACCAAGAAAAATAATTTATGTATTTCAAAATAATATAGCAATCGTCCAACTGTTTAAGTTAGAAACAATGTTTCTTTAAAATATTGGCATTATAAATTCTTATTTATGAATATGTATTTTTAGCATCTTCTATCCTCATTCCCACGATGGAACTCATAAAAAATCCCTGTAACTCAACATTTTATTCAAGAAAGTGAAAATACCTGATCCTGTATTTAAAGTATATTTAAAGTAGCTTTGTAGGTCATAGAAAAAACTTTTAGGGCAAATTACAGAAATGGTATTACTGAGAGATGCTTTTCTAGACTTTTCTCTCCTCCCAGAGGAAAAAATATTTCCCAACCACACCAACATTTTAATACAAAACTGAGAAACATCAAGAGCCTTACCTGTTTGACTGCGTTATCATTTCCTAAACCACAATCTGGGCCAGAGCAGACATAAACGTTGGATGGTAAATCATTATAACAGCTCCTGCTGATGTCTGACGAATCTCTCATATTGAAGTAAAGAGCCCACAGAATTCTTGGCTTTTCTACTTGTTCATTTTCTAAATATAGAAATAAATTTTATTTACATTCTAAAATACAATATGCTTGTCAATTACTACACTGTGTAGCCTATTACCGATTAAGCCATGACTAGACATTGTAGTAAATCAGAGCTTCGTATGTAAACAATTAGTAAATTTGCATCTACACACTCTATTTTGATTAGTAAGTTAATTAGATTTTACTCCAATCATGCTCCTTTGGACTTCTATTACTTCTTCTCACTAGTATCAAAGGGTTTATGATCACATTTATCCTTAAATTTTCCCTATAAAGAGAGAAGATAACATAAATTGATTTCCTTATGTTTCAAATGGACAAACCAACTTGATAAATTATATAGTAATTCAATAGTATATACACATGAAATATCCAGGATAAGCAGGAAGTGAGTTAGTAGGTTACCTAGGGCTGAAGGAAATTGGGGGCAAATGGGAGGTGATCACTAATTGGTATGACATTTCTTTTGGGGGGATGGAAATGTTCTAAAACTGATGGTGGTGATGTTTGGACAATTCTACAAATATGCTAAGAGACAATGAATTGTACACTTCAAATGGGTGAATCATAAGGTATATGAATGATATCTCAATAAAGTTATTATTAAAAAAATAGTAAATACAGGGTTAAGACTTTGTTGTCCTAACTCACATCCTAATGTTTTGTCTTACTGGATTAAAAAATTAATGACAACCAACAAATATCAAAAATGAAGTCATAACAGTGAATGCCATTTTGAGCACATGTTCTCTCATTTAGGAGCATGTGTCTATTATGCATGTTAGGCATTGAGCTAGGAGCTGGGGATATACACATGAAGTAGACTTAGTTCTTACTCTCCTTCCTTGTTTTTGGTTCCCTAATATAGGGCCTAGCACACGACAGATGCTCAGTAAATAACTTCTGAATTGATGTTATTGTATTTTCAGGTATGATCAAAGTACGATGTGCTTATAAAAAGGTCCAACATTATTAATCTCAATGCATAAAGCCTATTTCTTGCTAATTTGATAATCATTTATTTGCCTCTCCTCTTTAAAATTGTTATAATTAAATTTTCTTTGTTTGAAAACATAAAATATTGCTGCTGATACATTTCATTGACTAGATAGAGATTTCTTTAGCCTGAATCTGAACAAAAGTTCAAATTTTGTACAATAATAATGAATGTTTATGAAGATTTCCCAAGACCATGAGGCACCTCATGAATAATAAAGGAAATGCTAAAGGCATAATTATCTCATTAATTACTATTATTTAATTGGTAATCAATGTAGAGAAATCTTCACCTAATAGCAGTATTCAATTAACAAGAAAGCCCTATTTCCCACATCAGGATAAACAGGATTTTATTATATTTAATTTACAGTATCTCCACTATAAGAACACCAAATAAGTTATTTTCCTAGTTCATCCTGAATAATCCATAATTATTAGTGGAACAGGATGAAGAAACTGAGTGGAAGAAGTGATCTCCTAAGATGCCCCTTTCTAGTGCTAAGATCTACGAATCATCTAAGATATCACCAACTTCATGTAGGAACATATTAGGTGGCTAAATCTATTGACAAAATAAAGGAACATAAGGAATTCATATTTTATAGCTAACATCATATGGCTCTTAGTAAACTGATTAATGAGTTTAGTTACATGAATCTTATGGGAAGATACTTAAATGTATCTCCTATGATTTGGGATACCAGACTTGGGGAGCACTGCTAACAAGTGGGCTAAGGTCTGGAAAGTCTTTAATATTGCCCAGCCCATTTCTAAGCATATACTAGGAGAGCTTATCTTGTATCTCATTAAACATCCAGCTCAAAGGAACACTTCACTTAATAAACGTTGGAGGAAATGAATAATCCAATAGATTTAAACTAATTTCATAGAGGTTGCGCCTTTGAAAAGAAACCATGAGGAAGGTGAAAAACTGACATAGGCTGAAGATAAATGCTCTGGATACAAGGGCATTATCAGGCTTTGACCTTAAAACTTTAAAGAGATATATAATTGCTTCATCTTTCTTTGAGGTCAGCTGGAAGGCAAAGAGATAGCTAGAAAAATAATATGCAGTTGTGAAGTACAAAACTGTCAAAAAATATTAAAATTGCTGAGCTTTGGCTAGGAGTGCATCACAAGTTGCCAGGGGTAGAACTGGTTTTCTGTAGTAGCTGATTTCATTCAATTTGATAGTAAGAAGGACTAAAGATGTAATAGGTAATTTAGAATAGGATCTTGGGCAAATTAAACTGGAGTAAGTGTAGAATCGGGTAGGTAGAAGAAAAGCAACTATAGCACAACAATAACAAGAAAGCAAGAAATGGTGTCTACAGCTGCATGCCATGTTTAGGGATAGAGTAAACTATGTTAGTAATACCAGCAGAGTGGTGGAGACTGTCATAGCCCTGACTGAGTCTGGATACAGCACACACAGAAAGGAATTAAGACATTTGCTTTCACAGCCCAACAATTACTTAACACACTAGCTATGGACTTTAAACTACACCTATAAGGGAAATTTCTGTTTTTTTAGGCAGTGTTGCTCTTTGAGATAGAAAATGAGTGAGACGCTTCACTGACAATATGATTCTATACCTAGAAAATCCTAAAGACACCATCAAAAGGCTCCTTGAATTGATAAACGACTTCAGTAAAGTTTTAGGACACAAAAATCAGTAGGATTTCTATACACTAATAACAATCAAGCAGAGAGCTAAGTCAAGAATGCAGTCCCATTTACAATGCCACAACAAATTTTTACAAGTCATGTATCTGATAAGGGATTAATATTCAGAATATGTAAAGAACTCCAACTCAACAACAACAAAAAATCCAATTAAAAAATGTGCGAAGGAAATGAATAGATATTTCTCCAGAGAAGACAGACAGATGGCCAATAAGCTCTTGAAAAGATGTTGAACATCACTAATCGCTGGGGGAGAAGCAAAGCAAGACTACAATGAGATACTACTTCACACGTACTAGGATGGCTACTATATAGATTTTTTTTAAAAGGTGACTAGGCTGACTTTCACTGAGGATTATGAAGCACAGAGAATGTAGAATTCAAATACAAACAAAAAGAAAAAAGCCCAAATAATGTTATTCCTTTGGTACATGTTTTAAACTAAAATATTTACAATGCAGTAAAGCGTAAGGTATTATATGAATGTCAAATAATCAAAACATAATACTAAAAGCCATCAATCTGTGAAAATAGGGGCTTCTCCTACAGAGAAGAATGTGCTTTAATGTATTAAAAGTTCATATTGCTCATAAAGTTCCTTCTTCCTCATTTAGGCAGGAAAATGAATTGAGTTCTCTTCTCCAGGTGACTTTGCCTCTTTGACCTGCCATGGCCCAGTGCTCACTTTATCTGGTGATTCATTTTCAATAACTCCAACAGTATTTGTTCTGACATTTTAATTAAAATATGACCACTACCTCATCCTGATGATAAAAAGGCCTATGTGTCAGTGAAAACTAGCTTTTCAGTGCCTCAGTGCACCTGAGGACCCTTCTGAGCACATAGTTCTTACCAAAGAATTCCTCTCAGGTTCTAAACAATACATCATTTCAAAATGGGATCACTTTAACTATTAAGATTAATGTTTAAAAATCTAAAATGGATAGAGGATGCTAAGTAATGAACATGTAATTTCCCCCAGCTTGATTTTTTTTAAAGAAAATTAAATGCATTTAAAAAGTGAAGAGTAATGATATGATTCATATTTAGTGCATTGAGACTACTACACAATGAAATTACAACATAAGAATTATTTAAAATTTCAGAAATAATTAAGAAACTCAGGGTTTCTACACAAAGTATAGTTGTAGTTAAAGCCAAAAGAAAAAACTATGACTCCATATTAGATTTAGGAATATTATCATGTATTTTACCTTGGCAATCAAATTTTTAATAATCTAAACATTTATATGATACTTTCCAATAAAGAAAATACATAACTTACAAATTAATACATTATAACTAAAATAATTTAATTTGTAAAATAACTCCCAAACTAAAGTGAAGTTTTCAAAGACTTTATTTGGGTAGCTCCCAAAAAATATAATTGATATTAGCCTCTGAGAACATAATAGGTTCATTATGTTAAGTGAAATAAGCCAGGCACAGAAAGACAAACTTAACGTGTTCTCACTCATTTGTGGGAGCTAAAAATTAAAACAATGTAATTCATGGAGACAGAGTGTACAATGATGGTTATCAGAGGCTGGGATGGGTAATGGAGAAGGAAGAGGGAAAAGTGGGGATGGTTAAAGGGTGCAGAACATAAATAGAATGAATAAGATCTAGCATTTGATAGCACAACAGGGTGAGTATAGTGAACTTTAAAAATAACTAAAAGAGTATAACTGGAATGATCGTAACACTGAGAAATGATAAATGCTTAAAGTGATGGGTATCCCATTTACCATGATGTGATTACTCCACATTGTATGCCTGTATCAATATATCTCATGTACCCAATAAATATATACACCTAGTATGTATCCATAAATTAAAAAAAATTAAAGAACAGTTTGCCTTCTTATGTAAATAAACCCCCCTCTATGCACTATCTCTGCATTAAGAAAATAAGCAACCCACATAGGAAATGAGCTGCAAGGAAACAGAATAGGTATGAGTAAATAAATGGTTGCATGAACAAAAGTAACATGCAAAGAAAATAAAGATATATAAATCAATGGAAGAAAATGATCAAGATTCAAGTGCACATGCAAATCCTACAATAAAAATCACCTTCACTTCATATAAAAGAAAATGCAAAAGGCTTCTTTTATCATTTACACAGAAAATATGCCAAATTTTCTCCATTCACAGCTGCAAGTGCTACCCTATTATGTAGGGGGAAAGTTTTAAAATGTGTTTCCCCCATGAATAAGTAGCATATACACTTTTGGGAGTTAAATATTAAATCACTAGCACACTATGTATTAAAAGACTCTCAGAGGCTGGATGCAGTGGCTCACGCCTTTAATTCCAGCACTTTGGGAGGCTGAGGTGCGTGGATCACCTGAGGTCAGGCGTTCCAGACTACCCTGGCCAACACGGGAAAACCCCGTCTCTACTACAAATACAAAAATCAGCTGGGTGTGGTGGCACTCGCCTGTAGTCCCAGCTACTCAGGAGGCTGAGGCAGGAGAATTGCTTGAACCTGGGAGATGGAGGCTGCAGTGAGCCGAGACCCCACCACTGCACTCCAACCTGGGCGACAGAGTGAGACTCTGTCTCAAAAAAAAAAAAAAAAAAAAAAGACTATTAGATAGGAAAGGATTTCTACATCTGCCAATTAATATTTTGTTAGTTGAATCTTTTTTCCTTAAAGGAAGATACATTTTTCTGATAAAGGAATATACGCTTTTTGTACAACACTTGTAAAATAAAGAAAATTATAAGGAAAATTGCCCATAATCCCACCAAAATTAACTGATTTTCTAACAATCCTTTTTCGGTGTAACTATACATATAAATGTATATTTTTGTGCTTTTTTTTTGTGTGTGTGTATGATGTATATATTTCCTTTAACATTGTAGAGTGAACATTTTCCCACATGTTTAGGCAGACACTGTGCTCAACCATCTTACCAAAACATGTGAATTGTTGAATACATCCCATTTCAGTTCAGGTTGCAGAAACTTTCATGATATATCTAAGAAGATTATGATGGTTACATTACCTTTCCATCATGACTCATCAATTATTTTTCTTACCTATCTCCATTTCAGTATATGGAATAAACAATTTCTGCACAACTGGTTCTAAATCTTCTCTTGCTGTTTTAGAAGATGTGCAAGTCAAATGAACCAAATCTGTTAAAAAAAAAATGTTTGAGTTCCTTCTCATCACAAATCTATTTTACTCATACTTAAGGCATTAAGCTGGTATTATGGATCATGGTAGTTACAACATTTGTTAACTAACAGCTAAAGGAAGTACCCAACAAGTACCCAATAAGTACCAGTTGATGTTAATTTGATAAAACAGAATAGAAAATCTTAGACAATCATTTATTCACAGAAAAGAGTTTGTTATACTTATGACATTCCTAAAGAATAACTGGGTAAAAAAAGGCTGAAAGTGAGGTATGTATTTACCTAAGAGAACACACTTCATATACTGCAGACAGAAAAATCCATTTATACATGTTTTGCTGATAAGTTAACAACAAATTATCTACTAATTACAGGGTTCTCTAAAAACCTTTTGGGAGAATCCTGCTGACTTAGTTAGAATCACACATACACTTGAAAGCACATAAAACAGCATAGGTTAAAACAGTCTATAATATTTTCAGGAATTTCAAATTACTTTCCTTTTGCATTTACAGAGTTATGGGGCCTGAATCTTGGAGAATGTTTATGTTGGAGAAAATCATGTACAAACAAGGCCCTTCATGGAAGTAAAATACTGTAGCCTAACTCCATTAAAACTCCTAAAGGCCTATGCACAAAGGTGAAGAAAGCTTAAAGAGTTCCGTGTTTTGCAATAAAGGAGTAAAGGGATCTCCAAATGAGAGAAGTTCTTATGGTCCTGTTATTTGGGATGAGATACAATAATTGCAGAAAGAATATATTAGAGAACAGTAAGTACCAGTACCGAGAAATTCCCCCCCCATTATATTAGTAGGGGGAGAAAGATACACCCACTTCTCTTCCAATAGTTTATTTCAGACTACTAGAATTTTTTTTTTTTTAACTCCAGGAAGATAGTTCAAATTTTATCATGAAAGCCAATATCAGAATAAGATTCTCATTATCAAAATTTATTCTAAATTCAACTACTCTAAAATATATCTAAGCATAAATTGAGGGACTCTAATAACCATGGAACTAAAATCAAATGTTGTAGCTTTTTCCCTCCCAGGTCCACTAAAGGAAGTGTATTTTCGGATGGTTCCTGAATTACTTATGGACCAATAATAGGTCTACCTTATTTAAGCATTGTTTTTACATGAATTTAACAATGATTCTCATTGGTTCTGGGATACTGTAGGATGTATGGTACTAATTATTTCCAAAGATATAATGAGCTTCATAACAAAAATTATTTTGGTTAACTTTTTTCAAATGCTGTATAGCACTAGTTGGGATGAGACTTAATCCTCCTAGAAAATTACTGAAGTAAACAGGGTATGCAATTACAAAGGTCAGTAATCCACAGGAGAGAATCTATCCTGTCTCTTATTTCAAAATCTCGTGAAATACCAATGCCCAAAGTTCTCAATTTTCCAGTTTTTTGTTTGTTTGTTAATGTTTATTAGGGAAAAGCAGATGAACCTGGATATAAATAAGTATATTTTGAAAAATATCTTAATGGGTAAACTATTGGTTCTTTTAAACAGGACATATATTTTAAAGAGATACGCTTAAGTTAGTATATCATTATATTTCTTAGCAATATAACAGAGAGTTCAGGTTATGCTAGGAAAAATGTCTAGCAGTGAAGTAAGATTATCATCTCATGATTAATGAGTTTTATAACAATTCTTACAAAGACATTCATAAGCTGAATTAGAATCCCTATACCTTGACTTTGCTTAGAGGCTACATTGTTAATTGATCTATTAATACAAATTTAAGGTATGAATAACTACTTTTTCCCCTTACCCTTCCTGCTTTTCCTGTTACCTAGGTCACCTTCTAGTATAGATTACTGAATTCATTTTGGTTCTCTTCAAATCAGAGATTGCTGATTGTGCTATTTTTAAAATTCATTGATTCTCAACATTTGTTTATTAATCTTAATATATCTTGTAAGTCCTTTCCAGGGGCAAGCTTTAGAGTCGATTTTTCTCCTTTTTGTTAAATACAACTTTTACTTAGAGTGGGTATTCAATAAATGTTTGTTAATTATAATTTGTCTCACTGTCACAGACAAACATTAAGTATTCCTGCGTATAAACAAATATGCATTCCCATACCAATAAATCTATGTGTACATATTCATGGGGAAATTCTGATTAGTTTCTTGTATAAAATGTGGGAAATCATCTGATTTACCAGGAAAGAGGAAATGGAAGTACCAACTGATAATCTCAAATTATTTAAATCTGTCTGAGAAATGCTTATAAACACATTAAGATATATCTATAAAATTCTCAAAATACATTTAAGAGAATATCTAGAGTTGACTGTACAACTAACATGCATGTGTTAGACACTATTTTAAGCATGCTACAAGTATTATTTCACTTTACTTGTGCAACAGCAAACTGTTATTCTCATTTTACAGATGAGAAAACAGGGATGGGGGGCTACGCAGATTTCCTAAAGTCACGCAATTAGTAGAAGGAAGAGCTGGGACTCAGAGCTCTAACTGAAGCCCATATGGCCTGCCTGCAGAGTGTCTGCCTTTAGTCACTAAATTATATTATGTGATTCTAATAATCTCCTGCAGAAGGCACAGTCAGTCACTTAAGTCAGCAGCATTCAAACTGGGATGTGTGTGAGGATACAAGAGGACTTTTCACAAGTTATATCACCTACAAGGGGGTTCTCATACAGATGCTCAGCTCCACCTCTCCTACTTCATTCAGTGACACATTTCAATAAATTTTACTTATTCTGTTTAATATTTACCAAAACTGTAATGTATTTATGACAGTTAGATTAATTCTGTAGAAATAATAATTGCATTAATTACTAAATCCAGAAGAAAATTTTAGATAATTAGAAGCTTATTGCCCTAGAAAGTTTCAAAAAAATTATATTTCCATTTATTTTTTTAAATGGGTGATGGGTATCAAATATCCCTGGTACTTAGATTCCACTGAATACATTTAAATGACTCATGTTATAGTTTTACTATAAGTCAATATTTAAGATGTTACAAATTATATTCTTTGCAATTATTTGACTCTTCTGATGAAAAACTGTGTATGTCAACTTGTAAAGGGTTCAAGGGATAAATGAACAAAAAGTCTGAAGACCTTAAGGGTGTAAGGTAAACTCAAAACCAAACATGTAGAACATGCTATCACATTTCTACTAAAATTCAATTATGTAAAATACTTCTTTGCATCTATGACTTTAATTCTTCTCCAAATAATGAACTTGCTCAATACAGGCCAACAACGAGCACAAATTAGATCATACAGGGCAAATGCTTTCCTAAAAGTATTACATTTCATTAGTACCAACTGACAACTATTACTAAGATCGTGGAAGACGCAACACAAGTGGAAACATTTCCCACAGGCACCATGTGAGATTATAACTGAACAAAAAAAAATTTAATATCTTTTTATAAACTATGCTCCTTTGACTTCATTTAGCAACTGCTTAAAGGCTTAATGAGCTAAAAATGGCCAAAGACTTAATGAAAAAATGTGTTTTCTATCACAATCCCTCTTTTGGCAATACACTTAGATTTGTATTGGCATTAAAGAAATCTTAGTGCAAAATAAGTTTTAATTTAGAAGTGAGAAGCAACTCAACACAAAACTAGAAATAACAACACACTTTCAGTTCTCCAAAACTGCCTTTGGAATGATGATCGCTCTTACGACTTGTTTTGAAACACATGAGAAGTAGGATTTCTACTCAGAATGTGCACAATAATGAGCACATTTAAAAGTAACAAGTCCAATGTACAGTAGCAGAGTGACATAGTATAGGATGATTACGTGGGTCTGGTATTACTTCAGCTCTCTATATCTACTTGGCCAAGTCAGTTTTTTTCTCCGGCTTCAGTGTCCTCATAATTAAAATGAAGGGGTGCAATTAGTCCATCTATAAGACCTCTTCTAGTCTCAAATTTACGAAGCTAATTCCTTACTCACCAGCTACAATTCTTTCAATGATGACAGATTTTAAATCAAAACGGATGGCATTACAAATGTGAATGTAAAACCTAAGTAAATGCTTGCTGTAAAAGGTAGGAAATCTATTCCTGAAACTTCTGAGGTTACCACATACAGCAGTCATTCACTCTATACAAGCAGGCAAAATTGTTCCAAATGCATTTAAAGAATCTTTATTTATAGGCTAGTCAGCAAGTAGGCTTTGCTGTATAACCTAACTAGAAATATGTAATTAATTTACATAGAGATCAATGTGGCTGGTAATGTATCTTTCATATAACAATAAGGCCACGTGTAATTTATGTAATATAGCACAAATGAGGATATGACTGTATCAACAAAACAGAGAACCTCAGAGACACACTTTCCCTATGGTAGCAAGTAAGGAACTGAGTTTGATGATATATGACACACAATTTAATTTTTTAATTCAACTATGAAAAAGTCTATAGTCGGCTTATACTTTCTCAGTAGAATTTAAGAAAAAAACTCCAGAATGTCACCTTAAGATCAGGAAGGAAAATCAGTTTACATATAATAAAATCAAATCTTTGTTTTGTGATAATACTAATAATAATAATTTGAAATGTCACATTTTCAAAAAGCAAATGAAAAAGGCACTGATAATTGTTTTAAATCAATATCTAACTCATTTTTATAAAAGGTATATAGCATTTTAAAACTAGGGTCACAAAAGCAGAAAAAGTATATAAACCAGTACCTACATGAAATTCTAGATTATTACATATATCATATATATATTTCACATTATATATTCACAAATATATAATCATATCACAGATAAATAACATCCTGTAACGTCAAATCCCAGAATAAAACACCTGTTATTGCCTGATTAGTATGTACGAAAAAAATTAAAAATGTCTAGTGTATGAGTAAGTACTGCAAAGAACATGAAAATGAATGTCGAATGGAAGGGCTGCAAAGATAATGTTTTGTTCATTTACAAATGACTTTAAAAGAAAGTAAATCTCATATTAAATTCACTTAGGATATAAGATGAATAGAAATAAATATATTAGGTATGTCCTGAAAGATGAACTCTGTGAAAAAAAAATATGGCTTGTTTAGCTTTGAAAAACACAATAAACAAATACATTTCAGTTATTTAACAATCTCAGTAACTTGAACCAAATTAGCTGAGGGGAGGAAAATTTAAGAGGACTTATAGATTTTACAAAACATAACTCTACTACTTTAAAAAAAGATGCAATAACGATGCTAACCCAAAGTTGCTTAGAAAAACCCCTGCATTACTGGATAATCATGATTTCCTATCAGTCTATCAAAATATCAGCTTAAGTAACATTGATACTAATAACAGTCCTGAGGTAGATAGTATCATTATTCCTATTTCACAGATAGGAAAGCTGAGGCACAGAGAAATTAAGTAACTTGCCTAAGGTTAGTCAAGTAGTTAGTAAAAATTGGGATTTGAACCAGCCTATGTTCTCCACCACTATATGGTAGTATGTTAATGAAATGTATCTCCCTTGTTTACTGAACTATTTATTTGCCTTTCAAGAACCTTTCATACATACTATTCCCATATGATGTGAAGGTAAATTTCAGTGGCATACGTATGGTTTTACAAATTCTAAATCAAACCAAATTTAAGGCAATGTGACATCTATGAAAAGTCATTAAAGAGAATAAAAAGTATAAGTGAACTCTGAGGTAGTTTTATGTCTTAAGCACATTCTTGAGCACACACTTAAGACTACATACAGTATAGCATTTGCATAGCACAGGATTAAAAATAAAAAGTGTAAAAAGTGTGATTTGTATAAAGAAAAAAGTGGTTGAGAAGTTGAAAACACTGAGAATTATACATTTTATCTTATTACATGACATCTAAAACATTAACATTTAATGTTTTATATATTATACACCACTGAAAGTGACACAGTAATTAAATAATATTTAATATAAAGTGCCACAGTATTAGTCAAACCTGATTAGTTGACACTAAAAATTCGCAAATTTCTACCCCATGCTCAATGGGAAGTAAAAGCTTGTGCTGATTTAAGAATGGATGAATTTGAGTAGTAGATACTGAAAAGAAGTGAAGATAAAATGAGTATCAGAATTAGTTAACAAGTGAATACTTAATATGTACTTAAAGACAACAACAGAAAACCTTCACTAGTTAAGAGTAGAGTACCCGTGACAAATTTAAACTTCCTCATCTGCTTGGATTTATCTATGTGGGGAAAATACCTTTAAAATCAGTAATATTTTTCAAAGAAAAATACATCTTCACATATAGATGCTTATGGCTAATGAATAATGGACACACTAGATCAGACATAAATGAAATCCAGTGTTTAAAACTACAAAAAGGCTTAAATTTTTACTGAAGAATTCCCATAATTTCTCTAAAAGCCATAATTTTGTAATAAGTATGTCCAAGTTAATTTGCTCATGAATAATATATCTTTAAAATACATTCTTTGTTAAACAATTGAACTCTAATTAAATCACCAAAGTTTACATCATTTACTTTCTATAAAATTCATTTTACAAACTTTGAGGTATGGGTACAAGTCACAAAGTCTCATTGGTCTATATTTTGATTATATTTGATTTATTCAAGTATAACTAAATCAGTTACAGTACTTGCCAATATTTGTCAAATGATTCTTCCAACAGGAAGAACAATAAGTTTATTTCATGATTTCATTATTACAGCATCAAGTTTTAGGGCAAGGGAAGGCACTTGGTTCCACTCATTTAGCAATACTGATTACATGTCTGTCACTTATACAATGGAACCAAAGTTTAAATGTAGATGTGTTTGTCCACTTGTATAGATGTGTTTGTCCACTTATTTTAAGTAATTGTTTGAAGGGAAAATAAGTCACAACAAAATCCATTTAGAGTTAATGATTTTTTAAAAATATAAAATTTACATTTAAAATTTATTCTTCTTAAACACGATTTTATTGTTTGATTTCTACAAAACCATGATCAAATGGATGATCACAAACATTTCAACATCATAATTACTACAAATATGAGAATTCCACCACATAGCTAATGTAGACATATATAAATAACAACATTCAGATAGAATGGTAAAAAGCCTTCCACCAAGAATTCTATTTGAAACAAATTCTTCTGAATATACATTTCTTTCCAATTATGAGTAATGTCAAATTCCACACATCCTTCCCCCCAAAAGTGGGATGTTATGGCACAATAAGCATATGTAGCATTTTCAGTTTTTGGTGCTTGACCTAGAAAATAATGAAATTATGTTTCTAAGTTATTCTGTAAAGAAACAATTATGTGAATTTTAAAACATGTTCTATTGTGCTCAGGATATGCTTTATTCAAAAGGTATAGGAAAGTCAAAACCCTTAAAAGAGATTTGGAAGTAAAAGTAGTTAGGAAAGAGAATGACTGTGTAACATTCTAAACTACATAATTTGCCCATAATTGGGGAGCTTAAAAAGAGAAAAATAAATGAGTTACAAACAGGTTTGGATACATAAAATAAACACAGGGTATATTTGCTTCTTTTTCTTTTTTCTGACTTGAAACAGAAAGAAAACAATAGAAAAGTAAAAGGTGGTTTAAAGCCTTCTATGAGATTATAAGGCTAGTTGTTTCAGAAGACAGACTGAGAACAGAACAACTTGCAACTATTTGTGACGTCAATGACTCTCAATTAGGGCGGCAGCAGGAAAATATACCATTAAAGTCCTTTAATGTCCAAGTTACAAATTGCTCCTGAATGTCTATGAACAGGCCAAAAGCATTAAAAAAGAAGGAGAAAAAAGAATGTAAGCTTTAATAAGAACAAGTGAATGATAAAAATATCAGTTTCTATCTCAGTGTATTTCTTAAGTCTTGTTATATATTACACATTAACTCTATTATAGCACTACTACAGTAATGAATATTTTAAAAAGAATGCATACAAGATTTTTAAATGAAGATCAACTTCTCTTTTTATTGAGAACAAGGCATAGTATAAATAATAAATTGAAACTTAACTTTCTCAGTCAACCTTCCTGGTGTAAGCCTTACTATTAAGACTAAAAAACCCAAACCCAGTCCATTTGTCTAGTTTTGTGCTGATAAACTGATTAAACTACGGTGATATGGTTTGGCTGTGTCCCCACTCAAATCTCATCTTGAATTCTCACATGTTGTGGGACGGACCCAGTGGGAGGTAACTGAATAATGGTGACAGGTCTTTCCCATGCTGTTCTTGTGACAGTGAATAAGTCTCATGAGATCTGATGGTTTTATAAGAGGGAGTTTCCCTGCACAAGCTCTCTCTCTTTGCCTGCTGTCATCCATGTAACACACGACTTGCCCCTCCTTGATTCCTGCCATGACTGTGAGGCTTCTCCAGCCACGTAGAACTGTAAGTCCATTATAAACCTCTTTCTTTGGTAAATTGCCCGGTTTCTGGTATGTCATTATCAGCAGCATGAAAATGAATGAATACAGTAAACTGGTACCATTAGAGTGGGGTGCTGCTGAAAAGACACCTGAAAACGTGGAAGCGACTTTGGAACTGGGTAACAGGGAGAGGTTGGAACAGTTTGGCGGGTTCAGAAGAAGACAGGAAAATGTGGGAGAGTTTGGAACTCCACAGATAGTTGTTTAATGGCTTTGACCAAAATGTTGATAATGATATGGACAATGAAATCCAGGCTGAGGTGGTCTCAGACGGAGATGATGAACTTGTTGGGAACTGGAGTAAAGGTGACTCTTGTTATGTTTTAGCAAAGAGACTGGCAGCATTCTGCCCGTCCTACAGATCTGTGGAACTCTGAACTTAAGGGAGATGATTTACGGTATCTGGTGGAAGAAATTTCTAAGCAGCAAAGCATTCAAGAGGTGACTTGGGTGCTGTTAAAGGCATCCAGTTTTGAAAGGGAAACAGTGCATAAAAGTTTGGAAAATTTGCAGCCTGACAAGGAGATTAAAAAGAAAAACCTATTTCCTGAGGAGAAATTCAAGCTGGTTGTAGAAATCTGTATATATAATGAGGAGCCAAATGTTAATCACCAAGACAACGGTGAAAATGTCTCTAGGACATGTCAGAGACCTTTGCAGCAGCCCCTCCCATCACATGCCTGGAGGCCTAAGAGGAAAAAATGGCTTCATGGGCCAGGCCCAGGGCCCCCCTGCTGTGTGAAGCCTAAGGATGTGGTGCCCTGCATCCCAGCTGCTCTAGCCATGGCTAAAAGGGGCCAAGGTACAGCTCATAACTCATAACGTTATGAGTTATTAAATGCAAGTTTAAACACAATATTTCAATTTTCAAATTGGCAAAAGAGTTTTGATAAGATAATATTCAGTGCTCTTGAGGCTTTGAAGAAAACAGACATGCTTGTTTATAAACTGCCATTGGATGTGTAAGTTGGTATAACTTTGGGGGCACTTTGAGACTTTCACATCCGGAAAGAATAAAGGAGGTTATCCCGGTTTTTCCTGAGTACAGCTAAAAATCTTAGACATAATATATAAAACCAACATAGCAACACTCTGAAAGCTGGAACGAAGAAAGCAGACTGGCTAGAGAACTTGGGACCAAAAGAGCAAAATGGCAGAGTCCCCTAGGTTTTCTTTTTGTATCATATATCTCCAAGTAAGAGCCATAGAAACTGACAACTGGAAACACCAATGGACTCAGATTTTAAAAGCCCCAACAAAAACCTACACTCTCTAGCAAAAGACCGTATCTTAGCAAGATAGAAAACTTTGAGACAATAATTGCTCTACTCCTTCCAAGCATTACTGAAAAAACAGGTCTCACTTCAGTTTAAATGGCATAACCAAAATCACTGAAAATGCTATCACAGACATGCAAAAACATTTTTGTACTACATTTATTAAAAAACATATTAGAAAACAGTATATAAAACAATATTGCATTTTATGAAAATACATGTGCATGCCCATACAAAGAAAAAAGGACAAAGAATCATACACCAAGGGTATTTA
The DNA here is from genome assembly GCF_028885655.2 of Pongo abelii. NCBI lineage: Eukaryota > Metazoa > Chordata > Mammalia > Primates > Hominidae > Pongo > Pongo abelii. The sequence goes on from NC_072008.2 coordinate 91,376,438, forward strand.
TCATTATTTGGTAGAGGGATTATAGTAACTTTTCTTTTTTATATCTTCCAAATTGTCAACAGTGAACATGAATTATTAGACTGGGGATATTAAAATATGACAAATGGAAAAATAATTTACAAAACAATTTATGAAGACTATTTACAATTTATGACCAAGTCCTCAAAAGCAATTGCAACAAAAACAAAAATTGACAAATGGGACCTCATTAAACTAAAGAGCATGTACACAGCAAAAGAAACTATCAACAGAGTGAACAAACAAACTATAGAATGGGAGAGAATATTCACAAACTATGCATCTAAAAAACAACTAATATCCAAAATCTATAAAAAACTTAAATCAACAAGAATAAAACCATCCCATTAAAAAGCAGGCAAAGATTTGAACAGATGCTTCTCAAAAGAAGATACATAAGTAGCCAACAAACATATGAAAAAATGCTCAACATCACTAATCAGAAAAATGCAAATCAAACCACAAAGAGACACCATCTCACCCCAGTCAGAATGGCTATTATTAAAAATTCAAAAAATAACAGATGCTGTCCAGGCTGCAGAGAAAAGGGAATGCTTCTACACTGTTGGCAGGAATGTGAATTAGTTCAGCCACTGTGGAAAGCAGTTTGGAGATTTCTTTAAAAACTTAGAACAGAGCTACCATTCAACCAAGCAATCCCATTACTGAGTATATATCCAAAAGAAAAGAAATCATTGTACAAAGAAAACAAAATGCACTCCCATGTTCATCACAGCACTATTCATGATAGCAAAGACATGGAACCTAGGTGCCAATCAACAGTGGACTGGATTAAAAAAATGCGGTACATATACAGCATGGGATACTATGCAGCCATAAAATCAAAGAAAATCATGTCATTTGCAGCAACATGGATGCAGCTGGAGGCCATTATCCTAAGTGAATTAACACAGAAATAGAAATCCAAATATTACATGAACTCACTTACAAGTGGGAGCTAAATCTGGCATACACAAGGACATAAAGATGGGAACAATCGACACTGGAGACTCTAAAAGGAGGGAGGGAGGGAGGAAATGGCTGAAAAACTTCCTATGGGGTACTATGTTCACTATCTGAGTGACAGGATAAATAGAAGACCAAACCTCAGCATCATGCAACATACCCTTGTAACGAACCTGCGCATATAGTCCGTGAATCTAAACTAAAAATGGAAATTTGAAAAAGAATATTCATAAACATAAAATAAATACAAATTACAAAAACCATAATAGGTGCAGTTTTATTTTATATCTAAGAAGCTAACACAGATAAAAAGACACGAAAAATAGTTAAAGTGATAATAGAAAATAACAACAACTGTCATGGTCAAGATTTTCCTGTAGTACAAATCACTATATGATATGGTTTGGCTGTGTCCACAGCCAAATCTCAACTTGAATTGTATCCCCCAGAATTCCCACGTGTTGTGGGAAGGACCCAGTGGGAGGTAATTGAATCACGGGGGCTGGTCTTTCCCATGCTATTCTCATGATAGTGAATAAGTCTCAAGAGATCTGATGGGTTTATTAGGGGTTTCTGCTTTTGCTTCTTCCTCATTTTTCTCTTGCTGCTGCCACGTAAGAAGTGCCTTTTGCCTCCTGCCATGATTCTGAAGCATCCTCAGCCTATGGAACTGTAAGTCCAATTAAACCTCTTTTTCTTTCCAGTTTCGGGTATGTCTTTATCAGCAGCATGAAAACAGACCAATACAGTAAATCAGTCCCCGTAGAGTGGGGCATTGTTGAAAAGATACCCAAAAATGTGAGAGCGACTTTGGAACTGGTTAACAGGCAGAGGGTTGGAACAATTTGGAGGGCTCAGAAGAAGACAGGAAAATGTGGGAAAGTTTGGAACCTCCTAGAGACCTGTTGAATGGCATTGACAAAAATGCTGATAGTGATACGAACAATAAGGTCCAGGCTGAGGTGGTCTCAGACGGAGCTGAGGAACTTGTTGGGAACTGGAGTAAAGGTGACTCTTATTATGTTTTAGCAAAGAGACTGGCAGCACTTTGGCCCTGTCCTAGAGATTTGTAGAACTTTGAACTTGAGAGAGATTATTTAAGGTATCTGGTGGAAGAAATTTCTAAGCAGCAAAGCATTCAAAAGGTGACTTGGGTGCTGTTAAAAGCATTCCATTTTAAAAGGGAAACAGAGCATAAAACTTCAGAAAATTTGCAGCTTGACGATGCAGTAGAAAAGAAAACACATTTTTTGAGGAGAAATTCAAGCCTGTTGCAGAAATTTGCATAAGTAGCAAGGAACCTAATGTTAATCCCCAAGACCATGAGGAAAATGTCTCCAGGCCACGTCAGAGACCTTCACTGCAGCCTCTCTCATCATAAGCCTAGAGGCCCAGGAGGAAAAAGTGGTTTCATGGGCCAGTCCCCCCATGTTGTGTGCAGCCTAGGAACTTGGTGCCCTGTGTCCCAGCCACTCCAGCAGTGGCTCAAAGGGCCCAACATAGAGCTCAGGCTGTGGCTTCAGAGATGCAAGCCCCAAGCCTTGGCAGCTTCCACGTGGTGTTGACCCTGTGGGTGCATAGAAGAACTGGGGTTTGGGAACCTCTACCTAGATTTCAGAAGAAGTATGGAAATGCCTGGATGCCCAGGCAAAAGACTGCTGCAGGGGTGGGGCCCCCATGGAGAACCTCTGCTAGGGCACTGTGGAAGGGAAATGTGGGATTGGAGGCCCCATACAGAGTCCCTATTCTGGCACTGCCTAGTGGAGCTGTGAAAAGAGGGTCACCGTCCTCCAGACCCCAGAATGATGACAGATCCACCAACAGGTTGCGCCAGGAAAAGCTGCAGACACTCAACACCAGCCTGTGAAAGCAGCTGGGAGGCAGGATATACCCTGCAAAGCCACAAGGGCGGAGCTGCCCAAGACCATGGGAACCCACTTCTTGTATCAGTGTGACCTGGATGTGAGACCTGGAGTCAAAGGAGATCATTTTGGAGCTTTAAAATTTGACTGCCCCGCTGGATTTTGGACTTGCATGGGGCCTGTAAACCCTTTGTTTTGGCCAATTTCTCCCATTTGGAATGGCTGTATTTATCCAATACCTGGACCCCCATTGTATCTAGAAGTTAACTAACTTGCTTTTGATTTTACAGGCTCACAGGCAGATGGGACTTGCCTTGTTTCAGATGAGACTTTGGACTGTGGACTTTTGGGTTAATGCTGAAATAAGACTTTGGGGGACTGTTGGGAAGGCATGATTGCTTTTGAAATGTGAGGACATGAGATTTGGAGGGGCCGGGGGCAGAATGATATGGTTTGGCTGTGTCCCCACTGAAATCTCAACTTGAATTGTATCTCCCAGAATTCCCACGTGTTGTGGGAGGGACCCAGGGGGAGGTAACTGAATCATGGGGGCCGGTCTTTCTTGTGCTAGTCTCATGATAGTGTGTAAGTCTTACAAGATCTGATGGGTTTATCAGGGGTTTCCGCTTTTGCTTCTTCCTCATTTTTTTCTTGCCACCGCCATGTTAAGAAGTGCCTTTTGCCTCCTGCCATGATTCTGAGACCTCCCCAGCCATGTGGAACTGTGATTCCAATTAAACCTCTTTTCCTTCTCAATTTCGGGTATGTTTTTATTAACAGCATGAAAACGGACTAATACACTATAAAAGGAGAAATGGTCCTCTGAGCTACTTTTCCAAAGGAAATTTAGGATTATAGCAATGTTGAAAAGTTTTCTTAACCCTCTCTGCTGGCATCAGACTTCCCACTTTTCTGCCTGACCACCTGTTCCCATTTTTAAGTAGTAGCTCTACATTTCCCCACTGAAGTTTTCCTTGTGACAACGCAAAATCATTATTAGTTTTTTTGCTTCTCAGAACTCACATAACAATCTGAGTAACACTTAACGTTTACGCAAATATTTCTTTACAAAAAATATCTTTCTAGTTAATGATATTATGTCTCCCTCCTATGAATCCCTAGAGTACACTGTTTGTTGGTACCTCTCATATTTTGCATCTTCCAGCTACTTCTGTGCTTGTTTTATCTGTTCAACTAGACTGTGAATCTCCTACGGTCAGGGGATATCTTATTCATCTTTACATACCATGAAATGCCTAGCACAATATGTTGTACTTGGTTAATAAATAGTCTTGTTCCATTAGGTGAGCAGTAAGATTATGAGCATTTCAAATCAGGCATCTCACCTTCTGCTTCTAATACTTATAGTACAGAGCTTAGGTCTAGGCACAGTGATGTATAATGTATACTTATTGACTCTTATTTACTGAAATATCCTCAAGAAATATGTTGTAGAATGCATGATATCTAATGCTGGAAACAAAAAATTTGAAACATATAAGTGAAAGAGCAGGTAAAGTAGTCCTTAACTTTAGTCTCATAAATAAACAAAATAAATTGAAAATTTATACATGAAAAAAGTTCAGTAATTGGATTTAGAATTTAGAATTCAAGGTGCTATGGTTTCAATGTTTGTGTCTCCCCACAATTCATATGTTGACATATGCAATACAAAAGTATTACCTCTTAATACCTCAAGTAGGCCCACAATGCAAAAGTTATTAAGAGGTAGGGGCTTTGGAAGATGGTTAGGTCACAAGAGCTCTGCCCTCATAAATGGGATTAGTGCTCTTAAAAAAGGGTTCAAGGAAGCTTTTTTATCCCCTTGCCTGTATGAGGACACACAGAAGGTGCCACTTATGAGGAACAGGTCCTCATCAGACACTGAATCTGCTGGCACCTTGATTTTGGACTTTCCAGCCTCTAGAATTGTGAGCAATAAATTTCTATTGTTCATTATAAGTTACCCAGTCTAAGGTATTTTTTCATAGCAGCCCAAACGGACTAAGAAAGTAAAGAAAAAAAAATTAGCAATAAAAAAAAAAATGTTATGCAACCAGGTTTTCAATAAGCTAAATAAAAATTAGAATTGAAAGTCATAAAATTCCTTAACTGGAGAACTAAAACATTATGCTTGTGAAGATTTAGCCACTGAAATGTTTATAGGTAAGGGGATGGTATGAAATGACTTACTCTATAACCATATTTTACATAAACAAAAACTGTGAATAATAAAACAGTAAGGAAATCTCTACAAATACAACCTTGACAACTGTAATAACTGCCCTCTTTACCCCCTAAACAAACACAAAATACAAATACCACTCTACTATGCTTACAGGTGCCTTTCATGCATGTCATCGTTGAAGAACATAACTCAATGACCCGAACAGCAAAAGTTCCTGGTTCCTCTGCTGGCACTGTCAAAATGGAAATCTAAAAAGCAAAAATAAAGTATCAGACACAGCTGTTAGATCTCATTTTCATTCTTCTAACATTAAAATGCTGTTAACTTCTAAACTGAGTATCTTTTTCAAACATCTCTTGATGTCTGAAAAACATATGGCTTGTAAGGATTTAATTTTGGAACAGAATTTGAAACATATTTATGTATCATTTTCATTATTCTCATAGATAATAACTATTTTAAATATCTTTAATATTTATTAAATCCTTACTTACTATAGGTTTCTTACTATAAACTTACTATAGGTTGAGTAACCATTATCTAAATTCCAAAATACTCCAAAATCCAAAATTTAGCACCGACATGATGCTCTAAGGAAATGCTCATTGGAGCATGCTAGATTTTAGATTTTCAGATTAGGGACATTCAACCGGTACACTCCAAAATCTGAAAAAATCTGAAATCCCAAACACTTCTGGTTTCAGGCATTTCAGATAAGGGATACTCAATCTGTATTTTCAAAGGATACAATTATGACTTCTTAGTTCTGAAATATGTGTATTTTGCTGTTTGAAATCAGACCATATTAAATCAATCTTGATTACTCATAATGGCTAAAAACAGCAGTTAGCACTAATAATTAAAGATGTTACCCATTCCAATTATATTGAAGCAAGCAGTCAAACTAAATATATATCAAAACATTTGAAAACAAACAATTTTTAAAGACTCCGTTAATAAAACTAGAAATTCAGAATCAAAAGTAAAATGTAAAATTATTCTTAAGTACTATTTATTTATATGTAGTATGCTATCCCAGGCATTAATGATATGCTAGATGGCTTTATATTTAAAAACTTTAAATGATCTTCAGGTCAATGTTTTTTTTTTTTTTTGAGGCGGAGTCTCACTCTGTTGCCCAGGCTGGTGTACAGTGGTGCAATCTCGGCTCACTGCAACCCCCGCCTCCTGGGTTGAAGTGATTCTTGTGCCTCAGCCTCCCAAGTAGCTAGGATTACAGGCATGCATTACCACACCTGGCTATTTTTTTTTTTTTTTTTGTATTTTTTATAGAGATGGGGCTTCACCATGTTGGCCAGGCTGATCTCCAACTCATGACCTCAAGCAATCCAGCCACCTTGGCTTCCCAAAGTATTGAGATTATAGGCGTGAGCCACTGCGCCCGACCCAGGTCAATGTTTCTTTGTAGATCCTAAAGTTTCAATACTAATCCTCAATCTAATATTCATCTGAGGAAATTTTATCCTCTCACATAGAAAATACTTGTCAAAAGGGAAAAGTCCATTTGCACTTTGCCCTATAAGTGCTATGCTACGTTTTGACTGAGAATGTCACAGTGATGGCCCAAAGAGGAAACACCTAAAACAAATTTTACAATAGAAATTATTTTGATAAACATGACTATCCTACTTTTATATGCATTTCTGGCCTCAAAATGTCTCAAAAATTTATTTCTCCATGTGCCTCTTAATTCCCTTTGTTCATGACAGACAATGTACTTTGGCATTAAAGAGACAGAAGCCACTAAGACATTGAAAGTTGAACAATAGTTAAATGAGTACAACTAAAAACAGGACCATAATTGGAAAAGTACCTTAATGACTACAATAACATGTAAGGACGTCTTTTGATTTCTACGACTATCACCTTTTCTTTTTTTTAACTGAGATGCAATTAGTAACCTCCTATTACAGTACCTCCGTCACCTGAACTCTGAGAAGTTAACTGTCTCATAGAGATGATAAAAACCATCAAAAAAGAACTCCCTCAACCCTCTACTATCACTTCCATAAAATTTACCTGGACCCACACCTATTCTTCCCTCTAAGTCTCATCATTCTATCTATACCGCACAACTCAAAAAAAAAAAAAAAGAAAAAGAAAAAAGGAGAGAAGATGAAAGAAGAAAACTCTCTACAGGGAACAAAGAAAGACAAGCAGTACACACACTTTAGACTGATCACTCTGAAGGATATGTAAAAGGCAGATTTGAAGTAGACAAGATGAGAGGCAGGGTGACCAATTACAAGTCAGAGGTGATGAGTCCCGTAACTGGAACAGTCAGAAAAGGCAGATCAAAGCAACTTTTAGGAAGTACATTGAAGGACGTGAAGGTGATGAGATGTCAGAGAGGGAAGGAAGAAGTTGCCATTGAAAGTATGTCAGAACTGTTCCCAGAAGTAGGGAACACTGGATGAGGAGCAGTTTGCGGAGGGAAGATGGTGAGTTCAGTTTTGAGTGTATTCCATTTGACAGATATCCAGCAGGAAGCTTAGCATGTGGGCCAGACACTCCTGGGAGATACAGAAGTGTCTGTCACCAAGATTTATGCAGAATTGATACCATGAGACTACACCGAGTCATCTAGTGAGTATGCCCAGAGCAAGACATACTGTGGGATGAGGGAAAAACACTGAGGAGCCCTGATATTTAAGGACTCGGTAAAGGAACAAGAGCCCACTAAAGAAGTAGAGAGGAAACAGCCAGAGTCATGAGGGGAACCACAAGAGCAGTTTCATGGAAGCCAAGAGTACAGACTTTCAAGAGAAAGGGAATAATAACATTGTCAAATGTACCAGAAAAGTCCCAGTAGACAAGAACCAAAAAATATCCCCTAGCTCTGACTTTTGAGAAGTTATTAATGAACTTAGCAAGAAAAAAAAGTGGCAGAAATATGAGGGTAGAAGCCAGGTTGGAGTGTTACAGAAATGAATGAGAGGTAAGGAACTGGTAGCAGCAAGTATAGACACTGTCTTGAAAATGTTGATAAGAAGAGGGAAGATAGCTAGAGATGGGGACAGAATCAAGGGAGTGGTTCCTTTTCGTTTCTATTTTTAGAACAGAAAATGCTAGTACGTATATATATATATATATATATATACACACACACACATATACATTTTCTATTTCATATATGCTAGCATATATATACTTTCATATATGCTAGTATATATATAAAATACATATTATATATAGTATATATAATATATAATATATAACATATAAATAATATATAAGTATTATATATTATATATAACATATATAATACATATCATATGATATATAAAATACATATTACATATATTATAATATGTAATACGTATTATATATTAATTATGTAATATATATTAATTACATAATATATTATATATACCAGCATATATGAGGTATATATATAATATATGTATATATGTATAATATATAGTATATATAATATGTAATATATAATATATATACTATATATTATATAGTATATATAATATGTAATATATAATATATATACTATATATTATATAGTATATATATAATATATATACCAGCATATATGAAAGTATATATATACTAGCATATATGAAATAGAAAGTAGTATATATATATATACTAGCATATATGAAATAGGAAATGCTTGTGTGTGTGTCTGTGTCTGTTTAAAAAAAAATGGTGCCAGCAGCAGTGGGGAGAGGCTGAAGATACAGGAGAGCAGGCAATAAAGGGTGGTGTGTGTGTGTGTCAAGGGCACTTGTCAAAAGGGCTGGCTTTGAACAAGGAGGGGAGCCTCCTGATTCCTTCCTGGGCTGAAGCACACACGTGGTGGTGGGGCAGGAAGTCAAGGACTACCGTGCGTGGTGGACAGCCTCACTATTTTCAGTGAAGCAAGGTTGGTGGGGGAGGGGCAGCAGGTTGAGAGGAGCAGGGGATAAGCAGGGTGGGTAAAATCATGAAAACTTGGATTAGGCACTGAGGGAAAAGGGAAAGGGGTTGTCTGAGGCCAGTGGAAGAACTGACTGGTGGTGTGTGCTGAAGGTCCAGCTGAATAACGCTGGCACCCTCGGGTCTGTGGCATGGTTAGTGTCTGGTTGCATGGTTTTCTTAAGCAGCCATCAGTGATCCAGATGAAGATTACAGCCTGACTCAGGGATGGGATCTTCCTCTGTGGGTGTAGTGGAAGGACATGACAACATGGGTACTGAGAGTGTCAGAGAAAGAGCAATTCAGAAGATTTACTATGGGGTCTAACACAGGGAAAAGGAAAAGGGCAGAAGAGAGATGATAAACTGAAAAGAAACAGGGAATGAAGAATTGTACGTCTTAACAGACTGGGTGGGGGTAAGAGAATGAAAGAGCTGGAAGGATAGGAGCAGATTAATGCCACTATAGATTCATGACCTTCAGACTCAACTGGGCCATTAATATTGCCCAGCAATTTGACCATGAGACAGTACACTCTCCAACTCCTTATGGTGATTATTTTACATCTTTCCTTGAGCTTCTACCCATCCACATTTGCACACCCCCATTCTCAAAAGATGACCTCACCTTGTTTATAATTTAAAGAATAAATGTAACCCATAAGATGGGAATTCCCAAATCTACAAATGCATTCACCCTCTGATTTCAACGTGTCTCCTATCCCATCCAAGGGCAACATTTTTGCCTGTTCTCTGAATTTTAGCCTCCCCAGTCTTTGCCTGGACCTTGATCTATCAATTATCCTCCTCCTTACTTCGGTATCTTCACCCTCTCCCTCTCTACTGGCCTCATCCCATCAGCTGAAATATATACTAATCTTTTAAAGTAAAGAAACACCCTCTTCATCTCCACATCCCTCTTCAAAGACCAGTTCCTCTCTCTCACTCTTCATAGCTTAGCTTCCTCCAAGAGTTATCTCTATTTGCTCTCTTCACTCTTCTGCCTCCCTGGCACTCTTTGATCCACTCACAAACCTCATAGCTTACTGGGAGATACAGACAATAAACCAGTAATTGTAGGACAGTGGAGTAAGTAATATAATAGCTGCTGTACTATTTCTTCTACACGCCCATGCTCATACTTGTCACACTGAACTACAGTTGCTACTTATCAGTATCTGTATTATCCAGACTGTAAGCTATTTGAGAGCAGAGATGCTATCATAGTGACCACTATCTCCTTAGAACCCAGCAACACTGGCTGGAAGGTAAAAGGCACTCATTGTTTGCTGAATGGCTTAATGAAAGTATTTATACTTACACATATAACAAGTATATCTGGGGGACTTTTTTGTATGTAACGTTCATTTATTAGCAATAAAAATTGTTACAAATGAATTGACTTTATCCACTCACATATTTCTTTTATATAAGAAGCAGCTTTCAACTTAAAGAACTATAGGAGCCTACTTTTAGCAGTGGCATACAGAACCGACAGTCACACCTACTGAGTAAGGTGATTTTATCAATCACTATAAAATATGGTCAGAAGGAGAACTGGTACCCTGGAATTTAAAAGGTCTGACTGAGGAAAAATCAGAGGCATAATGACATTCCTCTATGGAACTGGGGGTAAGGAGAAAGAAGAGGGTACTGAAATGAACAACGGTGGTAAGGAAATACCATAACCGGGGATATGTGTGGAAATACATTCAAACCAGGCCTAACAGTGGACTTACAGTCATTGCCATAGGGTTGGCTACTGTCTTTTCCTACCAGATTTTTAAATGTATTCTCTGGGGATTCTCTTTTTCTCCCCATAACAATGTATTTTCAATTTCACAGAAATAATCGTCAAAATCTAGTATTTAGTCTGATTTTCCTAAAATAAATCTGTTATATAAGATGCAACTATTTGTTCCACTGGATGGAAATCCTTAAGAAACCAATGCCATTACATTATTGCCATCATGTATTTTTTAAAAACACATTTAAAAAATACGACAAGCTGAGTACCCTAATCCAAAATCCAAAATGCTCTAAACCGCCCCCCCCCGCCAAAAAAAACCCTAAAATCCAAGCACTTCTGATCCCAAGCATTTCGGAGAAGGGATACTCAAACTTTATTACATATAGCTTAATACGCTGTATTTTGCCAGTACTGATTTATACATATTACCATGTAGATTAAGTTAGTAACAATGTTATTAGCACAGGACTCAATGAGGTTTCATCTCACACCTATTATTAACAAGACAAGAGATAACAAGTGTTGACGACGATGTAGAAAAAAGCAGACCCTTTACACTGTCGGTTGGAATGCAAATCAAATCTATACAAACATTATGGAAAACAGTATGGAGGTTCCACACAAAAATTAAAAATAGAATTATCCTATGATCCACCACTCCCATGTTCAATGCAGCATTATTCATTGCAGCGAAGATTTGGAAACAACCTAAGTGTTCATCAATGGAAGAATGGGTTTTTTAAAAATGGGGTGTGTGTATGTGTAAACAATGGAATATTATTCAATCTTTAAAAAAGAAGAAAGTCCTACCATTTGCAACAATATAGATGAACCTGGAGGACATTATGCTAAGTGAAACAAGCCAGACACAAAAAGGAAAATACTGTATGATTGTACTTATACATGAAATACAAAAAGCTTCAAATTCATAGAAGCAGAGAGTAAAACGGTGCTTGCCAGGAGCTAGGCAAAATGGGGAGACGTTGGTCAAAGGGTACAAACTTTCAGTTACACAAAAAGAATAAGTTTTAGAGATCTAATGTACAGCACAAGACTACAGTTAATATGGTATTATATATTTAAAATTTGCTGAAAGTAGATCTTAAGTGTTCTCACCACAAAAAAAAGGTAACTATGTAAAGACATATGTTAATTAGCTTGAGTGTAGTGATTAGTTCACCATGTATATATATACCGAAACATCTTCATATATACAACTTTTATTAAAAATATATAGGACTGAATTTACCTGTTGATCTGAATCTGTTTTTAGGACAGATCTATCTGTAATCAGCACTGCCCTGGAGATCTGCCTGTAATGCACAAAACAGTGAAGCAGTAATTCTGATTCCATGGATAAGTTTCGTTTATAGTTATATAACCACCAGAAGGCACATTTCAAAGATTTAAGTCAGGATAAAAGTGTCACCTCCCAAAACCAAGTCAAGTTTGGCTTTAATCTTTTCTTGGCTCATGAAAGAAGAATGCCTGACCTACAGACAAACCCCAGCTGAAGCAAAGGAGTTGAAATTATGCTAGGCTTCCCTAAAACCAGACCCTGTAAGTGAAGTAAGATATTGAATATATCTTTGGTTTGGCATTTATTTGCATGTTACCTGAAGAACAGAATTATACAGGAATGTCAATAAAATTACCTTCGCTTGCTAATGGGTGGAGGGGGCCTTACCTGTATTGCACACGTGAGCACATGTTCTCAGAAAAGTAACTGTCCTCCACGAGGAAATGCTCAGAGATTATTCTCTGACCAAACTGATCTATAATTGCTTTACATCTATAAAGAAGATAAGCATACCATAAAAGTTCATATTAATGATTAAATAATTGAGAAAAACAACGTAATCGGCTACCAATTTTGAATCTAAAATGAATTTCTCGTGAAGACAAGATTTAAAACTTGCCTACAATTCCACGTTTTCTGACACAAAACTGACACTAAATGACAGAATATATATTCTTATTGCTGTTTTGAGGGCTTTTAAAGTACAAAATGAACATGGAATGCAACTTAAACATGTATTTTGAATGCCATTAATAAGAATAAAGTCAGGATAAGAATTATAGTAAACCATAAGTTTCCTAATATTTAGGAACATAAAAGCATTTCCTTTGTTTAGAAAACAGGCTTTTTTTCTCCCCCTTCACAGCTCTAAGAAAAGAAAGAGAGAAAAATTGATTAAATACCTTGCTATACCATTCAGAGCCTGTAAAGGCCTTTTACAGGGTTTTTATTTTTCTGTTAAATGTTGGTTTCTCTTTTGTCCAAGAATAGCTATATGGTCACGTGTTGGATAATGTTTGAAGGAGAAAAATGTGATAGAGCTTCTTTTAATATCTGTTTCCACTTTACTTCAAAGGATGATCATAGAAAGATTTCTTTGAAGTGCTGTTTCCAAATAAGGAAAACACTTATGCACGGACATTATCAGGTCTCTGTCATCTGATATGTGTTGGGACAATGAATCATATAGAACCCTCCATTGACCTTCTTTCAATGTGTCTAGATAAAAGGATGAAAATTAGAATCCATCTCCTTGCAGTGCCACAAGTTATAAATGTACTTTATAGGGCTCATTATCCAAACTAATGGACTAAGGGCAACATCCTTGAAATGGACTTACCAGCACTGACAAAGCCAGTATGCAATATTTCAGGAACTATATGCAAATGACTGTGTGTTTGCTATATCTTTTGATTATGGAAATATCAATTTATTTGTGTCACAGCTTCTCCTTCAGGGAACAGAATTATTTTATTAGAAATGAACTTATGTGTTGCCCCTCATAAAATGCAAGCAAATTAATTCCAAAAGCATACTGTAAAATATACTGGTATAAGTTAAAATCTGTTCAATCACTCTAAAAATAAGCCATATAAGTGATATTTTCCAGGAATAAAGGCATTAAAAATAAAATGACTAACACTCAAGACCAATAGTGAGAGGAATTTAATTTGTATTTCCTAAATGCAGATTATAATATGCTGGTATTTTTTAATAAATGGCATCCCACTGTTGTAAGGATAGTCTATGATGTCTAGTGATGTTACATGTACATAATAGATATTTTAACCAATTAACCACCTTTTAATATAACATTTGTTATATTACGTTAATATTTACATGATTTTTTTCCATCTCATCTCCACCTTCTTTCTCTTCTACACTTCTGTTTCTATATATACCTCCTCATATTTCATTGAACTAGAGCTCTTGCCTTATAAAATACTTAACAAAATAGATCTGAAGTATTTATATCTGATATTCTCCAAAATAATGTTTTAAAAACTGAAAATATAAATAATTCACTCAGTCTTCTATTTTAAAACACTCATATACCATTTGAAACACAAAGTACTTCAGGCAATTGAGAAGAGAAATCTGTCATTAAACATCAATCTCTATTTGTCCTGTAAGCACTGACGAGTCTTTTTCTTACCTTTAATTCAGAGACTATGTAAAGTCAAGAGGAAATAACTGGGCAGAAAAAAGGGGTTGTTAAATTTCTATATCTTGATAGGGGCTTAGGTTATACAGATTTATCATTTGTTAAAACTCAGTTAAGAAGCACTTAAGATTTGGACCCTTCACTGTATATAAATTTACATCAAAAGAAAAACACTTAACAAATATTGAGCTCCAGGTAATAATATGCAAGCTGAAGTATTTAGGGGAAATTTTACTGACATCTACAATTTACAGTCAAATGCATTAAAAAGATGACTCAATACATGGATAGAAGGGTTAATATTTGGGTAGACATGTGACTAAACAAGTTTATTAAAATGTTAATTATAGAATCCAGGAGGTGGATATACAGGTGTTCTCTTGAATTCCTTCCATGTCAGTATAAGTTTGAAAATGTTCATTATAAAATGTTAAAATAAAACTGGGGGAGGGGGTCAGTGTTAATATAAATCTCAGACCGGAGTAAGTCTTTACAAAGGGTTCCCATTTAAACTGTATTATTAAACCTGGCCCTCAAGCTTTGTAGGCTTCTAAACATGAACAAGGTTGTTTTGGTGGTAGCCATACCTTTGGTGACAGACATTTGTTTCAAAAGTTATGATATTAGAAAGAACTAACGGAGATCACTCAAAAGGCAAGTATGGGGGTTTGGGAGTTACGGAGCTCAACCATACCAGGAGAAGATACTAATACATGTGCCTATTTACGCTGAGGCTTCTAATGAAACGGTGATTCTCAGAGCAGGAGGAGGAAAAGGAAGCAAATCAGAATCACACCTGGGGGACTTTTTGAAATTATAAAGTACCCCTGGAGATTCTGATAAGCTCCCAAATCCCAGGAAAAAAATCACTGTCAAGCGTGCCACTGCTACTGTTGTATCTCTTATGTTGTGCTAGGTGGAGAAAAGCCAAGGGCTATTGGTACAGATAAAATATTTGTTTCTGCAGAAATTGAGGTGATGGTCACATATGCCCAATTCTCAGTCTGGTAGATCATAATAACATGACTCACCCGATAATATCACGCTGAAGTACTAAGGCTCTAGGCTTAAGCAAAGCTGCTCAAATGAAGACATGTTTAAGCAAGTGATAAGATATGTTTTCTTCTCAGACATTTAACTTACTGTCATATATTCAGCGTAATTGGGAAAACAATGAATAAAAAAACATTGATTTTTAGATCTAAATTTAGTCTTTGTATTATAAAGATTCATATAAAAAATTAGATGACATTTAATTAACAGAAAGCAGCAAAATAAAACAGTGCTGCCAGAGTCATGAAAATACCCCACCCACATAAACCTGAGGAAGCCAGGAAAGATTAAACCACGTAAGATTTAGTTGAGGGCCTTGCTGAGCCTCATAAATAGTAACGTGAGGAAGAACATAATAGGTGTCCCCAGTTACAGGGACACAATGACCAAGCTGATCATACAAAACACTCAAGCCAGACAGAACATTTCTAGAGCTAAGCTTTCTAAATCAACAAATCACAAGTTATTCAGTTATTGGTCCAACGATATAAGTGTGTAGATAGCAAAATGATGATGAGGAAGAAAATAGCAAGATGAAAACTCAATATCTGGAATTTGGCCCAGAAGAGAAAAATAACACTAAAACAAGTATTCAATCTCTGTGATCAGCTAAGCTTTCTAAATCAACAAATCACAAGTTATTCAGTTCTTGGTTCAACGATATAAGTGTGCAGATAGCAAAATGATGATGAGGAAGAAAATAGTAAAATGAAAACTCAAAATCTGGAATTTGGCCCAGAAGAGAAAAATAACTCTAAAACAAGTATTCAATCTCTGTGATCTTCAGAATGAATATACCAAATAATTTTATGATAAAGAAAGCAGAAATCACATATGGAATAATTTAAAGGAAAATGTACTAAGGAAATGAGAAGATTCTCAATCACTGAAGAAAACAAAATAATTTTCCCTAGTCACTGCCCTTCTGAGCTTTCTCAAACACATTAGTTCAAATGCCACCTCATCCATAAAACCATTTCAAATGCTTCCCACTCATTTTTCTTGGGTGAAAAACACTCTCCTAGTTCTAAACACCATTAGCAGGCAAATAACTTCAAATCTATAGTTTTAGGCTCTGACCTCTGCTAAGCTCTGTATCCATATTTGTAATTGTCTATTATCTACTACTTTCTGGATAGACTCCAAGCTCCCTTTTAATAAATACTTAATTGAAAAACAAAAATTGTATATAGTCAATGTGTATAATGTAATGACTTGATATAACACTGTGTAATGATTACCACAAATTAATTAACACATCTATTGCCACCCATCGTTACCATCTGTGGGTGTCATGAGGAACTTAAAACCTGCTCTTACCAAATCTCAAGGAAATAATATAGTATTATTAGCCAAGCGTTTTTTAAAACTAGCATGCTGCAAACTGAGTTTATTATGGCTCCTCACCTGCTCCCACTCCCTTGGAATCCCTATGTCAGGCAATGGCATAATCAGCAGTTTTCCTACCTCAAATCTCTTTTTATATCTAGTCTGCTATAACATTTTGATTCCACTTTATAAATACTTCCTGAAACTAGCCTCTTCTCTCCATCTCCACTGATACTGCCTTAGACTCTTATAATGTCTAATACGGTAATGACCTGCTAGCAAATTGGTAGTTCATTTGTTCAACATAAATGCGTAGCATAACAACCATGTGCCAAGCACTGTTCTAAGAGGTAAGAATAAAAATGTTTTGCCCTAAAGGACAAGATTCAGACAGAGACAATTTTTGAAGATTCAGGCAGAGACAATTTTAAGACAATAGCAAAGTCCAGTGATAAAAGATAAGGATAGGGAATTACACAGTACTAGAAGAGGTACCTAACTCATCTTATGGTGGAGGGGTGGAGTATCAGGGAACGCTCTTTGGAAGAAGTGACACGTTTGTTGCTTTTAAAGGATAACATACAGTTAAGCAAGCAAATAAGGATACAGACATCTCAGGTAGAAGGGCAGAATTTGCAGGGTTACAAAGGCAAGTAAGAGAAGAGCAGGTACAGAGACCCATGAACAGTTCAGTATTATGTGACAATAAAATGAAAAGCAAGTAGGGAAGAGAGATGAGCCTAGACAAGGAGACAGAGGCCAGATTACAGAGTCTCACCCGTCATATGTCATGTAAAAAGGTCTTACACTTTATTCTGAGATTATATAAAGGCACTGAAGCTTTTTAAATAAGGAGGGGGCCAGATCTGCATACCGAACAGATCTCAATGTGCAATTATCCTATAAATTTAGTTGTTCTGTAATGTCCCCCAGTAGACTGTAAGTTCCTTAGAACAAAGACCCTGACTGTCTTATTCTCTGCTGTATCCCCAGTGCCTGGCAAAAAGAAAACAAATAATACTTGTTGCATGGATGGGTGAATGGATGGATGGTTAATGAAGTATTCCGTACTTTGTGACTAGTGTAGAGACAGGAAAAAAACGATACAGAATCTCTGATTTAGGAGGAAAAGAATCACTTTCCATCACAGTGCTTTTTCCAAATCACTGCCAGAATTACTAACTTAAAAGTAGCAAATTTAATCTTGTTTAAAACTACCTCTGATTATAGTCCAAATTCCTTATTAGCATAACACAGAAGAATCTTCACAATAGGTCTCCCCCACACTGGATTCCAAGGTCTCCAATTATATTAATAGTTATTGTTAGCTAACATAGGTAGCACTTACAATGTGTAACAAATGGTTCTACAACTTTTATCTATTTAGTTAATACTTATAATAACCCTATGAGGTAGGTGTAGTCAATTGTCCCAGTTTCTAGATAAAGAAACTGGGTCATAGAGAGTTAAACAATTGCTCAAGTACACACAGCTAGTGACAAAGTCAGGATCCAAATCCAATCTATCTAACTTTAGAGCTGTACTCTTTACTGAAGTCTCCTTGTATACAAGGGCAGGGTCCATGTTTCATTCACTTCTTTATCCCCATAACAACTAGCACGGGGGTTGGCAGACATTAAGTATCTAGAATATGACCACTACCATTTTGCAAGCAGGCCATGCTAAAATCAGTGCTTCAGCAATGACTATTGGTATTAACAGTCAATCACCTCAAACTTGGTCTAACATTCAATTCATTACTAACTTCCAAGTATCTAGAAAAGGCATAGACAGCCAGACGTGGTGGCTCACGCCTGTAATCCCAGCACTCTGGGAGGCCGAGGCCGGCTGATCACCTGAGGTCAGGAGTTCGAGACCAGCCTGGCAACATGGCGAAACCCCGTCTCTACTAAAACTACAAAAATTAGCCAAGCGTGGTCACGTGCCTGTAATCCCAGCTACTAGTGGGGCTGAGGCAGGAGAATCACTTGAACCTGGGAGGCAGAGGTTGCAGTGAGCCAAGACTGCACCACTGCACTCCAGCCTGGGCAACAAAGTGAGACTCTGTCTCAAAAATAGAAAAAAAGAAAAGAAAAGAAAAGGCATAGACATCAGAAAAATATATTCCTGACATCAAGAAAGAGTCATAGTAGGAAAGCTGGTAAGTGAGACAGGTGAAGTACACAGGAAACAGCAGCTGAAGTAATTAATTACAACTATTGGTTATAGATGTATCTGGTCCTGGTCCAAGGTCATCTCTACCCTACCGAAATATCAAATACTATACTACTAAATGGCCAGATCAAATTTACAAGAGTTTTACCTGGTCAGCATAGCTGCAAAGGAAAAGACAACTGTTCAACTAGGACATTCAGTTTTTCTAAAAACAGTCAATGGAAGCATGCAGTATTAGAATTTAGTGAAAAGGTTTAGAAAAGAACCACTGATGCATACCTATATCCTCTCAAATAAGAAAGCAGAACCAATCAAACAAAAATGAAAAATAAAATCTGGCTGAAAATAGGTATGTATTTGGTTACATATTCCATATACCATGATTTAATGTGCCTCCTCAATGCCCTATTTCTTCTGTCAAAGTTTGTACAGTGTTTTGATGTATAATCACCACATTAAACTCAATGCTGTGATCACTTATACCTCTCTCAGTTTTCCTAAATGGAGAGTGCAAAGAAAAGCACAAAAAGGGTTATAGTCATTCTTTAATCTTTAATCATTTATTTAACTCAAAGTTATTCAGTATAACGGCTACCAGGAACCTGCCTTGGTTCTGAAGATACAACAGTGAGATCCTGCCTTTTCTTACAGAGAACTTATAAAATGATCGTACGAGGGGACGTGACAGTGGGGAGTGGAGACTGACAGAGTAGTCTGTGGGATCACAGAATAAACTCAGAACGTTGACTCAAAGTGTAAGTAGTTCTTAACCGTCCTAAAGAGGACAGAGGATGTCAAGTGTTCCATATAGAAAACTAGGAAAAGAAAGGCAAACTAAAACCGTAAGGAGACAAATGCAAATCTTTGCAGATTCCTTAGTTAGTACCCTAACTATACTTAGAATATAACAATTGTTTAAGCCAGCCTTGAATTCTTAAAAAGAAATGTATGTTGGATTTGCCTAATACAATGTCAAGGTTTTTCCCCCAAAAAACTATCCCTCACTTTATATTCAAGTCCTAACAAAACATCTCCTATTACTGGTTATCTCTCTTGTATATTTGATTTTGAATGGCAAAGCTGTGTTTGGTAAAGATATACTGACCTGAGCCAACTTTAGTCAATGCTAGCTTTAGGTATTTATAGAGACTATTTGACTTGCTAGTTTAAAGAGGAAAAATTTAATATAAATATGGTAATTATTACTGAAGGTATAAATATGAACTTACACTTTTCAAGTATTGCTTGAGTCTTAAAACTTTTAAAGATCACTTAAGCAATTTAGTATAGTGAGAATATTGTAGATGACAGTAGTATTATGATTACAGGTCAAGTTTTAAAAACTGTCAAGTTACAGAAATAAATAATTATAGCTTAGAATAAATTTTCCAGGAAGAGATTCATATACAGAATCCAAAATTGTTGCATTCTGAAAAAACAAAATGGACAAGATGATGTTCACTGGAAAACTGGGGTTCTAGTAATATAACAATATAATTAATAGCACAAGACTGTGTGCTATTTAATTTATATTCATAAAAGCAGGCACATCCAAGTTGTTCAACTTTTTAAAATTTCTCACCGGGACTGAAGATTATGCATTATGTGAGAATGGCTTACATTTGAGCATATAAAATATTTTAAGATAATTTATTTCTAAATAAGGAAAAGCCAAGTACTTTCTAAGAACATTACCAAAGAACTATCTAAGAACTCAACCAAGGCATGTCAAATCTAGAAACAGGTCCAGAGATTACTGCAGAGTCCATGTCATTCATCTTACAGATAAAGGATCCGGTCCAGAGGAAAGGATTTGCCCACTGTCATTCATGACACTAGTGGAAATCCAAGTCTCCTCTCATTCAAGGGCTACACAACCTTTACTCATGCCTTAGAAGCTACAAAACAAGACATGTCTTTCTTAGAAGCAGTCTGCCTGCTATTTAAAATTCACATTTGATTGTCGGTATATCTGGCAGTTTCATATTGATACGGCCTTAGACTGAATTAAGACCTAGAAACCCCAGTTTGTCATGGAACGCAGTACCCTTTACTAAACCCTCAATTTTACTTTACAGATAAGTGTTTCTCAGTGTCATCTAAGGACTTCCTATACTAGATTCACTTGGGGTTTTCTTTAAAACTGCAAATTACTGCATTCTCCCTAAGCATATTAACCAATTTCACTTTCTGAGGGTGAAGAACAGAAATTTGCATTTTTGCCAAGATTACCTGGTAATTTTTAGGCACATTCAAGTTTGAAAACCACCAATCTAGAGATTCATTTGGTCTCTAGACCATTAGCTTTCAGCTATCTGTTGCAACTGGAATCTGTACCGGATCATAAAAAAGAGCTCCTCTGTTTAGACCATGTCATAAAAACTAAGTCAAAGGTAAGGAAAAGGTAGCCTTTAGTTCAACAAAGGCAATTACTATACTAGCATACCTTTAAAAAACAAACAAACAAACAAACATGAGCTATGCAAATTATTCATGTCACATGGGACTGAAATGGGACCCCAAGGGTAAAAGAATCTAAGCAAATAAACACCAAATAAGCAATTCATTATCTGGCTTTCTGTCATGGGAACATACTCTTGTAGCAAAATGAATGCACAAAGAAACATCATTCTAGAAGTCTAAAGACAACTATTCCTTAACTTCCATAGAGTTCTTCATGAATCAAGATGTTAACATCCTGGGCCTTTAGGGATTAATTTTTCTCTGCATACTATCATGTTTCATTTTGTACTATCCTTCTATAAAAGTGCTAAAGGTACTTTACAAGCCTTTTAAAATATGTATCAATGTTATCTTATACTACAGAATTACTCTTCTAAAGCAAATTTACTATCTAAGCATTACATATTTCTAGAGTTGAGGATTTTCTTCACCATAACTCAAAATACTATTTTTTCACTACAATTAGTCTATAAGAAGTTAATAGACATTGTATGCCACTTAAACGATACAAAACTTTTGTAAAATGAAAGAAACTGCTTAAAATTTATATTAGTTAAGCTTCCAGTTCAAATATTAAAATGTTTTATAACCTCAAAAATACTATTTAACTATATACTCCTAAAAACAATCATCTTAGAAATACAGGTCAGTAGATTGTTGAGAACATGTAACAAAAAAGAAAAACACATTGCAATTTAGATAGTTTCTAAAACTGGATCTAAAATATTTAAGTTTCAGTGTAGAAGGCAGAAATCAGAATATTTTATCCAGTGTAATTCAGACCAGTGATTATAACTGAAATATAAAATACACAGTAAACAGATGGTGTTCAGCTCTTTTAAGGAACAGGTAAATTCTTATTTCAATCCTAAAGCAGCCTATAGGCCTGATACTATTGTAAAAAATTTATCCTCAGATAAGAGGGCAGCATAGTTTACGACAACAATCTACCTAAAAACTCATTAAAGTCTTTTCTCTTGGGGTGACATGCATTATCAGCAGAGATTAATCTGATGAGTCTTTAGGTGAATTCCATTTTTAAAAATGCAATAACAGAGGGCTTTGTTGTCATCTGATGAAAATCAATTAGAGGAGGTAAGGCCACAAGGAAAACTAACATCACTCATCACCCACCCCCTGGCAGCTGAAATGATTTGTCTTCCAAGCTTGGATGACCAGGAGCTATAGGCATATTGCAGGGAAATTAATTTAGTTTCTATATTCTGAACTCACTATTCTTGTTCTGGAGGACCTAAACACAAATTACTTTTAATCAAGGTTGATATGTTATTAATACCAAGGAGGATCTTTGAAGAATCTTTTTCTTAAAACTGACTTCAGCATTTTTCACTTGTGTTTGGGAGATATATCTATATATATATATAGATATATAGATATATAGATATATAGATATATATAGATATATAGATATATATATATATGAAGGTTACTTATATCATCCTTACTTTCTGGATTCTTTGTCCACTACAAGGCACTGTACTGAATGGCGAAGACAATAAATTCCACCAAACACAGCACACATCCTAGAAAGAGAACAGGAAAATAAGAATTAGGGTAATTGGGTTGAAAATAAAGGTAAAAGTATTTTCTTTTAAGTATTTTACACTTCATAACTGGTATTACAGAAAAAACATTTTGATAATGTATTATTTTCTCTATCATAATATTAAAAATCTCTCAGAGGTAAGATTAGTAATATCTTGACACAGTAGAGGTGCTACTGATAATAATACAATGCTGACACTTAGAACTGTGACCAAACCAAAAGTGTCCCTAAGCAAGAGCCAATTATCCCCCGAAAATCAGCTCCTGCCTACCTAAGGTACAAAGAACACAAACAGCTTCAAGAGGTAATGCATGTATGACACATCCAAGAGAAATCACCATTGAGAAGTGTTAAAGAGGAATTAAGCAGGGAAGACTCTGGAAAACTCCTAGATATTTTACTTACAATAAATGTAAACAAAATCTCCAGTAGCCAAAACTAAACTGGGAACTGAAAGCTAGAGCAGTAAACATGAGTAAATGCAGCAGAAGCCCTAGGGAGTGTGTCTATCTCAGTAGTAATCTAAGTGCGTAAGTTTTAATGCACACATAAGGAGAGGAGAGGCCTTAAGATCCAAACAAGGCAGTAAGTAGGAAAGGAGATATTTTCTTATAATATCTGGATTATTAAAGAGCTATGCCTCAGTTAAAGGGTAACCAAGAAAAGAAATCCATGTACAAAAAGAGGGAGAAAACAAGCAAAAAAAAAAACCCATTTCTGTTTGGGTGGATCTCTGAATGGAGGAAGATTACACTGTGTATTTATTAATATTATCAGTAGTCTGCCCTCATACATGTTAGGGGTTTGAAATTATACCACTATATGATAAAAGAAACTCTCAGCCAATAAAATATAAAATATCATGAGAAGTGGCTCTGGGTCAGTGAGTAGACTCCTGGACACTTAGGGGAAGCAATGGCTAAAGCTTTCTGGTGGAATAAGACTAACCAAGGCCACATGAGATTGCCACAGATAGAGTCCCTAGATGATGAGTTTATAATCTAAAATTATACAACACATGAGGAAACACATCTTACTTTGAGTGAGCAGACAAAAGAAATAGGATTAAACTCCCCAAAATGTTATTTGGATAGTATAACTATCTGATTGAGATTATAAAATGGGTATGCTTAGGGTGAATGAATAAAAAACACAGAAAAATAATAATGGAATGTCCAGAAAGACGACCATGATAGGCTGAAAAATGCACTCTCCCATTAAGATGCTCACATTTTAATCTCTGGCTCCTGTGAATACATTACCATACCTGGCAAGAAGGACTTTACAGTGGTGATTAATGCACTGATCTTGAGACTGGGAGATTATTCTAGTGGGTGCAACATAATCACAAGTGTCTTTAAAAGAAAGAGGTGGCCAGGGAGCAGAGGCTCACACCTGTAATCCCAGCACTTTGGGAGGCCGAGGCAGGCGGATCACCTGAGGTCAGGAGTTCTAAGACCAGCCTGGCTAACATGGTGAAACCCCATCTCTACTAAAAATACAAAATTAGCCAGGTACGGTGGTGCATGCCTGTCATCCCAGCTACACGGGAGGCTGAGGCAGGAGAATTGCTTGAATCTGGGAAGCAGAGATTGCAGTGAGCCAAGATCGCGCCACTGCACTCCAGCCTGGGTGACAGAGTGAGACTCCGTATCAAAAAAAAAAAAAAAAAAAAAAAAGGAAAGAAAGAGGCAGGGCCGGGAGCGGTGGCTCACGCCTGTAATCCTAGCACTTTGGCAGGCAAGGCAGGCAGACCACCAGAGGTCAGCAGTTCAAGACCAGCCGGGCCAACATGGTGAAACCTTGTCTCTACTAAAACTACAAAAATTAGCTGGGCATGGTGGCACACGCCTGTAATCCCAGGTACTCGGGAGGCTGAGGCAGGAGAATCACTTGAACCTGGAAGGTGGAGGTTGCAGTGAGCTGAGATTGTGCCACTGCACTCCAGCCTGGGCGAGAGAGCAAGACTCTGTCAAAAAAAAAAAAAAAAGAAAGAAAGAAAGAAAAAAAGAAAAGGAAAGGAGAAAGGAGACGGGAGGGGAGGGGAGGGGAGGGGAGGGGAGGGGAGGGGAGGACAGGAGTCAGGAAGGCCAAAGTCAAAGAAGATGATGTGAAGACAGGAGTAGACGTCAGAATGATCCCACTGTTGGGAGTGGGGCACATGCCAAGGAATGCAGGCAGCTTCTATATGCTAGAAAAGACAAGGAACAGATTCTCCCCTAGCAGCCCGAGAAGAGATGCAGCCCTGCCAACCAGTTTTAAACTTCTGACCTCCAGGATGGTAAGATAATACATTTGTGTTGTTAAAAGCTACTAAGTTTGTTATGGCACCAATAGGAAAGTAATAAAAAGATCCATGTATGTATGGAAATGATGACAGAAGTGGCATTACAAAACAGTGGGGAAAGAATGGAACCTTGAAAAAATGATTTGGAAGGAGAAGAGCCAAGATGGCACACTAGACACAGCCAATAAAAGCTTCTCCCACCAAGAGAGACCAGACAATCAAGTAGACAAGCATACTGCATCTTCAGGAAGAAGGCACTGAGAGTGGATATAGAGAGAAAGAATGCAGGCCCCAGGGCTGAAAAGAGAGGAGGCCGAGAATACTCCATGGGGTTGCCAAACACCAAAACTTGTTCCTGGCCACTAGCGGCTCCTAAAGAAGGGGTGAGTGAAATAGGCATAGAATGGTTCACCTTTGTCATGGACCTCTGGAATGCTAGATGCAGGAGCCCCTATGAGCCCCATGGACATTTGAGATGGCAAGGAGAATTGCTTGGAGAGTTGGTAGAGACAGAAATCCAGTATACTTGGAGCCCAGAAGGTTTGGCATGGGAAGAGTTGCAGTGGAGCACAACCAAGGGAGCCCATCCCCCAAGGCTCACCATGCTCCTCTAGGTGGTTTTATCCTTTGTGAACAACTGGACCTGGAGACTGCAAGGCTATCTTACCTGCAGGATTGGGCCGGGGTGATCTAAACAAACCCCCATGTGCTGATATCTCCTCTGGCCACACCTGCTTGCAGCACAGCCTCAGCTGCCCTGACAAAATCCTTGCCAGAGTTCACTATCATAGATCATTGACTGACAGTCTCCACCTTCCCATCAGAGTATTTTTGAAGACAAACCTCCACCAGTGAGCATCCACTTGCAGCCTCCCCTCAACGGTGCGTACTCAGCTACAGCCTCCCCAAGCCACGCTGCCAGGGCCCACATGCATAAGAATCCACCACCACCACATCAGCGCCCATGCACACACAAACCAACCACAGTCCCACTGACACACTGGGAGCCCTT